>NC_135531.1:208094729-209359729 GCF_045843805.1 Urocitellus parryii
AGAACAGTCACTCCTCTGCTGGTTTGAGTATCATTTGTAAAGGCCACATCAGCCACAAAGAGCATCATTCAGTTCATGCAAAGAGAGATTCCCTACTGTTTTCCTGGAGGCACTAACCAGACCTCTGCCCTGCCCTGTGTCTTCAACACCCAGTCTACCATACTTGCCTACACCTTGTTTCAGATTTTCTTTTTAGTTATTGAGACACACCTCCAGCAGCTCTTTAGACCCATTCTCTGTGGCTCTCACCTGGCCATTTGATGATGTAGCTCCTTAAATGTGAGCAATACACTATCCTGGTACAGCCAGTGCTAAAACTGTGTGTCCTGTGGGTACAGAATAGGCACTGGCTGAGCCAAACCTGCACTTCCTGAGAGGAGAAGTGATCACTATCTCGTGGCACACTTGAAACTTATTTATCACCTATTTCCTAGTTGACAGCTCTGTGTTAACTAATCAGAACCTTCCTGTTTTGATTGTCCATAGCATGAATATGTGTTACTTCAAATGCTCAAATTGCTGTGGAAAGTTTCCTTTTCCAGTAACTTCAGGAGATGCCCTAGATGGTCTAACATGGGTTTGGAGCTCCCAAAGTTGATGTTGGCTCTATTGCTATTGTCTTGTCACCCTGGGATGTTGGTTAATTCCTCCTCTGAATGCTTTACTCTTTATCTTGCCTCAGAGGTATGTGTTTTGATCTGCCTTGAAAGGTATGGAAAATCAATCTTCACTACAGTACCGAAGAAAGGATTGAGTACCAAGGTGTGGCAGAATTTATCCAAGCAGCTTTTTAGTTTTATATAATGGGTTTTGTTTTTCTAGACAGACTTCCAAGGATGACTGGTGTGGGCCTGGTTTAATAACAGCCTCCAAGCTATATTGTAAACTATAAATCCCTTTACACATACTTCAGTTCAACTCACCATGCCTCAGGCTTTTATTCCTCCAAAACAGATTGTCTTTGAGGAAACCTAGAGCATTCCTTGTTAGGAGCTCTTTTGGTCATCTTTCTTCTTTTTGCCTTAGCTACAAATACAAATATTTTGAGTTCTGTCAGGAGGCTTCTATACAACTTTGCAAATGAATGGGCTCAAGTAGAAATGTGGAGAGCCAACTATCTATATATTATGGATCTTGGCCATTTTGGGAATTCATTACACTGTCAAAAAAAGTTCTTGAATAGCTCTGCTTATTGGCCAGTAAAGGGCATGGGAAGAGGTGATTTATTTTACTAGTGTTGGTACTCACAGTGAAGTCTAAAAATACCTCTCAAGCAAACTGACTGAAATGTTAATACAGTGAAGAACTTTAGTATTTTTTGGCATACAACAGAATTTGGTATCAATTGGGCCTGACTTGGACCTCAATGAAGGGAGTGAAGTTAAATGAAACCCTATAGTCTGCTTTTCACTGTGCATTCGGGCTCTTCTTATTTCATGCCTGGAGGAGTTCACTGACATTTTTTTTTGCTGATTTCTGACATTTCAGTCTTCTCTTAAACTTTGTCCCCAAAGAGTTGCTGAGGTAGTTTTTCTTAGCTAAAGCTACATAGTCATTATTGTCTGGTGGATTGTGCTTAAAAAATGTGTATTTAATGTAAGTTTGAGTCAAAGTTTCAATTAAATGAATGAGAGTTGAAGAATGCACGGTTCTTTACAATTTTCCAACCAGCCAAACCCTAGGTCCTTGTTCTATCTCACATCTCTGCATCTTCTTATTATTTTCCAGGAAAGAGTTTTTCCTCATTTTGATTATACTCAATTAATTTAACTTAAATCACCCGTTCAATCCAATCCACCCAACAGATCAAACCCAGTGAGGTCATATCAATAAGCTTTTTTTTAAGTTGTCAATGGACTTTTATTTAATTTATTTATATGCAGTACTAAGAGTGGAACTCAGTGCCTTGCACATGCTAGGCAGGCACTCTACCACTGAGTCACCACCCCAGACTGCATTCCAATAAATTTTTTAAACACTTTTGCATGCCAGAAATGAGTTTATACATCTTATTAATTTCCATTTTTTAAAAACTCCTGTATTATTTAATTTAGCCTTGAAAGTTATTTTATCTCTGTTGGTGGAAGTCATTTACTTTTAAAACTTTGTGCAAGACTAACCTTTTCGAAAGTCGAACAGAATCTTTAATACTAACTAAATCTATGTACATGACAGACTAAATTTATTTTTACTAATATTCAATGGTTTTAAAAATACTTTACTACTATTTAATCAATTTAGGATAATGATGGCTTTCCTTCTTCAGACCCTTTAGTAGGTCCCAAACACTTCTTGGGTACAACAGAAAAAATGTGCATCCTCTTGGAATTCCATTGACCAAGAAAAGGAAAGGAGAAAAAAAATAGTAGGTTTCTCCTTCCAAAGTACTGGTATTTTTTTCCCTGTTATTCAAGCTAAAGGTATAGAACCATAATAAGAAGACAGCATTTGGAATATCATACAAAGGATTTTAAGGGTTTGTTGTGATACTTGGACACTAGAGTTCACTTTTCAAAGTGGACATTTTTACATCTCATTGTATGTCTGTTTAGTTACAGGCACTAAACTGCTGGAGTAGCACTGAGAAGCAAATTTGTGGTGGGAAAAGGTAATTTTGAAGGGTCATCCTTAAAGAAAATTTTATTTTAAAATATCGAATGATAAGTGTAACTGAAGAGAGCATTGGATACAACATTAGAAAGGGCAAACAAAATTTATATCCAAAGGGAAAAAGGTCAAACCCATTTATACCTTTGAGTGTTGGCTATATTAAGGTTTGAAATTGTGACTTGATGGTGAGAACCAGCTAACAGCAGGTCAGGAAACATTTTATGTGCATTTCTGTATCGTCTTTTAAAATTTCTCTATTATGGTATGTTGTAAGCAGTTAAAAAACCTGTCATAATAGTTTAATGAACCCCCATTGTTCCTATCACCCAGATGCAACTATTACAAATTCATGACCAATACTTTTTAAAATTTATACTTCCAGCTCTTAACTCTTTCATACATTGCTTACATATTTCAGTGTGTATCTCTAAAGACCAACACCATTTTCATCATAAATTCAATATAATTCTCAGACAACATTAATAATACTTGGTTTTATGTATTCTTCACATTGCTATCTCACAAATGTCATTTTTATTCACTGTTTGTTTGAATCATGACCCAGTTAAGATCTGGACATTGCAGACAGCTGATGTATTTCCTGTTGCTTTTTTTTTTTGTGTGTATTTATATGTAGGGTGTTCTGCCACTGAGCTACATCCCCAGCCCTTTTTACTGTTTAGTTTGAGACAGGGTCTAATGAAGCTGCCCAGGCTGGCCTTAAATTTGTCATCCTTCTGCCTTACCTCTTAGATAGCTGGGACTTCAGGCATGTGTCACATCACCCGACTTTGTGGCTCTTTCAATCTATAGATTACTCCCACCCATTTTGTCCCTCTTCTAATTGATGTGTGGGAGAAATGGAACATTTTTCTCTGGAGATTTCCACAATCTGGATTATGCTGATTGCCTCCCTGTGTTGTGTTTTGCATATTCCTATTTCCTGAGGTGGATGAATTGTCAGAATCAAATTCAAATCCTGTGTGTGTGTGTGCACACAAGCATGCACACATGCACATCAGTATGTGTATTTATTATTCATTTTCTTTTGGAAAGGAAGCAAGAACTTTATAGGGAGTCTGGTTGTATTTTTCCAGCAGAATCACATAATGTCTAGTTGTTTTTCTTTTTTGTGATGGCAACAGCTATTGATGATAAATCCCTGGATCCAGAACTCATTACTAAATGATGATTCCCTATCATTTTTTCTTCATTTATCATCTGCAATACTTCTATTAAAAGAGAACTTTCCTCTCATCTACTTTTGACTTGCCCAGAACTACTATTTGTATGAAAAAGCAGACTAAATGATTTATTATTTTATTTATTTACCCATTTTAAAGTAATGATTTGGTTTAAAAGTATTTTTCCATGGTGGCCAGTTCTTTATATTGTTACAAACGCTTAGATATAAAATTTTTGATGTGTGTAAAATCATTTGAGTTATAATCCTTGTTCATGTTCAAATAAAAATGTTTTAGATGTTGCTTTTATCTTTTGGTATCTCATTGCAAATACCTGGCAGCACCAGATATGAAGTTACTGTTGAAGAAGAGGTATGTATAATTTGTATAATTTAATTAACAAGAGCCTACTCCAATTCTGTATTTATGCCCCTTCTAGAATCTGGAGGAGGTTTTGTTTGTATCAAGGGATTGAAACATCTAAGCTAACACACTTTCAATAAAGGAATACCTACAACTATTCCTATAAGGCTCTAGGTGAAAACCTATTTTATAATTATATTTTCAAAAGCTATATGTATTTAATGCATGTTTTAACATATGTATTGGTGGGTTTTAACAATTATATAGTGATTGTATATAGTATACAGCCAACAGCAAGATATTAAATTTCAATTGTTTTCAGAAAGTTTCCTATATTCCTTTAAAACCAATCACTTGAACTTATCTCCAGCCTCGGCAATCAGTGATCTGATTTGTATGCTTGTAATATTGCCTTTTCCAGAGGTTATATACAGAATATAAAATATATAAATAGAAACTTACAAAAGTTTTTTGTTTTCTTCTGTTTTACAATTTTGTTGTCTTCTGTCTTTCTTTTACTTAGAAAATTTTATGTGGGGAATCCAAGATGGTGGGCCAGAGGGGGGTGGCATTCTGTGTCGCTCTGTGACCCAAGTCTCAACTACTGGGAATACTGCTTTGCTGAGAGTGATAGAGGACCACTCTACAGCTGATCCTTCGGAGGAATCATGGCTACCATGCTGTGCAGGGTCCCAGCCTCAGCATTAGAAAAGGACTACTGACTCCCGGACTATTTGTCCACACAGCTCTTATGGGTGCCTCAGCAGGACCACTGGCATCAGGACCAACCCAGAATTCCCAGATGCACCTCTGAAAGACCCTCAACTGCTACCCACATGCAGGAACTCTGGCCACCACTCCTGTGTGACCCCCATCTAACAAATTGGGGCTCCCCTTGTCACCTCCATCTTGGGACTCGGCAGCTACTGCCATAGTCCCCTAATCGCAGTAATCTGTCTGCACCTGGGGACATCACAAGCTCTGCATAAAGCCAACAGCTGCAACACTGCACGCCACAGAGCTAATCTCTGAACACATTGCTCAACACCATTGCCTGGCCCTTCCAACCTGACCTGGCACCCTATCGCTGAAAGCAGCTGACTCCATCTTGGGTCACCTTCATCACCATCTATAGTTGGTACAACTACCAGTTTGGAACACTGGATAGCCAGGTACCCATAGTTCTCTAATTCCCCCCAATCCCTAGCAGCCCCTAACTTGGCAGAGTGACTGTGCAGTTCAAAACAGCTCTCCATGACAGGTGCCCAACCACCAGAGTGCAACACACCAGAAAGGTTCCTGATTAGGAGATACAAAGGGAGAGGGTGAGGGAGATACACTTTAGAGACCAATTTAGAGGGCAGGAACTGTGAGATGAGGAGATAAGATCCAGCGCCCATATCACAGGAGCAGACTCCAAAGGAGATCCTCAAGGTGCAGTCTCCCAATGGGACCGACAGGTGTCATATCCCACTCCCAGGTGCCCTCCACCTAGGACCAATCCTCCTTCACCGATTACCTTCACCATCCTGAGGGCAGAGATATTAGCTAATAAAGCTAATAACAGATGACCTCACCTATTGGATGAGATGGGAAGCAGGAAAGATACTGATCTCCAACCAAAACAATCCTTGTTTCTTTCTTTGAAATTTCTTTTCTTTCTTCTCCCTCTTTATTCTCCCACCCTCTCATTCCCAACATATGTGAAAACAAGTACTTTGCATGAATAGGACATTGAGGACTGAGATGACTAGTATATTACAGTTGTGTTGTATATTTTTTTTCCTTTCTTTTTTTCTCTCCAATTTTTACTATTTTGACATTTTTAATTTTTCTTAATATATATGTATTTTTATTTTATGTGCTCAATTCTCTTACCTCTTGCTTATCTATCCAAAATTATGACCGCTCTATTCTCCTGCAACTAACCTTATTTTGATTTCTCTTTCTCACTTCCTTACCACCTACCTCCTCAGCATATCTTCCTATGCCTCACCCCTGGTTCTTTGTCCATCATCAAATGGAAAACCCTTTTACAAACCTGTTGATTATATTGTAGATAATAATTGAATTCCCCTTTTCTAAACAGTTTGTGACCAAACTGTAAATGTCTATTAGCAAATATTTGTTTTTAGGTGGTATGTTGTTTACATTGAGATCTGTTAACATGGTTCTGTCCCTCAAAGGAGAGTTATTGGAAGCCTACAGGGACACTATAAGCCTATAGGGTAAAAATAATCAGATCCACAGTGCTAGAATGGAAGACAAACAAGCAATATGAAAAGACAAGGGAAGAAAGTGCCCCCAAATAAATCAAGATACCACTTTATTAGAATCTATGGCCAGGACAGCAGATGAAATGACAGTGAAGGAGTTCAGGATGTACATAATTAAAATGTTCTGTGAATTAAAGGAGGATATAAGAGAGGAAATACAGGCAGCAAAAGATCATTTTTATAAAGAGCTACATAAGCAAATACAGGAAGCAAAACATTACTTAAATAGGGAGATAGAGGTTCTACAATAAAAAATCCAAATATAAATCCTTGAAATGAAAGAAACAATAAACAAAATTAAAAGTTCAATTGAAAACATCACCAACAGATTAGACTACTTGGAAGAAAGGACCTCAGACAATGAAGACAAAATATATAATCTTGCAAAGAATGTAGAACACACAGTGAAAATGGTAAGAAACCATAAGCAAAACCTTCAAGAAATATGGGATAGCATAGTAAGACCAAATTTAATATTATTGGGATTCCAAACCAATGGAATGAACAATCTATTCAATGAAATAATATCAGAAAATTTTCTAAACATGAAGAACAAGTCGGAAAACCAAACTCAAGAGGCAATGAGAGAAAAGAATCAGATTACATATATTGGGAAACCAATTAGATTATGTGCAAAATTTTCAACCTAGACCCTGAAAGCTAGAAGATTCTGGCACAACATATATCAAGGATTGAAAGAAAGGGGATGTCAACCAAGAATCTTGTATCTAGCAAAATTAAGCTTTATATTTGATGAAGAAATAAAAACCTTCATGGCAAACAAAAGTTATAAGAATTTACAACTAGAAAACCTGCTCAACACAACATCCTTCCCAAAATAGTCTATGCAGAGGAAGTAAAAAACAGCAATGAAAATCAGAAAAAGGAGGTATTACACTGAAGAATCAAAGGAGAAACTAAATCAAGTTAAATATCAAAAATAAACAAAAATGTATGTGAATACAAATCATGTCTCAATAATAACCCTGAATGTTAATGGCCTAAACTCACCAATCAAAAGCCATAGGATAGCTGATTGGATCAAAAAAGAAGATCCAACAATATGCTGCCTCCAAGAGACTCATCTCATAGGAAAGATATTCACAGACTAAAGGTGAAAGGCTGCAAAAAACCATACCACTCACATGAACTGTGGAAGCAAGCAGGGGTTTCTATTCTCATATCAAATAAAGTAGACTCTGAGCTAAAGTTAATCAAAAGGGACAAAGAAGGACATTTCATAATGTTCAAGGGAAACATACACCAACAAGACAAAACAATTATAAATAGATATGCCCCAAACAATGGAACATCTACATTTATCAAACAAATTCTTCTCAAGTTCAGGAGTCAAACAAACCACAACACAATAATTCTGGGTGGGTGACATACCTCTTTCACCACTGGATAGATCTTTCAAACAAAAGCTAAACAAAGAAACAATAAAACTCAATAATACAATCAATAACTTAGACTTAATTGACATATATAAAATATTTTATCCATCAACAAGTGAATACACTTTCTTCTCAGCAACACATGGATACTTCTCTAAAATAGATCATATGTTATGCCACAAATCAGCACTTAGCAAATATAACAAAATAGAGATACTACCCTGCATTCTATCAGATCATAATGGAATAAAATTAGAAATCAATGATAAAATAAGAAGTAAAAACTACTCTAACACCTAGAGACTAAGTAATATGCTATTAAATGAACAACAGGTTGCAAAGGACAAAAGGAGGAAATTAAAAAATTCTTAGAAGTAAATGAGAACACTGATACAACATCTCCAGGACACTGTAAAGGAATTACTAAGAGGAAAGTTTATTGCATGGAGTTCATACTTATAAGAAGAAAAAGTCAACAAAGAAATGACCTAACAGTACATCTCAAAGTCCAAGAAGGGGGGCAACAAATCAACACCAAAAACAGTAGAAGGCAGGGAATAATTAAAATCAGAGCTAAAATCAATGAAATTGAAACAAAAAAAAATTTTGAAAAATTGACAAAACAAAAAGTTGGTTCTTCAAAAAACTAAGTAAAATTGACAAACCCTTAGTCATGCTAATGAAAATGAGAGAGAAAACTCAAATTATTAACATACATGATGAAAAAGAAAATATCACAACAGACACTACAGAAATACAAATGATAACTAGAAATTATTTTGAAAACTATACTCTGTTAAAATAGAGAATATCTTAGGCATCAACAAATTCTAGGGGCATATGATTTGCCCAAATTGAATCAGGATGATATACACAATTTAAACAGATAAATTTCAAGCAATGGAATAGAAGATACCATCAGGGGCCTACCAACCAAAAAAAAAAGCCCAGAACCAAATGGATATACAATGAGTTATACAAAACCTGTAAGGAGAACTAATACCTATACTCTACAAATTATTTTGTGAAATAGAAAAAGAGGGAGCATTTACAAACTTATTCTAGGAGGCCAATACTGCCCTGATTGCAAAACCAGGCAAAGACACATCAAAGAAGAAAAACTTCAGACCAATATCTCTAATGAACATACCTGCAAAAATTCTTTTTTTAAATGTTTTAATTAGTTATACATGACAGTAAAATGACTTTGATATATCATACATTTGAATCAGATGAGATATAATTTCTCATTTTTCTGAGTGTACAGGTTGCAGAAGAGAGAAGTGAGGGGAGGGGAGGAGACGTGGGGATAGGAAAAATAGTAGAATGAAACAGACATTATTATTACTGTGTGTATATATGTGACTGCAAAAATTCTTAATAAAATTCTGGCAAATCGAATACAAAAACACATCAAAATTTAGTGAACCAGAATCAAGTGGGGTTCATCCCAATGATGCAAGCTTGGTTCAACATACAGAAATCAAAAAATGTAACTCATTGTATCAATAGACTTTAAGAAAAGAATCATATAATTATCTCAATACATGCAGAAAAAACATTTGAAAAAATACAGCACCCCTTCATGTTCAAAACACTAAAATGACTTGGGATAACAGAAATATATCTCAACATTGTAAAAGCTATCTATGCTAGGCTCCAGGCCATTTTCCTTCTAAATGGTATAAAACTGAAAGCATTCCCTCTAAAAACTGAAACAAGACAGGGACGCCCTCTTTCACCACTTCTATTTAACTTCGTTCTTGAAACACTGGCCAGAGAAGTTAGAAAGATGAAAGAAATTAATGTGATATGGATAGGTAAAGAAGTATTCAAATTAGCACTATTTGCAAACAATATGATTCTATACCTAGAAGATCCCAAAAATTACACCAGAAAATTTCTAAAACTAATTAGTGAATTCAGCACAGTAACAGGATACAAAATCAACATCCATAAATCAAGGGAATTTCTGTATATCAATGACAAATCCTCTGCAAAGGAAAACTAAGCCATTTACAATAGTCTCAAAAAAAAGTACAATACTTGGAAATCAATCTAACAAAAGAGGTGAAAGACCTCTACAATGCAAACTACCAAACACCAAAGAAATAAATTAAAGAAGACCTTAGAAGATGGAAAGATCTCCCTTTTCCTGGATAGGCAGAATTTTAATAATGTCAAAATGACCATACTACCAAAAGCACTATACAGATTTAATGCAATTCCAATCAAAATCCCAATAGCATTCCTCAAATAAATAGAAAAAGCAGTCATGAAATTAATCTGAAAAAATAAGAGACCCAGAATAGGTAAAGCAATCCTTAGCAAGAAGGCTGAAACAGGTGGCATATCTATACCAGCATGGTTTTGACACCAAAATAGAACTGTAGACCTGTGGTACAGAAGAGAGTACACAGAGACTAACCCACTTAAGTACAGTTATCTTATATTAGACAAAGGCACCAAAAACATATATTGGAGAAAAGATAGCCTCTTCAACAAATGGTGCTGGGAAAACTGAAAATCCATATGCAACAAAATGAAATTCAGCCCCTATCTCTCACCATGCACAAAACTCAAAGTGCATCAAGGACCTAGGAATTAATCTAGAGACACTGTGCCTGATAGAAGAAAAAGTAGGCTCAAATTTCCATCCTGTCAGATTAGGCCCCAACTTCTTAATAAGACTCCTATAGCACAAGAATTAATGTCAAGAATCAATAAATGGGATGAATTCAAACTAAACAGCTCCTTCTCAGCAAAAGAAACCATCAGTGAGGTGTATAGAGCCTACGTCTGGGAAGCTGGTGGGACTGCAAATTGGTGCAGCCAATATGGAAAGCAGTATGGAGATATCTGGGGAAACTTAGAATGGAACTTCCATTTGACTCAGCTATTCCACTCCTAGGTCTATACCCAAAGGACATAAAAACAGCACACTACAGGGACACAGCCACATCAATGTTTATAGCAGCACAATTCACAATAGGTAAACTGTGGATGCTCTTCAGTAGATGAATGGGTAAAGAAAATGTGGCATATATACACAATGCAATATTATTCAGCATTAGAAGAGAATAAAGTCATGGCATTTGCAGGTAAATGAATGGAGTTGGAGAATATAATGCTAACTGAAGTTAGCCAATCCCAAAAACCAATAAGGAGGGTGATTCATAGTGGGGTTGGGAGGAGAAGCATGGGAAGATTAGAAGAACTTTAGAAAGGGCAAAAGGGTGGGAGGTGAAGCAAGGGGGAAGGGAGTAGAAAGTATAGTGTAATGAGATGGACATCATTACCCTAAGTACATGTATGAAGACATGAATGGTATGAATATACTTTGTATATAACCAGAGATATGAAAATTTGTGCTCTATTTGTGTAATATGAATTGTAATGCAATCTAGTGTCATATATAACAAATTAGTATTAATAAATAAATAAATTTTTAAAAAGTCTTTTATGATTCATCCAGGATGTTGTATGTTCTGTTTTTGCGGAATAATATTTCATTGTACAGCAGCAACACACTTCTCTATCCAGTTGGGCATTTAACTTGATTCCAGTTTTTGGCAATAAGGAATAGAATTTCTATAAACATCTGAACATGAATGTTTTGGGAGAGGGGCATTAATTTTTATTTATCTTGGTTATAAACCTAAGAGCAGGATTAGTGGGTTGAATGGTAAGTATCTAATTTTATAGATCCATCATATCACATCCAGAGTGGATTTACACTTTTGCTTTTACACCAACAATAGGTGAGGGTTTGAATTGCTTTGCCTCCTCACTGGCACTTGTTATTTTCAATCTTTCCAATTTTAGTGATTTTATTGGGTGTGTAGTGATATAATTTTCTGAGTTATTTGAATCACAAGAGTATTTTTTATTATTTCTTTTTAGTTATACATGACAGTAAAATCCATTTTGATATAATTTTACAAGCATGGAATATATCTTATTCTAATTAGGACCCCATTATTGTGAATGTACACAATGGTAAGAGTCACTGTGGGGTATTCATATATTTACATAGAAAAGTTATGTCAGATTCATTCCATTGTCTTTTCCTTTTCTAGTCCCCTCCCTTTCCTTCATTCCCCTTTGACAAGAGATCTTTTAATAATAACTTCTAGTTTTACATTTAGATCTATATTTTTATGTATTATTTTTAACTTGTATGATTTAAGTTAAGAAGGAGGTGTATTTAATTTGTATTAGCTTCAATAATTGTACTGACCCATTTATTGAAGTAAAATTTAAAAAGTAAAATTTCCCACAAAATTACTGGTTCCTTTATAAAAACTTAAGTGACCATATATGTGTGTGGTTTTGGATTTTGATGTATTCTGTTGACATATGTGCCTGTGCTATACTATTTTATGCTAGTGCTATATACTATTTTGATTAGTGTAGCTTTAAAGTAAATCTTGAGATCAGGTAAGGATCCTTCATTTTAATCTTATTTTTCTAAGCTATTTTGTCTCTTCTTTGTCCTTTGGCTGGTCTAATATGTTTTAGGATCAAATTCTAATTTTTTAGAAAAAAAATTCCACTGGGATTTCAACTAGAATCACATTGAATTTCTAGATCAATTTGGGGAAAATTGGTATCTTATTAATATTGAATCTTTTAATCTTTGAACAGGAAAACACATTTTTTAAGTGTGGTTACTTTGACCTATTTTAAATCCCTTAGCAAAGTTTTCCAATACTAAGAATACAAATTTCACACATTTTAAGTTTTACCCCATTATTTCATAATGTAAATTATATTTTTAAAAATTTCAATTTCCAATTATTTGTTAGAAAATAGAAATATAATTGATTTTTGTCCATTGACCTTGTATCCTGACAGCTACTAAAACTCACTCATTCTAGTACCTTCTTTGTGGTTTTCTAAGTGAACAATTATACTACCCATGAATAGAGACAGTTTTAGTTCTTCCTTTTCAATCTGCATCCTCTTTATTTCTTTTTTATCTCCGCCTCGGGCTAGGACCTGTAGTACAATCTTGAATGCAGTAGTAAGGGAAATCTTCTTGCTTTATTTCTGGCAGTTGCAGCTATTTCATGGACGCCCTTTATCAAGTAAAGAAAATTCCTTTTACTTTCTGGTTTGCTGAGAATTTTCATCATGAACAGATTTTGAATTCAGTCAGATGCTTTTTCTGCATCTATTGATGCAATTTTACATTTTCAGTCTATTGTTATGAGTTACATTTATTGAAATATTGAACCAAACTTTTATTCTTGTGACTAATTCCAATAGATTATGTACATTATCCATTTTATATACTACTGGTTTTAATTTGCTAATGTTTTACTTAGGATTTTTGTGTCTGTGTTCTTGAGGCATGAATATGGTCTGTAGTTCTGTAGGTCTGTGGTCTGAAATTTTTTTCTGGTTTTGGTATAAAGACTATGCTCAGCTAACAAGTTAAGAATATAATAATATTACAATGGCTTTATCTATACACAGCTAAACAGAGTTTTGCAAGTTTGGAAGGGAATTTTTTTATACATGCAGAAACAGACTGCATAATTAGGACTAAAATAAAGCAGTCAACATTGGGGTTTCTATTTCTATCATGATGATATTTAATAACATATTTTTATATTTTTTATTTACTTATGACAGCAGAATGCATTACAATTCTTATTACATATATAGAGCACAATTTTTCATATCTCTGATTGTATACACAGTATATTCACACCAACTTGTGTCTTCATACATGTACTTTGGATAGTAATGATCATCACATTCCCTCATCATTAATTACCCCATGCCCCCTCCTTTCCCCTCCAATCCCTCTGCCCTATCTAGAGTTCATCTTCCTCCCATGCTCCCAATCCCACTATGAATCAGCCTCCTTATATCGGAGAAAACATTTGGCGTTTGGTTTTTTTGGGATTGGCTAACTTCACTTAGCATTATCTTCTCTAATTCCATCCATTTACCTGCAAATGCCTTATTTTATTCTCTTTTATTGCTGAGTAATATTCCATTGTGTATATTTGCCACTTTTTTAATTCATTCATCTATTGAAGGGCATCTAGGTTGGTTCCACAGCTATTGTGAATTGTGCTGCTATAAACATTGACTTGGTTGTGTCCCTGTAGTGTGTTGTTTTTAAGTCTTTTGGGTATAGACCGAGGAGAGAGACAGCTGGGTCAAATGGTGGTTCTATTCCCAATTTTCCGAGAAATCTTCATACTGCTTTCCATGTTGGCTGCACCAATTTGCAGTCCCACCAGCAGGGTATGAGTGTACCTTTTCCCCCACATCCTCGCCAACGCTTATTGTTGTTTGTATGCATAATAGCTGCCATTATGACTGAAGTGAGATGAAATCTTAGAGTGGTTTTAATTCTCATTACTCCACTAATTACATATTATTATGTAATATTGGTGAAGGCACTCAGCTTGACCTTTGATCCTTAATAGATGCTTGATAAGTAATAGTCAATATTTTTCAAGTGATAATTACCGTGATCTATGATATTTTAAACCTATGCTATACAGAAAATGGTTTTATACAGAATAGTATAAAATACACCAGACACCTAATTATGTGTCAATTTACTACATAATCATTTTGGTCTTAGGAATTTTGAAGATAAGAAATATTTTTAGTATAGCTCTTCTAAACTTGACTTTTTTTTTGCACAGGGGTTGAACTCTGAGACACTTAACCACTGAGCCACATCCCCAGCCCTTTTTTGTATTTTATTTAGAGACAGGGTCTCACTGACTTAGGGCCTGGATAAGTTGCTGAGATTGATTATTCTTTTTAAAACTTTTCCCCAAATGTGTCATTTTCCTCTATGGCTGTAATAGTAATAAGTTAGCATAAATGCAAGAGTTTCGTTATTTTTTCCTCTTAACATTAATCTTCTTGAGATGGGAAGAACATAAGCTAAAAGATTCAGTCCTCCTACCCTGTGATCTTGGTGACATGGTATGTCCTAGTGATAAGAAAAAGTGTCCAAGAATTAGCAGTATCAACTCTCCGGGAGCTGTTAGTGGTGCCAACTCATGCCCCACCCTGAGCTCCGGATGGGTGGGTAAGGGAGGAGTCTGTGTTGTGACAAGCTCTCCAAGTGATCCTGATGCTCATGATAGCTTGGAAGCACTGGCTAAGTGCATAATTGGCAGGCTATGAGGTGGATGGAAACAGTAAGTGTTAAACATGGAGCATTAAGGAGAGAGCAGTTTCCCTCTATTGATTTAAAATACACTGTGTTGTCTGCTCTAGTCTGAAATATAGAAAATGAACACATTACTTGTAGCAGGTAGCACACTCAAAGATGTGTTCCCTCTGCCTTTATTCTCACTTATGTTACCTGCAAAGAGTGACACAGAAAAGAAAGCAGAATTTATGGAAGCATAGAAAGAGATATTTCAAAAAAAAGATACTGATAATTTACATACTTTGTCTTTCCCGTGCTTTTTTTAAGAGCTAGCATGATCAACTGCCAAGTGCCTACTGAATTTTCAAAAGCTGATATTTAATAGGCCTGCTTTTTTCTCTCTGGGTACACATCCTTGTCTATTCCTCTTCATATTAATAGTCTAGTAGGATTTTCAAATATATTAGTAGTTCAAAACCTCACCTAGGAAGGAGAAAATGAACAATTCTAAGATTAAATGTCAGCTTCTTGATTTTATCCCCCACCCCCACTGGCTACTGCCAGAGCCTGGCTTAATTTACCCATATTGCCTTATTATTATTACGATTATTATTCTGTGTCTTCTGGAAAACACTGTGCTCTTCCCATCATGAACATTGCATCATCTAGCTTGTTAATTAAGTCAAAGGAGTTTAAAGATCACAGGCCTCTAATTTAGGAAGATAATCTAAGAGCAAAAGAATAGATGATGATTAATTCTTGCTGGTATTGCAGTTTCAATCACCTGAAAACAAGAATAAGTTACCTGGGTCTCAATTAATTTTAAGTAGGCAAGCAATAGATTTTAAATGATGCTAGAAAGACTAATTTTTTTTTAACCAGGGTAAAAGATTATATGCTGCCCTTTCACAATTAAACAAAATAGAATCTGAAATCCAATCTCATTGATTTGGACAGTATGAATCAAGAGTTCTTTATTATTATTATTAATCTGGTAACCATAATCAGTTTACATAGTAGTCTGGCTGCTCAGAATAGAACGTGAATTTTATTTATTTACTTAGTAGGAAATATTATTTAGTATTATAAGAGATAAGACATTTGTGTTGCTACTTAGTAGGTTGTATCAAGTTATATTATTGTGTATCAGAAGTTGCAGTTTCTGTCTGAGCAAATTAGTCTTAAGCGAATATTCACAAAGAGTTTTAATTCATTCCATGGGTCACTGAATTGCAACGTGTTTGAGCCCTGTCTAATGAAATGTGCTTTAAATAGTCAACAGGTATGCATACAGCACCCACTATTGTCAAGAGTTGTGAAGGGTCTGTGATTTTGTCCTTCTTGCAAGCTAACATATGAGCCTGCCATACAAGACCCTTGGGACTATTATGTAGCCCAGCAGGAAGCTGGAGTTCTATGTTTGTACTGGTTCAGTTTCCTCCCTCCAAATTCTATTGGGTCATGAGGAGTGGCTCAAATGGATGGCATGCAGTGTTTGTGTCACCACTGAGGACCACTGAGCTCAGGAAACTCTCCATATTATAAAGAAACTACTTGAAAAACCTGCTCAACTTTTGCTCGGCAGGAAGACATGGTTTTATTATCCTGATTTGGAAAACAGTTTTCCTCTTGCCCCTGAAGAAGCTTATTATAGAACCATCATTAGAAAAGCAGTAAGAGGATGTGCAGAAATATACCAGGAGGAATTGTCTCTGTATTGTGTTTAGTATGCGAAATATGGAAGGGCTAAAAGAAGGAGAAAGATACAAATGATGTGCCTTCCTCTGGAGGGAAGTGAAATGTCCCTAAGGCCACCATGGTGAAGGGAGTGGCTGCCCCCCTGCAGCACTGCTGGGAGGTAGTACAACTTATAGGTGGGGCTTAAAGGTCTCCTTGAATGAAGTAGGTCACTGAGGAGAGGTGCTCTTAAGGGTATATTTTGTCCCTGGTCATTTCTTCCAACCCTTGCTTCCCTACCACTATGAGGGGAACAGCTCTGCTCCACCTGATGCTTCCTGCCATGATGTCCTGCCTTGCCGAAGACCCAAGTGACCTTGAACTGAAACCTCTGAAACTGAGACAAATCTTTCCTCCTTTAGGTTGTTTTTTTCTCAGGTATTTTGACACAAAAAGCTGACCAAAACATGGAAGAAACATAGTAGCTCGAAGAGCTATTTTTTGCAGAATCACACAGGTGGAGGTTCCAATACCATTTTTATTAACAGCTTTATATGACTTCGGTCAAATTTCTTTCTTTCTTTAAGCCTCAGTCCCTTCATCTATGAAATGACCGCAGTATCTCCTAGGATTTCTTGCACGATGAAATAAAAATAAACGATGGATAACTTTGATCACTTATTGGCCAATATAATGGTAGCATTGATATTATAATGGAAATACTATTCATTATATTAGCACTTAACATATTAATAAAAATAGAAAAGACTGTAAGACTGAATGCTGAACATAACTCACTTTGTTTTTGAAGGGACAAAACAGTCATAATGCAGTGCTGGTATTAGACAAAAATGAAAGGATTGAAAGGATGTGTTTTCTAGTGAGAGAAGGATACTAAGAAGGCTGCACCCTAAAAACATTTGTCATTTTGGGGGAGTGTTACAGAGGATTGAACTCAGCGGCACTCGACCACTGAGCCACATCACCAGTCCTTTTTTGTATTTTATTTAGAGACAGGGTCTCATTGAATTGCTTAGTGTCTCACGGTTGCTAGGCTGGCTTTGAACTTTAGATCCTCCTGCCTCTGCCTCCCAAGCCGCTGGGATTACAGGTATGTGCCACCGTGCCTGGCAAAATATTTGTTATTAATTTAACTTTTATCTTCACCAAGGATTTAAAGGATTAGATGTATGAAGTATTTTGAAATTGATGGTTGTCCACTATGAGAATACCGTAAAATGTTAAGAGCATTGGATAATGAAAAAACCCATAACATCTCATTCCCATGAATTTCCTGGACAATGGTGGCCTCAGTTGACAAATTATATCTTGGTAGAGGTAAGCCAAAGAAACATTAACTTTGTTAGGACAGCTGACCACGGCTAATGAATGCCAATGTTCCATGTATCCCTTCTTTATAGGATCACTTTTACAACAACTCAATAGTAACTTGAAATAGGAAAAGGAGAGTTTGCTAGGAAGCAAGGTATTCCATCATAATTCATATTGCATAAATGTACCCACTCTTTGTGAAATCAATTGCCAGGAAAAAGACTGCATGCTGTTGACACATGGAAGCACGTTGTCACAAGCAATTACAGCATGTGTGCCGTGTTGTGTTCTAGGTTACCACACTACAATATTCTCTTGTAATAGCTGCTGTAATGGAGTTGGTTTTATGTTTTAAGTAAATGGGACTTCAAACATTTACACAAAATGTTAAATAGCAAGGCCAATATTTTAATACTTAGAACAACACAGTTTGATCACTTAAGAAGACTCAGAGCTGATTTGTGAAAAACATTTAATGAAAAATGAATGCCTCCTAGATTAGAAAAATGAGTCACTAGAAAATGGAGCATAAAATATCTGGTCAACAAGGATGTCTCAATTTTTAAATATCTTTGAAAGTCACCTGAAAGTGATTGGATATACAAATGTCATGCACCAATGAGACTGTGCCAAGATTATGTTTTGTGACAGTATTTACATGTTACATGAACATCATTCTCTTGAGTCTTTCTAGACTGGCTTCATTGGGATGATACTTGCTACCACTTCTCTGGAATGTCTGAGTGACTGTTAATAGCAGGTCCTGGGATGGCTTCTTTATATCTTACCTAGTTAGAGTTTATTTATAGTTTAGATAATAAATTGATCCACATGATTTATTACCAAACATTTTCAGGCACAAATATTAAAAAAGTCTCCCTCAGGCTTCATGGTTCTTTCTACTGAATTCCCATTGTTCCCACCCTCGAAAAAGTAGACACTTTAATTAGTTTCTTGTCACCCACCAGAGAATTTTTATATGCAATTAAATATAAGACAGTGTCTATTTGTACATAGCCTCACAATAGAGTACATTATTAAACATAAAATGATTTAAACATTTTCATTTTTATTGCCATGTTATAGATGAAACTGGGACTATTAAAAGTTTCATAATTTGCTTAATATCATATAACATAAAATTGAAGGTGAAAGGATTTGAAATGAATCTACCTGCCTATAGTTACCAGCCAGTTAATCATTATCAGTGGATTAATCCACGGAATAGGTTAAACCTCTCAGAATACAATCGTTCCACTTCTGAACATTCTTGCAGTGTTTCACACATGAGCTTTTGGGAGACACCTCCTTGTTTAAATCATAACAGTAGTTATGAATAAAACTGTTATAACATTTCTGTACATGTTATTGTGAGAATGCAAGCTTCTTTTTTCTCATGAGTGAATACTAGGAGTAGAATTGCTGGTCAGATTTACTTACTAGGATTAGTAGCTATTTTTTGTGAATTTCACCAGATTTTATCTATAATCATGTCATTTATGAATCAGGACAGTTTTATATCTTTTCCATACTTATCTTTTAGTCTTTTTCCCCCTTATATTGCACTGATTAAAACCTTGAGTACAAGGTTGATTAAACAAGTGAGAGTAGAAATCCTTACCTTACTCCTGATACCAGGGGGAAGGCACTCAGTCTATTGCCATTAAGTCAGATGTTAGCTGTGGATTGTTTATAGATGTCCCTTATGAATTTGAGAATGTCTCCCTCTTCTTTTTGAGTGCTGATAGTTTTTATAAGGAATAAATGTTGGATTCCCCCCCCTTTTAACCATTGAGATTATCCTTTTAATTTGTTAATATTTTCACTTTCAAATATCAAACCACTCTTCCATTCCTAACATAATCTCTGTTTGGTCATAATGTGTCATCCTTTCTATGCGTTGTTGGATTTACTTTATTAAAATTCTGTTAAGAATTTTTACATCTACGTTTATGAGGAATATTGGTTTATAAATTTCTTCTCTTGTTTTGGTATTGGTATTGCTGGTCTTCTGAAGTGAGATGAGAAAAATTTCATCATGTCCAATTTTCTAGAAGACTTTGTGTAGAATAGGTATAACTTTTTCCTGAATATTAAGTAGAATTCCCAAATGAAGCTATTCAGGTCTAAAGTTATGTTATTGTTTTTGTTTTGTAAAAGGGCTTTCAACTCTAACTTCAGTTTCTTTTATAGATAAAGAAGTGTCTAAATTGTTTCTTCTTGAATAAGGATGACTAGATTTGATCTTCCAAGGAATTTGTTCATTTCTTCTAAGGCATTGTGTTCTGTTCTATAATATTTTTCATAGTATTCCTTTATGGAATCTGTGTTAATATTCTCACTATAATTCCAGATGTTGATTGTGTTTCTTTTTCCTTATACAAATATACAATTTCACATGCAATATGAAGTTCTTATAAAAGTGTGTTCTCCATTTAAACCTCTCATGCACATTTGTTGTTTAGTTTTATATTTTTAGAAACATATTTCTATGCTTTTTGTTTACATATTAATTGTTTGAGATGTTAAAAAGCAAGAAAATGATATATTTTTTTATCTTCATTTATTTCTTTTCCAGTTCTATTCACTAATTTGTGACAACCTATGATTCTGTGTGGGCATCATATTCCTTCTGCCTAAAGATGACCCATTCATAGTACAGGTTCTATAGAAATTAAAATAATCTATTCACATTTCTTTGAAAAAGTCTTAATTTCCTATTTATTTTTTAAATATACTTTTTTTATTAGAATTCTGAGAATGGCAGTTGTTTTTCCTGTAGCATCTTAAGATCGTCACTTCATTATTCTGGCTCTTATTATGTCCAACAAGAAGTCTACTTTAATTCTTTCTTCCTCTGGGCAATGTATTGTAAGATGTGTCTTTCTTCTGCCTTCCTTTAAGATTTCCTCTTTAACTTTTATTATCAACAGTTTGAATAGGAAAAGTGTGTGTTTGTTCATATATATTATTTTTTGGTATTCTTTGAATTCTTGGATATATAGTTCGTTATATACCTATAATTTTATAAAATTCCAGTCCATTGTTTCAAGTATTCTCTCACTTTGTTCTATAATTTTCTTCTGTGATTTCAGTAATGTGTATGTTAAATGGTTTGATATTCTCCCACTGCCCTCCAATGCTCCGTGTTCCTTTTTTCATTCTTTTCTCTCTGGGTTTCATTTTTTCTAATTGCTATTGATCTATGTTCAAGCTCCCTGATTCCTTCCTCAGTTGGTTTGAGTCTATAAATTAGCTTTTCCTAGGTATTCTTCATTTCTCTTATGTATTTTTTTTTCTAGCATTTTGTCTACTTGATTACTTCTTATGGTTTCAAGTCTCTGGTGAAATTACTCCTATCAGCATACGTTCTACCCTTTTCTTAAATCTTTTGAAACATAAATGATAGTTATTTAAACTTTTAATGATTGGATATAATGTCAATATCTATCACACCTAAGTCTGATCCTATTTAAAGCCTTTTCAGGTAGCAGGGTGTGTGTCTTGCTTTTTCAAATGCCTCATTATTTTTGTTGTTAAAGCTTTATGTATTATGTGCAGCAGTGGAGACAAAGGTGAATAGTTTTATGCCTGAAAATGGGTATGTTTTTCCCTCTGCTAAACCTTTCATATGGGGATCTGAGCCAATCTAGTCTGCAGTTGAACTGATTGGGTGCTCTTTTTTTTGTCATGAATACTTTAAGAGTACATCAGGTTTCAAATTTTTCTTGAAATATCTTGTGTTTAGGGTTAGATCTTAATTCCAGAAGATTTCTCAAGTTTGATCTGTGCTTAATTTTGGGTCTTCTTGTCAGCTTTGACTCAGATCTCCTCTTTCTCCACTTTTTTGGCTTTCTACTGTTCCTCTCTAACAGTATCCCACGGTTGCTTGCTATTCAGTACTTGTTTTCCTGGTAGTGAGGATGTGGGAACAAATACTCAGTTATTCTAGTGAGGTTTTAGTCTTGGGCAGTCATGGTGCTCCTGGGTTCTGGAATGCAGGTTTCTTTATACTCCTGGTCCTCTTCCAGCTTTTGTTTTTGATCCCACTATGTATTTCTGCCCTGTCCCAGAAGTATAGAAGGGTTTTTCCTATTTCTTTCCCTAGGAAGAATAGGTTTTTACCAGCACCACAAGGCAATAGTATTTGTCTTTCCTTCCTGCCCAAAGACATCTCTCTGTTCCTTAGCGGCAAATGGGAAAAAAGACTCTGGATACACCTCCAGCTCTTGCTACAGTGGCTCGCATTCTCCTACAGGCCTGTATCCTGTTAGAGGGCACACAGTAAAGTCCATGGAGGAAGGATTTTGTAAGTATTTGTATATTCCTTTTGCCTCTTCAGCTCCCAGGAGGTCCACCTACATAAACCTCCACCAATTTATTAACATTTCCAGCTGAATTTTAACCTTTCTCTGGGAGCATCTGCCATTGGTAAGAAAATTCTCAAGTCCTGTAGTGTATCTCCTTATAGTTTGGGCTAGTTTATTACCCAGTTACCTCAGTGCCCTGATTGAGTCTAAAGGGCAAAATATTTTGTTTCTTTGGCTTTTGTTGTTGTTAAGGGGAGAGGGGTGACACTTTTATAACTCTCTACAAGTAGAAACTGTATGTCTCAATCTGTTTATACAGGTACATGAAGCAACAGCTGCATTTTCCATGGAATTCATTGCAATGCTGCTTTCTAGGATGTGTGCCTAGTAAGATAATTGACAGACTATGCATGTTAAAGCATTCAACCTGACAAAAATTATATTTTATGCATTCGATCTTTTCTTCTGAAATTTATTTATGAAACTGGGGGTCTGAAATGGTAGCATGGTTATTACCAAGTACAAATGAAAATTTATAAAATTCAGTTTTGAAGATATTTCTGGTGGGACAATATAATTTCCCTGTGAGCTCAATGTGCTCTAGCTCACTGGCAGGAAATGGGAAACTTGAAGTCCAGGCCATTTTTCTCAGTCCCTCATGGCAGATCTGTAGGCCATTTCTTTATTATGTCTAGGCTATCATGATGACCAACACAGAGAAACCAACCCACGGTTTAATCCATTATTTCCCAGCAGAGAAGCTGTCTCATGGATTTTAGAATTACTTTTATTTTCTGCACTGTAGGTGATTTAAGTGCTGAGCTAAGTGAGTACCAATTTTCCCATTTTATATCCACTTCAGACTGTGTTCATATTTTGACTCCTGAAGATCAAGTTACCCACTCATTTTACAGTGTACAATCTAATATCTACTTTAGGTATGATGCAGTTTAGAGTTGGGAAAATATACTAGAATGGCTAGTTATTGCACAGGATCATTTTTCAACTGACACTTTTTAGCTGATAGAGAAAGCTTCAGATAACAAATCTGTTTTAAAACATATCACCAGTATGGAGGATTTTCATCCTCTCCTGCTTTGAAGTGCTCTAAGCTGAATGATTGCTGAATTTTGGAGAAAAATTCAGAACGTCTTAGCTCCTTTATATAACAGGAAAAATATTTAGTCTGGCACAACTGACAAGCAGCTGCCATAAAATTTATAGGTCCTGAATTCTGATCTCTGATTTAACACTTTTTATAGTGAAAGTTTGGGGGAAGTCATTTGTCTTCCTTAATCCCCATTTTTCATGTCTCTAAGATGAAAATAATAATATTGGCTCATTCAAATTTTGAATATAAAAATATCCAGTTAGGGGACTGGGGTTGTGGCTCAGTGTTAGAGTGCTTGCCTCGCATGAGTGAGGCCCTGGGTTCGATACTCAGCACCACATATAAACAAACAAATAAGATAAAGGTATTGTGTCCATCTATAGCTAAAAAATATTAAACAAAATAAAATTAAAAATATCCAGTTAGGCCCACGTCTAAATTTTAACAAAGCCTTAGCCCAGTGCTAGCTAGTAATAAACACTAAATAAATAATAGTTCATGAATTTATTAGGAAATAGCACATGCTACCTCTCCAATACACCTTTTATTATTCTCTCGAGTACTTATGCATGAATTTATTAGGAAATAGCACATGATACCTCTCCAATACACCTTTTATTATTCTCTCGAGTACTTAGATGCAGCTAGTCCATGTCAATATTGGACTAAATATTATAAAACAAATTGTGTTCATGTCTACTTTCCTTCTGAGAGTTGGCTACTTGGGAGAAGTTTAATTATTTTTTTATTCCTCAAGCATAATATAGAATCTAAAATTTTTATTACCATAATTGTAAAGTTGACCATTTATTAAACTTTCTGTGCCAGCAATAAGCTAGGTCCATTTTTTAAATTTAATGCTTTCAGCTATTTTGCAGATAACTTAAAATTTCTCGAGTACACATTTTAGGGGGATTCCCCACACTTCTATAAATTTTATCTCCAGGAACTCTTGGTAAAGCTTTGAGAAAGAGCCCCTCCTCCTGGCTTTGGCAAGGGGAGTGAATAAGGATTTATTGTGAGACCAAGTCCAGAGTGTTCTCCATGACAAAGTCTGCTCTTCAGGGAAAGACACAGAGTTTTAACCCAGAAGGGAGAGAATTCCTTCTATTTCAGATCCCTCTGGCTTTCCTGTCTATAAAAGGGGGAAAAATAGTTAACAGTAATATGAGTTTCAAGCATAAAGATGGTGTACATTGTGGCAAGGGAAAACAGAAAGGAGGAGGGGAAAATCACTTCATTGTTAGGGAGAAACATGGAAATGTCACAGCCTAGAGATATAGGACACTTAGAGGCCAGCATTTAATTAGACAGTGGAATGTCTTCCTTCCCATACCTTTCTATCACACTAGTGGGGCCATAGTATAAAATAGTAGATTATGGATGAATAGACTGTGATGAAAATTTTCTCTGAGGAAGAGTACTCAGAAGACGAAAATCAGATTGATACTAAAGAGAGGAGATATGAGAATTTCAAAGTTTGGAAAACATTAAATGCAATATAAATTCTAGCCAGATTAATGTGAGTTCTCAAATTTAAGACATATTTATTTCAGTTCATATTTTATGTATCCCAGTACATGTCTGGCTTTGACAAAACATTACAAAGCATGCCAAAAGCAAGAGAAGCACAATTTGAAGGCAAAGCAATAATCACAAATAGCCTCAAATATGGCACAGATATTAAAATTATTATACAGGGTGTTCAAAATAACCATGATAAATATGCAAAGATATACAATTTAGAAATTAAACAACATGTAATAACAGCTGAGTAATAAAAGCAGAAATAAATAGAGGAAATGCTAGAAATTATAAACACTGTAAAAAATTAATGCATTCCATGCACATACTTGTAGACTTGATGTGTCTGAGAAAGAATCAGTAAGGTAGGGTCATAGAATCTTTCCAACCTTGAATGCAAAGAGAAAAAGAGAAATAAAGAAATAAAGCAAACATCTAAGAATTTAAGGACAACATAAAAAGACATAGCATGTGTGTAACTGTAAAACCAAACTTAGAAGAAAGAGAATAGAGAAGAAATGTTTGAGGTAATGGTATCTGAGAGATTTCCTAAATTAATGACAGACATCAAACCACAAATCCAAAAAGCCAGGAAAAATACCAAGCAGGATACATTTCAACCAAATATATGGGCATTTCATATTTAAATTGCAGGAAATCAAAGATTAAGAGAAAATCTTGAGAGACTTGGGGATGGTGGTGGTAGTGGGCACCTTACTTGTAGAAAAGTGAGGATAAGAATTAAAGCAGACTTCTAATCAGAAATCATTCAAAAGAAAGAGTGAAATATTTAAAGTGTCAGATAAAAACAAAAACCAAGAACAATATACCCACTAACTCCAAAATTCAACATATTGAAATTATCCTTCACAGATAAGAAATAAAGTCTTCTTCAGGTAAAACACAAACAACTGAGAAGCTCCTCATTAGCAAAACTTCTTGCAAGAAATATTAGAAGAGGTTCTTTAAACACAAGGAAATTAATATGGATTGGAAACATGGACCAACATAAGAAAAGGTAGAGCAATAGAGAAGTAATAAACAAAAAGAAAATGAATTTTTTTTTCATTCAGCAGAAGATCAGTGTTCATTTAAAGAAATAATACTAATAGTATATTGGTGGTTATGGGATATAGATGAGTGAAATGAGTGGCAGGAATGCCATTGGGGATTGGTGGGAGGAAGTGGGAACACTTTTATAATCTGTCTGTACAACATGTGGATCAGAGTAACACAGGTTAGTTTAAAATACATAATGTAAATTCTGGAGCGATGAAAAAAAAAGTGATTTAAAAATACATTTTGGGCTGGGGATGTGACTCAGTGGTAGAGCACTTGCCTAGCATGTGTGAGGCACTGGCTTTGATTCTCAGCACCACATATAAATAAATGAATAAAATAAAGATCCATCAACATCTAATTTTTTTTAAAAAATACATTTGATCAGTATAGAGAGGAGATAAAATAAAATCATATAAACTGTTCCATAGCAGAGAAGGTAACAAAAGAGGAGGAAAGGAAAAAAAAGAGAAAATGGTAATAAACATGGTAGCTATTAACAAAGCTTTATCAATAATTACTTTAAAGGTGAATGGTCTAAGTAATGTAATTAAAAATTATTGCCAGGCTTGGTGGCTCATGCCTGTAATCCCAGCAGCTCAGGAGGCTGAGACAGGAGGATCTGAGTTCAAAGCCAGTCTCAGCAAAAATGAGGCATTAAGCAACTCAGTGAGACCCTGTCTCTGAAGAAAATACAAGATAGGGCTGGGGATGTAGCTCAGTGGTTGAGTACCCCTAAGTTCAGCCCCTGGTACCCCAAGCCCTAAAGAAAATATTATCAGCATGGTTAAAAACAAAATAAAACAAAACAACAACAACAACAAAATAAAAACAAGACCCAACTCTCTATTTTCTATGAAAAATCTCATATTATTTAAAAGAGAAAGTAACATCATGATAACACTAATCAAGAGAAAGTTTTTATAGCTACATTCTAGACAAAGCAGATTACAGTATAAGAAAGATTATTAATAGAGTCATTACACAATGATAAAATCATAAATTATGTGTATGCATTTAACAATGTAGCATCAAAAGAACAGCAAGATAAAAGTGATAGAATTGAATAGAGAAACAGAAAATCCACTATTACAGTTGGGCTGAACTCCAGTAAATGGTAGATCATAATACAGTCAGAAAACAAGTAAGGATATAGTTGGCCTGTCACTAAGAGTCAGCCTAATCTAATTGTCACTGTAGAACATCACACATAACAATATAAAATTTTCTGAGGCTCATGTGGAGCAGTCACCAAGACACACAATATTCTCTCTCTCTCTCTCTCTCTCTCTCTCTCTCTCTCTCTATATATATATATATATATATATATATATATATATATATACACCCAAATATATGCATAAATATAAAAATATACCATATACACCAGAAAAATTAAAGTAATAGATGGCACATGGCACATAAAGTATGTTCTCAGACCACAATGCAATTAAGCTACAGATTAGTAAGAGAACTGGTAAACCCCCAAATCTCTGGAAATTAAAGAAAACACTTCCAAAATACACATTGGTAAAAAGAGTCTCAAAAGAAATTTAAAATATTTTAAACTAAATGATAGTTCATGTAATACAAATTATCAAATGTAATACAAGTTACCAAACTTTGTGGAATATCATAAAGTAGTGCTCGGAAATATTTTGCATTAAATAAACATATTAAAAGATGTCAAATCAATATCCAAAACTTCTACCTTAAGAAAATAGAGAAATAAAAGCAATATAAACATCAGAAAATCAAAATAAAAGAAATAATAAAACTTTGGGTCAGAAATTAATGAAATTAAAAATAGACAATATAGAAAAATAAAGCTGTTTCTATGTAAAAATTCAATAAAATTTATAGAGGAGACACAAATTGCAAATATAAGAAAGTTATCACTTAAATTCCATGGACATTTTGATAATGAGAAACTAATAAAAACTCTACACATACAACTTTATAACTTAGATCAAACCAAACAATTCCTTGAAAGAAGAAAACTATTGGAAGTCATAGGGAGAACTAAATAACCTGATACTCAAAGATAATCTCCCCCCATGAGAAGATCCATTTCAAGTTGATTTCCCTGTTGAAAAATGCCAAGAAATATAAATGCTCATATTCCTAACCCATTCTGTGAGAATATAATTTGCTTAATATGAAAATCAGATAATGCTATTACAAAAGAGGAAAGCTACAGACCAATATCTCTCATGCACAAAATCATCAACAAAATATTAGAAAATCAAATCCAACAATGTTTAAAAGAATTATGTCATTATATACCATGGATAAGTGAGATTTTTTTCCCAAAAATACAAGGCTAGTTCAACTTTCAAAAATCAATCAGTATAATCTTTCATAATAACATATTATAAAGGAAAAGCTATATTATATCAATTAATGCAGGAAAAGTATTTGACAAAATTTAACATAACACAAATTCATGATAAAAACTGTCAGTAAATGGAAATAGAGGGAAAAAATGATAATCTAATGAAGAACAAGGACAGAATTCCTATAACTAATATTACACTTAATGTTGAGAGAGAACAATTTCACCTTAAGACTGAGAACAAGGCAAGAGTATCTTCTCTCACTACTGCTACTTAGCATTGTAATAGAAATCCTAGATAATTCAATAAGAAAAAGAAATGAAAGGTTTATAGATTGGAAAGAAAGAGATAAAGGTGCCATTATTTACAGATGGGATGATTGCATGCATAGAAAACTTTCAAAACAGCTAAACAAATCTCTGGAACTAATCAACAATTATAGCAAGGTAATAGGATATAAGGTCAATATCAGACAAATCCCATCTGAAGCACAAAATCTACAAAATCTTTCAGTACTTCTCAAATATAATAATTGGTGCTTTCTTAGATATAAGCAGTAAACAATTGAAATTTGAAATTAAAAGACTTTAACAATAATAGCAAAAAATGAAGTACTTGGGTATCAATCTAACAAAATATGTATTGGATATGGATATGTATGGAAAAATCTATAATACTGATGATAGAAATCAAAGATCTAAAAAAAGAAGAAATATTCTTTGTTCACCAATTGAAGGACCCAATATAGTTAAGATGTTAATTCTTTTCTGCTTGATCTGTAGATTTAATGCAATTATGGTAAAAATACCAACAAATATTTCATAAGCACTAACAAACTAATTCTAAAATTTATTCATGAAGACAAAGCAGTAAATATGATATTGAATAGTAATAAATTTGGAATGCACACATTGCCTTAAGTCTAGGTCATAGTGACTTATTTCCAAAAATAATGATGAAATCAGGGAAGAGTAACTTTACATATAGAAACCTGAAAAATACTCTTAGGTAAACAAGATTAATAACAGTGATGCGTTGATGGTGTATACATTCTTGGTATGGTGTGATGAAATGCCATTTTATCTTGTGATCTTCCCCCGAAAAAACTGATTAACTATGGTCTGATCATGAGAAAAAATCAGACAAATCCCAACTGAAAGACAAGTCTACAAAATCTTTATTAGTAGTTTTCAAAACTGTTAGCATCATCAAAAACAAGAAAAGTATGAGAAACTGTCATAGTCAAAAGAGAATCCTATGGAGACTTGATAACTAAATGCAATGTAGCACTGTGATTAGTCCCTGGTGGCAAAAAAATGACATTAAGTAAAAAATAAAGAAATCTGAAGGAAGCATGGGTTTTAGTTTAAAATGCTTCAATATTGGTTTATTAATGGTGTTTTATCATTAATTTTTGCAGTGCTGGGCATTGAACCCAGAGCCTCATACATGCTAGACAAGTGCTTGACCACTGAGATACACCCCAGCTCTTGGGTTTATCAATTGTATTAAATGTACCATACTAATTCAGACTAACGGAGGGATCTTTGTATGGAAACTGAAAGAATCCTGAGATAAAAGCTGGGATGAGCAGGGAAATGGCTACCTCATACTCTGAAGTGAGAGGAAAATAAGTATGAACAGAGATCAGTTTTTAACCTAGGTGACGGCATTGGGGTAGTTCAAGCCCAATTAATCTGATAATTTTAGTTTTCTTTGTAAAAGTAAGTTATGAAATTTGAGGAGAAAGAATTGAAAAATGTTAAGATACTTGAATAAGGTGTCATAGTTTCACAAAAGACATCAAGGGAATTTATGAGAATGAAATTTGCCAGAGGGGACAAAGAAGATTTGAGTGGGCCACTCAAATTATAATACTCAAATATGTCATGGCATTGACTGAGTGATTTTACTGCATTCTCCACAATATGAATGCTGACAAATTATAGGACTGACCTATGACTGAGAAATTGTAGGACCAATGTAGTAGAAGGAGAGGGGCAGAGGATGTGAGCTAACATTGGGGGAATTTTTGAGGAAATCAGCCATATTTCTTGGAGTGGAGATGAAGACCATTATAGTTAATGTGGCAAAGGAAGCAGGAGGGTTTGAATGAATAGATCACATGGTTGCCGCAGTCTCCTAGGATGATGCTAGAAGTTGACAAAAAAAAAATATGTTAAAGTGGGTGAGAGGTGACATGACTTATTTAACTCCATAAACATTGTATTTAACTTTGTTCAGATTTCTCTAATCACACTTCAGTATAGCAACTAAATCTGTATTCCAAAACCTTCCATTTCCCCTATACTTTTATATATACTTGGCTACATTTTTATATGATGTATTCATATTCCAATTTTTCTAGGAATCTAGTGGGATTTATTTAGTTATTTATTGGCACTGGGGATTGAACCCAGGGATGCTTTTCTCCTGAGCTACATCCCCAATCCTTTTAATTTTTTAAATTTTGAGACAGAGTCTTACTAAATTATGGGACTGACCTCATAATTGTAATCCTGCCTCAGTCTGTTGAGTTTCTGGAATTACAGATGTGCACCAGCTCACCCAGCTCTAATAGGATTTGTGTGTGCGTGTATACGCGTGTGTTACCAGGGATTAAACCCAGTGGTACTTTACCCTTTTTATATTTTACATTTTCACAGCCCTTTATATATTTTATTTAGAGACAAGTTCTTGCTAAATTGCTTAGGGCCTTACTAAGTTTCTGAGGTTAACTTTGAACTCTCCATCCTCTTGCCTCAACCTCCTGAGCTCCTTGGGTCACAGGCATGCACCACCACACCTGGCTCTAATGGGATTTAAGGGCTATGAAAAAAGACGACTTTGTGGGGATTTCATTTAAAGCAAGATAATGAAAATCTGTATGATCCATTTTCCTATATATTATACTTTGACAGGATTATTAGTGAATCCTAGAGTAAATGTGCACATTCTATTGCTTCATGTAAAATGATTCCAAAATCTGATAAATTTAAAATTTATTATTTCTATAGATAGCCTAAGTATAATTAAGGCTAGTTATTGGAATGACAATATTTTCGGCAATGACTGTTAATTGAAGTTGTTCCTTGCAAATCACCTGAATATGGATTGATATAATGTCTGACAATGTTCTGAGTCAGTAATGTAGGATAAAATACCTGAGCTTGATATGGTACCTGGAATTGTTGAAGGACATAATGTAAAAAGAAAATTCAGGTTACTCATGCCTGTGGTAGACAAATGTGTAGGGCAGAAATAAAATGTCTGAATTATGTACTCTGGTTGTCCTTCCTGGTCCTGAGTGACACCCTAGGGATGCTCTATTTACATGATTTATAAAATGAGGCAGTTGGACAAAGATGTGTCTTCTATCCTTTTGAGCTTTGAAATTACTTTTACTTTTTTTTTTTTTTGGTATGGGGATTGAACTCAGGGGCACTGAGTCATATGCACAGCCCTTTTTATTTTTTTCATTTTGGGATAGGGTCTTACTAAATTGCTTAGGACCTTGCTAAATTGCTGAGGTTGGCCTCGAACTTATGCTCCTTCTACCTCAGTTTCCCAAACCACTGGAATTGTGGGTATACTATTACTCTTTTAATCAAGTGCATGATTTGTTTGAAAAAAATATTCAAAATTTGTGCATTTAATGCTTTGGGGCATCTTGATGAACTGAGATAATACCAAAATATGGACAATCCATCAATATAGTTTCCTCAATTTTTATTGGTGTTCAAATCCAAGCTAAATTTATTTCATCTCTAAGTTCTTTAATTTTTAGATAGAAATATTAAAACATATTTTTTGAACAACCCTAGGACTTTCTGGGTAAGAGATGGTTAAGGATGTAGACAAGACTTGTAGTTAAATAACTTGTATCCAAATTCAGATATTTGAGGCAGAAAATGACTTTGACCAATTTTATTTTCAGCAAACAACAGGGAACTAGAATCTGAAGGCTATCATCTCTAAAAGAATGGCAATAGACATTTTTGTTGTCATCCTGCCCATGGATTTTCCTGGGTGAGTCTATTCTACAAGGCTCTGGTCAGTCTCATTCTTCCTGCACCCAGTGAAGTTTTCAGTTACGGGAGGTGCTTGCACAAGAATCAGTAGCCATCATTCTGTTCCGTCTCATTCTCTGTGAATGAGAGCTTGGATCTGAGAAGTTTCAGCTTTATATCAGAAATGTCATCGCTCTCTCACCTTTCTTCCTCAAGACTTTAATCTTTCCAGCAAATAAACACACTAGTTTCAACAATGAAGCTTGTGACATCTGGGCTGGTCACTCATCTCTAGGCTGAACGGTTTTCATACCCTCTGTTTCTTAGCCTGACTAGAGCTATCGTGCCAAAGATCTTATTCTTGTGTCCATATTTATTAACCTTCTGGGTAAATTCTTTATGTAGTGTTTAATCAACACCCCTTTATAAAGTGAAAATAAATTACAGACCACTTATCTGGGGCAATCATCTGCCATTTTTCAGTAGAAACCAATTGGATTTCCTGTAAATGCTTGTTGGGTGAATGGGTCTGTACAGGATACATTTAATTTAATCACTCATTTATAGCTGTTCTTTTATTACAAGTATGAATAGTATTTCTAGACTGGTTATATGCTTTTTTTTTAACTGATGATTTGATAGTAGCTTGAAAAGCATGCATTTGATGAGGGTCAGTTAAGAAATAGTGCCTCCCAGCTTTTATCTTCCCAGAAAGCACTTGGCAATTAAATTCTTTGGAAAACGTTTAGATCTCTCCTCTACTTCACAAGTTGCTGTGACCTCTGACAGAAGAATGCACTGTGGCAGTTTAATAGATGGCAGAGGAGAAGTCATTCTTAAAAGGTAAGAGAGCAAATAAACTCTTTCCCTTAATGGAGTTCCATTACGATACAGTCAGCACCTTTGGTATTGAGATGCCCAGTAAAATCACTTGATCCAGTTGCCTGAGGTATTGAAAGGCTGTAGACTTTCTACTCTAAGAAATTTGATAGAAGCATTAAATATTTGATAAAATCAATTTATATGTGGTTCTTCTCTTTTTTGTATCCTCTGAGTGCACACTGGGTGGCTAGGTAGAAGGGCCTAGGGAGGGGTTGTCTTAAAGAATAAATTGTCAAGCCTACAAATTCAATCCTACATGTTGAAGATTAGCATCACTTTGGGGATTGGGATGAGATAAGAAAGGACTCTAGTAGAATCTGAGGAAAAATCACTCCTTAATTTTTCATCCTCATAAGTTGAGAGTGTTGTGGATGTTTTCCTCTTTTGGATAGATCAGTCTGACATTCTCAGGAATATAAAAATATTATAGCATTTTTACCTTTCAATCCCATACTAGATAATACTTTTCTGCACAATACACCCTTCTTAAGCAGCTTCTTTTATGACAGAAGATGTATCTTGATGTTTTAAATCAACCTCTGTCTGATGATGACTTAGTGATGGCATAAAGTCACAATCTTATTAGCTGTGATATAGGGATTCCCAAATAATTCATTGTGATGGTTGTGGCTTTAATTTCTTTTGTTTCTTACAACAGATGATACAGGCAGTTAAAAACCTAGGACTGAAGTAATCATCTTCACTCAGAATGATTTGAAAACACACACACACACACACACACACACACACACACATACATACACACACACCACAAAATTATTTTCAAAACTCAGATTAGGCATCCTTCTTCCCTTCATCAAGTTTACTGGACACTCTTATATCCCCTTTCAATTTTCCTTCAATTCCCTCTTTGACACTAGACTTAAAAAAGGAGAAAATTGGTTTTCAGCTTTTCAGGAATTGAATTTGGAAGATTTTTGCAAATATAAATTACTTTGTAATCCACAAGATAAACAGTATATTTATTAAATTATCTGAGAGAGGCCCTATCTTTTAAAATATTCTTGTCTGATTTCCTTTAGCCATATCTATATTTATTTTACATCTGAACATAGGAACTTATAATACTTTTCCTGATTGTCCTAACTAATGGATGACTGGGAATATTGATTAAAGGTCCTTCACCATTTTTGCATGTTCGGTGTTTTTCTTCTTCTCAATATTTTTTTCTTCACTTTAAACTGCATGTTAGCTTTTTTACCTCTAGCTAATGGAGATGCTCCCAGGAATGTAGGCTGATGACATAGAGACTGGAATGGTGCCAGCAGACACATTAGATTTCTTCTCCCACCCCAAGCCAATTGTCTGAAGTTTTTAAATGAGAATTTTGAAATTTGAACTCAGTTCAAAAAATAAAGGCAAATAAGCTGTAGGGTATAGAGAGTTTATGTTTTTCTTGGTTTGTCATATGTTTTCTTTTAGCAGAGAGTTTATAGATAAGAAAGTCATATGACAGTGCTATCAGCATGGAATAAGGTTCTCATTTGGACATAATCGAAATCGTCTTAAGATTCTGTATTGCATTTGCATCTTTTTCTTGAGAGGAAAAGTTTATTTAATGAATTTCAGAATGGACCATTAGAATTTCAGGGTAAACATACATTTAATAGGGTTCCTTTAAGTTGTCTTGTGAAATAAATGACACAAGCAAATTAACTTTCACTTATTAATGCCATTGTTATTTCTTAATTATTCTTTTATTGACAGAACCACAAAGATGTGATTCATAATTATGATTATTTAGACATTTAGATATAGATATAGTAAATATTTTAGATATAGTAAATATTTTCCTGGCTATAATTTTCTTGGATTTCAAAATGTGGTATATTTTTCCTGAGAAAAAAGGAAAATTTACTTCTTCTTTATGCAGATGTTGTAACAGGAAAGGAATGTTAATTTAGTGGTTAAATTAGATTGATTTCAGCAGCTGTACTTGTGATCTTTCAGGCCCTGAGTCTTGGAGAAGATCTCCTCCTCCAGTTGCCTATGCCCTGTTATTTTCTGCGGTGCTAAGTGGCAGTATTCCACTATTGGAAAGCGAAATGGCAAAACATACATTGACCCTTGTCAGTGCTCAGGAATTATGTCAGAATTGCATCAACCTTTTATTCCAACTTGAGTACCTGTTTTTTTTTTAACTCAATTTTCGTGAAATACAAATATGTACTTTGTGTGTTCAGAAGTTAATAGATTTTAGAACCAGCATGGTGATACATGCCTGTAATCCCTGCAAATTGGATGTTGAGACAGAATAATCACAAGCTCACAGCCAGCCTCAGCATCTTAGCAAGGTCCAAAGCAACTTAGTGAAACCCTGTCTCAAAATAAAAAAATTTAAAAGGATTGAGAATGTAGCTCTGTGTAACATGTCCATGGGTTCAATCTCAGTACCCTCCCTGCCCCCCCCGCCCCACAAAAAAAGATTTTAGTACAACAATCTGTGGTAAAGATAATCTTTTCATTCATATCAGAGTATATATTGTAAAATCACAAAACCTAAACCTTAAACTCAGATCTGAACAAAGCAGAGTATTTTAAAACCACAGATTTTTCTAATATTGTTTAATAATCTTAATGTCCACTTAGTTGATGCTTGTCATTTATATGGTAACTCCAAGGTGATAGTGTTTTTTCTCACCCCCTAATCTTTACCTGAATAGAAATTATAATAAAGTAGTTTTTTTCTTTTTTTGATTTTTTTTTTCTTTTTAGTACTGGTGATTGAAACCAGGGATGTTCTGCCACTGAGATACATCCTCAATCGTTTTTAATTTTTTTTTAAATTTTGAGATAAGGTCTCACTGAATTGCGTAGTCTGATCTGGAACTTGTGATCATTCTCCCTCAAGACTTTTGAGTAGCTGGAATTACAGGTGTGGACCACAATGTCCAGTGAATTTTCTTTTTTTATATATTGCTCTTTTTTTCTTGAGCCACATCCACCATAACAAAAATCTAGTTATGATTTAAGTTTTCTCTTTAATTTCACAGAATTTTATGCTATCTACTTTTTTGTAAGAAAACTCATGGATCTCCGCAGTGAGTTGCATATTGGAAAAATGACAATGCTCACAGCTGTCAGTCAATTGTGGCAACTCATCCAGAAGCGCTGAAGAAGGTCTGGGAGTTGAAATGTGATTTCCTCACCTCACCCTCTTATCTGCAACCCTGAATTGTAGATTGTGTTTCTTGGCAGCTTTGGCTAGCTACCTGCTGCCAATGGGAGAACTAATGGCCCTGGGAGACTCTTGTAGCTCAGGTTCTCATCCACACAGTGCCATAGTCTGCAGTGATCTCTCCTACTGGCTGTAATCCCAGGGCCACACCCATCAGTTCTTTTAAAGCCACTTCCAAAAGTATGGGTTTCCCATGAGATCCTTTCCTTAATGACTCCTGTGGGGCCACCTATATCCAGGAGCCAAAGAATAATTCCTGGGTAGTACACAGTCAGCACTACTCAAGAATTTAGAAACTGTGATTTTTAAAATTTTTTATATTAATTTACATATTTTAATTTTTTAAAGTTTTAATTTGTTAACTATGACAACAGAGTACATTATAACTCACATTATTGTTGAGAGCCACAGCCGAAGGGGCCCCAGCAAACTTCCAGCTGCCAGCAAACTTCCAGCTGCCAGCTGATGATTGGCTCACAGTGGCCCCAGCAAACTTCTTGCTACCAACTGATTGGCTCCTCTGCGGTGATGCTCATTGGGTTGTTTCCCCGCCCTTTCAGACCACGGAGCTGCTCATTGGGGGACTTTTTTTTGGCTCTGCCCACGCAACCCAGTCAATGGGCCTCAAGAGCAGGAGGAGTGGGGGAGGTGGAGAGGCTTGTGGGAAGCCAGTGGTGGCAGTTGGGCTCTGAAGGTTTTCCTGAAGAGCTGTGTGGTTTGGCATGTGTGTTCTAAAAATGAAGTTCGTTTCTTTTGACAAGTGGCTACTGAATTGTGCCCAGCCAGACTGCAGCACATTATACATATAGAGCACAGTTTTTCATATCTCTGGTTATATACAAAGTTTATATTCACATCATTCATGTCTTCATTCATGTACTTAGGGTAATGATGTCCATCTCATTCTACCATCTTTTTTACCCCCCCATACCCTTCCCTTTCCATCCCATCCCTTTGTCCTATCTAGAGTTCCTCTAATCCTCCCATGCTCCTCCTCCCAATCACACTATGAATCACCCTCCTTATATCAGAGAAAACATTTGGCAATTGTTTTTTGGGGATTGGCTAACTTCACTTAGCATTATATTCTCCAGCTCTATCCATTTACCTGCAAATGCCATGATTTTATTCTCTCTTGTTGCTGAGTAATATTCCATTGTGTATATATTATATATACCACATTTTATTTATTCATTCATTTACTGAAAGGCATCTAGGTTGGTTCCACAGTTTAGCTATTGTGAATTATGCTGCTATAATCATTGATGTGGCTGTGTCCCTGTAGTATGCTGTTTATAAGTCCTTTGGGTATAGACTGAGGAATGGGATAGCTGGGTCAAATGGTGGTTCCATTCCCAGATTTCCAAGCAATCTCCATATTGCTTTCCATATTGGCTGCACCAATTTTCAGTCCCACCAGCAATATATGAGTGTGTCTTTTTCCCTCTTCCTCCCCAACACTTATTATTGTTTGTGATCTTAATAGCTGCCATTCTGACTAGAATGAGGTGAAATCTTAGAGTAGTTTTGATTTGCATTTCTCTAATTGCTGGAGATGTTGAACATTTTTAATATATTTGTTGATTGATTGTGTATTATCTTCTGAGAAGTATCTGTTCAGTTCCTTGATCCAGTTATTGATTGGGCTATTTGGGGTTTTTTGTTTTTGTTTTTGTTTTTGGTGTTTAGCTTTTTTGAGTTTTTTATATAACAGAGAGATTAGTGCTCTATCTTATGTGCAAGTAGTAAAAATTTGCTCCCAAGATGTAGTTATATGGCTTTGTCTCTGTGTCCTCTATTCTGTACCATTAGTCTACAAGTCTATTTTGGTGCCAGTACCATGCTTTTTTTTTTTGTTATTGCTCTGTAGTGTAGTTTAAGGTCTGGAATAGTGATGTCACCTACTCTACTCTTCTTGCTAAAGATTGCTTTAGCTATTCTGATGTCTCTTATTTTTCCAGATTAATTTAATGACTGCTTTTTCTATTTCTATGAGGAATGTCACTGGGATTTTGTTTAGAATTGCATTAAATATGTGCTTTTGGTAGTATGGTCATTTTGACAATATTGATTCTGCCTATCCAAGAACAAGGTTGATCTTTCCATCTTCTAAAGTCTTCTTTAATTTATTTATTTAGCGTACTGTAGTTTTGTGCTAGAGGCCTTTCACCTCTTTTGTTAAGTTGATTCCCAAGTATTTTATTTTATTTTATTTTTTGAGGCTATTGGAAAAAGTTTTCCTTGTTTCCCTTGCAGAGGATTTATCACTGATATACAGAAATGCCCTTGACTTATGGGTGTTGATTTTATATCCTTTTATTTTACTGAATTCATTAATTAGTTCTAGAAGTTTTCTGGTGGAATTTTTTGGGTCTTCTAGGTGTAGAATCATATTATCTGCAAATAGTGCTAATTTTATTTCTTCTTTTCCTATCCATATCACTTTAATTTCTTTTGTCTGTCTAATTGACTGGCCAGTGTTTCAAGAACTATTTAAATAGAAGTGGTGAACAAGGGAATCTCTGTCTTGTTCTAGTTGTTAGAGGGAATGCTTTCAATTTTATACCATTTAGAATTAAATTGGCCTGGGGCTTAGCATAGATATCTTTTACAATGTTGATATATATTCCTGTTATCCCAAGTTTTTCTAGTGTTTTGAATGTGAAGGGGTGCTATATTTTATCCAATGCTCTTTCTGCATGTATTCAGATGATTATATAATTCTTTCTTTAAGTCTATTGATTGATGAGTTACATTTATTGATTTCTGTATGTTGAACCAAGCTTGTATCCTTGGGATGAACCCCACTTGATCATGGTGCACTGTATTTTTGATGTGTTTTTGTATTCGAATTTTATTGAGAATTTTTACATGTATGTTTATTAGAAATATTGTTCTGAAGTTTTCTTTCTTTGATGTGTTTTTGCCTGCTTTTGAAATCAGGGTGGTATTGGCCTCATAGAATGAGTTTAGAAGGGTTCCCTCTTCTTCTATTTTAGAAAATAAATTGTAGAGTATATGTATTAGAACTTCTTTATAGGTCTTATAGAACTTGGCTGTATATCCATCGGTCCTGGGCTTATCTTGGTTGGTAGATTCTGATTTTATTAATTCATTAATTAGTTGAATTCTATTTCATTGCTTGAAATTGACCTGTATAAATTGTGTATTTCATCCTGATTCAATTTGGGCAAATCATATGCCCCTAGAAATTTGTCAATGCCTTTGATATTATCTGTTTTAACAGAGTACAATTTTCAAAATAATTTCTAATTATCTTCTGTATTTCTGTAGTGTCTACTATGATATTTCCTTTTCATCATGTATGTTAGTTATTTGAGTTTTCTCTCTCCTTTTCTTCATTAATATGGCTAAGGGTTTGTCAATTTTATTTATTTTTTCACAGAACCAACTTTTTGTTTTGCCAGTTTTTCATTTGTTTTGTTTAAATTTCATTGATTTCAGCTCTGATTTTAATTATTCCCTGTCTTCTGCTTTTGGTGTTGATTTGTTGTTCTTTTTCTAGGGCTTTGAGATGTAATGTTAGGTCATTTCTTTGTTGACTTTTTCTACTTTTCAGGAATGAACTCCATGCAATGAACTTTCCTCTTACTACTACCTTTATAGTGTCCCAGAGATTTCGATATATTGTATCAGTGTTCTCATTTACCTCTAAATTTTTTTTTAATCACTTCCTTGATGTCTTTTGCAACCCATTGTTCATTTAGTAGCATATTATTTAGTCTACATGTATTGGAGTAGTTTTTATTTTTATTTTATCATTAATTTCTAATTTTATTCCATTGTGGTCTGACAGAATTCAGAGTAGTATGTCTACCTTTTTGTATTTGTTAAGAGTTTCTTTGTGGCATACTATATGGTCTATTTTAGAGAAGGATCCATATGCTGCTGAGAAGAAAGTGTATTCACTCATTGAAGGATGAAATATTCTGTATATTTCAGTTAAGTGTAAGTTATTGATTGTATTATTGAGTTCTATAGTGTTTTTGTTCAGCTTTTGTTTGGAAGATCTATCCAGTGGTTAAGGAGGTGTGTTAAAGTCACCCAGAATTAGTGTGTTGTGGTCAGTTTGACTCTTGAACTTACAAAGAGTTTATTTGATGAACATAGATGCTCCACATCTTGGGGAATATCTATTTATAATTGTTATGTCTTGTTGGTGTATGTTTCCCTTGAGAGGTATGAAATGGCTTTCTTCATCCCTTTTGATTAACTTTAGCTTAAGGATTACTTTATTTAATACACGGATGGAAATTCCAGCTTACTTCCACAGTCTATGTGAGTGGTACGATTTTTTTCAAAATTTTACCTTTAGTCTGTGTACATCTTTTCCTCTGAGATGAGCCTTTTGGAAGTAACATATTGTTGGGTCATCTTTTCTTTCTTTCTTCTTCTTCTTTTAATCCAATCAACTAGCCTATGGCTTTTGATTGGTGAGTTTAGACCATTAACATTCAGGGTTATTATTGAGACATGATTTGTATTCCCAGCCATTTTTGTTTATTTTTGTTATTTAACTTGACTTGGTTTCTCCTCTGATTAGGCTTTCCTTTAGTGTAATTCCCTCCCTCTGCTGATTTTCATTGTTGTTTTTCACTTCCTCTTCACAGAATATTTTGCCAAGGATGTTCTGTAGTGCAGGTTTTCTAGCTGTTAATTCTTTTAACTTACGTTTAACATGAAAGGTTTTTATTCCATCATCAAATCTAAATCTCAATTTTGCTGGATACAAAATTCTTGGTTGGAATCAGTTTTCTTTCAGAGCTTGATATATGTTGTTCCAGATCTTCTAGCTTTCAGGGTCTAGATTGAAAAATCTGACATAACCTAATTGCTTTTTCATATATGTAATCTAATTCTTTTTTCTCTTGGCTTTTAATATTCTCTCCTTATTCTGTATGTTAGGCATTTTCATTATAATGTGCTTTGGTTTGTATCTGTTGTGATTTCATGTATTTGGTGTCCTGTAAGCCTCTTGAATTTGGTTTTCCAATTTGTTCTTCATGTTTGGAAAATTTTCTGATATTATTTCATTGAATCAATTGTTCATTCCTTTGATTTGAAACTCTATGCCTTCCTCTTTCCCAATATCTCTTTTTTTTTTTATTGGTCGTTCATAACATTACATAGTTCTTAATACATCATATTACATGGTTTGATTCAAGTGGATTATGAACTCCCGCTTTTACCCCGTATACAACTTGCTGTATCACATCAGTTACCCTTCCATTGATTGACATATTGCCTTTCTAGTGTCTGATGTATTCTGCTGTCTGTCCTATTGTCTACTATCCCCCCTCCCCTCCCCTCCCCTCCCCTCCTCTCCCCTTTTCTCTCTCTACCCCTTCTACTGTAAATCATGTCTTCCATTTGTATTCTCTTGACTTACCCCTCCTTACCTCTTATATGACATTTTGTATAACCCTGAGGATCGCCTTCCATTTCCATGCAATTTCCCTTCTCACTCCCTTTCCCTCCCACCTCTCATCCCTGTTTACTGTAAATATTCTTCTCAAGCTCTTCGTCCCTACCCTGTCCTTGTTTACACCCCTTATATCAAAGGAGTCATTTGGTATTTGTTTTTTAAAGATTGACTAGCTTCACTTAGCATAATCTGCTCTAATGCCATCCATTTCCCTCCAAATTCTATAATTTTGTCATTTTTTAATGCAGAGTAATACTCCATAGTGTATAAATGCCACATTTTTTTTATCCATTCATCTATTGAAGGGCATCTAGGCTGGTTCCACAGTCTTGCTATCGTGAATTGAGCTGCTATGAACATCGATGTAGCAGTGTCCCTGTAGCATGCTCTTGTTAGGGCTTTAGGGAATAGACCAAGAAGGGGAATAGCTGGGTCAAATGGTGGTTCCATTCCCAGCTTTCCGAGAAATCTCCATACTGCTTTCCAAATTGGCTGCACCAATTTGCAGTCCCACCAGCAATGAACAAGAGTGCCCTTTTCCCCGCATCCTCTCCAGCACTTATTGTTGTTTGACTTCCTAATGGCTGCCAGTCTTACTGGAGTGAGATGGTATCTTAGGGTAGTTTTGATTTGCATTTCTCTGACTGCTAGCGATGGTGAGCATTTTTTCATGTACTTGTTGATTGATTGTATGTCCTCCTCTGAGAAGTGTCTGTTCAGGTCCTTGGCCCATTTATTGATTGGGTTATTTGTTATCTTATTGTCTAATTTTTTGTGTTCTTTGTATATTCTGGTTATTAGGGCTCTATCTGAAGTGTGTGGAGTAAAGATTTGTTCCCAGGATGTAGGCTCCCTATTTATCTCTCTTATTGTTTCTTTTGCTGAGAAAAAACTTTTTAGTTTGAGTAAGTCCCATTTGTTGATTCTATTTGTTAACTCTAGCGCTATGGGTGTCCTATTAAGGAATTTGGAGCCCGATCCCACAGCGTGTAGATCATAACCAACTTTTTCTTCTATCAGATGCCGTGTCTCTGATTTAATATCAAGCTCCTTGATCCATTTTGAGTTAACTTTTGTGCACGGCGAGAGATAGGGATTCAGATTCATTTTGGTGCAAATGGATTTCCAGTTTTCCCAGCACCATTTGTTGAAGATGCTATCCTTCCTCCATTGCATGCTTTTAGCCCCTTTATCAGAAATAAGATAGTTGTAGTTTTGTGGATTGGTTACTGTGTCCTCTATTCTGTACCATTGGTCCACCCGCCTGTTTTGGTACCAGTACCATGCTGTTTTTGTTACTATTGCTCTGTAGTATAGTTTGAAGTCTGGTATCGCTATACCGCCTGATTCACACTTCCTGCTTAGTATTGTTTTTGCTATTCTGGGTCTTTTATTATTCCATATGAATTTCATGATTCTTTTATCTATTTCTACAAGATATGCTGTTGGGATTTTGATTGGCATTGCATTGAACTTATAGAGAACTTTTGGTAATATCGCCATTTTGATGATGTTAGTTCTGCCTATCCATGAGCAGGGTATGTTTTTCCATCTTCTAAGGTCTTCTTCTATGTCTTTCTTTAGGGTTCTGTAATTTTCATTGTATAAATCTTTCACCTCTTTTGTTAGGTTGATTCCCAAGTATTTTATTTTTTGGGGGGATATTGTGAATGGAGTAGTTGTCCTCATTTCCGTTTCAGAGGATTTGTCGCTGATATACAGGAATGCCTTTGATTTATGCGTGTTGATCTTATATCCTGCCACTTTGCTGAATTCATTTATTAGCTCTAATAGCTTCTTTGTAGACCCTTTTGGGTCTGCTAGGTATAGAATCATATCATCTGCAAATAGCGATAATTTAAGTTCTTCTTTTCCTATTTTTATGCCTTTAATTTCTTTTGACTGTCTAATTGCTCTGGCCAGTGTTTCGAGGACTATGTTGAACAGAAGTGGTGAGAGAGGGCATCCCTGTCTTGTACCAGATCTTAGAGGGAATGCCTTCAATTTTTCTCCATTCAGAATGATGCTGGCCTGTGGCTTATCATAGATTGCTTTTACAATGTTGAGGTATGATCCTGTTATCCCTAATTTTTCTAGCGTTTTGAACATAAAGGGATGCTGTACTTTGTCGAATGCTTTTTCTGCATCTATTGAGATGATCATATGGTTCTTATTTTTAAGTCTATTGATGTGGTGAATAACATTTATTGATTTCCGTATATTAAACCAGCCTTGCATCCCAGGGATGAATCCTACTTGATCATGATGTATAATTTTTTTGATATGTATTTGAATCCGATTCGCCAGAATTTTATTGAGGATTTTTGCGTCAAGGTTCATTAGAGATATTGGTCTGTAGTTTTCCTTCTTTGATGTGTCTTTGTCTGGTTTCGGAATCAGGGTGATGTTGGCCTCGTAGAATGAATTTGGAAGTTCTCCCTCTTTTTCTATTTCCTGAAATAGCTTGAAAAGTATTGGTGTTAGTTCCTCTTTAAAGGTTTTGTAAAACTCTGCTGTATACCCATCCGGTCCTGGGCTTTTCTTAGTTGGTAGTCTTTTGATGGTTTCTTCTATTTCCTCTATTGTTATTGGTCTGTTTAGGTTGTCTATATACTCCTGGCTCAATCTGGGCAGATCATAGGACTCAAGGAATTTATCTATGCCTTCACTATCTTCTATTTTATTGGAGTATAAGGATTCAAAGTAATTTCTGATTATCTTCTGTATTTCTGAAGTGTCTGTTGTGATATTGCCTTTTTCATCCCGTATGCTAGTAATTTGGGTTCTCTCTCTTCTTCTCTTCGTTAGCATGGCTAAGGGTCTGTCAATTTTATTTATTTTTTCAAAGAACCAGCTTTTAGTTTTGTCAATTTTTTCAATTGTTTCTTTTGTTTCAATTTCATTAATTTCAGCTCTGATTTTAATTATTTCTTGCCTTCTACTTCTTTTGCTGTTGTTTTGCTCTTCTTTTTCTAGGATTTTGAGATGAAGTATGAGATCATTTATTTGTTGGTTTTTTCTTTTTTTGAGGAATGAACTCCAAGCAATGAATTTTCCTCTTAGAACTGCTTTCAATGTGTGCCATAGATTCCGATATGTTGTGTCTGTGTTTTCATTTAACTCTAGGAATTTTTTAATTTCCTCCTTGATGTCTTCTAAAACCCATTGATCACTCAGCAACCTATTGTTCATTCTCCAGGTGATGCTTGCTTTTTCCTTTCTTCTTTTATCATTGATTTTCAGTTTCATTCCATTATGATTAGACAAGATGCATGGTATTATCTCTACCTCTTTGTATTGTCTAAGAGTTGCCCTGTGACATAGTATATGGTCTATTTTTGAGAAGGTTCCATGTGCTGCTGAGAAAAAAGTGTAGCTACTTGATGTTGGGTGGTATAGTCTATATATGTCAATTAAGTCTAGGTTGTTAATTGTGTTATTGAGTTCTATAGTTTCCTTATTTAACTTTTGTTTGGAAGATCTGTCCAGTGGTGAGAGAGGTGTGTTGAAGTCTCCCATGATTATTGTATGTTGGTCTATTAGACTCTTGAACTTGAGAAGAGTTTGCTTGATGAATACAGCTGCACCATTATTTGGGGCATATATATTTATGATTGTTATGTCTTGTTGGTGTATGGTTCCCTTGAGCAGTATGAAGTGTCCTTCTATATCCCTTTTGATTAGCTTTGGCTTGAAATCTATTTTATTAGATATGAGTATGGACACTCCTGCTTGTTTCCGCGGTCCATATGAGTGATATGATTTTTCCCAACCTTTCACCTTCAGTCTATGTATGTCTTTTCCTATCAAATGCGTCTCCTGTAGACAGCATATTGTTGGGTCTTGTTTTTTGATCCATTCTACTAGCCTGTGTCTCTTAATTGGTGAGTTTAAGCCATTGACATTTAGGGTTATTATTGAGATATGGTTTGTTCTTCTATCCATATTTGTTTATTGATGTTACTAAACCTGATTTGTTATCCTCTTTGACTACTTTCCCCCCTTTACTGTCCTACCTCCCATTGTTGGTTTTCAATGTTGTTTTCCATTTCCTCTTCCTGTAATGTTTTGCCAAGGATTTTTTGAAGAGATGGTTTTCTAGCTGCGAATTCTTTTAACTTTTGTTTATTGTGGAAGGTTTTAATTTCATCTTCTAACCTGAAGCTTAATTTCGCCGGATACACGATTCTTGGTTGGAGCCCATTGTCTTTCAGTGTTTGAAATATGTTATTCCAGGATCTTCTAGCTTTCAGAGTCTGTGTTGAGAGATCAGCTGTTATCCTGATTGGTTTACCCCTAAATGTAATCTGCTTTCTTTCTCTTGCAGCTTTTAAAATTCTCTCCTTATTCTGTATGTTGGACATCTTCATTATAATGTGTCTAGGTGTGGATCTCTTATGATTTTGCACATTCGGCGTCCTGTAGGCTTCTAGGATTTGGGATTCTGTCTCAATCTTCAATTCTGGGAAGTTTTCTCGTATTATTTCACTGAATAGACTGTTTATTCCTTTGGAATGGAGCTCTGTGCCTTCCTGTATCCCAATGACTCTTAAATTTGGTCTTTTGATATTGTCCCATAATTCTTGGATGTTCTGCTCATGGTTTCTTAGCAGACTTGCTGAGCTGTCTATGTTCTTTTCCAGTTGAAATACTTTGTCTTCATTGTCTGATGTTCTCTCTTCTAAGTGATCTACTCTGCTGGTAGTATTCTCAATTGAGTTTTTAAGTTGGTTTATTGTTTCCTGCATTTCTAGAATTTCAATTTGTTTGTTTTTTATTACCTCTATCTCCCTGTGAAATTGATCTTTTACTTCCTGGATTTGTTTGTCAATGTGATCTTTCATTGTCTGATTTTGCTGTCTCATGTCTTCCTTGAGACTCCAGATCATCTGAAGCATATATATCCTGAACTCTTTATCTGATATTCCATCTGTTGCAGCTATTACCTCTTCTAAAGTTGAGTTGACCTGCATTGCTTGTGGTCCTTTCTTTCCTTGTCTTTTCATACTGCTCGCGTTTCTTTCTGCTTGGTGCAACTGTTGTGTTTTGAAATTTACCCCCTATTTATTTATGTTGCTCTTGTATACTTGAAAAGTCTCCCTTGCAGGTGCGGGCGGCGGCTGTGCCCCTACTCCAATTGGGGTGACGTGTCTACCACGCTGGCGGCTCTCTGGGCCTGTTCCGGGAGTGGAAGGCGGCTCTGCTCTGTCCCTATTCCAATTGGGGTGTCGTGACTACAATGCTGGCAGGTCGCTGGGTCTGTTCCGGGCGTGGGCGGTGGGCTTGGCTGGCGGGATTCCACCTAATGGCAGTCCCTAACCTCCCTGCTTGCTAATTAATGGCTTCTCTGAGGCGCCACGCCTTCTGTAGCTGCGAGGCAGGCCGCGCGAATCAGTTGGCCTGGATCTCCGGGGTCCTGCTGCTGGCTGTTTTGATGTTGCAAGCTGTTGGAGAGTGGTGGTGTATTCTTCAGCTTTCCCGGATGGTGGCCGCTGACTGCCTGGATGGAGTATCCGCTGTTTTGATGTTGCACTCTGAAGGAGAGTGGCGGTGTATCCTTCAGCTTTCCCGGATGGTGGCCGCTGACTGCCTCGGTGGAGTGTCCGCTGTGGGGGATGGGACTGTACCGCTTCCTTCCCCTTCTGAGATCCCGTGCTCGGCCCAAGGGTCCGTGTGGGCTTGGCTGGTGGGATTCCACCTAATGGCCTTCCCTAACCTCCCTGCTTGCCAATTAATGGCTTCACTGAGGCGCCACGCCTTCTGTGCCACAGGGCAGGCCACGCGAATCAGTTGGCCTGGATCTCCGGGGCCCTGCTGCAGGCTGCTGGGATCCCTGGCACTCTATCACTTTGATTTTTTCTGCTTGCCCCTCCCCCAGCGCTGGCTAGCCAGGTTTCCTTTTGGCTGCTACTGGGAGGAGGGGTTGGAGGTCAGGTGTCTCTGGTTTCCCCCTAGTCTGTATGGAGGCTCAGCTTGATACTCCCTCTCCCGGCAAGCCTAGGAGAGATTTTATGCGAATTCCCGCTGTCTGGGGGGTGAGCTGAATGACACCGACCTGTTTTGATGTTGCACTCTGAAGGAGAGTGGCGGTGTATCCTTCAGCTTTCCCGGATGGTGGCCGCTGACTGCCTCGGCGGAGTGTCCGCTGTGGGGGATGGGACTGTACCGCTTCCTTCCCCTTCTGAGAACCCGTGCTCGGCCCAAGGGTCCGTGTGGGCTTGGCTGGTGGGATTCCACCTAATGGCCCTTTCCCAATATCTCTTAAATTTGGTCTTCTTATGCTATCCCATATTTCCTGAATACTCTGCTCAGAGTTTCTCACCATTTTCACTGTGTGTTCTACATTCTTTTCAAGATTATATACTTTGTCTTCATTGTCTGAGGACCTTTCTTCCAAGTAGTCTAATCTATCGGTGATGCTTTCAATTGAACTTTTAATTTTGTTTATTGTTTTTTTTTTTTTTCATTACAAGGATTTTGTTTGGTTATTCTTTAGCACCTCTATCTCCCTATAGAAGTAATCTTTTGCTTCCTGTATTGTTTATGTTGCTTTTTATTGGAATGATCTTTTGCTGCCTATATTTGCTCTCTTGTTTCCTCCTTTAATTCACAGAATATTTTAATTATGTACATCCTGAACTCCTTCATTGTCATTTCATCTGCTGTGCTGGTCATGGATTCTAACAATGTGGTATCTTGATTTGTTTGAGGCACTTTCTTCCCTTGTCTTGTCATGTTGTTCATGTATCTTCCCTTCTAGCACTGTGGATCTGAGGCATTACTGTTTTTACCCTATAGGCTTATAGTGTCCCTATAGGGTTCCAATACCTCTCCTTTGAAGGGAAGGACAATGTTAACAGATCCCAATGTAAACAATATACCAAGTACAACAAACATTTGCTAATAGACATTACAGTTTGGTCACAATGTATAGAAATGGTGAATTCAATTATTATCTACAATATAATCAGTAGTTTTGTAAAAGGGTTTTCCATTTCTGATGATAAAGAACCAGGAGTGAGGTGTAGGAAGATATGCTGAGGAGGTAGAAGGTGAGGAAATGTGAAAGAGAAATCATAAGAAGAAGGTTAGTAGCAGAAGAATAGAGAGAAGAAGACAGTAGAGTATATAAAACAAACACACAGGTATATTAAAAAATAAAAAAATGTTAACATAGTAAAAATTGGAGGAAAAAGAAAAAAATAGACAACACAATTGTAATATACTATTCAGTCACCTCAGAACTCAATATCCTAATTCATGCAAAGTACTTGGTTTCACCTAAGTTGGGGATTTGAGGGTGGAAGAATAAAAATGGAGTATAAAGAAAAGAAGAAAAAAAATCTCCTAAGAAGAAACAAAGATTGTTTTGTTGGAGATCAGTATCTTTTCTGCTTCCCTTTCTCATCCAATAGGTGGAGTCTTTTTTTGTTAGCTGGTATCTTCACCCTCAGGATGGTGAAAGCAACTAGTGAGGGAGGGCTGGTCCTGGGAGTAGGGTGTGGCACCCACAGTCTCCCCAAAGGGAGACTGTGCTTCAGGGATCTCTTATTGGGCCTTCTATGTTGTAAGTGCCTGGTCTTATCTCCTTATCTCGCTGGAAGACCTCCCAGTTCCTCTTCTCTGTTAGTCTCTGAATTATATCACACTCATCCTCTCCTTTACTGCTTCCTAAGAAGGGAAATTTGTCTCTGGGGCTCTTGCGTGTGGTGCTTTGGGTGCACTGTGCACCGGTCGGCTGAGAGATGTTTGTTGTTTTTGTTGGGCAGCCACTTTGCTGGGTTAGCCCTTTAAGAGGGGGTGAGTTAGAAACTGGGTACCTGGGATTGGGTGGGGGGAGCCGGATGATGGACTTGGATGATGAGTTCAGAGACTGGGTCTGTGGTGTGCAGCATGTGGCTGTAGCTGTCTTCAGAGCCTATGTGAAGTTCCTCTGTGCAGGTGGGCTATGGCATGTAGGGAACATTCTCCATTGCTGCAGAATTCCAAGATGGAGGCAACTGGGGGAGCCCCACATTGGTTAATGAGGGTCCACACAGGAGTGTTGACTGGAGATCCTGCGCATGGTAGCTGCCAGGTGTCCTGCATGGGAGCTGCATCTAGTATTTCTGCTTGGGTGGGTGGCCAAAAGTTTTGCCTGAGTGATGGTCCCGCTCAGGCACCTGGTAGTCCTGCCTGGATGAGTAGTGGGAAGACCTACTCTGACACTGACACTTGGAGCCCTGCATAGGCACAGTGGCCATGATTCCTGTATAGAAGCAGGAATATCGCCTGGAGAGAAGCAGTTTTCTCACTTCTTAAGTTCCAAGTCACGGAGAAGCACAGAATGCTGCCTCCTTCTGGCCTGCCATCTTGGATCCCTCCCGCACAAGGTTTTATAATAACCTGAAAGAAGGGATGACAGAATTGAATCCATTAGGTGACATTAGAATTGTGGGAGGTCCCAAGAGAACCTGCCCTGAAGCAGTCAGTGACCTGTTCACATTGAAAGCAGAAATTTATTTTCAGTAAAATAACATCAACTGTCACATTATATTAATTTTGTTAATTTGAATTACATTTGTTTTATGGTTTCTATTGAATTTGTAAATTTTGTTTGGTTTTATAGATGCTTAAAAATAATTACAAAGATATGCAAAAGAAGCTTATACCTAATTTCATTTGTATATTCTAAAGCCACATTCTATTTAAAAATAATTTAAGTCATGTTCTGGGAAAATAAGCAATTTTCTTTTTTAAAGCATGCATTTAATGCTCAAGTTTGAATACTCTGCTTTGATCATTTGGGCTATTTTTCCCTCTCATAGGATGAGGATTAAGTTTGCTTAATTTGAGAGGGGGTTGCATCCTGTGGGTTTGAGTCTGTGCTCTGGGGCACAGCCCAGGAAAAAGAGAGGGGCTAGCAACAGGTAAATCTGAGTAAATAAGAGGGGACATGAGATGGATGCATAAGAATAGCAAATCTTGGAGTGAGTATGCAGAATTGATGGTTAAAGTTGAGGATATAGAGTTGAGTTTGGAATCTGAGTCATCAAAAATCCATCAGTGAGGGTGGGACTGTCACGTTCTGCATGGTGTTCTGAACCCTAGCTGGCATTTGGGCCCTCACATTTATTACTAACAGAAAAATGCTACATGGCTAGCATAGACTGGCTAGAAGACATATGCAGTGAGTGAACAGCAACAACAGTGCTCACAGGCTCTACAGGAATTATTCTAAGGGACTAATTTAAGGATCCAGTAATTCATTCATAAGCATTGCAAGATAACCTAGTGTCATCTGTCCTCATTTACTACACAAAGCTTTGGAGCCTCTTTTACTAAACATCCTCTCAACTTCCTAGGGAGGACCCTCCTGTTAGAATAGCAATATGCTGTCCTGAAGTCAGTCATTCCTCTTCACATCTAATTTTGAGAGTTCACTGGAACACAAAATAATCCTCACTGTCTCATAATTGTAGGAGCCAGGAATATTAGAATAAATTTCAATTATATAAAGTATTAAAATATATGGCTTCAATATAATTGCTTGATATCAACTTATCAACTTAAAGAACAGTGGATGTTTAGTGAATGCATGTGAAATTCTCTGAATGTTTATTTGAGATACTTGGCCAAATTAGAGAAAAGATGTTTCTTTAGACTGCTAACAATACATCTTCTCCCTTATGTAATTTTAGAGCTCCAAAATATTCCTTTGAATTGAAGACACCTGGTTTTTTTAGAAGGAAGCTTAAGTTAGTTATAAAAAGTATGGGACTTCAGGGAAAAGCCTTAGTTCTTAACAAGAGAGTGTCAAAGTATTAAGTTTCTAAGAGCTAGAATTTGAGAGCTGATTTTCAACTCCCAATGCAGATAAGCTATAGTCCTCATATGTATCATATAGCAGATCTTATCATACTGGGTTTCTAAGACAATGTTCCAGTATGTGATCTGAGCACTTAATCTGTAGCAAATATGTTAGGTATTGGTACAATCATGGTGAACAAGACAGGACCTCTGCTCCATGAGCTAATGATCCATAATTAGGCATTAGCTGAGTTCTCACAGTGTAGTAGTATGCTGAGTTCTAGCATTAGTGCTGTGTCCTAGTTAGGGATTTATTAACCTGTCTGAGATTATGTATCCATAGTGGTGGAGTTATGATTAGAAATAGGTAGTTTCAGTGCCCAAAGTCCTCTTACTGTGCATTGCTACCTCTTAGACCATATTTCCTTTGTTTTGTATCCAAATGCAATTTAAGCAGCAGAAATACACAGTTGAGATTGTTAAAATGAACCACTAGGCCAAGCACGGTGGCATGTGTCCATAGCCTCAGCTCCTTGGAAGGGTGAGGAGGAAAGATCATTTAAGCCCTGGAGATTGTGATTAGCTTGGACTACATAACAAGGTCCTATCTCAAAAATAAATAAAACAAACAAACTATGGTGAACCCTAGAAAATAGAAAGGAAAAATGGGATATGAGATAAAAATAGCTGTTAGTAAGGATACTAGTGATATCGGTTTTCGGTGACGAGTCCTGTTTCCTGCCCCACAGGAAGTTTGAACATTAGAGAAGCATGTCAAGGCAACCTCATAAAGCAGGGTTTATTGAAAAAAGGGGTAACATAGACTTCTCCCAGGAGGGAGAAGGGGCCCATAGCTGGCATCCTGGTATGCCAAGAAGCAAGGTGTTCTGCCCTTTTTATATGTCCTAGGCTACTTTTGTTCTCCTGCCCTCTTCCCCTTATCTTTCTCCTTCCTGCATAGGTGACTAGGCCCTGGACTAGGCCCAGGAATGCTTGGTGGGATGGCCTAAAGGTGGGAAGCAGGTAGGCTGAAGTAGGAAGGGCAGGATGTAGTAGCCAACGACACATTAACAACCTTATAGCTTTCTATAGGAAGGGGCAATTCCTGGGACAGGTTACCTTGGCAACTGGTTGTAGCAGGGCAGGTTCTAGTTAAGGGTGGAAGAAGGGCTCTGAAGGAATTAACATTTCAATTTCTCAGGGGACAGTCTCCAACTTCCCAGACTCACTCAAAATTGGCCTCCTTGATCTGACCTGACTTGATTTACCTATCTGTACTGACTACCTGTCTAATTCTGGCTTCACTAGGCAAAAAGTTTAGCATTGAATTCTGCTTCTTCGTCCTTGGCTTGGAATCATCCTCATAACTTTAATTATCCTGTTTCCAGGGTAGTGCTGCTTACCCTATATTTTCAACTTTACTAAAGTTCAAGGAACGGCCCTTAATGATAGTTATAGTTGTCATCTGCTTATAGAATGCACACACAGAAGGTGATATCAGTGGTGGCCATAGTTATCATAATTAATTATGATTTTAAGAAGTGTCTGAAGAGTTATGGTTTCTGGGGAAATATTTATATATTGCTCAAGATCAAACTTGGAAATTAAAGTGCCTTTGCTCATGAAGGTCTCACATGGAGGATTATATTAAGTAGCTGCTGATTTTCAATGACTATCACAGGAGGGTGAATTTTTCATTTAGTTGTCTCTACTGGAGACAATCAAATATCTTTTCTCTTGGTTAAACAATAATGTGTAAGTGTGATTTTACATAATATGATTTCTTAGTTTTGTGGACTATTTGAAACCAAATTTTATCCTTTTCATATTTCTAATTACTTCCTACAATAAATGTCAGAAATATTTTTTTTCTTTTTTCAGCTCAGTTTATTTTTATTGTTCACCATCACAGGCATTCCAGCACGTCTCCTTAGGGATGTTCCACAGAGGTGACTCTGGTAATTGTCATAAATGTTGTTAAACTAACTTGTAGCTTTCAATCACTGCCATTATTGGAGATTTGGACTCCTAGGCATTTGTGTCAGTCTGTAAGGATAGCACCCTGTGGGGAGGGCCCATGAGATTGTGGTAATTATCTAGGAAATGGTACCACCCTTACTTCTGTCTTCATTACTATTTTGCACCATAGTATTCTTTAATCAACTCTATTTTGCTCAAAACAGGCAGAATGGAGCAAAGTAAGTAACTTCAAAGGAAAAACCGAGGTGCTTGTAGTGGGGCAGAGGACTGCAGACCACTGCAGAAGAGGCTGGCTCATAAAAGAAGCCTGGAGCCTCAATGCCCTCTGTCAATTGCAATTGCTCCATGTAGACTTCTCTATAGCCTGGGTCATAATAACTATAAGTACCTAAATGGAACTTGAGTGAATCCAAATTCCCCCGTTATTTGACAAACTCTGTTTTTGGAGGCTTTCTCTTGGTCAAAAGCTCCTATTTTCTACATTTGGATACATTCTTTGCTTTGACCTCCTTGCTCTTTCATTTGCTGAATACTACTTAACAGCCACTCACCTCCTACTTTCACTTGTTCTCAGCCTCCTATCCACTTCCATATTCTGTTGCCTGTAGGGCAGTACATTCTGGATAACCTGGGTACACACAATGAAGATGGTCTCATAAATGCAACTGCTATTTTGTCTTTCTAATGACTGTAGGTGTCACATGGTAGTTAACCAGGTTTCACTTTAGTATTCATTTCTTCTATCATCTTTCATATGATGAATTGCAAATTTTCAATTGTAAATAAGTCCTTTTTTTCTTTTTAAAAACTGTAAATAGCGTGAACTGGGGTTGTGGTTCAGCGGTAGAGCGCTTGCCTAGCATGTGCAAGTCCCTGGGTTCGATCCTCAGCACCACATAAAAAGATATTGTGTCTATCTACAACTAAAAATATAATAATAATAAAATATTTTCAAAAAAACTGTAAATAGAATATGTGAATATCTGATAGAATAAATAAGTCAAAGAAGGAATTAAAAAACAGTATTTTCCTATGGTAGCCTCCTCCCACTGTTAATAGTTTGGTCCATATTTATGTAGACTTTTTAAATAGAGGCACACACATTTAACTTATGTATTTCCTTTAAAATTCATAAATGGTCACATAGTAAACATTTTTCTTTACAAATCATTCTTTTATTTTAACAATATGTTTAAGATATTATTTCATGACTTCCATAGTTTGCATATGCCCCCTCAAAATTTAGATGTTGCCAGTGTGATTGTATCAAGAAGTGGGGAATATGGGTGGTGATTAGGTTGTATAATCTTTCTGTGAATGGGATTAGGTTCCTATTTTAGGTTTTGATAGAGGAATTTTGCTCCTTTATGCTCTTCTGCCTTCTGCTATATGAGGGTACAACAGAAGGCCCCCTTATCAAATGCTTACACTTTGACCTTGGATTTCCCAACCTCCAAAATTGTGAGAGATAAATTTCTGTTCTTTATAAATTACCCAGTCTCTGGCATTCTGTTATAGCAGCACAAAATGGATTGAGGCAATTTATTTCTCTTAGATATTAGCACATATTGCTACATCATTATTTTTAATGGATAAAAAGTATTCCATGATAAGGCTATGCCATGATTTATTAATTAGTATTTAAGTTTCTTCTAGATTTTTTGTCATTACAAATAATATAGTTTTATGTACATATGCCAGTAATTCTGCAGGCAGATGCCAGGAAGTGAAGCGTCAGGTTAAAGAATAGAAAAAGTTAAAAGTTTGATTGATCCTTCCATTTTAAAACAATATACTAAAATTACTAATTTTTCAGTTACATTTCCATCAAGAGTTCATGAAAGTATTGATTTCTGAATCATCACCAATATAAGTTATCATTTATGTTTTAAATTTTACCAAAATGATTGATAACATCATATTTAATTATTGCTAGAATTTGCATTTCTGAGCTATTAATGAGGTTGAACCTCTTTTAATAGTTTTAAAGGTCATTTGAATTTAGTTTTCCCTTCATTAATTAGTCCTAGTATTTTCTCTTTTGAATGATTTTATATCTTTCTTATGAATTGTAAGTATTTTTATATATTATAGTTTTATTTCTTTGTCCATAATAAAAGTCATATAAGTAGGAGTTATATAACATTTTTCTTTCTAGTCTGTCACTTGACACAGACTACTATTTGTTTCATATTGTATAGAAAAACTTTATAATTTTATCTGGTGAACATCATCAATTTCTTGGGGTTTACATTTTATATAGGAAAGTTTTCCTCTTGAGAAAACCAAAATTTCTCTATTTTCTTTTAATAATTTATTTTTATACCAAGGTTGTTAATCAACCTAGAATATTTTTTCTTTATGATATGAAGTGATGATATATAATAGACTGTTTTCCCCAAACCGTGTGTGAAATGATCTCTTCTAATTAGTTTGAAATGCCAGTTTTACATATAAAATATCTGCAAATATTTAAAATTTATTATTTGGTTTTTTGTTTTGTTAATATAATCCCAAATACCTAAGAAACATTGTGTATTTAATTTATAGTTTCTGATGACTTATTAAATTAAACACATTTTCTAATACTTATTGGTCGAGTTGAATATCTCCCACACATTTTTTTAGGTCTTTTTCTTTTTCTTTTTTAATTGAGTTCTTTTTCATTTTATTATTATTTTGAAGGAGTTATTTATATATTCTATATTCAGCTCCTTTGTCATTTGTATATATGGGAAATATCTTTCCTTACTCTGTGGCTTCTAATGCACTTATGTATTTACTGATTTTATGAAAATAAGCCCTTAATTGTAATGTACTGCATTCTAATTTGCCAATATTTTCTTTGTTATTGCTTTCTGTACCCTGTTTAAAAATTGATATATTTTTTCAAGAACTGTCTGTTTTTCCTTTTTTCCATCTTGCATGATGATGAGTGATAAAGCCAAAGAGCCGTCACTGGAAAGAAACCTGAAGCCAAGAATGCTGAGGCTGATGGCAAGATGAAGCAGGGTGGCCTCAGGAATAGAAAGCTCAAAGGGGAAACCCCATTGCAGCTGAAATCAGGTCTTTGTGAAAGAAATTAACAGATAATGCATATGTGCTATCCATTCCAGGAAGCTAGATGCAAGGTGAAATACTCAACAGTTAAGCCAAGTTTGAAAAGAAAAACATGGTTGTCAACCATTGACAGCAAACCAGTTGGTAGTGACAAAAATGCTGGTACCTGGGGGGTTAAGCTTTGCAAAATGCCTAGATACTATCTTACTGAAGATGTTCTTCCAAAGCTGTTGAACCACAGTAAAGCTCTTAAGTCACTACATGAGAAAACTACCCACTCTCATCATTCCCAGCACCATCTTGAACATTTTGGTATTCTTTATTAAAAAATCAGGAAGATTATTGACTAGTGTATGCATGAAGCCAAAGGCAAATATGTTTGATTTTAAACAGGAAATTTGGGGAGCAGAATATATTGAGTTGAGATTCAATATTTTGTGAAATATCTATATTATAACCACAACTGAATGAACATTAAATCATAATAAGCATTCATAGGTAGTATTTTTGAGCCATGAGAAAAAGGAATCTTACTTTTTTATTCTAATTTAATTATATCACCATGAAGTACAAGTGGTAATGACTACAAATGGAAATGCAGTACAAATGGAAATACAATAACTAGATAAATTTAACATGAGGAGACATAAGGAGACACTTATACATCAGTCTCCTTTCCATGCTCTTTTTCTTCTCCCTGTCTTCCATATTCCTTCTTACTTTCTCTCACTGAAGGAATTGAATTATATTGAATGCAATTGTTAACATTTAATGTTTTAAAATCTGTCATTTACAAATAGATATAAACATGTTGATGTATAACATGTATTTCATAATTTTGCATTTATTTGTAAGAAAAACTCTTTCTAAATTAAAAAGTGATAGATATACTATTAACGCCATAAACTACATACAGGAAGTTTAAGTCTATGTCATGCTCTTCCTGAAGCATGGAAGAAATAGCATTCAAGATGGAAGCTACAAAAGATGTCAATTATCATACTATTATTTACACTTTAAACATTTTAAAATTATCTTTGTTGTAGATATTTATGGGGTGCAGTGTGATAATTCAGTACATGAATACAGTGTGTATGTAATGATATGGGGGGAAGTTAGCATTTCTATCTCCTTAACATTTTTCCTTTAATGTTTGATAAACACATAATAATTGTACATATTTATGGGGTACACTGAGATATTTCAATATGTGTATATAGTTTATACTGATTAAATCAGGGCAACTAAAATTTCCATGTTCTTATTATTTTATATTTGGAGCATTTGAGCTCCTCTCTTCTGGTTCTTCATAACATAGATAAAAGGTTATTGTGAACACTAGTCACACCACTGTGCTTTTAGAACACTAGAAATTATTCCTTCTATCTAACTGTATTTTGCTGCGTATTATATACCATCCCACTTTGCCCTTTCTTCCCAACATTCCCATTTTTTTGGTAATTAATCACTATTCAGATCAACTATTTTAGTTTCCACATGAGAGAGAATATGCAATATTTTTTCCATATCTAATTTATTTCACTTAATGTAATATCTTCCACTTCAGCCATTTTGCTTCAATTGATAGGATATCATTCTTGCTTATAGTGTAATAATATTTTGTTGTGGATACATAACACATTTTCTTTATTAATCTACTGATGGACACCTAGTTGATTCCATATCTAAGTAATTGTGAATAATGCTACAATATTGTGATGCAGGTATTTTATTGATGTGCTGATTTCTTTGGGATATAGACCCAGAAGGGAGAAAGATGAACTTTCTGGTATATGTATCTTTATTTTTTTAAAGAATTACTGATCTCTATAATGGCTGTTATTAATTACATGCTCATTGACAGTACATGAATTCTCCTTTCTCCACATCCTCCCCTGCCTTTGATATTTTTAGTCTTTTGTTAATAGCCATTCTAACTGGGGTAAGAAGATACCTGATTATGGTTTTGAGTCTCACTTTCCTGATGGCTGATAATGTTAAGAATGTTTTCATTTATTTGTTATCCATTTGTATTTCTTCTTTTAATAAATGTCTGTTCAGATCATTTGCCAATTTGAAAATCAGATTATTTGTTCTTTTGTTGTTGAGATTTTTGTCAGTTCCATACATATTTTGGATGTTTATCCTTTGTCAGCTGAATATAGGTGACAATTGTATATCCCATTCTGTAGGTTGTATCATCACTTTATGCATTGTTTTCTTTGCTCTGCAGCAGATTCTTAGTTTGATATAATACCATTGGTCTATTTTGGCTCTTGAGGTCTCAGCCAAAACATCTTTACCTAATCCAATGTTTAAAATATTTTCCTGATGTTCTCTTTGAGTACTTCTAAAATTTTGAGTGTTACATTTAGGTCTTTGATCCATTTTGAGTTGATTTTTAATATATGGTGAGAAAAGATTACTTCAATTTTTTGTGTATGTATATCCAGTTTTCCTAGCACCTTTTTAAAAGAGGATGTCATTTACCAATATATAATTTTTGGTATCTTTGTCAGGAATCTGTTGGAGGTAGGTGCATGCATCTATATCTAGGACATCTATTATATTCCATTTGTCTGTTGTCTGGGCTTGCTTTGTTTTCCTGCCAGACTTGGGCTCTAAAGGCCTGTAATATACCTTTTTTATTGTTGGTTGTTCAAAACATTACATAGTTCTTGATATATCATATTTCACACTTTGATTCAAGCGGGTTATGAACTCCCATTTTACCCCGTATACAGCTTGCAGAATCCCATCAGTTACACTTCCATTGATTTACATATTGATATACTCATGTCTGTTGTATTCTGCTGCCTTTCCTATCCTCCACTATCCCCCCCTCCCTCCCCTCCCCTCCCTTCTTCTCTCTCTACCCCCACTACTGTAATTCATTCCTCCCCCTTGTATTATTTTTCCCTTTCCCCTCACTTCCTCTTGTATGCAACCTTGTATAACCCTGAGGGTCTCCTTCCATCTCCTTGCAATTTCCCTTCTCTCTTCCCTTCCCTCCCACCTCTCATCCTTGTTTAATGTTGGTCTTCTTCTCGTGCTCTTCTTCCCTAGTCTGTTCTTAGTTACTCTCCTTATATCAAAGAAGACATTTGGCATTTGTTTTTTAGGACTTGGCTAGCTTCGCTTAGCATAATCTGCTATAATGCCATCCATTTCCCACCAAATTCTATGATTTTGTCATTTTTTAATGCAGAGTAATACTCCATTGTGTATAAATGCCACATTTTTTTTTATCCATTCGTCTATTGAAGGGCATCTAGGTTGGTTCCACAGTCTTGCTATTGTGAATTATGCTGCTATGAACATCGATGTAGCAGTGTCCCTGTAGCATGCTCTTTTTAGGTCTTTAGGGAATAGACCGAGAAGGGGAATAGCTGGGTCAAATGGTGGTTCCATTCCCAGCTTTCCAAGAAATCTCTATACTGCTTTCCAAATTGGTTGCACCAATTTGCAGTCCCACCAACAATGTACAAGTGTACCCTTTTCCCCACATCCTCGTCAGCACTTATTGTTGTTTGACTTCATAATGGCTGCCAATCTTACTGGAGTGAGATGGTATCTTAGGGAGGTTTTGATTTGCATTTCTCTGACTGCTAGAGATGGTGAGCATTTTTTCATGTACTTGTTGATTGATTGTATGTCCTCCTCTGAGAAGTGTCTGTTCAAGTCCTTGGCCCATTTGTTGATTGGGTTATTTGTTATCTTATTGTCTAATTTTCTGAGTTCTTTATATACTCTGGATATTAGGGCTCTATCTGAAGTGTGAGGAGTAAAGATTTGTTCCCAGGATGTAGGCTCCCTATTTACCTCTCTTATGGTTTCTTTTGCTGAGAAAAAACTTTTTAGTTTGAGTAAGTCCCATTTGTTGATTCTAGATGTTAACTCTTGTGCTATGGGTGTCCTATTGAGGAATTTGGAGCCCGACCCCACAGCATGTAGGTCGTCGCCAACTTTTTCTTCTATCAGATGCCGTGTCTCTGATTTGATATCAAGCTCCTTGATCCATTTTGAGTTAACTTTTGTGCATGGCAAGAGAAAGGGATTCAGTTTCATTTTGTTGCATATGGATTTCCAGTTTTCCAAGCACCATTTGTTGAAGATGCTATCCTTCCTCCATTGCATGCTTTTAGCCCCTTTATCAAATATAAGTAAGTTGTAGTTTCATGGGTTGGTTTCTGTGTCCTCTATTCTGTACCATTGGTCCACCCGCCTGTTTTGGTACCAGTACCATGCTGTTTTTGTTACTATTGCTCTGTAGTATAGTTTGAAATCTGGAATCGCTATACCACCTGATTCACACTTCCTGCTTAGTATTGTTTTTGCTATTCTGGGTCTTTTATTCTTCCATATGAATTTCATGATTGCTTTCTCTATTTCTGCAAGAAATGCCGTTGGGATTTTGATTGGCATTGTATTAAACCTATAGACAACTTTTGGTAATATCGCCATTTTGATGATGTTAGTTCTGCCTATCCATGAACAGGGTATATTTTTCCATCTTCTAAGGTCTTCTTCAATTTCTCTCTTTAGGGTTCTGTAGTTTTCGTTGTATAAGTCTTTCACCTCTTTTAATAGGTTGATTCCCAGGTATTTTATTCTTTTTGAGGATATTGTGAACAGAGTGGTTGTCCTCGTTTCCATTTCAGCGGATTTGTCGCTGATATACAGGAATGCCTTTGATTTATGCGTGTTGATTTTATAACCTGCCACTTTGCTGAATTCATTTATTAGCTCTAATAGTTTCTTTGTAGACCCTTTTGGGTCTGCTAGGTATAGAATCATGTCATCTGCAAATAGCGATAATTTAAGTTCTTCTTTTCCTATTTTTATGCCTTTAATTTCTTTCGACTAATTGCTCTGGCCAGTGTTTCGAGAACTATGTTGAACAGAAGTGGTGAGAGAGGGCATCCCTGTCTTGTTCCAGATTTTAGAGGGAATGCCTTCAATTTTTCTCCATTCAGAATGATGCTAGCCTGAGGCTTAGCATAAATTGCTTTTACAATATTGAGGTATGTTCCTGTTATCCCTAGTTTTTCGAGAGTTTTCAACATAAAGGGATGCTGTACTTTGTTGAATGCTTTTTCCGCATCTATGGAGATGGTCATATGGTTCTTACTTTTAAGTCTATTGATGTGGTGAATAACATTTATTGATTTCCGTATATTGAACCAGCCTTGCATACTAGGGATGAATCCTACTTGTTCATGGTGCACAATTTTTTTGATATGTTTTTGTATCTGATTCACCAGAATTTTATTGAGGATTTTTGCATCTAGGTTCATTAGAGATATTGGTCTGTACTTTTCTTTCTTTGAAGTGTCTTTGTCTGGTTTCGGAATCAGGGTGATGTTGGCCTCGTAGAATGAATTTGGAAGTTCTCCCTCTTTTTCTATTTCCTGAAATAGCTTGAAGAGTATTGGTATTAGTTCCTCTTTAAAGGTTTTGTAAAACTCTGCTGTATACCCATCCGGTCCTGGGCTTTTCTTAGATGGTAATCTTTTGATGGTTTCCTCTATTTCCTCAATTGATATTGGTCTGTTTAGGTTGTCTATATCCTCCTGACTCAATCTGGGCAGATTATATGACTTAAGAAATTTATCGATGCCTTCACTATCTTCTATTTTATTGGAGTATAAGGATTCAAAATAATTTCTGATTATCTTCTGTATTTCTGAATTGTCTGTTGTAATCTTGCCTTTTTCATCCCGTATGCTAGTAATTTGAGTTCTCTCTCTTCTTCTCTTCGCTAGCATGACTAAGGGTCTGTCAATTTTATTTATTTTTTCAAAGAACCAACTTTTAGTTTTGTCAATTTTTTCAATTGTTTCTTTTGTTTTGATTTCATTAATTTCAGCTCTGATTTTAATTATTTCTTGCCTTCTACTTCTTTTGCTGTTGTTTTGCTCTTCTTTTTCTAGGATTTTGAGATGAAGTATGAGATCATTTATTTGTTGGTTTTTTTCTTTTTTTGAGGAATGCACTCCAAGCAATGAATTTTCCTCTTAGAACTGCTTTCAATGTGTCCCATAGATTCCGATATGTTGTGTCTGTGTTTTCATTTAACTCTAAGAATTTTTTAATTTCCTCCTTAATGTCTTCTAAAACCCATTGATCATTCAGTAACCTATTGTTCATTCTCCAAGTGATGCATGATTTTTCCTTCCTTATTTTATCGTTGATTTTCAGTTTCATTCCATTATGATCAGATAAGATGCATGGTATTATCTCTACTCCTTTATATTGTCTAAGAGTTGCCCTGTGACATAATATATGATCTATGTTTGAGAAGGATCCATGTGCTGCTGAGAAAAAAGTGTAGCTGCTTGATGTTGGGTGGTATATTCTATATATGTCGATTAAGTCTAGGTTGTTTATTGTGTTATTGAGTTCTATAGTTTCCTTATTCAACTTTTGTTTGGAAGATCTGTCCAGTGGTGAGAGAGGTGTGTTGAAGTCTCCCATGATTATTATATGGTGGTCTATTAGACTCTTGAACTTGAGAAGAGTTTGCTTGATGAACAAAGCAGCACCGTTGTTTGGGGCATGTATATTTATGATTGTTATGTCTTGTTGGTGTATGGTTCCCTTGAGCAGTATGTAGTGTCCCTCTTTATCCCTTTTGATTAACTTTGGCTTGAAATCTATTTTATTAGATATGAGTATGGACATTCCTGCTTGTTTCCGCAGTCCATATGAGTGATATGATTTTTCCCAACCTTTCACCTTCAGTCTATGTATGTCTTTTCCTATCAAATGCGTCTCCTGTAGGCAGCATATTGTTGGGTCTTGTTTTGTGATCCATTCAACTAGCCTGTGTCTCTTAATTGGTGAGTTTAAGCCATTAACATTTAGGGTTATTATTGAGATACGGTTTGTTCTTCCAGCCATATTTGTTTATTAATGCTACTAAACCTGATTTGTTTTCCTCTTTGATTATTTTCCCCCCTTTACTGTCCTACCTCCCACTGTTGGTTTTCATTGTTGTTTTCCATTTCCTCTTCCTGTAGTGTTTTGCCAAGGATTTTTTGAAGAGATGGTTTTCTAGCTGCAAATTCTTTTAACTTTTGTTTGTCGTGGAATGTTTTAATTTCATCTTCCATCCTGAAGCTTAATTTCGCGGGATACACGATTCTTGGTTGGAACCCATTTTCTTTTAGCGTTTGAAATATGTTATTTCAGGATCTTCTAGCTTTTAGAGCCTGTGTTGAGAGATCTGCTGTTATCCTGATTGGTTTACCACTAAATATAATCTGCTTCCTATCTCTTGTAGCTTTTAAAATTCTCTCCTTATTCTGTATGTTGGACATCTTCATTATAATGTGTCTTAGTGTGGATCTCTTATGATTTTGCACATTCGGCGTCCTGTACGCTTCTAGGATTTGGGATTCTGTCTCAATCTTCAATTCTGGGAAGTTTTCTCGTATTATTTCACTGAATAGATTGTTTATTCCTTTGGTTTGGAGTTCTGTGCCTTCCTGTATCCCAATGACTCTTAAGTTTGGTCTTTTGATATTATCCCATAGTTCTTGGATGTTCTGCTCATGGTTTCTTAGCAGACTTGCTGAGCTGTCTATGTTCTTTTCAAGTTGAAATACTCTGTCTTCATTGTCTGATGTTCTATCTTCTAAGTGATCCACTCTGCTGGTAGTATTCTCAATTGAGTTTTTAAGTTGGTTTATTGTTTCCTGCATTTCTAGGATTTCTATTTGTTTGTTTTTTATTACCTCTATCTCCCTGTGAAATTGTCTTTTACTTCCTGGATTTGTTTATGTAGTTCCTTGTCAATGTGATCTTTCATTGTCTGAATTTGCTGTCTCATGTCTTCCTTGAGACTCCAGATCATCTGAAGCATGTATATCCTGACCTCTCTATCTGACATTCCATCTGTTGCAGCTATTACCTCTTCTAAAGTTGAGTTGACCTGCATTGCCTGTGGTCCTTTCTTTCCTTGTCTTTTCATACTGCTGGCTTTTTTTTCTGCTTGGTGAAACTGTTGTGTTATTGAAATTTTCCCTCTATTTATTTATATTGCTCTTGTATAGTTGAAAAATCACCCTTGCAGGGCAGGTAGTGGGTGTGATCCTCCTCCAATTGGTGTGATCCATCTACCACGCTGGCGGGCCCTAGGTCTGCTCTGCTGGTCCGTCAAAGGTCCGCCTACCCAGCAGGCGTGAGGGGCACCTCTGTCACTCCGCAGGTTGCTGGGCCTAACCTCCCGATGGGTAGCAGGTCCACCTACCTTGCAGGTGTGGGGGGAGGGGGTGGCTCCGCCCCTCAGCAGGCCGCTGGGCCTGATCTGCCGGTGGTCACAGTCCCGCCTACGTTGCAGGCACTGGGGGAGGGGACAGGCCTGCCCCTCAGCAGGCCACTGGAGCTGTCCTGCTGGTGGGTCGCAGGCCCTTGCTCCCTGCAGGCGCGTGTGGCAGCTCTGTCACTCGGCAGGTTGCTGGGCCTGACCTGCCCTTGGGTCGCAGGTTCGCCTAGCTTGCAGGCACTGGGGGAGGGGCCGGCTCCGCCCCTCAGCAGGCTGCTGGGCCTGATCTGCCGGTGGTCACAGTCCCGCCTACCTTGCAGACACTGGGGGAGGGGACGGGCCTGCCCCTCAGCAGGCTGCTGGACCTGTCCTACTGGTGGGTAGCAGGTCCGCGTTCCCTGCAGGCGTGTGTAGCTGCTCTGTCACTCAGCAGGTTGCTGGGCCTGCCCTGCCTGTGGGTCGCAGGTTCGCCTAGCTTGCAGGCACTCCTGTAATATATCTTGAAATCAGGCATTTTGATGCATCTAGCTTTGTTTTTATTGCTCAAGATTACTTTGGTTCAAATTCTGTTTTCTCCCATACAAATTTAGTGGATTTGTTTTTCAATCGTTGTGAAGAATATCACTGATATTTTTATGGGGATTGCATGGAATCCATGTATTTGGGTAGTGTGGAGACTTTGACAATAGTAATTCTTCCAATCTATGTACAAAGAAGGTCTTTATGTTTTTGGATATGTATCTTCTTCAATTTCTTACATCAGGGTTTTATAATTTTTGTTGTAGGGGTTTTTCACTTCCTTAGTTAAATTAATTTCTATGTGCTCTAATTTTTCTTTTAGTTATTGTAAATGGGATTGCTTTCATAATTTCTTTCTTAGCAAATTTTTTACTGATGTAAAAATTTTCTATTGATTTTTGTGTTTTGATTTTATATGCTGCAACATTATTGAATTTATTTTTCAATTCTAGTCATGTTTCCTAAAATATTTAGGATTTTCTATGTATAGATTCATATAATCTTCAAACAGGGATAACTTGACTTTTTCCTTTCCTATTTGTATGTGTTTGTTTCTTTCTCTTGCCTAATTGTTTTGGCTAAGTTTTCCAGAACTGTGTTGAATAAGAGAGGTGAAGACTGGAAATTTTTGTCTTGTTCCAAAACCTACGGGAAACAATTTCAGTATTTCCCCATTCGGTATGACATGAACTATGGGCTTATTATTAATAGCCTTTATGATGTTGAAGTATGTTCCTTTTGTAATTAATTTGTTTAGGCTTATATTATGAAGGCATTTTGAGTTTTAATTAATGCTTTTTCTGCATTTATGAGATAATCATTGATATTTGCCTTCTATTCTATTGTGATGTATTACAGTCATTGATTTGTATTTGTTGAACCATCCTTGCATCTGTGGGTTAAATTCCTTTAATTGGTCACAATAAAGGATCTTTTTGATGCACTTTTAGATTCAATATGCTAGTATTTTGTTGAGAATTTTTATATTTATGTACACCAGTAATATTGGTCTTTAGTTTTTGTTTTTTGTTGTGTCATTGTTTGATTTTGGTATCATTGTAATGCTGTACTCATAGAATGAATTTGGAAGAGTCACTATTTTTCAGATTTTTGGAATAGTTTGAGGAAAATTGATGTTAGTTCTTTCTTAAAAGTTTGGTAGAATTCAGCAGTGATACCATCGAGTCCTGGGCATTTCCTATTGGGAGAGTTATTATTACTGCAATATTTATTCTCACTATTTTCATTGGTCTATTCAGGTTTTCTAAATCTTCATGGTTTAATTGTGGTGTGTGTGTGTGTGTGTGTGTGTGTGAGAGAGAGAGAGAGAGACTATATATACATATATATAGTCTGTCTATATATATAAAATCTCCATTTCTTCTAGGTTTTGTAAACCATTGGTTAGAGTTTATAATAGTCCATGGTGATTTTTCTTATTATTGTGGTATCAATTGTAATGTCTCCTTTTTTTCCAGTTTCATTTTTTCTTGTAATTTTCCTTCTTATTATTTTATTTGTTTTAATTATTTATCCATGATAGTAGAATGCATTTATGCACTCTGATATATCATACATAGATGGGATATCATTTCTCATTTTTCTGAGTGTACATGTTGCACAATCATATTGGTCATGCAGTCACATATATACATACAGTAATAATGTCTATTTCATTCTACTGTCTTTCCTATCCCCAATCTTCTCTCTTACTTTCTCTTCATTTCTCCTTTTTAATGTGTGGTTTTATTTACTTGGCTCTTCTATCTTTTTTCTTTGGTTAGTGTATCTAAAATTTTCTCAATTTTTATCTTTTTCTAAAACACCAACTCTTTCATGAATTTTTTTGTAATTCTTTTAGTCTATTTTATTTATTTATTCTCTAATCTTTATAGTCTTTTCCCATAAGCTAATTTTGTGTTTGTTTGTATCTTGTTTTCTTAGGTCCTTGAAATACATTGTTATGTTGTTTGAAAAAACTCTAAGGTAGGCACTTATTGCTGTACATTTTCCTTTTAGCACTCTTTTTACTGTATCCTATACATTTGGTATATTGTATTTTCATTTTCATTTATTTTGAGAAATTTTTAAATTTGTCTTTTCATTTCTCTAATTACCCATTTCTCCTTCAATACGATATGTTCAATGAGTTTTTTTTTAATTTGTTGAAATTTTGTGGCCCAAAATATGGTCTACTATAGAGAATGACTTCTCATGGTTATAAGGATGTACATCCTATAGCTCTTGGGTAAAATGTTCTGTGAATGTCCATTGTCTATTTGATGTATGGCATAGTTTAACTCTTATGTTTCATTGCTTTTTTTTTCATTTGATACAAATGATCAGTTTATATTTTAAAAATGGGTTGTTGAGGTCCCGTTTTTATTGTGCTAGAGCCTAATTCTCTCTTTATAGCCAACCATGTTTGCTTTATAAAATTGGGTGCTCCAGAATTAGATGAATATACATTTATGATTGTTATATCTTCTTCTTGAATGGATCCCTTGATATGGTGACCTTTGTCTCTTTTTACAGTTTACATCTGAAACTTTATTTTTCTGGAATCAATATAGCTATTCCTACTCACATTTGGTTTCCACTGTGTGGGTATGTTTTTCTATCTTTCATTCTATATGTTTTTGCTGATGAAATGAGCACATTTGGGGGGTCTTATTTTTTAATCCATTCTATCTTTATCTTTTAATTGAGGAATTTCATCTATTTACATTCAAGGTTAATACTGATATATAAAGACTTATTCCTGTTATTTTGTTCATTTCCCTCTGTTTTGAATACTCTGTTCTTTTTTTCCTTTCTTGTTGTTTTTCTTTATTGTGATGTTTGTTGGTAAGGTTTGATTATTTTCTCTCTCTTGTGTGTTTGCTCTTCTGGAATTTATGCTTTCATGTATTTTTATTATGGTGACTATTTTTCTCTCACTTCTAGGTGTAGGACTGCTTTTAACATCTTTCATAATGCCTTTCCACTGGTGATGAATTCTGTCAGTTTTAGTTTGTCCTGAAAAGTCTATTTCTTCATCATTTCTGAAGGAAAGATTTGCTGGGTATGATGTTCTTCATTGACACTTTTTTTTCTTTTATGACATTGAAAATGTCTTTTTATTCCCTTCCGGCTTGTAAGGTTTCTGCTAGAAATCCCTCATTAGTCTTATGGGAGTTCCTTTAAATGTTACTTATGGATTTTCTCTTGAGGATTTTGGAATTCTTTGTCTTGTGAGATAAAAGAATTTGAGAGTTGGAGATTATAATATGCTTCTGTGAGGGTCTCTTCTGATCAATATGCTTGGGGTTGTATGATCCTGCTGTACATAAATGTCCATATTTTCCCAAGATTAGGTAAGTTTTCTGTGATTATTTTATGAAATATGTTTTCTATCCATTTTTTCTTTCTCTTTGACATTCAGAACTCTAAAAATACAAATATGCTTATTTCATGATGTTCCATAAATCTCAGAGACTGTTATTATTTTCACTTTTTCTTTATTTCCTTCCTCCCTCCTTTTCTCTCTCCCTTTCCTTATTTACCCCTTAGGGGACGGGGAGGGTAAATAAGGAAAGGGCACTTAACCACTGAGTCACATCCCTAACTCCTTTTATTTTTTATATTGAGATAGGGTCTCATTAAGTTTCTGAGGGCCTCACTAAGTAGCTGAGACTGGCTTTGAACCTGTGATCCTTTTGCCTCAAACTGTTGAGCTGCTGGGATTATAGGCCTGCACCATCACACCTGGTCAAAAGATCTGTCTTCAAGTTCAGATAACCTTTTTTTTTTTTTTTTTTTTGCTTGACCTAGTCTGTTGTTGAGGTTTCAACTATATTTCTTATTTGACTTACTGAATTCTTACCTTCTACAATGTTAAGTTGAATTTCTCTGTCTTTTTGCTGAATTTCTCATTCACATCATGAATTGTTTTCCTAATTTCATTGGGTCATCTATCTGTATTCTTTTGTACCTCATTGAGTTTTCTTATAACCATTGTTTTAAATTCTTGATCAGGCCTTTTATCAATGACCTTTTTTAGAGGTCTATTGCTAAAGACTATTGCATTCCTTTGGAAGTGTCATGTCACCTTGCTTTTTAATACTTCTTATGTCCCATGTTGATGTTTTCCCATCTGGCGGATCAATTGTTCTACTAATTTTATAAGGTGGCTTTGTAGTAGAAGCTGTCTCTTGAAAATACATGTCAAGGTGTCATGCATTTAGTAGTTTCTAATGGCTTTGCTTCCACCCATGGGTCATAATGTAGTCTCCCATAGCTTCTGTAGCTATAATCAATGGAATTGTGTTACTGACATCAAGGTTGGAGAGTCTGTCCATCTCTGCGGGCAAAGAGCCCTGTGACATTCTAGTAGCCCGAGTGCATGTGATGCACATGACTATAGACTTACTTTGCCCTCTAGGTGACCATGCTGGCAGTGGAAGTTGTGTTGTAGGGAGCAGGGAGTATGGTGACTTTTCCTTCTGGCTTCCCTTGAGAAATCTTCACTGTCAACAGCTTCCTCCAACATTGGAAACCTCTGTGGCACGAAGGTTTATAGCACTCAGGCTCAGTCCCAGTCATGGTGCAGGCCAATGATTGGCCATAGGTGGTAGCTGCTGCAGTTAGGGGCATGCAGCACTGAGCCTGAGACTCAGAAGTGGCACAGGCAGGCTGAACAGCAGCTGGTCATGGAAGAGTATCACAGCACCCTCTCAGTTCAGTGGAGGTGCAGATTGAAGAACAGCTATCTTTGGAGGTATAGTTATGGTTTCCTACAAAACTATCCAATATAACTAGACAGGAAGGAAAATTAGAACTAGAAAAGAAAATGTGTTAAATGACATGTTTATGTAATAGCCAATGTAATTAGAAAATAGAAAATAAGTATTAAAAATTTTTAAAAAAGAACTAAAATTATCATGATTGTTAAATAACATCATCTTACCTAGGAAACATAAGAACATAAGCCCCTAAATGATTACAAATGGTAGAATAATTTAATTGGCAAATAAAATTAATGTATGAAAAAATGATTAATATCAGAAAAAGACTGTCAAGTTAGCTTAACAAAATCATCCAGTACTTATGTAAATGATACTTTAAAGTTCTAGAAAATAATTAAAAGAAATCTGCCTTGAATTGATAGAAGAATATTCCCATTGTTTTGTGTAGTGTTCCTTTATATGTGCATATTTATATTTGTGTATATTTATAGTCTTAGTCTAATTTATGTAGATAGCTATACACAAAATGATAATATTTACATGTTATTAAATGCTTTAAAAGAACATGAAAATTATAAAAATATAGCTATAACCAGCAATAATTATTTCTGAGATGCAGCTGGAATATTGAGTCAGAAGAACCATGGTGTTATTCCTATTACTCTTTGGATTTCTTTTTACTATGTGTGTATATTCATTTTTTTAATTAAAAATGTGGTTAAACATTGATTCACATTTCATTTAGCTCAAGACTATATTGATTGTACTCTTTACCTTTAATTAAGCTCCTAATCTGTATTCATAATGATGGGTAGGATCATACCCTTGAGAGAGTGGAGGACATCCTTTATTATCTTATTCGCTGACCTCATTTCTTTATACATTATTAACTTCATCCTCAATCACTAATGACAAAAAATATTGAGAACCTGTAAGACAGCAGATATCATGTTGAGGTTTAACTGAATAAGCCTTTATACACCAATTGGGAATGGTAGTAAGAACCCCATTTAACAGATCATGAAAGTGAAACTTGGATGATGTCAGTCATTAAATGGATTGAATGTGGTTTGTCCCCTAAAGTTTTAGAATCTTGGTCCCCAGTGTGATGGTGTTAAGGTGGTAGAATCTTTGAGACATAGAATCTACTGAAAGGTAATTAGTTCATGGTGCATTGTCCTTGGAAGAGATTAATTTAGTTCTGATGGAACCCTGGTTAGTGTCCAAGAGAGTGGGTTGTTAAAAAAAAAATTTTAAACAGCTAGGCTTGTATTGTGATGCCTCCAGCCTCACTCTTCTTGCTCTTGCTCAGTATTTCTTGGGTTCTTCTGGGTCTTTTATTCTTCCATATGAATTTTAGGACTCCTTTTTTCTAGTTCTCCAAAGAAGGTTATTGGTATTTTGATGGGCATTGCATTGAACCTATACCATTTTGACAATATCAATTCTGCCTATCAATGAGCACGGTAGGTTTCTCCATATTAAAAAGTTGTCTTCAATTTCTTACAATGTTCTATAGTTTTTATTGTAAAGTATTTTCCCTTCTTGGTTAGATTTATTCCCAAGTATATTATTTGGGTGGGAAGAGGGGTCACTAACTTTTGTGAATGGAATTATTTTCCTTGTTTCTTTCTCTGCAGATTCAGTATTGTAACTAGAAAAATCTATTAATTTATGAATGTTGTTTTTGTATCCTGCTACTTTGTTGAATATGTTTATCAGTTCTAGAAGTCTTCTGGTAGAGATTTGAGTCTGGTATAGGGTCATATTATCTGCAAACAGAAATAACTTGACTTCTTCTTTTCCTATTTGTATTATTTAATTTCCTTCTCTTTATTGATTGCTCTGGCTAGATTTTCAAGAACTATGTTGAATAGGAGTGGTGAAAGTGGACATACTCATCTTGTTCCTGATTTAGAGAAAATACATTCAGTTTTTCTCTGTTCAGTAGATTGTTGGCTTTGGGTTTGTCTTATATAGCCTTTATTATGTTGCGGTAAATTCTTTATATCCCTAATTTCTTTAGTGCTTTTAACATAAATTTTTTAGACTTTTCTGCATCTATTGAAATGCTCATGTAATTTTTGTCTTTAACTCTGATTATGTTGTGAGTTGCATCTATTGATTTATGTTTGTTTCACCAAACTTACATTTCTGGGATGAAATCAACTTCATGATATACACTCTTCATAATGTGTTTTTGACTATTGATTGCTACTATTTTATTAATATTTTTTATCTATGTTCATCATGAGTATTGGTTTGCAGTTTTATTTCTTTGATGTTTGTTTGGTAGGTTTTAGTATCAAGGTGATGCTGCCTTCATTGAAGGAATTTGTGAGTGTTCTTTTCTTTTATAGTTGATGGAATAATTTGAGGAAGATTGGGCCTTCATTGTCCTTTAAATGTCTGGTAGAAATCAACTGAGAATCCATCTGGCCCCAGATATTTCTTTGTTGGAAGACTTTTAATTGTACCTTCAAACTCATTGCATGATATTGATCTGTCTGGGTTTGCTATGTCCTCTTGGTTCCATTTAGGTGGGTCCTATTTGTCTAGAAATTTGTCAATGTCTTCTAGGTTTCGTAATTATTGAACTATAAGTTTTAAAAAATAGTTCCCAAGGTTCTGGGAGAATTGGCGTGTGAGCCTGGTAGAGGGAGTGTGATCCTGGGAAGTATGTGTAGAGTGCCGGTGAGAGTTCGGGAATAAAGAGTTGCTGTTTGAACCTACAAGGCTTTGAGGCGACAGCTCCGTTATTTGTGCCCAGCCAGACTGTGGCAACCTTGGTCTATGTAAGTGTCCTACTAAAGCTGTAAAGTAGGATGACATTACAACTGTGCAGAACATGGCGGCGGGCGCAGAGAGATCAAGTCTCTGACCTCTTCAGCTTCTCGGGTATAAGGAGTCGTAAACTGTCTAAATGCTGTTTGCTCAGGATCACTAGGCAAAGCTGAGCTGACATGGATCTGGGGCGAACAGTTTGGGCCTCTCAGAACACACACCGAGCCCGGATCGGCTGCATTCAAGCTCTGGTTTGCCTGCTTCTCGTGACTCAGCACTAACGATCCCCCTGAAATAACTGGTCGGCCCTTCTGAACTTACAGAGGTAAAAGCCAACCGAGCCTTCATAGGCAGTGGCCACAGGATTGAAATGGGGCTTGGGAGAGACAGTCAGGACCCACCCGTTGCATTGGTCACCTGGCAAAGGGAACCAACGGTCACCATTTGCATGGGATACCACCATGGCAGAGAACTGACGTCACGGGCGGAGGAGATAACTTCATTGAATCCTGCGGCTACAGGTGTGTAATCCCCTAGCCATCCCTCTCCACACAGCGGGGAAACCTTAAGGGCCCCTCCCAGCTCTCCCGTGAGCACGATAGCCAGACCGAGGGAATCAGGAGTGGCGTGGGACTCGCGGCGCAGAACTCCTGGCTACTGCTCCCACCAGTGCTGACAACTGAGGTCTCTTGCACCAGCTACCGGGGGCGTGGCTACCGGAGGGCAAGCAAATTCACTGGGGGTTCTCAGCCCCAAGCTCTACAAACTTAGGGTCTGAGGGAGGCAAACAGGGAGAGTGTGCCCAGGCGTTCATGAAAACAGGGCTCCCAGGAGCAGCAGACCTGGGATGTAGCCAGTATTGTGGTGACCGTCACAGGTTAGCGGGGCCTGGCTCAAGGAAACACAAGAGAAGGCCCTAGACACACAGGATTGGAGACCTGCCCAGTCTGGGAGGAGGAGCTGCTTCACAGTGATTGGTTCCCACCTATTGAGAGGAGAAGCTTGGTCCAGTGGGCACAGCTCCACCTACTGGAAGAGAAGTTAATCGAACTCTATGACTGCATTTATTATTATTATTATTATTTTTTTTAATTTGGGTTTTTTCTTTCATTTTTATTTTTTTGTTGTTGTTCTTTAACTTTTTTAAAATGTTTTAAATTTTTTTTATTTTTTAAATTTTATTATTATTATTTTTAAATTTAATTATCATGATTTTATTATCATTATTTTTTTTAAATTTTCTTTCTTTCTTTCTTTATTTTCTATTTTTTTCTCTTTTGTCTTTTCAATTTCTTTTCAATTTTCTTATTCCCCTTTCCTTGAATTCTACCTGCCTACTCTATTCTCTTTAGTGACTTCTTCCCTTCCCTTCTAATATCTTTCCTCCCAAGCATCAAATAAATTTATAAGAGTAAACAGTAACTCAGCAGTCAAACAGAACAAGAAGTAACATGAGCAGCATAAAAAAGCAAGGAAGAAAAGGAGTACAAACAATGCAGGACAGCCTAAATATTCAGGAGGACCTAGGGTCATCAGAAAAATGGTCATATAAAGAACTCAAGGAATACCTTAGACAGATGGAACGGAACCTTAAAGAAGATATGAGACAGCAAATACAAACAGTGAAAGAACACATTGAAAATGAATTACATAAACAGATAAAAGAAGAAGTTAAGCATCTTTATCAGGAGATAGAGATTATAAAAAAATTAAACAATAATTCTAGAAATGAAGGAAACGATAAACCAAATTAAAAACTCAATTGAGAGTATCATTAACAGAGTGGAGCAAGTAGAAGCCAGTACATCAGATAATGAAGACAAATATACAAGAAGACCTATATTACAATAAAATAGAAGATAGTGAAGGCATCCATACATTTCTTAAGTCATATGATTTGCCCAGACTGAGTCAGGAGGATACACACAATTTAAACAGACCAATATCAATGGATGAAATAGAAAAAGCAATCAAAAGACTACCAACCAAGAAAAGCCCAGGACTTGATGGGTATATAGTGGAGTTTCACAAAACCTTTAAAGAAGAATTAATACCAATACTTTTCAAGTTATTTCAGGAAATAGAAAAAGAGGGAGCTCTGCCAAATTCATTCTATGAGGCCAACATCACCCTGATTCCGAAACCAGACAAAGACACCTCAAAGAAAGAAAACTACAGACCAATATCTCTGATGAACCTAGACGCAAAAATCCTCAATAAAATTCTGGCGAATCGGATACAAAGGTACATCAAAAAAATTGTGCACCATGATCAAGTGGGATTCATCCCTGGGATGCAAGGATGGTTCAATATACAGAAATTAATAAATGTTATTCACCACATCAATAAACTTAAAGATAAGAACCATATGATCATCTTGATAGATGCAGAAAAAGCATTCGACAAAGTACAACATCCCTTTATGTTCAAAACATTAGAAAAACTAGGGATAACAGGAACTTTCCTCGACATTGTAAAAGCTATCTATGCTAAGCCTCAGGCTAGCATCATTCTGAATGGAGAAAAATTGAAGGCATTCCCTCTAAAATCTGGAACAAGACATGGATACCTATCTCTATCACCACTTCTATTTAATATAGTTCTCGAAACACTGGCCAGAGCAATTAGACGAAAGAAATTAAAGGCATAAAAATAGGAAAAGAAGAACTTAAATTATCACTATTTGTGGAAGACATGATTCTATACCAAGAAGACCCAAAAGGGTCTACAAAAAAACTACTAGAACTAATAAATGAATTCAGCAAAGTGGCAGGATATAAAATCAACATGCATAAATCAAAGGCATTTCTGTATATCAGCGACAAAACTTCTGAAATGGAAATGAGGAAAAACACTCCATTCACAATATCCTCAAAAAAAAAAAAAAAAAACTTGGGAATCAACCTAACAAAAGAGGTGAAAGATTTACACAATGAAAACTACAGAACCCTAAAAAGAGAAGTAGAAGAAGATCTTAGAAGATGGAAACATATACCCTGTTCATGGATAGACAGAACTAACATCATCAAAATGGCGATATTACCAAAAGCTCTCTATAGGTTTAATGCAATGCCAATCAAAATCCCAAAGGCATTTCTTATAGAAATAGAGAAAGCAATCATGAAATTCATATGGAAAAATAAAAGACCCAGAATAGCAAAAACAATGCTAAGCAGGAAGTGTGAATCAGGCGGTATAGCAATACCAGATTTCAAACTATATTACAGAGCAATAGTAACAAAAACAGCATGGTACTGGTACCAAAACAGGCGGGTGGACCAATGGTACAGAGACTAATGGACACAGAGACTAATCCACAAAGCTACAACTATCTTATATTTGATAAAGGAGCTAAAAGCATGCAATGGAGGAAGGATAGCATCTTCAACAAATGGTGTTGGGAAAACTGGAAATCCATATGCAACAAAATGAAACTGAATCCCTTTCTCTTGCCATGCACAAAAGTTAACTCAACATGGATCAAGGAGCTAGATATCAAATCAGAGACTCTGCATCTGATAGAAGAAAAATTTGACTCCGATCTACATATTTTGGGGTTGTGCTCCAAATTCCTTAATAGGACACCCATAGCACAAGAGTTAATAACAAGAATCAACAAATGGGACTTACCTAAATTGAAAAGTATTTTCTCAGCAAAAGAAACAATAAGAGAGGTAAATAGGGAGCCTACATCATGGGAACAAATCTTTACTCCTCACACTTCAGATAGAGCCCTAATATCCAGAGTATACAAAGAACTCAAAAAATTAGGCAGTAAGACAACAAATAACCCAATCAACAAATGGGCCAAGGACTTGAACAGACACTTCTCAGAGGAGGACATACAATCAATCAACAAGTACATGAAAAAATGCTCACCATCTCTAGCAGTCAGAGAAATGCAAATAAAAACCACCCTAAGATACCATCTCACTCCAGTAAGATTGGCAGCCATTATGAAATCAAACAACAAGTGCTGGCAAGGATGTGGGGAAAAGGGTACTCTTGTACATTGCTGGTGGGACTGAAAACTGGTGCGGCCAATTTGGAAAGCAGTATGGAGATTCTGAGAAAGCTGGGAATGGAACCACCATTTGACCAGCTATTGCCCTTCTCGGACTATTCCCTGAAGACCTTAAAAGAGCGTACCACAGGGATACTGCCACATCAATGTTCATAGCAGCACAATTCACAATTGCTAGACTGTGGAACCAACCCAGATGCCCTTCAATAGATAAATGGATAAAAAAAATGTGGTATTTATACACCATGGAGTATTACGCAGCACTAAAAAAATGACAAAATTATGGAATTTGCAGGGAAATGGATGGCACTAGAGCAGATTATGCTTAGTGAAGCTAGCCAATCCCTAAAAATCAAATACTAAATGTCTTCTTTGATATAATGAAAACAACTAAGAACAAAGCAGGGAGGAACAGCAGGAAGAAAAAATTAACATTAAACAGAGACATGAGGTGGGAGGGAAAGGGAGAGAAAAGGGAAGTTCCTTGGAAATGGAGGGAGACCCTCATTGTTGTACATAATTACATATAAGAGGTTGTGAGGGGAAAATAAACAAGGAGAGAAATGAATTACAGTAGATGGGGTAGAGAGGGAAGATGGGAGGGGAGGGGAGGGAGGATAGTAGAGGATAGGAAAGGTAGCAGAATACAACAGTCACTAATAGGGCATTATGTAAAAATGTGGATGTGTAACCGATATGATTCTGCAATCTGTATTTGGGGAAAAAATGGGAGTTCATAACCCACTTGAATCTAATGTATGAAATATGATATGTCAAGAGCTTTGTAATGTTGTGAACAACCAATAAAAAAAGGGGAAAAAATAGTTCCCAATTATTTTTTGGATTTCAGAAATGTCTGTGGTGATATCTCCTTTTTCATCTCTAATTTTGTTGATTTGGCTCTTCTCTCTCTTGTTTGGTTTGGCTAAAGTTTTTTCAATCTTGTTTATCTTTCAAAGAACCAACTCTTGTTGCATTGATCCCTTGATATTTTAATATTCAGTTTCATTAATTTTGGCTTTAAATTACTCCCTGTCTTCTACTGATTTTGGAATTAGTTTTCCCTTGATTATCCAGGGCCTTGAAGTATAACATTCAATTATTTATTTGGGATCTTTCTTTTTTTAATGTAGGCCCTCCTCACTGCTATAAACTTTCCTCTTAAAACTGCCTTCATATTATTACAGAGATTTTGATCTCAAATTATACTACAGAACTGCAGGATCAAAATCAGCATGGTATTAACATCAAAATAGACATGAAGACAAATGAACTAGAGAGACACAGAGATAAAACTATACACTGACAGTCATCTCAGAGATATCCAATAAAATTGCCAAAATATATTTTGAAGATGGCTTTTTTAATAAATGGTGCTGGAAAGCTGGTTATCTATGTGTAAAAGAATGAAATTAAATCTCTGTCTCTCATTTGCACAATATTCAACTCAAACTGCATCAAAGACCTATGAATTAGACTAGAAACTTTGCACCTGCTAGAAGGAAACATATATTCAACACTCCAACTTATTGATTTAGGAACTGAGTTATTTAGCAAGACCCTAAAGTTTAAGAAATAAAACTAAAACTCAATAAGTTGGATAGTATAAAATTAAAAAAAAAAACTTCTGCACAACAAAGGAAGCAAGAGTGTGAAGATAAAACCTACAGAATGTGAGAAAATATTTTTCAGCTAATCTTCCAACAGGGGATTGACATCCAGGACATATGAGGGACTTAACACTGAAAAACAAAAATACCAAATAACCTGATTAATACATGGGCAAAAGAACTAGACAGACATTTCCTAAAAAGAAGAAATACAAATGGCCAACAGGTATATGAAATTATGTTCAACATCTTAGCAATGAGGGGAATGCAAATCAAAACTAAACTAAAATTTGCCTTTCACTCATTTGAATGACAATCATCAAGAATACAAATAATTATAAATGCTGGTGAGAACAGGGGAGTGTAAAGGGGACTGCAAAGTAATCACTTTGGAAAGCAATATGAAGATTCCTTAAAGGCTAGGAATCAGTGTACTATGGTGATATATGCATATAATAGTTTATAGCTTTGCAATTCCCAATAGCCAAGATATGGAACCAATCAATAGACAACTGCTAAAGAAAAAAAATTTTATTCACCATAAAGAATGAAATCATTTCATTTGCTGATAAATGGATAGAACATCATGCTACGTGAAAGAAGCCAAACTCAGACAATCATATGTGGAAGCTAGAGAGATAGATATAAGGAATTAAATAGGGAGTGCTAATTCCATGAAAATGAAAGGGAGAGAAGTGGAGTACAGGAAGGGCATCAAGGGGGAAGGAGGAGGGATGGGAAAAGGGAGAAACTGCAGAATAAAATTAACCAAACTGTGCTATGTGCCTATATGAATATGCTACAATAAATGCCACTTTTTATATCTCTAATGTACCAAGGAGAGACATAAAAAATAGACAAATAGAAGGAAGACTGGTAAGGGAGAGGAAAGTGAGCAGGGGGAAGTTGGAGGGGAGGGCCATTGGACATACTGAGGATTGAATTGGAGCAAATTATATTACATGCATGATTGAATATCTCAAAAGGAACCCCACTATTATTATAGCTATAAAAAGCTTCTTATAAAACTATTTTTAAAAAAGAACATTCCCCATCCTCAAGCATCATGTCTTACCATGTTGTTTCTCTTTCTCACCCGTGTACTATTATGATGCCATCCATCATGTGATGCAGCCAAGAGGACCTAGAGGTTGAATATGTGGGGCTGTCCAATCTTGACCTTTTAGCCTCCCATACTATGAACAAAATAACCTCTTTTCTTTATAAGTTCCTAGCTTCGTGTATTTTGTTACGGCAAAATAAAACAAATAATTCAGTAACTTACCCCCAAAGTAGTTGAATATGAACCTAAATCAGAGCTGATGCTCTTTTCACTACTTTATACTGCCTTCCTTGGTAAGTTACTTAGGTTTTCTGTTCATCATCTCACTCTCATCATACATTGGATCGGTATAGTGGGGAAGATATTTGAAGTTTGGGTGTAGACAGGTGAGTGGTAAGTGTATGGAAAGAGTGGGATTTTCCTAAACATGTTCACAACACTAAGCCTCCTATGAGTTGCCTCTTTTTCCTGTAAATTTCACAGACTTGCCAATTCAACTGAGTTCAGTGCAAACTGCATGTAAATTTGGGGGGTTCAAAAGGAATTTTTAAAACTCTTGCATGTATCCATATTCTTAGCATGAATGTGGATCCAGATACTGTGAAATAGTTTTACACGTCTGATTTTATTGATTTTGGACTTTTCACATTGGCTTGAATAATTATTTGCATGAGGTCATACATTCTCATATCTGTGAATTATGATCTTTCCACAATGGGAATGTCCTGTGTCTTGAATAAACAACAGATGTTGAATGTGAGGGAGCTGGGGGTGGTGGAAGGGGATGCTCTTGGAAAGATGAGAGGATATTTTCTGTTGGCTGATGGAGCTAAGGAATTGAATAGATGTTCAATGAAATGGGAGAAATAGAAGCACCTAGAGTATCACTTGGCACTTGCATTGTTCTCAATTTATCAAAAACATCATCATGCCTTTGGCCTCAGACACTCTATTAGTTATAGAGGGAAAAAAAAAGAGGTTTCATCACAGTATCATACAGATCTCTAAACCAAAGCATTAGATTCTGAGAACAAAAGAATATCAAAGATCCTGATGGGGTGTGAAGAGAGAGGTGATCTCTTTTAGGAAACTGAAGCTTTATAGATTCAAATTTGCATGTGAAATTCTTCCTGATGTGAAGGGTAACCAGCTTGACAGACACAGGCACAGCCTGCCTCTTGCAGGGACCCTCCTAAGCAAATGCTAAGTGGTAGTTCCCAGTGTTTGAGGCTTCCTGGTGATGTTCCAGGGCTCACTCAGAGCATATTATCATGATACTCTCTGAATATTTCAAAGGCTGGAAAAGTGTGTCTGGCTCCACATCAAGAAGAAGGTGGTGACAGCATCTTGGTATCAAATGACTCTGTACATGATTACAGAGGCTTGCCAGATAGCTTACATTTGTATAGCTATGGACCTATGTGATCTCACTGGCACATCACAGTGATGCTGGGATACCAACGGAGCAGATAGTATACTCCCTATTTTATAATCTTGGGAACTATATCCCTAAGAAATGTTAAATTGCTTATCTCAGATCACAGACAGGAAATTACCAAGCCAAGACGGGTATCTTGGACTCATGTCTTGTCTAAAGCTGAATCCAGCACACCCTGAACTTGTTTTACTTAGAGAACATGGGTAGAGATGTGACACTCGGAAGCCTAAGCATCTAAATAGTCATGAAATCCTGGACTCCACCTCAGATCCTTAGTATGGACTCTGGCATTCTGCATTGAAAGGAAGTCCCCAAGGATAGTTTGAGAACTTCTTTTAAGCCTCTAAAATTTCTTGTATCTCAAAGTGTGATCTCTGTACCAGCATCATCCGGGAGTCTGTTAGAGCTGCAGAATCCCATGCCAAATCTCTGGCCTACTGGATCAGCATCCACAGCTTGGGAAAATTCTCAGAAAATTACAGGTGCATTAAACAATGAGAAATACTAGTATAAACCTCCACATGAAAGGAGAGAAACAGTTGGAAATTCAAACACATGACCTTGGCTTTTCCCTGAATCAAGTCTAGTGAATTCTTATTTATTTGCCATAGTAAGGATCAAAGCCACATTAGAAGATCCACTCAGTCTTCAACGCACTGCAGCCAGTGAGCTGATGGGAAATGCTGCCTCCTTATCCAGACTGCTCAAGGAGGGAGGCCCATCAGATATGAAAACTCTAGCTATCTGGTTATCTCTGCATTCAGTCTGCTCCACAGAACTGAACCATGACATGATCCTGATCAGCATTAAGAACTGAAACTTGAGGAAGGAGAATTTGAGTACGTGGAAAATTCTGGAAAGGGGACCCCAGGAAGGAATTGAAGTTAGCACAATACAGGTGCCCATCCATTCCTGAAGAATTTCTGTTTCCAGCAATGTAGGCATGGATAAAAAAAAGGCTACCTGTTGAGGTGGAATCTCTGAAGACAGACTTCTTATACTTGATTGGCACCTATGTGGCAAGACATCAAATTCCTGAGAATTTAATATTTGTTCAAGGAAATCCAAGTATTTCTCATATTAAGAAACCCCAGGTTTTAATTTCATTTTAGGTATTAGAAATTCATGATGCAGAAAGAAAATACGGCAACTTTAACCATTTCTAATATGTGGTTCATACAAGACAGGTCATCTGTTAAAAGTTATTTATATATAAATAACACACACACAAACACACACACACACGTGTGTGTGTGTGTGTGTATATATATATATATATGATTTCCATTAAACTCATATGGCAGGATGTTTCTTGGATGATGCAAGGGAACGCATATGATTTAGAGAGCCAGATAAGCAAACTGTGTGCTAGTAGTTTTTAGCAGAGGCAGGGTGATTTTGACTTTAGCCTAAAATATTCTGATAGAGGAGAGTAATAAATGTACACAGAAATGAAACTGGTAAAGATATAGAGCAGAAAGGAATTCTGAGGGTTTTTTTTTAATTAAACAAAACATTGATTGAAATACTCATGCTAAGTTTTTATATGGATAGATATTTACCTACTGTTGGAGCTCCCCTAATTAGAGGAGAGGCAAGATTTTTTTTTGCTTGGTTCACAATATTCCCCAAAAGGATTATATTAAGTTTCAAGTAACTTGGTGTTTGGGGTTCTTTTAAATTTAATCTTACAGGATGGATGTGGAAAATGGGATGGGATAGGATGTATTAAGTCTGCTTTGAGGGAAAAGAATTCTAACACAGCAATCAGACTCCAGGAAGGCATTAGCACACCTTTGAAAAGTAAAAGCATACAATATTAAACTTTTAAAAGCTCACTTTGAAGGAATGTAGAATTGGTTAATATCATTTTGGCGAGGAGGGAAGGACTGTTACATTATTTATTCCAGGCTCTTTGAAGACAGCTTTTTTTTTTCCTTTTCTCAGCTGGTTCATTTTAGTGTTAATGAGCATTAAACTGGTATATCAAAGAGAGAATAATAACCCTTTAAATGTCAACCTAAAGGAGGTCTTTATTTTTCTACTAGCAACTGTGAAGCAGTGAAGATAATTTAAAATATGCAAACCTGAAAAAAGTACCTGAAAATGTCTAAAGAGGAACCTGGAAGAGGCATGAAATTGCAGAGTATTTCAAAAGAGAGGAGTTTAACTGTATATTCAGCACACAATAGTGAGAGAAAAGAATGCTCGTTTAAGGAGTTGACAACATGGAATTAGAAACGTGGTAAAATTTAGAAATGTAGCCCATTATAATTGTCTTTGAAATGATGAATTGAGCATTTAGGAACAAACTTTTTTAATAATTTATATGGTTGAGTTGATTGATGGTTTGGAAAGGAAAATATTAGTTTTGCAACTGATTCAAAATTAGAAAGAAGTAAATAATGAAGGGTTATTCTGGGTGCTACTCAAGAACTAAATCATTGTAGTGCTGATGCTGGGGTGAACAATAGTAAATGTTCTTTGAGTCTGGGACAGAGTAAAATATTCCTTTCGAAGACAGCAAGAACAGGTCTCTCTGAATGAGACTGTCACAATGTGTCAACTGAAAAGAGGTCTGAGTTAGAAAAATCCTTCAAATTGAGTGATTCAACAAATTCAACAGAGAGAGAAGTTATGATTCAAGAACAGAAGATGCATCTGGGCATAGAAGATTTCTCAGTGAGGACAGCATGCACATTAACCAGCCTGGTTCTGAGCCTATAATTTAGGAGAAAGTTGGAAAATACACAAAGAAAACAGTTTATCACTATATTATAGGTATGCTTCCTTCTAGTGCCAAGGTTTTGTTATTGATGCTTCTATTGTCGTTGTGGTTTTTCCACTGCTCTTCCAAAATCTGGTAACCCTTTTACTTCATTGATGCTTAGGTTGTCTGCAACTTTAAACCACAAATAGAGAAGCATGGAAAATGTACCGACAGGTAGAACTTGCAGAGAAGCCATACAGTAACACCTGCCACTCAGTAAAAACATCTACTGATCTGCAGACTATGTGGTCACCTTTGTGTTTGATCTGAGGACCCTGTGAAGCCCCCTACCACAAACATCTGTTATTTGGACTAATATTCTATTATTAAACATTCAGTGCTTGAAATCATTTTTAGGTTTTAGGGTTATCCGCATACAGGTAAGAGAATGGTGATCTCCTGTGACATTGAACTCAATCCTAAGCCAGAAATTAATTAACAATGTTTGATTGCAAGTACAAAAAAACTAGAAATTATTTCGTAATTTAGCTTAGCACAAGTGACCCTTGGTTTACTTAGATGGTTTTAACTGAAGGCATCAATAGGAGTAGTTTCTTTTCATTGTACATTTCCCTTTCTCTTCATTCATATCTTCCTCCTCTGTCATCATCTTTTATATAATTTTTACTGAGAAACTTGTGCTTCCACCTACAGAAATGTTAAGAATTATGAAGTACATCAATAATGAAGCATATAAAGCATCTCCACACTGTCTGTTTCTTCTCTGTTTGCTAATCCAACCTCTCACATTTATAAACCTCCATTCTCTTAGGCACCCCTAGTTCCTTCTCTTGCTAACAAGAAAGGATTCCATAGAAAATTTATTTTAAGCTGTTAGTTATGTGTCATGCGGTTCCAGCTGTAGAGATAAATGTACCTGCAAAGAAGAAGGGAGGTAGGGGACAGAAAACCGAGGTCAACGCTTAGCCAAACCCAAATAATAGCTAATGGAAACCTTTCCAGCATTTACTATTTGCAAGAGACAGTTTGAGATAGTTAGGTGCTCCCTTAATTCTTCAAAACATTCTGCTTCTCTGTGAATCTTACATGCCTTATATTTATAAGGAAGTTCATGTGTATGTTATAGGGAAGAAAGGTCAACCACTTTTTAAAGATTGCTGTTTAAGTTAGCTTTTGCATTGCTGTGAGCAAAGTCCCTGACAAGAACAACTTAGAGAAAGGAAATTTTATTTGGGGGCTCCTGGTTTCAGAGGTCTCAGCCCCTAGACAGCCAACTCCATTGCTCTTGGCCCAGGATGAGGGAGCATATCATGTGGGGAAGATCCAGTAAATAAAAGCTGCCCAGCACATAGCAGGTCAGGAGGCAGGGAAGGGGCCAAGGGGAAAATGTACCTTTCTAGGGCATTCCCCCAAGGATCCACCTCTTCTAGCCTCACCTCCCAGGCTACAGTTATCACCCAATCAGTCCATTCAAAACAGGATGGACTAATTAGGTGACAGCTCTCACAATCCAAACATTTTACAACCAAATATCCCTGCTTTGATACAGGGGGAAAATTTGTATTAAAACCATTAACAATCACAGTCATGTCTTCATATGAGGATACATTATTTTTTTCTGCAATCCAGTGATCATCTAGGCTTCCCATCTCATTCAAGAGAAAACTTATTTTAGAGAATAAATATAAGACATCTTTGAAGACAAATGTATTCCCCATAACATACCAATAAATATAATGCAACCCAAAGCCAAATAATATGATTTTTAATAAAATTTCTTGTATTTTATGTGACAGATTTTTTTCCCTTTAGCTTGGATAAATAAGGATATGACATACTATAAAGAATATTGATGAGAGAAAATTAAGGGAAGATGATATAAGGATAAAGAAAATAATTTTGTTGAGAAATTATTTGCAATGATGTTTCAGAGGATGTTAATCTAATATTTTTTTCCTGTTAATAATGCTGAATTAGGATGCTGTCAGAAAAAGAAGCATATGCTAAGTTGGTATTTAAAGGAAACACTCATAAAGGAATAGGTGGGGTTTATAGGAAAATCAGCAAGGGAGATTGAAGTATGAAAGAGCTGGCAAGAATGGAAACTCTTAGCCAACCAAGACTCAAAGGGGCTAGGAAGAAACCAGATGAGTAACTTCATAGCATGGATGTCCAATAGGCCTGTGGGTTGCAGTAGAAGATGCAGCCACCGCATGGTGACCTGACAGAAGAAAACTGGAAAAATAAAAACCTTATTCATACTATCTTCCTATATAAATATTTCCTGTCTGTCCTTTTCTTCAGCAAAACCCAATAGGAAGCAAAACTGCAAAGTAGCTTGTAGATATAAATCAATGCAGATCAGCTCTTTGGGGCACAGAATCTAGTAGGAAAATGTAAGGAATAGAACTGGAGAGTCAAATGGAAGATGTAGAACACAATTACCTCTTAGCATCTTATCAAATTTAGTTCAATGCCTTTTAATTTGTTTAGTTTTTCTATCCTCAAAACGAAACTCTTTGTAGCATTTCAGCCATCTGCTTCTTGGTGCTTTTCAAAGATATCAGCATATTTCTCTTGTTCTCATTTTGTCCCTAGCAATTTTACAAGACTTTCATTGCCTTCTGTCCCACTAATATCATCCTGTAGTTCAGAGTATAGTCTCAGTTGCGTCTGGTAGGTCTCAAATTGGGGCAATACTTGTCATTCTTAGATTCCACATCTGTTCTATACATTACGAGGGCTGTATGCCATAAGCTGTTACAAAACATTAACTGTATTCTCAAATTACCATTATTGAGATTTTATGTGAAGAAGATAAAATTGACTTATTATTAAGGAACAGGTATATAAAAAGTGTGCTTTCATTTGAATCCCTTTAGTCTGGTGCAAAAATAATTAATATTAGTAGGTTCCTAGCTTCCTCCTTTCCAGAATCTGGTGAGAGAAAGTCAAATTCTGCTCATTCCCTCAACTCCTTTAGAGAGAGAATTTTTAATATGAGAGATATTGGTTCAAATTATATCATACAGTAATGAAATTGCAGGACAGTAAAATGAAGACATTATTTACATACGGGCTAGATGTGGAGGAAAAGCTGGGACAATTATGAAGAGATTGCCTGAAACATGCAGGGTCTAAAGGAAATGGAAAGCAAAGGGGATCTATGTATTTGGAACCTTATCATTTTTCATGCATGCAAATAGTTTGAATTTTCCTTGAAATGCTAATACATCTAGTTAATTGTTTGAATTTTCCTTGAAATGCTAGTACATCTAGTTAATTGTTCTACCATGGAGAGGTTTTAATTTGCATTTCCTTCATGATTAATCATGCTGAATAGTCTGTCGACTATCTTTGTAGAGATAAATGTTCCTATTGATTATTGGTATATCTTCCCTTGAGAAATGTCTATTCTAACCCCTTTTCTTTCTTCAAGTGATATCATTACTTTAAATTAGGACTACATAAATAACAAATTTATAAAAGCTACTCATTTGGAGGTTGTCATACAGGATTTTAGACATTAGACACATGGCTACATAAGTCATCTTAAAGTTAAGAGAGATTATTTACCATAAGTGCCAAATTGTGGGACTGGTTATAGGGGGAGGATGTTGATAAGTACATCATGCTTGGGTTGATGGTTATTAGAATGATTTATGTACCTGGCTTGTTTCACTTCACATAATATCAAGTTTTTTTTATTTGCTTAAATGACAGATCTTCTTCTCCTCCTCCTCCTCCTCCTCCTCCTCCTCCTTCTTCTTCTTCTTCTTCTTCAAGTCTCAGTACTGTTCTGTTGTGTCAATATACTACATTTTCTTTATCTGTTCATCTGTTGATGGGTATACTTTGGTTAATTCCTCATCTTGTTTATTGTGATTAATGCTATGATAATATGAGATGACAGATACCTCAACACATCAACTTAATATGGATAAACACCTAGTAGTGGGATTACTGTATATGTGGTAGTCCTGTTTTTAGTTTTTGATGAACTTTCAAATCATTTTCCATAATCAATTTAATCATTTATATTCCTACCAGCAGTGCACAGGGTTACCTCTCCTTCATATCCTTATTAGTACTTATTATCTTTTTGATAATAGCCCTTCATTGTAACAGAAATGAGATGATATATTGTGTGTAGGAGGTTTTTGGGGTTTTGTTTCTTTTTAACTTGATGTAATACAATTCATTTGTTTTTCCTTCTGTTATCTGTGCCTTTGGTTCATATTTTTAAAAAATCATTGCCCAAACTGAAGTCATGGAGTTTTTTTCCTTATGTTTTCTTCTGTAGCTTGAAGTCTTACATTTAAGTCTTAAATAAATTTTGAGTTAATTTTTGTATATGGTAGATGTCTAATTTTACTCTTTTGCATGTGGATATTCAATTTTCACAGGTACCATTTGTTGAAGAAACTGTCTGCTCTCCATTATATGCTGTTGGCACCTTTGTAGAAAAATCAGTGGATCATAAATATGTGGATTTATTTCTGGGCTCTCTATTCTGTTTCCTTGGTCTGTGTCTCTCTTTTCTTGTCAGTACCATGCTGCTGCTTTGATAACTACAGCTTTGTAGTATAATTTGAAATCAGATAGTATAATTCCTCCAGCTTTATTCTTTTTGCTTAAGATTGCTTTGACAGATTTGGTCTTTTGAATTTCAGGATTTTTAAAAAAATTATGTGAAAAATATTGGAATTTTGAATGGGATTGGGCACGTAGGTTGCATTGATTCACAGGGGTATTTTCAAAATAAATATTAATTCTTCCATTCCATGAACACAGGATATCTTTCTATTTATTTGGGTCTTCATCAATTTTTTTAGTCAACATTTTATAGATTTGGGTGTATAGGACTTTTAATTCCTTGATTAAATATATTCATAAGTATTTGTTTTGTAATTATTGGAAATAGGATTTTCTTGATTTCTTTTGTGGGTACTTCAATTTTTAGTGTATGGACATGCTATCATGCTATTGAATTTTATTTGTTGACTTTATGTCTGACAGCTTTATTGATTCTATTCATTAGACTTAATGGGTGTGTGGTATTATTTTGTTTTCTGATGATGTCTTTATGGTTTCTGTATATAAGTTATGTTGTCTGCAAACGGGTACAAGTTAACTTCTTTCTTTCTAATTTGTAGCCTTTCACTTTTTGCCTACATGCTTACCATAGGAGCTCCCACAATATGTTGAACAGAAGGGTTGAGAGTGGCATTTTGGAGAAAAAGCTTTCTGCTTTTCACCATGGAGTATGATGTTAGCTGTGGATTTATTATATATGATGCTTATCATGTTGTGATCCCTTCTTTCTATGTCTAATTTATTTAGAGTATTTATTATGAAAAGTTGAATTTATTTTTGTTCTAATTAGTTACACATGACAGCCAAATGCATTTTGACATATACATAATTGAAGTATAACTTCTCATTCTTCTGACTGTACATGGTATAGAATCAACACTTGTTTTGTAGTCATATACGCACTTAGGGTAATAACGTTGGATTCATTCTATTTTCTCTCATACCCCCAAGACAACTTCCCCTCCCTTAACTCCCCTCTGCCTTGTCCAAAGTACCTCTATTCTTCCATAGCTGCACCCTCCTTATTGTGAATTAGCATTCATAAATCAGAGAAAATATTTGGCTTTTGGATTTTTTTTTAGGATTAGCCGATTTCACTTAGCATGATATTCTCCAGCTCTATTCGTTTACCTGCAAATGCCATAATTTCATTTTTTATGGCTGAATAGTATTCCATTGTGTATAAATACCACATTTCTTTATCCATTCATCTGTTGAAGGGCATCTAGGTTTGTTCCATAGTTTAGCAATTGTAAAGTAAGCTGCTATAAACATTGATGTGACTTCATCATTGTAGTCTGCTGATTTTAAGTCCTTTGGGAATAGACCAAGGAGTGGGGATAACTATGTCAAATGGTGGTTTCATTCCAAGTTTTCTAAGGAATCTCTATACTGCTTTCTAGATTAGTGGCACTGATTTGCAGTCCCACCAGCAATGTATGAGTATACCTTTTCCCCAATATCCTTGCCAATATTTATTGTTGCTTCTATTTTTGATAATTGCCATTCTGACTTAAATGAGATGAAATATTAGTGTAGTTTTATTTGCATTTATCTAATTGCTAGAGATGTTGAACATTTTATCATATATTTGTTGACTGATAATATTTCTTCTTCTGTAAAGTATCTGTTTAGTTCCTTAGCTCATTTATTGATTAGGTTATTTGTGGTTTTGGTGTTAAGTTTTTAAAGTTTTTTTTTAATATATCCTAGAATTTAATGCTCAATCTGAGGCACACATGGTAAGGATTTTCTCCCATTCTGTAGGCTCCTTCTTTATATTATTGATTGTTTCTTTGCTGAGAAAAAGCTTTTTAGTTTATCCCATTTATTGATTCTTGATTTTATATCTTGCACTATAGGAGTCTTGTTAAGTAAGTCAGGTCCTAAGCTGAAATGCTGAAAATTTGGGACTACTTTTTCTTGTAGTAGGCTCAGGGTCTCTCCTTTAATTTCTAGGTCCTTGATCCATGGACGTGGTCATAGGTTTTACCTTCCTCTGTTTCACCAGTAGTGATTTCTAAATCAATTTCCCTTCTTCCTTTCCTTTTCTATAGAGGAGGTATTCTTTTAAAACACAATTAAAAGTAATAAAAATTGTGGTTGAGAAGGTTGGAGATAGAAGGTCATTGAGAGAATTTTGGACAAAATTATAGTGAAATTGCCAATTGTTGAAGTATGTCATTAGGCTAGAAACAGAATTTAAATTAGTATTTCTGAGGATTTTATAATCTCACAGTTTTGGAAAATACAATTTAATATTTTGGGTAATTTAAAATTCTACTTTGATCTAATCATTCAAAAATAAGCTGCAGGCCCTAGCTGGGGATCGTAGAGAGCAAAAGGTCCACCAAGTACCAACTCTTAAGGAACCCAGCTTGCAGGTACTGTGCATATTGTGGTCTCTTGAGGTTTGCCAACTGTCCATCCTCACCCACGTTCTGTGAATGACCATACAAATTCTGAGTTTATAAACCCTTAGAGTAGGAACAAAAATATGGCAAAATTTATCTTTGATCTCTTGGTCTCATTTTTATACTATCCCCTCCTGAACTCTGAAATATTTCTCATCAAACCTTCTGGATTTCTAAATCTCATATTCTGCTCCCTCTTTGTGGTATTAAAAATCTGTAAACTACTATCTGGGGACAGCTTCCTAATTTCTTAGTATTTCCAAGTTTTAATTTGTAAAAGAAGTATAAAAATCCCTGAACTCTAATTCATTGTTTTGCTAGTAAAGATAAAATGAGATAATGAAGGAAACTTATTTTGTAAACTGTAATGTGTTGTTAATGTGCAGGTAGAAACATAATTGTGTATAACCTTGATTGAAAACACTTGCTAAACCTTAGAGTTTAGAGAACTTCAGAATAAAGCACTTACTGGACTCCAATCCCAGTGTTTCTATTGCATAGTCAGTGTTGACCATTGATTTACCCCATAGAGATTTAATTATTTCCCCATAATAGCCTTTCTTTTTCCTTTTTTATATTTTAGCTGTCATCATTATTTTTAAAATAATCTTTTAAAGGAATGTCTGCCCTATGAAGAATTTGCTAGAGCATCTTTCTAATACTTCTGATACTTCTCATGGGGTTTGACACCTTCTCCCACCTATAAAGGCCAATATTGGGATGGTCACAGAGGTCATCATTTGAAAATAAAATGAGCAAATCACTCAGCCAGGCGTGCATTATGATGTATTGATGTGGGCTATTTTAAGCCTCAGGATCATAAACAACAGTAGAATCTGTGACTAGGGAGTCATTATGACCCAGAAGCTTTAAGAACATTATGTTGACTCATTTTCCTCCAGTAATCCCTTTCTTTATTTTGTCCACTCTCGCTGGAAAACAGAGCCAGATTTTTTCCTACCTCCTTATATGTATGGAAATAAAACATGTTTGCTACCAAAAAAAATGTGATTGGAATTTTATCAGTATTGTCATGAGCAATGATAAAAAAAAGTTAACTAACTTTTTCATATTTTTCTCTGACAGAATTTATTTACAGTGAATTACTTTTGTGTAATCCAATATTTGATGTTTATCAGTCACATGTGTATATTTAGAATTTGAATTGTACAATTTGAATTCGTACAGTTTGTTAGTGTTTGTATTTTCTTCTGACAAAAAAATTATTTCCATGTTTTAATCTGAATTTTAAAATGATTTGTTTTTATCTCTAGGATGCTGTCTGAAAATTTCCAATTGCATTTTCAGCAGTCATTCTAATTACAGCCAGCCATTCTGAGACCTGTGAATGTTGTGCTTTTTTTAAAAAAAAATGATATCATAATAATTGTTTCAAATAGTTAGAAATAGAAATGCTAGCGCATTGGCGATCATACTTCACCCTTGTAAAGAGGGGTGATTTGTTTTCTATGTTAATGGCATTGATTGCACATTGGAGAAATACAAGCATCAATTAAAAATTTTCATAAACCAAGAACAAGTATTTGCATTATTAAAATGGTTCATCAGAGAGGTCTTCTTGAAAGTTAGCTCTGATACTGGTAAGCTCATACACTGCTGTTGGCATGGTAAACTGAAAACAGTGATTCATTTGTGGGGAATTATCTTATGAAGAAAATCATTTAAAAACCTTAGGATTACATAAACCAATTTGCCCATCATCATGTTCTATTAGGCTTTGAAAAAAATACAAATGTCCTAAATTCCTAACAATTGTATAACAGTGAAGTAGAATATATTGCATATACTGAATGGAAAATTATAAAGTTTTAAAAATGAACATAAAAAATATTATGAATTATAAGCTTTATAATGATAATAATGGTAAAATTTTTGTTCTGTGTTATTATTTTACACAATAAAAATATGGGAGCAATTTTTATGAGCATATGCAAATAGATGAAAAACAGAATGAATTTTGAATATACCATTATTCCAATTATGAAAACAGGGGCACAGATGAAAAACTAAAGAATATATTAAAATTAAAATTGTATTATTTAAAGTGACTGCATAAGTTTTTCTTTTATTTAATATTTAGCATTTGAAACTATTTTACATTAAAATAAGCCTTAATGCTTTCAAAATATAATAAAATAAATTGAATCTATGTACGAAGGATGAGGCACCCACTTAGAATTATGCTCCTTATTCATCCTGTCATCTAATCAGATGTGTAAAGAAACTCAGTAATTTATTTTTGTAGTGCATGTTTCATGCAAGATGTTACTGTACACAAGCTGGTATAGATGCAAACAAGGAAAAAAACCCAGTTATATTAGAATGTGTGTGGGTGAGAGACAAAGGTAGGTAGTTATTCAATATTCCATTTGAAAAACAGGACAAAAATAATCAAGTAAAAATGCTGTTGATGGAAACCTGGGGGCTGTTTTTTTATTTCCTGAGCACAGGAATGCCTCTTCTGTCTACCTCCGAGGAGTACTGAAGAGTTCTTACAAGACTTTCAAGCACTAAAACTAAAAAGCAAATAAACACTAAGAAATATTTTGATGGGAATCTTTCTGAAATATATGGTACACACTCCTGTCTTCCTAATGGTTTCCATGGAATTCAACCTGACCTTCTCCCACCCCACCCCACCCCCACTTACATTTAAGGCTCTGCATTACAGAGTTGGTACCACTCTTTGGTATGTGTAGTTCCTCATTCTCTTCCTAAGGTATCAAATGCCAATTTTTGAACAAATGTCACAAGTCTGTCTCAAGAGAACTAATTCCTACTTCTGTTTAAATTTCCTGTGTTCAATTTTCTCTGATTAGGTAAATTCTATAACAAATTTTCTTGAGCTTTTTATATTGTGAGGTTGATAATGCAAATCATTTGGCTCCCCTGGGGGGTGAAGAGCTTGAATGTTTTGGAAACTGACAGTTTAGAGGTTTTGCTTTTAATGTTTCAGTTCACAGACTATTGTAATATTAGAAGCAGTAGAAATGAGGAAAATGCTGATGAGCAAATTATATTTTGTTAGTATTTGATGTTGTTGGTCTTCAGATAATGAGGACTAATGACAGATTCAGGGGTAGAATAATCCAAAACAAAAGCTAAGAATTAGAAGATTTCCAAATAGGAGGGAAATGGTACATGGAATAATGAAATGCAGAAGAGAAAAAGAAGAAAAATATTTTATTATTATTAAATTAGATTTTTCAATATTTAATATGTATCATCTGGCCCATAGCAATTAAATGTAAATTTTTCTAAATATCCAGCACTCCATTCTGAAGGAAAAATTAAGAGGCTACATGGGTTTCAGATAATGAGAGGAAGAGGCTCAAAATTTATACTTTCTTCAAATCCTTATATATATATTTTTTGAAGGGGGATCTTGCTGTGTTGCTAGGCTAGACTTGAAATCATGGCCTCATACGCTTAGATAAATATCACCTAAATCAATAACTAATGTCTGCATTAAAAAGAAAGTATGGTTTAACCAGTCACAGTGGTGCATGCCTGTAATCCCAGCTCAGGAGGCTGAGGCAGGAGGATTGCAAGTTCAAAGTCAGCCTCAGCAAAAGCAAGGTGCTAAGCAACTCTGAGAGACTTTGTCTCTAAATAAAATACAAAAATAGGGCTGGGGATGTGGCTCAGTGATAGAGTGTCCCTGACTTCAATCTCTGGTACCCCCATGAGATACTGGTGTGTGTGTGTGTGTGTGTGTGTGTGTGTGTGTGTGTGTATAGTCTGATTTTGGTATCATTAGTTTTTGCATCAAACCTGACTAATATATCCTCCCCTAAAATTTTTATCTTGAAGGCCTATTAATAAGTTTTATAGATATTCTGACAATCATGTACTTCCTGGATTTAACAAGAAGTATTGTTTTCTTTCCCAGGGATACATCTTCTATTATCATTGAAAAAACATTTTTAAAAACTGTGCATGGATGCTAAATTTTGCTATAATGCTTGTTCATCTATATTCCTATTATATATTATATAGTAAATTTCTTGGTGGTATTTTGAATGTTGAGCCAACCTTGCTTGTAAAGTTAACCCTGTCATGCTACATTATTTTGTTTTGAATATTTCTGAATTCAGATCAGAAATACAGCATTTAAGAATTCTGCATTATAAATTAGTGATGCAAGGATGTCTACATCTTTGTGGTAACTCTCATCCACTTGATACCTCATTCTGGGGCCATGGCAGAAAGAATGGCCCCTGTTGGGACATTATATCATGTTTCAGAAGAGTAGTCGAGGAAAACTTGGTACCCTTTAAAGGCTCTTTTTAGTAGTTTTTAAGTATGTTCATTAAATTCATGAATAGATTTTGGTTAAAACAAGCAAGACCCTATTTTGGAGGAATAAAGTTTATGATAGAATAGAAATATAGGCAGATTAGAAGAGTGCTTTAATCAAAACAAATATCCAAATATGAAAGAAGGTGTATTAGAACTGCATGCTAAGGAAGTGAATTAGATATCTGTTATTGCATAACAAATTATCCCTAAACATACCAGCTTAAAACAATATTTATGAGCTCACAGTTTCTGGGCCAGAAATTTGGGAGCAATTTAGCTGGTAGTGTTAGCTCAGAGCCTCTCCTGAGTATGGATCTAGATTGGTCAAGATTATAGCTATCAAACTCAACTAGGGGAGGAGCCACATCCAGGTTCACTCACATGGCTATTGTCAGACCTCAGGAGCTCTGCTTCAAAGTTCATGCCCAGGGCCTTCTCCATATGGCTGCTTTGTAATGCGTGGCAGGATTCCCCTGGGGCAAAGGGCCCAGAAGACACAGCTCCCAAGGAGGAAGCCATGGTCTTTTTATAAACTAATCTCAGAACTGACTTCCCATAATTTATGCCATATTCTTCTTATTAGAAGCAAGGCATTCAGTCCATCCTGTTGGTAAGGGCAGCCTCAGAGGCTGCCTGCCACAAAAATTTATACGTTTCTATGGAAACACACAACTCTGAAATTGGATAAGGTAAGATTCTGAATGAAAAAGGATAAAGGATGATTCTCAGGTTTTGTTGCATACATAGTATGTATCTTTTAAAATTTTTAAATGATATTATTATGTTAGCCCTGGGTTTGGTATGAATATACAAGATCTGGCCTTGGCCTAATATTCTGACTTTTTGTAGGTCAATTCTGATGGATTTATTGTTTGAGAGGGTGAATAATGATGATTGAGCTGCAAGATAAGCTTTGTGGGGTTGAATTAAGGTTTTCATGTCATGGAAGAGACTGCTGTTAGGCAAAAACTTGCCCAAAAGTTTGGTAAGAGAGGTGCTTTCTAAACACAGATAAATGTGACAAAAGAATGAACAAATTGGGCGTATTTTGGTCCAAGGTGAAAGAATATCCAGATTCAATTGGGTTTTACAAAAGGCAAAGAGAACAAAACAAAACCAACCAACAAATAAAAAACAAACACCTCAGAGGTGCACCCGTCTCCAGGAGCTGTTTAATTTAGTTTCACAATGTCATTGGGGTTTGGATTGTTTAATAGTTTTTTCATCTGTGTACTTTTGTATTATGTTGATTTCTTTTATATTTGCATTAATGCAGAATATAAATTCCAGGATTCACATCTTTATATGGGCAAGTCCAACAAAATTTAAAAAATCGTTTTCATGTATTAGGACACAAATATTGTTTACTTTGACTGGCTTAGACCTTGTGTCCATTTTTGATTGAATTCTTGAGTCTAAATCATGCAATTTGTGTCCAAATTGGTTTTAATCAGTCAAAAATCCATTCTTAAAGCTAATATAAAATAGATTAATTTAAAGGGGTAATTCATATCCAAGGGCTGAGATGGGGGACATGATTCATGTTTCAAAAGAAATTTAGAGTGATATTACCAGGAAAACTGATAACATGATATTCAGGCATCAAACGTATTCACTATATAGGGATATAACAGTACATGATTAAAAATTTAATTTTTTTTGGCTTAAATTTTGTAACTTGATAGCCCCAATAACAAGAAATATAAATATAAATATTAATACTTATATCAACATTTCATATGCATTTATTAATTGAAAGATAAAGAATAGAGATTGGCTAGTTCTAAGAAAAATTTTTTATTTTGAAGAAATAAAATATAATGCCTTCATTTCTGCACAGTTTTTTAAATTTACATTCTCTTCTGTGTGTTGACTATGCTGAGCCTTGCTTGTTGCAGATGAAAAACAATGAGATAGAACAGAAACAACAACAAAATCACCCAATTCTAAATTGGATACCTGGGATCATTTGTCAAAAACACTTAGAGACAAATCAACTTAGTAGTCACCTCCTGAGGCATTGGATAATAGCTTGTGTAAAATGTATTCTAACCAAAAACGTGAGACAAAAGACGATGAATAAGATGCTTAGAGGAATAAGGCTTTGAAGAGTTCTAATATTCTCCTAGGAATCTAGAAGGATATGAATAGAGAGGATTTTGCACATGCTCAGAAAAGACCAAAGAAAGTTCTGAACTCTAACCTCTGGCTGATATTAAGGACTTCTGAAGAAGGAGGGAAAACTAGGACATAGTGGCAGACTACCTGGCTGGATGATGGAGGTATGCCCAACACATGCACAGAATCCCTGTACAAAGACGGACTGGGAGATAATTAAATGCCAGACATTTGATTCCAAAAAATCCATGTACAAACCCTTGATGACCACAGAGTTAACAGAAACTTTGGAAGCTACAATGACAAAGGATATATACTTTACAAAGTAACTTCAGAAAATGTCACTAAATAAAAATAACAACTATAACAATCAGAAACAAAACATAGAGGGTAAGAGAGAATCTGATTTCTGTAGTTGCCATGATGCAATATTTAAATTGTCTAGGTTTGATGAAAATCTTTTGGTACATGAAAAGAAAAAAAATGGTATGGCCCATACATAGGGGGAAAAATGAAACTGTCAAACCAATTGAAACTGTCCCTGCAGAAGGGCAGTTACTGGACTTAGTAGAAAAGAACTGAAAATCGGCTATTTTAAATTTATTCAAAGGACTAAAGGACGTGGTTTGAATATGTGTCTTCTCCAGAATTCATGTTAAAACTTAATCCCAATTGTGGTATTTTGCAGAAGTGTGGCCTTTTGAGAAAGATTAAGTCTTGAAGACTTGACTCTCCTGAAACAAATTAGAACCTTTATGAAGGGCTCAAGTTTAAAGGATCTCCCTTTCCCCCTCTATTTCTTATCCCATATAAGGACCCAGCATTCTTCTCCTCTGGAGGCTGCAGTCAAAAGTCACCTCACCACATATCAACTTGAGATTTGATCTTGGACTTCCCAGCTTATAGAACCATGTGCAATAATTATCTTTAAAAATAAAATTCCCTGATTTCAGTTATTTTGCTGTGGCAGAAATAACAGATTAAGATAGATATCCTGAGAACATAGTCTCACCAAATAGATAATATCAACAATAACATAGACATTATAAAAACTACATAAAGAGGCTGGGGCAGGAGGATCACAAGTTGAAGTCCAGCTTTAGCAATGTAGCAAGGTCCTGTATAACTTAGTGAGATCCTGTCCCAAATTTAAAAAAATATTTTTAAAAGGTTGGTGTTGTTGCCCAGTGGTTGAGTGCCCCTGTATTTATATTTTATAGTTTTAAATATACTTGACATTACTAGGATCAGAAATAAAAGAGGGATTGTTGCTGCCAACCTTAAAGAAATGGAAATTATTAGAATCCTATGAACAATTGTATGTCAACACTTTGGATAACATAGATGGAATGCATAAATTCCTAGAAACTTGTAAATCACCAAGATTTACTCAACAAGAAGTAGGAAACATGAAAAGACCTATAGAAATTAGATTGTGTCAGTGGTATAAAACCTTTGAACAAAGACTTTAAACTTTTCCAAAATCCTGAAGCCACTGATAACTGGAAATCAAAGCCAGATAAAGATATCATAAGAAAAGTAAAATTATAGACAAAGGTCCCTTGTGAGTACAGGGATGTAAGCTTCTTTACCAAGATACTAACAATTAGAATCAAGCTGCCTATTAAAAATTATATATTCATTCTGCCATGCAACAAAAGGCAGTCAAAACAGCTGGGTGATTTTACCTGTGGTTCCAGAGATTTGGATTGCAAGTTTGAGATCAGCTGGGTAACTTAGCAAGACCCTGTCACAAAATTTAGAAAATAAATAAAAGGGACTGGGGATGTAGCTCATTGGTTAAAGCTCACCTGAGTTCAATTCCCAGTACCTCTTCCCCCTCACCCCTCCACATCAGTTAGTACAATGGGTCTGGTATTCAACAATGCACTGGAAGTTCTGAACAGGTAAATCAATCTCTCTCTCTCTCTCTCTCTCTCTCTCTCTCTCTCTCTCTCTCTCTCACACACACACACACACACACACACAGAGAGAGAGAGAGAGAAACAAGAGCTATAAATATATCCCTATTAATAGATGATATGATCATATATATATAGAATCCTGAAGTTTCCCAGAGGAAACTTCTATCAATCCTATCAGTGAGCTTGGCTTGATTGACATTTATAGACTACTAAACATTAACAGAGCAGAATAATCCTTCTTTTTAGTGCACTGTAAGTACTCATGAAGATTGGCTATCAAACAAATTTCAATAAAATCAAAGAATTAAAAATTAGACTTACTACAAAATGAATAGGCAAGTACATGCTGGGGGAGAAACGTTTCTGTTTTAGTTAACTTTTTCTCCACTGTGACCAAAAGACCTAACAAGAACAATTTTAGAGGAGAAAAAGTTTATTTTGGGCTCATGGTTTCAGAAGTCTCAGTTCATGGTGTTTTGGTCAGCTTTTCTGATGCTGTAATTAGAAGACCTGACAAAAACAAGTTTAAGGAGAAAAAGTGTATTTGGGGGCTCATAGTTTTAGAGGTTTCAATCCATAGATGGCCAGCTGCACTTCTTAGGGCTCAAAGTAAGGCAGAACATCATAGTGGAAGAGTATGGTGAAGGGAAGTGGCTCACATGATCAGAAAGTGGGGAGAGAGAGAGACTCCACTTGCCAGATAAAAAATATATACCCCATAGGTACGTCCCCAATGACCTACCTCCTTCAGCCCTACCCTACCAGCCTTCAGTTATACTCAGTTCATCCCTATAAGGGGATTAATTCACTAATTGGGTTAAGGCTTTCATAACCCAATCATTGCACCTCTAAGCTTTCATGCATTGTCTCATACTTGAGCTTTTGGGGAACATATCTTCATCCAAACCATAACAGGTGGCCAACTCCATTGGTCTGGGCCTGAGATAAGGCAGAACAGCATTGAGCATTGAAGAGGCACATGGCAGAGGAAAGCAGCTCAGGACAAGGCAAGCAGGAAAGAGAGAGAGAGAGAGGGAGAGGGAGAGGGAGAGGGAGAGGGAGAGGGAGAGGGAGAGGGGAGAGAGAGAGAGAGAGAGAGAGAGAGAGAGAGAGAGAGAGAGAGAGAGAGAGAGAGAGACGCGAGCGTATTATGCTCAACAGGGACAAAGTATAAACAAAATATAAAAGGCAAGCCCCTGGTGACCTACCTCCTCAAACCACACCCCACCTGCTTACATTTTTTCATATCAGTGATTTAAATCGCTAATTAGGTGACAGTTTTCATAACCTGATCATTTTGTCTCTGAGCATTATTGCACTGTCTCATACATGAGTTTTTTGGGGACAACACATATCCAAACTTTAAAAATTTGTATAATTTGTATCTGACAAAAAAACTTTATCTAAACTATAGAAAATATTCCTTAAACTTACAGAAAAGCACCAATATTTAAAGATAAAAATCTTGAATAGACATTTCATAAAGGATGACAAATAAGCCTATTAAATGATTACCATTATTTGTAGAGGGATATGCAAATGAGATGGCACATAGAATGGAATAAAATTAAAGGACTGACATGACTAAGTGTTGATAAGGCTACAGAGCAATTGGAACTCACATGCCTTCCCAGCAGAAATCCAAAATCGTAGAACTACTTTGGAAAATTATCTGGAAATTGCTATAGTGATACTCCTATTCCCTTTGTCCTTTCACTCCTAATCAGTTATCATCAGAAATAAAAATATATGTTCACAAAAATGCTTATATAAGAATGCTTGCAGCTGTTTCACAAAATCCCCAAGCTGGGAATAAACCAAATACTCACCAACAGGGAAATTAATAAATATGAGTTACTATTCAGCAATGAAAAGTAACAGATTATATTATTGCAGAGGTAGGGATAATGGATTGGTGGCATAGTGGGGATTTAGTTGGCACTGAAGAAAACATCTGGAATGACAGAAGTATTTTGCATCTTGATAGGTATGTGGGTTATATGAGTGTGTGCATTTGTCAAAATGAATTGAACTGAACTCAGAAAATCTACACTTTGCTCCACAAATAATAAAAAGAGATGTTGTTCTTTGGAGAAGAGAATCACAAACAAATGCAAACTTCTAAGTTTTTCTCCCCCAAAAAATAGTTTTCTTTCACTCACCTTTAAGGTTACACCAGAGTCAGGATGAAAAATTCAAAACTCTTGGCAAGAGAAATATCTGTATTAAGCAAGCCAGAGAATATCTTAGAAGTTCAACAGGAGTGCAGCGCTGCTTTTCTATAGTTTTATGCTGCAGTAATGGAAGTTAGGATTTATTCAATATTTTTATGTTCTAAAAATGAGTGTTTATTGAAGAGATGCTTATGTTCATTTCCAACACCTGCAGAGGCTCATAACCCACTCCATTTGTATCTTTAAAGTTCCTGGTGGGTAAGCAGAAATGAGGAATATTTAAAAGCTCTATGACTTTTCACCTGCTGATTTTAAGTGTAAGGAGAATCTTTAATCAAACTGTAATTCTTTGGGGAGAATATATTACATTTTTTAAACTGTGTGTTGGTGCTATTTCCATGGAATTGTTCTACTTTAAAAATTAATGTTTTTTGAATTAATCTTCAGTATTCTATGAGAAAGCAATTAGTGACAAAGCATACTTTATTAAAACAAGGCCTAAAATTTCTAAGGTTTTTATTCTGGCAAGAGAATCTCTTGCTGGAACTGTCATTGCATTCATACTGATACCAGGTAACCATTTCCCATTTTAAAGCTTTTGCTTAAGTGTATAAAAAAACCATCTTTAGTCAATCTAATCATCACTAAAATGGAAAAATATATCAAATGATACAAAAAAACAGGTAATAAAATATAAATTTTGGATCTTGTTCTTTTTAGTCTGTCCCACCTACAGTTTGTCTTATGAGAGATAAAAAAAGAATGCAGAATTTTTCTAGCATTCTCTCTGTGTACCTATTTCTCAATCCCTAGCAAATTTGTAATGGTCAATGATATCATGAAATCTAAAATAACTTGCTATAAATTGTGCCTCAGTTATGTTGTTACAGACCTAAAAATAAAGGCCAGGATTATGAGAGTTCTAAAATAAAAAAAAAATGTGATAGTGTCTTTGAAACCTAGGATAGGGCAAGATTTATTAGCCAAGGGGTGAGAGGGGAAGGGAGGGGGCATGGGGTTAGAAATGATGGTGGAATGTGACGAACATCATTATCCAAAGTACATGTATGAAGACACGAATTGGCGTGAATATACTTTATATACAACCAGAGCTATGAAAAATTGTGCTTTAAAGGTGTAATATGAATTGTAATATATTCTGCTGTCATATATAAAAATTAAAAATATTAGCCACGATACCATTTTTTTTTCTTTGTAAAATACAGACATGGAAGAATTTACATTCACCTCTTCTTCTATGCAAAAGATGCATTAGGATACAAAGAACCATTGTTTTTATTTGGGAATTCAGCTCTTCTCCATTCCTCGTCCATGTGGAAGGAACCCTGCACACAAGTACTAGGGATGGACCTGTGAAACACCTAAGCCAATTGGACTGCCCCATTCCCCTGTCCACACTGATTAGTTCAGGGCTTGCAAGGGTGACATACGTCAGGCCACTCAGTAAATCTCTCTTTACACATCATTTCCTTAATAAGAGGTACTATATGTGGACTCTATTTCTTTTTATTGAGTTGGACTGGATTTGCTAGTCCCATAAGCTCTGGCAGCCATTTTGCAATCATAAGGAAATCCTTTGATTAAAAAATGAAATATTAAGGAAGTGGAACTAAGAGATTTAATGAATAAAATTAGATGTGGATAATGTTTTGTCTTTTGTTTCCTGCTGGGACTATTGTCAGGTATGCCCTGGGACTGTTTAGTTACTGGAACTGATATGCTCTATCTTTTGTTGGAGGTTAGTTGAAATTGAATTTTCTATACAACTGAAAGAATCTGTCTTGATACAGGGAATATTATCTTTGACACAGAATTAGTAAAATGTACTGTTGTAAGAGTATCTAGGAAACATTTTATGACAGCCTGTGTGGAGAAATGGGAGAAATATAGTATTTTAATCTTCTATTACCTATTGGCACTGTTATCTTTTATTTTTTATTTCATTTTTTTAAGCATTTACTCTCTCAGCACTCTGAGGGTAATATTAAGAAATTGTATTCAAATTTATTAGTTCCAACAATCCAATGAAGGAGTTATCATTAATCCATTTTATAAGCAAGGGACCTAGAATTCAAGAGGGTTATGCAAAATTCTCTCAGCAATGTAACTGGTAAGTAGCAGTGCAGGGTTTTGAATTCATATGTATCTGACTCAAAACATGGACTATTTATTATAATTTAACTTATTCAAGTAGTAATCTTCTATAAACTGTGAAAAATAATATTTTCCAGCATTATTATCCATCAGTCTTATTATAGGGATAAACTTTATGAATATTTTATAAGGTTCAAACCACTATGTTATATTCACATATATTAAATCAGATTTAAATGAAGTGATGAACAAGAATGTTTTTGTCTTATTGGTCTCATTCATTTCTGTCTGAGCTCTGGGATGACAATGATTAAAGCCATGTTAAAGTAAATTTACAATTTTTTTTTTTTTGCCTCTGGTATATTGACCTATTATCATTGCCTCCCTGACTTGAAGATCCTTCCCTCTTCATCTGCATTAAAGAACACAGAAACTTAACTTGTTGAAAAAAAAGCACATTGATTTTTATGGTCCCTGCTTTTCAATCAAGACCTTAAGAGTAAGACAGGGTTTGTAGAGAATAGAAATTCGCACTGACAGATGAAAATACAGGGGATTTTAGAGGGAGAGACTAAATGTAAAAATTGAATTATCAAAAGGCATATTTTGCAAATGTAAAAGTAGGGTAGTGTTGTTCTGGACCTTGGTTACAGAATGAAATTATGAATATATCTTCTAAAAAATGGCTATTTCCCTGGATCAATGTAATCAGATTTCCAGGCTGAGGCAATATATACTTTCTATGTTGTATTATATTATATCACTATATTATTTTATTTTACTTAGGTACTGGGAATTTAACCCGGGGTCATTTTATCACTGATCTACATCCACAGTTCTTTCTATTTTTTCATTATGAGACAGGGTCCTGTTAAGTTCCTGAAAGTCTCACTAAGATACAGGGGCTGACCTTGAACTTGTGATTTTCCTGCTTCAGGCTCCAGTGTCACTGGGATTACAGCTGTGTGGTACTGGGCCTGGCTGTAACCAATATATGTTTAAAAAGCTCTATAGCTGATTTCAATGTGCAGACAGAACTGAAGGACATTGGGATAAAACAGGAAAAAATGGCACTTTTCTATGTAAACATAGATATTTTATGTGTTTTAATTATTAATTCAACATGTTAACTTATGAACTTACTAATTCTTGCAATTATTCACTCATTCATCCTTTCAATTATTCAGTGAGTCAGTTATTCATCTACTCATCATTCACTCAGCTACCTATTAATACATTCCTTCATTCACCCATTTATCTAGTCAGTCACCTAGTTAATCCACAAATACCTAAACTTTGTTTTTCTATAGATATAAAAGTGAGTATGAAAGCACAGGTTATTGTCTCATAAAGTCACCAGTTGGTTGTGGTGGCTTTTTTGAGTGTGTGCTAAGAACATTACTTTTTGGGCTTACTAAAAGATATGCAAATTATTGCCTTATGGTCTAATTCTGAAGTTATGGAAAATTTTGCTTTAATGTCATTTGCATGAAATGGTTATAACTTAGTACCTCTGCATCTGTGATATACTTAAGGATCTTGGACATTCTAATTTTAAACTTCCTGAGGTGAGATGATGACCAAAGAAAATAAATAAATAATGCTAATTACTACTTCACTCCTTCCTTACACAAAGTCAAGTTTAGTTTAATATCTTCAGCCATAAGTTCCAGAAAATGATTATAAGTAACACTGATGCAATTCTTATTCCCTTATTTCTGTATGTTTCTAATCCCCATAAAAGGCTCATTTATATATCTTTTAATATATTCAATTAAAATTTTTCCAGTTTCTCACCAAATTGAGCCAAATTTTGAGGTGATGAGCTGCATTTTGGTTGCTGCTTATTTGTTTGTACGGATTCACTCAGCCTTAATATAGCTCATGTTACAGTCTGGGGTGCTGTTTTGAGTGAGAACAGGATGTAAGAACGGTATGTTCCTGGACATCAATACCAGTTTGATCTCATTTGCTAAATCCTGAGATTGTTAGATAAATTTTATTCCTAGGAAAAGGTATACATTTTAAAGTGACATTTGTGTTTAATTTAAAAAGAAGGATTTGTCAGTCTTTGTAGATCAGTGATGCCCAGACTGTACCAATTTTATACATTCTTGAGTTTCTACAACTCCCTGGTTTCACATGCAGTTTCTGTGAATTTCTGTTGAAATAAATTGCTAGAAATGTCCTCAGATGTGCTAAGGTCTTGATAGCATAAATTCTTTAAAATTCTTTTTGTTTAACCTGCCTCCATGAAATCAATATTTTTCATTGTTAATAAATACTGAGTTATTTTTAATGAAAGCACAATATGGGTATGCTCATTTTCTTCAAATGACACAAAAAGCTACGAAAAAAGTGAAAATAGATCATCTTTATTTTCCCTCTACCAATCCCACACTATAAAAGTTACACTTTTATAAAAGTTAACACTCAGTACACTTTCTTGAGTACCATTTTCAGAAATTTTATGTGTAGATAACATTAGAGCCTAGATTAACCAGAAAGGGAGAATTTACCTAACACCTTCTATGTCTAGCTGATCAAAAGTTTATACAAATGGGGCTGGAGGTGTAGCTGAGGGGTAGAATGTTTGCCTAGCATGCACAAAGCCCTGGATTAAATCTCCAGTACCTCAAAAGAAAAAAAAATGACTCAACAAATTCTAACTCCTCCCAGATTTCAGCTCCCCTCCAAGTTTCAGGTCCAAATTTCTTTCAGGGCATACTTGGATGTTTGGCAGTGTCTGTGAGGGAAGCCTCAAGGCAGGATGTAAGAGGTATTTGGTGTAGATATTGTTAAGTAAAATATTGTTAAGATTGGTCTCCTACTTCTGGAAACCTCTGCTTTTACCCCTGAACAGGGACCACTGGTTAAAGACACAGGTGAAGCTGAGAGTCTGAAGTGGTACAAAACAGGTGTTTAATATACTTGGTTTATTTGTAAGCATGTGTATACGTGTGTGGGGGATAACATAAGAACTTGAAAATTATCAATCTTTTAATTCATGGCACATGGCATTACATTTCATAGCTGTTGGCAGATTAGATATTATTTTTCATGTCACAGAATTTCCAAACGATCCTCATGATTGCCAGAAAAACTATAGCCAAGCTTGAAAAAGTTACTCATGTCCACATAATCTTAAAAGAAAATTATAAAAATTCAAACGATTTTATAGTAAAATTGTGTTTAGTACAGCAAATGGATACATTTTCAAGAGTTGTTTCTATGTAAAGTGTCTACAAAAGTAAGAACTTTAGGATCGGAGAGAAACTTTAAATGGCTTGTGTTTACACAGAGACTCCTTAGAGTCATTCTTTTATGTAGAAACTGTCATTTAATAGTCTCTGATATAAACGTAGAAGAAGAGAGCTATTGTCCAGAAAGTAGGGCATAGCTAACATTCATACATACATGTCCACATATATGAAGTACTTAGAGCAAATGTCGCAGAAATGACAGAAATTTGGAAGATCTTTCATGAAGATATTAATGAAAGAAAAAACAAACAAAACACACACACACACACACAAAAAAAAAAAAAAAAAAAAAAACAGACCTTAATGACCCAAAGTAAACCTACATGATTTGTGGAGATAATAGTTTTCATTAGATTGAAAGGTAGGATTCAGAGGCAATATCGAATGTCTTCGGTCTCAACTTGGGGAGGATATGATTTGTGTGTGTTTGTGTGTGAGTGTGTGTGTGTGTGTGTGTGCCTGCGTGCGTAGATTATTTTGTCAAACACAACAAAAATGTTATGAGTCTAGTGAGAAGTTCCTTATCAGATTCTGAATGGAGGCATGTTACCAATCAGGGTTTACACACAGCATATCAGCATTCACTTGTAGCATTCACTGCAAAATCTTAGGAAAAATGGTAGAAACTTAGAAGATCCGATTCATTCTAGACATTAATGAAAGAAGAAACAATAAAACACCTTAACTATGATAGTCAATTTTGCAGCATTGTGACAAAATACCTGAGAAAAACAACTTAAAAGAAGAAAGATTTATTTTGGCTCACAGTTTCAGTCTATGGTGGGCTGGTTTCATTGATTTGGGGTTAAGATTAGGCAGAGCATCCTAATAAAAGGCTTTAGTGGAGGAAAGCGTCTCAACTCATGGCAGCCAGGAAGCAGAGACAGGTGAGAGGCAGGGACAAGATGTAGTCTCCAAGGGCACACTCCCAAAACTCAATTCCTCCAACTGGGTTCCTCCTCCTGCAGTTTCTACTATGTCCCAGTAATCCATTCAGCCATGAATCCCTCAGTGAATTAATGTGTTGATAAGGTTAGAGCCCTTCTGACCCAATCCCTTGACAAAAGCTCACCTCTAAACATTACTGCATCCGGGACTGTTATGGTTAGGATATGAGGTGTCCCCAAAAAGCTCACTTGTGAGATAATGCAAGAAGGATTAAAGGAGAAATGATTAGTTTATGGCCTAAATCAGTCAATTAATCCCTGTTGGGATTAACTGAGTGGTAACTGGAGGCAGGTGGGGTGTGGGTGGAAGAAGTAGTTCTTGGGAGTATTGCTATGAGGTGTATATTTTGTATCTGGACAGTGGATTCTCTCTCTCTCTCTGCTTCCTGATCATCATGTGAGCTGCTTCCCTCTGCCACATTCTTCTGCTATGATATTGGGCCTCACCTTGAGCCCCAAGGAATGGAGTCTGCTGCCTATGGATTAAGACCTCTGAAACTGTGTGCACCCACATATACACTTTCCCTCCTCTACAGTTGTTCTGGTTGGGTCCTTTAGTCACACCAGTGAAAAAGCTGACTAAAACAGGGACCATGCCTTCAACACAAGGGCCTTTGGGAACATTCCAGATCTATACTATAAGAGTAGTTCAACAGAAACTTTTCTAAATTATACCTAAAATAAATGAAGGCTAAAGGTAAGGACTTTTACTTATTTATTCTGTTCTAGAATTCCTCTGTATAAACACAATGATGGATTTTGTTTTATTTTTGGCAAACCATTGATGTCTGAACTGAAATGGGTATTTTGGAAACAAAAGGTTTAGACAATTTTTCAGATAGTTTTACTTGCCTTTATTTATTTTTACTGGTACATTATGATACATAGTATTGTAGTTCATTTTTACACATTCATAGGTGTTACATAACAATTTGGTCAATTTCATGCCCCAATACTTCCCCTCCCTCCCCTCGGTCCTCTTCTTTGGATCTACTAGTGTCCTTTCTATTTTCATGAGATTCTCCCCCACTTTTTTCCATTTTTCTCTCTGACTTCCACATATGAAAAAAAAATATGACCCTTTATTTTCTGAATCTGGTTTATTTTGCTTTACATACTTTACTTTAAAATACGAATTGTTTCTTTATATTCCCCCACTATGAATTATATATGAAGTAGTTTGACATGCTATAAAAATGTGATCCTTCACTTGAAATATTTTGATTGCATATTTTCGTCCAAAGGCTTCCTCTTTTTCTTTGAGTACAGTGTTCATTTCTCATTGTCTCCCAAGCTCGAGGATTATCCGCTGAGTGATTAAGTTTGCCCTGTGTGTAGCAAGTATATGAAATATGTGGCAAGGAATATGAATTTATGATTAACACAGTGTAGGTTTATGTGAGATATTGTAATTTGTGAACAGTCTGAGACATAGAATTTTTGAGATTTATAGTTTACTTAGAATCAGTGGGAATGTTAAGAAATAGCAACTCCACAAATGCTTACTGTAGTCATTCTTTTCAAGCTTTTTCTCCTAAACATTTTTTTCAATTGCTTTGAGAAAAGTTCATTTTCTTTTTCTTAGTGATGGTAAGAAATAATATGTGTTCCAAGGTAGAATAATCAGAGAGAGCAAAATTTCAGGGAAAAAAATATGTAGAATCCACAAACTCAGAATCTGTCAAATATACTTAAAAATAGACAACAATCCTCATTCTACTATTTTTTATTCTTTAGCAAGAATAGTGAACATCAACACTGTTTCTTGAATTTGGGGAATAACAGTAAGCCTTCAACATATTGATTTGATACTACTAAAAATTAAGACATGATTAAGATAATTAATGCAACCTGATTACTTACTATCTTTAATTTTAAGAAATAAAAATTCTCAGTGCCTATAGAGCTGCTGGAATATGAATGGATCCAACCCATTTGAAAAGTAACTTGTTAATATTAGTGAGAAGCCTCAAAAATGCCTAAGCTATTTGACTCAGTAATTGTATTTTTAAGATTCTAACCTAAGGAAATAATTATAATAGTCTAAATGTAAAATACAGATAAGCATTTCTGTATAACAATATTCATAATGTACAACCACTATATACCACTTATAGAACAACCACTGTGATAAATATTTAAAATGTATTTTACCATACGCTTATTATCAAAACAGTTCTAAAAACGCTTTTGTTAGCTTTCTTGATTTAAAAATGGGCTATAAATAGGAAAATAGGTTAATAATTCATGATTACACAACTAAAGTTGATAAAATGAATATTAAAACTTAGACATATGGAAATTTAGAATCCATATTTTCTTTTTTACCATTTTGAAAGTTTTAAAAATATATTCAAAATATATATTTATCGATTTTAAAAATTAATTTTAACCAACAAGTAAAGGTTTCATATACTTATCAAATACAATATAATACACACACACACACACATGAGTCCCTAGATCAAACTATTTAACATGCATTATGTGACATACGTTTTTGTTATAAGATCACTTAAAATCTTTTTTAGCAATTTTTGAGTTCATAATATGTTTTATTACTTACAGTCATCACAATATACAATAGATCTCTTGAACATTTCCTCCTACTTAAGTAAAAACTTTTTTCTTTGACAAACATCTCCCTAATATCTCATAACTACCATTTTATTCTGTGTTTCTCTAAGTTGATTTTTTAGATTGTACATTTGACTGAGTTCATCTGATATTGTCTTTCTGTGCACTTAATGTCCTCTGTGTTTATTCTTGTTTTGCAAATGGCAAGATTTCCTTTTTGCTTCATTAAACCCTATTTTATTGTGTATTTATAGCACATTTTCTTTATCCATTCCTCCACTGATGGGCACTTAGGGTGATTCCACATCTTGTTTATTGTGAATAATGCTACAACAAACATGGGAGTGCCGGTATCTCGTTTCCTTTGCATATGTACCCAGTTATGGGATTGTTGACTCATATAAGCAGATTAAAAATATAACCAGCTTTTAATTTTTTAAGAAACTGCCACATTTTCTTCACGACTGTACTAATTTACATTCCCATCAGCAGTGTATAAGGGTTTCTTTTCCTCTACGTCCTTGTCAAACACTTCTTATTTTTCATATTTTGTCAGTAACCATTCCAACAGGTATGAAGTGACATTTTATTGTAGTTATGCTGGCCATTTTTTATATATTTGTTGCCTATTGTTTTGTCTTTTAAATGTCTATTAAAATCCTTAATTAATTTAAAACCAGGTTATTAATATATTTTTCTGTAGAGTTGTTTGATTTCCTTAGTATTTGGATACTAATTCTTTATCAGATGTTGGAAAATACAATGTCCCATTCTATAGGTTTTATTTTCATTATGTTGATTCTTTCCATTTCTATTATAGAAAAATTTTAGTGTGATGCAGTCACTTTGTCTACTTTTGTTTCTGTTACCTGTGCTTGTGCCCCCAAATTATTGCCCAAACCAATGTCAAGGAGTATTCCTCCTATGTTTTCTTATAATGGTTATATAGTTTCAAGTCTTATGTTTAAGTGTGAAATCCTTTTTTGAGTTGGCTTTTTATTGTGTTGTGAGATAAGTGTCCAATTTCATCCTTTTACAGGTGAGTATTCAGTTTTCCAGCACCATTACCAAAAGACTATCCTTTCCCTGTTGTAAGTTCTTGGATACTTATCAAAAATGTGTTGACAATAAATGTATGTGTTTTCGTTCTGAGTTCTTTATTCTGTTCCATTGGTCTGCATGTCTGTTTATGCCAGTACCTTATGGTTCCTGTGGGTAAATATTGGTGGGGTTCTATAGGTCCTTCAACATGTAATTCATTTCCTTCCTTAGCAGACTCAGCTCTTCTGAGTTAGGCCATATTGTGACTTGACTACAGCCACCTAGTTGAAAAATACAATTTAAGCAATATGTAAGGAATCTGCCTCTCTCCGTAGCAACAACAGCTTAGGAACATCCAAGTCATAAATACAACGCATGATGTGACAACAATTATTAAGAGTGGACCAAAAAATTTGTTTTTAATAGGGATTGCATCAAATCTGTATATTTCTTATAGAACTACAGAAATTTTCACAGTACAAAGTTTTCCACCAATGAATATGAGATATCTTTCCATTTTGTATCTTTTTCAAATACCTCTATCAATATTTTTAGTTTTCAGTGCACAGATATACCATCTCCTTGGTTAAATGTATCCCTAAGTGTTTTATCCATTTTGATGTGATGGTAAAGTGGATTAATGTCTTAATTTCTTTTTCAGATAGTTCATTGTTACTGTATAGAGATATAGCTGATTTTTTCAAGTAAATATTTATTTTTCCACACATATGCAAATGTTACAAACATACATATATGGGGCCATATATATTTACCCATTATAATCAAGCTTTTGAACATAGTATATCTTTCTGAAGTTGTTGACAGCCCTTTAGGAGTTATTGGCTAAGAAGGACCCAGAGCCATAGTGATTTTTCAAAGCCTATCCCAGGGAAACATCACAGACCCACAGAAAAGTATGCAAATGGTCTAGTCTATAGCACCTTCTGTCTGAACTGGTGGCCTGTAGAATACATAGATACCTTCCCATCTAATAGTGTCAGGCTTCAGAAAGGGCTAATGCCACAGCCTTATCTGCACTTAGAGTGAGCTATAATTCATCACTGTCACCATCTCTGAAAAAAATCACAATACAGTGTTGCAATATTATCTTTTTTTCTGCAGCATTGATAATTTTGGCATTTGCACCAGGGAAAAATAGTAATTTGTATATTAATAAAAGATGTTCCATGTGCTATCTCTCTGACCTATCTCCTTTTACTTCATTAAAGATTTTCAATGACATTGGTAAACACTATACATTTGTGGAAAGAGAACTAAATTGAGTATCCACAGGGGATTGACTCCAGGTCTTCTTTTCTCCATAGAAATAAATATCTGCAAATGCCCATGTCTCATATAAAATGACAAAGTATTTGCCTATAGCCTTTGTATATCTTTCCAAATACTTCAATTATCTCTAAATCACTTATATTACCTAGTATAATAATAATAATAATAATAATAATAATAATAATAGTTTTTATAGTATGTGGTTTAAGGAATATTGTCCAAAAAATGTCTATATGTTCAATATATATATAATTTAAAAAAAAATTTGATTCATGGTTGGTTGGATTTGTGGGTTCAGAATCAATCCATGGATATAGACAGCCAACAGTATTCTGCCTAAATAATAACAGATACAACTGATTTTTTAATATTATCTTTATATCCTGCAGAGTTTCTATTTTTTTTTTACCTTTTGAGGTTTTTACTAGAGTCTTTAGCATTTTCTACATATAAAATTATGTCATCTACAGAGACAAATTTACTTTTTTCCTTTTCAGTCGAATGCCTTTTTTCATCTAACTGCTCCATTCAGAACTTATAACTCTATTTTGAATAGAAGTGGTAAGAGTGGACATTCTTGTTTTATTTCTTACAGAAAGCACATTTTAGTTTTTCACCATTGAATATAAATGTTAAGGTACATTATTTTTACAAAATCTTATTTCTTGAAGTTTTTATCATTCAAGTATCCTAATTGGCCTGTTGTTTTAGCTTTGCATTGTTGCGAACTAATGTAGAGATAAATTACTTTCGTGCCTTATTTGCTGAGGGTTTTCATCATGAAGGATGTTTAATTTTTAAAATGCTTTTTCTGCATCAATTGAGGTGGTTATGTGATTTTTATCCTTTATTTTTTTTAATGTGGTAGGTCATGCTTATTGATTTGCATCTATTAAATCATTCTTGTATTCTGGGAATAAATCCTACTTGATCATAGTGTGCTATCCTTTTAATTTGGTGATTAATTCAAATTGCTAATGTTTTATTGTATAAATCTGTGGTCATCAAGGATATAGGCCTATAATTTTCTTTACCAATAGTGTTCCTCCTTTCTTACAAGGCAGGTCACAGGGGGGTGCAATTCCTCAGGATTCTTTCTTTTCTTTTGTTTCTTTTTTTCTTTTGGTCTGGATAAGTTTTTATCTCTACTTTAAAAGGACTTGCATTCTGGGCTCAATATTCTTAGCAGGTTTTTTTTTTCCCCTCTTTCAGTACTTTGAATATATTAGTGCATTCTCTTCTAGCCTGCACATTTTCTGCTAATAAACGTGTTGGTGGCCTTAGGTTGATTCCTTTACGTGTGATGAGTTACTTTTCTCTTGCTGCTTTCAAAATTTTTTGTCTTTTAAAAATAATTTGATTGTAATGTGTGTCAATGGAACTATTTTATGTTAGGAGTTTTTGAACTCTATGAAATTGGATATACATATTCCTCCCAAAATTTGGGATATTTTAGCTGTTATATCTTCAAAAAAGCTTTATATTTCTTTTCCTTTCTCTTCTCTTTTAGCTATTATCATAATGTATGTATTTGTTCACCTAGTGGTGTCCCGTAAGTTCCACAGACTTTCTTCATTCTTCCGGGATTTTTCCTTCTCTAATTGGCTAGTTTCAAATGCACTGTGTTGAAGTTCAGGGATTCCTTTTTCTACTTGATCAAATCTGCTGTTGACATGTTCTGTTACTCTTCTGATTTTATGCATAGCATTTTAAGCCCCAGAGTATGAATTTGGTTTTTGTCATACGTTCTCTTTCTTTATTGAACCTCTAATTTTGTTAATATATTTCACTGTTTTTGTTGACTTCTCTATCGGGTTCTTTATAGTTCACTGAACTTCATTAGAGCGATTATTTTAATTGTTTCTCAGACAATACATAGATCTCTGTATCTTTGGGGTCTATTACTGGAAAAATATTGTATTCCTTTGGTGGTGTCATGTTTCCTTTTATTACCCCTTGTTGTTTTTATTGTTGTTGTTATTTAAAGTCTTACATAGCTCTCTTTGCATTTGAAAAAAAAATAATCTTCTCTTTCAGTTTTTATCAAGTGGCTTTACAGAGCCAGGCTTTACCAATCAGCCAGCTTAGGAGTCTGGGCTTCTCTGAGAACTTTCCTAAGGATGAACACATCCCACTCCTCTTATTCCCTTTTGTGTTTAAACCTTAGAATTGTATAACTTATAACTTTTCTCAATTCCACAAAGTCAGGCCAGATGCTGAAAGTCTCCCATTTATTTTCCATTGGACAGTGACCTGAAGTGTTCAAATGGTAGGGACTGTCCCACAAACCAGCCGAGTCAAACCAGCTGCTGGCATGTGCTCATGTACAGTTTGCAAAGACTGTGGATTCTGTCTGTGAGGATGCCAGATATGGGAAGAAGTGGTACACAGATTACAGGAGATCACCATAAGTTAATAGGAAGTTGCTGACAAGATAGTACATCCTATGATGGACAAGCCTTTTGGTGGAGTCTACACATGGTTAGTAGAAACTGGGACTGTTTATTGAGTACCGCACCCCAGTTACTGTGAGATACTGCCATGTTATTTGGCTATGCCATTTCCCTTAGTATCCTGGGTGGAAAGAGAAAGAAGCAACCTTCTTGGGGAGCATCTTGAATGATTGGGTAATTAGGTGCTCAGTTTGCTGACACTTTCCAAAATGAAAAAAAAAAAATTACTGACTGAGGGAGTCTTTCCTAGCACTGAGCTGTGCTCTTTGGAGGGGAAGGTTGCTAGGGAAGTGAAACCGTTCTTACCCTTTTCAGTGCATCTATTCTTAGGTTGTCTTTTGTCCCAGTGATATCCTGAGATCCCTTCATGAGACTCCTAGGTAAGCACAAAGATATTTTTTCCCCTAGGTGGTTGTCAAAATAGATGTTTGTATGTGTGCTAGGGTTAGGGATTAAAAATTCCTATTTTTTTATATTGTTGACATTGCTCCCAATATAAATATCATTTGCAACTGATCATTGTATTTCTGTACATCAGCTTCTAGTTTGATACCTAGTACATGGCAGGTGTTTATTAACAGTTGTATACTTGAACTGTTATTCTCTCAACAAAATCTTTTTGTTTTTAATAATCATAAAAATAAAATAATCCCACTTTCAAGTTACTAACATAATTATAGTTAAATCTTTATTACTATTTAATGTTTTTGAAGTTTAATTTTTGTATCCCACCCCAGATCTACTGAATCATAAGCTTAGGTACAGTTCATAGATTTGTGTCTTGATAAAGCCTACACACATGATTCTCATGCACACCAAAGTTGGAAGACCTCTAATATAAAAAAAGAACAAATTTTGGTAAGAATGCCCAAGTTCTAGTCCCACTCTCTATTTGGCTTTGTTGATTTGTGCAGATTACTTAACCTCTTTATATATCTATTTCTTCCATTGTAAAATTAAGGATAACAATACCTGTTTCATGGATTTGCCATTAAGATAATGTTTGCAGGATTCTGACACTTAGTGAGTACTCAATAAATGTTGTCACTGTCATATGATGGAACATTATGACAGGTCTAGTACACAGCCCTTCACCAATGCCTAAACTGCCAAAATGCCTTGTCTATATCTCATAAGACTATTTAGCTGATATACAATTGCTGTTTGAGGTTTAGAAATATTACAACTCTCTTCTTTGCAAATAGTGTCTCTGACAATTTAGCTCTTTGCAGCTACAGAAGCCTTTTTAGTCTAATTGTTAAGTAGTAAGCAAATATTCCTCTTCATACCACATCAGTAATTATCTCTGTTAGATTTTGTATATGGCATAATTGACTTAAAGTGCATAAGCCATTCTCAACGAAGTCCAGAGAGTGTAATGATTATTAAAACTGAATACTTTCAGTTCAGGAATGTAGCTCAGTCAGTGGTAGAACTCTTGCCTAGCACGTGTGCGACCCTGGGTTTAGCTCTGTAACAGTAAAGCTAAACTGACAAAGTCGTCATCATCATCATCATCATCATCATCATCTCAATAAACAATACCTGGGTTTTGTCAGCATGCCTATAGGAAAAACTACTCTCTATACTCTCTAACAGTTTCCTCTTGTTAGAAAGCAAATCTCTTGTGTACTGTGCTATGTGATGGACAGGGAAAAAGGTTAAAAAGAGAATTGTTTTGGAAATGGCCACTTCCTTGGCAGGCTTAGTAGGCTGTTCTACTGTTACAGAGCTGAATTTTCCCTAAGGCATTAATTACCTGAAAATGACCACCTGGAGGCTGGGTACCCCCTCCCTTTGTTCAGTGTCTCTGGTTGCATAGCTGTGATAAAAACCCTCACCATCTGTGATAAGCACCACTCACCAGGAGCAGCAAGGTAATGAGATCAAATCATTCCCCTTGCCCTTTAACCTGTCTGGTAAGACAAATACTCAGCAGAAAGAATACATCATTATATTTAATTTAGATTTCTGGAGTTTAGACTTTCGTTTTCATCAGTAAAATAAATGTTTAAATCTAAAGCCATTTTCAAGAACATAAGCAATGAAACTTGACTTTATTAGCCTCTAGATAATGTTAGGTCCTTGATGGTGCATACATTCCTAATAAAAGCAAGGAAAACTAAAATGTTATGTTGTCTATTTCCCATTATAAAGATATATACTGGCTTATGTGTCCAGTGATCTTACATACCAAGGCTTAACTTGTTGGAATGTTTACAATATTTGTCTTTGAGTTTGTGAATAATATTACAATTAGCTTGAGCCTGAATTATAGGTTTGCATTTGCTAAGAAGAAGATACTGTCTACACTAAATGACTTTTTAAAGACTTTCCTAATGAGCAGTGGTGTTCAATATGTTGGGAGCCATGAGCACCACATGTATCAAAGTGCTAGCTATAAAAATAGGTTTCTTTAATTAAAAGGAATTAAATTATCTTTAAAGGAGCCATTTAACTTTATCAAACACATTACACTCATTGCAGGTAGTGAAGAAGCAATGCCAGAGATCGATTGAAGTTCCTAATATTCTTCCCTCTCTCCCCCCACCCCCACACCATCACCTGATTCATTTGCTTCTAGGTTGATGGCAATATAGATCTGTCATCTTCATGCTGACCCTTGCTTTTGCTCAAGGTCCCAGTATGTCTTTGACATTTTATTTACTTCACCAACCACCTATTTTTTTCTATTAATTTGAACTTTCACAACACAGTTCCATATAAAAGACTGTAAATAGTTTAAATGTGTTCTTTGTACCTTATGTTTTAATAAATATGTTAATTAGCATTACACATATGCCAAGGGGAATATAAAATAAAAGAGCAAGATTAAATAAAAAGAAAACCAATCTTGAAGGCAAATAAAATATGCATGCATATATATAGTCTTCTATTACATAACTTGACAACAGGTTTCTTCTAAAATGCATAGCATTTGCCACTACAATATTTTTACCTCAATGGATGAATGACTTTAGTCTTGTTATACTATTCAGTTATCAGCTGGTACATGCATGATCACTGTAGTGAAAGGAAAACTGGCATGATTATAAGGCATCCAAGGAAGCTCCATTATATTGTGAGTTAGTACATTTCTATATTGCCATCTATCTACTATGCTCATATAACATATAACCAGAGAGATACTGTTCACAAAACAACCTTACTGAAATATTATTTAGCACTGGTAGAAGGTAACAGAATTTAATAGTTATTATTTTTTATTATTAAAAGTACCTTTCTAAGGTTAAAGAAGATTTTAACTCCATATTCTGCATTCTAATCAACTTAGCATGGGCATTGAATAAATCCTAAATAATAATTAATTTTTTCTGAATCTTAAGTAATTTTTCTGCCTGCAAAGAAATGTATAAAACATAAAGAATAATGGGACCCATAATAATCCCAGCCCTTAAAGATAGCCTTGAGAATATTGGTTATTTAGCCCATTCGTGTATATATTACGTCCTCTAGCGACCCTTATAACCCCATTCCTCTTGACTAGAACAGCTTTCTGCAGCAGGATATACTTATTTCTCTTATGGACTTACCTCATTTTGCTCCTATTTTTTTGGGGGGGGCGGTACTAGGGATTGAATCCAAGGGTGCTTAACCACTGAGCTATATCCCCAGCCTTTTAAAATAATTTTTTAGGGTCTTGCCTTGTTGCTTAAGGCCTTGCAATGTTGCTGAGGCTAACTTTGAACTCCAAATCCTCCTAATTCAACCTCCAGAGCCACTGTGATTACAGGTGTGTACCACTATGTCCAACCATCTTACTCCTATGTTAAGGTTTGTCCACTCCTCCCAAAGAGATATCTAAGTGAGATAAATCATGTTTGTCTTCTCTTTGTGGTCCTAACCCAAGTGTTCTCCATCTACTGGCATAAAATAAACCTTTATTTTAAAAGTTGCATGAGTACAGATATGAATTTATATCAAACTTTTTTCACTTAACATTATATCAGAGCTTTGTCCCATATCCTCCCCACTTTTTTGAGGCCTAATATTCTATTACTCAGTGATACTATAATTTATTAACTCTTCTTATGATCATCACCCCCTCTTCTTTAGATCATCACCCCCTCCCCATAATTTTTGCTACATTTGAAGGTAATCTGTTTCAAGGAAGTCAGCATAGGATAAGAGTTGATAGCATGAATCTTAATATTTTAAAAGTGGGAGATGTTAAAAGATGGAAGATATATCAGATGATATTTTTGAATGAATGCTAAATTTCATAGCTGAAATATCATGTGCTTAATTCTAAAAAATATTCTTTGTGATACATGCAAAAATATTTGAGTGTGTAAAGAGAGAGAGAGAGAGAGAGAGAGAGAGAGAGAGAGAGAGAGAGAGAGAGACAGGGACAGAGAGATAGAGATAGAGAATGTATGATATGTAAAGATCATTGTATTGTCATGTGCAACTAATAAAAAAAAGAGAATCTGAAATGTAGTGAAAAGTTAGCAATTGGTAAATCTGGTTATATGAGCAAGGACTTAAGTATGATATCTCTCCCAAAATGTCATAAAAATCACTAATCATTAGAGAAGGCAAATTAAAACAAAATGAGATACCATCACATACCTCTTATAGTGACTATCATCCCAAAGACAAGGATAACAAATGCTGGAGATGATGTAGAGAAAAGGAAAACCTTGTGCTCTGTTAATAGGAACATAAGTTGGTATCTAATTATGGAAGCTTTATGTATATTCTCCAAAAATTTAAAAATAGGATTACTGTATGATCAAGTAATCCTACTACTGGATATATCTCTCAAATAAATGAAACCAGTATGTTGAAGAGTTATGTATATTCCCACATTCATTGCAGCATCATTTACATCAAACAAGATAGGGAAATGGCTGGGTCCAGTTGTGCATGTCTGTAATCTCAGCAATTTTGGAGGTGGAAGCAAGAGGATTGAAAATTCAAAGTCAGCCTCAGCAACTCAGCAAGACTCACAACAAAACAAAAATATAAAAAGGGCTGGAGATGTAGGTCAGTGGTAAAAACACCCTGGGGCTCAATCCAAAAAAGAAAAAAAAAGATGGAAATAACCTAAGTTTGGACAGATAAATGGGTAAAGAAACTGTAGCAATATGTGTTTATACAATATTACTCAGTTTTAAAAAAAGAAGGAAACCCCACCACTTGTGACAACATAGATGAAGCTTGAGGACTTTATGCTAAGTGAAACAGCAAGACACAGACACACTGCATATCTCACTTATATGTGACATCTCCAAATTTAAAAGAATAAAATAAAAGAGTAGAATTATTCTGGCAGGGTTTGGAGGGTGGGAAAAATGGAATGTTGGTCACATAACTGTAGGTTCAGCTGTGCAGAATGACTAAGTTTTGAAGATCAAATGTACAGTGTGGTGACTATGGTTCATAATAAAATTTGCTAAGCAAGTAGATCTTCAGCGTTCTTAATGCACACACCTGGTTGCTGTGTAAGGTAATAGACATGTTAATTAGTGTGACTGTGTATATGTATATCAGACGTGACACTATGTATATGTATATCAGAACACCATATTGTGTAACTTTAGTATATATGATTTTATTTTTTTGTTAAGTATACCTCAGTCAGGTTGGAGAGGAAAGAAATGATACTTGCATTTCAAGAGCTTAGAAATCTGAAAGAAAGGTAATTGCTTTTAAGTTAGTGGACAAAACACAGAAATACAACAGAAGTAAAAACAGAAATAAAACAGAAGTATCAGACTGGGAGATATTGATTCTAACAGGGTGCTAATTTTACTTTGAGGAAAGTGATTTCAATTTTAGAATATTAGGTCTATTTCTTTATTTCAGATGTGTTTTATGGTACATTTCTCCCATTATTTTTTCTTTTATCAAATAAAAATTCTTTTTATGAGTTTCATATAGAAGATGGGTATTATGCAATAGGTGATTTCATTTTCTTATCATTTATTTAGCAATAAATCTAAAAAGAAGCCACACCTTAATTTTCAAGTTGTGTACCTACTGAGTTTGTCATTGGAATATCTTTAAGGTGTAGCCTGCCAAGAAACAGTGAGAGCTCAGAACTCCATGAAGCAGGGGATTGCTCTGATTCTTCTTCTGAAGAACACCTTGCAAGATTCTACGAGTCTAGTTTATTCTGAATGCCTCTGAATAGTATGAAGAATTCTCTGTAAGGGCAAAGGAAAGTTTTATTCTAGGTAGTAAATCAGTGTTGGCATGGTATGGATTATAAAATGACTTCCGGAATTTAGTAGGGGGCATAACTAGACATATCACATTTAATTTTCCCCACCCCAGAGTATAAAGTGAACACATTGTTTTACTGCCTACGAAATTACCAAATTCTTTTTATGCTTTCCCCTCTTCAGTCCTTAACCATCTCCTCTACTCTCCATTTCCTCTGTGCAACTTGTTTATAGAGACTAGTTATAATACTGGCTAGGACACTCCCTTTGGGTGTCTTCCACCTTGGAAAATAGAATGGTCACTGTAACTGAGGTCCTCTGTGGCTGGACATGCTAATCTACACCCTTTGTGCCAGGTGTTCTCTCCATGTGGTCCCACCCCCAGCAGAGTGACATTGCACCGTCCCTTAAGTGACTATCCCTTAAGAGGTCATCTTTTTTTTTGTTCTAAATTTTAAAAACATTTTGTAATTTGTTCTTTTATTTTTTAAAACAAAAGCCTCTTTTTGTTTTCCTTTAAGTGTAGAGATCCTACTGTGAAAATATAGGCATCACATTTGATTTCAAGAAATTATGACTTCAATATTCTTATATAGACCTGGATTTTCAGAAATATACTGAATTACACATTTTTTCTGTGTTCTCAACGTGAATATTTAAAGTCAAAGCATAGTTTGTTTAGTGTGTAACTTTTGAAACAAATAATCTTATTAGTCTCCTTATGTATGAGGTTTTACGTTAAGCCCTTTAAATGCATTTTTAAAAAAAATTCAGTGCCCATTATAACTCTGTATTTAGGTACCATTTTCATTCCTGGTTTCTAAATGGGGAAACTGAGGCTTCTAAGAGTTACATAATTTGCACAAGATCATACTAATAGGCTGACTACATAATTTGTGAGACCTCATACCAGATGAAAATGTGATGGACTCCCCTGTTCAAAGAGCAAAAGAAAAGAGCTTTTCCTTTTTTTGCAATCTCTCAAATTATTATAGTATTTTTTTATTTGCTTTTAAATGTTGCTTTTATTAGATAGGAGGTTACTCTAGGGGTACTGCCAATTCTAACAGGTACCCAGAGCCTCATGCTGCATTTAGTTGCTCAGGGCATGCAAGCCCAACCTGGTCCTTACCTGCCCAGACTCCACTGGAGGCAGAAATAGCAGGGATTACTGGATGGGTTTGGAGGAGGAGCCTGAGTGGGACTTCCATACAGAGGAGAGTAAGCAGACAGCTAAGAACTGTTCTGGAGAGGTGGTAGATTATGGGAGATAGAACTACACCTGAGCTGAGGCTCTAAGACCCTGGTACATGTGTCATTGTCCCATCAGCTCTCATTAACAAATTAAAAATCCAAAGATAAATTTATGAAGATTTCAAGACAGTGACTATCAAAACTCAAACATGGGGTTCTTTGCTGAGTCTTGCTTCTAGAGGAGAAAGTTTCAAAGATCAAGTTCATGAAACTGTATTAAGTCACACACCTTTGAAGACAGCATTGTTAGAACTAAGAACAGAATATGGACACCATCACAATTTTGTAGGAATCCAAAGTCTAGTTCTTTCCAATCCTGGAAGTCATGGTCATTCAGTAAAGGAAATAGAAGTTATATAAGCTCATTGGTATCAAAAACCCATTAGTAAAAGGAAGACCTTTTACTTAGATAAGAGAAATCCTTAGATAGGTCTAATGTTGAGGGCGGAAATCTGATACTTTTAGGCAATCCACACTATTGCAGGCTACTACTCCTGATAGTCACTAAGCTTTTAATCAAATGACTTGACCTGCATATGATTATCTTATTAAAAGTATGCAAAATGACTCATGTTGATGCATCCTTATTATTGCTTTAAAAAAAGTTTTGCTTTTATGATGTCCTGGAAACTTTTCTCCCTGACACTTAATTAGCTTTCTCCGAAGCAATACTTAATCTTGAGCATGTGATTTTTGACCCCAGACAGTGGTCACTCTGGGATGTGATGATCAACTTCCTTGAGAAGTTAGGCTGGGGTCCTCTGTTTCAAGTGTAGGCTGACTCCTGACACCAGGCCATCCTGCTCTTGTTAATGACAAATATCCCTATTAAGTCTGTGTTCAAATTTCTTCTGAGGAAAGAAAAGCAAATTCACCACCGGATCTGCACGTTTCCCATTACCCTTAATAAAACATATTCCACAGCGTGGAGTGACATTTTTAAAGAATAGACCTTTCAGCAACCTGTCTCTGTGCCATTGTGCATAACTGAAGCCTGCCAGGTCACAAAGGGAGATGCCTAGGAAGTGGATTAATATGTAAACCAACCTAGGCACCTTCAAATGATGAATTCTAAGTCATACTTTGTAAATTCATTTCATTTGGAGAGCAATTGTGTCTGGAAATTAATTTGTATTCATAAGGCTTCACCCTTTTCTGTTTAGAGTATGACAAGCTTTGTTCTTAAAAAGTTTGTTTTTTAAACTATAGCACATTAATTCTGTAGAACAAATATTTGTAACCAATGCCTAATATAGAAAATTGTGCATAGGAAATGAAATGTATTTTCCAAAAGTCTATAGAGTGTACCAGTTCTCATGTGGTTCCAGTCCTGGAAAAGCACCATATATGGGTCTATTGAGTGTTTTGGGATTTTTAAGGAATGCATTAAAAACTATGTGTGCAAGGTTTGTTTATTTTAACATGATGACCATCAAAGTACTCTTAATTTCTGAACAAATCACTGCAGCTAAAAGCATTGGGATTTAATTATTGTGATGTCTTGAGTACACAGTAGTTTTCCATGTCAGGTGAGAGCCAGCATTTCAGAGCCTAGGGACATGAATTTGTCTCCTGAGCACAGAGATCTGAGTAGTCTGACATCCTTTTGGAAGCTTCTTTTGTGTATTGTTCCAACAAATGTAGTGTCTTCCTAGACAGTGGCAAAAGATTATGTTAAAAGCATAAATATTCAGGCCATCATTACAAACAGTAGCTTTACTGTGATAAGTACATTTCATACTCCTAGGTCTTGGATTCCACTTAATGGACTGTCAGGAAGAAACATGGGGCTTCATGGGTCAAGCATTTATCAGATGGTGATTCCTTAAAAGTGAAACTTGAATACTCTTCAGAGGAGAAGAGTTCATAAAAAAAAGACAAAGCTCCACGAATTGTGCATTTTCTGTTTTAAAATATGAATAAATATGCCTCTGATTAGTCAGGGCAGATAAAGGATTCATTTGATTATATAATGATGCAATGACTCAATTTTATTCTTTTTCTATCATATAGTGCCTGGTATTATTAAGACAATATTTCTACTGATTTCAAAAGAATTCATTGACTAGAAAAATTTGCATCACTATGACTTCAATAGAGAAAGATAATGTTTGGAAATGGTGTTTGTCATTTATGCTGCCTACACAGAAGAGGAAGATTAGTCCTAAATGACAGCTCTTAAATGGTGTCAAAATCCCAAGAATGATGTTGAGAATCAAGTTGCATTTCTGAAAAGGCACTCAGAGCTTTTTGCTTTTGTATTTGCCAAGGTGGAATCACTTCTAAACTTGCCTTAACCCAACTATTAGCTAAACAGGATTTTACCTGAACCATTGCTTCCTACAAAGAAAACCCTCTAAGTCATGTTAAGGCAGAACCCTGCGAATGCCATGTTCTTCTCTTTTTGCCAACTCCCCTAACTTAAATCCCAGATAAGCCATATCCTTTTATCTCTGGAATAGGCGCAGTGATTAACTTTAGAGTCCTATTAAATAAAGAACCAAAAACTCATTTTCTTCTGAATGATAGAAAAGGTAGACAGAACATTTAACTGAAATATGGTCTTTTCAAAGTCTTTACAGCCCAATTACTTTATGGATATTCTAATGTTGGGCTGCACCTCCTTTCTATACTGCCATACTGACCTTTTCTCTAGTCTAACACATCTTGATTTTTTTTTAAAAAATTATTTTTTGATTGTAGTTGGACACAATATGTTTATTTTTATTTATTTATATGTGGTGCTGAGGATCTGAGCGCTCTACCGCTGAGCCACAACCCCAGCCCCACATCTTGGACCACCTTTGTTCTTTGTTCTTTTGTAATCCAAAAGAACATATCATCTGAAAGAGATTGGATTACACTTATATTGTAATATTTGTCCTCTTCTGCATAGTCTAAATTTTATATTATAACCTTGTATGACTTCAAAAATCATTAAAGTTTATTTAAAAATCAATCAAAAGAATAAGCAAAATTAAGAAACATCTAAAATAAGTAATTTTGTCTTTGCTTAATCAGAATGGTCCACCTCATAATATACTTTTTCAATAACATGTTATCAAGTATTTTTTATAGCCACATGTATCACAGGATAATCATTCAGTTTTATACATTGCCACTCTTTAATTCATATTACCTCAACTATTTTGAGTTAGTTGGCATGAGAAAGCACATCTATCCTAAAGTCTCAAGCCCTAATGTGGGTGCATAATAGGTTTGATTGTAACAATGATGATGTCCTCCAAGTTAAAAAGAAACAGCCTCTACACATAATTCACTTTTTAAATTACTATTTACATTATGAAGTAAAATGAGAATATATTTTTAAAATTTCTGTAATTTCAAGAAAAAATAGTAATGCAGCTGTGTAAAAGTCTCCATTTTACAATTGTCTGATAAAAATCAACAGAACAAAACAAATTTTCAGATGATTTATGGGTTTTGAAAGGTGATACTTTACTCTTTTAAAGGTTTCAAAAAACTCCTCCAGAAAACTAAGCAACATCTAATGTTAATGTATCTACAAGCTTAGAGTGAACAGAAAATGTAATAAATATATTTAAAAGGGCTAGCTGGTGTGTATGATCTTATTTATTAGAACTACTTGTACTAGATAGCATGTATATTTTTTTCTCTCATTTTTAAGCAGCTTTAGAGAAGTGATTATGAACACAATAATAAGGAAAAGGCCAAATTTGCATCCAATTGTTTTTACTAGACTTTATTTTTATAGCAATTTTAGTTTCACAGCACAAAATACAAATATTTTGCATATATTACTGCCTCTACACATGTATAACCTCTCCCAAATCAGAATGCCCTTCTAGAGTAATATATCAGTTCCAATTAATGAACCTACATTGATGTGTCATTGTCATTCAAAGTCCCTGGTCTACTTTAGGGTTCACTTTTGGTGCTGTGTGTTCTATGGGTTTGGACAAATGTATAATGAATGACGTGTGTCCAGCATGGTAGTATCATATAGAGCACCTCATTGCCCTTAAAATCTCTCTGCTCTGCCTCTTCATCCCTATCTTCCCAGAACCCTTGGCAACCACTGAACTTTTTAATATATTCACAGCATTTCCTTTCCAAGAATGTCAGATAGTTGGAATGATACAGTTTTTGACCTTTTTTGTATTGGTTCATTTCACCTAGTAATATACATTTAAGATTCCTCCATGTCTCTTCATGACTTGAATACCCATTTCTTTTTAATGCTAAATAACATTTCCACTGTCTGCATATACCAGTTTATCCATTCACCTGCTGAAGGATATCTCAGTTGTTTCCAAGTTTTGACAACTGTGAATGAAACTGTTATAAATGATGTGTGTAGATTTTTGTGTGAAAATCAATTTTGAATTCCTTGGAGTAAATACCAAGAAGCATGATTGCTGGATCATATGGTAAAGATATACTTAGTTCTATAAGAAACTGTCAAACCATTTCAAATCAGCAATAATATTCCCACCATCAAAGAATGAAATTTACCTTTGGTTTTATCCATGGAACCATTTGTTTTTGCCAGTGTTCTGGAATTTTAGCTATTTCTATAGGTAGGTGGTGGTGTCTCATTGTCTCATCACTTTATTCACTTGCATTTTTCTGGTGATGTGAAGCATGTCTTCATGGGATTATTTGCTATCTGTGTATTTTCTTTAGTAAAGTGTCTGTTGAGATCTTTGATCCATTTTTTTGCTATTTAATTTTTTATTTTAAAAACTCATTTACTTGTTTATTTAAATTAGGTATACATGACAGCAGAATGCATTTTGACTCATTGTATATAATTGCAACACAACTTTTCATTTCTCTGGTTGTATATGATGTAGCGTCACACCATGTGTACCGTCTTATATGTACCTAGGGTAATGATGTCCATCTCATTCCACCATCTTTTCTGCCCTCATGCACTCACCACCCTCCCTCCCCTTTGCCCAATCAAAGTTCCTTTTTTTCTCCATTTCCCTCCCTCCCCATTATGGATCAGCATCCACTTATCAGAGAGAACATTTAGCCTTTGATTTTTGGGGATTGCCTTACTTCTTATAGCATGATATTCTCCAACTCCATCCATTTACCTGCAGATGCCATATTTTCATTCTCTTTTAGTGCTGAGTAATATTCCATTGTGTATATATGCCACAGTTTCTTTATCCATTCATCTATTGAAGGGCATTTGATCCATTTTTTGATTGGTTTATTTATATTTTTGTTGAGTTTTAAGAGTTCCTTGTATATTTTAGACAAAATAAACATATCCAAATATTTATTAGATGTGTCTTTTGCAAATATTTCTCCCATTCTGAGGCAAGAGAGAGAGAGAGAGAGAGAGAGAGAGAGAGAATTTTTTAATATTTATTTTTTAGTTTTCAGTGGATACAACATCTTTATTTTATTTTTATGTGGTGCTGAGGGTCGAACCCAGGGCCCTGTGAATGCCAGGCAAGTGCCTTATTGCTTGAGCCACATCCCCAGCCCAAGGCAGTTTTTTTTTTTAATTCTCTTGACAATTTCTTTTATAAAGTGGGAAAAATTAGTTTTAATGAAATCAAGTTTCTCAATTTTCTTTCATTGATAGCACCTTTAATGTTATATCTAAAAATTAATTGATACCCATTCAAAGGAAAAAGTAGTCATCTAGGTTTTCTCCTATGCTACCTTCTAGGAGTTATATATTTTTGCATCTTACATTCAGTTCTGTGGCCATTTGCGGTTAATTTTTATGAATGGTATGAGTTCTGTGTCAAGATTCATTTTTATTTTTTTGCTTATGAATGTTCATTTTTCAAAAAGTACATCTTCTCTGCATCACGTTGCCTTTTGTCTTCTTCAAATCTTAGTTGACTGTATTTATGTGGGTCTATTCTGTTCCATTGATCTACTTGTCTATTTTTCCCCATACCACATTATCATGATCACTATAGCTCTATACTAACTCTTGAAGTCAGGGAATGTCAGTCCTCCCACTTTGTTCTTCTTCAATATTGTGTCAGCTATTCTTAATCTTTTACTCCTTATATAAACTTTAGAATCAGGTTTTGGATATCTCTGTGGGTTAGAGGACTGTTTCACCAAGTCTATATTGTATAGGCTTTGTCCCCTGGGTAGTGCTCTTCGGAGGTACTGTGGAACTTTAGGAGTTGGGGTCTTCTAAAAGATCCTTAGGTTCTTGGTGGTATGCCCTTAAAGGCAATTGTGGGACCTCAGCACCTTCCTATTTCTTTCTTGTGCTTCTCAGCTCATAGTACAATCAGTGCTACTCCCCCAGGCATCCCTGCTCTGGTGTGCTTCTGTTACCAGAGGCCAAAATGATATGGTTATCTATCTTGGACTGGAAACACCACAACTATGAGCAATAAACCTTTTATCTTTATACTTTAATGGACTGACTCATGAATGTCATTATAGTAATGTGAAGCTGAATAATACAATACCCATGACATAATTCACTGATGTTTTGAATGGAGTTGCGTTGAATAGATCAACTTAGGAAGAACAGGCATCTTGACAACTGAATCTTCCTACTCATGAACATGGAATAGCTTTCTGTTTAGTTCATCATTGGTTTATTCCATCAGTGTTTTGCAGTTTTTCTCATAGATCTCCTACATATTTTGTTATATCTATGATGAAATATTTCATGTGTTAGGGGAATGAATGTTCATGACATTGCATTTTGTTGTTTTTTTAAGTCTTTTTTTGGTTAATGACTTTTTTATTGGTTCTTTTTGGTTATACATAACATTAGAATTTATTTTGATATAATTATAAAAGCATGGAATATACGTTTCTCTAGTCAGTCCCCAATACTTCCCCATTCCCTCCTCTCCTCCCTCCTCCTGTTCTCTTCCTTCTATTGATCTTTCTGCTATTTACTTACAGCCCATCCCCCGGTATATTCATATTGGTACAAAAGAAAGTTAGGTCAGATTCATTCCACTGTTTTCCCCTTATCCCATCTCTTCTTTCTCCCCCTCCATCCACTTCTTCCCCATCCATTTTCTTTTTTTTTTCTATTTTTTTAACCATTATTTTGGACTAGCTTTCACATGTCAAGAAAACATTATATCTTTGAATTTGGAGGTCTAATTTATTTCACTAAGATGATAGCACTTCAAATTCCACTTGGTTTTGCTAGTATAAAAATAAGCAGTTGAATTTTACAAATTAACCTCAAATCCCGCAGTCTTGATACAACTCTTTTACTAGTTTCAAGAGGTTTTTTTTTTTTCCAGTTTTTATGGATTTTCTACATAGGCAATCAATCATGCCATCTGTGTAGACAGTTTCATTCCTTCGTTCTCAATTATGTGTTTTAGTCAACTTTTTCACCGCTATGAACTAAAAGATCTGACCAGAACAATCGTAGAGGAGGAAAGGTTATTTGGGGGTTTTCAGAGGTCTCAGTCCATGGACAGAAGGTTCTATTCCTTGGGGGTCAAGGTGGAGGAAGGGTGTGGTGGAGGGAAGCAACTCACATGATGATCAGTAAAGCAGAGAGAGACTCCACTCTCTAAGTAAATTGTACACACCAAAGACATGACCCTGGGACCCATCTGCTCCAGTCATGCCCTAACTGCCTTCAGGGACCTCTCAGTTAATCCCTGCCAGATAATGAATTCTCTGATTGGGTTAAAACTGTCATAACCCAATCATTTCTCCTCTAAACATTCTTGCATAGTCTCACACATGAGCTTTTGGGGAACACCTCACATCTAAACCATAACAATATTTGCCTTTTCTTTTCTTTCCTTAAAACATTCACTAAGACTTCTAGTATCCTGCTGAAAAGGAAATGGGACATTTTGTTCCTAGACTTAGTGGGAAGCTTTGAGTTTCTTGCCCTTGAGTATGATTTTATCTGTACGTTTTCTATAGAAAGTTGTCAAGGTGAGGAATTTTCCCTCTATTTCTAGTTTACTGTGAATTTTTCACTTCTTTAATAAATTCAATCCTATTTAGAATGTTAGTTTTTCTGGTGTGAGTTTTGGAAGGTTGTGCCTTTTAAGGAATTGGCCCCATCTAATTAATTTTTAATTCAAAAAAGCAGATAAAAAATAAAATCCTAGCACTGTTAATTCTTTTTTTTTATTGGTTGTTCAAAACATCACAAAGCTCATGACATATCATCTTTCATACATTTGATTCAAGTGGGTTATGAACTCCCGATTTTACCCCAAATACAAGTTGCAGAATCACATCAGTTACACATCCACATTTTTACATAATGCCATATTAGTGACTGTTGTATTCTGCTACCTTTCCTATCCCCTACTATGCCCCCTCCCCTTCCCTCTCATCTTCCCTCTCTACCCCATCTGCTGTTATTCAATTCTCTCCCTTGTTTTTTTTTCCCCTTCCCCCTCACAAACTCTTATATGTAATTTTGTGTAACAATGAGGTTCTCCTTCCATTTCCATACAGTTTCCCTTCTCTCTCCCTTTCTCTCCCCGCACTCGTCTCTGTTTAATGTTCATCTTTTTCTCATGCTCTTATGCTTGGTAAGAGCTTGACTGTTTTTTTCTGATGTGACAGAGTTTGAGCAGACATCACTTAAGTGCTAAGTTCCTAAAGGATTCAGAACCATTTTCTCTTTATACTCATTACAGGGGTCTGTCTTTAATACTGGACCATCTTGCTAGAGTGGGAGAATATTAAGCTGAATTATTAGTATTCTCACAGCAAGTACACCTTTTAATTAACTTTGAAACATTTTTCCATGTCGCAACATTAACTGTAGGGAACGGATTTATTTGGGGAGGGAAGAACATAGATACACATTAAGGTAATAAATAGGGATATATGGACAGTACGTGAGCTATCTTATAAGGTCTGCTATATGACCACAACAGATTAGAAAACAACCAAGAGTTAGTTATGGTCCACTCTGGGTGAAATAGGCAGACATAGAGCTTGTTCATCATTTTCCTGCCTCAGGCGAATAGAACAATCCAATGCATTTGGTCCAGTCCTATTTTATGCCCTGTCTATGCCCCGTTAATCACTAAGAATTTACCCAGTTCAGCATGTATTTTATACAAAAACGCCTATTTTTCTGCCCTATATCATCTTCCTCAAGGATTAAACCTGACATTTCAAGATGCCAAAGGTCATCATGTCCTCATATACATTGATAGAAATAGCTTTTTAGTGTGAACCATCCTCAAACCAAGATGCCTGAGTTAGTACTCATAATAAAGGCCAATGTTTTGATTGTTGCAACAGGAGAATAGTTTAACCAGGGACTTTCTGAACTGAAATGTCCAAATATATTGGTTTTCTAAATTCCCAATCTAGAGCATCAAATGAAGAGCATTCTCTAGAGAAAAATGAAATGACAGCTCTATCTCATCAACACAGAACCAAATATCACAGTGCTCAATAGAGTAAAAGAAAAATTTTATTGATTTTTTTTCCTTAGGAAACAAGAAAACAGGCTGATAATGCAGCTAGACTTCTCAGTGAATATAAACAAAGGAAATGTTGCAAAAAATTTGCTTGAAAACACATCAGAGGAGTTGGGAGCAAAAGAAATAGAAATAAGCATGTACAATATATCACCTTTTATGAAGGGAAAATACTATGAATAAATATAGGCCATGATTTTAATATGACTTAGCTCATATTTATCTATTTCCTTTTTATGTATTAGGTGTCCCCATGATTCATCTCTGGGTATGCCCATGACAGAAACTTGTAGTCACCATTTACTTTTTCCCTGCAAATATATCACAAATTATTTGAATGGAGATTTTAGGTTTTTTTCTCTGTAAACTTAGCACATGGCATAGTGTCTTTGTATAAAGTGGTAATTAAGGAACAGATAAATACAACAATATGAAAGCAATGGTTCAAACCTGGGAAACTTTGTGATGTCATGCCTGATTTTAGTTTCATCTGATATCTCAGAGTATGGGCATTCTTTATTAATTCTGTGACGATGGGAAATTATCTGGGCCTAACTGATGGTTCATAAACTGTAACCTGAGATTGATTATAATACCTACAAGGTCTGCATGAGGATCAAATGAGACCATTCATCCAAAGTTTTGGAAAACTTCATGGCTCAATGCAATTGTTCAATGAATATTGGTAACTAACATATGCTTTTTTAAAAGAAAAAAAACTAAAAGCTCATTTTGTAATTGTACTCTTATAAATCACAGCTGCCTCCCTATAAAAGAAAATGAAGGGATAGAAGAATTAGTGAATTTTGCAGTGTAATCACTTGGCTTTGAATTCTAAGTCTGCTGCTTCTTGGCAGCCAGAGGATTCTTAGATTTTTATAAGTAATTCATAGAATGCTTTCATATTATGATGTGTTCATATATTTTTTTTTGTGAGAATTGAGTGATATAAGATTTGCAAGGTGCCTAAAGCAGTGTGGTAACACACTATGGAGTCATTTTCTCTTGATCGGACTCAATGATTAGATTAATAGCTTTGCAGTACAGGAATTATATATCAGTCATGCAAATGAAATTAAGAAAAAGTAAATCTGAAGACCAAGGATAATAAGAAAGCTACATAGATGTAGTGTAGTGTTGAGATAAATGACTAAAATTTGACATTTAGTCATTTGTTTCAGGTCAAAAATATCATCCCCACTTGTTCAGGTGGTTTGACATTTCTGGAAAAGTCTTTGGTGGAATAAGAACATCACTTTTATGTCTGTTTCAAGGCATTAGAAGCAGAAAGGCTCTGTCTAACAAGTTTCCTTTGTGTGTAAAGTCTCTTTCTTAGTGAGGAATACATAGCACGAGATAAATGAAGAATTATTCATTAATGGCCGATTTCTATTTTATTACCCAGAGATGCAGAGATTAGAGACTGTCCAATATGCCAGATATACTAACCAGCTAAAAGCAAGTAAAACCATTTAGCATTTGAAGCTCAGTCTAGTTTTTCTTTCATAAAATACTTTTGAAATTAATGTATGGATCAATTTCCTAGATAAAAAGAGACTAGTTGAGATTATGTTTAGGAGATGATGTATTGTTTCCCACATTGGATAAATGGAGGACAGAAAGAGAAATAGAGAACTGGAAACTTCCAAAATAACTTGATTTCTGTGTAGGCACCTTAATGCTGCATTGGAATTTGATGCAACAATAAACAATACTTTTATTTGAGTACTTGTGTTTCATGAATACATCATCTTGACTTAGAATTGGAAACACATTTAATGGAAAAATCATTCAGACTTAAGTACTGTATCTCAGCAAGTAATTTGGGTAAAACCTGATTACTGAAGGTGTTTATTTCAACTTGATTATTCTTTATTACATTATGTTACCAATTTATACTGATTAAAATGCTAATGTTCTGTGTTAATAAAGAATTATATTACATTTCTTAATTTCCTAAATTAGCAAAACTAAAACATTTACAAGAAATTTTTTTCTGCCTGTGTATTAAATAATGGAATGTAAGATTTCAAAAATAAGATGAACAGAAATAATTTGGGGCCAGGAGCTGTTATACTGGCTTTTTGTTGTTCTTGTACAGTTTTAAAGCTTGCCTAGAAACCTTGAAGATATCTTTTCTACAAATGTCGAAACCTGGAGATGAAACATAAATCTTGAGACATATGTAGGCCCAGCAAACATAATTCTCCATCTTCATTTTGCTCAGGGCTTATTATATTGGCCTTTATGTGTGCTAATTGTATTAAAAAATACATTGTATATTTCCAACCATATTTGTTAATCTAATACATCTCAAAATAGCAAAGATTACATCTAAATATTTTACTGTTGTTTGTCATTATTTTAATGGAAGTAAATCTTAGGCACAGCCATAAATTTATATCATTTTGCACTCTCATGTTAAATCCTCATAATATGACATTACTGCATATCTATCCAGAGGCCTTTAAATACATACAATTAGTTTATGATTGAATTGAATATTCAGATGTGTATATGTAGGAAAGATATTAAGAATTTATATGAACCAAGAAATAAAGTTTTCAGATATTAAAGGGGCCTTATCCACTTGTTTATAGTTCTGAAGGGAAATTACTAGGGAATGATATCAACAAAATTATGTTGTTATACTATGTGCATGTACAAATGCATACCCAAAAATCTCACCATTATGTACAGTTATATTGCACCAATAAAAAATATAGAAAAAAAAGTGGAAGAAAAAGGCCTTTAAAAATAGCTCTTGATTCCTATTGTATATTCACATTTTAACCTAGACTGCCACCTAAGTCTGTGTTAGAAACATGTACCATGATGAGACATTTGAAAAATAGAATAATTTAAATATAAATCCAGGGGCTGGGGATGTGGCTCAAGCGGTAGTGCGCTCACCTGGCATGTGTGGCGGCCCGGGTTCGATTCTCAGCACCACATACAAAGATGTTGTGTCCGCCGAGAACTAAAATAAACATTAAAAAAAAAAAAATTCTCTCTCTCGCTCTCTCTCTCTCTCAGATAAATAAATAAATAAATATAAATCCAGTAGTTAGTTATGTCATTATCAACCTTTAATCCCTCTGAGCTGACCAGGATGTGATAGCAATATAAGGGCTATATTTGCCAAAGGACACCACTAACAGATGGTGGTATAGATCCAAACTATCACCTTACTACTTAGATTAGCAATTTCAGGCATTTGCAGGGATGACATCTGACAAGGAACATCCCAGTTGCTAACTACTAACATCTCCTTCTAATTCATTTGTCCTTAATTGGAAACCCCCTCACCAATGAAGTGAGACCTTTTGATTTCTCTCTTTTGTTCTAACTAGACAATTAAAAAACCAATTGCTATGGGTAGTTCTTATCCAAGATAGGTCCAAGTGCTTTGAAAGAGATTATCTAATTAGACCAGAACATTTCACATGAGAACAATTTAAACTTTAAAGGATTTTAAAATTCTTTAAGAATGTTTAAAGCCTGGGGTTGTGGCTCAGTGGTAGAGTACTCACCTAGCACATGTGAGGCCCCGGATTTGATCCTCAGCACCACATACAAATAAATAAAATAAAAGTAAAAAAAAAAAACACAAGAATTTTAAATTATGAAGTATTTTAAATGTACAAAATAATACAGCAAATCTGTCCATAATCTATTTTTACCAGATATTGTACTATATATATATATATATTTTTTTTTTTAAATGAATATCACAAGTACATATCAATCCCTTCTTCTGATCTCTTCCTTTCTCCTCACAACATACTTCTTGCTCTCCTATGACTGGAATGATTCATCCTCAGGCATGTCTTTACACATTCTAAATACTAAGAATAAGACCATAATCAATACAAAGATTTATTTTTATGTTTTCATATTTTCTATAAATGTGTCCTCTATATATTCTTTTGCAACCTACTAATTTTACTGAACTTTGTTTTTGAGATTTATAAGTTTTTTTTTTTTTTTATTGGTCGTTCATAACATTACATAGTTCTTAATACATCATATTACACGGTTTGATTCAAGTGGATTATGAACTCCCGCTTTTACCCCGTATACAAATTGCTGTATCACATCAGTTACCCTTCCATTGATTGACATATTGCCTTTCTAGTGTCTGATGTATTCTGCTGTCTGTCCTATTGTCTACTATCCCCCCTCCCCTCCCCTCCCCTCCCCTCCCCTTTTCTCTCTCTACCCCTTCTACTGTAAATCATGTCTTCCATTTGTATTCTCTTGACTTACCCCTCCTTACCTCTTATATGACATTTTGTATAACCCTGAGGATCGCCTTCCATTTCCATGCAATTTCCCTTCTCACTCCCTTTCCCTCCCACCTCTCATCCCTGTTTACTGTAAATATTCTTCTCAAGCTCTTCGTCCCTACCCTGTCCTTGTTTACACCCCTTATATCAAAGGAGTCATTTGGTATTTGTTTTTTAAAGATTGACTAGCTTCACTTAGCATAATCTGCTCTAATGCCATCCATTTCCCTCCAAATTCTATAATTTTGTCATTTTTTAATGCAGAGTAATACTCCATAGTGTATAAATGCCACATTTTTTTTATCCATTCATCTATTGAAGGGCATCTAGGCTGGTTCCACAGTCTTGCTATCGTGAATTGAGCTGCTATGAACATCGATGTAGCAGTGTCCCTGTAGCATGCTCTTGTTAGGGCTTTAGGGAATAGACCGAGAAGGGGAATAGCTGGATCAAATGGTGGTTCCATTCCCAGCTTTCCAAGAAATCTCCATACTGCTTTCCAAATTGGCTGCACCAATTTGCAGTCCCACCAGCAATGAACAAGAGTGCCCTTTTCCCCGCATCCTCTCCAGCACTTATTGTTGTTTGACTTCCTAATGGCTGCCAGTCTTACTGGAGTGAGATGGTATCTTAGGGTAGTTTTGATTTGCATTTCTCTGACTGCTAGCGATGGTGAGCATTTTTTCATGTACTTGTTGATTGATTGTATGTCCTCCTCTGAGAAGTGTCTGTTCAGGTCCTTGGCCCATTTATTGATTGGGTTATTTGTTATCTTATTGTCTAATTTTTTGAGTTCTTTGTATATTCTGGTTATTAGGGCTCTATCTGAAGTGTGTGGAGTAAAGATTTGTTCCCAGGATGTAGGCTCCCTATTTATCTCTCTTATTGTTTCTTTTGCTGAGAAAAAACTTTTTAGTTTGAGTAAGTCCCATTTGTTGATTCTATTTGTTAACTCTAGCGCTATGGGTGTCCTATTGAGGAATTTGGAGCCCGATCCCACAGCGTGGGATGCCGTGTCTCTGATTTAATATCAAGCTCCTTGATCCATTTTGAGTTAACTTTTGTGCACGGCGAGAGATAGGGATTCAGATTCATTTTGGTGCAAATGGATTTCCAGTTTTCCCAGCACCATTTGTTGAAGATGCTATCCTTCCTCCATTGCATGCTTTTAGCCCCTTTATCAAAAATAAGATAGTTGTAGTTTTGTGGATTAGTTACTGTGTCCTCTATTCTGTACCATTGGTCCACCCGCCTGTTTTGGTACCAGTACCATGCTGTTTTTGTTACTATTGCTCTGTAGTATAGCTTGAAGTCTGGTATCGCTATACCGCCTGATTCACACTTCCTGCTTAGTATTGTTTTTGCTATTCTGGGTCTTTTATTATTCCATATGAATTTCATGATTCTTTTATCTATTTCTACAAGATATGCTGTTGGGATTTTGATTGGCATTGCATTGAACTTATAGAGAACTTTTGGTAATATCGCCATTTTGATGATGTTAGTTCTGCCTATCCATGAGCAGGGTATGTTTTTCCATCTTCTAAGGTCTTCTTCTATGTCTTTCTTTAGGGTTCTGTAATTTTCATTGTATAAATCTTTCACCTCTTTTGTTAGGTTGATTCCCAAGTATTTTATTTTTTGGGGGGATATTGTGAATGGAGTAGTTGTCCTCATTTCCATTTCAGAGGATTTGTCGCTCATATACAGGAACACCTTTGATTTATGCGTGTTGATCTTATATCCTGCCACTTTGCTGAATTCATTTATTAGCTCTAATAGCTTCTTTGTAGACCCTTTTGGGTCTGCTAGGTATAGAATCATATCATCTGCAAATAGTGATAATTTAAGTTCTTCTTTTCCTATTTTTATGCCTTTAATTTCTTTTGACTGTCTAATTGCTCTGGCCAGTGTTTCGAGGACTATGTTGAACAGAAGTGGTGAGAGAGGGCATCCCTGTCTTGTACCAGATCTTAGAGGGAATGCCTTCAATTTTTCTCCATTCAGAATGATGCTGGCCTGTGGCTTATCATAGATTGCTTTTACAATGTTGAGGTGTGATCCTGTTATCCCTAATTTTTCTAGCGTTTTGAACATAAAGGGATGCTGTACTTTGTCGAATGCTTTTTCTGCATCTATTGAGATGATCATATGGTTCTTATTTTTAAGTCTATTGATGTGGTGAATAACATTTATTGATTTCCGTATATTAAACCAGCCTTGCATCCCAGGGATGAATCCTACTTGATCATGATGTATAATTTTTTTGATATGTATTTGAATCCGATTCGCCAGAATTTTATTGAGGATTTTTGCGTCAAGGTTCATTAGAGATATTGGTCTGTAGTTTTCCTTCTTTGATGTGTCTTTGTCTGGTTTCGGAATCAGGTTGATGTTGGCGTCGTAGAATGAATTTGGAAGTTCTCCCTCTTTTTCTATTTCCTGAAATAGCTTGAAAAGTATTGGTGTTAGTTCCTCTTTAAAGGTTTTGTAAAACTCTGCTGTATACCCATCCGGTCCTGGGCTTTTCTTAGTTGGTAGTCTTTTGATGGTTTCTTCTATTTCCTCTATTGTTATTGGTCTGTTTAGGTTGTCTATATCCTCCTGGCTCAATCTGGGCAGATCATAGGACTCAAGGAATTTATCTATGCCTTCACTATCTTCTATTTTATTGGAGTATAAGGATTCAAAGTAATTTCTGATTATCTTCTGTATTTCTGAAGTGTCTGTTGTGATACTGCCTTTTTCATCCCGTATGCTAGTAATTTGGGTTCTCTCTCTTCTTCTCTTCGTTAGCATGGCTAAGGGTCTGTCAATTTTATTTATTTTTTCAAAGAACCAGCTTTTAGTTTTGTCAATTTTTTCAATTGTTTCTTTTGTTTCAATTTCATTAATTTCAGCTCTGATTTTAATTATTTCTTGCCTTCTACTTCTTTTGCTGTTGTTTTGCTCTTCTTTTTCTAGGATTTTTAGATGAAGTATGAGATCATTTATTTGTTGGTTTTTTCTTTTTTTGAGGAATGAACTCCAAGCAATGAATTTTCCTCTTAGAACTGCTTTCAATGTGTCCCATAGATTCCGATATGTTGTGTCTGTGTTTTCATTTAACTCTAGGAATTTTTTAATTTCCTCCTTGATGTCTTCTAAAACCCATTGATCACTCAGCAACCTATTGTTCATTCTCCAGGTGATGCTTGCTTTTTCCTTTCTTCTTTTATCATTGATTTTCAGTTTCATTCCATTATGATCAGATAAGATGCATGGTATTATCTCTACCCCTTTGTATTGTCTAAGAGTTGCCCTGTGACATAGTATATGGTCTATTTTTGAGAAGGTTCCATGTGCTGCTGAGAAAAAAGTGTAGCTACTTGATGTTGGGTGGTATAGTCTATATATGTCAATTAAGTCTAGGTTGTTAATTGTGTTATTGAGTTCTATAGTTTCCTTATTTAACTTTTGTTTGGAAGATCTGTCCAGTGGTGAGAGAGGTGTGTTGAAGTCTCCCATGATTATTGTATGTTGGTCTATTAGACTCTTGAACTTGAGAAGAGTTTGCTTGATGAATACAGCTGCACCATTATTTGGGGCATATATATTTATGATTGTTATGTCTTGTTGGTGTATGGTTCCCTTGAGCAGTATGAAGTGTCCTTCTATATCCCTTTTGATTAGCTTTGGCTTGAAATCTATTTTATTAGATATGAGTATGGACACTCCTGCTTGTTTCCGCGGTCCATATGAGTGATATGATTTTTCCCAACCTTTCACCTTCAGTCTATGTATATCTTTTCCTATCAAATGCGTCTCCTGTAGACAGCATATTGTTGGGTCTTGTTTTTTGATCCATTCTACTAGCCTGTGTCTCTTAATTGGTGAGTTTAAGCCATTAACATTTAGGGTTATTATTGAGATATGGTTTGTTCTTCTATCCATATTTGTTTATTGATGTTACTAAACCTGATTTGTTATCCTCTATGACTACTTTCCCCCCTTTACTGTCCTACCTCCCATTGTTGGTTTTCAATGTTGTTTTCCATTTCCTCTTCCTGTAATGTTTTGCCAAGGATTTTTTGAAGAGATGGTTTTCTAGCTGCGAATTCTTTTAACTTTTGTTTATTGTGGAAGGTTTTAATTTCATCTTCTAACCTGAAGCTTAATTTCGCCGGATACACGATTCTTGGTTGGAGCCCATTGTCTTTCAGTGTTTGAAATATGTTATTCCAGGATCTTCTAGCTTTCAGAGTCTGTGTTGAGAGATCAGCTGTTATCCTGATTGGTTTACCCCTAAATGTAATCTGCTTTCTTTCTCTTGCAGCTTTTAAAATTCTCTCCTTATTCTGTATGTTGGACATCTTCATTATAATGTGTCTAGGTGTGGATCTCTTATGATTTTGCACATTCGGCGTCCTGTAGGCTTCTAGGATTTGGGATTCTGTCTCAATCTTCAATTCTGGGAAGTTTTCTCGTATTATTTCACTGAATAGACTGTTTATTCCTTTGGAATGGAGCTCTGTGCCTTCCTGTATCCCAATGACTCTTAAATTTGGTCTTTTGATATTGTCCCATAATTCTTGGATGTTCTGCTCATGGTTTCTTAGCAGACTTGCTGAGCTGTCTATGTTCTTTTCCAGTTGAAATACTTTGTCTTCATTGTCTGATGTTCTCTCTTCTAAGTGATCTACTCTGCTGGTAGTATTCTCAATTGAGTTTTTAAGTTGGTTTATTGTTTCCTGCATTTCTAGAATTTCAATTTGTTTGTTTTTTATTACCTCTATCTCCCTGTGAAATTGATCTTTTACTTCCTGGATTTGTTTGTCAATGTGATCTTTCATTGTCTGATTTTGCTGTCTCATGTCTTCCTTGAGACTCCAGATCATCTGAAGCATATATATCCTGAACTCTTTATCTGATATTCCATCTGTTGCAGCTATTACCTCTTCTAAAGTTGAGTTGACCTGCATTGCTTGTGGTCCTTTCTTTCCTTGTCTTTTCATACTGCCCGCGTTTCTTTCTGCTTGGTGCAACTGTTGTGTTTTGAAATTTACCCCCTATTTATTTATGTTGCTCTTGTATACTTGAAAAGTCTCCCTTGCAGGTGCGGGCGGCGGCTGTGCCCCTACTCCAATTGGGGTGACGTGTCTATCACGCTGGCGGCTCTCTGGGCCTGTTCCGGGAGTGGAAGGCGGCTCTGCTCTGTCCCTATTCCAATTGGGGTGTCGTGACTACAATGCTGGCAGATCGCTGGGCCTCTTCCGGGCGTGGGCGGTGGGCTTGGCTGGTGGGATTCCACCTAATGGCCTTCCCTAACCTCCCTGCTTGCCAATTAATGGCTTCACTGAGGCGCCACGCCTTCTGTAGCCGCAGGGCAGGCCACGCGAATCAGTTGGCCTGGCTCTCCGGGCCCTGCTGCAGGCTGCTGGGATCCCTGGCACTCTATCACTTTGATTTTTTCTGCTTGCCCCTCCCCCAGCGCTGGCTAGCCAGGTTTCCTTTTGGCTGCTACTGGGAGGAGGGGTTGGAGGTCAGGTGTCTCTGGTTTCCCCCTAGCCTGTATGGAGGCTCAGCTTGATACTCCCTCTCCCGGCAAGCCTAGGAGAGATTTTATGCGAATTCCCGCTGTCTGGGGGGTGAGCTGAATGACACCGACCTGTTTTGATGTCGCACTCTGAAGGAGAGTGGCGGTGTATCCTTCAGCTTTCCCGGATGGTGGCCGCTGACTCGAGATTTATAAGTTTTAATGTGTGTAGATTAATTCATTTGAACTCATGTATAGTAGTGATTATATGACAAAAACTTAATTTTTCTATTTCCTTATTGGTGGTCATTATTAATGATCATCTATCATTCAAAATGATATTTCCAAAATGCCGCCATGCTACATACATCTTTGAGCATTCAGGATGATTCAGAACTATTAGAATTATTTAGAATTGTCAGATCAAAGGGTGTGCACTTCTACAACTTGAATATATATAGCCAACTGCTCTAAAGAGTGATTTTGTCAAATCATACTCTAATGTACAGTGAATAATAGCCTTGTTAATTCATATGCTAGGCTATAGTTTTTAATTTTTGTCAAATTCATGGATGTGGAATGATTATTTTATTTATATTTGATGAAAACTAGTCATATCAAGGATTTGTATTTTAAACTCTTTTAAGTTGAAGTGAAATACCTACTATACTAGTCAGTTTTTCATAACAAAATACTTGAGGCAGACTAACTTCAAAAACAAATGTATTTGGCTTACAGTATTAAGGCATGGCATTTTCATTGGCTCAGTTCTGCTGAGGACTTGTGGTCTGGGTCACATCATGGCAGAAGACATTGGTGGGAGTGTGTGTGGGGGCAAGAGATCACATCAGCAATTAAGCTGTATGGAATCAGATAGGCTATTACAACAGCCTTCTAGAGAGAATTACCAATGGATCATGTGAGGACTATATTAATCTCTTTTGAGGAGGATACACCCCACAATTGACCAAAGAACCTTCCACAAGTTCCCGCCTCTTAAAGGTCCACACCACCTCCTTCACACTGCCACCCTTTGGATCAAGCCTCCAACACAAGAACCTTTGAGGATACATCCAAAGTCTAAACCATAGCCCCTAAACATAATTAAAAATTTAAACAAGGAAGAAAAGCCAAACTAACATCAAATTTACAATTCTTTTTCAACCCATTTGGTGCAGGATAATCAATTGACTTCAAATATAAAGAGAGACAGTGGTGACAGAATGAGGAAAGATATGTATACTCGCTCACTTGAGTAGAACACAAAAGGTCACCAGAATCCAGCTTTTTGAGAGAGTTAGTTTGGGCTTTTCTAGTGTCAGAGCTTTCCCTGTCTACCAAGTTAGCAGGAAGGCAATCATCTGCAAGTTAGGAACACAGTTCACACCTTGTCAGAGCCTGATAATGTTCTTACTCTGAATCTGAGCTTCTCAGCCTCCAGACTTGTGAGAAATAATTTTTTTTGAATCATTCACTCTCTGGTATTTGTTATAGCAGCCAAAGCTAACTAGACATTATATAATAGAAAGCTGAAATTTTCTTTAGTATCTAACATAGTAAACTTCAGAACAAGGAACTTTTTCAGAGATAAAGAAAGTCATAATGATAAAGGACACAATTCTTCAAAGGAAAGAATAATTTAATCTGCAGGTATACGATAACAGAACTTAAAAATATATGGAGTAAAAACTGAAGATGCTAAAAAGAAAAATAAACAAATCCATAATTTCAGTTGCTAACTTGTACTTATTCTCTCAAGAATTGATTGAATAAGTAGATAGTAAGTCAGTAAGAATATAGAAGATCAGAAAAACACCATAAACCTAATAGGTATTTAGAGAACACTTCTCCCAGAAAAGGAACACATAACTATATTTTAAAGTGTTTATGGTTCATCCACTGAGATAAATCATATCCTAGGCCAAAAAGGAAAGCTCAATAAATTTGAAGGAATACATACCTTACAAAGCACATTCTTGGAACATAATAGAATTATATTAGAATCAATAACAGAAAGGTGTCTAGAAAAACACCAAATGTTTTGAAATTAAATAACCTACTTTAAAGAATCTATGAATCAAACAGAAACATCCAAGAAAATAACGTATTTTGAACCAACCGAATATAATAATACAACATAGCAAAATGGTGTTTGTACCACATAATTCTTTCAGGACAAAACTGTAGAGTTAAAAGCTTATGTTAGAAAAGAAGAAAGCTCAAAAAAAATCAATAGCCAAACTTTCATCAGAATCAATGAGTTAAAAAGTTAAGTAAACTCAAATAAACAAAAGGAGGAAATAATGGAGGGAAAAAAACAATGAAAACAAAAGTTGTTTCTTTTAAAGTATCAATAATATTAATAAACTTCTTAGTTGGACCATCCAAGAAAATAAGAAAGAAGATATGAATTATCAGTATCAGAAACAATGAAGATATTACTGAGGATCCCAAAGACTTCAAAAAGATTGTGAGAGTGGAAGATAATCCGAAAATAATCCCTAAGACCAATGCCCATTAGTGTTCATATCTGTATTTAATCCCTTTCCTTGGATCATTGGCTGAAATTATTGACTTGCTTCTAATGACAAGGATATAAAAGGGCTATGGCTTCAATCTTGGGCATTCTTTCTTCGTCTGGATTTCTTGCCCTGGGGAAATTCAAATAACATATTGTGAGGCAGCTTTGTGGGATCCCACATGGCAAGGACCTGAGTGAGCTTGGAATAAATCACCTTCTCCGTTGAGTTCAGATGAAATCACTGCACTGGCTGACATGTTGCCAGCAACTTCCTAAGAGACCATATGACAGAAGTATCCAGATAAACCAGCTTCCTTTGACTTATGGGTTCCTGATCCATGAAAACAACAAGAAAATAAATGTTTTATATAGTAAGCCTGTGTCTCTAAGTTTAAGTGCAATTTGTTACCCAGTAATAGATAAGTCAATAATGAAATACTACAAACAATTCTATGCCCATAAATTTGATAATGTAAATGCAATGAATGAATTGCTTTCATATACATGCTATACTATTCAACACACTCAAGAAATAGATACCCTGGACAGTTTTATATCTATTATAGAGATTTAATTCATCATTAATATTTCCCTAAACAGTCTCATATGGTTTCATTAATGAATACTATCAAATATTTAAGGAATAAATAATACCAATTAAAATCTCTTCTGTGGAATGGATAATCTTCTAATTTATGACATCAGCACTATCCTAATATTAAAACCATAAAAATTATTACAAAGAAAAACAAATCAATACAATGTATGATTTAATAGACTAAATAGAAAATATCATATCAATATATATGAAGGAAAACATTCAACTCCTTTTCACCAACATGGTGCCAAATGTGAAGGAGAAAGTTCCTGCCTGTGCCAAAGCCAAAGCCAAAACAAAGTCTTTAAAGACTGAGAAGGCAATGCTAAAATGTGTTCATAGCCATAAAAAAAAGAGATCTGCTGCAGATACCCTACCATCTGGTCTCTGAAGACACTATAGGTTTGGAGGCAGCCCAGATATTCTTGGAAAAATACTGCAGGAGAAATTAGCTTGACTACTATGCCATCATCAACTTCTTCCTGACTATTGAACCTGCCATGAAGAAGGTAGAAAACAAAAACACACGTACATTCATTGTGGATGTCAAGCTCCCAAACACCAGATCAAACAGGCTGTGAAAAAGATCTATGATATTGATGTGGTCAAGGTCAATACCATGATCAGGCCTGATAGACACATGTTCAGCTGGCTTTTGACTATGATACTTTGGATGATGCCAACAAAACTGGGATCATCTAAACTGAGTTCAGCTAATTCTAAAAAACATTTTTTTCACCAAGATAATACATTTAATGATGTTCAACATCTATTTCTGATATGAGCTATCAGCATACAAAAAATAGAATGTGACTTATGATAATAAAATTTACTTCCCTAAAACTACCTATAAGATGATATTTAGTAATGAAAAATTTAATGTTTTCCCTCTAAGATCTAGAAAAAGCCACTGACGTCAATATTATTATAAATATATTTAATAAATTCTAACCAATGCAATAAGGTAAGAATTTTTTAAAAACCAAAAGATCAGAAAAATAAAATTCTCTTTACGGATAACATGATTGTCTGTATATGACATCTCAATTTACAAAAAAGCTCCCAGTGCTAATTAACTTATCCAGTTTGCAAGATACAAAACCACCCCCAATCAAGTGTGTCTTTATATGTTAAAAGTAAACAATTGAATATGTAATTATGTCAATACTATCTATGATATCACTAATGAATAAAATATGGGTATAAATTCTAAAAATGTGTGCCGTATGTCTTTCGGTACAGTGAAAACTACAAAAGGCCAATGAGAAATTAAACTAATAATAAACATTTAAAGAAATTGCAAAGCACACTATGTACATGGATTAGAATGTGCGTTATTGTTAAGATATTAATTCTTCTCAATTTGAGTTTCCAGCTGAGTTCTTGCAGGTATGGAAAAGCTGATTCTACAAAGTTTATTTTATCAAACACTTGGTGATATTTGGATACTGTTTTTAAAATCTAAGAGTTAGATTCCAGAAATATAACTAAATAGTTTGTGCGTTTTCTGAAGTCTTGTTCATTAGGGGGCTTCACTTCAAGATAATAGAGCAATAACTGTGCATTTTTTGGAGGGTGCATTTTTTTTGGGGGGTGACCCAAGTTCCAAAATTATTGGACTTTTCTCTGGTGCTATTAAATTTCTCTTGTGAAAAATTATTCTATTTCTGACAGTGGTTAAAACATGCTTGGCTGTCAATATTCTATACAGGTGAACTGGAGAATAGTGTTGGGGTAGAGGTGGGAAGCATTGGTGGTTAATGGATAAACTTTCATTTAATCTCTTGTGTTTATTGCAGTGTCTTACTTACACTTTTCATTGACTAGTTTCTATGAACTTTGAGCTTATGTGGTTGGTTTTTCTAGAAAAACAACAAAGAAAAAACAAAAACAAACAAAATAACCCATGTAGTTTCTCTACAAGGAAGAATAAACACATAGATGTCAGGGAAGCAGAAGAGACCTGGGCTAACTCCCTTTCATGCTCACTTTAAACTAACCACCACGTTTTGTATCCCTTCCTTCATCTCCTTCAAAAGTAATTGGCACCTCAATACTGAGCCGTACATGGATTTTGCCTGACAAACTAGTATATACTTTTATTTAGCATTCTCAATGCCAATATTGATGCTTAAAACACTTACTCTTTTATGTCAATAACCAAGCTTTTGTATGCTATCCTGTAAATAGTTCTGGGCATCATTCATTGACCATAGCCTTCTTTTCTATTGCTATCTATTTATTCACATTTCAGTGGGATTACATAACAAAGCAGAGCTAGAGTAGTTTTGATTTGCATTTCTCTAATTGCTAGAGATGTTGAACATTTTTTATATGTTTGTTGATTGATTGTATATCATCTTCTGAGAAGTGTCTGTTTAATTCCTTGGCCCATTTATTGATTGGGTTATTTGTGGGTTTTTTTGGTGTTAAGGTTTTTGAGTGCTTTATATATTCCTATAGACTAGTACTGTAACTGATGTACTTGTGGTAAAGATTTGCTCCCATTCAGTAGCTTCTCTATTCACCTTACTACTCACTCCAGTCAGAATGGCATCTATCATGAATACAAACAACAATAAATTTGGGTGAGGATATGGGGGAAAAGGCACACTCATACATTGCTGGTAGGACTGAAAATTGGTGCAACCACTATGGAAAGCAGTATGGAGATTCCTTGGAAAACTTGAAATGGAACAACCATTTGACCCAGCAATCCCACTCCTCAGTTTATACCCAAAGGACTTAAAAACAGCATACTACAGGGATACAGCCATATCAATGTTTATAGCAGCACAATTCACAATAGCTAAATTGTGGAATCAACTGGGATGCCCTTTAGTATATGAATGGATAGGGAAACTTTGTTATGTATATACAATGGAACATTACTCAGCATTAAAAGAGAATAAAATCATGGCATTTGTAGGAGTTGATGGAGTTGGAGAATATAATGCTAAGTGAAGTTATACAATCCCAAAAAACAAAGGCCAAATATATTCTTTGGTATGAGGCTGCTGACTCATAATGGCAATTGGGGAGAGCATAGAAGGAATGGAGGAACTTTAGATAGGGCAAAGGGGAGGGAGGGGAAAGGAGGGGACAAGAGGGTAGGAATGATGGTGGAATGAGTTAGATATCATTACCCTAAGTACATGTATGAAGACATAAATGATGTGAAAATGCTTTGAATTGAAAATTGTGTTCTATATGTGTAATATGAAATGAATTGCATTCTTTCGTCATGTATAACAAATTAGAATAAATGAATAATTTAATTTTTAAAAAAGAAAGTAGAGTAAATAAGTGCTTTAATTCAAGTCATTTAATTGTATATCTGAGACTGATATAATTTCTATGATTGTTGGTCATTCCCTTTTTTTCTTATGAATTGTAAGTTCATCGTCTTGCCCCTTGTTTGCAGTGTTTGTAAAAAATCTTTACTTCCTGAAAGATAAGAATAATTGGAACAAGGAAGTTGGATCAGTCAGTTATACAAACAAGATTTCACTTTTGACTAAGAAAAGTAAAATATATTTACCAGAAATCTTTTTAATTATTAAGGAGACTCACAAAGCTCCTACTATAGGTTACACACAATGCTAAGAAGTGAAATTGCATAGACGAGCTTTTATTTTATTGAAAAAAAAAATACCAAATCCAGTTTTTGTACATCCTCAGATGCACTCAGCCCCATCTGTCCAGCTGGCTTTGATCATTTGCTTTGCTTCTGATCTAATCAATTTTGATTGAAATTGCATCAAATCCGTGGACTAATTTATAAAGAGTTTACTTCTTTGTGAAATTGTATTTTTCAAACAATAAACATTTACAATTTTAGTTATTTGTAATTATACAGTTTAGTGGTGTTAAGTATATTCCCATTGTTGAACAGCCATCACTATTATCATCTCCAGAACTTTTTTTTTTAATATTCCCAAACCAAAACTTCAAACCCATAAAATACCCTTCCATCTCCCCTCTCCTCAGCCCATGGAAACAATAATTCTACATTCTGTCTATGAATTTTGACTATTCTAGGTATCTCCAACAGTGTAATTGTACAGTAATCCTTTTATTTTGTGACTGGTTAATTATATTTAGCATTATTTCTTTAATTTTTATCCACATGGTAACATGTATCAGAATTTCCTTCCTTTTTAAGTTGAATAATATTTCATCATATGTAAATATGAATCACATTCTATTTATCTATTTATTCATCAAAGGACATTGCTTCCTCATTTTGGCCATTGTGAATAATACTATAAAATTAATAAACAAATATCAATTCAAATTGCTTTCAATTCTTTTGGAAATAAAATTTCTGAATCTTATGATAATTCTATTTTTGAGGAATTGCCAGATAATTTTCCACAGTTGTTGCATCATTTTACATTCCCACAAGTAGTGCACAGGAATTTCAATTTCTCCACGTCCTTTTACTGATTAGCCATCCAAACAAGAGTGAGGTGGTAACTCACCGTGGATTGGTTTTAATTTTTCTACCCTGATTTTTTAACGATATTAGCACCTTTTCATGTACTCATTAGGCATTTTTATTTGTCTTTTTGGAGAATGTCTATTCAAGTCTTTGTTGCTTTTTAATAGAATTGGTTGTACTGAGTGTGTGTGTGTGTGTGTGTGTGTGTTGGTGTGTTGGTGTGTTGAGTTGAAAGAATTCTTTATGTATTTTGGATATTAACCCCTTATCAGATTAGTGATTTGCAAATATTTTCTCCCATGACATAGGTTGCCTTTCCATTCTGTTAGTGACACCTTTTAATGTACAAGAGATTTTTTTTTCTTTAATGTAGTTAATTTTATCTATTTTTTTCTTTTTTACCTGCACTTTTCTCGCCATTTCCAAGAAACCATTGCCATATCTAATGTCTTAAACCTTGTTTCCTATGTTTTCTTTACTATTTTTGTATTTTGGGCTATAGCATTTTTTGATCCATTTTGGGTTAATTTTTGTGTTTGGTTTGGAGTAAGGGTCCAACTTCATTCTTTCGCATGCAGGTATCCAGTTTTCCTAGCACCATTTGTTGAAATACTTATGTGTTCTTTAATGTTCTTGGATAGCACATATTCAAATACTACTGTTGTCACATATTCTCTTGCCTATTTTCCTTTTAGAATTTTGACAACATATCTCTCATTCTTTTCTGATTTTTCATCCCTCATTCTCTGCACTTCAGTATTTTACACTGACATATCTTAGTTTACAGTTTCTTTTCTGTATCCAATCTAATAAGCTCATTTATTAAAATCCTAATTTTGCTACTGCATTTTTCAGCTTTTATGCTTTAAAAAGAAGAAACTCAATGGACTGAGGGATACTGATTAGGCTCCACTGATCAAGTATTAGCAAGAGATTAAAGGAAGAAGGGAAAGTAAAGGCAGGTTACCTATTATCCTGGTTTCCTCCCTCCATGCCTGCAGGGTGTCTGTGTTCTATAGTTAGCTCTCTGGCACAAATTTCTCTCTCTCTGTCCAGTAAGTGCTTCTTCTTTAACCTCTTCACACACAAGGAATTACTTGCTCTACTATTATCAGTTAGACCACGCCTTTACTCTAGGATTTTTCTTATATCCTACACTTTGTAAATAGTTTTTTCACTCAATACTTCTCAAATCACTCAACTGGAAGGCACTATCTCCTTCTACTTGGCATATTTGAATATAGTGAATTTGATATGTGGAACATTTTGATGTATAATGTTTTATTTACTGGCTTCTGGAATTTGTCATATTTTAAAGGCCATTTTAATACAAATGCCATATAAATGAAGTATCCTATGCTTCCATTTGTTACTTTTATGGTTTCAAACTGCATTCAAAGTGATAATCCATCTGAAATTTAATGTAATATTAGAAGTGAAGTATTACTCAAAATTTCCCTAAAACTTTTGTGATCCTTCTTGCTCATTTACTTTATATTTAACTTTGGACTCAACTTATCAAATAAAAATATTATTTTTATTGAGCAAATATAAATTTTGTAGAATTACTTAAGGGTAAATATCATCTTTAAGAGTCTATTTAGTGATAAATGCAATATTATTTGTTATGTTAAAATCTTTAATTGTAGTTCTCATTAATTTTTCAGATTTTCCTTTTCACCAATCTTGTACAATGACTTTACCTCAGTTATTTTATCAAAGTTGCTTTTGTAAATCTTGTCTGCCGCAGTCTGGCTGGGCACAATTCAGGAGCCACTTGTCAAAAGAAACTAACTTTATTTTTAGAACTACAAACGCCAAGCAAAACAGCTCCTCAGGAAAAACCCTCAGAGCCCAACTGCCACCACCGGCTTCCACAAGCCTCTCACCCCCACACCAACAACCACCTCCCACAATCCTCCTGCTCTTGAGGCCAATTGGCTAGGTCGCGTGGGCGGAGCCAAAGAAGTCCCCCAATGAGCAGTTCTGTAGTCTGAAGGGCAGGGAAACAGCCCAATGAACATGACCGCAGAGGAGCCAATCAGCTAGATGTTGCTGGGGCCGCTGTGAGCCAATCATCAGCTGGCAGTCTGAAGGGCAGGGAAACAGCCCAATGAACATGACCACAGAGGAGCCAATCAGCTAGATGTTGCTGGGGCCACTGTGAGCCAATCATCAGCCGGCAGCTGGAAGTTTGCTGGCAGCTGGAAGTTTGTTGGGGCCCCTTTGGCTGTGGCTCTCAACACTTGTCTTCTTCTATTAGTGACAGATTTTCTTTGAATATATGAAGTCTAGTCACCCCTGAAATTGTTAACTTCAGCCACTTTACTAGATTATGTTTATAATAGTTTTAGATTTTCTGATATTTTTCTTTGGCCAGTTTTTGAGAGCAGAAGCTTAGAACAAGCCTTTTGTTGTTCAACAAAAGCTTCAAACAAAAGGTGACCTAGGATCAAGTGGGACCTTGATAATTGTAAATACAATGAGAGAGATTTGGGAACTATGTTCTAGGTTAAGGAGAAATACACAATAATGGTTAGAAGAGATAAAGCAAGGGGCCTTACATGTCACTCAGCATCATGAGGCAATGGTTAGTTACAATAATACAAAATATAATGTGTGTTGCAATAATATATATTGTATAATATGGGAGATGAACTTTATGATAAGAAAAAGGATTACATGGCTTAAACACAAATTGATGAGGTGGAATCTGTGAGATTTGGTGACTGGCAAGAAGAGAAAAGAAAAAGGAGAGGCAAAGGATTTTTTCTGGGTCAGCAGGAGAAGGAAGAAATTCGTGAGTGGAGGAGAGGGAGCTCAATTTTGGTGAAGTTACACTTGAGAAGCCTGTGGGACATATACATGTTAATTTACTGAGTATAACTATTTATTAGATTGATGCATTTATTTATTCATTAAGGGGTGTTATTTTTTTTTTTTTGTACCAGAAATTGAACCCAGAGGCACTTAACCACTGAGCTACATCCCCAGCTCTTTTTATTTTTTATGTTGTGACAGGGTCTTACCAAGTTACTTTGGGCCTCTATAATTGCTGAGGGTGGCCTAGAACTTGCAATCCTCCTGCCTTAGCCTCCTGAGCAGCTGGGATTACAGGTGTATGCTGCCATGCCTGGCTCTATAAGTATTAAATGTCCTCCTCTCTGTGCCAGATATTTTCTTCATGGCAGAAACATGTATTACAATATGCTCCCTACCTTAACTTAATAATCAAGACAGAAGGCTGAAAGTGTATAGGAACATACTTGTAATTGGTACATTTTCTATCCAAAAAGAAAATGTGATGACTGTTACAGACTGAACTCCACCCCCTACTCAAACACACACACACACACACACACACACACACACACACATGCCAAGTTCATATATTGAATTCCCAATTCCAAATACTTCAAAATATAAGCATATTTCAGAATGGGTTCTTTAAAGTGGCAATAAAGTTAAATATGGCCATTACACAGGGCTCTATCTACTCAAATTTATTTGCTTATGAGGAAAGGAAGAGATATTAGGAAGGCACACACATAGAGGGAAGACTCTGAAGAGGCAAGGAGAGGTCCAGACAAGGAGAAATATCTCTGAAGAGGTCCAACCCTGCTTCCCCTTGATCTTGGACTTCCAGCCTCAAAACGCTAATAATTTCCATTATTTAAGCCAGCAGCCTGGAATTTTGTAATGGCAGCCCAAGCAAACTAATACAATTATTCATGATTAAAATGTGCCTATAATGCATAGAGCAGATAAATAATGATAAACAGAGATCAAGAACCAACCAAAGAAAATGCATGCAAATCATATTTCTTTATTGCTTGCTTTCTCGCCTCCCCCCACCCTTTTTTTTGTTTTGTTTTGTTTTTGGTTTTTGGTACCAGAGATTGAATCTAGGGGTGTTTAAAATCCAGGGGTATTTAACCCTTGGAAAACATCCCCAGCCAATTTTTTTAATTATTTTTTATTTTGAGACAGGGCCTCACTAAGTTGCTGAGGCTGGTTTTACATATTTCTTAAATATTTTCAGAAAACAACTAAATATTTAAATTCAATATTAAAATGCACTGTATTCTTCCTACAAATGGCATAATTTATTAGTAGAACTAGAACTTTGCCTATTTGAATCCTGACTTTAATGCCATTTCCATTTTCTTTGGTGGAAAATGAACTTTGGGTTATTTTTCACTCTTAGAATGATTCAAATTCAGGGATAAACTATGGAGATTAAAATGTTTCCTGTTCTGTAACACGGAATAATTAGGTGATATGCTTCAGTATGTTGACCTTTCATTTTAAAGTCATTTTCTCTGCAGCTTTATTCATATTATAAAGAGGCAATGTTCTCATAAGGGTAAATAACAGAATTAACTTGCATTTTTTTGAGTAAATGTCAATTCTTCAGCCTTTAACAAATTACTACTAGGAAACAAGCCTATATCTTATGTGTTTGGGAAATAGTTTATGTTATCAATATAGAAACAATATCCTTGAAAAGAAAATAAATATTTTGCAGGAATAATTTTCACAGATCCTTTAAACTGAGAAAACAGGATCAATAACAGCCAAAGTAGTCAAGGTGGTATCTCCTTTAGGCTACTTAAATTCAAGGTATTTTATTGTTAATCATGGCTACACTTCTAGAGTCTATATATGTTGACTAATAGGGCTCATCCTTAATGGTTTCCAAAGGCCAATATTTAAGCAATGTTTTCCCCTCCTTTGGTGGCTTTATTTTAAAGAATTATCAGTTAGATTGTTTTTCAAAAGCACCTGTTATTTTCTTGAAGTGCTAGAAAAAAATTTGATGGTGGCTTAATTGTAGAGAGGGGTAGACCTCTTTGAGCCTGCACCTCTGATTGGGGTGATATATTAATTTTGAAACCTATTCAGATTGGCTTAAATAATAATCAAGAGTGTTTGCTATGTGTGTGCTAAAATGTCTAGAGGGTTGGTAGACTAAAGGAACTGATTAGTTGGGCTTTATTCCCTTTTTCTGATATTCTTTTGGCATTTCTCCTAAGCTTGTTGATCATATTCCCTCAAGGCCCCAAAGCAGGTCTCATCTACTGAAGATAACTGTACTCAAATAGGTCCTACTCTCTAGATACAGTTCCTGGTGGTAACTCAAGGATAGGAGATATTTTAATAAGTCCTCTATCCAAAGATGAGATTACACATAAAGATATGTTTTTATCTTAAGTAAAGTGAGCAAAGGGCTAGGGTTGTGGCTCAGTGGTAGAGTGCTTGCCTCACACATGTGAGGCACTGGGTTCATTTCTCAGCACCACATGTGAATAAATACATAAAATAAAGGTCCATCAACAACTAAAATAAAATTTTAAAAAAATGAACAAAGTTCATTTTGAAAGACATCACTAGTCTATGATTTTGAACTGGACAAATAACTGGAAAAATGCCTATCTGAGCATATACATTATATCTAGCTCATAATAACCAAGCATCTATAATGTCTGTATATAGATATTGGTTCTATTGGTTAAATACCAGTATTACTGTGAGTACTTTTAAAAGGCTAAGAGACCAACTGAGTTTTCTAAGAAAAATGTACTTAGTTGATTTAATCTAGAAATTGGGCAATTAAAAATCAATACTTACAAGTCTCCTTTAGGGAAATACATTTTATTAGGTGCTAATCAAACTGATTAGGCAGCAATCAGACAACTTTGTATTCAAAATAAAGCAGTTAATGTGACAACATTGTTTCATTTACCCTGATTAGGTCTCTTAATTAGGACATCAAGGATATTTAAGATAAATTATGATAAGTCTAGGAAGAAGCTGGGAATCTGATTTATAGCCAATGTTATCTTACTTAACTGTGGTTAATACCATAGAAAACTATATAAGATTCCAGTTATGATTATGTTTTAATATTTATTACATGGATATAATATTATCTCTGTGACATAAGCTTGCATATACATACTCATTCTACAATTATTTCTGAAGAGGAAATAATTAAGCATAATTAGTAGGCCTATGAAATTTTTATTATTCCATTAGGCATATGAAACTTTTAAATGCACTGAGTAAATAAAGACAATAAAATATTTTATGATCCAATGGGATTAAATATATAAATGTATACCTGAATATGAATATATATATAAATATAAATAATATTTTCATAGTATAAGGAAGATGTGACAATTAAAATGCCCTAGAAAACGTGGAAAATCTTCCTAGAAGTGAAATTTCAGCTGGTGCTGGATAAATGGGAACTGCAGTGATGAGTGGATGTGAGGCCCTTCTCGTCCCCAGGGAGAAGAAAGCTGCGGCTTCACATGACTAAATCAATCAGGGTCATTCCAAGTGAATTTGAGCTGACACGAAATAATCACACAAAGACAGAGAAATATCTTTTTCTTTGGGTTCAGTGACCTCTCCTCAATCGCAGCTCTCACAAGGGGCAAGGCAGGCAAGAAAGAAGCAGAGCATGCCTGGAACCTGGGTTTTATTAATGGGGGGAGCTAATCCATGGGACATTTTATCCAAAAAAGGGCAAAGAGTAGTGTTACAACAAACAAATGGGTGTAATTCAACCCCAGCGGGTGATGCCCCCTCTTGGAGCTGCACCTTTCTTATCTGAGTAAAGTCCAATTGCGTTGCAATGGGTGCAATACCAGTTCAGTACCTCTTTACTCAGGACTTAAAGGTGTGTACATAGCTTGTGTCCAGAGCCTTTCTTGACAGAAAGCATAATTCCACACAGGAGGAACGAATATGAGTGTACATAGTTTAGTATGAGATGATGGTATAAGGTATATCATGATCAAATTTACAATGTCAGGTCTTGAATCTCATGCTAAGAAATCCAGACTCCATTTTGTGCTTAATGGGGACCCTTTGAAAACTGTGCAATGAGAAGTAGAGTATATAGAACAAAGATTATACAGAGTAGTCATTTTTTTAGCTACATTAAGCATCAAACTTTGAGAAGTTAAAATTCTCAAAAGGAAGGAAGAAAGTGATGGAGGAAAAGCAGCTGTCAATTGACTGCATAGTCCTAGAGAAGACTCTGTGTATTTGAAATCAAGAGGAAGAGTCAGAATTGAGACACATTTTGAAAGTGGGACTAATAAAATTTTAGGATGTGAATGTTAGTCAAACATAACTGTTGTGATACTATCAGTTGCCTTTCAATATTTATTCTTTTTTTTTTTTTTTGCTTTGTCCATTTTTTTCCTTGAGGTGGCTGAGATGTGGCTGGATGCAATGGAGTTCTTCCAACACTTGGATACTGTTAAGTGCAGCCAAATGCTGCAAGGTGAGGCTCTTAGTCATCAGAAGTAGAAATCTTAGCCATTGATGATCCCAGGGCCTTGCTGCAGCCCAGGAATGCTTGTCTCTGAGCTCCTTTAACATGACATAGAAAACAAGTTAAAAGGTATCTTTGTCTTTTGTGTTTTAAGTTTTCATATTAAACTCACCTAAGATTAATCTTTTTTTTAAGAGAGAGAGAGAGAGAGAGAGAGAGAGAGAATTTTTAACATTTATTTGTTAGTTTTCCGCAGACACAACATCTTTTTTTTTAATATTCTTTTTTTTAATATTTATTTTTTAGTTCTCGGCAGACACAACATCTTTGTTTGTATGTGGTGCTGAGGATTGAACCCAGGCCGCACGCATGCCAGGCGAGCGCGCTACCGCATGAGCCACATCCCAGCCCCAGATTAATCTTGACTAATTGATATTAAGCTTCTTATCTGTGAAAGCTTATAGCAGTCACAGTCAACTCAGTTATATTTTAAAAACAATACACCATTTTCAATAGTTTAAAGCAACAAAGACCATATTTTCTCATTATGTTATTATGTCTCTAAGCTATGCTTAACTTAGAGAACCAGAAATATTGGTGGACATTATTAATGTTTACCACAATTTTTTTTTTATTTTTTAGAAACGATAATGTCATTAACCAGGAAGAAGAAGCAAGAAGGAGGGAAGAAGGTAAAGATAATGAATCCAATTATGGATATCTTGCCTATGAATATCAGGTTTCTTTGTATGCAATTTGAAACTGGAAATATGAATCTTGAATCTGAATGACACTAGATATAAAGCTGGTATTCATCTATATCCCTGTGGGATTTGATTCAATGAGTGATGACAAGATTCTTAGTTCTGTACTGCAGAGAAGATATGACCGAATATTAGCCAGAAAAAAATATATTAGCAAGAAGAGACAGTATTTCAGTCAGCCTTAAAAAGTCTAAGATATGAATTTAAAAACTGATACTTTATTGAAGAGTCATCTAAACTTTATAAGACCAGCATTAATTATCAAATGAGTCAATCACCTTTCATTTATACTGTTGTCACTGAGACTTTTTCTTTGGCAGAAACAAACAATTACACAAAGGACTTCTAATCATTTTTTTTCCCAGTGACCCTGTATTATGTAGGAAAATAATGCCATAGTTTTACCCATTGACAAAAAAGTACAAGCCCACTGTAATCTAGAAGGTAATCTAGAAATAAACAATGCCAATTATCAAGGTTGACCTGCCTCTGCTTACACTGGGGTGATCCTGACATGATTAATAAGAAACTAGGTCTGCTAAGGATGGTGTCTTGAGATAACAGGTGTCTTCCACAGAACTGTCCTCCGTTTCAATGTCTACCTGCTTCAGGACCACAAGCTTACTTAGCAATGCAGTAAATTTTTTTACTTCATTTATTTGTTTCTACTTTCTTATTTTTTACTGGTTGTATAACTAAAGTAGCATATAATGAAATCTGAGTAAGAAATGTATAAATTAGGAGTAAATGTGAAATAATAGACTGTAAAGATATCTCAACTGCTATGGAAATTTTTAAATTTACTCACTCTGTCATAAAGCCTTCTGACAGACTGAAAATTTACTAGTGAATGATTAAAATAAAAAATGGCTTATTAGTAAGGAGAAATATTTATAAAATTCAGATGAATAAAAATTATTTTTTGCTTCATTTTATAAAATGTTTTATTGAAAGCACCAAATATCATTATTTACATATTATAAGGACCTTTAAAGAGTCAATTTTGAAGTTTATTTCTTTAGCTATTCATATTTTAATATATTTGAGACATTGGTGTAAATATGAACTGGAATTCTATGCCTTGCTTTAAAGCAAATTTGAATTAAATAACTTCACCTTCTAAAAATAATCAAGCAGGTCTCTGGAAAATAATAAAAGAATAACAAATATTACAGTAAAATATAATGAAAGTGTAAAATCTCCTAAATATTAGTAATCATCATTAAGGAAACCAGTTTCTTGGTGTCCATGTATCATGGGGTTGACAAATTTAGATAGTCTTTCTGTTGAGTTTATAGACATATATAATTATCACAAACATATACAACCATACACATGCACCCATAAGGGATCATATGCAGAGCATTATTAAACACTTTCATTTTGCAAATCCATATTTAAAGCAGTCATTATTTACTTGAATTTGTTTCATCAGTGAAAAATTCTATTTGCCTCATCTTGGAATCATTTTAAGAATTAAGCAATGTTAAGTATAAAGAAGTATGAGTGTCAATCACATTGGGAATTCTTATATGCCATAAATTAAGTTAGTTCCTGAAAATAAGCTATACAGTATATTGGTAGAGAAGCAGGTTGTTTGAGGACTGAAGAAAGAAAAAAACATTGTATATTTCTGTGTTTTCCATTTTTTTTACTTTGCCTTTATAAAGGCACATGGTCTGTTTTTCATTTAAATTTTATTTTTAAATGATACATAAAACCATAAAAGTTATACATATTAATGGGGTACCATGTGATAATTTGATACATATATAATTTCAATTAGTGCTTGAATCAGGTTAATATCTATTGCCCTATTTATTATTTATTTATGGTAAAACTTTCAAAATCCTTTCTTCTTTCTTTTAAAAGTGAAAACTACAGTATTTTTTATCTATAGTCCCCCTGAGGTGCAATAGCACACCAGAACTTCTTGTTCCTCTATCACGGTATTTTAGCACCCATTGATCAGCCTCTTCCCTTCTCTCCTTTTAAGCTACTCTCCCTCAATACTGCTAACCACCATTCTACTCTTAAATTCTCTGAGATCAACCTTTTTAGATTCCATCCACATAGGAGTGAGATCATGCAGCACTTGATTTCCTGTATCTGGCTACTTTCACTTAACAAAACAATCTCCAGTTGCATCCTTGTTTTTGCAAATGACAGGATTTTATTCATTTTTATAGATGATTGGTATTCTATGGTATATACACACCATATTTTCTTATTTTAAAAATTTTAATTTATTTATTCTCATCAGTTATACATGACAGCAGAATGCTTTTGATTCATTATACACAAATGAAGCACAATGTTTGACTTCTTTTGTTGTACCCAAAGTAGGGTCACACCATTCGTGCAATCACACATTTACCTAGGGTAATGATGTCCATCTCATTTCACCATATTTCCTACCTCCAAGTCTCCTCTCCCTCTCTCCTTTTCCCTTTCCAAAGTTCCTCCACTCACCCCACCTGTTGTGTAGCATTCACTTATCAGAAAAAAACCATTTGACCTTTGTTTTTTGGGGATTGGCTTACTTCGATTACCATGATATGCTCTAACTTCATCCATTTACCTGCAAATGCCATAATTTTATTCAATTGTATTGCTGAGTAATACTCCATTGTGTTTGTATACCACAGTTTCTTTAGCCATTCATCTACTAATGGGATTCTAGGTTGGTTTCACAGTTTGGCTATTGTGAATTTTGCTGTTATAAACATTGATGTGGCTACATTAACATAGTATGCTGTTTTTAAGTTCTTTGAGTATAGACCAAGGAGAGGGATATCTGGGTCAAATTGTGGCTCCATTATTTTCAATATTTCTTTTTCTTTTTTTAAATTATTTTTTTAAAATTTATATATGACAGTAGAATGCACTATAATTCTTATTACACATATAGTGCACAATTTTTCATCTCTCTGGGTGTATACAAAGTATATTCACACCAATTCATGTTTTCCATTCTAAGTTTTTTAAGCAATCTACATACTGCTTTACAGATTGGCTACACTAATTTGCAGTCCCACTAGCAATGTGAGAGTGTGCCTTTTCCCCCACATCCTTGCCAACACTTATTGTTGTTTGTGTTCTTTCTTAATATCTGCCATTCTGACTGGAGTGAGATGAAATCTTAGAGTAGTTTTGATTTGCATTTCTCTAATTACTAGAGATGTTGAACATTTTTTCATATATTTGTTGATCAATCTTCTTCTGAAAAATCTCTGTTCAGCTCCTTATCCCATTTATTAATTGGGTTGTTTGGTTTTTTTGATGTTAAGTTTTTTGAGCTATTTATATATCCTGGAGATTAATGCTCTGTCTGATGTAAGTGTGGTGAAAATTTACTCCCCAAATGTAGGCTCTCTGTTCACCTCATTGATTGTTTCTTTTGCTGAGAAGAAACTTTTTAGTTTGAATCCATCCCATTTATTGATTCTTGATTTTATTTCTTGTGCTTTAGGAGTCTTGTTAAGGAAGTTGGGGCCTAATCCAACATGATGAAGATTTGGGCCTATTTTTTCTTCTATTAGGCACAGGGTCTCTGCTCTAATTCCTAGGTCCTTGATTCACACTGAGTTGATTTTTATGAATGGTGAGAGATAGGGGTTTAGTATCATTTTGCTGCATATGAAGTTCCAGTTTTCCCAGTACCATTTCTCAAAGAGACTATCTTTTCTCCAATATGTGTTTTTGGCACCTTTTTCTAGTATGAGATAACTGTATTTTTGTGGGTTTGTCTCAGGGTCCTCTATTTTGTACCATTGGTCTACATTTCTATTTTGATGCCAATACTGTGCCTTTTTTGTTACTATAGCTTTGTAGTATAGTTTAAGTTCTAGTATTGTGACACCTTCTGCTTCACTCTTCTGGCTAAGGATAGCTTTGGCTATTTAGGGTCTCTTATTTTTCCAAATGAATTTCATGATTTCTTTTTCTATATCTATAAGGAATGATGTTGGGATGTTAAATGGAATTGCATTGAATCTGTAGAGTGCTTTGGATAGTTTGGCCATTTTGACAATATTAATTCTGCCTATCCAGGAGCATGGGAGATCTTTCTGTCTTTTAATATCTTCAATTTCTTTCTTTCGTGTTCTGTAATTATCATTGTATTGGACTTTCACCTCTTTTGTTAAATTTATTTCCAAGTGTTTTTTTTTTTTGAGGCTATTCTGAATGGGGTAGTTTTTTTCTAACTTATCTTTCAGAGGATTCATCACTGATATATGGAAATGCATTTGTTTTATGCATATTGATTTTATATACTGCTACTTTGCTGAATTAATTTATTAATTCCAGAATTTTTCTGGTAAGGTTTATTGGATCCCCTAAGTATAGAATCATGTTCTCAGCAAATAATGATAGTTTGAGTTCTTGTTTTCTTATTTGTATCCCTTTTCTACTGTCTGTCTAATTGCTCTGGTTAGCATTTCAAGGACTAGGTTGAATTGAAGTGGTGAAAGAGGGCATCTCTATCTTGTTACACATTTAGAGGGAATGCTTCCAATTTTTGTGTATTTAGAATGATGTTGGCCTTGGGTTTAGCATAGATAGCTTTTACAATGTTGATGTATGTTCCTACTATCCCTAGTTTTTCTAGTGTTTTGAACAAGAATGGGAGCTATATTTTGTCAAATGCTTTCTCTGAATCAATTGAAAATCATATGATTCTTATCTTTTTGTTTATTGATGTGGTAAATTACATTTAATGATTTTCATACATTGAATCAAGTTTTCATCCCTGGAATGAACCCTACTTGATCATGGTGCACAAGTTTTTAAATATGTTTTTTGTATGCAATTTGCCAGAATTTTATTGAGAATTTTTGCATCTATATTCATCAGGGATATGGGTCTGAAAATGGGCCTGAAATTTTCTTTCCTTGAGGTATCTGTCTGGTTTTGGTATCAGGATGATACTAGCCTCATAGAACAAGTTTGGAAGGGTTCCCTCCTTTTCTATTTCATGGAACAATTTGAAGAACATTGGTATTGATTCTTCTTTGTAGATCTTGTAGAAATAAGCTGTGAATCCATCTGGTCCCAGACTTTTCTTTTCTTGGTTGTTAGGTTTTTGATGATGTCTTCTAACTTGCTTGAAGTTGATAGATTTAAATTTTGTATGTTCTCTCCACTCAGTTTGGGTTGACCATATGCCTTTAGAAATTTGTTGGTGTCTTTGATGTTTTCTATTTTACTGGAGTATAAATTTTCAAAATAATTTCTAATTGTCTTTTGTATTTCAATAGTGCAGTCATGATGTTTCCTTTTTCATCATGAATGTTAGTAATTTGAGTTTTCTCTGTCCTTCTTTTCGTTTGGGTGGCTAAGGGTTTGTCAGTTTTATTTATTTTTTCAAAGAATTTCCTTTTTGTTTTGTCAATTTTTTGAATTTTTGTTTGTTTGATTTTTTTTCAATTTCATTGATTTCAGCCCTTATTTTAATTATTTCCTGTCATCTACTTTTGGTGTTGGTTTGTACTTCTTTTTCTAGGACTTTGAGATGTAATGTCAGGTCATTTACTAGTAGACTTTTTCTTCTTTTAATAAAGGAGTTTAATGAAATGAACTTTTCTCTCAGCACTGCCTTCATAGTAACTCGGAGATTTTTATATGTTATATCAGAGTTCTCATTTACCTCTAAGAATTTTTTAATTTCCTCCCTTACATGTTCTGTTATTCATGCATCATTCAGTAACATATTATTTAGTCTTCAGGTGTTGAAATAGCTTCTATTTTTTATTTTGTCATTGATATCTAATTTCATTCCCTTATGGTCAGATAGAATGCAGGGTAGTATCTCTATTTTTCTGTATTTTCTAAGACTTGCTTTGTGGCATAACATATGATTTGTTTGGGGGAAGAATCCATGTGCTGCTGAGAAAAAAATGTATTTGCACCTTGCTGGATGGAATATTCTATATATGTCAGTTAAATCTAAGTTATTGGTTGTTTTATTGAGTTCAATAGTTTCTTTGTTCAGCTTTTGTTTGGAAAATCTATGCAGTGTTGAGACAGGTGTATTAAAGTCACCCTGTATTATTGTGCTGTGGTCTTTTTGATTCTTGAAGTTGAGAAGGGTTTGCTTTGACATACATAGATACCCCATTGTTTGGGGCATAGATATTTACAATTGTTATGTCTTGTTGATATATGATTCCCAGGAGTAGTACGAAATGTCCTTTTTTACCATTTTCACTAACTTTGGTTTGAAGTTCATTTTATCTGATATGAGGATGGAAATTCCTGCTTGCTTACACAGTCCAAGTGAGTGATAGATTTTCTCCCATCCTTTCACCTTTAGTCTGTGGATTTCTTTCCCTGTGAGATGAGTCTCTTGAAGGCAGCATGTTGTTGTTGTTGTTGTTTTAAATCCAATCTGCTGGTCTATGTCTTTTAATTGGTGAGTGTTGGCCATTCACATTCAGGGTTATTATGGAAATATTTTCTGTATTCCTGGTCATTTTGGTTTATTTTTGGCTTTTAACTTGACTTGGTTTCTCTTTGATTGGCCTTTTCTTTAGTGTAGTTCCTCCCATTGTGGATTTTCTTTTTTTTTTTTTTTTTTCCTCCTCATGGAATATTTTGCCAAGAATATTCTGTAGTTCTGGCTTTCTTCCTGTAAACTCTTTTAACTTTTGTTTACTATGAAGTGTTTTTATTTTGTTATCATATCTGAAGCTTAATTTTGCTGGATATAAGATTCTTGGTTGGCATACATTTTCTTTCAGAGCTTGGTATATGTTGTTCTAGGATCTCCTGGACTTGAGGGTCTGGGCTGAAAAATCTGCTGAGATCCAAATTGGTCTCCCCCTATATATAATCTGATCCTTCTCTGTTGCAGCCTTTAAAATTCTATCCTTATTCTGTATGTTAGTCATCTGCCTTGGTGTAGATCTGTTGTAATTTTGTACATTTGGTGTCCTATAAGCTTCTTGTATTTGATTTTCTAATTCATTCTTTATGCTTGGGAAATTTTCTGATATTATTTCATTGAAGATATTGTGCATTCCTTTGGTTTGAAACTCTGTGCCTTCCTCTATCCCCTAAAATCTTAGATTCTGTCTTTTGATGTTATCCTAGAATTCTTGCATGTTCTGTTCAAGGTTTCTTACCATCTTCACTGTGTAGTTAGCATTATTTTCCAGATTGTGTATTTTGTCTTTATTGTCTGATGTTCTGTCTTCCAAGTGATTAGTCTATTTATATTGAGTTTTTTTTAATTTGGTTTATTGTTTCCTTCATTTGAAGGCTTTCTGTTTTTTTTTTCACAATCTCTATCTGCTTCTTGAATTAATCTTTTGCTACCTGTATTTGCTCTCTTATCTCTTTGTTGGAATAATCAATTTTTGCATATATTTGCTCACTTAAGTCATTCTTTAATTCACAGATCATTTTTATTATGTACATTCTTAACTCCTTCTCTGTCATTTCATATACTGTATTGTCAATGGATTAAATTGTTATAGTATCTTAGTCTGTTTGGGGCATTTTCCTCCCTTGTTTTTTTTCATATTGTCTATGTGTCTTTCTCTCTTGCAGTGTGGGTCTGAGGTATTTCAATTTTTACCCTATAATCTTGTGGTGTCCCTGAAGGTTAGGAATACCTCACCTTTAAGGGGGAGACCTATGTTTACAGCACCCAATGCAACTAATATGCAGCCATAAATCAATTAGCTTCTATATAGACACTTACAGTTTTACCACTATAAACAGAAATGATGAGTATGGTTATCTTCTACCATATAGCCAGTAGATTTGAATAAGAGTTTACGGTTTCTAGTGGTGGACAGAAGGAGAGGAAAGGGTAGGATGTGATGTTTATGAGTAGGATATGAGAATATAGAGGTATTAGATTATAGGACTAGTGAAAGGGGAATCAACAGCAGTTGGCTGTTAGCAGGAGAAAAAAAAAAGAGAGAGGGGCGACCCCATGCAAGGCTCCCTGTTGCCTCTGCAACAGGATGGTGACAGTTAGCACACCTAGTAGAGATGCCTCTGGTGAAACTGGGCCCACAGGGACCTTGGTGACGGTCTTCCTGGTGGTGTCCCTAGGTGGAAGCAGCCACGTCCCTAGTTGGTGGCAGGAATAGTGTTAAGCCTGTAGGTATCTTGCTGTTGGGCTTCCAGGCCTCAGTTGGTGTTGCAAGATGAAATTTGCCCCAACCAAAGGTGGAGAAGGTGGCAGTGGAGGTAATCCAAGATGGCAGTGGAGGTGTCCCAAGATGGAGACAACCGCTTTCAGAATGGGACAAGAAGGATGGGCTTTGCCATGGCATTGGGCAGCCTGTTTGGTGACAGCACCCTGTGTCATACAATGCTGCAACAGGCACCTGCCTCCTGACTCTGTCTGTTGTCCTACAGTAGGAAGGGCTATGGCAGTAACTGCAGTGCTCCAAGATGGAGGTGGTTTGGGTGTATCCACATGTGGATAGGGAACATGGTGGATAGGGAATTGCAACACTGGTGTTCCTCTCTGTGAGGGGGGCAATGGGTTCTAGTCTAGACTCCAGAAGAGGCGGCCACACCACATTTTCTTTATCCATTCATCAGTTGCTGGACATGTGTTTCTATTTTTTAGCTATTGTGAATAGTGCTGCAGTAAACCTGGAAGTCTCATTTACATACTTATTTCTAATCTGCTTCCTTGTTGTTGTTTCTGGTAACAGGGATTTGAACCTCGGGGCATTCAACCACTGAGCCAAATTTCCAGCCTTTTTCCCCCACTTTATTTAGAGATAGGGTCTCACTGAGTTTCTTAGGGCTTCACCAAGTTCCTGAGGCTGGCTTTGAACTCGCAATCCACCTACCTCAGAATTCCAGGCCATTGGGATTACAGGCTTGCACCACTGTGACCTGCTATAGTCTGTTTTTGATTCATTCATCTAAGTTGTCATGATAGCACATGTACTCGAGAATAAATTTGTTTTAAAATGGATTTTTCAGTGGAATACCCAATTTACAATTAAGAGATGCCATGGGCATCAGTGGAAAATAGACATTACCAAGCTGCTGTGTTTAGATCTTTTATAAACCCATGATGAGTGGCAGAAAAATCCAAAGTAGAATGTAATCCTCTAAAGAAGAATGTTAACATCAGGAAAGAGATAAGGAATGCTTCTGGGTGGACAATGTGGTTAGTATAATGGATTAAAAGAGTAGAATAAGTTAATATGAAAACTAAGATATAGTCCTGGGGCAGAAGTATCAAATTCATACCAGAATTTTGAAAAGAAGAGAAGAACCCTTTTTTTTTTTCTGTTCCTTTATTTATAAACTACCAACTACAATTTTGGTGGTGGTGGTGGGATTATAAAGTGTCACAAATTTAATGATTTATTACCTATTTTCTTTAACCTGCTGGAATAAGTATTGATTCTCTGTGGTATTTTTGTTTAGAAGATCTTAGTTGGTTACTGTGTAACTGTGTCACTAACAGGTAGGTAATTAATTACCATGAAAAAATAAGATCTGACTACTTTTTAATTTCTCTGTAAATCTTTACCCTTAAATTCAGGAAATGTTGAAAGGAAATAGCATTTTAAATCTCCTTGTTTTCAGGTGGTGAAGAAATGGACTATACTTTGAAGCACAGATACAAATGAGTGAAGCATCCTGTGGTCTGCAGACAATTAAAGAAAGGTTCATATTAAAAGGAAACATCTACCACTTACTCCAACTGACTGCTGCCATTTGAAACAAAGGTCCGAACTTTCCAGATTTTCCCATTTTTAAGAGCAAGAGAGGAAACTGGATCTTCATGTAAAATTTTCTTGATTTTTCAAAAACGATTTTTCAAAATAATTTAGAAAACAATATGCTACCCCAGAAAAAACTCATATGTGCACCCAGTTTACTTAGCCAATAGGCGGTTCACACACAAGTGCTGTTCTGGGGACATTTTTATTTAGATATTTAGATGTATTGGGGAGAAATTTTAAAATCTCTATTTTCAAATTAATTTAAAATTAATCATTGAGGATACAATTTAGGTCCATCAATGTCCTAGGTACTGTTAGGTACACATAAAGGGGAAAGGTATGACTATGAGCTTTGAAGGTTTAGAGAAAGAATCTGCCCATGGTATCAAATTTAAAACATAAAATGAATAGCCAATGTTCATGTTGCCTACTTAGCTGCAGATCTGTAAAATATTTTCAATAGAAAAATAATCTACTTAAAAACCACTCTTTAAATTTTAAATTATAATTGGTAGCACATATTAATTATATAAAATGTTGAATTTCATTGTGAATTTTCCATAAATATATATAATATGCTTTGATCAAATTAACTCTCCTCATTACCCTCTTTTATCTCTACCTGATCTCTTCCCCCTTCCCTGCTCCTATTCCTTGCATGTCATCTTATTTTCTTCCCAGTAAAATCCATTCTTTATGTGGGAAAATAAAGTGGGTAATTTATATCCTATCATAGGGAAATAAAGTTCAGAAAATCCATTTTTCTATTAGATGATAAAATTTCTTTCCTCTGAGAAATTTCGTTTTCTAAGGAATCAGTGTCAACCACCTTGTTTTCCCTTAAAGGATATAAATCTTTCTTCACAAAAAGTTCTAGATTCAGTATTCAGTGTTCCATAGGCATTAGAGTTTTAGGAGTTTGAATAACTTCTAAGCTTGGCAAGGAAGTTTTCTGCTGAATTGATGTATCAGGAAAACAGTGAACTCATCTTTTAAATAAGCAGAGGAAAATTAGTTGCAAACTAGTTGACTTGAGCTAAGGGCAATTTTAATTGGGTGGTTCATTTGTAAGTCTTTCTCCTTCTAATTAAGTGGAGCACCACATTAAAGGGGGTGAGCAATTTTCAAGGAAATAAAAGCATTGATACTTGCCTTGCATAGTTTTGAAACAGACATTTGTCCGGGCTGCTGAAGAAGCACTATTTTTACCCTCCCCCCACACACCAAAATCTCCAGTAGACTTCTTTTTTCTTCCTTCAACAAGGACAGATTCCTTCCATTTTTGACACTAAGCATGGACAATAAGGGGTGTCAGATATCAAGTGTAAAGTAAACTAGCTTATGATACCCATCACCAAAGTAGGTCTTACATTTTGCTCTTGTCTTCTCTTTGCCCCTTGCTGATGAATCAGAGAGGACCACCTGGGATGTATCTGAGCTAAGGAGCTCATCAGTTCTCTGTGCCCCCATCTTCTGCCTTTGATCAAAAATGGACTGGGGATGTGGCTCAAGCGGTAGCACGCTCGCCTGGCATGCGTGCGGCCTGGGGTTCGATCCTTAGCACCACATACAAACAAAGATGTTGTGTCTGCCAAAAACTGAAAAATAAATATTGAAATTCTCTCTCTCTCTCTCTCTCTCTCTCTCTCTCTCTCTCTCTCTCTTAAAAAAAATGTAGCCGTGGGACTCTGTAATATTAAGAAATATATAGCTTGCAGGACATTTTGTTACAATGAAATTAAATCATGACACCTAGGATTTTATAGTGCTGGATCCTGTATTCTTCCTTTTCCCTTTCCACCATACTTTATTTTTACTTTCCTGAGTGACTGTTTATTTGGGGGTGGGGGGAGTGATGGGAGTGCTGAGAGAGCCAAAGGAAAAGCTTTGCCTGAGTGGTACTACAGGTGTTAGATGGATTTCACTATCTGCAATGTGCCCTACTCTCTAGTTGTTGCATTTGTGTCAACTGTTTTTTTTTTATTTTCATTTTCATTAACTTTGTTACAAATGAGTTTAATTTTCATTGTTTAATGTGTTTTCTTTCTCTTTAGAATGGCAGGTATCAAATATTATTAGTAAATGTATTCATCATGGGGAGCCACTGAATTTATTTGTTGCCTCCAAGACATTCAGAACACTTTAAGATGCAAGAAAAAAATGTTTATTTTTACTTAATATATGAATAAAAATTCAATAGAGCTTGTGAATAGTAGCTGAACTCTAACACTGCAATTTTTATGTCTTCAGAGCTTTTTATTTCAATTATTCCCTTTATTCATGTGTAAAAAGAGCAGAGGTTTGGGAAGTAAGGTGGTCTAATTAAAAGCATCCCATAAAAAAGTTCCATATTCTTCTAGTTTGAATATCATATGTTGATAGTAGTGTCTAAAGTAGTAAAGGAGAAAGAAGGCATGCTCAAATCATATTGAAAAAAGACATCGGGTAGCCCATGGGAGGAAATGAGGAGAGTATATGAGCATTTCTTCTAATAGTCATGTCATATCATATGGTTACTTTGGGAACTGTGGAATGAGTGGAAAGAAGGAAGATGGAAGGGAGGATGGAAAGAAAGTAAAGGACCCTATTCTTTCCTTTGTCACTTCTTAAATTTCCCTTAGTGTCAGTTTCCACAACTGTAAAATTAAGCACTTGGAATATGACCTCTAAATTTTCTTAGCTCTGCGTTCTCTGACTCATTAATTTAAATGGTAGCAGTGTTTTCACTTTGATTCTTTAAAGTTCTATTGCCTCATAAAAACTGGCTAGTTATGAGAGGCTATATGATGTGGTGAAAATAGAACCTGCCTTCAAGTCAGACATTCCTTTGGCCAGTTCTTGCATGACTTTCGTCCCCTCAACTCTAAAGCAGAGGGCCACCAGCCTCACAGAGTCACAAGGAGGACTGGGGGTAAAGTAGTGACTTTGGTGCCAGGTATTTGGTTCAGTATCAGGATTTCAAGCATATGGCATATTCTTATGCTTGGAAAATTTTGTTAGAACCTCCAATAGCCTAGCAAGGAAATATTAGGCATGAATTAATTAGACAGAGCCCAGATTAATTGGATTTTAGAATTTGCAGGAACCTTTGAAGTGCTTTAGTTCAGTCCTCTCACTTAACAAATGAAAGTAAAGGATTCTGAATTTTGGTGCCTTGGTACCTTGCTATTCAGTGGGTTAGTGGCCAAGCTAGGAGTAGAATTCTGGCCTTTTAGATCCCAGTCAAGCTGTCTTTTTCATCTCAAGCCCTAACACCCAGGAGGATGGACAATAGCAAAGTAGGTTTTCAGTTTTGATATCCTGACATTTTCCTCCACCCTTATTATATACTGGGCTTATTGCTTTCAAAAAATTGAGGTGGTGTCTGGGGAGAGAATAAAAGTAGCTCTTCACACAGAGCTTTTAGGCATTTCTCAGCCACCACTATAAAAAATCTTGACCATAAGAAAGTGAGTTAGATCTGCTGCAAAATTAGGTCCTTGGTAACACAGTTAATTTCAGTGTAGTTCATCACATGACACCCCTCTACTCTGCTCAAATGCATGGAGTTGCTAGTAACTGCCCAAGAGTCTCCACATAAAACTCACTCAAACTGTCTTTTTCATTATAGTTCCTTGTGTTTATTTTCAGTACAGTCAATGTGAGACTCCTGTTCCCTGCTGATATTTGAATTATCAGGGATATGTAAGTTTTGAATTGATAGTCTCATCATGGAGTTTGATCAAGTTTGTCCTGCTGTGTCCAGGTAGAAATTTACATACAAGTAGTCAGGTACCAGCAGGGAGATGCAGCAGGGGGAATGGGAAATTCCTAAAAGAGAAATGAATATTCACCTGGGAAGACCCTAAGCCCACACTCACAGCTAGTGACTGCAAACTGGGCTTCAAATCCAAAGAGTCATAGGGTCTAGAGTTGAACATATCATCCACCAATCACATTGGTCCCTTATTCCACATTTTGTACTGTGATCATCAGGATGAACTAAAAATTAACACCAGAAAGTCTTGAACATGAAAGAAAGCCTCAAAATTTCATTTGTAGTTTGTGAAATATGGATATAAGACAGAGAGTCCTGCATACCTTGCCTTGGTGATTGTGAATGATTTATAAAGTGACTCATATATGGGACTTTTTCCAAGAAGCACTTGGTAGAGAACGTGTGTATTGGTGAGGGCTTTGGGCCAGAAGCAAAAATACATGGAGCTTGTTGGCCTTAGGGAAGTTTCTTGGATTCTCTTGTACTCAATTTATGAATCTATAAAATACAATAATATTGTTACTCCTTTAGAGAGGTTATTGTACAAGTCCAGAATAATAGTGCTTATAAAATTTTTTGAACCTGAGTATGGTGACCCACTCCTGTCATTCCAGCAATCAAGGAGTCTAAGACAGGAGGACCACAGGCTTAAGGCCAACCTGGGCAACTTAGCCAGAGCCTGTTTCAAAATAAAATAAATATGGCTTGTTTAATGGTAGAACACTTTCCTTGCATGTGTGAGGCCCTTGCTTTGATCCCCAACACCAGAAAACAACAAAAGCTTTTAGAAATGATAAAGATCTGTACAAATGTCATCATTTACTCTACATCATAACAAAGTCAGCTATAGTACAAAAGCAGACATTTTATGTTTTATTCATAGGCACTGGGAAGACTACAGTAAATAATACTATTATTATATTTCACTTACTAATATCAATTATATTGCTATTATATTCTTATTAATATTTCTCTTTATAAATGACACCCTGCATCTCTTCCCATTCCCCAGTTACTGTAGTTATTCATTCCTCTAGCACATAGTTTGAGGGCCTACCAAATATCAGGTACTGTTCCAGGCAAAGAGGAAATCCAGAGGGCAGATAGAGATTCCTGTCCTTGTTGGGCTTACCTTCCATCAGGAGGTTGAAGAATGGCTAAGATGATAACTATAACAAATAAGTAAGTTATATAACCTATTAGATGGTGATAAATGTTACAGAGAAAAGAGAGTAGAAGAGGGAAATTCAAGAGAGCCAGGATTGGGGGCAATTTTAAATAGGGTGGTGGTCAGATTTAGCTTTACTGAAAAGGTGATGTTTGAGCACCAACTCACATTGGTGAGAGAATTTGCCATCTCTATAAGTGGTAGGAAAAGCATTCTAGGCAGAAATATGACAGAGGTTGTAGGTGGGGTAATTTAAAGTCTCTTAGGTGGTTTTAAGTACATGGGGTTTCTTCTGTGGGGAATGGGGTCTGTTTGAAAGTTTTGAATACAGAAATGATGTGATGTATCTTACATTTTAACAGTGTGTTCCTATAATGAAACGTCTGGGAGCTGCGTAACTTTATTCAGAATTTATTTAGCTCACAGTTCTGGAAGTTGTGCTCTGGAGAAAGCCTCATGGTGGATAACATCACAGAGGTAGGTGTGCATGTGAGAAGGAGATATCCCAGACAGGAAGCCAAAGCAAGGGGGGAGTCAGCTCCCCCCCCCACTTTTTTTTCATAACAACCCTCTAGTGAGAACTAACAGGCTTCCACAAGAACTACGTTAATGCCTTCCACAGGCAGCATCCTCAGTGACCAAAGCTCATACTTCTAGGCACAAACTCTTAAAGTACCACCACCTTTTCAACTCCACCACACGGAGGACCAGGCTTCCAACACACAAACCCTGGGAGAAAACCACATTCAGACCATAGCAATCCATCTTACTGCACCTTTGAGAATGAACCTCAGGGAGATGAGGGTGGGGTTGGGGTACGAGGCAACAGGGATGGGAATAATGGGACAACTACAGAGCTCCAGGAGTGTGACGGTGGTTTAGTCCATGCTCTAGAAGTGAGGACAGTCAGAGGAGACCTATGTAGCTTCTCCGATGAGATGTCTTGACTTGGTTACAATAGAATCTTCTATTTAGATTCATCTGTGGCTGTGCCTGAACACCTGGAAAGACACATTAAGGTATCTATCTGGAGAGAGAAGATATTTTACCAGTTCTACTGGCAATATTGTAATAGGTCTTTTAAGGACTGATAGATTTTTTTCCTAATTTATTTTGGATTTGACACATTGAGAAAAAAATCCCTTGTGATAGGGGTCTTAAAACCAAAACCTTTTCTGAATCCATGTTCTCCTCCAAGAATAAAATTGATTTTTAAAATTTATAGCAGAGGATGAACTTAATGCAGTATGACTCCAATTGGAAAGAAATTCGAACGGTAGTTTTTTTTTAGAGGCAAAGCTTGCTTTTTTGTCTTTTTACTTACAGATTTTGTCAAGGAAAAGGATGGACATGTTGTTTTCGGGACATTCATATCAGTATCAGATATAAATATTTGTTTGAAAACTACTTTGCAATCAAAATCATTTCAAAGCCATATGTCTCCCAACTTAATTGGAAAAGTTAAGATTGTAAAACTTGCTTTACTCTTCTGATGAATATTTAAGTAATATATTGGATAAAATTAAATTATACTTTATGTATATTTATAAGGTACAAATTATATTAAATGTAAACTATATTTAAAATTTTACCACAAAATAACAAACAGGATCACAGTACTTTCTGTAAACTTCACAAAGTCTAATTAATTTATAAATGTTATACATATTTTTTTCTTAATTAAGCTTTTCAAAAGCCTTGAGATTTTTGAAGAACTTAAATTTACCATCTTCAAACTTTACACTAAGAAAGAAAAATCAAACCCCCTAAAATAGCAAAAATCAAACAAAGCAAAATCTTGAAACCAAAAACCTTTGATGCTATAGGACCCAGGATATTGTTTTCCTCCTATATATCAAAAGTGCATTTCCTCCCATCTCAAGACAGACTTTTTTATTTAAGGATCTTTATAATTTCCTAGGGAAGAATATGGCAACCATGGAGTTTATTGACAGAGTTTTTCCAGTTAGGCTAGTACCACAAAGGCAGGCAGAACCTTGGAGCCTCTGTACGTGTTACACACTCTCCTCTGAACTCCACCTCATTTTCCCAGTCTCTCCTCACTTCAGTTACCTTCCTAAAATGTCCAAACAAATCTTGTGAAAGTGCTGTGATCTGAATGGTGGTTCTCCCAGCCACCACTCGCATGTGGAAACCCGACCCTCGATGTAATAATATTAAGAAGTGGGCCTATAGGAGGCAAGTACATCATGGGGCAGAGTCCTCTCCAATGGGACCAGTGCTCTTATCAAAGAGGCCCAAGGAAGCTTGTGTGGCACATCTGCTGTGTGGAGACATGAAAAGAAGGTGCTAGGTATGGAACAGAGTTAGACCTCACCATGCACTGAATCTGCTGTTATCTTGATCTTGGACTACTTAACCTCTGGAACTTTAAATTGCTGTTGTTTATAAATTACCCAGGCTAAAGTGCATTGTTCTAACAGCCCAAGGAGACTAAGATAGTCAAGTATTCATAAAGTTCAAAGCTGCATCTATCCTTGTGGTGAGATGTATATGCAGTGTATCAAAAACCTCTCCATCTTCTCATTAGACGTTTAATGCTAATTTATTTTATCATCTCCCTGAGCAGTCTGATTTTTTTTTATTTTTTCTTGTTCAGGGAAATGGATGTCATGGAAATAGATTTCTCAAGTTTCTCCATCTTGTTTCCATTTGCTTTCATGCTGCTCACCACATAGTTCTGGCTTTCTGTGTATTAAACCTGTGGTAGTACTATTTCCTTTCTTCCTTAGAAGTCAAATGTGGCTGAATGATGATTCATTTATGTGTCAATTTGGCTATGCTATAGTACCCTGGTATTTGGTGAAACACTATTCTAGATGTTTCCATGAAAATATTTTTCTAATGAGATTAACATTAAATCAGTAGACTTTGTGTAAGGGAGCTATCCCTTCATAAGGTGGATGAGACATATCCAAACAGGCAAAGGCATTCAGAGAAAAGAGATTTATCTCCTCAAAGAAAGAGGGAATTCTACTAGCACAGCCTTTGGGCTTGAGCTGCAACATCAGTTCTTCCCTGGGTCTCTAGTCTATCAGTCCTGCAGCCTGCCCTGTGGATATTTGAACTTACCAGCTCCTGATTGAGCCAATTCTTTAAAATCAATCTATCTCTCTCTCCCTCCCTCCATTCCTTCCTCCCTCTTTCTCTCTCCCTCTCCTCTCACCCTCTCTCCTCTGTCATTTGCAGATTGTTACTACAATAGAATCTATATTTTCCAGACTGGAACAATCTCTAAATGTGCACTTTAGGGTCAAATTTTTCTTTCTTTCCTGGGTTTAATTATTTCACTTAATATCACTTTTAACCTTGGTATTACAAGAATTTAAATTAGGTTCAAATGAACATCTAAACTACTTGTTTAATTGTCGAGTTAACTGTGAAGAAATTTGAGCTCAGGAATGTAGAATCAATCCAAGCTAACAAATGCTAATCTATACCCCCCCCCCTTTTTTGGCTCAAAACACCAATTCAAAGCTATTCACTTATGGAATATAATAATGGGGTAATCGCTGACAACCTGAGGACAGAGAATATTCAAATGTGGTGATAAGAAAGATAGGTACTATCTCTAAGTAAGTGTGCATTTCCCACCCTAAGGGAAAGTTTCCATAATTCTTGTTTTTCAATTTATATGATGTTTTAGTTTTCTGCTGCTACATAAGTTACCACAAACTTAGAACAAGGTGAATTTTAATCACAGATTTCATGGGTCAGAGTTCTGGCATTTTCGGTTGCTCCTTGCTCAGAATCTCACAAGGCTGAAATGAATGTGCTGGCCTTCTGTGCCTTTGTCTGCAGGCTCAAAGGAAAAGTGTGTTAGATAGTTCATTTCCTTGTGGTCGTGTTACCAGCGTCTTTGATACCTTGCTTACTGTCAGCCAGTGACCATGCTCAGATCCTAGAAGTTATCCTCAGGTCTCGTTTTAGATGTTCTCCTACTTCATGTTTCTCTCCAGCCTGCATCAAAGGAGTCTTACATGATTGTGAGGTGATCATTGTGTGATTCATTTTACCATTTGCCACAATGCAATAGAGGTACTATTCCATTATATTCACCAATTCTATCCACACTTGAGTGAAGAGATTATATAAGCAATGGACACCAAGGAAAAAGTATTTTGAGGGTCATCTTAGAATTCTGAATACTACATGGGATCAATATTATATAGACTTGATAGAGGAAGTTGAGGTAACACATCAGGTGCTATTTCTAGTCCTAGTCTAGGTAAGGTGATCCCTTTTACATGGCTTCCCAAGCCCTCTGTATGTGCACCTCCATGGAAACCCAGGGACGTCTTCTTTGGACACCATTCCTACTCTGTTTCTTGCTTCTTATATCTAGAAACCCCCTCCTGAAGCCCTTTCATTTTTATTTTTTAATCCTTTCTTTGTCCAAGCAGTACCAGCTCAAGAGGTTCTAGATAGAAAGGACATTTAATTACAATATGGTTGTAAATGTGCATTTATGGGTACATGAGAGAATAGGCTCAAAGCTTCTTTGTGAAAGGCCTTTTACTTAAAAAAATAGAAAAAAAAATCATATATACACTTAAAAAGAGCTTCAGCTGATGAAAAGTTTAGGGGAGAAGATAAGGAACTGAAAAGATCATATCTGTGTTTCAGAATGACTTCTTAGGGGAGTGAAGAGGGGACTGGGGTGTGTGTGAAAAGGAGCGAAGATAGTCTTACTAGATAAATGGAAATCACTTATTAACTCTTAAAATTCAGCAAGAGTCACCAAATTTTTTCTATAAAGGACAGATAGCAATTATTTTAGTCTATGCAGTCCAGATAGGTGTTTGTCATCAGCTACTCTGATGTCATAGTGTGAAAGTGGCCATCAATGTTATGTAAACAGATGGGCATGGCTCTGCTTCAGTGCTACTTTATTTACAAAATTAAGCCACACATGGGTTTGGACCCCTGGTTGTAGTTTGGTGACCCCTGTAATGACTGTTACTGCTGCACTAAGCAGTGTTGGACAGAAGACAGAATTAATTGGCTAAATTATATGTGGTTTTAACACCTATTTTGTGCCTGGTGCTTTTTAGGTACAGAAGATGTGCAGTGAACAAAATAAGTGAATCTCTGCTTGATTTCAGTTTCCATTCTAGCAAAAAATAAAATATAAAATTCTATCATGTAATGCACACATTGGCTGAGAAAGGGAGATAAATTGAGTTTGTGAGGTGGATACAAATATGTACTTTCATTTGCAATGCTTCATTGTGGGAAAGGGCTGGTTAAGGATTGTGTGCAAATCATGGGAGTAATTAGGCAAACTGCCTCAATTGCACACTGACTCATTTCTTAAAGTCTATAAACATATGTCACAATGTGTTTTCTGCTCAATGTAATGTCTATAAAATAATCAGTACACATAAGAAAATATTTCCATGTGAACAGTCTGGAGCCTCAGCCAGAGAATTAATTTTGTACTAGATGAATAATGTGACCCTACAGTGAATTGTACAAGAACTACATAGCAAAGAATATAAAGCTGATATTTCTCTCTATAGATATTAAAGATGAAGCTGTTGGTCTGGGTCAAGTGGTGATTTTTACAGAAAAGCCTGAATGATTTCTCATCTTTTCATGGAAATTGTGAAGAGGATTTCAGTTTAGTAGGAACATCCGATTGCCTGTTCCTCCTTGACCTCTGCCAGCCCTTTCTGTGTTCAGCTGTGCATCCAGGCAGCCAAGTGAGAGAAGTTCCTCATAGTGAGTGATATAAGGGAAGGTTGTTTCCAAACATGGAAGATAAGGAATAATTCTGGGAAATGCTGACAAGCTATGTCATGGATGACAGAAGTGTGAACTGGGTGTTGGTTTTGTGACCCGTTATCATCCCCTGAACCATATGTAGAAAAGTAATCACAAACTTAATGTCTTTTTTTTTGTCTATACGCTTACAGTTAATTATACATAAAGCATCCAATGGCACTATAACCTGCATCAGCTGTAAGAAGAAATGCCCATAAAATTGTTAGCATCAGAGAGCCATAGGAAGTGGAATCTTTATTCTTCTTGAGCCACCTGTCTCTATGTTCAAGTCTATATATTTTACATAGGATTTATATTCAACCTAAGAAGAGTTAGCCTATTCATCATTATTTACCAGTGACAATGTGCTACGAGGGTCTATGACTTTATGCATCTCATGGGAAGAACCACTATAAATTTGTAGGGGCTCTCCATAACAGGTCAGCATGTGACCCAGTGAGCTACCCTTACACACAGGTCACCTAGGCCACAACCTATGAAAGGATATTTTCAGGAAAGGACAGAGAAAAATTCCTCTCACCCAGTGATGATCCTTAAGCTACAGTGCTTTAAACAGATACCATACTACCAGTCCCATACTGAGAATTAATCAAGAGAGATCTATGCCTTGCTGTGGGGAGGAAGGAGTGTTTATAAAGATAGAGGAGGAAGGGTACAATCCAACAGGGAAGAGCTCATAGTAAAGAACAGAAAAGATTAGATCTATTGCTGTGGTTGTTCCTGCTGGTCATTACCTGTTTGCCATCTTAGCAGAACTCCAACTCATTGAAGTATCTATACTCTCCCTCATTGACACAGAGGAGCTGATCTCCAGTTTTGTATTCTTATCCAGTTACACAATTTCCAGTGATTATGACATTTACCTAAGAAGCATATTAATCATACAATTTATCAGATTATTTTTTAGAAATTGGACTTACTACATCTGCATTGGGGGTCTCAGAAATATGAGTTTCTACCAAACATTGAAAATATATATTTTCACTAAGGAAGTTGTTATAAACACTGATTTAGGTTCACTGGGGCATGGCAAAACCCTGTTGACTTGTATTGGTTTAGTTATGGTCTGGTGACTTCAATTGATCCAAGATAACTGATGGAAAAGTCAAGGTTTTTGAGAGAGGAATTTGCCTTAGGAGGAAGCCAATATGACACATACTGAAAAAGAAAATGAACCAGGAATATGAATAATACAATAAGCCTCCGATCACTAACCCTTAAATCTTGCCCTGTCTCCTCCCTTTTGTTATGATGATCAATATCCTTATTTGTTGGGGTTGATGCTCAGTTGCAGAGTGCTCACCTCACATGTATGAAGCACTGGGTTCCATGCTCAATACAACATAAAAATAAATAAATTTTAATAAATAAAATTAAATAATTAATAAAAGTATATAAAAATCCTTATTTATTAGGATATTATTCTAAAGTTATGTTTCCTGTTCCTTGCAAATAGAAGCTTTATAATTTAACCTATTTGTGATATATTTTTCAAGAGGTATGCTTTTGTCATTTGGAAAAAAAAATCCTTAAAGAGTATTTCCCAATTTGCTACTAAGTAAAATTACAGTAAGCTATCAGCCTATATCATTTTTCTCTGAAAATAAATATGGAACACAGAGAAAAATGATCAGTTTTTTGCAATTATGTGGTGGATATTATTACCAGATCAGTATCTGTAACTTTTATGGCTTTGATATGAGTTGTTATGAAAAAATAACTTACTGGTTAATAAATGTATAAAGTATGCATATTTGAAAATGAATTCAGGAAGCAGAACTGGTTAAATGCTAGCAATGTAAATATTTTTAGTGTGTAGTTTTAAATATGAGAATTTACTGACCCACAGACAAATGAAATGGCACGTTTTATAAATCTATTCACATATGTGTGACTCTGGATGTACATTTCCAGTAGGATATTTGGTTGAATTTTGGTAATTACATATTACTGGTGGGCTGAGTATTCTATCCTTCCCTTCAAATGCTATTTTGTATGTAATGAGCTATTATGTGAGACTGGTAAGTTTCAAAGTAAAAGGTCATTGGAAACTTGACCTCTTCCTCATAAGTTTATACATAAGAAGAAATGCATCTCCTGGATGGTAGTGTCTGCTGATTGTATACAGACTGGCAAAAGGACAGTGGAGTTTCTATGTAAGAATAAGGAGTTTGAACCTTGTTGAAAATTATGAAGCAAAGTTTAAGGACTAGAAAGGAACTGTGGTTCTCCATTCCATGTAAAGTTGACACCTGGGTATAGCTTGGTCAGTCTGACTGCAAGAGTGTGCTGTAGGGAAATGGTGTTTATATACATGCATGTGCAAGTGAACATGCACATGTGCTTTTGCACCCACAGGTGATCTATAACACTTCGAAGCCTGTGTCACGTGGCTGAAGGACACTCCTTGACAAAGCATAGTGTAGAGGAAGAAGCATCCTACGTCACTTTGACAGGTAGGCCTGTCTTCAGCAGTTAGCTGGTGCTGAGCTGCTTCCCATGCAATTATCTTGGAGGCTCGTGGTTTAAAGACCAATCTTAAAGTATGCTAATTATGTTTCCAGGACAAGATGTTATATTAACTATACTGCATGGCCCTCTAATACTTCAGTTTTCCAGCAAATCAGACCTTAAAATTTGGTATTGCCCCTGGGAACCAAAAGAATGCCTGATGCCAACCAGCAAGCAAAGGTCTGCTCAGGGGTGTCTTAGAATACTTCCTAGTGTTCTAGGAGAGAGGAGGTAAGATTGGCAGGTGATGTAAGCTAGCAGAACTTGTATCGCCCACTCTGATCCCAGATCTAGGAAGAAGAGGAAGTTATTAGGAGGAAACACAATCAGTTTATGAACCAGGCACCCAAACCCAACTTCCTTGATTCCGTGAGTAGTAAGAAAACAGAGAAGAACCCAAGAGTTTCTCATGGAATTTGAGGGATTTCACTGCAAATTGGACATCCTTAAAGGTGGTTTTTGTGCACAGAAAAAAAAAAAGTACCCAGAGACATCTTCTTTAAGAAAAAAAATTACATATTTCAAATTAAATCCTAGGTCTTCCTTCAACTTCAAATCTCAAATCTTATGAGTATTTATTTTTATGCATATTAACATGACAAGTTTTAGCAACACTTTTAAGAGAGATATTACAATTTGGTTAAACTAAATTATCTAAGCATTTCAAGCTGCATTTATAAATTTAGTATACTCAATTTTCTCCTTAAATAGTTTGTCTAACAAGCAAATCTTCCTAAGTATAAAATTACATCTTGTAAATGTAATAAATTGAGCTCATTTTTATTTTAGTACTTCATTATGACATTGTTTAAAGTCTTAAACATTCTAATACTGCTTTCACACTTCTGTGAACATTCTTATATTTAATTTAAAAGTGTAAGCCTAAATAAATTACTCACTAATATACTTTAATTGAAACATAAGACTAATTTTAGGTACTCGAATATTTTAATTGCTCTTAATATTTAAGAGCATACTTATGTACAGAAATTATTATTATCATTATTATTATACATGTGTATGATGAATGTGTATAGAGATTATTCCTAGACTGAAAACAAAATATTACTATTTTAAGTGATTTTCCCTTTTTTTAGTTCTCAAAATGTGATCTTAGAAATAGCAGCATCAGTATCACCTGCAAAATTGTTAGAGATGCATGTTCAGACCCCACCCCAGACCTACTGACCTAGTAAATCAAAACCTCAGAGATGGGGCTCAGCAATTTGTGTTTTAATAAGACCTTCAGATGATTCCAAGAAGGAAAGAGGGAGGTAGGAGAAAATAGCACAAGTAAATAGCCATGTAAATTTCCACCTTCAGTAAAGACTTGCTTATGTTAGCAATTACAAGGGCCTGGCTCACTGGCTTGTTCCCATTACACACCTGGAAAGACATCTACCTATTGTGCTGTACACAGCCCACTTACCCACAAAGCCAGAGTCCATAGTCAGTCCCTTTTCCACTAAGGACTGCCTTTTGTGGAAAAGATATTGACAATGCTGAGAAAAACTTGTTAATTAAACTAATTAACATATAATTTATTTAAAAATATCAATCAACAATTTCTCTCCATAAAATATTTGGAAAAAACTAACTAAAAGTAAACAACTCGGGGGGATAGGGAGGGCAGCAGAATACAACTGACACTAGGATTGCTGTATGTATACACATAAATGTATAACCAATGTGATCCTGCAATCTGTACACGTGGAAAAATGAGAATTCATACCCTATTTGAATCGAATGTATGATATGTCAAGATCATTGTATTGTCTTGAGCAACTAATAAAAAAGTAAACAACTCAGGTAACTTTTACAATAAAAGATAACACAAAAAATAAAGGATAATTTTTAAAAATTCAGAGAAATTCAAGAAGATATTACATTCATGAACATTGAGAACCAACCATGAAAATAAAATAATCATAAAGCAAGAAAAGAAATGCAAAAAACTAAACACATACTTACTGAAATCAAGTATAAGAAAGGTAGATTAAAGGAATGGACATAAATAAAAAGTATTAGTGATCAGAAAGAAAAAGTTAAGAAAATTTTACAGAGTATAGACAGAGTATGAGAGAATTAAGAACAAAAAGTAAGAAAAAAAAGCACAAACAAAAATTTAAAAAGCAAACAAGTAATTAAGAGACATTTCCTTAAACTGAAAATATAGACAGATGCAAACCTTCAGATGTGAAGGTCTTGCCACATGCCAGACATGTGTAAAGGAAAATGTTCCAAATCTGGCTGGATGCATCTTGGTAAAAGCTGTGAATATCACTGGGAAAGAAAACAAAGTCACAAACATGGGAATCAGACCAGTGTTGGCCCCCTACAGCATAGATACTAGAGGACAAAATAGGGCAGGATTTTCTAAGGAAAGGCTTTTTTGTCTAGAATTCAGTAGCACATAAATAGTATTCTAAAACAAGGATACAAGAGAGACCTTTCCAAATATTCAGTAAGTTTTGAAAATTTTTGTTTTGCAGGTTCCTGATCATTCAGTTAGTCAGTTACTCAAACTCATTAGAGAAAGAAGAATGAGAAAGACATAGGAAATAAAACCTATAAAACTAGCAATTTAATAATTAAATTAAGTCATTTTTTGGTGTGAAGGTAATATTCTCAAGTTTTCCCAAAAATGTAGAAAAATATTACTAAATATCTAATAGTAATCCCAATTTAACTTTCATATAGTTTGTATAAAATGGGTGAAGGAAAACAGAGAGAAAAACATACTGAACATCAGGTATTGATCATCTAGTGTTAGCACTAGAGATATTTTGAATTTTAGAGTTTGAAAAATATTTGGATATTCACTTTTAAATATTAGAGAAATACATTCAATAATTTATACTAAATCCATCCATTCATTCAACAAGTACTTATAGAATACTACACCTGTTCCCTACTAGACACTGGAATCAGTACAGGGATCCAAAAAAGTGGTGTTGCCCTGTTCACAGGAGCTTAGGATTCATCTCAGCAAGGAGGGGATCTGACACAGGACACTCAAGGTACTGTGGGATTTCATAGGAATGGTTCCTGATCCATTTGTGGTAGGAGATAGAAAATGATGGTTGAGATGAGATCAGAGAAAGTTATTCAGGGAAAGAAATACATGAAGGTGTGGCAATAAGGGGGCTTGCGGTACTTTTAAAAACCTCAAACAACTTCAGTTTGCCAGGACTATTAAGTTCAATGGCATAGACATGAGATGAAACTAAGAGGTGAGCAGGGGCTGGATCCTGCCTGTTCTAACTGATGTTGGAGCAATGGTAATAACATGGAAACAGTCACACAGCAAGACTCTGTCTGGCATGATAGTTTTTCATGTCAGAAGTTAACTTTGGGATAAACATGGTAAAAATACAACCTTTTATTTCCTCAAAACCAATAACGTTTTGCTATAAAGAATTTACTCTGTCATTTGAGTTAGAAAAAAGGCTTGGGTTTTGTAATTTGGGGTTCAAACCTCAACTCTATCATTTAGCTAGGTATGTGATTTCAAGTATATTACTCAACCTCTTTGAGCCTCAGTTTCTGGCTTGTAAAAAGAAATTAAGATACTGTTATCTTCCCTGGAGGGATTTTGTGGCATCGGGAATTACAAATGAGAATTTAATATGAAAGCCTTAAGCACAGTGCTTGGCTGTAAGAGAGCATTTTTGTTCCAAGAAGCAGAAGCCCATCTTACACTAAATGAAGTCAAAGGGAGGAACCTGAGAGAGGACATTGGCATATCTCTACGAAGCCAAGGTGGAGACTGAAGCTTAGCCTCAGGAGCAACTGGGCTTAGAAATTTGGGAACTGAAGAATCTATACCTCTCCTCTACGCATTAACTTTCTTCTCCTTCCCGAAGGGCTAAAATCTCATTTGGGCAAAAGAAGCTTAGAATTAACAATGTTTCCTCTTCAAAGAATAGTCAGACTGAGTTGTAATTTCTTAGTGTCATTTCCAAATTTCTAGGGAGAGATTCTACTTTGCTCATTTTAGATCTCTGGTGTTTGTTCAACACACAATTAACTGGCAACGGGTAAATTCCCGTACTAAAAAGGGAAGAAGTATTTTGAGGAGAGGACAGATTCAGATTCTTTAAAAGGAGACCTAGTACCCAGGCCATCAACAGAAGTCACATGGCTCCCACAAATTAGGATAATTTAAGGAAGATTTCTATAAAAAGTGACGACAAAAGAATTGGGAGAAGTTGTAGGAGAGACATATAAGATCATATGCAAACCTGGGGCTACCCACACCTGTAGATGGTGAGGATGAGAGAAGGGAAAATTTGCAAGATCACAGAAGGAGACCGTTGGAGAGCTCAGATGACCTGGAGGGGAGCAGTGAGCTTCTGTTTGGGGATGTATCCAGTCCAAAACCACCTCATGGGGAAGGAACTGAGAGATCCTTGTGGTGACCCCATACCTTCCTTCTCTTATCCTGTCTGAGCTCTCCAATACTACATGGAAGACCAACTCTCTGGATTCTGTCCGTCCATGTTAGCCTTCTGGGGTCCATCCATGTTAGCCTTCTGGGGCAGACAACAGAGAGGAGAAGATGGGGAATAGAAAGGAAGTCAAGCCATCGCTCAAGTGGTTGTTACCAGAAGGAGTAGCACATGCCTAATATGTTCCTATATAGTATAAAGTTTGTTAAACTTTACTTTCTGTCTTCTTTACCAGAATCCACTGAATCTCTTATTTGGACATTGATTAATTCCATCTGTAGATGAATAATTAAACAATTTTTTAAGAAATGGTGGTATAAGTTTTAATGATATAACTACTATGGTTGCCTTTTGAAGTAGAGCTTCTTTTTTTTAAGATCCTTAGAACTAGGATCTAAACTTTAGTTGGAAAATCTTGTGAGCAATCTAAGTCTTAAAAGACAAGTTCACCAAGACACGTGTCTGTAGGAGGATGTCAAGTGCAATTTCTTTGTATATTGGCTGACACAGCTTGTGTGTGAGTGAGTGCTGAGTATCAGATTCAGAGTGTCAATACAGACATTTTTTTTTACATTCTATTATCTCATGATTCAGCATCTAAACATTACCTTTAGTTGATTCATAATGTTTAAAAATATAAACTTCATTGTATATTTGGTACAAATCTATACATTCTGTACCTATTCTAGAAATAAGAAATTCATGAGAATAGAAGGAAAAAAAGCCAAAAGCTTATGGTGATTTTCCTTTTGGAATAAGCTATATGAGAAATATAGGACAGCTTCTATTTTAAAAATGATCAAACCTCAGTATGGACAAAAAAGTTTAAGAAAACGATACTGTGTCCTTTTTAATTAAATTTGATGAAATGTGGGCATCTGTATTAGGAACACTAACAGGGTAGAAAGAATTTTGTTTCTTGTAATTGATCTGTACAGCTGCCACAAAACTAAAAGGTGAAATAATGATAATAAACACTAAATGAAATACATGTCAATTTGGCCTTTATATAAGATTAAAAAGTTAACTCAAAATGGATCAAGGAGCTTGATATTAAATCAGAGACACGGCATCTGATAGAAGAAAAAGTTGGTTATGATCTACACGCTGTGGGATCGGGCTCCAAATTCCTCAATAGGACACCCATAGCGCTAGAGTTAACAAATAGAATCAACAAATGGGACTTACTCAAACTAAAAAGTTTTTTCTCAGCAAAAGAAACAATAAGAGAGATAAATAGGGAGCCTACATCCTGGGAACAAATCTTTACTCCTCACACTTCAGATAGAGCCCTAATAACCAGAATATACAAAGAACTCAAAAAATTAGACAATAAGATAACAAATAACCCAATCAATAAATGGGCCAAGGACCTGAACAGACACTTCTCAGAGGAGGACATACAATCAATCAACAAGTACATGAAAAAATGCTCACCATCGCTAGCAGTCAGAGAAATGCAAATCAAAACTACCCTAAGATACCATCTCACTCCAGTAAGACTGGCAGCCATTAGGAAGTCAAACAACAATAAGTGCTGGAGAGGATGCGGGGAAAAGGGCACTCTTGTTCATTGCTGGTGGGACTGCAAATTGGTGCAGCCAATTTGGAAAGCAGTATGGAGATTTCTTGGAAAGCTGGGAATGGAACCACCATTTGACCCAGCTATTCCCCTTCTCGGTCTATTCCCTAAAGCCCTAACAAGAGCATGCTACAGGGACACTGCTACATCGATGTTCATAGCAGCTCAATTCACGATAGCAAGACTGTGGAACCAGCCTAGATGCCCTTCAATAGATGAATGGATAAAAAAAATGTGGCATTTATACACTATGGAGTATTACTCTGCATTAAAAAATGACAAAATTATAGAATTTGGAGGGAAATGGATGGCATTAGAGCAGATTATGCTAAGTGAAGCTAGTCAATCTTTAAAAAACAAATACCAAATGACTCCTTTGATATAAGGGGTGTAAACAAGTAGTTTAAAAAAATTTAGAAACAAATAATGTTCTTGTAACTTGATTTGTAAGCAAAAGAATGGAACTATACATGTAAGGATATTGGAATGAGACTTTAAGAATTAAGAATCAAGAGATTCAACTTTAATATTTTAACCACTAGTTTTTTTAAAAAAAATATTGCAGTTGTAGATGGATAGAATGCCTTTATTTTATCTGTTGATTTTTATGTGGTGCTGAGGATCGAACCCCAGTGCCTCATGCATGCTAGGCAAGTGCTCTGCTGCTAAGCTACAGCCCCAGCCCTAACCACTAGTTTTGACATTTAAAAAATTACTAGATCCTTTGTCCCACTCTTCTTGTGGGGTGCTTCTTAACTCTAAAAATACACTTCTACTCTCCAGTTTTGAATTTGGGCTTGTAGCTACTAAAAGGTTCAACTGTTTATGTTTACATTAAAAATATGCTTTCAACATGTTTTAGGTTAACCAGAGAACAGAACCCTGGTTAGTAAAGGGCAAGATTTTTTTCCCGGAATTTAGGAGAAAGTTATAAGTATGTTGTCAATTTTATTGTTTTTCTTTACTACCCAAGGTAGTAGGAATTCCAGACTTTTCTGGAAATCACTGGCTTGATATTTTTAGTTGTCTTGTTTTTTTTTTATATGTCAATTTGGCCTTTATATAAGGTTAAATGCTTTTTTTAAAAAAAAGGTGTTAAAAGCAGAAGACATTGGAAAGGCTGTTGTCTGTTTAGTGCCTTCCAGGTGTTAGGAAAGTCACACAAGATCTTGTTCATTTGAGTGAGCCCTCGAAGGCCAGGGCCAGGAGTGTGTGGCTCCATTATGCACAGGATGCCTATTCAGTAAGTCACTGTACTGGGAAGCCTGACTAGTTCACAGTCTTTGAAGACTAGTCATCTAAGCCTCAGAGATGCAAGGAGAGCAAAATGCTGATGCATTTTTGGCAGCCTGATTCCTTGTATTGCAGGCAGAGCAAATGAATGAAAATGGTCCTAAGTTCCGGTTTTGTTCAAATGGAACCTTTGATTCTAGTTACTCAGACTATTGTGTTAAAGCTCGTATTAGTCAGCCTTGTGTCACGGTGACCAAAATAAATGACAAGGACAACTTAGAGGAGGAAAAGTTTATTTTGGGCTCAAAGTTTCAGAGGTCTCATTTCATGAATAGCTTACTCCATTGCTCTGGGAAGTGAGGTAAGGCAGAACATCATGGGAGATGACTATGACAGAGAGAGAGAGAGAGAGAGAGAGAGAGAGAGAGAGAGAGAGAGAGAGAGAGAAAGAATATGAATGAGAGCAGCATACACCAGGATCCAGGGAAAAGAAATAATTCAAGGCCACAACCCCAGTGACCTTCTTCCTGCCCATTTACTTACAGTTATACCCAACAGTCCATTCAAATTATTAATCCATCAAATGGATCAATTCATCAATGAGGTTACAGCTTTCATAATTTAATCATTCAATTCTGAACATTCTGCATTACCTAATACATAAGCTTTCCAGAGGATACCTGTATCCAAACCATAACAAACCTCAATTGGTTCCATTTAAGTCTACATAAATATATGGGTATGAGGATCCGTTTCATCATTTAAATAAAATAAAATGCATTTCTAAAATTAAAACTATGAATTTAAAAAATTTAACAGCGTATTAGAATACAAGTACGTGTTCACAAAATGAAGTTCCAAATCAAGAAGTAAAGTAATATAGAAAGCAAGATCCCAGCTTTGCTAAAATACTTTAAATTTTACTGTAAACTAAATATACAAAAATATAAACTGTTTACATGGTGAGAATAGGAAAATTTTTCTTTGCTTCTTTATATTTCTGCATAGATAATAATTTGTTTTTTAATGAACAGAAATTATTTTTATAATCAGAGAAAAGTGAAATAAATGTTGCTTATAAAAAACAAAAAGGAAAAGAAAATTATAAAAGCTTCTCCACAGAGCAGACCCATCCCATGTAAGAATGTTTAATCATTCTAGGTAATTGTTCAAAGAACATTTGCTATAAATAAAAAACAAGTCCACCACTAGTTCTACTGGAATTGAGGACTATATTAGAATAAGCAGATGAATTTTGTTTGCAACTGAAGACAGTGGCACAAAAGCACTCCCTGGTTTTGTGTTTTGAGATTCATAACCAATCATTTTCTTATCCAACATTAATAAACACTCCTAAAATTACTATTATATTAAGAGAAAGAAAATGTACATCTGATCCTTAAAAAAGATGAAGACCAAAACCATGTGAGTGCTTTTGTTTTGAGAGCAATCTATAGTGTCTCAATGTTCTGCTCCAGACACTCTGGAATAGAGCCAAGATAAGAATATTAATAAAGAGTAAGTGCTGAGCAAAATAATTTAATTATCACTTGGCTTCTTCCATCCGAACTACAGGAATCTTTATTCCAAGGGCACAAAGGCACTGCTTCACTCCAGCTGGTTGGTGAAGAGCTGCTTTTCCTATAGAATATTTAAAATTACCTTATCCTTTCGCACAGCTTTTACTGTTTTGGTTTTCAGATATTTTGTGTATCAAAGACATTCAACTTTTGTCTATCAAAATTGAATCAATTATTTTTCTATATTCTGGATTATCATTTAATTCTGCTTAAGTATTTTATTTTGAAATATAGATGGCATTTCTTTTACAGGGGCATATTATTGACCTTTTTGGGGTCAGGGAGGGCAGATTCTTCTGATTTTCATTTGTTGATTCAACAAATATTGCTCAGGTAGTACATACCAGATCTTCCCCTATGTACTGTGGATTATTCAAAATGAAAAACTCTGCCCTTACGGAGTTTTCACCCTATGAAGGGAGCCAGACAAATAACAAGCAAATAAAGCAAATCCAGGTTTTGCAGGACCTGAGCCTTACATAGGATGGGGCTACCTTTAAGAAAAGGAATATAGAATTAGCTACAAGCCTGGGGCAAGCCCATGCAAGTGAAGAGCTTCTGAGTATATCACATGGAAGGGAGTGCTGTGGAGACAAACAAAATGGTGAAGAAGGATAAAAAGCCCCAGGGTGGAGGTGGGGATCACAGCATCTTCAGAGAAGCCTCACTGAGAAGATCAAATGTAAATAAAGACTCAGAGAAGGAAAGGGATCATGCCAAGGGTGTAGCTGGGGAATAACATGCCAGAAGAAAATAGAAAGTATAAAATCCCTATAGGGAGACCATGCCTATTGTGTTCAAGGAATGAAAGGGGGGGCTGGTAGGCAGAAACAGAGGGAGCCAAGGAGAATATAATAAAAGATGAGTTACAAAAGTACCTAAAGAGAGAGAGCAGGGAGGAGGGTCAGATGATGTAGGACCTTGCAGGCCTCTGTAAATGTTCTTGGCCTTCTTTGAGAGTGGAAGGACTTCACTAAAGGTGAAATGTTTACTTATGCTTTTACTCAGGTGGCTAAACTAAGAATAAACCATAGGAATAAAAAATGCAAATAAGGAGGTGGATTAAAAGGATATTGCAACAATCCAAGCTCCAGATCATGGTCATTTGTACTAGTCAGCTGGTGAGGATGAAGGAATGTGGTTTGTTTCTGAATATATTTTGAAATTATAAGAGATTTCATGGTAGAATGGATATATTTTGTAGAAAAAAAAAGATGTCAAGGAGATATGGGTTTTATTCTGAGTATATAAATATGAAATTTTAAATAAGAAATGAGATAAGAAATGCTTTCATAGAATGTTTTTGGATATAAAATACATAAGAAGTTCAATTCACTGTAACTGAACTTAAGATAAACATCTACTATGCACCTAGTGAGACTGGCACATAATGCAGTTAGAATTCAGTACAGTCCAATTTGAATACATCCATGTGAACATTATCAGCATATATTTGTAATTAATAAACCATGATATCATATACAGGATCAACATCATTAATTCAGAAATATGAAATGTTCTAGAATGTTCTGAATGCCAAAATATCTGAGTGCCACAAGTGGAAAATTCTACACCTGATCTCATGTGATGGATCGTAGTTAGAATGCAGGCACACTAATAAAATAAAATAAAATAAAATAAAATGGATAAAATTGCTTTTAGGTTATGTAAATAAGGTGTGTATGAAAAATAAATGAGTTTCATATTTAGATTTGGGTCTCAGCCCAAGATGTCTTGCTATATATACACACATATTCCAAAATCCAAAAAGTTAGAAATCTGATATACTTCTGATCCCATGCCTTTTGGATAAGGGGTAGTCAACCCTTAGTCATGTAAGTCACTGTATCAAATTAACACAAGAAATAAATACAAAAACAGAAGAAAGTAACCTGAAGATAGAACTCTTGAAGCATGATAATGTTTGGTTTACAAAGATATGGAATAATAAGTAAGAGACCATGAGGTAGACAGTATCTAAAGACTCCAAATCTCTCAAAACCTGTGTGTGTGTGTGTGTGTGTGTGTGTGTGTGTGTGTGTGTGTGTTGGAGAGAGGTGTCTGGATTATGCAGTTGTGCCCAATATTATCAGAAGAGTACTTTAAGTAGGGAGGTAGGAGGGTCAGACTCAGAGAAGGGATGTGATGAGAGAAGCAGAAGTCAATCAGAGTGATGTGGTCATTGAAAGGAGGCCACAAACCAAGGAAACCCAGCAGGTTCTCAAAGCTGCTAAAGGAAAGGAGGCTCCAGGAGGCTTCACACCTTGATATTAGGTTAGTGAAATGCATTTTCGACTTTTGACCTCTAGACCTGTAAGACAATAAAGCTGTGTTGTTTAAAACCACTAAATATGCAGTAACTAGTTATATCAGGGAGAGAAAAAAATAATAGAGACTAAGTCAGTGAAACAGAGAAATTGAGTGTCATGGGTGGGGCCCCAAAGAGAAAAGAGTAATAAACCATATCAAATGCTGATTTTGGGTGAACTAAGATGAAGCCTGGGGAATGACCACTGTATTTAATAATGTGGAGGTCATTGATGAACCTGACAAAAATAGATTTGGTAGATAAGTTGACTATGGAGGGAGCCAAGTTGGAATTGGCTTCATGAGAAAACAGAAGGAAAAAAAAATGGGAGACAGAATTGCTATGGAGCAGTGACCTCTGTGTTCCACCCTTTTCCTACTTTTTGAGTGACAGTGCCTCTTATCTCCAAGGCATGGAATAAAAAGCAGCAGTTACTGATACATGTAATCCTTATACATTAAGAATATATAAGACCTATAAAAGAGAAGTTACACACAGTTATGGGAATGTGTTTAATAACACTAAACTGTACATTTAAAAATGGCTAATATGGTAAAGTTGGCTATATGTATATCATTATATATAATGAAAAATAGCAATTACAAGGTTGATATGTAAGGAAACCTGTATCCAAGAATTACAACATATTTCTTTTTCAAGCACATATAAAACTATGAAGACATAACACATATTTAAGCATCAAAATATATATAATGCTCCTGCCTATAAAGCAATAAAATTTAGAGTAAGGAAAACATAGTGAAAAGAATCTCCACGTATTTGGAATTTTTTAAATTTCTAAAGAATTCATAGAACACTTCAATAAGAATTGGTAATGGAAATTAGAAAACATTTAGTCCTGAATGATAATGCCAAAACATTAAGTCGAATTATATGTGATTTGGCTAAAACCACAATTATAAAACAGTAATTTTAAATGCATACACAGATTAGAAAACAAAAATAACTTAAAATCTATTAGCACAATGTACAATTTACATGGTGTTATGATTTGGATATGAGTTTAAAGCTCCAGTGTTAATGCAGAAATATTCATAGGTGAAATTATTATGAGAACTATAGCCTAATCAGTGGATTAATTGATTTCCTGGATTAATAATTTGACTGGACAAACTGAGAAATAACTATAAGTGCTTAATTTCAATGGACAAACTAGGAGTTAACTGTGGCAGATAGGACCTGGATGGAGGAAGTAGGCCACTGAGAGTGTGTCTTGGAGTTTGTATGTCTTGTCTCTATCATCTCCCTCTTTCTCTGCTTCCTGGTTACCATAAGTGAACATCTTTCCTCTGCCACTCCCTTCTACCATGATACTACACCTCATGTCAATCTGAAATGATGGAGTCAGCTGACATTGGATTGAACCTTGGAAACTATAATTCCAAAATAAACCTTTTCTCTTCTAAGTTGTTTCTATCAGTTATTTTAATCATAGAACAAAAATCTAACACAAAAATTGGTACAAAGAGGGGTCATTTTCTGTGACTAACCTGACTATGTGATTCAGAAGCCTTTGTTACTGGTTTATGATAGGAGTTTGGAAACATGGAGATGAAGATTGGATAGGTCTTAGACTTTTGTAAGCAGAGCTTAATAGACAATTCTGGTTGTTGCCCAGGAGACTTTAATGCCAAGCCAAAAACAGACAGTAGAGGCTGTGCTCAAGAGGTTTCAGAGAGTAAAGAGGACTCTATTGGTCATTAGACTAGGTCATTCATGTTACATTCTGAAAAAAAAAAAAAAAACTTACATACATTTTTCTAATATCCTGAGACTTTGTGTGAGGCTGAATTTAAAGTGAATTTAATTGATCTGGCAGCAGAGTATTCAGACAGTGATATGAGTATGGCTGGCAGCTTTTAGCCTAGTTTACTATGACATGAGCAAAAAGCTGAGAGGAAAGATTTGAAAAACACAGTTTGACTTACTATGCACATATCAAATTAAGGCCAAGAATGTTGGAGTTGTTGGGGACATTGTCCCAATTAAAGAGAAGCTAAGTACTTTTCACAGAGACAATAGAAAAGGCTATCTTCAGGGCATCTCAGAAATCAGTGAGACCACACCCATTACAGGCTCAACTGTGTAAAACAGAAAATTCCTTTGATAAGAGAATATGGGGGTACCCTGATCAGAGATGGGTGCCTAGGAAGTTGTTTCTCCAGTATATGGTTCACCATGCTCAGCTGCCTAGGCACTCAGAGATCAATAAACTTTGATCCAAGGAAGCCTGACTACTTCTGGAGGTGGTGGCAGATTTGGGCATCATCCCTGTGGTGCTGATTCTGCAGGAGTTCAAGATTTGAGAGTTAGGAGGATCTTGAAAGATTCCATCAAAATTTCAAAGGAAAACCTGGGAGACCAGGTAGCAGTTCTAATCCCTAAGGGGAGCCCCTGAGAGGGAGATGCTTGAAGCTGTTAAGAAGAAAGCCAAGATTGCAGTGGAAACCCTCTCACTCCCTGATTAAAAGATGCCAGTAATGTAGAATTCTTATGAGGATAGTTGCTGGCTGTGGATAGAACTAGCCTAAGAAAGAAGCCTTGCAATTGGCAAGGCTATAGGGGCAAGGTTTCCCAAGCCCCTTGGAGATCACATGTTGCCATTATGTGCCCTGGATGCTGGATGTACAGTTACAGGACTTGTTCCAGCATTGGTGTTGAACTTTTAGACAATGCTGGAACTGTTAGTCTATAGGAACTCCTGGAGGTAGACTAAGTGCATTTTGCATTGTGAGATGGACGTGAGCTTTTGGGGTCAGGGACAGAATGTTGTAGTTTAGATATGAAGTGACCCCCCACAAAGCTCCTGTGTTACTACAGGAATGTTCAGAGGTAATCTGATTAGATTATGAGGGCTGTGACCTCATCAATGGATTAATCCATTTGATGAATTAGTAGTCTGAATAGATTAATTCAGAGGTAACCATATATAGGTGGGAGTGGCTGAAGTAGGTCACTAAGGGGATTTATATATTTTGTCCCTGGATCCTCCCCTCATTTTCTCTGCCTTCCAGCTGCATGAGCTGAGTAGCTGTCCTCTGTCAAGCTCTTCTGCCATTACACACTGCCTTACTTCATCCTAGCATGGAATGAACCTCTGAAACCATAAATTCAAGATAAACTTTTCCTCCTCTAAGTTAGTTTTGTCTGGTATTTTGGTCACAGTGATGAAAAGCTGGCTAACACACATGAATAAAAAAAGATTAATAAAGTAATCAAAAAATGTAGAAAGAAAAAAGTGAAGAGCATAATAGACACATTTAAAATAGAAAATAAATAATGGATACTTCTTTAGGGATTAGGAGCTGGAAGAAGAGTTTCTGTTCAAGGTGTGTATAATTTCAGTTATACAAGATGAAAAAGTTCTAAAGATCTACTGCACAATGTTGTACCTATACTTAATAAGACTACATAGTGCTCCTCAAATTTTGTTAAAAGAATACGTCTCATGGTAAGTATGCTTAACCAAACAAAAAGTGAAGAAACAAAAGAGGGATTAAACACAACCCAAATCAGTTCTTTTAAAATGTATCAATAAAATAGACAAATCTTTAGCAAATTAATAATAGAAAAAAGGACAATGAAAATTAAATTAAACAATTGTAAAATAAAATTTTGCCTTGTAATTTTGAAAATACAAGATTTTAGAAAAGTACATTCACAGAATATATTCAAGAAGAAAGAAAATCTGAGTAATTCTATTCAAATGAATAAAATACCATTGAAGAATTGATAAAAAAATATATAAAACAATAAAAAGACAAAACTCAAAAAGCCTGAAGAAAGCAAAACCAATATTTATCCAAACATATTTATTGAATAAAGTTTAGATACTCACTGGGCACAGTGGTGCATGCCAGCTTGGGAGACTAAGGCAGTAGGATTGAGATTTCAAAGCCAGTCTCAGCAATTTGGCGAGGCCCTAAAGCAATTCAGTTAGACCCTGTCTCTAAATAAAATACAAAAAAGGCTGGGAATGTAGCTAAGTGGTTGAGTGGCCTGGGTTCAATTCCCAGTATCAAAAGGAAGGAAAAAAATGTTAAATACTCTATTTCTTTATAATCTTCTTAAAAGAAAAAAAAAATACGACAGCTTCTCAGCAATTCTGTTTTAGTAAACTGTACCATCATATAATCTGTCAAGGACAGTTAATGAAAGAAAATTGAGACCCTTATCTTTTGTAAACATAGATGTAAAAAATCCTAAAAATGTTACCAAAAACAACAAAGAAATGTGTGTGTGTGTGTGTGTATCATGACAAAGGAAAACTTTTGGCAGGGGAGGGGAGGGGATGGGAATAGGATAGATAGTAGAGGATAGGAAAGATAGCAGAATACAACAGTCACTAGTATGGCAATATGTAAAATCGTGGATGTGTAACCGATGTGATTCTGTAATCTGTATACGGAGAAAAAAATGGGAGTTCATAACCCACTTGAATCAAATGTATGAAATATGATATGTCAAGAGCTTTGTAATGTTTTGAACAACCAATAAAAAAAAAGAATGAAAGCTTACCAATGTTAAAAAATGTATGACAATTTATCATAATAAGAGATTAACCATTTTAAAAGCATAGAATTATCCCATTACATGTGTTAAAATCATCTGATAAACTCAATAAATATTCATAAGATAAACTTAGTAAACAGGAATAAAGGGACATTACTTAATATGATAGAAAGTTACAGCCAAATGTAACTTACTTCTAAAATAGTCTTTAAAAACACTGGCTTTACATCAGAAATAAGACCCCGATGCCTTTGAACACAGAAAGTATTTACAAGTCAATTTTCCTTTCATGAATGGAGGGACTTTGGGCGAAGGGAAGGAAGGAAGAGGAGGAGGTAAGGGGCCAGGAAAGATGGTGGAATGATATGGACATCATTACCCTAGGTGCATGTATGACTGCACATATGGTGAGCCTCTGCATTGTGTACAACTAGAGAAACAAAGAGTTGTGCTCCATTTGTGTACAATTAATCAAAATGCATTCTGTCACATATAACTGATTAGAACAAATAAAAAATTGGAAAAAACACGAAATACTTAAATAATAAATTTATCCAAATATATGCAAATCATTGCTGGAAGGAAGCAACCCATTAAGTCTCAAGTTTTGAATTCTTTGACTATCTTAATGAAATGAACACAGAAGTATTAAAATAAGTTGTAAATAAATATTTTCCCTCTCATTACATGTACAATGATACATGTGAAAAATGACATAGCTACAGGTGACAATGAAAAGACAACTTAGTAAGTCTTACAAATAGTGCTCTTTAAGCCATGGTATGAAAATGTATATAATTTCTATTACTAAAATGTTATAAAAGCATAATGAGCAATTATAGTCAATACTTTTCATATTATATTCTATTTTAACTTAGTAATATGAGATTGGCTTTTTTTTGTCTTCTTAGTCATTCTGCATTACTATTTTACTTACCTTCATCAGTAATTATTCTAATCTATCATGGGGCTACAGAAAGAAAAAAAAGCTCTCGGTTTATTTTGATGCATTAAGTTTCCTTATATTTCACCAGTTTTGTTCATTAGGTTATTTACATTCTAGGTTGACTTTATGTTTTAATATTAATATTAAGAATGAGGATAAAATATGAATAATGACTTGATCCTTGCCTTACTCCATTAAAATGGAAAATTTTACAAACAGTCAGTTCATATTTAGTCTTTACTGTCATTAATCAGCATGGAAGCTTCTGTTTTTAGATGATTGTTTGTTAAATTGATGATTGCTCAATTTCATAGCCTCCATGTCTTGAAAAAACATACAGCTGAAATATTTAAAGCAGAAGACCACAGGCACAGAATTTCTATCAAGCAGAGAGCACTGATTTCCACATATTGTATTTTGTTCACAGTGATTACTACCAAATATAAATTCAGTTTTTGCTAACTTAATGTAGAGAGCCTTCACAAATGGCTTTGCTGGGTCCTGAAGTTTTTTGTGTAGAAAATCTAGTGCTACAAATTAAAGCTACTGTTTTAAGACTTCATTTTTCTTTGCAGTCCCAGGAAGAGAACCATTACCAAAGAAAGTGAAGTAGTAATCATTTTATTTACATTATATTCATGTGGGTTTACTTTGTACTACAATCTCCCAAGTTATGTTTATTACAAGATTTGTTCAGAAAACCCAAATCTACTGTGCATTTTATTTCTATCTTGGACATTTTATCTGCTTTGTTGGCATAATGTGAGGTAAACCTGTGTTGTGCTATGAAATTGAAACAAATCCCTATTTGAAGATAAACGGAACTGGACAATTCAGAGCAATTAGTCCTCTTATTGCCTGTGCTGATTCAAAGAGTTTATAGTATTCTTCATTATGAAGGTATTATGAAAGTATTTGTGTGTTTCAAAACACTCTGAAGACATCAATCAAAATAAACTTTACTAGAAATTGTTGTTTTCACACATATTTTTGCCTTTTCTGTTAATAACCAGTCATAGGAATATTGTTTACCGTTTTCCATGAGTTTGAAGTAGCAAACTACTAGAATTGATAAAAAATTGAATTCATTTTCCTAGAACACCAAGAAAAAAATAATTCTAATTCATTTGAATATGTATTAGTTCTGACAAGATTTTTAAGCATCTACACTGTGAATGGTTAATTCAATCCTGAAATGATATTAAAGAGCAAATATCTCTTGTGTTGCTATCATGAAAGTTATAGTATAATCAGGACTACAAGGAACATGTACAATGAAAGTTAAAGAATAATAGATGGGTGTAGACTGAGTGGCCATAGAGTAATAAAGAATTTCTCCACTAGCAGCTTTGAAGGCAAAAGGAGAAGAGAGATGTGGAAATCTCTGTGTTGTTGAGCTGCAGAAGCTTTTGGTGAGAGAAAGGTTTTAAGATTAAACTTCTAGAAACAGTGTACTTAAATAGGTTAGGAAAAATGAGACTAGAGGGAAGGGAAACACTAAGTAATTAGCTGAGAAGATAAGGTCAAGGGAAGATGGGAAAGGAAGAAAATTAAAAGGTAGAGTTAGATGTCAGTCTTGGGGGAAAATCGTGTTATACCTATACTTAACAAGACTGTGCTCCTAAGATTTTGTTAAAAGGATAGGTCTCATGCTAAGGGTTCTCATCAGAACCATTAATACTGTGATAACTGTCTATTCATTTAAAGATGGGAAAGAGACCCTGGGTAAATATTTAGAACATGTGGAAATTAAAACAAAAACATTTCAATCTATATCTTAGTTGTCCCCCATGAAGTTAAAGTTTTAGACTACTTTTAAACTATGAACCAGCAAATCATATGGATTCCAACCAACTCCATCAGCACTTCCTCCTCCCTACCCTTCATTACTTGTTTTCTTTATCTTTGTAGCTTATTTTCACTGTCTCCCATATTGTATACCTGCTTACAGTCTCTCATAGTAAGAACCTTATTTTAGGATGAGACGAATTTTTCTGACTTGTTACAGGGAAACTGCTGCACCTAGAAGAATACCTGGTGCTTAGAGGATACTTAATAAATATTTGTTGAATGAATGAATTAGAAAGTTCTTTTTCAATTTTTTTTGTTTTCACGTTTATTTTGTTTATTTTTTGCAATTAAGGATGGATTATTAAAAATTAGACCTGGAATTCATTACAGAATGGCTAAAAATGAGACATGGCATTAATTACAGATGGCTAAAAGAATTGCTTCTTCCAAAGTGGCACCTGTTGAAACCAGGCAGCATGAATGTGCAGTGGGAAAGATTTCTGTGTCTCTAGGATAATCCAAAGAAATGTTACTTTACAAAGTATTGATTATAAAGTCCAAATGGTGGACAAAAAATCAAATTGATGACAATTAATAGGAAAAGGAATTGATTAGTGTAGGAGATAGGCAGAGCCCAGATGAGACCTTCTGGCAGAGCCAGAAAGCCAATAAAAATGGTAGCGCATGGTTGATAACTGATCCTGGTAAGAAAAAATGCTTCACTGGGTTTGGCAAAATGGAAAATTTTGTATGGGGAAGAGCAGAAATAAGTTTGATAAAGTGAAGTTGGTGGTCAAATGAAGTTTATTGTTCTGCTCTATTTTATAACCAGAGAGATAACATGTATTTCCTTTACTGTACAAGAACATTGATATGTGTAATTACATTGGTTGTGCAGTTATGACACTGGTTATTGTAGATTCAAGTAAACCCTTCCCTACTCCACAAAATGTTCATATACATCATCTCATGTGATCTATGGAATAATCATATTTAAAGCATTTATGTGCACAAGTACAAGCATGTGTATGCATGTGCGCATATACACATAGATACACACAACCTACAACAAACACCTTGTGGAGTCAATTTATCTTTAATTGAAAGAATAAAAGAAAAAGTTGCTTTTCTTTTCATATTGCAAAGATTTTAGTATGACAAAAGTTTTAAATTATTTCTACATATTTTTATAGAAACATATCAAAGAATACACAGCCGAAAGCTTTGTTGGCATCATGTTCATCTTAGGAAACCAGAGCATAGCTACTACCTTTGAAAGTCCTGAATCTCCCATCTTATTTGCTGGAGTGTCATAGAAGCGTAGGTCCAGTACCTTACTGCAGACTCTTAGTGAACTGGATGGCTTTAAATATGATTCTGATCTGTTACAAAGAAAAATATGATGAACTCTTCAGAATTTTTTATCTGATTGGATTGAAGTTATTTTGACACAAAATGTTGCATGTATAAAATATTTTGGTAAATAATCAAAAAAGTAACTTTAAAATAGCATGATGAATTTTAACAGTGAGTGATAGCTATGTCAGCTTGGCAATGCTATTCTACAATCTCTGCTTTACAATATACATGCAGAAGCATTAATTAAAACTATTATGGCAAAATTAATATCAGAATTCAAAATTAAAAACAAAAATAAGTTTCTTTTATTTACCTGCTGTTGCTACTAAAGAAAACTAGAATTATTCATGTGCATTCTTTTTCATGGAAGGATTCCATTTATGTGATGCCTATTATTTTTAAGTTCAGAATTCCTTTAATGTCATAAAATGTTTGATAAACTTTGAAGTACCTTTGAAGTTAAAATTTTCTGTACCACATATTAATGCTAAAATAATATTTTGCATTAATAAAATACATTTTCCATCCTCATTCAAATATTTTGGCATAATATACTTAATCTTGCCATTACAACTATTTTTTGTCAAAATGTATAACTCCAATTTTAAATTTTTAAACAAAATTTTAAAAATGTAAAATGTAAAAAGCATTTAACATTTATATCACTTTTTAAGATATCACTTTTATAAGATATACCAAAAAAGTGAGACACCAATACAAGAATAATGCTCTGTTTACAAGAAAGTTTACAAGAATTGCTTTGTGTGTATTTATGCTGCCAAATGGGACTATAATCACTGGCATTGTGTGATTCTTTAGGTTTTCATGCTTCAAGACGCTTTTCTTCAACCTTAAGTATAGAGAGTCTTAGATTGGACCCATTAAATGTGTAATTATATGAGAAGAGCGATATGGTTTTGAGTTTTGAGGATTTTTATACATTTTGAACCTGAGAGCACATGATTTCTAAGAAACCACTAGAGGACTATTTTAAAAAATGAATAGCCAAGTTTTATATTTATCTTGATATGAGACCTCTGATTGATCTACTCAACCATTTAAAATTTTATAAATGAAATATCCTTATTTAATTTTATTTTTATATAGAAGCTAAATCATTAAGGATTATATGGAGAAACAATATGTAAAATTCTTGACACAGGTATATCTTGTTTTAGTAGGACAGTTTTTAATGATGTTACTAACTTAAATGAGGCAAAGTTGCCCAGCTTCATTAGTGACCTCCTTTTACACTTTCCTTCTGTCTGAAGCCTCAAGCAGTGTTGCAAATTTTCTCTGCTGAGCTTGCAATTACTTTGTCTTTCAGGCTTAATGTTTAAGCTTGAGGCATGTCATGTGTGGACATCTCTCAAATGATAAATAGATGTCCTCAAACACTTGTAGACAGTGTTGTTCAGATGAGGGCAGAAGAGAAATGTGCATACTTCCTGCCTGATTCCAATTACAGGTGCACCGAAAGGTAAAAAGATAGCAGTGGTTTTTGTTCCTTGGTTCTTGAGACTGTGTTTCTTCCAATTAAAAACAGACACAGCATGTGAGTGAGTCCTCCTCCCTTTCCCATCAGGGCTTCTACCCATCTTCCTGCTTTGAAGGAGAGCTCTATTGAACAGACCCTTAGTGTAGGATTGGAGTTTGTTCTGCAGCTTGCTTCTTCTGAGTGGTGGAAAGGATTTGCCTTTTCAATTCTTTCTTAAAGGGGTCACCCATTTCTCTCAACCATCTAATATATCCTATGTGAAATTGCTATGAAAAGCTATGCATCCTATGAAAACATGCTTAACGTTATTGCTTTCTCAACAATCACTGAAGACAGTTGGGTTTACAGCCAGAAGACAATCACATTACATCGAATGACACTTTCATACTTCATTTATTTTCCCCTCAAGCACTGCAGCTGTAATAGCTGCTAGGAAGCTTTAAAAACATGCAAGAACATTTTAAACCTCCAGGAACACTCAGATTTCAAACTACTTTTCTTGTATAACATCTTTAAATAATTAATTATTTCTTTTGTTTCTTTTTCAGTCTTCTGGTTTGGGAAATATTAAGATAACTGGAAATAGAAGGGGAAAAGCTCAGAGGAATTTTCTTGTGATTTTTCTATTTTCATAAAATCAACAACCTTGCTTTTGAGACTGCTAGAGTGTGTTCTTACGAAGGTCAATAGCACACTGGTGTGTTGTTGAAAATTGTTAGCACTCCTATCTAAAAGTCACAGAACAGTATTCCAAAGACTGTGTGAACAACTCTAGGGCTCCCCAGGATTCTCACTTTCTATTACTTCCAGTGGATTTTTTTCATGAGAGTTTTTGAGAAATGGTCGTAAGCTGACATCAAATGGTTTGGAACGAATCTATTTTGTTGGGAGAAAGGGTTTAATTAACTTTTGAGCCACACGAATTAATCTGGACTTGAGTTAGGGCCTGAAAATTGATTAAACTGTGAGCACCTATTCAGAAAGTATTTGACCAGGAAATAAATTAATTTCTTTAAGGTCACTGACCTTACAAGTCAATGGGTGGTTTAGATTAATACCACCTGGGTTTCAGCTTTCAAACACTGGCTGTCAAATTTCCCCCCAACCCCCCACACCTGACCCCATAATTCTGCTTGTCATCCACCTTATCTGTCACCTTTTTTTTTCTGAACTAACATTTTCTCACAGAAATGCAGGTGAGGGGCATTGCAATCAATGCAATAATTCATTTTAATTGTTTTATTTAAAAATGAATCAACATTCCATGATTTAAACGCAGGACAGAAAATGGCTTTACCTAGATTAATTTTACCCTATTAAAATATTAAATGACCATCAAACAGAATGCATTTATCAGTTTCATAAAATCCGGCTTAATTTAATGATCTACCTAATTTGCTGCTGTGTCATTCATTTTTCCCCTTGAGGCTTCACACAAACACACACACACACACACACACACACACACACGTACTCGAGAGTCAAGCATCAGGAGACTCCTCTCTACATTACCTAGAAATGAAGGTTGCAGGTATTACTGCAAAGGAAGATTTTTTTTTAAAATGATTAAAGAAATTCTGTTGAGGAATAAATGAAAGGACCCATTGTTTTTTAAAATGTAGAGGAGATGGCAACAAAACAGAACACAAATCCCTACATCATAGATTCTAAAGAGAATTTGAAACAAGATTCAACCTTGCTGCCATTTAAAAAGTAATAGTGGTCTCACAAAGTTCTCATCTACTAGGTTCTTTAGCAGTGTATGTAAAGTGACGATGGAGTGATACAAGGTGTCTCTCTTTCCCTTTGACTTCATGTCAGGTATGATTTAGTGAACAATTATATGTAATACTTTTGTTAATTAATTTTCCACACCAAATTAGGCAACCCTTTTCTTAGCCTAGTATAATTATCTTGTAGAATAATGTACATTTTCCCTCCCCTTTATAAAAATATTAGTAATTTTGAAAGAAATATTAATTATTTCACATAATTTCTAAGTTTTCATATTTTAGACAATAAGTGCACTTCTTAATATAGAATGTAATATATTCTTTTCAAAATAAACCCAGTGAACAAATACTTTGAGAAACAAGATAGGGTTTAATAATGCTAGATTTTTTTTCATTTTTTAGAATAAAAAATAATTAAAACAACTCTCCTTGTATTTTAACACCTTCTTGCCCTCAAAAAGAAACATTTTAGTATAGCTAAATCCAAAAACATATTCTAAAAAAACAGAAATAATGGCCTTATTGAATATTGATATTTATATTTTTGAAAACTATTAAAATGTTTCTTTCCAATGAACTAATGAAAAAAATAAAAACTATGACTTTTTTCATAGAATAACTTCTCTTCTGCTATCAATCATAGCTCAAATCTATGACCCAAATGTTATCACAGTTTGTATTATTTAACATGGTTAAACTGGTTGACATTAACCTAATTACAGGACTGATGTTGATGAATTATAGCTATGTTCCCATTTACACATTTCCTTCTTACTAGTCTAATGTTTTCAATGTTTCCTCCTTCAGAAGCCCGTTCACTATGTTGAAGCTATGGTAGTTCAGAGTATTATAATCAATAGTTTTTCTGGATCTAAACATGTAGTAGTATGGTTTTGTTATATTTTTTTTCTTTTTGTTAGTCTCCTTATCTTTTACATGGTATATTAATTTCCTAGGGCTACCATGACAAATATGTATTTAAAAAGCCCTGATAACTTTTAATGGTTATTTCTCTCTAGAAATTGATATTTCTCTCCAATTTCTGTTAAGAAATGGCTTAAAAATTAAAAGTGGCCAGAAAATTTTTTGCTTATAAATTCCACCTTGTAATTACATAACTGTGATTTTGCACAGCACTCCATGATTTGCCTTGTAACTTTTCACAACATAATTTACCTTCCTCCCACCCACATCTCCACATTTTTCCCCTGAGTAAACACAGGAAGAAAACTATATGTAATGTGGTGAAAATAGAAAAAAAAAAAGTGGTTTTCTGAAGATCTACCTTCAATTCTGATTCTGCAACAAACTGTATGGCTTCGTCAAATTTGTTCTTCCTCTCTAACTCTCCTATTTCTTATAGGGAAAACTAACATTTGTAGATCTCATACTATGAGACAAGAATTGTGCAGTTCTTTTATGACTTATCTCTTCATTCACCTCAATTTTATGAGTCAGGTATTTCTATTACCCTCATGTGTTGTGAGTTGAATTGCCTTTCCTCCCCACCATAAAAATGTTGTAGTTCTTCCCTTTGTATCTGTGAATATGACCATATTGGAACTGGAACCATTATAGATGTAATCAAGTTGAGGTCATAACAGATTAGGTTGGGTCCTAAGAGAATTATACAATGAGAGGAATTTGGACATTAACACACATGGGCATATTTAGGAGGACACTATATTAAGACAGAGCAAAGAGTGGAGTGATGCTGCCAGCATCTGGGGAGAAGCCTGGAATAGATTTGCCCTCTAAGTCTCCAGAAAGGAACCAACCCTGTCAGTAACTTGACTTCAAATTTCTTTCCACCAGACCAGTGAGGGGATATATCTCTGTTATTTTTTAAGCAACCCAGTTTGTACATATTTGTTATGGTGGCCTTGGAAATTAATACAAGATAAGGAGACTAAAAAAAAATTTAAGTTATGTGTCTAATAAACCTGTAAGTAATACAATTAGCCTCCTAAAGAAGTAGTCTGCCTCCCACCCTCTAACCACCCACCTCCATGCCCTGATTCAATAAGAGATAAAAAATCTTCTCAGCTTGAAGAATGGCCTCCCTTCCTTCATTCTTGATCTTCTGCCATCTGAGTTTTTGCAGTCAAAGCAGAGTTATCTTTCTAAAAGACAAAATTAATTATGACACTTTCTTAAAACCCTTCAAAGTTTTCAACTTCTCTTAAACAAAAGACTAAAATCCTTATCATCTACTAAGCCCAGTAGGATCTGGTCCCTCCCAATTTTCCAATTTTCCATCATTCTATTCTTTGATCTCCAGCCATCCTGGACTTTCTTTAATACCACAGATGTGTCATTATCCTTTCATCTTCAGGACCTATGCACTGTTTCTTCTGTGTGGAGAACTCTTTGCTGTGCTTTTCCATCTTTTAACTCCTATTCTTAAGATCTCTACTTCATTGCTCATGATTGTCTTCCCATTCTCCAAACACTGTGTAAGATATCTTGTTATTATGCTCTAAATTTTTTCTCTGAGAATCTGTAATTTGCCTTAATAAAACTTAATCACTGTTAGTAATGCTATCTACCTCCCTACCTGCCTACCCCCCTATCTACATATTTATGGGTAATTTTTGATTAGAGTTTGTCTCACCCTTTAGACTCAAAATCCAAGGAATTTTTGAACTGTATTAGGTAGAAAACATGACACAGTATATATGTTCAATAAATATTTGTTCAGTGAGTGAATAAATGAATGTATCAATGAATACAACCAGATAAAAGTAGAAAACTTGATCTGTGCCACTTTATTTTGACTATACTGATTGAGAAATGTCTTAATTCAAATGCCAAAATAAAAAGTAATTTCCCTTCACTATTCATTTGATGGTATTACCAGGCTTCAAAAAGCATAGAAATAATTCTGTTACATAGACATAATGACAGACAATTTTCAAACTGGAGAAAATGCCCTCCTTTTCTGATGTTGTACATTGATAAGTAAGAAAATATAAATCTTTAAAGTTAATATTAGACTACCCATAATTATGCTTCTTTTTTTTTAAAGAGAGAGTGAGAGAGGAGAGAGAGAGAGAGAGAGAGAGAGAATTTTTAATATTTATTTATTTTTTTTTTAGTTCTCAGCGGACACAGCATCTTTGTTGGTATGTGGTGCTGAGGATGGAACCCAGGCCGCACGCATGCCAGGCGAGTGCGCTACTGCTTGAGCCACATCCCCAGCCCTTATGCTTCTTTATATTAGAAATCTCACAAGAAAAACCATGCCATCCCTTTTGATATAGAAATGGTTCATGATAAAATTTATTATTTATTTTTAAAATAACAATTGTAAGAGATAGTAAGTTTTCTAATATTCTTGTCTTTAGGTAAATACTATTTTCTCAGACCAATCTATCTTTCTTGTACATTTCTTATTACAAATCATTATACTTAATATTAAGCATTTTTATCTTATGTACTACAGCCAGGGAAAACATCAGGATGGTCATTCTTAGAACATGGTTTGAAATTTCTTTTAAAGAATGACACTAAAAAGGTTAGGAGGTGAAAGAATACAGATTGCTTTTTAAAGTGTTGTCTTTTATTCCTTTCTATGGCATTTAAATTTTTGTTCAAAATTTATGACATTCTGAAAATTAAAACACTATGATTATAAATGGAGATCCTTATATGTAAAATCTCCACTTGCATTATTTAGTGAATATTTAAGAACTGAAATCAAGCCCATTTCTCAAAAAAACCTGGAAAATTCTCTTACTTTGGCCTGTGAAATCAGAATACTATGGATTTTGAGCTAGAAGGAAAACCAAGCTTTGGAATGAGAAGCAGACATGAGTTTGGGTCAATACAATCTTGGAATTAGGAAGGAGATGAAGTAAATTATTCACATTCAGAACTCAGTCCGCCAAACCTTAAACAAAGGAAAGGCATATTAAGCACTTACTACATAGCAGGGATAATTTCTTTTCACTAAAATTATAAACTTAAATTAGAAAATTACGATCTAATTTTATAAATTTTCTTAAAAGGTAGGTATTAGTAGTCATCCATTTTTTGTATGAAAAATAAGATATAGATCAATTAAATAACATTATCCAAAATTAACCAGCTAAGAATTAGCAAGACTGGCACTTGAATCCAGGTTAGTCTGGCTTTGAAGACAGTACTCCTCACTGCTGAAGTGGGCTCCCACCCCTTTGGATGTTCCTTAAGGTAAAAAGTAGCTCTGAAATTCCAGGGAATCTATTGGATTACTTTTGTCTGCTTATCTTTCCCACGTGGAGACCACCACTATTTTGAATGTCTCAAACTCAAATTTTCTTCAGTAATATATAATTTATTTCCTTCAAAGCATTTCTCAGAATTTTATCTACAGGTATATATTTCAAACTATTAGTCAGAACCCAGTAATACGTCATAGAATCAATTTGGTGGAAAAAACAGAATTTATTAAACATAAAACATAAAACATAAAACAGAATTTATTAAACATAATGATAGCAAATATTCTTTGAGACCTTCTCTCTCTCTCTCTCTCTCTCTCTCTCTCTCTCTCTCTCTATATATATATATATATATATATATATATATATATCCCATGAAAGTCACCTGCCTACAGAGCATCTTGGCTTCATATTAAGTATTATTTTCTTCCCTAACTTTTATTTCAAGTATATCAGAATTGTCTCCCCACTAAAAATATAAGCTTAAATTAGAGACACATGATAGAGCTCTCTTGATTTCCTATTACACCTCACATCATGCTTGGCAGATAACAGGTTCTCAACAAGTAATTGTAAATTTAGTTGAAGAGACAAAGACAGCACTGGGAAGCAGCAGTGCACATCTGGCCAATTCACCAGCTGAGCTCTCATTGCTCTGGCCTCCAAAACTACTATGTCAATATAGGGAGACTGAAGAGATGCCAAATCACAAGGTGAAAAAGGGGTCAAACACTTGCACTGATTATTTTAACTGGGATATCTTTTTCTCTGAAGTACTAGGGGATCAATGTAGAATATATGCACTGTAGAAAAAAATGGGAAAAAGAGACATCTGTTATCCTAAAGCTCAAAGACAACAATCATTAACAAGTGTAACATTTACTGTATTTTGTCTTGCATTTTCCTATAACAGTGTTCTGATAGTACCCTATGCATGTGCTTCACTGTATTGTAAATCCTCTTCCTAAACACAGTCTTATTGGTTACACCACAGCCCATTATGTCCATGTATCTTACCTTATTTAGAAATTCTCTTACTGCCAAAAATGTTAGATTGTTTCTAATTTGTAATATTATAAATGACTTAATAAATAGTTAAATAAAGCTTTTGTTGCATTTTTTGTTTCCTCAGATTCTCAGAAATGAAATCAATGCATCAAAACATGAAATTTTAAAATATCTTGATAAAACTGCCAGGTCTTGAATCATTCATTATGATCAAAGTGAAATGATAAAGTACTGTATTCTAGGAAACCCCACTTGAAGGACTATATTGCACTTTTCATATGGATTATTGATTATTTTGATCATCCATTGACATTATCTCCATTTTACTTGAAATTGTATCTATTGAACTTAGTCTAAAACTGTTTGATTGACCTACAGAGCAATCACAGCTTCCCCTATGAATGTTTGTAAAGCCAACACTTTAACTGGAAATAAGGTTTGTGCATCTAAGTTTGGATTTTATTTGACTTCCCATATTTGGGGTACTGATTGGGATGAAAGATTTAGCCCATGTGCAAACAAGAATGATAGCCTGTCTTTTGTTTTTGGTGCTACTTAGAAATATTGCTTTTCTATATTTGTCAACAGTGCCCACCATGTGAGTGGGTAGGACAGAAGATTAATAAGGAAAGCTTGAAGCCAAGTTATTTTTATGTGTTTTTGTTAGAATAGAATTCTATTTTTATTCTATTCTTATAACAGTTTATTTTTTTTTCATCAGGCAGACAAATCTATGTTGTCTAGAAATGAAATTTCTATACTGTTCCAGTTATGATAAGTGTCTTTAGGTATTGGAGGAGGTATTTAAGAGATAAATTAGCCATTTTCTGTATCCAAACATTTGATCACACTTTCAAATCTGCCAACACATGTTAACTTGCCATTATAGTAATTAGGGAACATATAATTCACCATGTTGTATTAAGTCCACTCAATTCTATTGTTTGTTTGGCCAGATTTCATTAAAATCAAGTTAAAAGGATTCCAAAAGGATATGCAGATTGTAATTCTACCCCATACCACCCTCCCACACATACCACCACCACTTTCTTCTATCTGAGGACATTTTTTAGGGTCTTGTGCCCCAGGGGAATCTCAGTAAATTTAGCCAAAGGCAGTGTCATGGGTTGAATGTTTGTGTCCCCTGAAGTTCACATTGATGAAGCCCTCACATTCAACGTAGCTCTGTTTGGAGATAGGGACTCCAAGTAAGGTTAATTGAGGTAATGAGGACAGGGTTCTGATCTGACAGGATTGATCTTCTTTTAAAACACACCAGAGAACTCCATGTACAAAGGAAAATCCATGTGAGGACAAAGGGAGCAGGTCACTGTCTATAACCCAGGAAGAGCAGTTACTAGAAACTGAATTAGTTGAAAACGTGACCTGAAGACTAGGAGTGTGAGAAAATAACATTTTGTTTTGTTTCCTCAAGCCAGCCAGCCTTGTATTTTGTTACGGCAGTTTGAACAAAGTAATGCAGGCAGGTACTGGCCAAAGATGAAGGGTAGAAGGAGAGGAGAAGTCTGGCTGTTTCTGCCTGTTTCCTTCTGTATCCTGTGTTGTGCCTGTGAGGAGGCACTTCTTCATAACTTTAGTACCTTCTGAGATACCCTTCAGCCTGTGGTCCCAATTCTGACCAAGACTTCTCCACCATGACCCTGTTCCCACCACATGGGTAGCTACCTTCCATCACCCCTCCTGCCTGGGATGATGCTGGCTTCCTGCTGTTGCCAGATCTTGGTTACCCTACTCTCCTCTGCTTGTTTCTCAACAATGGCATCATTTCTAAACTATATCCTATATGAAATCTTTCTGGTTGAAAACCCCCAGAGAATAGCCTCATTTTCTTGGATAGAATTTGACTGATATGAAGTCATTAGAAAGCCTTAATTTTTCAGGGATTAGAAAATTTTTTAGGTTATATGTTTGTCAGGTAATAATTATTGGAGGGCCCATGTAATCCACTCTGATTTGACAAGTCAGTCATTGTTCTCTTATCAGTTTGTATTTATGTCTTCCTCTTTCTCTCTCATACCTCATAATGCATTGAAAAGGGCAGAACTGAAAGTTACATGTTTCTTCCAGGATACTGTGTTCTTCCTCGTTTTAGCTACCTTCTTCTTTCTCAAACACTTTTTTCTTATTATAAGTATCTGTCAAAAAATGATTGAACCAAAATGATCCATGATAAAATTGAATACTAGGAGACTCAGAGAAATCATGAATTCAGACATTGATTTTGTCATTGTGATTGCTTCTGTAAGATCTTTAATGGTTTTTTGAGGGTGTGTTAGATGATGAGCTCTGATTTCCACAGATAATTGAGTCTTATATCTCTAGGTTTAATGGGTGTTTTTTGTTTTGTTTTTTATTTGGTGGGGGAGAGGGAGGGTCCATACTTTAAACTGTGCCCAGAAAATTCTCTGGATGGAATTTGATTGTAGACATCTATTATATTCTGATGAATGCATATCAGCTTAGTCTTCCAAAGCATTTTATAATAGAGTGAAGTTGACCTTGCAGTACAACAGCACACTTATCAGGCCATTGAATTGCCTCTCTTATGAAATAGTAGCCAGTTGCAATTGACTGGGAAAATTTTTGATGGGACTCTGCTCAGAAGGTTGTCCAAATATGTTCTTCATTTTGATTTCTTTCCTCAGGCTTGAATTCTCTATCGCGTATTTCAAGAGGACTGCAATGATCCATGATACATTTTAATTGAGACCTACTCAATGTTTCACAAGGATAATTTTCTATAGATTTCAACCATAAATACAAAGTGTTCTGTACACAACTCATTATAATACTTCAATATTTGTTAGGGAATGGTGTACTTTCTTCTAAATTGCTGTATATTTTCAGACTCAGTGAATCAAAATTCTGCCAAATATATATTAATACACTAAAAATTTAATTAAAACCGTAAAATAATTTATAGTTTCGGAAGATATATTTTGATCAAAATTTATCAACATTCATTAGTAAATCCAGTGCTTTTTAAAATACATTTTTATGTTAATAAATAGTATTCTTTCCTTAGCTAACACAAATTAGCAATAGCATTGTCTCCGTGACCTCTTCAGACCTATATATAGCATCATCTATTGTCACAAAGACCTACTTAGCTTAAATATTTATTAGAATTTATAAATATATAAAATCCTTTTCTCCAGCTTGGAAAGACAGTGCCAAATCACAAATGCCTTTCTCGCTATTATCATCATCCTCATCAAATAATATTGCATTCCTGCAAGTCTATGATGCCGGGCTGGATACTACTAAATTTTATTCAATTATTTATGTTCTTGTTTAGTAAAAAACATTTGTTCAGATATTATGCAGTATAGAAAGAGAAAGTGAGAGTTAAATGTTAGGTCCATATAATGTGTTATGATATGTTCCACCACAACCAATATCTTACAATAATATAAGAGTACTCCAGGTTTTTGTTTTGAGCTAAAACTGAATTTGGGGGAGGGATTTTATTTTCTACACTGAAAATTTGTTCTGCAAGAAATGCAAAATAATATCCCCAGGCAGTGTCAAAATGACTGCTGCTTTGCCTTCTTGCAATTAGAGTTCTAGCCTCGGGTGACACTGTAGGTACAGACATATGGGATCTGCACTTGATTGACAGGTTCATGAAGTCAGCTGGATGGGGGATTCCTGGGACTAAGTAGAGAATTCCTTTACCTTCAGGGCTTGTTTTAGAATAGGCCCTGAATTCCTAACTAAACAAAAATTTGGATTCTCCTTTGTTTAGGTCAGAATCAAACTTAGGTTTTTCCCTTGGTACAACAGGCAGCATCTCTTGTATAACTTATTGCAGACATTGTTCAATCTTTAGTTGACATGTTTTAATGAGTATTTTATAACTTTGGGTTTGCAGTTTCAGCATTTGATGCTCTTTTAGCCTGCTTAGAGAATTGTCCTCCAACTGGTGCTGTGGAATAAACAAGAAAACATATGGCATAAGAATATGCTCATTTTTCTGAAATTGGTGGGTAGTTTTCTGACCAAATCAAAAATTGCAGAATTAAAAATATGATCTTTCCATTATTTAAAAATAAAAGAATATAAGCACCAAAGAATATAAATTTAACCTTAATAAGTGAAACAAATGATTACTATCTAGCAGTAAATCTTTGCAAGGTGAAAACATTTCCTTCTGTCTGTAGGTAGTGTATTATTACTCAAATTATAATATGGATTTATTCGTAACTGCAGCTTTCTTTCAAATTCATCCAGAATACTACTTTAAGTAATTCCTAGACCAGGCAACTAATCTCTGAGACTGTCTGCTTTCACAGTCAGCCACAGAATAAACTTGGCAGCTGAGACCTGTTCCTTGAATTTCAGGCAGTTATATCTAATTACTTACTGGAAAGCTCTACTTAGATGCCCCCTAGACAACTGAAATTTAACCTGTAAAAGACTGAAGCCATCATGTCCCGTGTGAGAACCAGTTTCTACTCCAGCACTCAGCAAATGTCATCCTGTATTACCTAATTTTCTGTGAAGGAAAGAAACTTGGGAATTGTCCTAGACTTTATCAATCCCCAGTATGTTTCATACTCCAATTCTACTGCCACTGACTTAGTCCAGCTCTTCAATATATCTTGAATGAAAAGTATATCGAGATGTATGAATATATATATATGTGTGTGTGTGTACACACGTGTACATTAGTGTACACACTTTTTTGTAATGCCCAACAAGAGAGAAGTAGTTATGCAAATCATAAATGCATAATACTCCATACAGTAGAGTACTGTGCAGACATTAAAGTGCTGTTATGTACATAATCACATGTGAGGTTTAGTAAAATAGATGTATAGTATGATTCCATTTCTACTTAAAAATACATATACATGGCCCCAGTGCCAGAAAAGTACATGATACAATAGTAGCTCAATAAACGTTTATTGAATTACTGAAAAAAAAATACATATAGATTAACATTTGAGTGAATCTGATTTTTGTCTTGTCAGAAGAATATATTCTGAAAGTGATGATGTGATTATATTGGGGAGAGGAATAAAAGTCTGGTGAGAAAGATTTTCTATTTTCTTTCTTCATTTTTAGGTGATGTTTGAATTTTTAAAATCTTACATAGTTCTTTAAAAACCAGTATTTTAATTCCTGTGAACTTTTTTGTATTATGAAAAAAATATAAGGATTAACAAAGAAGGGACAAAGTTTAAAATCAAGGAAGGTAACTCTAGAAATAAAAAAAACCTTTAAATGAGATGAATGAAATAAAAGGCTGAGTAGGAAGTACTGATATCTTCTCAGATATATTAAAATTTCATCCAAGTGTTGCTTCTTTCTCTAGACTCTACAAAAGTGGGACCTTTGTAGGGTTTTAATCTAGAATTGAGGCATCTTCTGGGTGCAAACCAGAAAATATTAGTTAGAAATACTGGAGTCTTAACAGGTCAATAATATTTGGCCAAGTAATGATAAACCTGGTAAAAAAGAGCTCAGGGGAGTGAATACTGTTTTCTGGAAGTGGCTCTCTTAAATTGGACCCCTTAAGACATTCATTTGTATGTAATAAAGCTTCAGAAAAACATGTAAGGAAAGAACCTGCGTACTTCCTCAGTACCTAGTCTTGAGCACTAATCTGCTGCTATGTTCACTGTGTGACCATTGTGTATCTGTGTGTGTATACACAATATATATTATATATATTTATTATATATAATATATATATTGTGAGTATACATATATATATGTTTTTTATCCTCATAGCAAATTTTAAATTGTGTAATATTAATGTTTCTTCTTTACAGATTTAAAATTTACAAAGTTTTAGAGCAGTTAGATAATTTTCCCTTGGCCAAAGTAAGTATCAGAGCCAGGATTTGAGCCTATGCTGTCTCAGCCCAGTTTCTATGTTCTTTCTTACTAGTGTTAGTGAAAAAATCATCTGGGTTATACATGTGGATATATGCAGAGTCCAGGCAGATAAATGAAGTGAGTTCAAAGACCAAGTATAAGATGTAAAATATGTGGGCTAGGGTAGTAGCTCAGAGGTAGAGCGCTCGCCTAGCCTACCATGTGTGAGCCACTGGGTTCTATCCTCAGTACCACACAAAAATAAAATAAAGACATCTTGTCCACCTATAACTAAAAAATGATATTTAAAAAAAAGATGTAAAATATGTGGTGGGAACTTTATGAACCAGAGAGCTGAGAGCAGATCTTATGTTGTCATGTCTCTTGGTTTTCAAGGTGACACCAGAACTCAGAATGGCCATTTATAGGTGCTCAGAGCTTCCAGTCCTACCCTGGGTCAGTGCTGATTTTCTTGAGCATATTGACATGGGGTAACTGGGCAGCTAGCTGTTTCCTTGTTAATTGGAGATAGCTTGAAATATTTTATATTCTCTTGAGCTCCATATATTTAGATATATTGTCAAAATGAATGTACAAATCACCTGAATTTTGTGTGGCAACAATTTGGACAACTTTGATAAAGCAGGTAAATATTTTTTAAAACTCAGTTTCAAAATGTATAAGTTACTGTAAAGTATGCTAGGAAAATGCCTGCCTGCCTGCTGGAATAATGCTCAGAAAACAGACTTAGCTAATAAAAGTCTGACAAGAGAAAAATCATCTAATATCCTTCTTTCTTTTCCCAAACATCTAAAATGGGAACTGTGGTGAACAATATGTAAGGTTGCAGTTCAGATTGAAAACAAGACCTTACTTCTCTCTCCCCTGAGTGTTAAAAAAAAAAAAGTGGTTAAAGTCTTATTGAACCAGACACTTCACCCATATTATTCCATTTAACCCTCACAAAAACTCTATGAAAAGATATAACTTCACACTGAAAAAATGAGAAAACAAAGTCATATATTTTTAAAAAAACACCAAGTGAAAACATTGGGATTACAACCTGTTGTATGTCCAAATACCACTGCCTGAATTTCAATCCCCCTGCCTTTTTTTTTCTGCTGCTTCACCAACTTAATTTTCACTTTAACTGCAAAGCTCACTACTAGTCATTTTCAGCTATTGCCAGCTCAGTATCATTGCTATCACCTGGATGCACATTGTATGCCCAATTACTTCAATCATATTTAGAACAAATATCATTGTCTCCTTATATTCCATACCCTCCCCATTCTGTTGAAGAGGTTAGGGACCCCAGAATCATCTCTTGACATATCTCTCTCTTTCTTTCTTCCATAGACAATCTACCATAAAGCCCTGTTGATTTTATCTCCTGAATATTGTCCAATTATAAATAGTTCTTTCCAGTTTAGTGACTACCTTTCTAGAAAAAAAAAACTTTTATAAATTCTCACTTGCACTCGTGCAATAGTTTTCCCTCCCCTATGGCTTTTCTTGATCCCTCCAATTCATTTTTCACAGAGGGAAAACCAGGGATATCCTGCTATGCACATGTTGATCAAGCCAATCACCTTCATTCAATCCTGAAGTCATTGCTCTATTTAAATATTTCAGTAGAGGTTTCCTATCACTTTAAATGCAAAGATCAGAATCTTTAACAGGACTTAAATGCCTAACTCAATTGACTCCTATGTAGTTTTTGTGGCTCATGCCATGAAGTCCCTTTCTTTTTTCATGCTAGCTTCAAAGACAGGTAGAACAAATGAAGTTTCCCCTATGATTTGGCCTTGCACATGCTGTTCATTTTGCCTGGTAAACTCCTACTACCCTTGCATGACCACTACCCGTTCTTTCTTTGTTTTAATCCTCAGTTTAATATTTACACATTGTGAACACTTTTTACAGTCTTCCTAACTAGATTTCCTGTCTCATCTCTTTTTTATAATACAAGTGTTTCAATTCTTGGTCCGGGGCACCATTTTACGTCTAGGTGGGTGGTGTACTCTGCTAATAGACTCTGAGTCTCATTTTATAGAGCTGTTTTTGTACACTGTTATATTCCCAACCTGTATTTCAATTTTTAGAAAAAGAATGTGTTCAATGTTTGTTGAATCAAATGAATATTTGAGTGAAGGTTGTTTATGCTTTTCCTTCATGAAAATTTAAAATAAAAAGAGGTCTGTCTTTCCTTTATCATTAAAGGCTCATGAATTTTGCTTTAATTATCCTGGCAGGCAAAATCTTCCTTATCTGAATAGGACACAAATGATAAATTCCATACTATTGGCATTTACTTGTTCTTTCTCTTTTTCTAGGAAATATTCCCCCCAAAATCCGGGATTATACTATACACTTTTGCTGATTCACCTACTTCACTACCTTCCTCCCATAACTGTGCCACAAGTAAAATACTGCTAGTTTAGATTTAGTAATAAATACACACTAATTAATGTGAAGTTTCATGAAACTTATTGGGAAAATCATGGAAAGTGTGAGAGAAACTACTTTGGATGATTAACATTGCTCTCATTCTGCAGTTTCTCAAAGACCTGACTTTGGCAGTTAAAAATATTGTATGGCAAAACACAATAAGGTGTTGAGAAGAAAAAGTAGAAAAGAACATAACAAATGACAACCACCAAATTAAAGAAAGAAATATGAAAGTTGTATGAAATGGGAACCACTTAGTTGTAAATAAAAAGGAATAGCTTATGTTGATGAAGAAAAAAATCTATCAAGTATCTCTGACAGTCATAAACACCCTATACACTAAAAGACAGGATCAATATAAACAGCAAAAACAGAGTCCAAGGAGAAAACAAAATAACAAAAAAATCCTAGGAAACTCTAGTCTAAAACTCTCAGAAATGGACATTAATATACACAAACACAGAGGAAAACATATATACACATATATGAACACATTCACACAATACAGACCACAAGCAGAGCTCATGTTATTGCTAATGTCCTTATAGCATTTGTAAAATTTTTTCATATGCCATCATCAAAGAAAATTTCAATATCTAAAATTATCTATTTTTAGATTTGAGTACCTAAAACTAAATACTGTTACAGCTATATGGGACAAAAATGGTATAAAATAACTGGCCATCATACAGAAAAGTTATATAATCCTTAAAAATGTCTAAATTAATTTTCCAATGAATAACAAAGGTAAAATCATAAAATTGATTGCATGAAGCGTATAAGCAAATTACTGGGTACAAAGAAGAGGTACTCAGAAGAAAATTCATGGTACCATAGGAGGATTTTAAAAGTAAATACATTTGAGTAAAATAACTATAAGATAAAATATACCTATATTTGCACTAATGTTGATATTTTGTGATATTTATTTTGAATTTTTAAATTTATTTTTGTTTTATTTATGGTTTTTTTTTCTTTTGGTACCAGAGATTGAACCTGAAGTGTTTAACCACTAAGACACAGCCCCAGCCCTTTATTTAATATATATTATTTTAAAGATAAGTTCTTGCTAAGTTGCTTAGGGCCTCTATAAATTACTGAGGCTGGCTTTGAACTTGTGATCCTCCCGCTTCAGCCTCTTGAGCTGAGGGAATTACAAGTGCACACCACTGAACCTAGCTTTATTTTGATTTTTTCCATGATAATTTCAGAGAAAATTGTTTGTCTTCATTTTATTCCAATCAATGTCCACACCCTTCTATCACAAATTTGATATTTTTCAAACATTATTTCTAAATTCTTCATAGTTATTTATAGTACAAAAACAACATAGTCTAATTTAATTTGTAATTATCTATAGGACATATAATAAAATTTGATTCGGGGGTTTTCACTCTATATTTTTAGGACCATTCCATGCTGATAATGCATATAGATACATTATAACCCATTTTAGCTCCTGTGTAATTCCATTCATTGCATTTAATCCATCTCCTTACTCTTAGTCTTTCAGGTAGTTTTCTGTTGTTTATGACAATATTGAAAAGACCATTATTGTACTAATCTCCTTGTTTATAGGTGGAAGAATTTCTTTGTATCTAAAGGTAGATTTATACCTAAGAATTGACATGATTTAAGTATTTGTTTTACCTAAAATGTGGATCTATATCTAAAAATTAAATTATATAAATATTTAGTATATCTTCATTCACTTTACTAGATAATATGAAATTGTTCTTTAAAATAGTCACAACAATTTATACTCCTAGAAGTAGTTCCTACTCTCCAAATTTTTTTAAAAAAATAATATATGTGTGTGTGTGTATATATATATACATATACATATATATATACATATATATATGTATGTGTGTGTATATATATAGTGTATATATATATATATATATACATATATATATATATAATTTTTTAAATTGTAATTGGACACAATACTTTTATTTTATTTATTTATTTTTTGTGATGCTGAGGATCGAACCCAGGGCCTCAGATGTGCTAGGCAAGCCCTCTACCCTTGACCCACAACCCCAGCCCCTCAAATTCTTAATAGTATTATCAGATATTTTTAGTTCTGCCAACATGATATAGGTACATTATTTTATTGTTGTCTTGATTTGTATTTTCCCTGACTCCTAGGCTATGTTGAACAGTGTTTCCTATGTTTGTTTCTTGGTTTTTCTCTTGAAATTATATTATTTACCTTATGAGGTGTTTAGATATTTTACATTCTCATTTTCTGTTGTACAGACTGAAAACACCAATTCCAAAATGGTGACTTTGCTTTCCTATGTATATTTTGTTAAGTGAAAATCTTCATTTTAACGTAGTAAGTTTATTTATTACAAAAAGCAAAAGACCAAACATACTTTAATAAATGCTCAAGAGACTGTTTTCTTAAATAAAAAGAAACTATAAGAATTATAGAAACAAAAGTCAAAGTGAGTGAATCAGAAATTATCAAAATTATCCATTATAAATAAGAAACAGAATTACATCTTTGTAGCAAAAAAAAATTTGTCACAGTTCTTGCATTTCTAAGTAAGAGAAATATTTATGTAAGAAAAAACACAAATGTTATTAGAATTATAATTGATAAAATAAATGAAGAAATAGAGTTAACAGATAATTAAAGAAAAGAATCTTTTACCAAAGCACTAGAACTACTGGGTAGTGGGCCTTTTTCAAAAATATAAAGGATAAATTTGGCTCAAAATATTTGATAAACTCAAATACAACAATAACCATAAGAAATAAGAGAAAGCAAGAAGATATCCCTCATCTCCAGAGGTGCTTGAGCCAGTGTTTTCCCAGTGAGTTAATAATCAGAGTCCCCAAGGGGGCAGGTAATGATGATGCCATTGAATGGTGCTCTGATTCAGTGGAGACAGTATAGATATTCAAAATTTATTCTATGAATTCACTAGAACTCTAAAAAACACTGATTCTGAAGTGCAAGTGGGAAATGAAATATTCCATAATTGCAAAGAATATTTGTAAAATAGTGACTTGACTTAATCCATGTCAGAATACAAATAAATAGTAATTCAAATGGTTTGACACCTTTTCTTAGACAAACAGTTCCATTTAGAAGAAGATATGCTAGTCGTTTGAAATAATTTACAAAATAATACCATATTTCAAAGCTATTAAGACAAATTGGGATAAAGAATGGGGGTAACATTTTACTTCACACCATGTCCAAAATAATATTATACAGGTCAAAGTTATAAGCTTTCTAACCAAAAATAAAACAATTTTAAGTGAAAGACTTTCTAATTAATACAGAAAATGCAGTAGTTTATAAGGAAAACACTTTTGTATGATCTTACAGATATATTGAATTTTATATGGTGCAAAACACCATAAGTAAGTAAAGTCAAATAAGTAGAATAAAGAGGTAAAATTGATTAAAAGTGTCTAAAAAAATGCAAGTTCTTTCATACTAGAAATATGAGTAAGAAAAATTACTAGTCAGCTAACATCATCTAAAAATTGGCAGGCATTTTAAAAATTAAAATATTCAGTCTTAGCAAGAATGTGGAAGACAGGGTGTACTCAAACCTAGAGCAGGTGTGTAATTAGTAAAAACTTTGGAAGCTTTTAAATGTGCTTACTCTTCACCCAATTATTCCACTTTCAGATATCTATACTGCAGAAATGCTTGTGGAGATACACCAGGATATATTTGCAAATATGTTCAGAAAAATGGTCCCTCTCCAGAGAAGCAGTACCAGCTGTGTGGTATGTCTAGGCAGATGGATCTGAGTCAGCTTCACAAAATCAGGGTATCCAGGATGGTGCAGGAGTGGTAGAGCATTCCTACTGCTGAGGGAAGACCACAAATATTTCAGTCCAAGACTAGCATTGACTTCATCCTGTGAGTCCTCTGACCTGCAGAGACTCTACAGGGATATGTATGATCCCACAATGCAGGACCACGTTAGACAGGTGTCATCTCTGTAGATGCCAAGGGGCAGGTAATGATGATGTCATTGAATGGTGCTCTGATTCACTGGAGCACCATTTATGGAAAGATAAGAAAAGGAACAAGATGCCACCAGTGCTCTTCTCAAAGCCTTGACACTTTCTGAACTCCCAACCATTGACCCAATTCCAAGGAAGGAGATGTGAGTGATTGAAGGGAACAACTGATTTGATGGTATGGGAGCTCCTATTGCAAGTTAAAGTTGTAGAAAACAAATTGCAGCTTTTGAATACTGGAGTTTGTAAAGTGAAATGTGTATCAGGCACCCCTTGAATCTCTTTCTCCTCTCACTTTCTCTAAATCTGAAACTCTTATTGTTGTCCACCTTAAGACAGATTTTAGGGAGAAAGTAGAGATTTTCAGTTTTTTCCTTATAAGCTTCTGTTAGGTTGAACATTTTCACAACAGCATGTTCTTCTTTTGTAATTAGCAAGAAAATAGTAATTGATATTTTCCTCATAAACAAAAATAATAAATAATATAAATCTCAAAATGTTTGTGGAAGATGACATGTTTCCAAGGTAACCATCTCTTGTTATTGACTATAGTAGTCATTCATATTTTCTGCATTTGAATTTAAAAATCATTTATCAAATAAAGTAGATAAAGCCTTTTTATGAATATGAATATTAATAAATGCTTTCGTTGGGCCTGCTTCTTTTTTGTAGCTCCATTTCTCATCCACTGAAACGACTATTAGCTCTGCTTCTGCCTGTTTGTGGCTGGATGCAGTCTTTGAGTATTTTCTTCCTAAGGCAGCAGGGCAGAATCAATGGCAGTTTCAGCTCTCTTGAAGATTGATGCAGCATTGTGATGCCTAGAAAAACCATGTGATCTTTTAATCAATCACAGATATAAATCTATGCAACTGGTGTCAGGAACCAAGTCATTTCACACTCACCTTACCCATTCTCTAGAATCAAAGGAAATAGAATCCAAATTCAAGTCACTGAGCCACACTATGCAGCCTTTGCTCCCAAGGGATTTTAAATTTGTCACTGCTCAAAAGACTTGTCTTGTGTCTTGTGGTAAAAAAAAAAAAAAAAAAGAAAGCAAGTTGGCATATTTTCCTATAAATGATACAGTGATAGAGCATTCCCTTTGGTACTAGCTCATAAATAGGCTAAGCCAGAATGTTGTTACATGAACTTTAGTTTTTACTTAGACTTAAACAGTAGGTGTATTTTTTTATAGGATCCTGAAAAGATTTTGAAGACATCTTATAATTCATTCTTCTGCCTCATGTAAGACTTAATAGAATATTTCCACATGGAATATTCTAATTTTTTATCTTAAATATACTGAGGGAAGAAGTTTCTCTAAATATAAGTTATAGCCTCATCCTGTTTGTTTCTAGGAATCTCTTCCACATAAAATGAACTCCTCATTTTAAACTAAGTAATGGGAGTGATGAGTGAAACAGTGAGTAAAGAATGATAAACAATTTTAAAAGTAATTTAATGTTGCTTAGCTGTATTACAGGAACATTTCACAGCAAAATACAATGCAAAAATATCTGCAGCAGAAGCCAGGATCCATGAGTAGACTAGACAAACAAGAGGACTTTAGGAAGAAAGGTAATGAAATTTTGGTGTTATCATTTCAATTTTAAATGGTCTCCCAAAGGCTTACATGTTGAAGACTTGGTCCCCAGTCTATAGCACTAATGGGAGGAGATGGAATCTATAGAATGCAGTATCTAATGGAAAGAAGTTAGGTCATTGGGGCATACTTTGAAGGGCATATCATGAAGGGTATTCTTGGACCCTAGTCCATCCCTCTCTCTGCCTTTGCTTTCTGGCTACCATAAGGTGAGCAGCTTTGCTCTACTGTATGCTCCCCACTATGATATTCTACCTTACCACAGGCCCAGGAGCAATGGAGACAGCTGGCCAGGGACTGAAACCTTTGAAACTGTGAGCCAAAATAAAATTTACTTCTTAAAAGCTGTTTACCTCAGGTATTTTGCTATAGTGTGACAGAAAGGTGACTAACATACTCGTCAACATTTTTGAGAGCTTTTATATGCTGACTCACCTGAAATTCAAATGCATATTAAAGGAATGGCTATATTTAGTGTTTCTCAAGTTGAGGGCCAAATGGTATCTTAAGACATCATCCTGGTCTCTATAATTGTTCATGGAACTCTCTCTCTCTGTACACTTTGCTTATAGCCTAGCATTTTGCTTAACTTGAAAGTACCAAGAAAACAAATAACCCAATCAACAAATGGGCCAAGGACCTGAACACTCACTTCTCAGAATAGGATATACAATTAATCAACAAATATACGGAAAAATGCTCATCATCTCTAGCAATCAGAGAAATGCAAATTAAAACTACTCTAAGATACCATCTTACTCCAGTAAGAATGGCAGCCATGATGAAGACAAACAACAAGTGTTGGCAAGGATGTAGGGGAAAAGGTACACTCATACACTGCTGGTGGGACTGCAAATTGGTGCAGCCAATTTGGAAAGCAGTATGGAGATTCCTTGGAAAGCTAGGAATGGAACCACCAATTGACCCAGCTATTCCTCTTCTTGGACTTTTGGGTACCAAAAGACCTAAAAACTACAGGGACACAGCCACATCAGTGTTTATAGCAGCACAATTCACAATATCTAGACTGTGGAGCCAACCTAGATGCCCTTCAATGGATGAATGGATAAAAACAAAAATGTGGCATATATGCACAATGGAATATTACTCAGCACTAAAAATAATAAGATCATAGCATTTGCAGGGAAATGGATGGCATTAGAGCAGATTATGCTAAGTGAAGTTAGCCAATCCCCAAAAAAACAAATGCCGAATGTCTTCTCTGATATAAGGGGGGTGACTCAAAATGGGGAAGAGAGGAAGAGCATGGGAATAAGATCACCTCTACATAGGGAAGAGGGGTGGGAAGGAAAGGGAGGGAGAAAGGGAATTGCATGGATGGTGGAAGGAGACCCTCATTGTTATACAGCGTACATGTATGAAGATGTGAGAAAAAAAAAAAGAATAGTGCTACCTTAGATTAGGTAGAGAGAAACAATGGGAGGGGAGGGAAGGGGCTTGGGATATAGGAAGGATAGTAGAATGAAACACACATTATTATTACTGTGTGTGTGTGTGTGTGTGTGTGTGTGTGTGTATGAATGCATGACCAATGTGATTCTGCAACCTGTATACTCAGAAAAATCAGATATTGTATCCCATGTGATTCAAATGTATGATGTCAAGATCATTGTACTGTCATGTGTAACTAATTAAAACAAATAAAAAAAGAAAAGAAAAAGAAAGTACAGGAGGGGGCAGAAATGTATAGTTTACTGAATAGATGCTGCTCCCAATCTCACACCTATAGCCAAACAAACCAGCTTAGTTAAGTTGTACAGTTCCTAAAATTTCCCCTCACCTTTATTCTTTATCTTTCAACTTGTATTGGGCAGCATGCCATAGAACATAAAATCTAGATTGAAAAGCATACTGGAGTCTTGTAGCAGATCATGGGAATGGGAAAGGAATGGAAAATGTGTCCATGGCTGGAACATTAATGCAACATTAGTTTGGTTCCAGATGAGGGGAGTTGGCAGCCATCTGAATTCTTGAATCCCCAGAGATATGGTTAACTTGAACTTGATGATGTCTATCATAAGTACCCTGGAACATATTATGTCATTGTTGAGAGAAAACAGTATTAGTTTCAAAGCTGTATTTTAAATTCAATGAGGAGAGGTGGTGGCAGCACAATTGTAGATTGTTCCCAGCAAGCATTAAGGGTATATCTGAAAAAAAGCTTCAGTTACCTGAAAGAGGAATTTTGGGCAGGTATCAGGATCAGTTCACTTCTGTAACAGAAGCCAGGACATATGGGTAGGACTACACAAATGAGTGGACTTCAAGGACTGTGTTTCTCTAGACCAACGATTTTGGTGCCTGACAGCACTTTAAGCACAGTAGACATAAGATCAATCAAATTCTTCCACTGTGGTCCCTGAAAGCTACTATTTTGGCTGAAATTCACCCTAGAAACTAGGCAAGAATGAGCCTTTAGTTTGATTCTTTAGAACTGCAGCTTCAGTAGAAATGAGAAAGTTGTAAGCATGAGTTATTTATTTAAGCCACAGGTTTAGAATCTCCTCTTATCTAACTTGTGTGCCTCCAGGTAGGTGCCTGGGGTATATATGTCATGGATGAACCACAAGATTCTTTCTAGGAAGCACTTGTCTCTGATCAGAGTTTGAGATATCATCTGTTATTTTTAAGACTTATTTGGAAGATGATTTATTGTTTTTTCAAAGCATATGCTACTTTGTGTTTTATAAATAGAAACTGGGTGAGATGTATCCTTTGAAAGACATTCTTTGGAACTGTGTTTAATCAAATTCTAGGGCTCAGAATGATGGTGTTCTTGGCGGAATTTCAAAGTAAAGGCCACTCTGAGGACAGAACATGAAATTATATTAGAGCAAGGAGTATTTAAGCAAGATACCAAGATGACAATGCCAATTACAGTGACTTTGGAATACAGGACTAAGAGGTCACACAATGTTGTTAAATAGGTCAGAACATTTTTGATAAGAAGATATGCTTTAGGGCAGTATCACCTAGAAATAGACAACTCAGGTCTTATGATTCTGTGTGTTTTTTTTTCATTTTTACTATAAAATACAAAATATATCATTAAGAAGACATTTAACCAATGCAAGTGTATAACATTTTCTTTATTGAAATGAATGGTAATAAAATGAGCATGTAGAGTTCTATAAACTTCACCAAAATTAGATATTTGCCTTCTGGAAGTCCATATCCCAAGTTTTTACTCTACTATACTATAAAATTCTAACAAACCTGATTTGGGTTCAGGATGAGTGAATGGTCTCCTCCTTGGTAAAGTTTATTACTTTCTCTCTTTCTGATTTGATGAACAAATTATTCAGCACTCAGAAAGATGGTCTTCATGTCTCCACATTGTCTGTCTACCAAAAATGGCTCTAACTTCTGCAAAAATGTCTAGCCTCAAACATTGCTTTTGTGGGAAGATTTTTTTTTTTTTGTATTTTTTTCTTAGGAGGCATGACATAGTAAACAATGACTGTGTTGCAGAAAGATAGTTTGGCGCTTCAACAGCATACTGGTAATAACCTCATATCCTTTCAAAGTGCAGTCTGTGTTCTTTGCAGTTCTGTGTAGATACTGAAACAGTACAATAATTGCCAACTTGCATCCTCTGTGTGTCCTCAAGCCTTGAGACATAAAGGTAATAAGTTTTCTTCTATATAAAGAATGAAATATTTCTTATCTTTGATTATTTAGTGTGGTAGAGACTACATCTTGTGCAGCATTATAAAGAATGATTTATCCATTAACACCTTTTACTCATATAGCAAGAAAACAAAATCCTGTTAAATCCACTAGTGTCTGCACCTCAGGGATCCTTTTGTTTCAGATAAATAGGTGCCCCTGAGCCAGTTTAATTTTCCTTTAAAGGCAGAGAGCTCAACTAAGGACTAGCCTTTGAACTCGAACGAAGAAAGCAGAAAGGCTCTGTCTGCAACTACCTCAGTAAAATAATCTCAAAGAAATTTTGAGTGTAGCTTCTGGACAAAAAAATTAAAAGTGGTCCATTTGGAAGCAAGATCAGAAACTAATTCATGGCAAAGATGTAATTAAAGATGATTTTGGCACAATGGGGGAGTTATGTATATAGTTAGACATAAAACAAAGAAAGGAGAGTTTGGTCTTCTTATAGGAGCACAGACAGGTCTTGCTACTTCAGTGTCTGCAAAAATCTTGTAACACAGAGCAGATTGTCTCCAAAGTCCCTAAACAGGCTGATGCTTGTTTGGGCCAGATAGCAGAGCCACCTGCCAAGTGCCATGCTGTCCTGAGCAAAAGAAGGGTCTAAAGTAATAAAATCACAAGATTAAAATCTACCTCAGTGGTCTAGACTACGCATGCATATAATTCTGGATTCTGCTCATAATCTCTCTGCTGTGTGGTCATTCAGTTACAGAGACTTTATTTTCTCTCAAGGCAATTCACTTCAAATTTGTATGACTGCAATAATCACAAATGCCTCTTTTTTTGTGAAGACTTAAATTATCTCAGTGTATAGCATTCTCTCCTTACTGTTGTCAATTTTATACTTGAGTTTGTGCTAAACAACTGTGATGTTCCTTGTCTGTGGCAGTTCCTCAGGCTGAGCAGGGAGTGGGGGTAGGCAGTAATATGGTCATCCCTGAGGCTTTATGGAATTTTCCTCAGTGTTAAACACCACTGGCTCTTTTGATCATTTTTTTTTTTTTATCTAACATGAGTCCTTTTCAGTTGCTTTCTTTTGACTACATCCAAGTTCATCTACAACTTGTAAAAACTGCAATGCTAGGACCAGAGGAGAGCTGGACTACAGCCTCCCCTTGTGAGGTTCTATGCTTCTGCACATATTAAGTTCATTATTTTAGCAACCTCTGTATTCCACTGAATTTCTTGTAGATGCTTCTAAAAAAGCTTTACCTCTAATACTATGATCTGTTTATAAGTATACTTTATTCTTTGTACTGCACAATTGTTCTACACTCAAGTGCAAACCTTGTACTATATTGTAAAAACATTGTTGATACAGAATTATCCATGTTTATGAAGTATAGTATGTTATTTCAAAACATTTATATAATGTGTAATGGTCACATCAGGGTAATTGACATATCAGTTACTTCTCTCAAACACCATTTGTTTGGGTTGGTAATATGCAAAATCCTCTCTACTAGCTATTTTGAAACATGTGATTAAGTACTGTCAACCATAGTTGCCCTACAATTCTACAGAACATTAGAAGTGATGCCTCCAATCCCCCTACCTCCACTAACTGTCCTTTTTCCATTCCTATCCCTTTCCCAGACTCTGGTAACCATGATTCTGTTCTCTGCTTCTATGAGATCAACTTTTTAAACTTTCAGCAGGTTCTTACTTCCATCTTTCTCTGCCTGGTTTATTTCACTTAATGTAATGCCCTCCAATTCCACCCATATTGCCACAAATGACAGAATTGCATTCTTTTTATGGATAAATAATATTCCACTAACCATCTATACCACATTTTCCTTATCCATTCATCTATTTGTATACATCTAGGTTCATTGCATATCTATAATGCTACAATAATCATGGGAGTGTGTCTTATTAAAATCAAAACATTATTCAAATCTCTTAGGATCCTTTTTGTATCCATATTTTAACATAGTCCCTCTCTGCACCCCTGTTTGCTCATGAATGGGAATAAAATCAACTTAAGAAGATGGTTGTGAAGACCATGTGACCCAATACAAGAAATTGGCTCTAAAGGGTTGTATAGATAAATATGTTCTCAATAAAGAACAATATTCTAAATAAATAAATCTGGTCTATAAAAATGTCTTCTAATTTTGCAGTACATTTTTTTCAATATCATGTAAATAGCCCCCAACATTTTAGAATTAAATCTTTTAGTAAAAATTGTGATACAGGTAAAGTTTGATAAAAATTAAGCAACATGATATAATTTAACACTAAAGGGATTTACAATTGTAGACTCCTAAGAGGAAATATATTTTTAAAAATCTCTACACATTTCTAAGTAAGGAGACTAATAACACTAAAGGGATTTACAATTGTAGACTCCTAAGAGGAAATATATTTTTAAAAATCTCTACACATTTCTAAGTAAGGAGACTAAATAGATGGACAAGTCGAGGCTCATTTCAAATTGCCTCCTAAAATCCACATTCCCACCCCCTAGAGCCATCTGCTACTAGCAAACTCTAGATCTACCAAAATGATAAATTGCTTTGCATCTCCTCTATGTGAAATCATTATTCAAAGCTGTAGGGGTGGATCCAAGTTGTTAATGACTAAGCACCATTTGTGTGACAAAGTTGAAACTTTCTTTACTGTAAATCCTTTCCCAAGAGAATTAGCAATGGAAATGCTTTTGATTTGGAATGCTCTCAGACCTGGGTTCACCTCTGAGCACAGGAATAGTTCACCTGGATGATCCTGAAAAACTTACAAGCCCCTCAGTCCCTCCAGTTTCTCTTTTGTGGGAATTGATAATGGTGCTTCTAGAATTTTAAGGGCTTTGAAGTAACCTGTTGAAAATATGATGATGAATATTAGCAGTTGTTATCCATCACTCATATGATTATAATAATCAAAAATTTATATGATGTCCACCAAGTTTCTATGGACAGAATTTGAAATTCAGCCATGTAAACAATCCAATCCAATTAGAATACAATAGTTAGAGGAAAATAAGGGAAATATCATATTGTGATTAAGTGGTTCTGGATCCATATGGAGGTAAAGTTCTCTTAAAATAATAACTTTTCAATACTTAATTTAAAAACAGAGCAGAAGAAAACAAATGGGTTTATAGAATGATTTAATATTCTGGTATATAACTTCATTGGAACATGAAAATATTAAAAGTTTTTAACTCCACTCAACCTCTTCTACATGCAGGATAACCTAGACTCTAAGAAGATATGGTCTTTCTTAGTTGTAAAATGTGTTTTGTTGTACTCTTTCAGTGTCTATGCACTCTTTCTGAGTCCAGGGAATCATAAATTGAAAATATTTTATCTGAAATAATCATTGAATCATGGAACACTGCTAACATTTTCTTTTTTTCTCTACACAGTACATTAAGCATGAAATGAAACCCAACATCAAATAGCCAAGGTTCATCCTTTGAATTGCTTTTCTGTATATGAAGACAGTGAAGTCTTTGTTTGCCTTATAGAATAGAAATATGATTTTGAAGGATTAAAATGCATATACCATCTGAAATGAATGCAATAAAATTCAACATTTATAATATATGAGATATTTAATATCAGATAAAAGAAATGGATTTACCTTAATTTGGAAGTAGATGCTTACAGAAAATCTAAAGGAACCCTTTAGCAATTTCTCCATTAAAATGGATAGTACTTTTCAATTATCAATTTTCAAATTTTCAGTATTATGATTTTGTTCTTTGTATACTGATATTTTTCAGAGATGCATCTGATATTTGCCAGAGTTATTTTGGCATCTCTGAAAGTGTCTATTTATAAACCTTCTAAATATTAGAGCATTTTAACTGAAACATTTTTTAAATATTTATTAATCATTGAGAAAATAATTTAAAATCCTATATATTTAATTTGGCTTAGAAATCTCTCTTCAAATACACAAGGTTTAATATTTTGTAGTAAAACAAAACAAAACAAAATCTAAGATCTATAAAACAATGTGTAATGAATTTTGCCACAATGGTCAAAAGTTAAGGTGCCAAAAGACTGGACACTGACTCAGGAAATTAGAAATCGGCATAAAGTAGTAGAAAAAAAGTATCATTAAGTAAAAAGTATGTAATCAAGTTTTTAGGTATAAAGTAATCAATCAAGGATTAACCACAAAGTAAGTCATTTGTGTACAGGATAGAAGCTTATGTTATTAACTATTGTAAGTTTTTTTTTTTAAATTACCATTTCCTGGAAAAGTAATTGTCAAAATATAGCAGGGTCATCATTCCATGAAAAAGAGGAATACTATCTGACAATCACAGTGTTCTCTTGTGTTTGTGCAAGCATGCCTCGGAGACTGTTGGGTCTGTTACCAAATGTAGAGACCCTCTACTGAGAGCAATGTTCTTCTGTCCTCAGATTGAGGCTTTCACAGATGGAAACCTGAAAGAAGAGATGAGTTTACCTGTGGTGATGAGTTGTATGAGAAAGAGCTCCTAACACAGTCTTCACAGCTGACAAATTTCCTCTCTCAACCACATCTTCAACTTCCCGCCTCCCATACCACTTGTGAATAAGAATCAAGAGGGGGAAGAAAAAAGAGAGAGAGATAAATGTGTCACAGTAGATTGGGTAGAAAGAGGTGATGGGAGGGGACGGGAGGGGAGGGGGGATAAGAAGGGAAGTACAATACAATAGACACTAGTATGGCCCTATGTATAAACGTGGCTGTATAACCAATGTGATCCTGCAATCTGTACACGTGGAAAAAAATAAGATTATGTAACCCATTTGAATCAAATGTATGATATGTCAAGATCATTGTAATGTTTTGAGCAACTAATAAAAAAATTTAAAAAAAAGAATCAAGAGGCCCACTAGTGCAAATCTCAAAGGAAAAGGAACTACTTATAAAGCAGCTGGTCTACCTTAGTGAGGTCATTTCCCTAGTTAGAAGTGCAAAGCAGGCTGAGCACAAGTAACACAAAAAATGAACAGTGCTGGTTCAATTTTCCTGTGAATAAGAAATTTAAGCTAATCCTTTGGGTTTGGAAGAGTTAAGATGAAGGATAATTTGGGAACAGAATTATGAAGAATTCAAAGAAAGGTATAAAAATATATTTTATGTGTTTGTAGGGCAGCACTTTCAAACAAGAGTGGTTATAAGAGAGGCTCCATCAAAATGAGTATGTCACAGCACATTGGGTAATGCTGAGAATTTTATTTATTTCATGTAGGGTCATAAAGCTTGGAAGAGAAGTCTATCCACAAATAAGTCTGCTTAATTTTATCTAATATTATATTATTGAAGAATTTATTTCTTTATTTCGTCTTATTTGCTCTCCTTTGAACGTAGGGTGACATTGCATTGACCAAATACACTATTCTTCCTGTACCTACTCCAGAAACAGATTTATTTAGCAATTAAACATGACCCAAACTGGGCAAGAATATTCCCAGGAAAAGAAAAAGTTTCTTTCTGCTGGGGTCATTGAGCTGGTAAGATCTGAGAGTGTACCTAGGAGGATCCAAGTATGTATGTATGTGTGTGTGCATATATACATACATGGATCCTCCTAGATACACACTCAGATCTCACCAGCTCAATGACCCCAGCAGAAAGAAACTTTCTTTTCATACACACACACACACACACACACACACACACACACACACACACACACAGTTTCTCATCATGTGGGAAGAGCTGTGAGCTGGAGAGCATGGGTGACATCAAACATCAGCCTCTCACATACTTTTTGGACCAGTGTGTTTCTGCTTATAAGTCACACCAGTCATAAAATCAATTTTCTTTTAAAAATTAGCTTGAATACATTTATGTTGAGTATGACTCAAAGATACAGCCCATTCTAGCTTGAACATTAAATTATTTTAGTTGATATTTATTTTACTAAAACCAAGGCTCTATCTTTTTATTAGGAAGCTCATCCATGAAACTGGTTATTTATATGTAGAAAAAGGAACACTTTTACATTGTTGGCTGGAGTGTAAATTAGTAAAACTACTATGGAAATCAATATGGAGGTTCCTCAAAAGACTAGGAATGGAACCACCACATGATCAAGCTATACCACTCCTTGGTATTTATCCTAAAGAAATAAAGTCAGCACACTGTAGAAATATCTGCCTACTCATGGTTATAATAGCACAATTCAAATAGCCAAACTATGGAACCAGCTCTAATTGTTCATCAATGGGTGAATGCATAAAAAGTTTTATACATATATATATATTTATACATATGTATAAATATATATACATACACACACACATACACACAATGGAGTTTTATTCAGCCATAAAAAATGAAATTTATGTGTTTTTTTGCAATAAAATGGATGGAACTTGAGAATATTCTGTTAAGCAAAGTAAATCAAACTCAGAAAGTCAAGGGTCATATGTTTTCCCTATTATGTGGAAACTAGAGAGGAAAAGGGAAAAAGTGTGTGTTTTGGGAGGAATCTGATGAAAATTTAAGGGATCAGTACAGGGGAAGGAGGAGCTGAGGGAAAGGGAATATACAAGGGAATGATATTGGTCAAAATTATATTGTTATATTGTGTGTATGTATGAACATGTAACAACAAATCCCAGCGTAATGTACAATGGTAACAAACATGGAAATTAAAAAGATCATCCATGGAATATAGGAGACAGAATTTCATTCTCCTTCTTTTTAATTATTCAGGCATTGAAAACTCATGGTGGGAGAAATGAATAAAACACCTATTCCTGAGCTTAATTTATAGGAAAATATAAGTAACCTCAAGAATTTCACTTGGAGCACTTCTTCAGGCTTTTCATATTCATGTTCATCCCGAGTTTGAATATGTAAAGTAGAGCTTTGTGTATGCTGCCTGAAGACATGGGGGCAAGTCAAATTAAATTATTTGAGTTGTTCAGACTCTATGTTAATTATAGAGACAGGAAGCATGTACTTCATTTGTAAGGGGAGAAGCTGCAAGGATCTTAGGGACATGAGCACATGGATCAAAGAAAGACAGGATAGAATCACGGAAGATTCCTTCAAATCCCATGATGCTTTGCACTCTGTTTCCAATATAGGCAGAGTGATGCCTATAATGGCTGCTAAATAATAAATATTTATTGATGACAAAATGAGAAGATCTGGCAAGGCCTCCTTGTTCTTTGAAAATAAAAATAATCGAGCTAGCTGACAGGATGTTTGCAATTAGCCTAATATGAAGAGAAAAGAGAAATGGAGCAGGAGTTAACGGTCTTCCACATTCTTCTCACAATGCTTAGGCCTTCCATTCAGCAATTATTTGATCTTTTTATTAAGTTCCCTAAATGTGAAATGTTCTAACACCGTTTGACAATTCAGAATCTGCTTGTAAAATCCTAGAGAATTTATGTGGTAGGTTCTCTCTGTTTTCATTGGCCATCTTGAAATTTAGGGTCTCCTTTGTTCTCTGTTAACTTAGCATTTGAAGATTTTCCAAACTTGTACAATATATAATCTTTGGCTTTTCTGTCTCTTAAGGTTTTAGCTTCTTTTTCTTTCCAACTCTCAAATAAAGATTGAAGCATACAGTTCCAAATATAGACGTATTGTAAGACTCCAGGCACTTCATATAAATTTTATTTACTGAACATTTTGCCATAATTTACCTACCATTTTTCTATGTGTTGTTTTATTGTCAAAAAAAGATAATGCCCAACAATGGGCTGATGTTTGCCTTTAGTCTGTAGTAGTATAAACATGTTTCACAGGTGACTGTGTGAGATCCACCGAGTGTGTGCATACGTGCACAGGCACCTGCCTTAGTAGACACTACTTAAAATGTGAACCACACGATCCTGTTGAAAGTATAAGGAATAAATAAAGTAAAAGAGACATTCTGGATCCCAGGGGAATTCTGTTCCCAAAGCAATCAGACATCTGGAGCCTTGGTCTGGTAAAAATCAATGACTCTTTCAGGGCAATGTATCTTTAGATGTGGGCGAGAAGCAATGCATAATGAAGGGGGGATTGGTAAGGGGGAAGGCAAACACAGAAAAAAAAATTCATGAGGAAAATTGCAACTTTTGTTGTAATAGACTGTGCAGCATGTAGGCTATCACATAATTACATGTGTGTATTTATATCACCATGGATTTCAGAAATAGTAAACAAAAAAATTCTTTATTATATGAATCTTGTGGGGAGATCATGTGCCTTCCCTTCTGTATATTTGTTTGTGTCTGAATTCTATAGTTCAAATAGATAGGAACCATTTCGTTTTTTTCAGTAAAAGATAGTAAGTGTTTTAAACAGACTGTGTAACTGTTTGAATTATGAATTCATAAATATTACTACTAGTGGAAACTGATTCTAAAATGAGGGGCAGGGCAGAGATTCATTGCAGCTTTATCATAGATGACCTAATCTGCTTTGTATTGATCATTCTATGCTTGTTTTTGTCCACTTAAAAATTATTTTAGCAAGCAAGCCCTTATATATAGTTAAGAAAAAAAAACTACCTGTTTCTTTCAAAAACACATAGTCAAATGAATGAAAATAAACCTTGTTTATTCTCATTTGAAGCTACTTCAAATACTCAAGTATCTTCTATACACAATAGTGCATACTCATCTAAAATCTAGATCTATATATTGTTTTTTTAAGTTAGGAGCAAGCCACTGTTTGCAAGGTGATTGAGGAATATTTAAAAATGTATCTAGTTGTACTTCAAACAGTCCTTGTAGAAGCTTCCTCTGAAATACTTTGAGTTTCTCAAATATTATAAAATAATAAAGTGAATAAAGCAAAAGTATGAATTCAGACTATTTTATTATGACCACTGTGATATATAACTGAAAATATCATATGCTTTATTTTTCTTAAACTATACTTTCTTTCCAAGAATTTTAAAATCATAGTTGATGCCATAAAATTAATCCTGGACTTGTAAAAATGTAAGCAGTTAAAACAACACAAACAATGTCTGGAAAGTGAGATGGCCATGGAAACAAATAACCATTGAGTCTTTAAATTTAGATGTTAGGAAACCATTACTACTGCTGAAGCTGATTTTAAAACATATCCCATTTGAGCTATTGCACACATGTCTAAATGGGATTTGGCAGGTGGATAAAAGATTTATTGATTCCTGTTTAAGGGATTGCTGCAGACTTGCTGTTTCAACAAGCTTCAAAGGAGGTTTGAGTCTAACAAAACAAACCGAACCCTGAAATCCTTTCCGCGTATTGCAACCCCCAAAATGACAAGAAGCCAGGACTAAGAAAGGCTCTAAACTACATGTGGAACAGCTGTTGTGTACTATTGCAAAAGCTCATGGGGAAAAATACTTGGAGGGTGGGGAGACTGGCTATTAATTAATCTTCAAATACTCAAGTAGCTTCTATACACAATAGTGCATACTCATCTAAAATCTAGATCTAGATTTACAGTATCTATAAGAATTGCTTATTCCCAGCTTTATTGGCCTTTGCTCTCATAGCTTCACCCAATGAAAATATAGAGATCTGGGATATTTAAGGCACCGGTTAGATGGTGAATTTCTATCAGATTAGAAACTGCTGTCTTCCCAGGTCTGGCAAGGTGTCTGAATTTTTGCTTTGATTATTTTAAATAGCATATCCCAAGTGGCAGAGCATTTGACTTGTGAGGAAAAAAATTCTACATAAATGACTGAGACTGGAAAGACAAAATAATACATAATGAGAAGTGTATGAAACATCTTAAGAGAAAGAAAATGTTAAACAAATTAATTCAAAGAAATTATAGAATTGGGAAATCCTTTAGAATTCATCTTCCTTATTTTATGGATGAGGCCCCCCAGCTGCTTAGAGGCCAGAGTCAAAATTTCTACCATCTAACACGTGCCTTCTCTTGCCTCATTCAGAGTTACACAAGAAGACACAGGAAAAGGACTGCCTTGGGATCCTGTGAGAAGCCAAGTGGCCTGGAAATCAGAAATCATGGACCATCCACCAGGAGCTACCATATTCTTAGACTTAAGAAGGTGATGTGACCTTCCTTTGAATTATACAGCGCTCAAGATCCTTCTACATTTTCAAAGAGAGTGGGGGAGACTCATATCCTCAATCTTAGGAAAAATAAAATGTATAAACAATTGATTAAGCTGCTTATATATCCACAACCCAATTAGGCTAAGAGGCATCAGTAGGTAGCCTGAGAGCCCACTTACCTATCGGCTGTGTCTTATGAAAACCTGTCCCTGTGTCTGCTATATTTCCAGAAGAGCATCAGGAAATATCAGATAAGTAGTCTCCTGGGTCATGCCAGAATGAAGCCAGCTTTCATAGGAAGTGCATGCCCCCCGCCTTTCTCTGCCTCCCATGATTACTGAGCACATGGTAGACCTAATTGTGGGATGGTGGAACCTGTCCATTTGCATTTATTCCATTCAATATCCCATTCCATCCCCGGTCTCCAGGCTGACTTTTTTTTTTTTTTCTTTTTCTTTTTGCAGTACTGGAGATTAAACACAGGGGCACTCTATTACTGAACTACATCTGTATCCAGACCTATTTTACTTTGACACAAGGTCTCCCTACATCGCCCCCATTGGTTTTGAACTTGCTATCCTCCTGCCTCAGCCTCCTGAATTGATCAGATTACAGGTGCACACCACCTTGTCTGGTGGATAACATTGTTTTCTTAGATGAAACACACAGTACATTTCAAAACCTGTTTTTCTTATAGCATGTCTGTGGGAAAAGTATGATACTCCATAAACTCCGGGCAGGATTTAAAAGTTTTATTTAATGCATTTGTTAGAATGAGGGACAAAGAGAGTCAAAGGCAGAGTGAGAGTGTGTGGCGTGAGGCCTGGAAAGTGGTTGTTGTGTGGCCATCAGGGAATAGGGAGTGTAAAAAGCTTCTTGCCTCATCTATAAAAACCAGAACCACTTGGCATCTCTCTAAGTAACAAATGGACCTAAGGGCTGGAGAGAAGGGCTGTTGGCAGGAAATAGTCCCCAGGGCTATGTGCATTTCAGACTGTGTGCATTTCCCTATAATGCATAGATCATAGATTACAGAGCTGTGTTCCTATATCTTTTCTACCTAAGGATTAAATTTTTCAGGTTCTGTTTTGTCTCACAATCACAATATCTGGAGATGAGAGAATAAATATGTATAATTTAGATGAGAAGAAACTGTAACTTTTGCTTTTGAGTTGCAAAGAAGAGGAAACAGGTGTAAAGAAACATTAAGAACAAAACAGAGAAGACAGTAGAGGTTTTGAATCTTGGGAAGGCTCCTTTCTCAACTTTTCAGATTTTTGTTTTAAATGAAAATCTGCTTTATAGAAACAATATACAATTGAACTGAAGTTTCAACCCCACCTCCATGTCTGAAGCTAGCTATATGCATATACTTTGAACAGAGCAGAGAACAAAGCAAGATTCCTAAAATCTCAGGCTGATTTGTTTTTCATTCCAAATCAATTTCTTCCAAAGCACTAAATTCAATGGTAGTCTAACAAATCTGCAAGAAGAAGGGACCCTTAGTGGATGTTGCAGCCTCAAAAACCTGAGTTAAATTTTAAATGTCTAGTTTGTCCCAGGGTAAACTTGTTGCTCTGCTTTATTTCTGTCTTTGAAACATGGAGACAGCAGATTGACTTGGTGCCACAAGAACTGTCTATAAAATAAGATGTCTCCATTTCTCTTCCTACACATTAGCAAAGGTAAAATGCCCTCAGTGACTCACCCTACTTGTTGATTATCTGTTGACTGTACCCCTTTCCTAGATATGAAAAAAAAGCAAACCATCATCTGTTGAAAAACTAGGAACGATAGGCAAAACCTCGAGTCAAATCCTTATTTTTTTTCCAAGTCTGACACCATTAATATTCAAAACACCATTCCAGGCTGCAATTTTTGGCAAGATTTACTTTGAGACTGAACTAATGGATAAGATGCTAAAGGACATAAAAACCTTTTGAACCCAGTCCTTTGAGTTGTTGGCACTTGTGCTTCTTCCTCAGTAAATGAGACATGTCTTTGTTGTTTAATTTTGGCTGGTCTTGTAGTTGCTATTGTTAAGTCAGTGAAATTTTAATTGCTAGAGCATCCTAGTGAATCCTTTATATTCCAGGAAATATTTAGGATTACACCCTAGACACAAATATAAACTGCTAAAAACCTTTCATCAAGTTTAAGCTTGAAGCTATTGAATACTTTGGGTTGTTCTCACTGTCATGATTTTCTAGATTCTTCTTTCCAACACTATCCAGTTACTGAGAACTAAATATGCCTGCCATCATCTACAACTCTATTCTGGTTCAGCCTTCTTGGTTTTGGTTTTAATACTCATCTCTGACATTCAGCACCTCGGCTAACTCCTCTGAGTCCTTTGCCTAGCCTCGGGCTGACTACTCTAAATTATAAAGAGCAGTCTCTTTCTCTCTCTCTTTTTTTCCCTCTTTTTTTTCTTGCTGTTTTATTTTCAATTAATTGAAGCAAAGTAATTATACATATTTATGGGGCACAATGGGATGTTTCAATACATGTACACATTGTGGAGTGATCAAATCAGGCGAATTAGTACATGTTTAGCACGTCTTCCGATCTTTTAATATCATCCTTTCTCTAGAAAATAATCCATCTCGTTTTATTACCAGTGGTTTGTCCTAAGAAGCATTAGCGTCATTATGTACCTTAGCAGCTACTTTTCTCGTATTTTATAATTTTCTTTTTTCCTGGAGCAACATCCCAGAGCCGTCTTGCTGACGTTGTTCTGGGGAGAGACACCCTCCCTAAGGCTGACCAAGCCTTCCCTTCCTTTCATTAGCGGTATAACCCTGTTTCCGCTGGAGCCTGTCACGGAAGTGTAATCCTCTAGCCGGGGCCCTCCTGTCATCTCGCCTACCTGAGAGTTGAAAATAAATAAAATATAAAATAGTAAATATAAGAGAAACCAGGACAGCTGCTGTGCGCAGGGTTTGGCCGTCTCACTCATCCCTTGGCCTCTTGGTGTTGCCCCCACCTGCCCCTTCCACGCGATCTAAGATTCTGCAAAGAGAATTCCCCTGGCCTGGAACCAGACTCTTCACTACTACCGGTCCCCCTCTGCTGGGAGCGTAGAATGACCACCAGGAGGCCAGAACAAAACACTTAAATGTTGCCTTTATTAAGGAAATGTTAAATAAGAAAAAAAAAAAAAAGGTCAAAAACGGCTTCACAGATTATCAAGAGCACTTTTGTGGCGTAAACCGTGCAGTCACGAGCTACGAGTTCTATTCTGGGTCTTTGTCCTTTAGCTGGAGCTCTAGTCTCCCCAAAAGACCCATTTGGAAATACACTAAAAGAAACAATTCACCCCAGTCACATTCGCAGGCTCCCCCTCCCCCCACCCAGTCTCCCAGGATGACAAAACTCTAATCCCCAGGCAGGCAAACAGGCCACTAGGGCAGAAAAGACTTATTTGTATTCAAGCAAACTAGCACAAATTTCCTTAAAACGGCACGTTACAATCAAAGGTTTCATCTCTCCCCGCCAGGGCTGGGGTAGGGGGGAGCTGGAGAGAGTGGGCAAGAATTCGCGCACGATTTGAATGTACCCATTAGGTCTCTTGCGTAGAGTATAAACAGGTCACTTTTCTGGTCACCAGGTGATCGGGACTTCTAGGTCTCTCCCCTGCCCGCCCTCTCCAGCTGTCCCCAGTGCTTGGCCCACCTGCGGGTGGAGAAGGGCTTTCGTCCCGTCGGTCTCCCCGCATCCCACGCAAACAGTAGCTTCCAAAGTTTTGCGCCCTAATCGCTCCCTTTTGCCACCTGCTGCTGAGTTCAGAAGTCAGGGCTCTCTCCTACAGCCAGGTATGGGGACTTCCAGTGGGCTAGAGAGAAACGGATCGCTTTATCCCAAAAGGCAGAAGTCGGGAGAAATAATTGACTCCGACAGGTTTGCTTCGCCCAGTCTCTGACCGCGGTGGACTCAGCTGGGCTGGAGAAGAGCGGAAGGACGGGGTGTGCCTGCTGCTGTGGCCTGGAGGACCCATCAATAGGGCCCCACGACCACCGCTTCAACCTCTTTAGACGGTCTCCGGTCCTTCACCAGAAAGTTGATCATGCCCTCGGACTTGATGAGCAGGTTGCAGCCTAGGAAGAAGATGCCGAAGACCACCGTGAGCGAGAGCACACACATGACGGCGATCTGCACCACGCGCATGATGTACAGGCTGCGCTCGTCCGGGCCAGCCTCCGCGAAGCCGTCGTCGGTCACCACGGATGCCTGGGTGCAGCAGCGCACTGCGCGCTCCAGCGCCTCGCTGCTGTTGGCTAGGAACAGGCCCGCCACGTCGGTCTGGTTGCCCAGCGCGGGATTCATCACGGGAGCAGGCAGCACCCAGGGAGGCTCGAGTCTGAGTGAGAAGGCGGTGGCACGGGAGGAACAGGTGCCGGGCAAGCGCTTACTTGTAGACTTGCTTGCGCGGGGCTGGCTCCTCGCTCTCTCCTTTCGAAAGTGTCCGGACTGTGAGAGTTTCCCAGGAGCTTCTCTAAACGCGCGCTGCAGCCGAGCTCCTCTGCGCGGTCCGCTCCTGCTCAGCCGGTGCTTGTTCCCTGCGCTCGCTCGACTGGGGGCTGTTGGAACTTGGCGGGGCTGGGCCAAGCCCGGCCGTGGGAGGTGCGGGCCGCGGCGGCGGCGGCGGCAGCGACCCGGTGGCTGCTCTGAGCGAACAGCGGCCCCTTCCGGCAGCCGCGCCGCCCTGCTATTGGGCGGTAGGGAAAGCAAAAGGAAGAACCTTTTCTTGCTTTGTTTCTTTTGCAACTCCAATGGTCAGGCAGAGGTCACGGTGCACTTCTGCTTTGGATAATCAAAGAGTTTGTGGAAAAAGGGAGCAACCAATTGAAAGTTTCCGAGGAATCCGGCCATGCCAGCTGTGTGCGTCCTTTGCCGGCCACCCCTCTCACTTTTGGGCAGAAAGAAAGTGGCGAAAATGCTGCAGGTGCCAGATGCTGCTGGCGAATGCACCGGGCCTTTGCCTGAGACTGACTCACTCTCCTGCGAAGGCTTTCTAGTGGAGTGTAGAGTGTGTGTGTTCCCGGGTGAGGTGTCAGGTGGAGTGGGGCGGGGATCTGGGAGTAGACCCCCCCCCCCAGAAATCAAAGAAGGATGAGTGGAGGAGGGGGAAGGAAGAGGGGAAGGAAGAAGAAAGGGAGGAAGGAAAGAAGAAAGGAAGGATGAGCCTCCTCCCCATTCCTCTTTACAAAAGCAATTGTCAGAGCAAAATGAGTTTTATAGTGGTTTTTGAGGCCAAGGAATGAGGTCAGGGGAAGAAGGTGTTCTTCTGTGACCTTTGTGTGAAGGTTGCCAGGAACAGGGTCACCTCTCTGGAAAAGGAGGTGGACAGAGTGATCACGTGCTTGTAATTTTAATTGCAGAGGAGTTTTTGGATGTGCATCCAGTGTTTTTGTCTGTTGGCAATAAATCAGCTATTTAAGTAAATTGGTTATCAACATCCATCACCTAGAATGCTGGCCAACTGCTGGAAGCCTTCCTTGTGCTTCGTAGCAGATGCAGTTCATTCTTAGTCATTGTAAACCAAACTGCAGATGTTTTAGGGGCCTGGTTGAGGCTTTCAACCCATTATGGTTTTGCTGTTGGTTCTGGTGCAAGTTAACATCCCTAGAAATCAGCCTCTCTTCTCTGACTTTGCTTTTCTGAATTCATGTTACTTGTTTCTATTATTCATTTTTACAAGCCTGCCAGATTAAGTATTTTAAGATCCAGAACAACACTTCAAGGATACCCCCACCCCAACTTCCTACTTTCTTTCTCCTCCCTTCTTGATTCTTTAATCTGTAACAGCTAGAAAATAGTAAATTGAAGCCCAGTCTAAACTTCTGATAGAATACTTTTACTGTTTCTATTAAAACACTGTATCTGTCTTGCATTTTTCAACACTACTTTTAATTCCATTCTATTTTTTTATTAAATCCCCTGATATTTTACTCCCCAAGCATCATTTCTTCCATATTCAAAGATTTCCTTGAATGTTTTTCCACTATTTCATGACCAAACATGAATTGAACTGCCTTTTTTTAAGAGTTTTCAATTTTTGGAAGCTTTATTGTGTATCAGCTTCATTAAGTTTGATTCATCTAAGTATCTATTAACATTCTGGGGAAGAGAATGTTAGCTGAAGGTAGCAGAGGGAGAAGTTAGCTGAAAACTCAGCTTCTGGGCCTCACCCACAATTCACTTGGTTTATTGTTTTAGTTTTTCATGATTCAATCAGCCCTGAAGAATGTCTGACCCTTAACAAATTTTTTCTTTGAACAAATTACTCTTAATTGAAAAGAATTTCTTTAAATCTCACCATACAGTTTGTCTGTTTTTGTTCATGTGGGTGATGCATAAGAATGATAGATATATTTTTCATATAATGTACATGTAAGAAAATCATCAAAAATATTAGACAATATAAAGTAATGGTAAAATAAATGATAGAAGCAAGTGACAGGAATTCAGAAAGGCAAAAGGTCAGTGAGGAGAGATTCAGTAGGGATGCTAACTTGCACAGGATTATGTAGAAGGTAGTTGTGGTTGAACAGAGAGGGACTAGTTAGCCCCTTCTTTATGTAACCAATAATTAGTTCATAGTATATTTGTAAGGTCCAGCATGACAAGACCAGAGATACTACCCCCACAAAAACAAAACAACAACCAAGACAAACAAAAAATTAAAAAAAAAAACGCTGAAAATGTTATTTGAATAATTTTCAAAATTTGAGTATATTTAGATCTGGGATCTAATATATTTAGATAGTGTCAAGAGAAGTAAGGCAACACTGTTTCTTTTCTTTCAGCTGTAACTATTAACCAGCCACAAAATTGCTGAATCAGAAGATAATGCCAATTCCACATAAACTTAGATCTCCAGTTTGTTAAAAATAAACAAACAAAAATCAAAGAAAGAAAACAATAGTTTTGTTTCCTTTCTTTCCCCCATCCCTCTTCTTTTGTTGAGTAAAATTGCTTGGAGTGCTCAAATGGAATTTCACCATAAACCTAGTAGTACAAAAATTACATTTATCACTCAATCCTTAGTGGATATAAAGAAGCCTGTATTTCCAGAACTCTCATTTTTTAGAACTTCTCTACAGAAAACTTTTATTTATCTTTTTCTTTTATATTTTGGGTACAGAGGCTCATCTCAGCTCTACTTCTGTTCTTCCCTTGTTTCCTGGAAAAGTCTTACAAGTGTAGGAAAGAAACCTTTAATAAATGTAATATAAAAATCTTAATATTCAGAAAATAGGGGGTGATTTAATGTGAGAAACATTCATAATTCACTTTGTGTTTTATATACATGGGAGAACTCTGAATGTAGTCAACAACTAACCTCTTCTACTTCACTGAAATAAATAAATTTGATTGTTCAATATTTCATGATATATATAACACAATGACAGAAACACTTGCTTACTCTTTCTGGAAACTACATCTTTTACATACAATGAAGTTCACACAGATATTCCAGGCCAATATTGATGGCAACTGTAATCTGGAGCTTGAATAGCCTTAAAGTAGGACCAGATACTTTCAATACCAAAACCTTTTTCTAGACTCTTTATTTGTGTATATTATGGAAATATTAAATATACATTTAAAAAATGAAAGTATAAGATATTTAAAGTATATTTATTTCTTTGGGGCAAGCATTTTTCCTAAATAAATTACACTGTATTTCACAAGATAAGCAGGATAAAGAGTAAGAACTCACATTCAGAAGTCATTCAGAATAGCAATATCAATACCTGAAATACAAGAAGAAAGTCAGAAATAAGCAGCATAGATCATTGAACCACCAAAGTAGCCAAACAAATAAGCTCAGATATTTTACTCTTAGACTGACTTCTTATCTTCTCTCTCATAATCTATGCACTTTGATTTTCCATGCAGTTTTAACTCTCGTTTTAACTGTTTTTCTTGAGGGCAAGTTATTAATATCAATACATGGTTGAAAATGAGGAAATAACTAGAAACACAGGTGCTTTTCTGACAACCAGTAGTGACACCAGAAGGAACAAAAGAAAACGTTAAACAGCATGCACAGATTTTCTCAGAGCTGAAGAGTATTAGTTTGGACACGTTTAATATAGAGGCAAATGTCTTTAATGGTGGGGAGCCCAGCAAAATGTGTAAAGGCATAGTTTTGAATCTGGCTGTTTTCACAAGATTAAATCAGAAATTCTGGGGAATGGAACCAGATGATGACTTCAAATTGTACTACAGAGTTATAGTAATAAAAAACTTAATGGTACAGGAATTAAAAAAAAAATCCCACTAGTGGTGGGATATTGGGTAAGATTTGTGTGTCTCATTTACTTATCTATAAAATAGGGGTACTCTTCCACAGGATTTTGAAAGGATTGACCTATTATTATATGAAAATAACTGGGAATAGTATCTAGCACATAGTAAACCTGAAATAAATATAGATTGCAATAGTTTCTTAAAAACATCAATGCCCATAAGTCATTAAAAGAAAACATTAAATTTGCCCAATATTTTTCTTTTTAGAAGCCTGGAAAATGAGTGACACATTTTAGGAAGATTTCCATGTAAGGGGATTGAAGGATATAGAGATATCAGAGCCCTTATGTATTGGTGGAGATGTGGAATGATGTAGCCACTTGGGAAAATAGTACATTCTTAAAAGAATTAAAGATTGAACACCTATATAATCAAGTAGTTCCACATCTAGGTATATACTCCCCCAAATTGAAAACATGGACTCAGACAGGTATTTGTAAACCAATGTTTATAGCAGCATTGTTCACAAGAGCTGGAAGATGAAAACAACACAAATGTCTATCAATAAATGAAACAATAAACAAAATGTGGCATATGCATAAATAGTATTCAATTTTAAAAAGAAATAAAATTCTGATACATGCTACAATATGGATGAAATTTGAAGACATTATGTTAAGTGAAAGAAGCCAGATACCAAAGGATATAATATTGTATGATTCCATTAATATGAGGTACCTAGACTAGCCAGATTCATAAAGACAGACAGTAGAATGGTGGTTACCAGGGGTTGGAGAGAGAGGGTAACAGGAAGTTATTGTTTAATAGGTACAGAATTTCACTTGGGGAAGATTATAAGTCTTGGGGGTAGATACTGTTAATGTATGCACAATAATACAAATGTATTTAATGCAACTGCATTGTATACATGAAAATTGTTAAAATGTCAAGTTGTATGTTTTGCATGCCTTACAACAATAAAAAATTTAAATAATTCAAGAAGACCTAACATAGATTTATACAGCTTGGGAAATTCAGAAAAATCAGAAAATAATCCCCCACATTCATTCATCACCTTCATAGCTCGAAGATAATCATCCTTAGTAATATAAAATATTTTTTTCTTGTCTTTTTGCTATGTTTTATGTAATATAGTCATGATCAATCAATATAAAATTGTATACCTTGTATACAATTTCATACTTGTTTTCCCTTCTTATTACTATAAGCATTGTCCCATGGCATTAAAAACTTATATGCACAGTTTAATGAGAATAGTACTTTACTATATGAACATACCATTTTTCATTAAACCATGACCTATAACTGAACATTTATGTTTATCTCAAATATTGCTTTTGAATCAATTATATACATAGAACTTTTTTTCTCTTTAAGTGTCTTCTATATTTAGATTGCACAAATGTACAATGGATTTACAAAATTGCAATTTTTGTGAAAACAACATCGTATTTTGAAAAAGCCAGGAACAGCCAAATTATTTGAACGAAGGTTATATCAGTCTTCAAGCCTATATGTAGAGCATGCAAGTACCCATTTTATCCTACCCTCTGGAGAAGGAATTCTCAAGTTAATTTTGACACCCAAACCAAACCCACAGGGATTAAATCAGAAATTCTGGGAATGGAACCAGGTTATGACTTTAAGTTATACTACAGAGTTATAGTAACAAAAAACTGCATGGTACTGGCATAGAAACAGACACATAGAACATGGTATAGAATAGGAGACACATTGATAATTATCTGATCCTTGAGAAATGCTAAAATCATACATTAGAGAGAAGACAACTTTTTAAACAAATGGTGCTAGAAAACTGGCAATTCACATGTAGAAGAATCAAACTAGACTCTTATCTTTCAACCTCCACAAAAGTCTACTCAAAGTGGACCAAAGACTTAGGAGCAATACAAGCAACTATGCAGCTCCTAGGAGAAAACATAGGATCAACACTGTCACATGTAGGCACAGGTAATGATTTTCTCAATAGCACCCTTAAAATGCAGGAAATAGTGCCAAGAGTTACTCAATGGTAGGGCATCAAATTAAAAAGCTTTTACACAGCAAAGAAAACAATTAGGAATGTGAAGAGAGAACCTGCAGAATGGGAGAAAATCATTGCCCAACTACTCTTCTGACAGAGAATTAATATTTAAAATATATAAAGACTTCAAATAAACACCAAAGAAACCTATTAACCCAATTAACAAATGAGCAAAAGAATTAAAAAGACACTTCTCAAAAAAGAAAAAGAAAAAGAAAGAAAGAAAGAAAGAAAGAAAGAAAGAAAGAAAGAAAGAAAGAAAGGCAAATAACCATCATCATTAGCAATTAAGGAAATGGAATTCAAAATTACAGTGAGATTTCATCTCACATCAGTCAGAATAGTAGCCATCAAGAATACAAATAATAATAAATGCTGAAGAGGTTGTGAAGAAAAAGGAACACCTTTACACTGTTGATGGCATTGTAAATTAGTACAACCCCTATGAAAATCATCAAAGACTAGGCATGGAACCCCCATAGGACCCAGCTTTACCACTCCTCAGTATTTATCCTGAACAATTAAAGCCATCATACAAACTTGTCTTCTGAATCATCCTCTGTGTTTCTGCTTTGGTGGGTCTGGTAGGAGTATAGATTAATATTTTCAATGAGTGCCCCAGGAAAAACTGTTCTTGAATACCAAGTATTATGACTTAAAAAAACTTGTAGTTGCAAGTTTGATAGGAAAAAAAAAGGTATCTTGTTTGAAGTTACGTGTTATTATTGTGGTGGACAATTTTTCACATTTTAAATTCTGCTTTGTAAACTTTATGGTCAGACCTTTATATAATTTGTGATTATATCATTAATTTATAATATCTGCCATTATCAAATGCATTAAACCTTGTTTAACATATTTGTAAATATGTTTCCAGTTTATTGACTTTTAAATTCAGCTGTATTCTTTTTGAGCAAATGGATTTATATTACATGTATAAATATATCAACATTTTCATCTGTGATTTCTTTCATTGCCCTTCAATTAGATAATTTAACCAAATGTAGAATTTAATTATAATATGTATTACTTTTAAAAACTTTTTTTTGTATTTTCATTGCTTTACATTTAACATAATAGATTATTTGGATGACATTTTTCATAAAAAAATTTACCCCTACCGTAAACATTCCCTCAGTAGGTAAATAATAATAGTGACAAAATTCAAAAGATTAGAACATCAATTTTTTTTGCAATAGACAAAATGTAGCTTTTCATTTTAATTAAAATTATATACTTTAAGTTTCTAAAATACAGAGACTAATTTATATTTGTAAAATAAATGGTGTTCAAACTTATTATTTGCTAAAGTAGTTCAGAGGAAAAAACAGCCAGGTGGTAGAAACAATAACAGTTCAAGGAAGTGATTGTGTCTTCCTCTCTTATTTAAATACCTTCCTTGGATCTCTCACCTGGTGACATCTGGTGACAGTTGACTTCTTTCTGTGGGAAGAGAATGCAGACTATCTTTGTGCTAACAGATGACCCTGTGGAGTCAGGGCTTTTTTAAATGCACAGGCATGTGGAATAATGTCATGAATAGCAGCCACAATGCTCTCATCAGTTAATGCTTTTTAAGGGCCAAGAAAAAAGCATGTAATAACTCACCCCAAGCTTGATTAAAAAATCCTGACCATTGAACATGGTGAATTTTCAGAATGATACATCATAGACCTGTGCCATCCTATTTTTAGATGTGCAGCATACAAAATTTTTGCCTCCACAGAAGTTATTCTTTCACCCTGATTTTCTGCCCACTCTAAAGTATGTATGATTGAGATGTTAAAGTGAGAAAGGCACTGGGAAGCTTAAAACTTTTTTTGCTACTGATGCATCCCTTCCCACATTTAATGGAATAAGAATCACACCAGCCTCAACAGAGGAAGAAGCAGGTGGATACAAAGAGGCACGTAAAAAGCCATTCCTCAAATTTCTCAGTCAGCTCAATTAGTCTGAGAAAGAATTCTATCTGCTAGTTTCTATAAAACAAGTTTGTGCTATTTGATTCCAATATTTATATAAAGGTTTGGAGGAGAAATCATTTTGGAAGAAAAGGAGCGAAACAAAAAAATTTCTATAATAGCATGTTCAGTTTTGACTAGTATGTTGGAGCTCATGAAGATTTATATCTTGTGCAAATTTGTAGACACAGTGGAGGGAAACAATGAAGGTCACCAATTTCCAGATAACAAGCAGGAGTGGCAGCATTTCTACATTTATACATTGATCATGGTGGCAGCAATAGTCCAGCATTTACTGTACACACACCTGTGATCCTGCAGCTGAAAGATATTAAAAGTCAATGTGATAGATGTCACTGGGCATGTTGCTTGCCAACATTGCTCTGCTCAATTTCCTTATCTTTCAACATCTACCCTTCCTTCTGGGAATTTTATGACAAATAGTGTATTTGTTCCAGAAACAATTATGAAGCACCTTACGTGCATAACACTATCTAGGGTTACAGAGCTAAGGGACACAATCTCCGCTTTATAGGAATTGGGAAAGGAGACCAGAAAGATGTAATTATTGTAGCTTGTGAAAACTTCTATATGAAATATATGAAGACCATATACTCCAGATGGGGCCTTGGGAGGGGGTGGTAATGCAGACACGTGAGCTGAGTCTTTAAGGAGGCAAGCTAGCAACCTGAAACATGCCAAAAGCAACAAGGCACAAAAGAACACAGATTTTACTTTTCTGCATCTGCAAGTAGTTCTGTATTTTTGGAGTATGGACAACTACAAATCGTGGAATGAACAAAGAATTTAGAGACGGTAGATCACAGGGCTTTTTATGTCACTGTACAGAATTTGGATTTCCACTTGAAAGCCATGGGGAGAAATTGAAGGGTTTTAAGTGGCCAACCAAAAAAGTCAGATTTACATTTTAGAAGGAATCTCTGTAGGCACTAGTAAAGAGTGCTAAGGTAAATAAAACTTCTGGGTTGATTATGAAGTCTTGCACCTTAGACATTAAATAAATTATACTAGAGATGTCTGGTGGTTCAGAGAAGTGGCTCATCATTTCCAGATTGTGAACATTTCCCAAACAGCATCTGGAACATGAGCATCTGCTTTTTGGTGTCAGTTTCTTTAGTTGTTCTGGATACCTTTTTGAAAGAGGACATTGTCCCCATGGTAAAGGTAAACTTGACTGAAATGACCAGAGGAGGCATTTCTGCCAGGTGAGCCTGTGTTATTTCTTCGTGATGACTGCTCTTCTTGTTGTAGTCTAGCTCTGCTTTCAGCACGTCATGTTCATAACACTGAACAGTGACTCAGCCCTTTTTGCCAGGGTGTTCTCTCAGGCACCATTTGTTTCTAAGCATCTCACAGCTATAATTCATTGCTCCAAGTAAAGCTTTTGTGATGCTTCACAAGTAAGTTTTTTTTTTTTTTAAACTCTTCTGGGTGTCCCACTTTCTCTTTGATAGTGCCAATCAGCTCCACAATCTGCCCAGCTAATGATGTCTTTGGTGGCTTTCGAATCCAGCTGGTGGTCTGACTGCAATCTACACCATTGCTGGAAAGCCTGCCTTCAATTCAATCTCTATAGAGCTCATGAAGTGGCATTGTCACAACTCATCCAAATTCTGCACGATGCATCTCTAATACTTCTAAAGCTATTTCCAATATTAGACAACTGAGACTACAAAGGGGTCAGGGGACTGGAACCTGATATGGTTTGAATGTGTCCTCTCCAAAATTAACATGTTTCCAATGTATTAGTGTTAGGAGGTGGTGCCTTTAAAAGGTGATTAGGCCATGAATGGCTCCTCCCTTTTGCACGGACATAATGAGGAAGTTTGTTCTCTTTTGCCCTCTGCATTCTACTATGTGAGGTTGCAACAAGAAGGCCCTCACAAGTGCTGGGACCTTGATTTTGAACTTCTTAGCCTCCAGAACTGTAAGAAATTAATTTCTATTTTTTAAATAAGCTACCCAGTATTTTGGTGTCTCATTATAACAGTATGGACTAAGACAAAAAGTGGTATCCAGGAGTAGGGTGTTGCTAAAATAATACTCAAAATGAAGAGGGTGCTTTGAAACTGGGAAATGGATAGAGGCTGAGAGAGTTTGAAGCGAATGCTGGAAAAAAAAACTTGGATTTCCATGAACGAAGAATTGAGTGCAGTTCTGGTGAGGACCCAGGAGATGGGAGCTGTAGGGAAAGCCTGAATCTTCTTAGAGACTCCTTAAGCTTTCCTAAACTAAACGTTGATAGAAATTTGGATGGTAAGGACTGTTGTGATGAGGCCTCAGAAATGAAGAGCAAGGTATTGAAATCTGGAGGAAGGGCCATCCTTGGTATATGGCAGCAAAGAACTTGGCTAAAGTTATGTCTGTGACCTAGGATTTTATGGAAGGCAGAACTTGAAAGTGATGAACTAGGATATTTCACAGAAGAAATCTCTAAGCAGAAAAATGTTGAAGGAAGTTGTAACTGCTTTTAGTAAAATGAGAGAAGAGAAATGAGTTAAAGTAGAATTTATAACTAAAAGGAAAGCAATATGTAAAAATCTGGAAAATTCTCAGTCTAGTTATGTGAAGAAGTGTGCTCGCAGAGCTACCTAGGGTACAGCCAAGCTACTGTTTGATAAGGAGAGGAGGAGGGCTAGAAGGAAACTAGGTGTTATTTATCAAGAAAATGGAAGAATGACACAGAAGGCATTGTGGAGAGCTTTGAGGTTCCCGGCCCATCACAGACCCAGAGTATTAGGGATCTGGGATAGAGAATTCCTTCAGGGGACAGACCCTGGGTTCTCATGGGATCTAGGGGTTGTCTGCCCAAGACCATCTTAGGAAACCATTTCCTGCATTCAGGTGCAGAGGTCCTGGGCCATCACTACTATGACACAAATGAATCCAGGTGTGACTCAGACCAGTGCTCCAGAGGGTGCAGGTGGTGAGCCTTGTTGGTAATTCTTCAGGTGTACAGAGTATAAGAGCTGTGGATGTTCTTCCACCTAGATGTCAAAGAGACCCAGGCAGAGACCTGCCAATGGAGGAGAGCTGCCACAGAGAATCCTCACTAGGATGAACTTAATTGGACCCGTGGGGGGAGAATAGTACAGCCATTAGTGTCCAGAGCTGACCTGGGAAAGTCAGAGCCACGTGATTTCAATGTGTGATGTGAATCCTGAAGTGTGGCCCGTGCCTAGCAAAGCCATGGCTCATCCCTCACCCTGTAGTGTCCAGAAGACCAGGTGTGTAGTCAAAGATGATCCTCCAATGCTAATATTTAACGTTATTTGTCTTTTTGGGTTTTAGACTTACTTGGGCCCTATTGCCCCATCTTTCTTTCTTATTGCTCCTTTTCAGAATGGAAATGTCTGTGCTATGCCTGTCTCATCATTGCATTTTGGAAATCCATAACCTGTTTGATATCACAGGCTCAGAGCAGGAGAGAAATTTGCAGGAGAGAAATTTGCCTGAGGATGAATTGTGCCTTGAGTCTCACTCATATCTGATTTAGATAAGACTTGGTTTGAATGGTTTGTCTCCAAAAATCAGGCAATAAGGTTTCTCCCTTTCAGCTGGGATTGAGAGATTTTACAAAGGGGCTTGATGGGTGGAGTTCCTCCTGTATTGCCTTTCTACTTCTGCTGAATGAGGACATAGCAAGAAGTCTACAGGATGCCATTGACTTGGTCTTTGATTTCCCAGTCTCTAGAAATTGAGAAATAAATCTATGTTTTTCTATAAGTCACCCAATCTGTGAATTTTATTATAATAGTACTAAATGGACTGAGAACCCATCCCACCTTTTATCTATATGTTTTTCATTGACACACAAAGCATGGCATATTTTGGAATATATAGCAATGAAAATGAATAAGAATTGCCTATAGTAAAATGGATGAGTCTCAGAAACAATGTTTAGAAATATATCAAGAGGAAGAATATATATACAGAACAAGGCATTTTCTTTTTAGCAGAAACCAATACCCACCTTTTAAATGGTTGATTTCTAAGTGTTAAACATCTTTCAATGTCCCCTAAAGTACAAAAAATTATTTGAATGACATTTTTACATTTAGAGAAAAAGAAGAGATAGTTGGTGGGGCATACTTATTTATTTTCACTCCAAGCTTATAGTTCACTGTTGTGGACAGTGTCATTACTCATTACTACTTACAAATTGAATTACAAATCTCCAAACTGTTTAATAATCAATAATGGCTGAAGAAAAAAAAATAGTGAGATCAGTGGGATACAATTGATTCTTAGGATACCTTGTTTCTCAGACTGAAAAGTCAATTGTGTTGAGAATAGCATATCAAAACTTGCAAGGTAAAATTTCTTAGTATGCATAGTTAGACTGTGTCACTCAAAAATGGAAGCTTTGTGCAGGGTGAGAAATAGAGGTTTAATTTCATTTTGTTACATATATTTAATCAATTTTCCAGCACCATTTGTCGAATAGGCTATCTTTTCTCCAGTAAAAGTTTTGGGGGCCTTTGTCTATTATGAGGTAAGTGTATTTTGTGGGTTTTTCTCTGTGTCTTGTATTCTGTACCACTGGTCTACTTGTCTGCTTTAGTGCCAATACCATGCTTTTTCTGTTACCATAGCTGCATGACCCATGTGATACTACAACATGTACAATCAGGAAAATGAAAAATTATACTCCATTTATGTATGATACAGCAAAGTGCAAAAATGTAGTCTACTGTCATGTATAACTAATTGGAACAAATAAAAAAATTTAAAAAGAGGAAGCATTAGCAGTGCAACATTTAATAAGCTTGCAGCTTGCTGCTGTTCTGTCCAGAACATGAAATTGATTTGTGCACTACATGTGACAGGAATATCTCTTCTGCCTGTGGATAATATTCTAATAGCATTAAAAGTTAACTGTATTTTTCATAAAATTATTGAAAATCTAAAAAATATTCAATCTTTGAATTATTCAGAGAAAATGAGTTATATATGGAAATCTAAAACTATTGACATTTTGCCTGTTTAAGAAATTATCAATAATATGTTTAGACAGAAGGGAGATGTATAATTCAATAATCCAAAAAAATAGGAGGTGAAGCTCAGAGTGGAACACTTGCCTAGTATTTGTAAAGCCTTGGGTTTGATCCCCAACACTGGATCAAACCCAGAAAAAAAAAAACTGAAAGGAAAAAATTCTTTTAAGATATCAACCTATAAAATACACATGAAGAACTCAAGGAATATGTAAAATTGTTATGAGAAATACAAAACTTTAGAGAGACTAGAATAAATACAGGACGAAAAGAAATGGAGAGACTTCATGTTAAGAAAGAAAAATACTTAAAGATGGCGTTTTCGTTACAAGCTAAATTAATGCAATTATCATTAAAATCTTAATGGGATTAAATTGTAAGATGATAAATTTTATGTTCATGGGAGCGAGTTGTTGTACATGTGAAAAATGTGATTAGGGAGGATTTGGTCTATTAGACTTTAAAGCCCCTGAGCAAGAATGAAAAGAAAGATCAGAGTGGTATAGAACACATGACCATGAAAATACTGGGGGAGGTGGGGGTGTCTATTTTTGGACTCAATTCTGTTCTACTGGTCTTTGTCCTTTCACCAATACCACACATAAAGTGTTTTTTTTTTTTCTAAATTGTTCTGAGTATTCTGGGTCACTCTAATTTCTACATAGTTTTTTATAATAATTTGATCATTTATAGTTTAAAATATGTAGAAACTTTTGATTGGAATTGTTTTAGGAAAATACATTTACATTTGGGGAATTAACATTTAAATAAAATTTTAGTGTTTGACTTTCCTCACCCCTCATTAATAGTCTATTGCAATGAATTCTCCTTATCATTGTCCCTTTTTCTTTAGCTCAACAAATTTACATAAAACATGGTTTCTTTTAGTATAATGTTTCTGAAAACTTTCCAAAGAACCCCAAATAACAATAGGAAATAAATACTTAATTCCTAGGAAATCTGGGAGCACAGCTTGAGATTCACTGTGCAAAATTTCTAAGTTTCTTTTTTTTCCCCAGCTAAATAATTGATGTGAGTTTTGAGTTGTATTGCATAAAAACATTTGTTTGATCTTACTTCAAAATTGCTTACAAAATGGAAAAATCAAACTAAAAATGTCCTAGCTTTTTAAAATAGTCTTTTCAGTTCCATCAGTTTCCAATAATTGAGTAAAAAGAAGAGCATGGATTTTTTTTTTCTGAATGTATAAAATTATAGAGGCCATAAATATAAAATCCTTCTATTCCAAATATCCACTATCTTTGTTTGTTTGTTTGCTTGCTTTTCAATATAATGCTGTTCAGTGAGGTTCATTATTCTTTAAAGTGGTATTTCTTGAAATAGGGCATGATAGGTAACGTCGATTTTTGAGAGATTTGCAATCCATGTTTGAAAAGCAGAAACTGAAAGAAATTCTGCAATTAAAAATGAGCTTGATGGTTATGTTATCAGCCAACTGTTTCTTCTTTAATGGTGGAATTATTTTATGGGAAACAACTATTTACATCTCAGTGTACTAAGTACAGTTTATAAACATTTCAAATACTGCTATAACTCAAGATTGGGAGGGGAGGGGCAGAGGGGATAGGAAGGGCAGCAGAATAAAATAGACACTAGTATTGCTGTATGTATATACGTGTCTATATAACCAATGGGATTCTGCAACCTGTACACTTGGAAAAATGAGAAATTACATCCCATTTGATTCAAATGTATGATATGTCAAGATCATTGTATTGTCATGAGCAACTAATAAAGAAAAAAGAGCACAAATAATAAGCCACCTCAAATACATGAGTCATTCAAAGGATGATCAGCTATGTTTCTTCTGGGGATGATGTCCTGTTGCCTTACTTCTCTGAGTCTCCTGATCTGTGTTCCCAGAGGTCTTTATTAAAAACTCGTTCATATTTGTGTCTCCTGGTTACTACTAATGCTTGACATGTCCAAGGCATCAAGAATTATACACTGAATTTGAAACATAATAGCTCATTGGTTAATTTTTATTTACCTCTCTTTAATTTTTTAGATTAAAGACCATTTTTTTTACTCATTAAATACAAACATTTCTAGTTGATATCAGAATGAGGAAAATAAAGTTGATAGTGGAAAGAAAAACTAATGTTGCTTTGAGTTCAGTGCACAGAATTGTTCAGTGTACAGAATTGGTGGAGGAGTTAAAAATAATTCACTTGGGACTGGAGTTGTGGTTCAGTGGTAGAGCCCTCGCCTAGCATGTGTGAGACTCTGGGTTCAATCCTCAGCACCACATATAAATAAAGGTATTGTGTGCCACTACAACTCAAAAATAAATAAATTTAAAAAAAAATAATTCACTTGTATCAATACAACTTGTAGGATGTAAGCAAGGGTGCTGCTGTTTGGGGAATGTACCTGGAGATTATTTCATGCTATGCTCTTATCTTGCCTATAAGGCAATACATCAAATTATGGCCAATATTTCAGGTCATGCAGTGACATCTAGTGTGTATGTAGGAAACAGTATGTTGGATTCACATGTTCTCCTAACTCAAACTAATTTTCCTTTTTTTTTTTTTTGTTTCTTAGTTTTTGTCCTTAAGTTATAAAGCAACGGTAATGATAATTTTGCTTGTATATAAGAGCTAGCTTGAAACGGCCATAAATAATTAGCATATATTAATATACAGACTTTTAAAATCCTGTATAAAATATTTAAAGAAATTTTAAGTAAATAGACATTGAGTAACTGGGACTTCTTGTTAAAAAATATTAGATAGTCATTTGTTTCTATATAAATAGGAAATATCAAATTCTAGCACTCAGCATTTAACTCTATGTGTATGTACACAACTATGTAGTTGCTTCCTCTCAGAATTACTACATGCAAACTTTGGCCTTAGAGTCTATCCAACCTGGCTATTGTAAAAGGCTTTTCTTTTCTGGCCCAGGGGATTATAAAGATATTTAAGAAAAAAGCCCAACTCTATTTTATTAATTGACCTGTCTGTAATTCAAATTTTTTGATTCAGATAAAAGGTATAATTTTGTTTTAAGTGAGACTCATTTTTACTATTAAATATGTTTTAATCTCATTTTTATCTCATACTATGTTATTTGACTATCAATGTATATATTGGTACTAATACTTTGACTTGTCTCACAAGAGCTGAGGCGCCTTATAGTCTTGGAGAATTTAGAAAAATGACAGACAGTATTTAAATGTAGGCAGAAAATATTTTAGCCTGAGTGACTCAAAGAATGTAAATTTCATAGTCGTTTATTTAGAGCCACACTACTGCAATAACTTTTTAAGTTTTATTTCAACTTTACATCCAGATCAAAGGGTGAGTCTTCACAAAAGGTGCAAGAGTAAAGGTCTTTGAGGTACATATACATTGTTTTCAAAAGGCTTGCCTGGTCCTTTGACATTTTAGTTTTTAAAAATAACACCTCACCGGCTATGGCCAGAATTCTTGGCTTTCCAAGCTGGACTCATGTATTTGGCAAACGATGGCTGAGTACCTAGGGCATAGCAGTGCCGGGGTCTAATCCAGGATTAGATGAGAACCCTGCTTTTGAGGAGAAACTGAAAACATCATATAAAGCAAATATGGGTGATAGGGAATGTAAGTTGAGGTGGTACATTTTATGTAGGGCTACCTTGATGAAGAGAAGACATTTGAGTGAGTCAGGGAAAATATTTGGGAGAATCATGTTCCAGGTAAATAGAACACCAAGTACAAAGTAAGAATGTCTCAGGCACAATTTAGGAACAGCACAATGCCTGATGTACTTAGAGTGGAAAGCACGTAAGAGGGAGAGAGAGAGAGAAAGAGAGAGAGAGAGAGAGAGAGAGAGAGAGAGAGAGAGAGAGAGAGAGAGAGAGAGAGAGAAAGAAAGAAAAGGAAATGAGTTCTAGAAGGTAGCAGTGAGTCAAGAGGGCTTAGGTTATTGACACCATTGGAAGGCTCCACACAGTGAAGTGGCATGATCTGAATGACGAAAGGATCACTCTGACTGCTACCTTTTGTGCAATATCAGGAAGACCAGTTATTAACTCTAATAATAGAGGAAGAGGGAAAAGGATGCAAATCAAGGTGTGCCATTGAAGGTGGGATAGAAGTAATCAGAGTCTGGATGTATTTTGAAAAAGAATTGGTTGACAGTTTGGATGTGAGATATAGAATAAAGGCAGGACAAATGATGACTCCATGACAGTAACATTTATTTATGGAAGGATCCATGTGACTGCAAAGATTGGATTGCTATTTACTAAGAAGGGGATAATGCAGAAGGAACAGGTTTTAGAAAAAAAGACTAAGAGTTCAATTTGGGATGTATTAACTTTGAGAATTAAATTATTATCCCAAGTATAGATGACAACAAGCAGTTAGACATAGAATTTCAGAATTCAGCAGACAGGTTTTGGCTGCAAATAAAAATTAAGAAGATACCAGGTATTGATGGTATTTGAAATGCAGACTAGATGAGATCACCTAGGGAAATGCAGATGGAAGGGACTCAGTCTGAGATGCAGCCCCAGGCATGCCACCTTTCCAGAAGTTCTCAGCCTGGCAGCACAGTAGATTCGCCTGGGGATCTTTAACAAAATTGGCTATGCCTGTCACCTCACCTGTAGAGATTCTGATTTAATTAGTCTCTTTCAGGCCTGGGCATGGATGTAGTTTGAAAAACTAATCAGGTGATTCATATGTGCAGCTGAAATGGAGAAGCATTGGTTTAGAAATGGGAGGAATTAGGACATAAGGGCAAAGAAGACAAAGAATGTGGTTGGTGACTTAAGAGGCAGAAAAGAGGGCTGTGTTGCAGATTTCAGCTAAAGATAGTTTCAAGGAGGGTGTGATTAGTCAAATACTGTGAAAGGAGAGAATGGACCACAGTGTATATCTGGCAATGTGAAAGGACTGTTGGACAAGAGCAGATTTGCTGGAGAGAGAAGGGTCAGAGACTGAAGAACTGCAATAGAGAATGACAGAAGTGGAAAGGGCAACACTAAATATGTCTGGAACTTTCATTTCTCCTGGGAGCAGAGAAATAGGTGGAAATGGGAGTAAGGAAATGGTTGAAGCCAAGGGATTTTTAAACCTCTTTTGATGAGTAGTATGAAAGTATGTTTGTGTGGTCATAGAAATGACCGAGCACAAAGGAAGAAATTCATCAGGCAGAAGAAAGCAGAAATTTTTAGAAGAATGTCCTTGAGGGTGGTAGAGGGACTTGGATACAGTGCGAAAAATGAAGAAAATAGGTATAGATTGGAGCCCTGGCATATCCTCCACAGACAACAGGACAGAAGTCCACTTGTCAGATTTAGGAGAGATTTAGGCACAAGAATGAGCAAAATTTCTTTTAAGATTACATTTATTTTGTCTCAGTGAACTAGAAATCTATGGAAGGGAAAGGGCTAGTCGTCCGAGGAAAGAAAACAACATAATTTTTAGGGGAATGGGAAAGTGAATAGACCAAGGCCACATGAGATTAGTGGTTATGAGATTAAATTTAGGCCACTTGGGATGCTTCTGTCTTTTTCACTATCCTCAGTGACCTGCGTGAGTACAGCTTCAGAATAAGGTGAATGAGCAAGAGAATTGATTTTACCAGGGTTGAGGACATGGCAAATGAATGCAATAAACACCATAGAAGCAAGAATTTTCTGGGTGAATACAAAGCAGTACTTAAAATGGTGAACCATGGGATCTCACACTGGTAAGAGAAAACTTAGAAAACTTAAGACAGAAAGAAGATGCAGGGCACAGAATAGGTGGCTAGATAAAATAACTCATGTCCACGTGAGTTGAAGAGTTGATTCAAGTCTGGAGTCCAATATGCTGAAAAGATAGAGGATTGTGGTCAGCAAGGAGATTGCTTGAAAGTGAGATGATGAAGGAAGCAGTTACTGGTAACTTTTGCATGTGTGACCACAGGTGTGAGGGACTGAGATATCATGGGGATCACTTCATTGGAGGCATTGGGGATAACCAAACTGTGAAAGCAGGGAGTTGGAAGCCTTGTCTATGAGGCTACTGAAACCACTAAATCTCATAGTGGAAGAAGAATTAGAGAATGAATGTGATCCAGGTCCAGCCCTTTGAGGAAAAGGAAGATGACCCCAGAATCTGTAGTTGACTGCCACAAAGCAATGTTGCAGACTGTACAGGTTTCAAAGCTGGATTTTTAGAGAAAAAGGACAGTCAGTTATTTGTATGTACTAATAAGGAGCATGAATAGCAGCAATACCACTTCCAGGTACAATGAACAACATCTGGAGAATACAGCTCCTATTTGAGAGAGCTGCAGACTTTGATATCAGATGAGACTAAAAGCAACATTTGTAAATTAACTGTCAGCAGCAGGAGGTGTGATGGTTAAGAGTATGAGCTCTGGAGCCTTGATGTTTACATTCCAGTCACAACTTCTGTACTTACTAGCTTTGTGACATTGATGCCTTAGTGTCTTGTCTTCATCTATAAAATTGGGAGGGTAGCAATGCCTGTCTCATAGGGCTCCTGTGTAAAGGAGTTTGTTTGTGTTAAAACACTTTGGTAACACCTGGCTCATCTCAAGAGCATGCAGACAATAAATGCTGGCTATGATAATGATGATTAGTCACTTTTAATTTGCCTTTGAGGAGTGAAAAATATTATCATTTTTAATTTGCCTATTGGGAGAAATAAACAGATGCCTGGCAAAAAATAAGCCAAAAAAAAAATAGTAAAACTGTTCTCTGCCCACTAAGTTTACTCCAATTTTATTTGAACATTAGGTCTCCATATGATATGTATTGGGCTCCTGTAACATCAGGCCTCTATAATATTAATAATTCTCAACATATGTTATATTTAATTAAAAAAATTTTTAAGGCTTCTGAGAAAAAATATCCCAAATAAGGGCACCATCTGTTGGATATTGGTGTCCCTGACATAAGGATAAAATAAGTGCCCATTATAAGATCATACTCATAATTGGAAAACTAAATTTCCATTTTTAAATTTGTTTTCAATCTCTCTCATTTTTTTAGGTGAAAGAGTTTTCTCATAGGCATGAGAAAACTGGTCCTTCTGAATCTTATTTAGTTACTTTGATATATTTTTTTTTATTTATTGAAAGTGCTGCTCTCCTTGAACTTAATTTTGCTATCCTATTTAGGGAATTTTACTTTCCATAGCTCTTCTTTGTGTTTCTTGCCTCACTCATTCCCAGTACAAATCAAATTCTTCTGCTTCTTTGAATATTATACATTCAAATTTTATTCATCTAGTGGATACACCTAAATCACTCAGACTCAAACTTCTGCTGATTTTTTCCTTATTAATTTCTAACTCTTACAAATACCTATCTCTTGAAAAGATAATATGGGAAATTTTTCTTTTAGCTCAGGTCACTACAACTCACCCTCTTCTTTGGTCAGTTGTGTGGCTGAGCTTTGGATATGTTTGCTCATTTTTTTCATTTTCCATCATTCATCTAGAGAACAAAACTTACCAATTCCACTTCTTAACTTCCATCCCTTCTTCCACACTATACACAGGGCTTTCCCCATACCTGCAAGCTCAGGGGAAGTTTCAGTGTGTAGATGTAGGATCCAGTTGAGATAGAGACTTCCAGAGGTCCAAGGAAGTTCATGCACTGGGAGAGAAACTTTGACATAGGGTGGACTGGAAAGAGGATCTGGCAGATGAGCCCTTCTCATTTCCCATTCCCTGAAACATTTGCTATCAAAATAAATGTAAGCAAAATAAATGCAGCTGAACCCCACTGTGATCTTCTGTGTGGGGAGGTGAAGCTATGGTGAACTGTGAACTCCATGGTTCACCACAGCTTCTCTGCTTCTCCTCTTTCTTTCCCTCACCTGCATTTTGCACTCAGTTTTACCACCTTAGAATTGCAGTTTCTAAAAGTTTTGTAGTCTGTAACCTTTCCCCCAAGCTCTGTTTTCTAGGAGATCTTCATAACAGTACATTCTTCCAAACTTTCATTTTTTTTATTTAGGGGAATTCATTTTTATTATTTATTCATATAACCCTGATTATTATTTCTTCTCATTCTTAATCCTCTAGCACCTCATCATCATTCTTTCCTCCCTTATCTTTTGCTCACTTCTATCTAGAGTTCCTTGTCCTATTATTCCAGTCTATTAAGTCATTCAGTACTATTAAGTTATTTAGTACTATCAAATCTATTTTCAAAGCAAATTTATTGACCTCTTTATTTTAATAACTGCTTTTTAAGCCAGTCACCAGTTGGTTGTTTTCGTGCTCCATGTTCCTGCTCTCCTGCTCATATCTTTTCTATATCCCTGAAAACCAATAGCTGTACATTCTCTATCCGTTCCATAGTTTTGCTGCCTGTGTTCCATTTGTTAACATTCTCCTTTTTGGTGGCCAGCCACACACTCTTTACTAATGATGGTAACTTTGAGGAAGAGGTTCAAGCCTGAGCTCTGGTTTCTGCTCCTCCAGGAGAGCTGGGTTTTGGGGGTGAGGGCCTTTTATGGATGATGATTTCTCAGGTTATGATTTGGATTCAACTCATTCCTTCTTCTTCTCCCCACCCTTCATTCTTCCTCACTCCAAGGGAACTTAATAGGATTTCTGCTCTAGTCCCTGCCATTTTCTGGGAGCTGCCATTCATTGTCCATGAATTTATTTATCACTGGCTATTTCCTCCATGATTTCAGGTACTTGCTTTGATCCTGCCACCTCTGGTAGACTCTGTGTTCACAATGTTGCTTTGATGTTTAATAATCCTGGTCAATAATCAGACCAGGGCAATGTGGGAAGACACATTGAATACAGTATAAAGTATACAGACAGAATATTTCCCCATACCTGCCACCTTTCCCATCCTTATTTATGTTTCCTGGCCTTGTTTCAGGAATCCAGAAGATTTTTCACCAACCTCTACTCCAAGAACCCTAAGGGGTTTTAACCGCTTTAGGTAGATCCTAAAAACTCTTAGACATATCAACCTTCCCATTTTTCTGGCTCATCTCTAAGTTTAGATTTGAGAGGGAAGGAATATTATAGCCCAAGTTGGTTCACTATCTTTTCTCCATTAACAATACTAAAGGGATTTAAGGAATTTCTACACTTCCTATAAGATGCACTGAAGTGTTAAGTACCTAACAGCATATAGACCACTCCCCTCCTCTGGTCCCTCTGCTTCCCAACCAGATGCCCCCACTTCTGTGCCCCAGTGTCCTCTACTCAGGAGCAGGGAACTCTTAGCAGTCCCCTGAAAACATGTATTACTAGTCCCATTTCTATGAAAACTTTCCTCCTTTGTCTACAAAATCCCTAGAAAATTTTTAGCCATACTGCCACTCTTAGTAAGCATTGAACATTCCTGATTCCATTCACTTAATCAGCAAATATTTGCTGAGCAACAACCATGTACCAAACACTGGGATGTGCACTAAGGCAAGAATGGTGAGAAAAATAGTCTGCGCCTTCATCTAGTAAGAACTAGAACTTGGAACTTCATGTAGTGAGAAAACCAGATCAGTAATTAAGGAGCAGTTAAAATGAAAGGTGATGAGTGGATGATAAAGAATGTGATCCTATGGAACCACTTAGTGGTATTACCCAGCATAGGCTGGGGGAATTAGGAAAGCCCGTCTCCTCAAAATAACTTCTTCTGTTCTAAGAGTCAGTTGGACAAAAATGGATTCATGAGATTAGTATTGTGGGTTAGACTTTTTTTTTCTTCAGAAAAGTATCTAAGTAATTAAAAGGACATATTTTGATTAGAAGAATAACAGTGGTTCATTAGATTGAAAAGTGTTTGAAAAGTTTTGTCCCAGCCCATGTTGTACTAAAGGACCATAACAGCTATTGCATGATTAAATTTATTTTTGAGGAATCACTCCACTACTCTATACAGGAAGAACTATGATGTTGGGGTGACTGTAAGAGAAAGACAAGTCATGAAACTGTTGCATTTTATGCTAAATAAATGATATGACATAAATTATAATAGTTGAGAACAAAGTTCTCATTTCTTTAGCTACTTCTAACTATGTGCCACTATTATCATACTTAATGCAAAATATTTTAATTATTAGTTTATAGATATGTCTCCAAAATTAGGTCTTCAGTGTTTAATGCAGCTAGTATCTTTGGGTATATTAATTCTCAGTGCTGCTGTAGAGATAAATTTTTAGTGAATACCTGTAGGATGAATGAGTGAATGATATTACTGCATGAGTAATTTAGCAGAATGGATTGAGAAATGAAGGCAGGGAACTAGCCAATTAACTAGGAGTCATAGCAGTTAGGGATGGCTGAAGAGGAATGTTGGATTTTAACAAGAAAAAGGAAAAAAAAACTTTAGTCATACATAGTGATAAGGTAAGAAAAGAAGTATATGAATATAATTTGAAGCAGATTGCAAGTTAGCAGTTGTTGCTTTTCTTTTTCTCAATGAAATATGAGAACGGAGGGTCCAATGGGGGCTGGAAGGATGTAGGCTATTTGAGGTGATAGAGGATGGATTTAAGGTAGATAATTGGGAAGAAAGGGAGCATTCTCCACAGGAAATGGAAGAAATACCAGCGTTGTATTCCATTCATGTAGGAAAAATTGTTTTAAAAATCTAATTAGACTTGAATTCCATTGTTTACCCAGCTTTATAGAATATCAAAACTATCGAATTCAGGCCCACAGATAAACTTCTAGACTTTACCCCCCTCTTTTTAGATCTCTTTTGCACAGACTGCTCTTCTTTTTTTCTCCCCACCAATAATTTAGCTTCTTGCTGGTTTAGTTTTTTCTTCCACCTATTTGTGTGTGTGTGTGTGTGTGTGTGTGTGTGTGTAATTTTTAAAATCAGTAATTGTAGTTTGCTCCTAAATTCTTGGTATTAAGGACTGTGACCATCTTCTGGTTCTGGGTCAGAGGAGACTAGTAGCTGATCTGGGCAGGAGGCTCAGGGTCTGGGGAAGAAGATAAATTGTTTGTGCATTGCAGGGCTTAGCAATAGTGGATGGGCAAGTCAGAACATCCCCAGCTTCATTTTTATTGGGTCACAAAAATAGCACAGATACTGTCCCTGTCTTTTGGAATAACGGATCTCAAACATGAATACATATGTGATTACCTGTGTACTTTTTAAAAACTCAGGTATGCTTTTTCAGAAATTTGGACTTAATAGACTATGTAATCAAGAGCCCATGGATGAAACTAATATGCACTTTGGGTTAAGAATTAAGTTTGTATCCAATAAAGGCAACCAGGACTTTTAGGAGAACTGATTAACTTTGGGTCTGAGAGAGGGAAAATATAATCTGAGCCTCAAACCTTTCCTAATACCAGAAAGCAAAGTGAGGCTAAAAAAAAAAAAAAAAAAAAAAAAAAAAAAAGAAAGAAAAAGAAAAAGAAAGAAAAGAAAAGACGTGGGCTCATCAAAAAAACATGTAGTCCAACCTGAAGGAACTAAATAATGCCAAAGCTGGAACAATTTGTACAATAAAATAATTGATTATATTATTGAAATTCAACCCATGAGTAAAATAAATTTCTACAAGTAATTATTAATATAAATAAAAATTGAAAAAATAAGCAAATGGAAAATATGGAAAGCCCTTCCTCATAGTACACTTTAAATTAATAAAGAGGAAAAAGAAATAATTACCATCAAGCAAACACACTAGTAATAAATACTGCACATAAGGCCCACCATTGTATTCTATAATCAGTGGGCAAAAATTTAAGGAGAAACAGTATTCATACAGTATCACAATATCTCACCTAGGACACTGGTCAACTACAGATGTAAATACAGTAAATTTACAAATGAGTAATTCAGCATATAGTAACTTGATGAAGAAATGACCAATAAGAAGATATATTAATATTATGAAACATTTGATATGATTCACTAGTAAGGACAAAGAATCATTTAAAAATAATCTTGCTAGAAATGAACACCATCTGTGTGGTGATGAGAAAACACAGTGCTCAGGACTGTCACACATGCTTTCTCATTCTGGGATATACTGTCACCAGTTTCAGACCCTGCCCAACATACATACACACCTTGTCCTTACCCTGTGGGTTGGTTTCTTCTAATTCTTCAGTTCCCGTCTTCCACGATTTTAGACATATTCTCTGACTAACCAGCCTGAATTCACTCTATTATCCTTTCTCATTGTTCTTTCCTCGGGGCTCTTATCACAATGAGAACCACATAGTGTCTACTTGTTAATTGTCTGCACTGTGTGCTCCTCAACCGAAGGATCATTTATATTTTATTCACCAAAGATGTTCAATTCCTGATATGGTTCCAGAAATGTATATGGTAATGAGAAATATTTTATGAAAATGAGAATGAATGAATGGACAAATAGGAAAAGTCTTGTTTCTGAAATGGAAATCCAAAATATACTAAGAAAATATCCAGAAGACATGGACCTGAATCATGTATATGAATTACTGACTTTATACACATAAGTTATTTTTTTCTCTTTGTATTCCAGTTGCTAAATCTATAAAAGATCTGTATAAATTGCTGGTATTGGGAAAAGAACATTATTTTATAGATTGCTATCCTAATTCTAATTCCATAAGTATCTGATGGATTTCTGGAACAAAACTTTTCTGGGCCTTCTTTTTCTTATCAATCCCAGAGATGGAAAATGGGTTTCATGTAAAAGGAGAGTTGAATTGATAAGAGGCTTATATTGTAAGATAGTAATTTATTTGATTAGTGATTTTTGCCTTGGGCACATAAAGATGCATGAGATTCATATGCTAACCAGACAATTTCCATCCTTGGAAAAGATAACTTATGTTCCTTAAATCTCTGTTAATTATGTAATCCTGTTTATTTTAAATTTCTTCCATTTGTATATGTTTCTAAGACATACACTAAGGAGTTAATGAATGTATTGTGCCCACCAAGGTTCTTAGGACTTTTAGAGACCCATTTAGCTTAACATTGATCCAAATTGCTGCTCTTCCACACATCCGAATATGATTTTGTTTATAAACTATAAAGTAGATATTTTTCAAAGCTTAAATGATTTTATTTTATAATCCACAAGGTTAAAATCTTTATTATAAAATTTTGATTGTTGTTATTATTAGCAGAGCTCATCAATCACTCCTGTGGGCTTAACAATTTCCTTTGAGTTCTTTGCTGATTGAGAACAATTGAGCACAGCATGACAAAATTCACCAAGTTAAAAAAGATAGAGAAAAGTTCAAATAGGAAACTACAAGTCAAAAAACAGGATATTGCAAGCAGTTTTTAAATCTCCAATTGGTTAACAATGATGGATTGCAGCGCCACCTGCTGGCCAAAAGTGTGGTCTTTTTTTTACTGTTTAATGAGTTTGTTGCCCCCTCCTGGGCTTTTTCTTCTATGTTTTCAAACAATCTAGGGTTTATTCGCATAAAATTTCTTCTTTAAGTACAAATCAAACTTTTGGATTTTCTAACAGGCTTGAGTGGGAAACTTCATAATAAAAATTCTAAACCTTTTTTTCCTCCTCTTTATGACACACAGAATGCAGTGGTTAGAAGTTGGAATTCCAGGGGACAGAAAACAGACTCTTGGGGCACTGTCAGAATGGATTACATTTCATTGATTTAGATTTGTTTTAGCACTTCCGGTTTAGTATTATTTCTTAGATGAATCTAGAATACCTAGAGTGTTCTGGACCTATCACCAATGATGGCTAGCATTTCAGCATCACATAATGTGGCCTGAAGGCCTTTTGTTTTTTAGAGCATGACTGCTTTAATTGGCTATGAATAATTGCAGATGTGGCCTATCTTTAATCTTTCTGTAGGGCAAAGGCACTGATGCTAAACCATAAACACATGGTTATGTTACTGTGTGCTGGACACTTACCTGTCTTGCTAGAAAAAAAACATCTTCACACATTTTAAAATGACAGCAGCATATTTGAGAGCTATTATTTAATCATCCTTGTAGGTATAATAATTTTTAAAATTTCAGGCACTAAGACACCTAAAGGAATGGATAATTGTTATATCTCTCTTTCCAAATCATAGAAATGAGAGACACTAAACAATGAAGGCTAGTTTAGACACTGATTTTCTGGGAAGATTAGTAGCTGAATTAGTGAACCCAAGGGTCCACTTGAAGGTTATAATTCTTCAAAATGTTGGGTGACCAAAAGACAGAAATTAGATATCTCTTGCCAAGCTTAGTTGGGTTCTAAAAAGTTGTTAACTTCATTGAGAAGCTAAGGATTTATTTCTTTAAAAAGGCCTTCTGAAATAATCCAATTTATTCTATCTTCAGGAATGCTTAATTTCTTTGTTTCTTGCTTTCTTGTTTGTCAAAGGAGAATCCCATTAGTGGTTCCTATAGATAGACTTCATCTCCATGCTTGAGAAACACGGGTAAATGCTGAGGGGTAGCATACTGGTTTCTGTCATTTCCTGCTTTCAGCTACTCCACTGCTTTTCATATCTGTTATAATTCATGTAAAATATATTTTGTAATTTGGTAATTTCTAAGTTTAAAAGCCCTTTTTAGCAGCACATTAGTACCTTGATGGGAATTATGAGAATATAATATGAATGTTTTCCTTCCCATAGATGAAAGTATTATAGACAAAAGGACCAGGAGATATTATGTACATCAAAAATAGGTTGTTTTGTGGAGAAATATGAGCTCATGGTGATAATTGAAAAAAATTGCTTTTAAATTGCACATTTTGAGCGGATTGTTATGTTGTCCATTGTAGTTTTAAAACGTTTCCTTTTTATGTACAACAGATTTAATTATAATCTTGTTTTGTTCTTTTAAAAATTGTGTGATTTTTATCTCTTTCAAATTGTGAAAATTAGGGCTGGGGTTGTGGCTTAGTAGTAGAGCACTTGCCTAGCATGTGTAAGGCATTGGATTTGATTCTCAGCACCACATATGAATAAATGAATGAAATAAAGGTCCATCAACTCTCTCTTCTCTCTCTCTCTCTCTCTCTCTCTCTCTCTCTCTCTCTCTCTCTCTCAATATATATGTGTATATATATATATATATATAAATATATTTTCACAATTTTTATATAAAACATTGTGAAAATTTTTTAAAAATCTTTTAAAAGAGGGCATTGATATTTAGAAAATATATTTGAAATTATCATGTAAATGATACTTATAAGTTACATTAGGTATATGTTACAGGAATCTCAGAGCATAGTCTTTCTGATGGAAATTCAAGTTATTATTTTTAAAGGAGTCTATTTATACAGGAACACTATGCATACTGGATGATAAATACTGTTTATTTTTCTAATGGAAAGCTTTACCACTATATTCAGGTTACTTGCCTAAGTTTTAAAAATATTTTTATTTGTTCTTATTAGCTATACATGTCAGTAGAATGCGTTTTGACACATCATACATCAATGGAGTATAATTTTACATTCTTCTGGTTGTATATGATGTACAATCACACTAGTTGCATGGTTATATATATATATATATATATATATATATATATATATATATATATACACATACATAGGGCAAAATAATATCAAATTCATTCTACTCTCCTTCCCACCCAATGAACTACCCCAATTCTTTTTTTTTAATACTACTTTAGAATAGCTTTAGACTCATAGCAAAATTGAGAGTAAGGAACAGAGATATCTCATGCACTCACTGCCTCCACACACACAGCCTCCCCCATTGTCAACATCTCCTGCTAGGGTGGTACATTTGTTACGATTGATCAAGCTACCCTCCCACAGCATGATCACCAAATGTACGGTTTATGGTAGGGCATATCTGTAATCCAGCTATGGGTTTGGATATTATGGTATCAGGCAGAGTAGTTTCATATAGTATCATACAGAGTGGTTTCAATACTTTAAAAATTCTCTTTGCTCTGCCTATTTCTCCCACTTCACCCCCAATTCTAAAAATTATTGATCTTTTTATGGTCTCCCAGCATCATATACAGTAATTTCTTGGTGTCTTGGTTGGGATTTAGTTCCAGGAACCACACCACTCACATATACCAAAATCTACATAGCCTATGTACATCCTCCCATATGCTTTAAATCTTCTTTACATTACTGATAATACTTAGCACAATGTGTTATATCAATATTGTTATATGATATTGTTTAAGGAAACAAAAATATCTGTATAAATAAGTTCAGTACAGATGCATTTTTTTACCTAATATTTTTGGATCCGTGATTATAGTTAGAATCAGACAATAATGTAACCTTTTCAAAGTGTCCCTTTCAACTTAGTAATGGATATTATATAGTTTTAAATTTCCTGGCTTGATAGTTCTTTCATGGCTTGATAGCTACTTCTTATCATTGTGTAATATTTCATTGCCTGGATATATCTTGGTTACTTGCAAGTTTTGGTAACTATGAATAAAGCTCTATAAAATCCATGTGCTAGTTTTTGTGAGGATATGAATTTTCAACTCCATTGACTAAATCCCAAGAGAACAATAGTTGAATCATATGGTCAGAGTATGTGTAGTTCTCTAAGAAACCACCAAACTATCTTTTAAAATAGCTCTAACATTTTGCGTTCTTTCCAGCAGATTAATTAGAGTTCCAGTTTTTCTTGTTAGTGTTGTCAGGGTTTTAAATTTTGGTCATTTTAATAGATGTGGCCCAAATCTAATTGTTTTAATTTGCATTTTCTTGATGTCATGATATATGAAGCATCTTTTCGTGTTCTTATTTACCATTTGTTTATCTTCTAATCTTCTTTGGTGATATATTTGTTAAGGTTTTTGACATGTTTAAAAAAATTGGCACCAGAAATTCATGTCTTCTTTTTTATTTTTTTTTTTAATTTTTTTTTAGTTCACCTGGATTATTAATTTTTGTTGACTTTTCTAAGAACCAAATTTCTTGGTTTTATTTATTTCCTGTTCTAAGAACCAAATCTCTTGGTTTTATTTATTTCCTGGTTTTGGTTTTATTTATTCTTCTGCTTATTTTGGATTTTATTTGCTCTTCCTTGCCTATATTCCTAAAGTGGAAGCTTAGATTATTGGTATTGAACATTTATCATTTTATAACACATGATTTAATGCAATAAATTTCCCTCTTACCACTGATTTCAGTCATCCTTCATGTTTTGATTACATGAACAAGTTTTTAAAATTTAGTTCTAAATAGTTTCTTCTTTGACCTGTATTTTAAAAGTGTGCTGTTGAATCTCATAGTATTTTTGGATTTTTCATATATATTTTTTTCTGTTACAGAATTATAATTTAATTCCAATGTGCTAGATTGGCAACACTATATGATTTCTATTCTTTAAATTTAAGGTATGTTCTAGGGCCCAGAAGGAGGTCTGTCTTGGTGAATGTTCTATATGTGTTTTGAGAATCCTGCTGTTGTTGGGTGAAGCAGTCCATAGATATGTACAATTCCAGTTGATTGATAGTAGCATTGAGTTTAATTATATCTTTCCTGTTTTTATGCCTGCTGGGTCTGGTCATTTCTGATAGAGGGATGTTGAGGTTTGCAATAATAGTGGAATCATGTATTTCTTCTTGAGGGTCTTTCAGTTTTTACCCTGCATATTTTAAATGCTTTGTTCTTAGGCACATATATAATATGCACTATTTTTCCTTGGGAAATTGACCTTTTGATATTATGTAATTCTCCTCTTTATCCTTGATAAATTTCCTTGTTTTGAAATATGTTCTGAAATTAACATAACTGCTACCACTTTCTTTTCACTGTGTTAGAATGGTATTTCTTTCTCCTGTCCTTTCACTTTTGATCTGTAAGTGTCTATATCTATAGTAGATTTCTATAGAAAACACATAACTGAATCTTGTTTTCTGATCCTTTCGATGATCTATTTTTTAAAATCAGTGCCTTTAGATCATGGAAATTCAAAATGGTTACTGATATAGATCTATTAGTACCTATCATATTTGTTTCTGTTTTTTATTTGTTTTCTATACTTTTTTGTTTCAATTTGTATCTTCTTTTCTTCCCTTCTGTCCTTTTAATTAATCATTTTATCCAATACTAGTTTCTCTCCTTTTTTAAATCAAATCAGTTATACTTGTTTTTATACTTTTGTTAATGGTTGCCCTAGAATTTCTATCTACAACTAAGTCAAGTCTACTTTTAAATACTCTATATTGTTATGTTGTTCATGCGTAGTTTGAGTATCTTATTACAAAATAGTCCTAATTTCTCCCTCCCATCCCTAGTATCATTGCTATCATTCATTTCAATAAAATGTACATTATATATATGTGTGTATATATATGTGTGTGTGTATATATATGTGTGTATGTGTATATATATATATATATATATATATATATATATATAAACATACACTGTTGCTAGACTTTTTAAAAATTACTGTCAGAAAAATTAGAAATATTTAAAACAAAAGGTTTGTTTTACCTTCACCTGCTCTTTCTTTGGTGTTCTACCACCTTTTTTTAATTAGATCTGAATTTCTGGACTGTTATTATTTTCTTTCAAAAGGGACTTCATTTAATATTTCTTGCATGACAGGTTTAAAGTGACAAATATCCCCAATATCCCCAGTTTTTGTTTGTCTGAGAAAGTTGGGTGTTTTTTGTTTGTTTGTTTGTTTGTTTTGTTGTTGTTGTTTTTGGGGGTTTTTTTTTGGTTTTGGTTTTTGTTTTTAGAGGTAGTTTCTCAAGGTACAGAATTCCAGGTTTTTTTTTTCTTTTTCTTTTTTGGCACTTTAAATATTTTATTGTGTTCACTCTCTTCTTGGTCACATGATTCCTGAGATGTCAGAAGTTAATTCTTATCTTTGATCTTTATTCCTCTATAGGTAAGATCCACCCCACCCCTGCGTAGGTATAGTGTTTTGTTTGCATTTCTGTTGCTTCATATTCTGAGTTTCCTGGTTCTGTGTTTTGATACTTGCCATTTGCTTACAAAACAGTCCATCATTATTGAATTAATAATGTTCATTTCTCTTTCTGCTATTCTCTTATGTGTATGTTGCTCCTTTGGTAGTTGGACTATAGTTCTTGAATATTACATTTTTGCTTTATTTTTCTAGTCTTCTTTTCTCTTTGGTTTTCAGTTTTGGAAATTTCAGTTTATATATAGTCAAACTCAGATTCTTTCCTCAGCTGTGTCTAGTCTAGTAATGAGCCCATTGAGGCAATCTTCATTTCTGTTGCAATGGTTTTTATCTCTAGAATGGGTGTGTGTATATGTGTATGTGTGTGTGTGTTTATTTTTTCTATTTTTACCTCTTTGCATACCTTGTCCATCTGTTTTCTTTACCAGAACACTTATCATATTAATCATAATTGTTTTAAATTCTCTAATATTTCCAACATCCCTGACATGTTTTATTCTGGTGCTTGTCCTGTGATTTTTGCTTTTAGTATACTCTGTAATTTTTTTTTTCTTGGTAGCCAGACATGATCTATTAGAAAAGAGAACTGTGCTACAATTAGGTCATTAGTAAAGGCCTGGTCAGTCATAAGGACAGGTGAAACATTCTGCAGTTTTTTGGTAAGGTCTCAGTATTTTAATGAGCCCACAACTCTGGTGTGTGAACTTTACAAGGGCTCCCCAACCTCCCCTCCCCACCCCACATCCTGCTTAAATGGGGCCAGATGACTAGATTGGATTGGAGTATTCCCCATCCCTCAAATTAGTTGTGTTCTAATCAAACTCCAGTAGGTTAGGCTTTGATTAACCAGATCTGTCCGCATGAGAAACTAGTTAAGAATAGAGTGCTCTGGCATGTTTTAAAGATGGTTCTCTCTCCAAACCCTTCTAAAAGCATGAAAGTATTGTTATCCCATGTAGCATTCCCCCACTTATCTACATTTTCACTTTCCACAGTTTTAGTTACCCATGATAAACTAGTCCCAAAATATTAAGTGGAAAATTCCAGAAGTAAGCAATTTATAAATTTTAGTTTGTGCACCATTCTGCATGGCATGATGAAATCTCATGTTGTCCTGCTCTTTCCCACCTGGGTCATCAGTCATCTCATTGACCAGTACACTCACAGTGTATATGCTACCTATCCATTAGTTACCTATCTATCTAAGCTATCAGATCAACTATCATGGTGTCACAATGCTTGTGTTCAAGTAATCCTTATATTGCTTAATATTTACAAAGCACAAGAGTATTGATTCTGGGAAATAGGTATACTTATAAAGAAGCTGTAAAGTGCTTTGTTAAGTATCATCTTACATCATCATATTTTGAGAGAGAAGAACCACATTTACATAACTTAAATTGCAATATGTTATTATAATTATTCTATCTTGTTATTGTTAATCACTTACTGTGCCTAATTTATAGATCCAACTTAATAATAGGTATTGTGTATGGGGAAATATATATATATATAAAAATATAGGATTCAGTTCCATATGAGGTTTTACTCACCCACCAATGATCTTGGAACACATCCCCTTATCCTCTATGGATTTAGGTGACTATGGTATTAAGTGGGGGAATCTAGTTGATTTCTGTAAGAAAGAAGTCACAAAAACATGGGGACCCTGACTGGTTTCCAGGGAGTTTTTTAAATTTGTGGCTCACCTACAATGAGTCTCCAGCAATTCTCCAACTACAATTCAGGTTTTCTTATTCCAGCACTGATTCCCAAGAGGTTTCTTTCTCCATGTGTTCTGACTCTCTGATTGTGAGAGCAGTGTTTTTTCCTATGGTCTCATTTTTCTTAATAATCTAAGAAGCATTGTTGATTTTCAGTTTGTTCAGTCTTTTACTTGTTAAGACAAAGTGGCAACTTCAAAGCCCTTTACACATAGCACCAGAAACCAGAATACTACATTAGTTTTTAAAATGAATTAAATAAATATTTGTTTCATTTTTGTTGTTGAGAATGACAATCCTTCCCACTTTAGTTTGCCCTTTTATCATTAAACCAGTTTGTATTCACTGAGCATATAATGGCATAGAATTCTACATTATGAAATAAGTGATTTTTACTCTGTGTATTTATACCTTGGTGGAAAAACAGACAAGTAAATAAAACACTTAAAAATAGTTGGATAAATGTTTTTAGTCCCAAGATATGACATATGATTCTGAAATTGTGAAAGTAATATAATTATAAATGTATATAAATAATTATAAATGTATATAAATGTATTTATTATCTTAAATAACTTATAAGCCATTTAATGTAGAAATGAATGCAAGCTTATAAATTAACCAGAAGAAAACTTCAATGATATTTTATACCTAGTGTTATGTGCATTTAGTTGAAAGCTAACAACACCTGACTGTGAAGCCACTGCATGAAGTTCTTCCTGGAGGTGACTATTGAGCTGCTTTTCAAAGGAGTTAGAAGACAACATAGGGAAAAGGGCGATGCAGTGAGAGGAACTAGTGTGTGTGTGTGTGTGTGTGTGTGTGTGTGTGATCAGTGGTGTGCATTGTCTGTGGTATTGAGTGAACCATGGGTAGTTCTCTCTGAATGACTGAGAGGGAGATCAGAGGCTGTTGGTGCTGTAGGACATAGAGGAAAACTGAACCTGGTGGTGGAAACTTTGGAGACTCACTGAAAGGTTTCTGAAGAGATCACAGTTGGGTTTTCCAAAGGACACTCTGGCAGTGGGAAGCCCTGCTGAAAGTTATCCCAACCACAAGGCAAGGGAGGTTGTAGCCATCAGAGTGGGAAGAAAGGGGGAGTTCTGAGGTCTGCTTTTAGGCTCCACCCTTTGGTCAGTGGCTGTGTGGTGAGGAGAAGGGTCTCTGTCTTGGGAGGCTGGTGAATGCTGGTGCCCTTCACACATCTGCATTGTCAAGAAAAAGCCAGAGAGGGTGCAGTTAGAGAGAGAAAAGCAGACTTTATTCAGGGTTGTTGCAATAGAGAAAGAGATCTCAGTATAGAACTGGGCTAAATTCCAAATACAGCATGGACAAGAATAAATTTATAGCCAAGCAGCAGGGTTGGGACCAGAGGATGAAAACATATTAAAAGGAAATATCAAAGGTATTCAGACTAAATTAATAAAAGAAAAATTCTAAAATGCTCTAAATTTAATAATAAGGGCTGGAGGATGGAGGGGAAGAGAGATTAGGGAAGTTAATCAATTAGCTGCTTTGGGCAAAAACAACAAAAAATGGTTCCACTTTCCTGAATTCATGTCAAACCTGGATTCACCCCAGAAAGCTTACCACTAGGCAACACAACCTCCTGTTTATGAATCAACTTTCCGGACTATTAACCCTGGCCAGTCCAGAAGCAGTAGGTCTTTTCCTGCTATGCATTGTTTAACTCCTTGTATCTGTAGCCAGTGTAGGTTCAATGTTAATTTACACTTTCCTTCCGCAAATCTTCATGGTAAAGATGCTCTTGGCTGTTGGGTCCCACAGACACATTTCCAGATGCCCTCTAGCCTTGCCTCTGGTGCTTGCAGAACTTGTCCCAGGACCAGGTTCTTTTCTGTTTAGTTTCTGTCATGGTTCAGTAAACATGATTTCAGATGATCATGGGTATCAAGAGCTTTGGTTTCAAATGACCTACCCGGATTCCTGCTGAAGATAGGCAAGGGAGATCACACATGACTTGGGGGATGGAGGAGGCGGCTGAAGAACCTGGTTAGATTTCAAGGATGATCAGATGGGGAGGATGGCAGACTCAGACTCAACCCATTAGCAGGTTCTTGCTAAAACTGGGATTCACACGAAATGGACAGATCTAGAAGGAGGTCCAGGAGTCTGGTGAAGCAAAAACCTTTTTCAGAAAACACAAATTTGACAAGAATGATTAGTATTTTTACATCACTGCTTGTGGATGCAGTTATGTATTTATATACATATTTAACAACATTTTGAGCTTGCCACAAGTGCGTGTATTGATAGATAGATAGATAGATAGATATTGTATATCATGTATATTAGAAATAAAACTTTTTAAAGGGGGGGATTTTAACATACTGTAAACAGAAGTTCTGATATTTTCTTTCCACATCCCATTGACTGACTTGTAATCTGCAATTTTGAAACCATTGTTTTAAAACAAGTCTGTGGATGAAGTATCCCAAGAATAAGTGAAGAATAGAGAGGTAGAGGTGGACACCTGGTAATGCCCATATTTAAGAATATCATAAGAAATGAGCAGAGGTAAAGGAGTCAGATGGAGTAGCCATAGAGGGTAAAAACAATGTCACAGAAGCTGAAGAAGACAATGATTTTTGTGTTTATTGCACCCACCTACACTTAATTGTTGAGGGCATGCTCTGGGAGGTGCATTCAGAAGGGCTGGAGAGTCAGTAGAAAATAAGACATTGTCCCTGCCTAAGACAGGCAAAAAGCAAACTGAGATATTATATATTGATAAGTGCTTTAATTAAAAAATTCATTTGGTATCCCTAGTTTGGTTAGGATGTAGGATGCTTATGAAAATTTCTCAGAAAAGATAGGGGTTCATCTGAGTACCCCCTCCCTTGGTGAGACAGAGGTTAGGCAGAGAAAGCCTAAGCCTATAAAGTCTGTAACTTTGATCCTATAGAAAAACAAAACTGAGCAAAACAGTGCAAGGAACCATCTTTGGGCTGTAGGCTATTATCCTGAATAGCGCCAGTACTGGCTCATTTAAATTCCTGGGGGGTGTTACATTCTTGCAAATTGTTACAGATAACAGTACTCACATTTAAATGAGAACTTTTAAATACCTTTCTCTATTTATAGCAGGAAAGGAAAAGAAGTTCCCCCAGTTCTGCTCCCTGGAGGCATTCATTAGGGGAAGTTTAATGAAGCTGGCAAACAGGTGCTTTTTATGTGCCTTTTATAAAGGGCTGCAAGGCTGCTCTTCCCCATCCCTTCAGCTTCCAACTGGGAGCACACGTCATCTGCTGAGCTAATAGCTCACAGCAGGGTCCTTTAGTGTGCTCCACATAAATATTCAGTTTTATCTTCTGCCTGGTGATCCATCATAAGCACAACGTACAGACAAAGAAGAAAAACCTAAATACAGAAATATGTGATTTCCTGGTCATAAGTTTAAAGACGTCTTGGCACAGTAAGATATAAGAAATAAACACTGACTATAGTTCTGGTGCATGAGTAATAAAATTCTGCTGATTCTTATTAAATAGTTCCCCAATCCCCAACATATAGGGAAAAATAATTCTAAATAGGAAAAAATAATTCTATCTAGCAGCCCTCTCTTCATTACTTTTTGGTCTCTTCCCCTTGCTAGCAATTCATGTCTGTGGGAACTTAAAACATTTATAACCATTCTTGACAGGTTGATCATAATGTAAACATTGTTTGGAAACTTCTTTGCTTTCATTTGTCAGTAATTTAACTTTTTTAATCACTTGTATTCTTGAATACAAGTCAATGTGGTATATTGTTTTCTACTAACATCCAGAGAATCACTTTGTTTCCTAAAAACTCATTTAAATGATCTAAATGAGGGAAATTTAAAAAGATTGTCCAATTTAGATAGAAATGCATGCTACAGGTAAGGTTTCTTGTTTATTTAGAACTGTCTTGGAAAACCTTCCTTAAAACCTTTCTACTAGGACTCAAGAAAGAAGTGTTCTATAACTAAGAATTAAATTTATTCTGGCAGCAACTGAACAAGACTGCAGTATGTAGTTACGCTTAAGGGACCAGCAGTTGTTACCTCTTTGCAGAAAAGGGATGGTCTCCTACATTAATGAAATCAATGATAATTGTTTTAAGTTAAAGACAGTAAAATAAAGCCTATGGTACAATGCAATCATATGTTTTTCAAGTAGTTTAAGGAAAAAATGTGATTAAGGAAGGAGTAGACATGGAAAGAGGTCTTGGGTTTGGAAAAGTTTTCCCTGAACAAGGGTCAGTGGTGAGGGCAGTGGCACAAAAAACAGACTACACTTTGAACACTCTGCTTAGGATTGTGGTTAGCTGTTAGCCCCAAGGAGGGGTGGGGAGGGGGGTAACCAAGTTAAGTGTGTGTGTGTGTGTGTGTGTGTGTGTGTGTATCTGTGTATCTGTGTGTGTCTCTGTAAGTGTGTGTGTGTGTGTGTGTGTGTGTGTGTGTGAAGTCTGCAGGTGGCAATCCACAGCTGGTGAGGCAGCTTTATGCTACAACATTCTTAGGAACTCAATTACTTTAAAATTCCTGTTCAGTTATCCCTAAGGTCTATTTGTTCTCCAGGTTCAAGATGACTTCTGGGCCTTCAGAAATCACATGCACCTTGTAGACAGTAGGAGAAGAGAACAAGAAGGAAGCGGTGAAGCATGGGCACCATTGCCGCATGTCGGTTGCATTGATGCTTTGTGGCTTAGCCATACTGAACCCTCCGTGGCAAGGCTGACCGCAAAACGCCTGCTTTCTCCCAGGCTTCACTGTTTCCAGCCAAAAGTTGAGGGTTCTCTCACTATTAAAGAAATGGGAGAAAGGGCTGCATTAGTGGAAAGAATGAGTTAGGTAAGCGGGTGGAGAGGGCAAGTCCAGGACACAAGGCCCCATCCTAGGAATGGTTCTAGACTGCTCACTTCCCTGCCACCTGGCACTCTAGGCCTTCTTTGGCCTCCCCTTCCTCCCTGAGAGTGGGCCTCGGTATGACAAGGATTGAGGTTGTGCCCTAGTAGAAATTGGTGCTGGGTCTGTGTTCCATGGAGTCAAAGAATGATTCCTGTGAACAAGGTAAGAGCAGGAGAGTTTGTTTAAAATAGGTGGAGGGGTTCCCTGGAGTCAGGAGTCCTTGGGAAGGAGTACAGTTTACCCCACTTTATGGTTTCTGAAATTTCCTTCTTCTCTGCCTCTTCCTCTGTCCAGGTGCTCTTTACTAATCTCTATTGGTGTTCCCTGTGTCCATGAGTCAGTCTTAGTCTTTGTCTTGGATCCCATTTAGGGGCGTGAACAGGGAAGTGTTTGCCTGATCAGGTTCTTTGTCCAAGAGCCACCTGAGAGAGGTGATTGCCTACTTCCCCTACCTCCCTAGTATCTGGGGTTGGAACATGATGGTGGTGTCAACCTGGGTTAGCAGCACTGTGGCAGCCTCTCACCTATCCATCTTCAGCTCCCCTGGTCCAGATTGCAATTCCTGTCTCTGTGGTGGTTTGCAGTAGCAGTCCTTTGAAAGAAGATTCGCCTAGCTTAACTTCCCCACCTTGGTCAGGGTAAGGTATATCAGTCTGGTGACTGGCAAGAAGTGAAACCCAGCTGCAGTCACTTCCCTGGCCCAGGTGAGCCCTGGGAGGTGGGTGGGGACCCAGAAGCTGTGCCAGTCTTGCACTTGCCCCACACGTAAACCCAGTTGGCCTGGGAGGATGCTCCTTCCCTCTCAACCAGCCTGAACAGGGCTTATATTGGTCTCTCCTAGCCCAGCTCCTGACACCCTGGGAATAGATAACAAAATACATAATCTTCAGTAATTCCTGAGAGGATCTAATTAATCACATTTAAAACTGTCATTTCATCATTTAAAGATGCATGGTAAAATTTATGCTAATTTAAAATTTCTAAGTGGTTCACAGAATGAAATTAAATAGCAAATATAAAACCACAATGACAAGTTGGAAGAGTGATTGTAAAAGAAAAAAAAAAACTTCATATTTTAGTACCTTCAGTGTCATTTTCACCCTCTCCTCCTTCAACAGAAAGCCCCATTTTCACTTTGCCCTGGGCCCTGCAAGTTATGTCGCTGATCTGATAGGTGAGTTTCCCTACTGAAATTTAAGAATATCTTGCTTTTGAAGTATTAGAGACAAGTTTGCAAAATTTCATGAGATAATTAGAACATCTGCCCTTTGGCTGTCCAAGTATGCCCTTCTTGTCAGGTGTCAAACAAAATTATATTCTCTCCATCATCTCATCAACTACTTAGCCATTCACTACCCATGACCAAATAGGATATGAATGCATATAAGACTTGTGTGCAGATCAAGTTGGATATTAGCAGTAGATGCAAAATAGCCTTGTCAATAAATCAATGTGTATATTGCCTCAATGACCACAAAGTAATTTTCAGCATGTCTAATATAGATTTATATCCTTTTTGTATAATAAAGCAATACCGAAAGTCTTCTATGTTTTCCCAAGTATATTTGAATAATTGTGCCCTTTCCTTGCATTGTCTAATCCTGACAGTTCCTATATATATATACAACTGGAAAAGACAATTTCTTGCCTAAAGGATGAGATGATAATAAATGAATTTACTCTCTTGTTTTCCTTTGGCTATGGCCACCTACTCAGGGTTCTATTTATAAAGCAAGCTTGGCATGTAATTTGGTTGCCTAATGGAATGAAGGTGAATAACAAGTGGTCCCACTGTAAAATGATCATGTGTAAGATGGATGAGGTAGAATGCTTGGTCTCAAGAATTTCCTGCACTGTTAGTCCCTTGGGTAATACATCTTAACTTCTTTCAATGCATAGCCTGCCACCATTATCCTACACATTTTCAATTCTTGCAAAATGCACCGATGTGCCAGGCCTACACGGATATTTCCTCATTGATGTTTCTTAATAAAATAACAACTGACAAGATGCATTTTTAGCCACAAATACAGCTCCTTCAAGGCTACACTCTGTCAAAATACTAGGATAAGATGGCATTTGGGGGAGTTTCTGCTGAGGTATAATGATGTATTACTTTTGTTTTTGTTGAAAGTAAATGAGCCAGTTCCAGGAGAAACCAGCCATTAGCATTCACACTAAAGTTAAGTCCAAGGCTGAGAAATTGAAATGGAAATTAGTAAAAATGAAATTTTGCTCAGATTTTGACATATGTTAATTTTCCATTCAATAAACTTTATTCAAGAAGCTTATTATGCTATATTCTAGATACTGGAGATAGAGCAGTGATTAAAAAAATTTCCACGATCAACAGAGCTTATGTTCTCATGAATAGGTAGAAACGCATGTAATCTGTTAAGGAAGTTGAGAAATTAAGCAGAGTGGGTTTTTTTTTTTTTTTTTTTTTTTTTGTGTGTGTGTGTGTGTTATGAATCAGACCCTGGGCCTTGCACATGCTAGGCAAGTGCTCTAATGCTTGGCTGTAGCCCCACCCCTTGTCTTTTCTACTTGAAAAATGGGTTAGATTGTGGGAATGCTTTTTGCAGAAATTACTGGCAAGACAGGCTAGAGATAAGGAACTTGAGCTCTAGAGTTAGATAAACTAAACTTTGGTTTCATTGTCTTACTCTTAAAAGTGCTTATTTTTTGACTTTCAGTAAGTAGCTTGACCTCTTTGAGCCTTGATTTTATTATCTAAAAATGAGGCAAAAACATTTGATTGTGATAGGGTGGAAGGAAGGAATGCTTGGAAAATACTTGGCATAGTGCTTCAAGTGTTGTTAACATTCAATAATTATTTTCTATTTATTATTGGTAACATTATTTTATGACCTGTATTCTTAAAAGAAAGCTATGATTAAAAGGCTGAGCCTAGTGCTTTAAGTTCTACTGGCTTTTGATGAATTAAGTTTGCTATGTGGCATTGCCTTTCAATCTTTAATGCATATACAAATCTGTGAGGATCTTGCTAAAATGCAGGTTGTTATTCAGTGAATCTGGTAAGGGATCTGAGATTTGGCATTTCTAAGAGGTTCACAGGTGATGCCAGCAAGGCGGCTACTTCTCTATGGATTGTACATAAAACACTCACTTGACAATGAGAGAAATGGAAAGACCTGGCACTTCAGGCTGCTGGTAAGCAAAGTGTGTGCCTCCAAACAATAGGCGATGTGGATGACCTCATTAATTAATGCCACCAAAGGGCAATGAGGGGAAATGCCTTGTTTATTGTGAAATATACTTATGATAGTAGTGAAGTATACAGAACATTGAGAGTCATATAAATAAAGATCATGGTCCTCTGGCTGTCTTATCTGGAGAATAATTGTTCTGACCTAGACCTTAGACCACAGTGATGAATTTAAGCTTTCTTGGATAAGGGCCCCCAGTATTGTGCCTGATCAGAAACATGTACCAAAATTGACTTTTTCCCCATCTCTGTATCTGTAAGAGTATATTTACAAATATACTGATAATGGCTCAATTGAGTATTCAAATAATGAGAAATACTGAGTATAAGACCCAACAATTGCACTTCCAGGTACATACCAAGGAAAACTAAAAACATGGTCACGTGAAAACTTGTGCAAAAACATTGATAACAGCATTATTCATGATCACCCCAAAATGGAAACAACCCAAATGACCATTGAAAGTTAAAAGGATTAAAAATGTGATGTATTGTTAAAGTGTTTTATTACTCAACCATAAATAGAAATAAAGTACTGATGTATGTCATAGTAAACATGACCTTTGAAAACAGTGCTAAGTGAAATAAGCCAGAAAAGGTCACATATCATATCATTCAATTTATATAAAATGTCCAGAAAAGGCAAATCCAGAATTTGCTAGGGATAGGATAAGGAGAGAATATGAAGTAACTATTGATGGGTACAAGATTTCTATTTAGGATAATGAAAATGTTCTGGAAGTAGATTGCAGTGTGAATGGTCACCCAATTTTGTGAATATATAAAAAATTACTGAATTACTTACCTTGAAATTTTGAATTTTATGATATATAAATTATATTTAATAAAAATGCAGAAAAGTGCATTAAGCACCAGATGCTTTAGCAGTTGGAGACCTGCAAAGTTCTCTTCACACTTGAGATCTGTAAAGTTGAAATATTATTTAATTATGTAAAAGTCAATGGTATGTTTAAAACAAAAATAATTTCTTTGTGACTCCTCACTTTGAGAGATGGAGTCTATTTCCCCATTTCCCACTAATGAGGGATGGCCTCATGTCTCACTTCAACCAATGGAGTGGGATAGAAATGACATGTGGGTGGTCCAAGCCTGGGCCTCAAGAGAAACTGACTTCTCTTGCTTTCTTAGAAGACTACAGCCATGTAACCAAGCTTGAGGAGTAGAAACCATGGTGAGAAGAGCAGCTTTCCTAACCACCATAGTGCCTCATCTGGAGGTCTTCAAGCAAGAATGGTCTCTGCGGAGACAAGTGTCCCATACAGAGCCTTGTGCAAATGATCTATCAGGGAATCCTGAGCAAATATGATTTTTAGTCACTAGGTCTGATAGTGATAGTTAGCAAGGTCCTAATTAGTGAAATAGATACAATTTCTTAATGGAACTTTGCTGAGACAACATTAAGAATAAAATATCTGCAGCATCTGATAAGACTTTTCTTTGTATCTTATTTATGTTTCCCTATTCCTATCCATCCTTGATTTTTAAAAGACCTTTCTAGCTTGGTCTTCTGAACTAATATAAGTTGACTTCTCAGAGACCACCATAGTCTTTTTTTTTTTTTTTCAGCAATGGATTTTTTTTTTTTTTTCCTTTTTTTTTTTTCTTTTTTTTTTTTTTATTGGTCGTTCATAACATTACATAGTTCTTAATACATCATATTACACGGTTTGATTCAAGTGGATTATGAACTCCCCCTTTTACCCCGTATACAAATTGCTGTATCACATCAGTTACCCTTCCATTGATTGACATATTGCCTTTCTAGTGTCTGATGTATTCTGCTGTCTGTCCTATTCTCTACTATCCCCCCTCCCCTCCCCTTCCCTCCCCTCCCCCCCTCCCCTTTTCTCTCTCTACCCCTTTTACTGTAAATCATTTCTTCCATTTGTATTATCTTGTCTTACCCCTCCATTCCTCTTATATGACATTTTGTATAACCCTGAGGATCGCCTTCCATTTCCATGCACTTTCCCTTCTCACTCCCTTTCCCTCCCACCTCTCATCCCTGTTTAATGTAAATATTCTTCTCAAGCTCTTCGTCCCTACCCTGTCCTTGTTAACTCCCCTTATATCAAAGGAGTCATTTGGTATTTGTTTTTTAAAGATTGACTAGCTTCACTTAGCATAATCTGCTCTAATGCCATCCATTTCCCTCCAAATTCTATGATTTTGTCATTTTTTAATGCAGAATAATACTCCATTGTATATAAATGCCACATTTTTTTTATCCATTCATCTATTGAAGGGCATCTAGGCTGGTTCCACAGTCTTGCTATCGTGAATTGAGCTGCTATGAACATCGATGTAGCAGTGTCCCTGTAGCATGCTCTTGTTAGGGCTTTAGGGAATAGACCGAGAAGGGGAATAGCTGGGTCAAATGGTGGTTCCATTCCCAGCTTTCCAAGAAATCTCCATACTGCTTTCCAAATTGGCTGCACCAATTTGCAGTCCCACCAGCAATGAACAAGAGTGCCCTTTTCCCCGCATCCTCTCCAGCACTTATTGTTGTTTGACTTCCTAATGGCTGCCAGTCTTACTGGAGTGACATGGTATCTTAGGGTAGTTTTGATTTGCATTTCTCTGACTGCTAGCGATGGTGAGCATTTTTTCATGTACTTGTTGATTGATTGTATGTCCTCCTCTGAGAAGTGTCTGTTCAGGTCCTTGGCCCATTTATTGATTGGGTTATTTGTTATCTTATTGTCTAATTTTTTGAGTTCTTTGTATATTCTGGTTATTAGGGCTCTATCTGAAGTGTGTGGAGTAAAGATTTGTTCCCAGGATGTAGGCTCCCTGTTTATCTCTCTTATTGTTTCTTTTGCTGAGAAAAAACTTTTTAGTTTGAGTAAGTCCCATTTGTTGATTCTATTTGTTAACTCTAGCGCTATGGGTGTCCTATTGAGGAATTTGGAGCCCGATCCCACAGCGTGTAGATCATAACCAACTTTTTCTTCTATCAGATGCCGTGTCTCTGATTTAATATCAAGCTCCTTGATCCATTTTGAGTTAACTTTTGTGCATGGCGAGAGATAGGGATTCAGATTCATTTTGGTGCAAATGGATTTCCAGTTTTCCCAGCACCATTTGTTGAAGATGCTATCCTTCCTCCATTGCATGCTTTTAGCCCCTTTATCAAATATAAGATAGTTGTAGTTTTGTGGATTGGTTACTGTGTCCTCTATTCTGTACCATTGGTCCACCCGCCTGTTTTGGTACCAGTACCATGCTGTTTTTGTTACTATTGCTCTGTAGTATAGTTTGAAGTCTGGTATCGCTATACCGCCTGATTCACACTTCCTGCTTAGTATTGTTTTTGCTATTCTGGGTCTTTTATTATTCCATATGAATTTCATGATTCTTTTATCTATTTCTACAAGATATGCTGTTGGGATTTTGATTGGCATTGCATTGAACTTATAGAGAACTTTTGGTAATATCGCCATTTTGATGATGTTAGTTCTGCCTATCCATGAGCAGGGTATATTTTTCCATCTTCTAAGGTCTTCTTCTATGTCTTTCTTTAGGGTTCTGTAATTTTCATTGTATAAATCTTTCACCTCTTTTGTTAGGTTGATTCCCAAGTATTTTATTTTTTGGGGGGATATTGTGAATGGAGTAGTTGTCCTCATTTCCGTTTCAGAGGATTTGTCGCTGATATACAGGAATGCCTTTGATTTATGCGTGTTGATCTTATATCCTGCCACTTTGCTGAATTCATTTATTAGCTCTAATAGCTTCTTTGTAGACCCTTTTGGGTCTGCTAGGTATAGAATCATATCATCTGCAAATAGTGATAATTTCAGTTCTTCTTTTCCTATTTTTATGCCTTTAATTTCTTTCGTCTGTCTAATTGCTCTGGCCAGTGTTTCGAGGACTATGTTGAACAGAAGTGGTGAGAGAGGGCATCCCTGTCTTGTACCAGATCTTAGAGGGAATGCCTTCAATTTTTCTCCATTCAGAATGATGCTGGCCTGTGGCTTATCATAGATTGCTTTTACAATGTTGAGGTATGATCCTGTTATCCCTAATTTTTCTAGCGTTTTGAACATAAAGGGATGCTGTACTTTGTCGAATGCTTTTTCTGCATCTATTGAGATGATCATATGGTTCTTATTTTTAAGTCTGTTGATGTGGTGAATAACATTTATTGATTTCCGTATATTAAACCAGCCTTGCATCCCAGGGATGAATCCTACTTGATCATGATGTATAATTTTTTTGATATGTATTTGAATCCGATTCGCCAGAATTTTATTGAGGATTTTTGCGTCAAGGTTCATTAGAGATATTGGTCTGTAGTTTTCCTTCTTTGACGTGTCTTTGTCTGGTTTCGGAATCAGGGTGATGTTGGCCTCGTAGAATGAATTTGGAAGTTCTCCCTCTTTTTCTATTTCCTGAAATAGCTTGAAAAGTATTGGTGTTAGTTCCTCTTTAAAGGTTTTGTAAAACTCTGCTGTATACCCATCCGGTCCTGGGCTTTTCTTAGTTGGTAGTCTTTTGATGGTTTCTTCTATTTCCTCTATTGTTATTGGTCTGTTTAGGTTGTCTATATCCTCCTGGCTCAATCTGGGCAGATCATAGGACTCAAGGAATTTATCTATGCCTTCAGTATCTTCTATTTTATTGGAGTATAAGGATTCAAAGTAATTTCTGATTATCTTCTGTATTTCTGAAGTGTCTGTTGTGATATTGCCTTTTTCATCCCGTATGCTAGTAATTTGGGTTCTCTCTCTTCTTCTCTTCGTTAGCATGGCTAAGGGTCTGTCAATTTTATTTATTTTTTCAAAGAACCAGCTTTTAGTTTTGTCAATTTTTTCAATTGTTTCTTTTGTTTCAATTTCATTAATTTCAGCTCTGATTTTAATTATTTCTTGCCTTCTACTTCTTTTGCTGTTGTTTTGCTCTTCTTTTTCTAGGATTTTGAGATGAAGTATGAGATCATTTATTTGTTGGTTTTTTCTTTTTTTGAGGAATGAACTCCAAGCAATGAATTTTCCTCTTAGAACTGCTTTCAATGTGTCCCATAGATTCCGATATGTTGTGTCTGTGTTTTCATTTAACTCTAGGAATTTTTTAATTTCCTCCTTGATGTCTTCTAAAACCCATTGATCACTCAGCAACCTATTGTTCATTCTCCAGGTGATGCTTGATTTTTCCTTTCTTCTTTTATCATTGATTTTCAGTTTCATTCCATTATGATCAGATAAGATGCATGGTATTATCTCTACCCCTTTGTATTGTCTAAGAGTTGCCCTGTGACATAGTATATGGTCTATTTTTGAGAAGGTTCCATGTGCTGCTGAGAAAAAAGTGTAGCTACTTGATGTTGGGTGGTATAGTCTATATATGTCAATTAAGTCTAGGTTGTTAATTGTGTTATTGAGTTCTATAGTTTCCTTATTTAACTTTTGTTTGGAAGATCTGTCCAGTGGTGAGAGAGGTGTGTTGAAGTCTCCCATGATTATTGTATGTTGGTCTATTAGACTCTTGAACTTGAGAAGAGTTTGCTTGATGAACACAGCTGCACCATTATTTGGGGCATATATATTTATGATTGTTATGTCTTGTTGGTTTATGGTTCCCTTGAGCAGTATGAAGTGTCCTTCTTTATCCCTTTTGATTAGCTTTGGCTTGAAATCTATTTTATTAGATATGAGTATGGACACGCCTGCTTGTTTCCGCGGTCCATATGAGTGATATGATTTTTCCCAACCTTTCACCTTCAGTCTATGTATATCTTTTCCTATCAAATGCGTCTCCTGTAGACAGCATATTGTTGGGTCTTGTTTTTTGATCCATTCTACTAGCCTGTGTCTCTTAATTGGTGAGTTTAAGCCATTAACATTTAGGGTTATTATTGAGATATGGTTTGTTCTTCTATCCATATTTGTTTATTGATGTTACTAAACCTGATTTGTTATCCTCTTTGACTACTTTCCCCCCTTTACTGTCCTACCTCCCATTGTTGGTTTTCAAAGTTATTTTCCATTTCCTCTTCCTGTAATGTTTTGCCAAGGATTTTTTGAAGAGATGGTTTTCTAGCTGCGAATTCTTTTAACTTTTGTTTATCGTGGAAGGTTTTAATTTCATCTTCTAATCTGAAGCTTAATTTCGCCGGATACACGATTCTTGGTTGGAACCCATTTTCTTTCAGTGTTTGAAATATGTTATTCCAGGATCTTCTAGCTTTCAGAGTCTGTGTTGAGAGATCAGCTGTTATCCTGATTGGTTTACCCCTAAATGTAATCTGCTTTCTTTCTCTTGCAGCTTTTAAAATTCTCTCCTTATTCTGTATGTTGGACATTTTCATTATAATGTGTCTAGGTGTGGATCTCTTAAGATTTTGCACATTCGGCGTCCTGTAGGCTTCTAGGATTTGGGATTCTGTCTCATTCTTCAAGTCTGGGAAGTTTTCTCGTATTATTTCACTGAAAAGACTTTTTATTCCTTTGGTTTGGAGCTCTGTGCCTTCCTGTATCCCAATGACTCTTAAATTTGGTCTTTTGATATTATCCCATAATTCTTGGATGTTCTGCTCATGGTTTCTTAGCAGACTTGCTGAGCTGTCTATGTTCTTTTCCAGTTGAAATACTTTGTCTTCATTGTCTGATGTTCTCTCTTCTAAGTGATCTACTCTGCTGGTAGTATTCTCAATTGAGTTTTTAAGTTGGTTTATAGCTTCCTGCATTTCTAGAATTTCTATTTGTTTGTTTTTTATTACCTCTATCTCCCTGTGAAATTGATCTTTTACTTCCTGGATTTGTTTGTCAATGTGATCTTTCATTGTCTGATTTTGCTGTCTCATGTCTTCCTTGAGACTCCAGATCATCTGAAGCATATAAATCCTGATGTCTTTATCTGACATTCCATCTGTTGCAGCTATTACCTCTTCTAAAGTTGAGTTGACCTGCATTGCTTGTGGTCCTTTCTTTCCTTGTCTTTTCATACTGCTGACGTTTCTTTCTGCTTGGTGCCACTGTTGTGTTTTTGAAATTTACCCCCTATTTATTTATGTTGCTCTTGTATAGTTGGGAAGTCTCCCTTGCAGGGCGGGTATTGGCTGTGCTCCTCCTCTAATTATGGTGGTCTGTCTACCCCGCTGATCGGTCGCAGGTCTGCCCCCGCTGCGGGCACGGGTGGTGGCTTTGCTCTGCCCCCACTCCAATTGTGGTAACTTAACTACCACGCCCTGGGATCTTTGGTCCTGATCTGGATGTGGGTGGCGGCTCAGCTGGGCCCCCCCGCTCCAATTGGTGTGACAAGTCTACCGCGCTGGCAGACCTCTAGGCCGGTGGGTCGCAGTTCTGCACAGCCCCCACTCCCAATGGGGGTACCTAACTACCTCTCCAACGGGTCGCTGAGCCCCCTCCGGACCCGGGCGGCGACCCTGCTCCACCCCCACTCCAACCAGTGTGACGCGACTGCCTCGGTGTTACGTGTCCACCCCGCTGGCAAGCTACCTGGCCTGTCTTGCCAGTTGGCGGCAGGTCTGCCTGCCCTGCTTGCTTGGATGGCAGCTCCGCACAGCCCCTACTCCAAATGAGGTTACTTGGCTGCTGCGCCGCGGAATTGCTGGTCCTATTCTATGCGTGGGCGGCTGCTCTCTTCAGCCCCAGCTGCGTTTGGGGTGTCATGGCACCACGCCGGCGGGTCACTTGGACTGCTCTGGGCGCAGGAGGAAGATCCACTCTGTCCCTACAACACCCCGCTGGACCCTGATTGAGAAGCAGTCACCGCCGGTTCCCTAGCCTTGGGCCAAAGCAGCTTAGGTAGCCGGAACCCCGCCTCTCCGATCTGATACACTCTCCGCTGGGAGCTGGCTCCAGGGAGCGACGCCACGGGTTTCCCAGCCCCAGGCCAAAACTGTTCCGGGAGTCAGAACCCAGTCGCCCCAAGCTCAGCGCACGCTCCACTTGGAGCTGGCCTCCGCCGGCAGTCTCCGCAGTTTCCTCAGACCTGGGCCAGGTTAGCCCCGGGAACCCGAATCCAGCTGCTCAGTGCCCGGCGCACGCCTTGCCAGGCACGAGCCTCTAGGAGTATTCTCCACAAGAACCCCCGCCCCGAGCCTGAGCAGAAAATCTGTCTGCTAGAAGCAGGCAGATACCAGCCTGTTATCACCTGTTCGTAGTTGAATGGGCTGAGATCAGTAGAACACGGGGATGATTACATCATCTCTCCGAAATGGCGGCTGCTGTTCTCCACTGTGGTCTGACCGGTGTCTGGAGCCAAACTGGGCCTCTTCTCTCCTCTGTTTCAAAGCCGGAACTCAGCACTAAGGGCTCCGATGTACCACAGGCGGGAGCCCCCCCGGATCCGTATTGCTGTTCCCCGCTCCGGCACCCTGCCGCTCCCCGGTGTGCGCCACAGACTCCAGCCGCGGGGCGATCGCCTGTCAGGCTATGCGACCCTCCGTGCGGGGAAATGGAGCTCTCAGAGCCGAACTTCGCACGATGGAAATCTGTCCACTAGATTCTGGAGCACCTCAATTTCACTTGAACTTCCCAAAGATATCCTTCAGCCGTTTTGCATCGTCTTTCTCCCACTTAGTGACGCGGCGCCCTGGGGTGATGCAGTCCCTTCGCCGCCATGTTAGATCCCCAAGCCCACCATAGTCTTTAAGAGACTTCATGAGATGAGTCCAAATGTGCAGCTGTTCTTGTGCCAGACAAAGAGATCTTGACTTAAAGACCCAGAGTCACTTCTTTTCTGTCCTCTATATTACTATTTAACTGGCATCTATAAGATTCTAGTTAGCTAACAGTAAAGTTTATTATCTGGGTTATTTCATACATATTTACCTGTTGACAATGTATAAAAGTTTTCTTGATAACTGATTAATGTTTGATTTAACTGTTATGGTTCTGTATAGCCATGTTCATGGGTTTGGGGGACATTCTCTTTGTATCACTGTACATTATTGGCATCACCAACTAACAGGCACTTTTTGAATAGCTACTAAGTGTAATGAAAATTACCTATATCCTGGGTAGTCTCCAGATATTTGTATGTTAGGTAATGCTCAACTCTTTATAATTTATCTAATTCTTTGTCTTTGATGAAAACATTGTCAATGAAAATATCTAAATGTTTTTTAAATAAGCAAATTATTGAACTATTTTACTCTTAACAAATATTTATTGAGTGACTACCAGGTCTTTGCAGTTTTCTAGACTCTGGGGTTATACTGATGAGCAAAAAATGGATGACTTCATGGAGTACATATTCTAGAAGGGGAGATAAAAATTAAGTCTATAGATTATAAGGTATGTTAGATGCCAGATCTAAACCATAACAGATGTTGTGCAGGTAATTGAACACATAAATCTATAGGTCAGGGCACAACTGTGGGATACAGATATAAGTTTTAGACCCTTATTTTATAGACAAAAAAAAAAGCACACACTAACTGAATCATGAAATTAGGGTATATGCAGAAGAAAGAAGGCCCCAGGAAATTGCACTATGCAATGGTTGTGGAGATGAGGGATGCTTTGCAACAAAACCTCTAAAGAGAGGCCAGAGTGGTAAGAAAAGTTCCAGGAGAAAAGAAAATACTGAGGACCAAACAGAAAAGGTATTTCAAAGAGAAAGATTAGTCAGTTGTATCTACTCTTTCCCATCAGACAAGTAAGATGATGAAAATGTCACCACTAGGTTCAACAACCTGCAGGTTGTTTTGAAACACTAGAAGATCAGCTTCAGTGAGTGGTGGGGAAAATACCTTCATAAATGCACTCAAGAGAATAGGAGTAGGAGACTTTAAGATGGTAAGATGATTCTCCTGCGGAGATTGGCTATAAAGGATAGAACAGAAGTGGGGCAATAAGTAAGGGAAAGGTGGGTTTGAAACATTTTTCTTATTTTTTTTATTTTTAGCTACACATGACAATAGAATGTATTTTGACATATCATAAATACATGGAGTATAACTTTCCATTCTTGTGGTTGTAAGTGATATGTATTCATATATGAACATAGTGAAGTTGTATCCAGTTCATTCTACTATCTTTTCTATTCCCACATACCCTCCTTTCCCTTCATTCCCCTCTAAGACAGTGAACTTCAATTCTTTCCTCCCCCTACTTAGTGTGCGTTATCGTCTGTGTATCAGAACATTAGCCTTTTGTTTTTGTTTTTGTTTTGGAATTGGCTTACTTCATTCTGCATAATGGTCTCCAGTTCCATCCATTTGCCAGAAAATGCAATAATTTCATTCTTTATGGCTTGGTATTATTCCATTGTATACAAATACCACATTTTCTTTATCTATGCCTCTGTTGAGGTTCACCTAATTTGGTTCCATAGCTTTGCTATTGTAAACTGAGCTGCTATAAACATTGATGTAGTTGAATCACTATAGTATGCTGATTTTAAGTGTTTGGGTATATGCCAAAGAGTGGGATAACTGGGTTAAATGGTGGTGGTGGTTTCATTTCAGGTTTTCTGAGGAATCTCCATACTGCTTTCCAGAGTGGTTGCACCAATTTGCAGTCCCACCAACAATGTATGGGTATACCATTTTCTCCCACATCATCACCAACATTTATCTTTACTTGTATTCTTGATAATTGCCATTCTGACTGGAGTGAGATGAAATCTCAGTGTAGTAAAACATTTCTTAAATGAAAGACATTTCTAAGGTTTCTGCTTTTGAAATCTATTTTATTTTTAATTGTCAATTTTGAATTCTGTATTAATGGGGGACAGTGTGATGTTTTGATATGTTTACATTGTGGAATGATCAAATCAATCTAATAAATGTATCACCTAAAATACTTACTTTTGTATGGCAAAGCATCTAAAATATAATTTCTAGAAAGACAAATACCAAAAGTGAAATGGTGATGACAATCCAGTGGAGAAAAAAAATTCAAGATGCAAAAGTGTGTGAAGATGATTGCAAGAGTGGTACTCTAAAGTTGGGTAGAAGAGGTGGAGTAAAAAGCAAGGCTAATCATACTCACATACAGACTAACACAGCCAGTTCTGCCTTGCTGTCTGGAGGGTGGTGGGGTTACAACCTTGTTTGCAGGTAGGTAGCAGTTTTGTGGGGCTGAGCTGGCCAAAGTGGACTTCTGACTACTGCTTGTGAAATCATAGTCATGGTTATCAATGACAATGAGGAAGATTGGAAAGCAATGTTGGTAGTTGATGAAAGAAGCAATAGTATGAAATTGTTTTCTAAAAAGTAAGGATACAATGGTTAAATAATATTGTTGCAGAGGAGGATTCAAAAGAGTGAGCTAGAAGAAAACAACATTGGGAAAGGGTTGCTGGAAGTTTAGCCATAAAGTGGTCCATGAGTTGGTAATGACAGCATCCAGATATGACCCTGTATATGATATTGAATGTCAAGATCCCTAGAGCAGAATAGGTCAGTGAATGAGTAAAACATTGGAAGAATGTTAAAAACACAAAAAAATACGATACAAATCTTCCTTTAAGGTATGAAAGTGATTGTGGAGTTTGCCAAGAAATGACAGGTGTCCCTTATGGTGGAGTTTGAAGATACAAAATTTTAGGGAGGAGACAGTGAAAAGTATGGAAATGGTAATGAGGAGCCAGGATGACCACAACACCTTTCCAGGGATAAAGAAATGCCAATGTGAGAAAGAAGAAGTGGTATTTGAGAGGGTGAAAGTGAAGCAGTGTTCTGGGGAGAGCCCAGTTTTAGAGCAACCCCGGGAAGGAAACAGCCCAGGTCCCCAGGGTACAACGGCTTTGCAGAGGATGGACCACAAATTCCCCATAGTGTTTTCCCAGGTTTCCCAAGTTGGCCTTGGTTGTGTCTATGTGAGTCCTGCAGATGGCCCAGGCATCTTGGGTCTCTCGTGGATTCTGGCATAAACAAGAAAACGGGGAACATGGAGGGATAGTCATTGTGGATTCTGAGAACAAGCTTACAAAATCAGTTTTTGATATCCTCACGTTGAAAGGGAAGAACTTGGTCAGTTGCCTCAGCTGTGGCATTTGGTGCCACACACTGAGGAAGTCAATAGTGCCTGCACTGTCCAGGTATGATTCTGTCATGCTGTTTCTCTTCTCCTTAGCTCAGCATTTTTCTGATGCAATTTTCAGAGCATATTTGAAATAAATGTATCCAAGGTTTAGACACTTCCATACACTATGGATCAGGCACTGTGAAACAAATATGAATGTCAAGGTCCCTAGAGCAGAACAGGTCAGTGAATGAGTGCACCATTGTAAGAATGCTAAAAACACAACAAATTATGATAAGTATCTTCCTATAAGATAAGACAAGACATTAATGTCTTAGAAAGGGGCTTTTACCAGAACCAGAAACCTTGGTTATATGTGTTTGTACACACACAAACACCAGGTAAACTTTGTACCTGAACTTCCTGGTGCCTGATTGAAGAACTGAAGTGAGATACTTTTGCCTGCTGTTAACCACTGACTTTAATTGGGTTTCTTTATTATACTTACATGGTACCCTTTGCTTTCTTCCTAAAATCATTTTTTTCAATATGTGAAATTATTGTATTTGTACATATATATGAGAGAGAGGGAGGGAGTCAGGGAGAATTTATTGTCTATCTTATTAGAATATAATTTCTGGTAGTGAAGGCAGAGATTGATCTCTATCTCTACACCTAACATATCAATATCACTTAGACATACTAGATAGTCAATAATATTTTGTTGCACAGATTGAAAAAAGATTCAACTCTGTTTGGTGCTTTTCAGATAATAATTGATATCATAATGTGTTTCTATGGCTTGTGTAAGGGACATGGATGGAAACCTGTACTTTTGTGCTAAATATACTTTTTAAATTTTAATTATAATTTTATTAATAGGAAAGAGAAGCTTCAATTTAAAATAATATAGCAAACACTGTTTATTATGTGCCAGACATTATGCTAACCATGTGTAGGGATTAATTTCATTCCTTTGACAATCCTACAAGGCATTTACTCTTATTTTTCCATGTTACACATAGGGAAACTGAGACATAAACTATTAAAAGTCATACATTTGGCAAGTGGCAGAGTTCATCATCTAACCTAGTCTGTAGGGACCCAGAGTCCCTGGGCCTAATTGCTATCACAATGCTTTTGAATAATTGTTCTTAAGGAAAGTTTTAATTTTCTTTTTATGTATAATTCAACCACTTACAGTGTCAAAGGAGGAAGATGGACACATAAGATTCTATGGAGATTATAGCACATAATTTATTTGAATATTCATGATCTGGTACATTAAATAAGCATAATGCATTCACCTAAAGCTGGGGAAGAGAATTTTTTTTTATAAAAGTACAAATGGCCTTATAAATTTTTATCATAAAGTTTGCAAATGATGGTGATTCTTTGTCATCCTAAAATGTCTTCTGCAATTACAACAAAATAACTTTTATCCAGTCAAGTGCTTCCACATACTTTCAATATTTTTCATTCTTTATTCTCTCTTCATAGATGATGATGCTTGAAATCATATGATGACTTCCCCGTTTTTCAAAATTAGACCCTGTAGGAATGAAGAATCGCATATGACAGAAATTGTTTCATTAAGCTATCATATTTAAAGGTTGGGCTATTTTAATTGGAAAAACTGGCAGCAAATGCAGTTTAAATTAAAGGAAATTTTGTACATCACTTAAGAGTCTGTTTCTGCTTTAGCCTATAAACTTTATATCCTTCACACATCAGAAAAAAATCTTATAAAATGTAAAACTAATATTTTATGGTACATAAATGATTATAGTTCAGACACCATGAAATATATCTTTGAGCAAATATCATTTCATACCATGATTTTATAAATTTCTCTATTAATGATGCAACATTTTAAAAAAAGATTTCCTTGCTCACCTTCAGCACCTTGGCTATTTCCACAATCTCTTTTGCAGGCTTCATCTATCTCTACTCAAAAGTGCCATACAAAGCAATTGCTCAAGACTATCCTGACATTTTCTTCTTTTACAAGCCCATATTGTGACAATGTCTTCACAGTCAGTAGGTACTACAAATATTTCAAGAGGCCTAGGATATGAGAAGGAAAACCGTGAACTAGGAAAATGCATCCCACACCTAAATATTCTTAAATTCAGAAAAAAAAAACCGTAAAACATTTGGCTTGTGACAAACAAAACAATCAGCTCTTCCTGCCAGCTTGATTGGGTCTGAGGCTTTCTACTCTCCATTTAGGAAATCTCATTTTCGTTTCTAGCCTCATTTTCCATAGGGCCAATGACCCCCATATTTCTCTATTTTTCTTTGTGTTATGTATCTTTATATTTATATGCTATCTGACGTTTCTAATAAGATGGATTGTCTACTTCAAATCTAGTTTTCTTCTGTTGTTTCTCCACAAATATGGTCCCCACACCATTCATCTGCACAAAGCAGAAATCAAGTTTCTTTGACAGCTCCCTGTCTGAACTGAGGTTCTCTTTCCCTTTCCCCTTGTCTAATGCTTCACCAGATCCTATCAGTTTCCCCTTTCTTTACACATCTCTTCAACCTGCTCATCATCTCCATGGTTACCCACCTTTCTTCTTTTACAGTCATTCATTTAGTCACTTGGATATTTGCAATGCCCATTTGAGCACTGTTCAGTTTTCCCTACGTTTGGTTCTCCACACTGAAACCAGAGTGTCCTAAAACACAAGCCGACCATGTTGCATTTCTATTTAATATCCTTCATTGACTGCCAATAGCTTTCAAAATTCAAACTCTCTAACATGGCTATGTTCTTTACAGTTAGATCTGCCTCTTCCTCCAGCTTCATCTGGCTTCCTTTTTCCCTTAGTTTTCTGCACTAAAGCCCAGTTGACCTCCTATTGCATCAGCTTTATTTCCACATCCCTCTGCCTGGGAAGTTTCTGCTTGACCAGCTGTGCTCAGAGCATGCCTTTTCTTTTTGCAAGTCTCAGGTTAAGGTTAATGTCTTAGGAAACCCTTTCCCAAACATCTGAGATTGGAAACGAATTCCTTTGATATAGACTCATGAAGAAACTGGCTCTTTCCTTACCACGATTTGTGATTATGTGTTTGTTCATCACTGTGATTATTTGGTGAAATCCTGTCTCCTTCACTTGACTGGAAGCTTCTTCAGAGCAGAAAATTTTCTGCTTTTTCTCAGAGATTACGAGCATCAGAAGTATTTTTGAATGAACAGATGATTAAATAAATAAATATAACCTAACCTTCAGTGTAAACAGTACTTTTCAATTTAGAACCGCAGAGATACTTAACAAGCATGTGAGCTCCTCAGACATTGACTGTTTGGGAAGGCTGTTATTTTCCACTGCTCTGCTTGAGCCTTAGGCCACTCCATATATCCTCACTGGGCAGAACTAACTGAGGCTCACTGAAAATAGAGCCAGCAGCAGCTTATGAAGAGTTGCTCTGTCATTTGTAATAACTCCTCTAGCTGCAGCCCACATAACTTAGAGATGGCATCATAAACATCTACTGCTGTCCTCCTTAGTGTGCTTTCTGATGGTGGTTTGTATTTAAAGTAGCAAACTGAGCTCTGCTATCTGTCTTGCCTTCTCTGAGGTCCTCTGTAAGTTGACATTAAGTCCACACCCAGTGCTACTGATTTTCACAATAATCCTGAGACGGATGCAGTGGTGATGAACTGCCTTCATTAAGGTAATAGCTCTCCCAAAAGGAGAAAATAATTCTACAGTGACCCAGACATGGATACTGTCTGTTAAAAATGTACCAGTTGTGCAGTGCTCTGTAAAGTATTCATATTATGTTTTACAGCTCCATTGTATAGTCATAAACGCCTGTAGGTCAGGGATGGTCTCCTTGTTTCTTCTCAATAAACCAATGTAACATTGTAGATACAGTAGAAATTTCATAAACATCAGTATCTGAGAAGTCAGTAATTATGGCCAATTATGCCAACGGGATGTGGTAGTCTCTCTGTAAACCTGGATATTTGGCAAATAGAAATTTTAATATATTTTGATTCTGGCACAAATGAGTATTAGCAACTCCAAAAGCCCAGCATTTCTTACTTTGGTTTTCAGGAGCTTATTAAAATAAATCCAAAACATTATGTCAGTATGCAACTCTAATGAATATAAGGTCTTTTTTTAAAAAAAATATAACCACCATTAAATAGGTAACTAAATTAATCCTAATTCTATTTAAAGCCCAATTTATGTTGAGCTTTTTTCCTAATTGTCTTAAATATGTGCTTTTGTAGTTGGTTTGAATGAGGATCCAAATAAGACACCACATTATATTTGTTTTTTTGTCTCTTAAACATCCCTTCTACCTGTCTCCCCCTCCTCTCTTTCTCTCTTCCACAGTTCAGTTGGAGAAATTCTCTCATCCTGTGAAAGGTCAGATACTCCAGCATTGACTGAGTATAGTTTACTCAGTGTCTTTTACCTTGTCTCTTGCCACTCTGTATCTCTGGTAAAATTATAGTACTATATAGAGAAGATTAGATTCATATTCATTTATTATCAAGAGCCCCTGAGAGATTGTGCTTTTTACTTCCTAGTTTTTACATTAGAGGTCTAAAATGCCTGGTTACTTCACTCTTAGTAATGTTTGACTTGACCAATGCATTTAAGTCCTGCCAGCCTGATACCTCCCTTAAAAGATTTCCATTAGCTTCTTATCAAGTTACTTATTATTTTATTATAAAAGGATTTTTTTGGAACTTAGTAATAGTTCTTTATGACTGCAGATATAAAGGGTTTTGTAGTATTCCTAAGCATCATAGTAATGCTAGTGGGTTTGTAGTCTTCAATAATATTAAGAAGATATTTGTATGAAGTAGCTGTCAAGAAAATAAGACTGCAATAATACATCCATCATTTTCAGGATTATTGGTAACTTGGGCATATTCTCCCCGAATGACCTTGCCTCCTTATGTTACAAGGTTCAACTTGCTCAGATTCTCCTTGATGACGGTATATTTAATAATATTGCCCAAACTTGTGTGTACAGAAATTTCAATGCATTGCAATCTCTTTACTCTTTGATGCTCAAACTTTTATTGTTATATTTTATTTTACTTTTTTGTATTAATATTTCAGATTCATTTGGAATTTATTCTGGTATATAATATGAAGAATACATCAAATTTTACACATCATATGCCTAGCCAGTTGTCCTGATACTAATTATTAAAAATTTGTCTTTTTCCACATATTTAACATGACGTTTTTATCACTACCCACTTCTATATGTATTTGAAACTATTCTGTATATTCTATTTTCATTGGGTTTCAGTATATTATTAATAAAATAATACCATTGTTTTGTTTTATTTTATTATTTTTTCTAATAGTTATACATGATAGTAGAATGTGTGTGTGTGTGTGTGTGTGTGTGTGTGTGTGTGTGTATAGTGTGTGTATGGAGTATAACTTGTCATTCTTTGGTTTCTACATGATGTAGAGTTACATTGGTCATATAAACATATATTCACACAGGATAGTAATATCTGATTTATTCTACTACCTTTCCTATTAACATTCCTCCTCCCTTTCCTTAATTTTCCTTTTTCTAATCCAAAGGATTTCTATTCTTTCCTAATCCCCTCCTTTATTATGAAATTAGTATCTATATATCAGAGAGAATATTCAGCTTTTGTTTTTTTGTGATTGGCTTATTTCACTTAGCATGATATTCTCCAGTTACATCCATTTATGGCTGAGTAATATTATGTTGTGTATACATACCACATTTTCTTTATTCATTCATCTATTGTACGACACCTAGGTTGGTTCCATAGCTTAGTTATTGTGAATTGAGCTGCTATAAACATGAAGTGGCTGCATCACTGTAGTATGCTGATTTTTGTCCTTTCAGTATAAACTGAGGAGTGCAATAGGTCAAATGGTGGATCCATTGCAAGTTTTCTGAGGAATCTCCATCCTGCTTTTATAGTAGTTGTACCAATTTGCAGTCCCACCAGCAAAGTATGAGTGTACATGTTTCCCCACATCCTTGCAATTGTTGTATTATTGTTGTCTGTATTTTTGATGATTGCCATTCTGACTGGAGTGATATAAAAACTTAAAAATAGTTTTGGTTGCATTTCTCTAATTGCTAGATATGTTGAACATTTTTTTCATGTTTGTTGACTAATCATATTTCTTCTGTGAAGTAATCTGTTCAGTTTATTTGACTATTTATTGATTTTTTTAAAAAAAGTTTTTTTTTTTTTAGTTATTTGTATCCTAGAGATTAATGCTCTGAGGTGCAGGTGGCAAAGATTTTCTCCTATTCTGTAAGCTCTCTCTTCATGTTATCAATTGTTTCCTTTTCTGAGAAGAATCTTTTTAATTTGAATCCATCCCATTTATTAATTCTTGATCTTATTTCTTGTGCTTTAGGAATCTGGTTAAAGAAGTCGGGTCCTAAGATGACATGATGCAGATTTGGTTCTACTTTTTCTTCTAGTACTTGTGCAAGATCTCTGTTCTAAAGCCTGAGCCCTTGATCCACTTTGAGTTGATTTTTGTGCAGGGTGAGAGATACAGGTTTTATTTCATTTTACTACATATGGATTTCCAGTTTTTCCAGAATCACTTTTTAAAGATGCTTTTTACCAATGTATATTTTTGACACCTTTGTCTAGTATGAGATAACTATTTATGTGCAATTGTCTCTGTGTCTTCTATTCTGTACCATTGGTCTAAATGTCTGTTTTGGTGTCAATATCATGCCATTTTTGTTACTATAGCTTTATAGCATAATTTAATGTCTAGTATTGTGATGCCTTCTGCTTCACTTTTCTTGCTACGGATCACTTTGGCTATTCTGGGATTCTTATTTTTCCAAATGAATTGCATGACTGCTTTTCCTATTTCTCTGAAGAATTTCATTGGGATTCTAATAGAAATTGAATTAAATCTGTGTAGGACTTATGATAGTATGGCCATTTTGATGATGTTACTTCTGCCTATCCAAAAACATGACACATCTTTCCATCTTCTAAGGTCTTCTTCAATTTCTTTCTTTAGTGTCCTGTAGTTTCATTGTAGAGAACTTTGAATCCTTTTGTTAGACTGATTCCCATTTTTTTGAGGCTATTGTGAATGGGGTAGATTTCCTAATTTCTCTTTCAGTATATTCTCATTGATATATAGGAATGCCTTTGATTTATGGGTGTTAATTTTATATCCTGTTACTTTGCTGAGTTTATTTATAAAGTCTAGAAGTTTCCTGGTGGAAATTTTTAGGTTGTCTAAATATAGAATGTTGTTGGAAAATAGGGATAGATTGAGTTCTTCTTTTCCTGTTCATTCCCCTTTAATTTTTCTTCTAATTTCTCTGGCTAGAGTTTCAAGGACTTTGTTGAACAGAAGTGGTGAGAGAGGGCATCCTTGTCTTGTTCCAGATTTTAGAGGGTATGTTTCAATTTTTCTCCATTTAGAATGATATTGACCTTGAGTTTAGCATATGTAGCTTTCACAATGTTGAGACATGTTCCTACTATCCCTAGCTTTTCTAGAGTTTTGAATATGAAGGGGTACTACATTTGTCTAATGCTTTTTCTGCATCAATTGAAATCATATGATTCTTGTATGTAAGTCTATTGATGTGATAAGTTATGTTTATTGATTTACCTATGTTGGAGCAACCTTGCATCCCTGGTATGAATCCCATTTGATTGTGGCACACAATATTTTTAATATGTTTTGTATATGATTTGTCAGAATTTTATGGAGAATTTAAACATCTATACTCATCAGGGATATTAGTGCGATTTTCTTTCCTTGATGTGTCTTTGTCTGGTTTTGGTATCATGGTAATACTAGCCTCATAGAATGATGTTACTTCTGCCTCATAGAATGAGTTTGGAAGGGACCCCTCCTTTTCCATTTCATGGAATAATTTGAAGAGAATTGTTTTTAGTTCTTCTTTGAAGGTGTTATAGAATTCAGTGGAAAATCCATCTGGTTCTGGACATTTCTTAGTAGATATTTGATGGTGTCTTCTATTTCATTGCTTGGAATATTCTGTTTAAATTGGGAATACCCCCCTGATTCAGTTTATGTAGGTCATACATCTCTAGAAAACTGTTACTGGAGTATAAATTTTCGAAATAATGTCTGATTATCATCTATATTTCAGTAGAATCCATTGTGATATATCTTCTTTTCATCACAAATTTTAGTAATTTGGGTTTTCTTTCTCTTCATTAGTAGGCTAAGAGTTTATCAATTTTCTTTAGTTCATTGAAGAATCAACATTTTGTTTTGCTGATATTTGAATTGTTTCTTTTGTTTTAATTTCATTGATTTTAGCTCTGATTTTAATTATTTCTTGTCTTCTACTTTTCATGTTGATTTGTTCTTCTTTTTCTAGGGTTTAAGGTGTAATAGTAGGTTATTTATCTGGCTATTTTGTATTCTTTTAATGAATGAATTCAATGCAATAAATTTTCCTCTTAGAACTGCCTTCAAAGCATCCCAGAAATTTTGCTATGTTGTGTTGCTTTTCTCATTTACTTCTAAGCATTTTTTATTTCATCCCTGATTTCTTCTGCTGTCATTCAATAGTGTGTTATTTAGCCTCCAGGTATTAGAGTAATTTCTATTTTTTTTATTTTATCTATGTTTTCTAATTTTAGTCCATTTGATCTGATAAAATGCTCAGTGTTATCTGTTTTTCTGTATTTGCTAAGAGTTGGTTTTTTTGCCCTAACATATGGTCTATATTAGAGAAGGATCCCTGTGCTGCTGAGGGAAAAATTATTCAATTAGTTTTAATACTCTACATATTTTTGTTAAGTCTAAATTGTTCATTGTATTTATTAGTTCTATAGCTTCTTTTGTTTCTTTTTTGTTTGGAGGATCTATCCAGTCATAAGAGAGGTATGTTAAAGTCACCCTGTTTTATTGTGTTGTGGTCTATTTGATTATTGAAGTTGAGAAGTTTTTTTTTTTTTAAATGTAGATGCTTCATTGTTTGGGGCATAAATATTTAGGATTGTTATGTCTTGTTGATGTATAAATCCCTTAAGCACTATAAAATGTCTTTCTTTGTCCCTTCTGATGAATTGTAGCTTGCAGTGCACATTATCTGATATGAGAATAGAAACCCCTGCTTGTTTGCACAGCTAATGCAAGTGATATGTTTTTTTCCCATCCTTTGACCTTCAGTCTGTAGATGTATTTGTCTAAGAGGTGAGTCACTTGGAGACAGCATGTTGTTGGGTCTTGTTTCTTAATCCAGTCTGCCAATCTAAATCTTTGGATTGATGAGTTTAGGCCATTTATATTCAATGTAATTATGGAGAGATGATTTTTATTCTCAGTAATTTTGGTTTATTTCTGTCTTTTTAAATTTGTATTAGTTTCTCCTTTGTTTGACTATCCCCTTAGTGTATTCCTCTCTTCTCTGATTTTCATTTTTTTTTCATCTTTATGGAATATTTTGCTGTGAATATTCTGTAGTGCAGGCTTTCTAGTTGTAAATTCTTTTAACTTTCTTCTTTTAAATCATGTAAGGTTTATATTTCATCTTTGAATATGAAGCTTAATTTTGCTGGGTATTGATTTCTTGTTTGCATCTATTTTCTTTCAGAGCTTGGAATGTATTATTCCATGACCTCCTATCTTTGAGGTACTAAATTGAGAAATCAGCTTACCACTGAATCAGTCTCTCTCTAAATATGACTTGTCAATTTTCTCAGAAAGCCTTTACAATTCTATCCTTATTTTGTATGGTAGGCATGTTCCTTGGTTTGGATCTGTTGTAATTTTGTATATTCATGGTCCTTTAAGGTTCCTGTATTTGATTTCCATTGCATTCTTTAGGTTTGAGAAATTTTCTTATATTATTACATTGACAAAATTATGTATTACCTTGGTTTATATTCCTGCACCTTCATCTATTCCAATAATCTTAAATTTAGTCTTTCCACATTATCTCATATTTCTTGGAAGTTCTATTCATGTTCTCTTCACATCTTCTCTCCATGGTCAACTTTATTTTCTAGATTATACATTTTGTCTTCATTGCCTGAATTTTTGTCTTCCAAGTGGGCTCATCTGTTAATGATGCTTTCATTGAGTTATTGATTTGGTTTGTTGTCCTTCATTTTGAGAATTCCTGCTTGATTTCTTTTCAGAATCTCTCTTTGTTCTAGTGATCTTTCACCTCCTGAATTTTATCCCTAATTTTGCTCCTTAAATAATGCTTTACCTTGAAGATCAGTTTAACTATGAACATTCTAAACTTCTTCTCTGACATTTCTTCCACTGTGGTATTAATGGGTTCTATTATTGGTACATCTTGTTTTTTTTTTTTTTTTTGGAGTGGTTTGTTCCATTGTTTTTTCATGTTCCTTTTGTGTCTACCCATCTAGAAATGTGGATCTGAGACAGTACAGTTTCTACCCTGTAGACCTATAGTGTCCCTGAATGTTTCTAGTACCTCACTTCTAAGAGTGACACAAATAATAACAGCACCCAATGCAAACAATAACAGCCTTAAACCAAATAGTTCCTACTGTGATGTCTTCAGTTTTGTTGTAATAAAAAGAAATGATGTGTTCGGTTATTGCCTAAAATAAAAACACTAAGTTTACAAAAAGGTTTACAATTTTAAATGATGGACAAAGAGAGAACATAAGTGAGGTAGGATGTGATATTTTTAAGGAAGGAGGAGAGAAGATAGAAGTAATATAGGAAGAATGAAAGAGGGAATAATAGAGTTGGCTGTTAGCAGGCGAAAAGAGAGAAAGAGAATCAAGGGAAACATAAGTGAGAGGTTCAGACAGGCCCGTGCTGACCTAGCTGCAAACTCACCAATCTGTGTTTCCAATTTCCACTCCACTATAGTCACACACACACACACACACACACAATGTTGTATAAATATATGGTATATTGTATATATACATAAGATATATATATATATATATATATAGTATATTGTATAGATATACAATAAATTAAAAAAAATAGAAAAAACTATAAATAAAAGATTAAAAACCAAAACTGAAATACACTAATCAGACATCTCAATCATCAAAAACTGATGCATGAAAAACAATTGGTTTCAAAAATGTTAGAAATGTGAGGGGGAAAAAAGAAAAAAATCTTGATTAAAAAATTGAACAATTACTTCTGTTGGGGTTAAAAGTTTCTCAGCTTTTTTCTCAGCCGTTAGGTAGAATTTTCTGAAGTTTGATACTTGCTCCACCCTAAGGGTGGGTGGGATTGCTAGGGTGAGAAGCTTAATCCTGGAGGTGGACTCTTGGTTGTAGGGTTTTGGCTTAGATATACTCCAGTCTCTTCACCAACTGATCTGGAGATTTTAAGTAAGAGCACTTCCAGGACCCAGCAATTGCTGGTCCATGCTGGAAGATTACACCCCAAGAATATCCTTTGTGTATAGGAGACTCTTCTTAGGTCCCTGTGTTGCCTGGGGATCCCAAAATTCCTGGTCTCTGATTAGTCTCCAAACTCAATCTCTCCATCCCCTACCTTTTCAAATTCCTGGTCAGGCGATTCTTTCCTGTATGACAGTTGCCAAGCTGTGTGCTAGACTAGGCAGGTCTGGCAGCTAAGCAGCATGTGGGGTGAGTTGAGGCCCAGCCATGTTGGGGTCCCTGCTGTTCTGTGCGGGGCAGATCAAGGCCAGGCACTGAGACCCACCAGCTAGCTGCAAAGCTGTAATCAATGGCCTGGTTTGAGGGCCAGGGTGGTGTTTGTGACTGGTGACCCTGTTGGGTACCAGACTGATGCTTGATTTGGCAGGATCAGGGGGCCAATGGCTGCCAGAATGGAGAGGGGGTTGGGGAGCAGGCTGGTGCTAGGACCTGGTGAGTGCCAGCCTGAGTGGGTTCCTGGAGCCCAGTGGGTGCCAGATTGGCTGACTGGGTGAGCTGAGAGCAAAATTCCTTCACACCTTCTTCCAGTCTTCCAATTCTGACCTGTTATAGTCAGCCTCATTAGACCCCATGAGCCTCAGGACTCATGAAGCTGGAGAGAGCCCAACTCTCTCTAGCCTCTCTAACCTGTGTCCCCCTGGATGAAATGCTCCCAGTTTCTGACTTTTTACAGTTTTTCTAGGTTCAGATAGGCCAATGCTGACCTAGCTGCAAACTCACCAATCCATGTTTCCAATTTCCACCCCATTATAGTCCCAAGATGGCTCCTGTATTGGCTTTCTGCAGGTGATTGATAATCTCTGGGGGAAAGGGTGTTTTTTTTCCCCCCAATTAATGAGTCAAACAGTCTCTAGGGCAAGCTGCCCCTTAAGTCTCATGATTTTTCTTTCTAAGCCTCAGGAAGATGTGGTATTCCTACTGTTTGAGTTCTGCATAGCTGAGCTAGGAGAAACACAGCCTCACACTAATCCTCCATCTTTAAGCCCCCAATACCATTATTTTAATTATGGCAGTCTTAGTGTTTGAATATTAGGTATGATAGTTCTCTCACTACACACTTCTTAGACTCTCCTTTGTTAATTGATACATTCAAGAAGTTGAATATTCATATAAAATAACAAGATATACATTTTCATTTGGTCATAGATCATTTAAATCTCTTATGAATATCCAGACTTTCCTCATGTCTCTTGCTGTACTTTAAAAAGTTTGTACTTATATACTTTATTATTATTATTTTATTAAAAATAGAGCCTCCATTTCCATTACATGTTCTAAATGGTATTGCTATTGCACATAAATAGTAAGATAATGGATGTGGGCATGTCAAGGCTCTGTACTATACTTTCATATTGTTTATAATAGATTTCCATTAATTTTTTTGAGTTTTCCATAGATAATATTAGTATATGAAGATAATTTTATTTCCAAGAATAATCTATATAGTAATATATTTAAATAATTACTTGAGTTAAGTAAGACTTCAAATTTAATGTGAAATTTAATGGAAGATACTAGTTGTACTTGGCTTGTAACAAAAATTTTTAGAAATAATAATGCTGGAGTGCCCTCATTAACTGTTGGCTTTTAGACTGGAGTAATAACAAATTCTATTAAGAAAATTTATATTGATTAATTTGATTTTTTTCTCCTGAGGCTCATTAATGTGTGTTATATTAATAGTTTTTCAAATTTTGAGTCAAACATATAGAAGGACAATTATTATAAGTTATAACCATTACTGTAAAAACTCTCAGTCAGGTGCAGTGGCCTCCATCTGTAAACCTAGCAGCTTGGGAGGCCAGACAGGAGGCCTCCCAAGGCCAGCTGCAGCAATTTAGCAAGACTCTGTCTCAAAATTTAAAAATAAAAAGGACTGGGGAATATGGCTCAATGGTAGAGCACTGGTGGGATCAATCTCCTGTACAACAAACCAAACAAAAAATTAGTTTTTTCCTTTGTCAATTTTCAATAATTTTCTAGACATTTTACCATTTAATTTATCATTTTCCTTCCTTCTTTATCTTTTTCTGTGTGTGGGGGGGAAGGTGGGAATCAGGCATGTGTATGTTATTTTTTTATGAATGATATGTGATTCATTTGGAAAAATTGCATCCAGTTACTATAAAATGATTCAGTGTATACATGTTGTTTTAAAGTACCTTAATATATATACTTAGCCCATTCTTTTATCAATATTCTCAATTTCATAATGTAACAATGAGGAAATTAGGTAGTAACTTCCACATTCTTCCCTCCCTTTCCTAAGAATTTAATTAGATATTGATAATTTCTTATACCAATTCACATCCTATGAGGCAGTGAACTTGTATAATCCATACATTCTGCCTTATCCATTATTTGTTAGCTGTAATAGATTTCTTTTGTCAGAGAACATTATATTTACACTCTATTTGGTTATGTTATCTCATTGATTAATGCTAGCTTCCCAGTTACAGCTACTGAACTTATTTTAGCCATAGGCAAATAGAAAAAAAAATGCTGGAACTTCCCCCAAATTCTAAATGTGATCCTTCTTGAACAAATTCTAAGGAATTGATCTTGAGTTCAATATTTCCTGTACTCTTACAAATTTATAGTAGTGATTGAAATTCAGCATGGTTCAATTTGAAATCTGAGCTCACACTTTTTCTTTGAATATTTGTCTCTTTTGCCTTATGACAAGTTGTTGCTGTTGATGTCTATGGCCAATTTTCTTTTCTTTTTCTTATAACTAATTTAGTCTTTTTCCTAAATGCACCAAATTCTTTTTTTTTTTTACTTTAAGCCCAATGGTTATACTAGGAGTTGTCTCAGTGTGACCATGATTTTTCCCAGTTGTATGAGGTATCCTTGTAAATATGCAGGTTCACACTTCACATGTTTTATTTTTTTTAGGAATATATGATTTCTAGTATTTCCTATGTACATTGATCACATTTTCTTCTTAGGATTGCCTATTAACTTTATTTCACACCTTCTTTCTTTGTTATTGTCTATACCTATTGTGTGTGTATCTAGCCATGTAATTTCTGTTTGATATTTTCCTCCATTTTATTCTTCATTTTCCTTACTTGACTCTCCGTGGTATCTCTTCCCTTCAAGTTCAAGTTAACTGAGCCTTCTTTATTGACAAATTGTTATTATTTTTTTTTTCTAATTCTGTTCTTTGTTCTCTAAATTTTATTTTTAAATCCAATTCTAAATTTGTAATTTAATGTTTGAGATTTTGCTCTTTCTGATTCTTCTAAGTAGTCACTTTAGTGTTTTATTAATTTGAATTTGCTATTTCTTTCTTTTTATACGTTCTTCCTTTTTTTTCTAATTTCTTTTTATACATTTTACTGGGCCTATATGTTTTGATAATTATATTAAATTCATTTTTGCCTAATATCTTTTGTGTAAAGTTGAATGTAATCCACTACTATTTACATTAAATGATAGGAGATTTTGTTAATTTTAGGAGACTGTTCTGTTGTGTGAAGTGGGTCATGGCACTGTAACTACTCAAGAATTCCCTCTTCTGTTGTTATTATAAAGGGTCCAAAAAGACTTTGGCAACCCAAAGTTACCAAAGTTCTACTTTCTTGGCATTCCCCTCCATCTACCTGAAGCATGAAACTTCACTCTCTTTTACTATTAGAACTTTTGCCACTGCAGAATGAGTCTAAGTCCTTGAATTTTGATCAGTTGTTCTAGAACCCATTATGGGTTGGCTTAACTAGTGCTCTGTCATAATTTTCTCTAGTACACACCCCTGGTTTTTGTACTCACTTTCAACTTGGAGCCAGCATGTCTTTATCTAATTTTCATAGATGACTTATATCTTTCTGTGACTGAGGACTATTTGTGAATTTGGGGGAGTTCCTTATGGTTTGGGGGCTTCTGATACAATCAAAGCTTTCCTTTCTGTATCCTATGTATCTTTGTCCTGCAGATATCATCCTGCTCTTCCACATTGACATCACCATCTTGTATTCTTAGACTTTGATAGGGATATTTTGTTACTATATTTTTTTGAAGATGTCTATGAATTTTTTTATTGTCAATTCTGTCTATATGTTTTTATGAGAGGATCTGGGAGACTTAAAAATATACTAATACTTTTTTTATTATATCCTCTCTGCATGCTCAATTTTATTCTATTTTCATATTGTGCTGCAAATATTAATACTACTAAAATAATATTTATTTTGGCTTTTAACAGAAGTTGAGAGTATAATATTTTAATTGTCATTATGAAAGGAATACAATTTTCAGAATAAATTTTTAACACAAAGTACTATTGTCATGAGACCCTCACTGATTTTTGGCATAAATATTTTATAAAGTATTTGACAATTAAATATGTGAAAACAATAGTAGATCTAAATATTTAAATGATGCTGTTGGGGATAGAGTTCAAGTGGTTCCAACATCTTAGCACAAGTTTCATTTGTAAAGTTAAAAATCTTATTGCTTCTTAAACAACAACAACAACAACCTTAGTAGAATCTATACCAAGGCTGAAATCAGTTGTGTAGGTAAATTTGACCAGTGGTCTTTGGAAAATAATTCTTCTCAAATCACTATCTTACAGTGTGGCACCATACAGACCAAATTAACTCCTGTGGCAAAGGTCACTCCTTTGATTAGATTACATTATATTGCAAAAGTGATGGAATATTGTGCCTATGATTGCTTTATTGTTGTATAAAATGTTGTCTTGGCAGATTGGAGTCAGATATTCTTCTGCTGGCCTTTAAAAGCAGACAATCTTTGGAGAGGATCCAGTGACAGGGATCCCATGGGCAGCTTTTAGGACATCAGAGTGTCTTCCTTTAGTCACAGGGAAATGCATTCTTCCAGTGACCTGAATGAGCTTATATGCATTTGCTTACCCAGTGGAACCTGCAGATTAGGACTTGTGAAAAGCTGTGGCAGAGGCCTCATCTAAGCTCTGCCCGGCCTCTGACCCACAGAAGCTCTGAGATGACAGATGAGAGAGGAAGGCTGGTTTTTGCTCCTAAATTTTTTGTTACTTATTGTGTATCCATAGACAACAAATACACCCCACATTACAAAGAGATAATTGAAGAAAGGACAGAAGGAAAAGAAGAGAGAAGGAAGAAAAAAAAATATGTTGAGGCAGGTACTTTAACTATGTGATCTTGATAAGTACTGGAAACTATGAAATCCAGGAGCTCATCTCCAAATTCATTTGAAAAATGGTATTGCACTTGCAGAGCTGACATTCATTATTGAAAGAATGTTTTCCCTTAGTGATTAGCAAATCTTGTATGTAATGTCTCTCTGCTTCCAGACTATTTTTTAAGGCTTACCACCTTAAAATTGTGTGTGTGTGTGTTTGTTTGTGTGTGTGTATTTGTTGTTTGTGTGTTTGTGTGTATACAGAAGAAACACATTTGTCTCTCTCTATATTTACCCATTTGTTCATATGCACAAGCACATGTATATATACCTTTATACAAAAATTTCATCTAATATTATTTTACACTAAATTCTCTCATGACATAATAAAAATTCTCCCCTTGTATACTTTATTAATTAGTTTAGGCAAAAATAAATGATAAGAAAATTTAAGTTCAAAATAATGACTGGTAAAAAATATTCAGTGAAATACACACGATATCTTGTATCCCACAGATGCTTTTGATAAGTTGTACTTTTTGCCTTTTAAATACCCTTAGTTAAGCAGAATTAAAGTCAATGAAGTAATGAATTCTTAGTGATAAAAGATATCTTATTATTTTAAATGAAAGCATTGAATCAACCTAGTAGAACCAAAAGCATGATGAATGGAAAATTCAAAATATGATGGCAAATATGATGGTATTTTAAAATAGAATTGGTTAATTAGAAAATATATTTCACTAAAACACTGGATCCTAGTGTGTGTTTGAGAAGTTCTGGTATTAAACCACATTATAGTAAGAGTCAGACAGTAATGAGACTCAAAGTATTTTAAAACATTAAAAAAATAGTTAAGATAACTATAATATGTTAGAATTGGAAAAATGCCTTTAAAATTTTCTAATCATATTTAATAGATGAGGGAGTATCAGAATAAGTTAATCAAAAGTACTACCATGTACAGGTGTCCAAACTAGGATTTAAAACTATACCCTGATTTATTTGTAGTCACTGATCTTCTCATTATTCTATGGTGCTTCTCCACTGGCTAGTAAATCTTAAGATAAATATTCCCAGTGACACATATTTAAGTATCTTTTATGTTCTCTATATAGAGTCAAACTAACCCTATGCAGTCATTCCTATTATAATCCACATTTTAGAGATGAGGAAACTGAACTAATTGAATTTATGGTCATATCATTATAAAATGGAGATGTGAGTATTCAAACACATTTGTCTCTTTGGAACTGGAACTAGGAGTGCTCAGTATGACCCCAGCAGTCAGTCCTCTGTCCGTCAGTTCACTGGCAAATAAACATGTTCTATATTTTATTTTTGCCTTCTTGTTAGAATAATCAGAGGACCAGATTGAGATAGGTGAGACCCAGGTGTAAGAAAGGTCCACTGAAGTTGAAATGCACCTCAAAAGTCAGCATTTTGGGGGATTCTAGACAAGCAGGTGCATAATATTTGTATATATAATCTTAGATTATCTTCCCAGGTGAGTAGATGGATAGAAAATAAGTCTGGCAAGGAGCATTGGTAGAAGTCCATGAAAATACAGAGATCTGATAAATGCAATAGGTGAAAGTCCTAGTTTGTAGAAGATCATGGTTTCCAAAAAGCTTGGGAACAGCTTGTCCAGGCACACATAATATATCAGCACCAAGCAAACCAGTGAGAATCACAAATCTGCAGTTTATAGGGAAAAAAAAAAAAAAAACCAAACAGTGAGATTTCTGTCCACAAGTGCTTAAAAGTGAGATACAGGACATCAAATAAGATATTCCTGAACAGTACCCTTAAAACAGAAACTTGGAACTTGGTTTTTAAGAGAGAATTGCTTAACAAGAAAACAAAGAGTTGGTTATGAAAAAAAGAGAGAGACCATTATTTGAAAATAAAGGTGCTAGTATAGGGAAATATCAGAACTGCAGGACTAATACTATGAACCACTGAATTCCTGGATGAAATTTTCTCAAAAATCTTCCAATTTGATTCCAGTGACCATGGCAGGATTGAGCATGTGGGTTGAACTTAATTAGCATTTGGTTTGGGTTTCTGGGGAATGCAAGGCAGAGAAATATTCCAGCTTCCTGCTACTTCCCTTGAATTATTTTCTTTTATTCTGGTCAGGTGATTTCTATTATTTCTGATATTTTCATTTCTAACTTCACTGGAAGAAATTCTCCAGTGATAGATTAGGCCCTGGATCCTAATTTTGTAGTGACTCATAAAAAGAATATTTATTTAAATAGTAAAAAAGGTTAAACTTTGAGCCCAAAGTATCATTATTTATTCTTTGAATCTGAATTTTTAGGTATTGAAATTTAAATAGTTTATTGGGGGCTTCATTAATATCAGAAAATTTGAATTTTTTGCTTAGATATATGGTCATCAAGGGGCATTGTTTTCTTAGATTATAACAAAAAGTATTCTTTTTAAAATTGATGAACCTTCCCCAAAACTAAATATTTGCTGCTTCATTGAAAAAAAGGGAATTTTTTAATAGTAGAAAAATATTAGGAGGTTTAAAATAATTGAACTATAATAACTATGCATAAGATTGAATATAAGTGTGCAGCTTAATAAATTTCCAAAACCTGAACACACCTATAACCAGAGTTCAAGTTAAAAAAAAAAAAAAAAGAGAGAGAACAATATCAAATAGCTCAGCTTAGACAATACATGTCCATTTTCCTAAAGTTTCTACTATCCTAACCAATAGAATCATGGATTAATTAGACTATGGATTAGTTTTTTTTGTTAGATACGTATGCAAATATGTATGAAGTCATGAGATTATACAGGCTATAATTCTTTTGATTATAAATTTTTTCTTCCAACATTGTTTTGAAATTCACTTACAATATTAAAGAAGATAATATTAAAGAAGTTTATAGCTAACTTGTATTTGTCGTGTGGTATTTCATTTGGTGACTGTTTCACAATTCCTTTATCCAAAAGATGGCAGAATAGAGCAGATCACACTCTGTGACTTCTCTGTGGCATGAAAGCAAAAAAACAAACAGGTGGCTTCTCAGCAAGGTGAGTGAATAGAAAGAAAAAGGGGAAAATTTACTGGAATTTAATATTGGACACTAAAAGCAGATAGATGACTCAGGAGTTTGGATGTAATAAATTAAGGAATAAATCTCTAATGCCATAGCTGGTGCTATGGCCAGAGACACTGGACAGAGAGGGATAAGGTAATTAAAATAACCCACATATTTAGGACTGAAGCAGGTCTGGATTCAGAGAGTTTACAGATCAAACATACTGCTTGACTAAACTGAAAGGCTCACTGCACAATATCCTTGCACAGGAAAGAAGCCACATCTTTCCCTGCAGTGTGGAGAACAGAGGAAGGAACCATTCTGCAGCCATGGCATGGGGAATGGCAGCTAAGTGAGCCAAGTTCTGGAAAACCCAAGTCTGGCCTGAAATACAGGCCTGGAAACCGACACTGCACAATAGTGCCTGATTGACCAGGAGAAAGTTAAATGTGGAAAGAGGTTTGCACAGGGGACAACTGGTGACAGAAATCCCTCTGGCTCTTATCTTCCCCCTTCAACTGGGCTGCTTGCAGGAACATCTGGGAGAGAAATACCTGAGAAGGAATTTGAAAGGGCAGGGGAAGGAGAGACTCAGTTTGGAGGCAAAACTGAGAACAAGAAACTTGGGATCTGCAGGGTGACACAGTGGACTAAGAAACTGGCTCCTCTACTCCTGCCCACATCCCATATGGGCAGTGGAATGGGATGGCTGAGAAATAAAAGCTACGGGAAATCAAATGGTGTTTAAACAACAACAACAACAACAAACCCACCACAGAACACAGAAAGTAGTTTCAAAAGTGGAGGCAGGATGAGCAAGCTGATCAGATGGATTGAGCTTCTAGGCAAAAATGGGGCCTGCACTTGCTTTATTTGTATCAGAATCATAAGAGAGATTCTATAGACTGTTCTTTTCAAAGAAAGTTTAAAGGTGGTCTGTTCAGTTCCTAATGGGTTACACCCTTCTCCAGAGCTACTATGAGGAAACTTCCTAGCAGGCAGAGGGAAAGCTCGCACACATTGGGCACTCTATTGCCATGGGAGAGCCATGGAAAGTTCTCCATGCCAGACTTATCTTTTCTTGGCTTCCATGCTGAGAGAAGATCATCATGTATTTCACGATTGGCTTCCTGCACTCTACTAAATGAGTGTAACCCAAGAAAGTTTCTAGAGTGCAGTCTTCCAGCATGGATTGGCAATTGCAGAGCCCTGGAGGTGCACTGATCAAGAATCTCCAACAGACATCTAGTGAATTGCCTGGAAGTCACCTAAACCTAACTCCCCCTGCTAGAGTTCTGCCTAAAAGATTATCTCTTTCACCCTAACAAACCCAGACAATACCACCCAACAGCTGAGAAGGGCAGCTGAGAATCTTTTGAACTTCAAGGAAAACAATTCTTTAACTTTTCATCAAGATCTTTTTGTTGGTGGTGATGGGTTTGTTTGTTTTTTGTTTTTTTTTTTTTTGCTTTGGTCTTTTTTCATTTTTTCTTTTCTCTGCTTGTGACTTTCATGTTTCATGGACAATTATACATATTCAATTTTTTTTCTTTTCTCATTTCTAGCAATTTTGAAATCAGTTAGTTTTCATGGATAATTTTTTGAGGACTCAGAAATTTGACTAATATATTTCAATTTTGTTTTTATTCTATTTATAATTTTTAATTTTTTTACGTTATATTTTCTCTCTCATTTATGTTTCCTTTGAATCTCATTTTCTTTTTCCTTCTGCTAACAGCCAATCTCTATTGTTCCTTTAACCCTTCATTTAGTTTTTTACTTCTATCTTTCCCCCTTTCCTTAGAATCACCACATCCTACATTACTTGTGTTTTCTCCCTGTCCACCATTCAAAATTGTAAACCATTTGCAACATACTGTCTTTATTATAGGCAATAACTGATTATATTATTTCTGTTTATTAGGACAACTTTGTAGATATCATAATAGAAACTATTTGGTTTAATGATGTTTATTATTTACATTGATTTTTGTTATTATATGTCCCCTTCAGGAACATTATATTTTACAGGCCTCATATCCATAGTGTTAGATGAATAGACACACAACATGAAAAAAAACAAGGGAATTAATCTCCCTAAAAAAAACAAGATACTTTAATAACAGAATCAATTTCCACCACAGTGGGAGAAATGATAGAGAAGGAGTTTAGAATGTATAGAATTAAACTAATCTGTGAGATAAAGGAGGATATAAGGAGTGATACTATAGAGAAAATAAAGGAAGTGAAAGAGCACTTTAATACAAAAATAGAAACTCCAAAAAGAAATCAAGCAGAAATCCTTGAAATGAAGGAATCCATAAAGCAAACTTAAAATTCAAGGGAAATCAACAGATGAGCCCACTTGGAAGACAGAATTTCAGGCAGTGAAGACAAAATATATAATATTGAAAATAAAGTTGACCATGGAGAAAAGATACTAAGAACAGAAAAGATATTAACATGAACAGAACTTCTAAGAAATATGGAATAACCTGAAAATATTAATTTTAAGATTTATTGTGATAGATGAAGGCTTGGAGATATAAACCAAAGGAATGTACAAATTTTTCAATGAAATAATATTAGAAAATTTCCCAAACCTAAAGAATAAAATGGAAAAATAAGTGACAGGAGGCCTACAGGACCCCATATATACAAAATTATAATAGATCTACACGAAAGCACACTATGATAAAAATGCCTACCCTACATATCAAGGATAGAATTTAAAATGCTTCCAAAGGAAAAATGACAAGTCATGTTTCAAGAGAAACCCCTTTGGATCTCAGCTGATTTCTCAAACCAGACCCTCAAAGCTAGGAAGTCTTGAAATAATATATATGAAAAACTGAAAGAAAATAGATGCCAGGCTAGAATACTACATCCAGCAAAAATAAGCTTCAGAATTGATGATGAAAAAGAAACTTTACATGGTAAATGAAAGCTGAAAGAATTTACAACTAGAAAGCATGTTGCACAAAATATACTAAATAAAATATTTCATGAAGAAGAAATGAAGAATTAAAAAATGAAAAGTAGTAAAGGGAGGAACTACACTAGAATAATAATCAAAGGTAAAGCTAATACAAATTGAAAACAAAAAATAAATAAAAAAGTCAAGGAATAAAAAAAATCATATCTCAATAATAACATGGAATGTAAATGTTCTAAACTCATTAATAAAAAGAAATAGACTGGGAGATTGAATTAAAAAACAAAACCAAACAATGTGCTGTCTCAAAGAGACTCATCTCATAGGCAAAGACATTCACATATTGAGGGTGAAATGGATGGGAAAAATCCTATTGCTCAGATGGATCTTGGAAACAAGTAGGGGTTTCTATTCTCATATCAGATAATGTGGACTTCAAGCCAAAGTTAATGATAAAGATGGTCATTTCATATTTTTTAAGGGAATTACACATAAATAAGGCATAACAATCATAAATATTTATGTCCCAAACAATGCAGCATCTATGTATATCAAGCAAATTCTTTCAACTTCAAAAATCAAATAGTCCACAACATAATAATACTGGATGAATTTAACACAACTTTCTTACCACTAGCTATATCCTCTAAACAAAACTTATAAAAGAAGATATTGAACTAAGAAATACAGTTAATAATTTAGATTTAACAGACACATATGGAATATTTAATCCATCAATGATTGAATACACTTTCTTCTCAGTAGCACACAGATGCTTCTCTAAAATAGACCGTATGGTAGACCACAAAGAAACTCCTAGAAAATATAGAAAAACAGAGATAATACCATGCATTGTATCAGATCAAAATGTAATAAAATTAGAAATCAGTGATAAAATTTAAAAAATAGAAGCTACTCTAACACCTGGAGGCTAAATAATACACTATTGAATGACAGCAGAAGAAATCAGGGATAAAATTTAAAAATACTTAGAAATAAATTAGAATAACAACACAACATATCAAAATCGCTGGGGTGCTTTGAAGGCATTTCTAAGAAGAAAGTTCATTGCATTGAGCTCATTTATTAAAAGAATAGAAAATAGCCAAATAAGTAACTTAGGCTTACATTTCAAAATGCTAGAAAAAAAGAGAACAAATCAACACCAAAACAGAAGACAGAAAATAATAAAAATCAGAGCTAAAATCAATGAAATTGAAACAAACACTCCCCAAAATTGACAAAACAAAGATTTGGTTCTTTGGGGGGGGGGGAAGAAATTGGTAAACTTTTAGCCACACTAATGAAGGGACAGAGAAAACTCAAATTAGTAAAATTTGTGATGAAAAAGATTATGTCACAATGGACACTACTGAAATGCTGATGATAATAAGAAACTATTTTGAAAATTTATACTATAATAAATTAGAAAATCTTAAAGACATCAACAAATTTCTAGAGATGTATGACCTAACCAAACTGAATCAGGAGTTTATAGAAAATTTAAACTGATCAATTTCAGGCAATGAATTGAAGATGCCATCAAAAACCTATTAAGAAAGAAAGGCCCCAGGACCAATTGTCAGCCAAGGTTGTACAAGACCTTCAAGGAAGAACTAACATTAGTTTTCCTCAAATTATTTCAAAGATTCTCAAAGGAGTTCTGTCAAATTATATACAAAAACATATTTCAAAGATAGTGCACCACAATCAAGAGGGGTACATCACAGGGATGCAGGTTGCTTCAACATATAGAAATCAATAAACATAAATCATCACATCAATAGACTTAAAGACAGTAAGCACATGTTTATCTCAATAGATGCAGCAAAAGCACTTGACAAAATACAGCACTCCTTTATGTTCAAAACACTAGAAAAACTAGAAATAGAAGGGATATACCTCAACACTGTAAAAGCTACATACATTAAACCCATGGCCAACATCATTCTAAATGGAGAAAAATTGAAAATATTCCCTCTAAAAATGGGAACAAGACATGACAAGGATGCCCTCTTTCATCACTTTTATTCAACCTCATCCTTGAAACTTTAGCCAGAGCAATTGGACAAAAGAAAGAAATTAAAGGGATATGAATAGAAGAACTCAAACTATCCCTATTTGCTGATGGCATAATTCTATATTTAGAAGACCCCAAAAATTTCACCAGGAAACTTCTAGAACTCATAAATAAATTCAGCAGAATGTAAAATTAATACCTATAAGTCAATAGCATTCCTATTCATCAGATGAATCAACTGAAAGAGAAATTAAGAAAACTATCCCATTCACAATAGCCTCAAAAGAATAATATTTGAGCAGCAATCTAACAAAAGAGATGAGAGTCCTGTACAATGAAAATTATGGAACTCTAAAGAAAGAAATTGAAGAAGACCTTAGAAGATGAAAAGATTTCCTACGTTCTTGGAAAGACAGAATTAATGTTGTCAAGATGGCCATACTACTACCGAAAGTGCTTTACAGATATAATGAAATTCCTTAAGGTTCCAATGGTGTTCTTCATAGAAATAGAAAAATCAGTCATGATTTTGGAAAAAAAAAATCAGTCATTTGGAAAAATGAGAGGCCCAGAATAGCCAAAGCAATCCTCGGCAAGAAAAGTGAAGCAGGACGTATCACAATACCAGATCTTATATTATACTACAGAACTATAGTAACAAAAACAGCACATTTTGGCACCAAAACAGGCATGAAGACCAACGGTACAGAATAGAAGACACAGAGACAAACCCACATTAATAGAGTTATCTCATACTAGACAAAAACACCATAAACATATATTGGAGAAAACATAGCCTTTTCAACAAATGTTGCTGGAAAACTGGAAGTCCATATGTAGCAAAATGAAATTAAACCGCTATCTCTCACCCTGCACAAAACTCAATTCAAAGTGAATCAAGGATGTAGGTTAATAAAAAAAAAAAAAAAAAAAAAAAAACTCTGTGTCTAGTAGAAGAAAAAGTAGGTCCAAATTTACATGTTGGCTTAGGAACTGACTACCTTAACAAGATTCCTAAAGTGTAAGAAGTAAAATCAAGTATCGATAAATGGGATGGAATCAAACTAACAAACTTCTTCACAGAAAAGGAAATAAGAGCAAGAGAGAGTCTACAGAATGGTAAAAACTCTTTGCCACCTGCACCTTAGATAGAACATTAACCTCCAGGATATATAAAGACTCAAAAAACTTAACACCAAACAAAACAAAACAAAACAATATAATTCAATCAATTAATGGGCTAAAGAACTGGACAGATACTTCACAGAAGAAGAAATACCACTGATCAACAAACATGAAATAATGATCAACATCTCTAGTAAATAGGGAAATGAAAAATCTATACTGGAATATCATCTCACTCCAGTCAGAATGGCAATTATTGAGAATACAAATAATGATTAATGTTGGTATGTGGGATAAAAGGTACACTCATACATTGCTGGTGTGACTACAAATTAGTGTAACCACTCTGGAAAGCAGAATAGAGATTCCTCAGAAAACTTGGAATTGAACCACCATTTGACCTAGCTATCCTACTCCTTGGTTTATACCCAAATGACTTTAAATAAGCATACTACCTTGAGGCAGCCAAATCAATGGTTTATAGCAGCTCAATTTACAATAGCTAATCTCTAGAACCAATCTAGGTATCCTACAACAAATAAATGCATAAAGAAAATGTGGTACATATACACAACAGAATACTATTTAACCATAAAGAATGATGAAATTATGACATTTATTGGTAAATGGATGGAACTGGAGACTATCATGCTAAGTGAAATAAGACAATCCCCCCAAAACCAAAGCCAAATGTTCTGTCTCATAAGTGGATGCTGACTCAAAATAGGCTGGCGGTTAGGGGAGGGCATAGGAGAGGTTCACTGGATTGGACAGGGTGGAGTTGTTTTAAGGGAGGAGAGATGGGAACAGGAAAGACAGTGAAGAAATCAAACCCAACTTTCGTATGTTTATATGTGAATACACAGCCAGTGTGACACCATACTCAGGCCCCAAATTCAGAAGTTAAGACTCCATGTATATATGATATGTATACCCTATTTATGTATGATATATCAAAGTGAATAAATGCATTCTACTGTCATGTATAACCAATTAAAGCAAAGTAAAAAAAATTCTAAAGCAAAAATAAAATACATTCTATTGTCGTGTATAAGTTAAAAGAACAAATAAAAAAAATTAAAGTGTGTCTTATAGGAAAAACAAAACAGAACAACAACAAAAAAACTTTATCCTAAAGAGAGTATCTGGGTCATTTCTGACTTGGAGCAATTGTGGACTGTGCTGCTATGAACCTATTTGTGCATGCCTCTTGAAAAACATATGTATGTATTTTTGTTGGGTGAAGTGTGATTGCTGGGCCATTGGTTACATTTGTGTTGAATTTTAAGTGGGAGCTGCCAAATAAACAATGCTTGAGAGTTGGAGTTATTCTTTATCCTGTCCACATTTGCTATCATTTTAGCCACTTTGCAGCCTATGTAATGAAGTTTGGGATTTTAACTTGTATTTTTTCTAGTAAAGCTGAGCAACTTTCTGTGCTTATTGAATATTTGTACCCTTTCAGGAATTATCTGCTCAAGCTATTTGTACATTTTTCTACTTGGTTTTCTGTTTTTATCTTAATTGATATTGAGTTCTTTATGTAATTTTAAATGAGTCTTTTGTTGAATATGAGTGGCACAGAGGTCGTCTCCCACTCTCTTGGTTGCCTTTTTATTCTTAATAGTCTCTTTTGATGAGTAGAAGTAATTAATTTTAACATAGTTACATTTATAATTCTTTGCTGTCATTGTTGGTGCTTTTTATATCCTGTTTAAGCATGTTTGCCAAGTTCAGAATTACAAATATATTCTGTGTTTGCTCTAAATGTTTTATTGGATTTTTTAAATATATTTAAGCCCCAAAGCCACATGGGATTGGAATTGATTTGCATTTGTGTTGTTTGAATATGGTATGCGGCAGGAGGTCAAGGCACTTCATTATTCTCATATGGATATTAATTTTCTTCAGAACTATTTTTTAAAGATGCCACTTTCCCCAATGCATTGAGTGGTGTCTTTTTAATGCAGTATTTTTTGAGAAATTTTTACAAGAAGGAAATGTTCAAGGCACAAACCATTACCTTTCTCTATACTTAAAGTTTTCTTTGACTTATGCTAAATTTTAGAATGCAATGAAAAGGAGCAGGGGGCGCTGGGGTTGTGGCTCAGTGGCAGTGTACTTGCCTAGCACGTTCGAGGCACTGGCTTCAATCCTCAGCACCACATAAAAATAAATACATTAAATAAAGGTATTGTGTCCAATTACAACTGAAAAAATATCTTTTTTTAAAAAAAAAAAGAGAGAGAAGGAGCTCTGCTAGTGATATATCTTAAAATTCCAAGGCTAGGAGTGTGAGAGCATTGTTGGATTGCTTGTGTTTTAGAAGCCAAGCATCCTTCCTCAAACAATCTACTCTCATTCCTATTCTTCTAGTTGATTCTTTTAATACCCTTAGTCCGACTTTCAAGCTCCTTTATCTGAAACAGAAAATATTAATAAATGTAATAAATATCAATATTGTCCAGCATGTCTGTTTTCCCTATCAGGAAAAAGAAAGCATCCTTTTTTAGTGTATTTCTCCCTCAATTTTCTTCATGGATACTACAATGTAGGTGTATATGTGTGATTACATTACAAAAGATATTTTTTTTTTGTACCAGGGATTGAACTTGTAGGCATTCGACCACTGAGTCATATCCCCAGCCTTATTTTTGTATTTTATTTAGAGACAGGGTCTCACTGAGTTGCTTAGTTCCTTGGTTTTGCTGAGGCTGGCTTTCACCTCAATCCTCTTGCCTCAGCCTCCAGAGCTGCTGGGATAACAGGCAAACACCACTGTGTCCTGCAAAAGATACTCTTTTCATTTTTAACAGTCTGATAAAAATGGAGTTGTGTCTTTAGGTCACTATTCCAGACATACCATTTCTTTCATAAATGACTGTATGCTTATATTTGGACAAAATATTTTGAAGGAAAACAAAAATATTTTAAAGTAACTTGACAATATTCTGTTCCAATGTATGAATGAAAACTTTTACATAATTATATACAAAAAATGTATATTAACAGACATTTACCCTAGACTTTGATCACTGTTCATTCATCCCTTTGCATACATATATTTGTAAACATACATATATAATTGCATATAAGTATATATGTAAGACTTATTTGAGGAGCTTAAAATCAAAATTTGTATCTGTGTATGTGTTTATATATAATTTTATACATAGGCACATTATTTTCCAAGCATTTATGAGTCCTCAGAATCTTTTTAAATAATTTAAATGCTATATTCCTAAAGAAACTTGGCTTTTAAATAGTTTCCTTAATACATTTGCCATCACAAGATACCTGTGACATGTGATTTTTGATGTTAATAATTGAGATTAAATCTCAAGGTTAGGTCTATTACTGAGTCAATAAAACATATTTTCTTCTCTGTTGGGCTGTTATATTTTAACTTTATCTTAGAAGAAAGAGCATATACAGAATTTATTTTATCTTAGTTATTCTTCCAGTGTGTAACCTAAAATTTAATTCATGAATTTGTAACATCAACACTAAGACAACACATTTGGCATAGAGTCACTGTACTACCAGCCTAGAACAGTTGACATCAGTAGACCATGGGAAGTCCAATTACTCAAGTGAAGATAACACCTCACTTTACAAGTCACACCTCTTCTCCATGCTGAAAATTCACCAGGGGAAAGTGAAGTGTGTGAAGAAGATTGATTGACAACATTGACCTGTCAGAGTAGAAATAAAGAGCTTAAAATTCTGAAGGCCCAGAGCCAATAGTGTCAGCTCTTTAAACATAGAGAGACAAAAGGAGAGCAAAACTGGTAATGATTGTGATTTTATCTCAGAGGGTAAGAACCATTTCACCTGTAGGAAAGTAGAGATGTGTGGAACTGCAAGCTGATAGAGCAGTATGAATATTATGTGGTGTCTGTAGCAAGGGTCAGTTAAAAATGTTTTCTGTAATTAATCTCACAAATGCTAAAATGGTTAAGGTGTGCAAAACATATTGACATCACTAACTATTGTTAGTAGCCACTTGCAATTTAAAAAGGAGTTACACAGTTGACCATAAGAAAGACACAATGCAACAAACATTTAAAAAAATATAGTTTTCTATTAGCATGACAAATCTGACAAAGAACACAAGATTTTTGTTATTGTTGTTGTTGGGCTAGTTACCTTGCTAATAAATTTTAATCACCTTAAAATAACAACTTCAACAACCCAGATTTTAATGTTTCTAAGCTATATCGATTTGAGTAAGGAGAAGAAAAATTGCAGCTTTCCAAGGGGTTTTAGACACAGCATGGGAAAACATAAAATCCCCATTGATAAGTGATGGATTTTTATGCAATTGTCTGAAATGTTGGGATAAAGATCTATTCTAGATGGTGGTAGACTTCAAACTTATTGGGAGATCTAACCAAGTCATCCAAAGGGCTTTACCTGGGACTCTTTAGTCTTAGAAATCAAAGTTATGGAAGATTTTTTTTTAAGCATGGTATCACAAGTTATCATTTGCTAACCTAGGACACCAAGTATATGATTTTTGTTTGTAATCAAGATGGTTATAAAATATATTGGTAGGCCAGGAGTAGAAGTGAGGTCAATCAGGTGGAGAAAGTCAAGTGTCTTTCAAACATATAGGGGAAGAATATGCTTTTCTGATTGTAATGTTATTTTGAATCTTAAAATTTCAACTCATAAAATATCCATGTATTTAAAATGATCTGTAAGATACAGTACAAAGATGACTGAGTATAAATGAAAGGAGAGAAGGGGTAGATAAATCCATGTTTATTCCTGATAGAGTTTAAGTAATTTCTTGGCTTGAATATGGTAAGTTGGAACATACTTCCATCTTTGTGATTTTACTAGATGGTGAAAGCATCCAATCTAGAGCACCAGGAAAAGCATCCATGAATTTTAATTTAGCTCAGACATTCAAATTTCATTTTTGCTATTTTCTTCTCTTCAGGAAAACAGTCATAAATACATGAAGCACAGCTTGAAAGGCAAAATGCTCCATTTATGTGTAGCCTGAGAGTTTTCTGCAAAGTAAGGAATCTTTTATCCACTCAAGTCCTCTAAGTTATTTCATTCTGTAGAAAATTTTGAGGTTATAGAGCAAATTCTAGAATAGCCAATTTGATCAAATGCTTTCTAAGAGCACAAAAATGCATTTGTTTACAAGAAATAATGCTATACCTAAATCACATCATCTTTTTTCCAACCCTTTTTTGAGAATTGATTGACTAACTAATAGGTCCACCTAAAAACTCACTCTTAGCTAGGAAACCCCAGAATACCAATTTATATGCCAAGTGAGAAAAACAAGGCAATGCAATAAGGGTAGTAAGTTTTTCTGAAAAAAAAAAAAGATACTTAAGTGGGCAATTGATGTTAAATAATTGAGAGGGGACAGAAGAGATCAAAAACAAAGGGAATGCAGAAAAGAAGGAAATGGAAATTTATTAACCTAGAGAAAATTTTGTTAAAAAAATAACAAGGGAAATAGAATCTTTCAGTAAGAGAAAAAAACACTTTAAATTTGTTACATAGACTTTTGTGAGTTATTTTTTAAAAACACAACAGTTACACAGAAATTACTATCCATTGAAGATCTAACAGAAAAATGTTCCTTGAAGTAGTAATATAATAATTATATAATAATAATATTGCAGTAATAATAGTAGTTAGAGTAGGAGAATTTATTCCAAAAATCCATCTCTGTTTTGGTACATTGATTGTTTATAAAGAAATCATTTCAGTTACCATTTTTCCTAAATTGTTAGAGGTTGATGTACATATGTAAAAATTCTATCCATCTTCTCCCCTATTGTTTTTTTTTTCTTCCATTGTTATTTTACTGTCAAATTTAGGAATGTTCGTTTTCACTTCTGTCTTTCTTCACATTTCTTTATCAGCTTTTGGGGAAACAGTATTTTCAAAAAAAGAATATAAAACCTGTCTAATATCTCTTTTCAAAAAATTGGTATTGGTATTTAAAGTTTTTTTTTTTTTTACTAATTTATCTGTGTGTGTAGGCATATGTGTGTTTGCCTATTTTGTCTGGTAATTTTTGAAAGAACTTAAGCTGTCATAACTATCAAGAAGATGCTAGATATTCTTTTGATAAGAAAAAGGCATGATATGTAAGGTAAAAAGTATTTGCCACCATTAATTCGTTTATTAATTTATTCATTTAATGAAAATTTACTGATGCCTTATTATTTGTAAGAGCTGTAAGCACGCAAAAGACGTGGTTTTGGCCTCAGAAAGTTCTTTGATTCCCTGCTTCTCCCTCTTTTTATCATAGGAAATATTTAATAATTTAGATTTAAATTTTGACTATTCACTAATGGTCAAGGTCTTTTGGCCTTTATACATCTCTTCATAAGTGGAAAATGGTCACAATTTATTATCTTCAAAACTGGGACCTGGAAAGACCTTTCTGTGTTCTTTTCACCCATCACTTATAAGGCAAAGCAGTGACTGAGAGTGCTGTAAGAAAGGAGAATATTCTCTATATCTTTGTTGTCTGTTTATTTGGTGAGATTCTTTAGAATATTTTGGAAAGTGGTTGACATTTCCTTGATATTTCATAGCGTGCTTATCATGAAATTCAGAATCAACCGTTTTTTTTTCAGTTTAGTCAAAATCTAATTGTAGTTCCTAAGCCCCTAATTATGTTTAATTTTCGCTCTGCTTGATTAATGTTCTGCATTGATGACCATCTCAGGAGTAAATACTGACGTGTCTTGTGATTTCTAAGGGATTTTATTTACCCATGTAAAACAATTATTCTGTTATATGTATTATTAAATTTTTAGTGGCTCAAATACCTGAGTCAAGTGTTTTTAAATTAGCCTATTAGAATTGATTAAAACTTATTAATGACTAAAATTCTGATTTATACAGAAATTCAATGATTTCAGGTACCAAATATCATTTAAAGTTTTTATCTAAAAGAAATATATTTCTTCTATGAAAAATACCTAGAAATTTCAGAACTACAATTTTATTATAATGTTCTACCATTTCAATTCTTTAAAAAGTAAGAATATATTTACTTCTTTAAAAATTATTTATGCTTCTAGAATTGCTATCTTTGATGACAGGATCTATGATTTACTTCCTGTCATTCAAATGAGTCAGATTCACTATAAATTTCTTTGAAATAGAAAAAATGCCCTGAAAACTAAGCATCTGTTTTCTAAATACTATGACATTTGGTTACCTAAGGTGTTTTAGTATTTTAGGTGCTATATTGTAACTTTGCTGGCTATAAATCTGTAAGTGCAGAGTGCCCTTACTGAATATGAAAATATTTTATTTTTAAAGATCATTCATTTCATCTACCACATAAATAATTATTTGGCATATGCTATATTCTAGGCATGGTGCTATGTACTGAAAATAAAATAATGAATATAAAGAGACCTGGTTTCTACTCTCATGTTGCTTAATCTGGTGGGCAAATCAGGCATTAATCAAATATTCACAAACATAATAGTAAAAAGCTGTGACACATGCTGTAAAGGAGGTGTGCATGAGTCTACAGTAAAAAGATTTTGCATTTTATGAAGGTCAAGGAAAAATCTTCTAGTTGGAAACATCACTTAAACTGGGATCCCAGGAATTAATAGGCTGTAATCCACAACAAAGGGAAGGAGCTGCAGGCTGAGGGAGGGATGCTGCACAATGTGTGATAAGAGATTATGGCAATGTGATTGCAACTGTTTATTAATGAAGCATGTACAATTGCTGGCATTTGACTGCTTTTGATCTTTAAAATGGTAGCAATTTTGTGTTTCAACCTAATATTATTGCAGCAAGTATTAATGAATTAATATGCAATTTTTAAATCAAATTTAAGAAAGGGGTTTGTCTGTTAATCTTTCTTTTCTTCTTCTTCTTCTTCTTCCTTTTTTTTTTTTAAACTGGGGATTGATCCTAGAGATGCTTTACTACAGAGCTACATTCTCACATCCCCAGTCATTTAAAAATTTTTGTTTGTTTGTTTGTAGATTTTGAGACAGGTTCTCCTTAAATTGCTGAGTCTGGTCTTGAACCTGCAATCCTCTGGCCTCAGCCTCCCTAATTACTAAGATTACAGGTGTGCACCACCATACCCAGCTCTGTTGTTATTCTTTAAGCTTCTATTACTTTCTAAACTATGGGGAGGTAAAGCAAGATGGTCAAGTAGTCATCAATTTAAAAAGTTTTAAATTTATTTTAAGTTAATAACAAAACCAACAAAACAAAAACTGGTTAAAAGTACACAAGGTAGGCATTAGTATAAGCAGAAGTGCCTTTAAGGACCTTTCAAAGTTGTAACTACAAAATTCAAAGTTTTGACTGAAAGTGAGAGATAATGTCTCAATCAGATGAAGCAAAGTTGTTCCAATGGATTGAAGTCATTCAGTATGTAATCAAATAATGCCTTTGTCTCAGTAACATGGTTTACTTTCTCATAAACCTGAATGTTCCTGTTGCTTTTACTTAGCTTCTTTGCCAGATAATTCCTGTCTCAACAAAACATTATTTGCTGTGGTTGTCAGTGGTCTCTAAATGGTGCAATGGGGTGTGTAGGTATAGAGGAGACAGTCATAGGTGGTCTGGAAGCAATGGAAGGCTTCAGACCCTTCTTGCATCACATTATAAATTCCTAGAAAAACGATGCTTCAGTGCTGTAATATCCAATGCTCCACATCAAATGTTTACCTTAAAATTTTACATCAAATGAGATCACCAGATTGGATGAGCCACTGACCTATTTTTTGTGCAGTAAGAGCTCACTTGGGAGAGAGTCCCCTATTTCTTTAGAACCATTACAGAGAGTAATGTTTCACAATCTAGTGAAGTCTGAAGCTTCATGAAAACCATTGATTTTAACTATTAACTTGCCACAAAATAAACGGACTCTTATATGCATCATAGTTATTCTATAGTTGGTAACTATTTGTTAGTGATGGAAAATTCACATTAGTGAGGGTAACTATATTAACTTTAGATAGCCAAAAAATGAATAACTTTTCTTTGGTAACTCTCTGAATTATAAATATCAAATAAATATGGAAATAATTATTCTGGTTGTTTGAGTACATCAATTATCTCTCTCTCATAGATATGGCTGCTAGATATTCATTCCCATTCTAATTCCCATTATAACCCACCATATTATTCCACAGCACTCTACTAAAACTGTTCTAATGAAGGTTTATATTCTCATGGAAATTTCAAGAGTTTAATCTTAGACTTATCCTATCTATAGACAGACTTGGGTGATTGTACCTTTCCTTTGGAAACATCTTCCTCTGCATTGATCTTCTATGACACCACTCTCCTGAATTTCTTCCTACCTTGTAACTATATTTTCTATTCTCGTTCCTTCTTGTTTCAATGATCTCTCTTATAATGGTCATATTACATGGAAATCTTTAATTCATTTATATATTTTTGTTGATCTTTTCTGACAAATTATTCTTTATATGCTAATAACTCTAATACTTCTTCTACCTATCAGTTCTGATCTTTTTCCTGAACTGCAGACCTTTATTTCCTAATCAACCTATATAAACCATATGCTTTAGGTAAACATATTTGTTCAAAACTTTCCATCTTTTTTTTTCTCAAACCTGTCCCCTGATTGTTTTTTAAAGTAAACACAGTAGCTTCTAAGCTAGAAGCAATAGGAATCTCTGATTATTCATTTTGATAATTGCCCTTGCCCTCATCCAGCTAAGAACAAATACATTCTCAAGCATGCAAAAACCTTAGGTTTATAGCACTCATCAATCCCTGGAAAATAAAACCATTTGATTACATTTAGCTAACCAAGATGCACATCAAAATCAGGGTCTCAGGGATAATGAAGCTAAATGAAAAAATACTGAAATCTGTTCTAAGATTAAATAATCATGAAAATAAATTTTGAATCCATAAGAAATACAAATGACATAATCTGGATAAAATGTAGAATGCTAATATAACATTGAGGCATAGAGGTAAGATGAGAAAATACGAATGCAATTTCTTACATTTGTGATTTCATGTTTAAAGAAAAATTTCAGGGTTGACAAATTGATAAAGGTTTATTAAATTATACTTAACTTGAAGGGTTCATCCTATTGATTAGAAAAAGGTATTTAGATAATTGGGGGTGCTGTTTTCAATTAATATGATTTTCCTGGGACCCCGAGTTAGTTCTTCTGCGAAAGGATCATTCTGAGAGTGACTCTTGAATTGCTCTCTGGTTTCTTGTTTTGATATGTGATCTCTTCTTTCCATATGCACCCTGACTTTTATAATGCCATCAACCAGATGTTCCTCAACAGAGCTGAGATACTGCTGGTATCATACTCTTGAATGTGCAGAACCATAAGACAAACCTTTTCACTTAAAAAGTTAGCCTGCCTTAGCTATTTCATTATTTTAACAGATAAAGGACTAATATATCCACTGAGGTTTTATAGCAGTTTTGTTAACAGCTGTCTAGGCTTCTACTATGATCACCTTAGATTTTCCCTCAATGGACCAACTATATTCAGACATAGTGCATAATGAAAATGTAGGACCTTTGTTGAGAATATTTTTGTGTATATAATTCAATATAACCACAGCATAACTTGGAACAAACTTCATGGTCCGCCCACTCACAGGGTGCAGAACAACTGTGCAGGTCACACTGCCATAAGGTGACCTTGTCCCACAGCATCTTTTAAAATATTGATCATTTAAACTGTGTTGGGACATTAAATGCTGGAAAGAGTAATCTTTTCAATGTTATTCAATACTGTATGACTGTATATCCCCATACAAAAAATGTAAAGTTTGACTTTGGCCTTAGACCTTATATAAAAATCCATTTTAAAGTGATCATAAAGGGTTAGGGGTATATCTCAGTTGGTAGAGTGCTTGACTTGCATGTACAAAGCCCTGGGTTCAATCCTCAGCACCACAAAAAAATCATAGAATTAAATGAAGAAAATATAGTAGTAAAATTTTATGATCTTGGGTTATACTATGTTTTCCTAGATATATACCAAAAACATGAGCAACAAAAGGAAAAAATTGACTTACCAAGTTTTTAAAATTATGATACAAATATTACTATCAAAAAAGCAAAAAGATAATCCACAGGGTGGTTGAAAATGTTTGCAAATCAGGTATATGGTAAGGAACTTATATCCAATATAAAGTTCTTATAGCTCAGTAATAAAAAGACTACCCAAATAAAAATGAGTAACTGCAAGGAAAGATGCAAATAACCAATATGCACATGAAATGCTCTTCAGTATTGTTATTCATTAGGGAAGCCCAAATGAAAGCCACAATATGATATTACTTTATACCCACTAAGCTTGTTATAATAAAAAGACAGACCATAACAAGCATTAGTGAGATTGTGGGTAACTTGGAACCCTCATGCACTGTTGGTGGAAATGTAAATGTTACAGCCACTTTGTTAAATATGGGGTTAACATATGATGCAACAATTCCACTCTCAGGTGTATTTCCAAGAGATGTGAGAACAGGTATCCATACAAAAACTTGTAAGGGCATTTATAGTAACATTTTTCACAAGAGTCAAAAATGGGAGAAACACAAATATCTGTCAATGCATGAGTGGATAAATATGTTCTAGCCATATGACTGAATATTATTTGACCACAAAAAGGAATGAAGTGTGGATACATGCTACATCATGCATGAACCTGGAAGACTGTATGCCAAATGAAATAAGCCAGTCACAAAAGACCATATATCATGTGGTCTATTTATATAAAATGCTCAAATAGGGAAATTAATAGAGAAAATAGATAAATTGGCTGCCCAGGTATGGGTGGATCTAGAATGGAGAATAAATCTTAATGGGTACAGAGTATCTCCTAAGGGTGATGAAAATATTCTAAAAGTAGTTTGTGGTGATATCACTTATCTATATGAATATATTAAACATCACTGAATTGTACATTTTGAATGGATGAGTTTCATGGTATGTGAATTATACCTCAATAAAGTTGTTAAAATAGTTGACAATAATTAACTCAGGACTTGATTGTGGTGGATGAAAAAGAATATATACATATACAAAATAGATCATACCACTGATGCTTAAAGCTCTCTAATGGTTTTCTGTTATATTTCACATAAAGTTCAAATCCTTCTCCTATATATTTTAATATGAGGATTTGCCTATTTCCTCAACTCCATCTCCTACTACTCTCTATCTAGATCCCCTACTGTGGCCACTCTGGACTCCTTGTCTTTTTATCCTGAAGGCACCAAGCTTCTTCCTGTCTCAAGGCCTTTGTATATGTATTTCCCCTTAGCCAAAATCCTTGTATCCATAAATTTGTATGACTCGGTTATTCCCTTCATTCAGGCAGGTTTTATCTAAAAATATGACCCTGTCTATATAGTGCCTTATCCTCTACACCATATCTACAGACCCTGCAACAGTGCCTGGCGCATTGTAAGTACTCAATATATTCTTCAACTATTACTGGTTCAATCAATGGGTAATGTTTGAATTCTGATAAATCCTTCAGACAAAAAGACAAAATACACTACAATATTTTGCTCCTGCCTAAGTTATATCATTAATAGAGTATCTGTAATAATCTGTGTATTTTTATTTTTTACTAGGGGTAGGCTGGTACTGGGGATTGAAGTTAGGGAGCTCTGACACTGAGCTACATCCAGGCCCTTTTTATTTTTGAGACAGGGTCTGGCTAAGTGGCTAAGCTGGCCTAAAACTTGTGATCTTCCTGCCTCTACCTCCTGAGTTGCTGGGATTTTACAGATGTGTTCCACCATGCCCGACTTATAATGTATGTTTAAACCTATTTGCTCCAACTAGACTGTGAGAACCTCAAGGGAAGAAAGAAGGCCTGATTCAATGTTTCACCCTCTGTGAGTGGCACATGGTGTTATCTCAGGAATTTTGTTGATGTAAGGCAGGAAACCTGCACTCACCAGGTTTCCTGCACTCACCAGCCTGTATCCCCTGACACAGCATTGTAGCTTCTTATTCTTTCCATTCCCATCCCCTTCCAAATAATAGTTTCTTAAGTGGCACTTTCAGTAATCAATAAGAAGCTCTTTTATGGCCTTTGTTCTTAAAATATAGAGGCAATAAAAACATTGAGACTTGAGTCAATAACACGTATAATAATAATTTTAACAAGCAGTCATTGGATGTGTGCATTGTGATTGGCAATGGGTTAAGCCTTTAAAATTTAAACTCTTATTAAGTAATCACTTTGAGGAACATGCTAATTGTGTCCATTGCACTGATTGACCCAAGGAACTATAGTAAATGGTAGAAATGGGATTTAAACTCAAAGCTAGACCTCATAACTATTTCTCTTTCAGCCCTTGAGGCTATTTCACCTGAGATGCACAGACATAATTAAGGGAGGCCTTGGAGTGTTTGGACACCTTATAATAATGGATCAGATTTATGTTATTGTGACTCTGAACTTTTTAGTTGCTAGATTGGTACCACCAAGAAAGCGTAATGCATACATGTCTTTTTATTGTCCATCCACAAATCACCTGCAAATAGGTTCTTGAGTGGGATGCGTTTATCCTTCTATTCAGAGTTCAGCCTCAAGTCCTAGAGCTGTGTCAAGAACTTCAGCATTAGAAAAATAGGTATAGGAGCCATCTCTGCCAGTCTTAATGAGGTGACAGAACTGGCCTTGTACAAATATTCACCCATCATCATATTTAATCCATCACTATCCCAACCCCTAATAACAGAGATGATTGGAGAAACTCTGCCTCAGTTATTTACAAGCATGTTTATCCTTCAGCTAACACTGAGAACCTGAACCACAGGAGCAAGAGGGTGGAGTAGAGGTGTTTCATCCATTTGCTTAGTTCATTCCATATATGTGCAGCCTATGTATTATGTTCCCCATTTCTTTTTGTCTATCTCTGGTAAAATGTTGAATAAAACATTTTCTTATACTATCCAAAAAATGACACAATTTCACATAAATATAAAATGCAATCTTATTTTCCCAAACCCCAACTCTACCTTTAACAAACAAAATAACTGAAAAAATAATTCAATTTTTATGTCCAAGTATATCAATTATAATCTCTATTGTGTCAGAAATCAACCATACTGGATGTAAACTAAAGGAAGTATTGGATTTATATAATGTAATGTTATAGTACAGTGTAAGACAATTTTTTTGTGTGTGCTGTGATTCAGATGAGAAACCCTGGTTGGAAAAGGCTGAAGAAGTTCTGGTATATCTGACTCTTAACTCTCAGTGACTGGAATGTAGTAAAATAATACTCCCTGACTTGATCATTATTTCCATAAAGATGAAATATACAGATTAGTCAGGCCTAACTCATAAACATGTATGGAAGTCAGGGACAAAGGCAAATAGAGGCAGCACATACAGATTGTGAATGGATATACGGTGGTTCTGGAAAAGAAAACCCAGACATTGTAAATCAAAGAGAGAAAAGAGAGGGTAGTGGCTAAATAGTATAATAAATGTTTACTACACCATATTTTGACATATGTACTTTCCTTAAATTTGCTTATTTAGTAGTTTTTCTGTTCTGACAGTTTATAGTAGAGTATTGGTTAAAGATGTATTGCTGAATCAAGAGCTATTTTAAGCAATTTGACTATTTATGAATTACCCCCTATGATTTGATATTGCCTATTCCAAAACAGAGCTTACATTAGTAATTATGGCAAAATATTTTCTTTAGTGATTTGTGACTTTCCAACATAATGAACATAAATTATACTCAGTAAACTAAAATAAGAAAGAACTTGCAAGTGATGCCAATACTTTTAATTGGTAAGAAGCATGGTAATATTTTTTCCTCAAGGAGAGGAGCAAAAAAATGCCACTTTTTTCTTTGATAAATCTCACTGTTTTTCTTTTCTTTTTCAACACTCCCACATATTTCCTTCATTTTCTGTCAGATGCAATTTCTCAAGCTGAACAGGGGTAAACTCTATTCATTTCCACATTGTCACTCCTGTTCCGTTTGGTTATAAATGAAATGAAAACATATTGTACAATAGGACTCCACATGTGCTGTGATGACAGAAAATAATCTCAATACCCAGAAACAAATGTTATGTATATTTAGGATTTTCATGCTTTTTTAGTCTTACATGGGCACACCCCAAAGATGTTCCTTACTCTAAAGCAAATGTAAAACTAAAAAAAAAAAAAGAAAGAAAGAAAAGAAAACTAGAATGTAAACTGAAAGCTACTATAATATATACCAAGTAATCTTTAAAATCTACACCAGGAAGAGTGGTGGAATTCTGCATTGTTCCTATGTAGCCAAATGGGATTTGGCCATGGTGAATCATTCAGCCACATGTGATAGGTAAAGTAAAATCCTTAAATTGACAAATTTTCAATAGAGAAAATATTTAGTCGAATATCCAATTCATCTTTATGTTGCCAAACTAAAACAAAAATTGGGAAAGCCAAAGAGAAACCATAGGGATTTAGAGATGAGCAAGATTCCATTTATTGTATACCTGTCATAGTAAACAGAACCATAGATATGAGACGATATCCCAGGTCATGTTTACGATCTTTAAGAAATGACATTGATTTTTAAACAAATAGTTATTATACATTTACTATGTTGTAAGTACTGTTCTCAATACTAAGAATGTAGTGAGCAAAGGCCTTCAAATACCTACTTCCATGAAATTTGGGAGAGACAAAAGAAAAGCAAAAATGTCAATAATATTTAGTGAAAAGGTCTATGGAGAAAAATAAAGTGTGAAAGGGGGATTTAGATTGGTGGATGGATGAGTATATGTATGTGTATGGGGAGGTAATTTTAAATAGAAACTCAGATCATATTTTACCAGAAAGGTGACATTTGAGAAAGATATAAAGGAGACAAGGGAATTAGCTATGTTGATATATAAGGCATGGAGTATTGAAAAAAAAAAGAGAATACGAAATGCAATTCCTTCAGATTAATAGCGTTCTTGGTATGAAAGATAGCAAGCAATGGTGACTGGCATGAAGTCAGCAATGGGATAGAGTTAGGAGATAAAGGGAAGTGATAATAAGAAACCAGGTTATATAAGGCTTTGGAACTTCTCTGAGTAAAAGAAGAAAGCATTGGAAAGGAAGCATTTCATCATATGAGTGACATGATATGATATTTTAATGAGACTGCTCAGGGGAAAGAAAAAGAGCAAGCCATAAAGATTTAAATATTAGGAAGTCTCCCTGTATAAACCTGAGCTACAGATGATACTAAATTAGAAGAAGGTGGTATCAGGGGAGCCAGAAGAAGTCAGTCTTTGGTTATGTTTTGGGTGGAGAACCCAAATAATTTGATCTTGGTCTGAATGTGGTAGTGAGGAAAAAAAAAAAAAAGAAGTAAAGAATGATTCCATGTTTTCTTGGTCAGATACAATGAAGGATTCAGTAATGGCTGATATACATTTAAAGGACCACAAAGTAGTTTGGGATAAGAAGGACCAGAAATCTTCAACAGGACATAGTAAGTTTGAGATGTCTATTGGATACTAGTAGACATATTGAGAAGGTAGTTGTATATACATGCCTGAAATTTAGAGGGCAAACAAGTCTGCAGATATGATTTTTAGAATCACTAGCAGGTTGTTTTTAAAGTCAAGAAGATAGAGAATATCAACAAGGGAATAAATACAGATAAAAATAAGCATAGATCTAAGAATTCAGTTGTGGGCCATTTCAGTGTTTTATAGTCGGGAGGCAAGGTGTAACCAGCAAAGGCAAGGAATAATGAGAGACTAACAAGCAAAAAGGATGGCCAGAAGAATGTGAGGTGCTGGAAGACAAGTGAAGAATGCTTCTACAGGGAAAGAACCATCAACTGTAGCAAGTACTGATGAAATACCATGCCATGATTGAGTTTGACACATACTGCCCTTTTGAGTATAATGAACTTACTGACCTCTCTTAGAAGACTATCAATTTTGAAATGGTTGGTTTTGTGGTTGTGCTAAATTTGAAATTCTGACCTGGTTTCCTTTATGATTAATGGAATGCATTTATGAGATGGATTTTGAGAACTATATGCTTTTGAATATAGAACCAAAGAAATCCTAAAGGAGACATGATGTCTGGGCACCAGGGTTGTTAATACCACATTTTAATCAAGAAACTTAAGCATGGGTTTGCATGTTGATCATTAAAAAATGGTTTTGTATTCAACACAATTTGATTACAGCAGCTGAGATTAATGTTTCTTAGGTAGCATTAGTAACAGGATACATTGACTATTAATGTAAAAAATAAGTGTTTTGTTACAGTCATCTATGTTAATCCTTATTCCACATATTTATGTGAACTTAACGGCTGCTTACAATAAAAACTTCGTTTCCAGTATCACTTGATGTCAGGTGTTTCAGAACTAAGTTCTGGCCAAGAAAACTCAAGAAGTACTGTGTGTATTCTCTAGGGCATACTCTTTAAGGAAGGGATCTTTTTTCCCTTCCATACAAAGATCACAGCTAGAGCAAAAGAGTCATTTGAGAACATTGGGTAAGCTAATGTTATTCTGTCACATAAATAAGAGGAAAAGAGCCTGGGACCCTCAGGAATTTATGAATCAGAGCTGCCGTATATAGATAGTATATATCAGAAAAGGATATTCAGATTTTAATATACTTGTCTATGTCTTATAAGTCTCAGTTCATTCTCTGCTATCATACCAGAAACTGGATTATTTATGAAGAAATATTATTTTGACTCACAGGTCTAGAGGCTAAGAATTCCAAAAAGGTGGTGTTAGATCTGTTAAGGGCTTTCTGCTGCTGCTTCTTCTGGTGGAAAGGTAGAAGGACAGAGAGGGTGATTATAGAAACAAAGGAACGTGTACTGACTTACTTTAAAACAACCCTGTACCACAATTAATTGGAACACTAATCTATTAAAAGTGCATATTCACCTTGTATTAGGATCCAACTCCCAACACTGTTAGATGGGGATAAATTTTCTAACACATAAACTTTTGAGGAACACACCCAAACCATAGCAATGTGTTTAGAAAATAGCAATTTGACTCAAGATGGTAATGACCCTCTTTTTTCATATTGTGATAGATGGAATCATCATATTTACTATAGACTCATAATTTTCAAAGTTTCATTCATTTTCAGTCTTTGCTATAAAAAGCTATTATAGGCTATGCTGTGAAAATAATCTTTTCTTATTGAGAAAAAAAATATGACCTCTGTTGCCTTTCATTGAATTTTCACAACCCAAATTCTCTTATAATGTATTTAAATATTTTTAAACACAAAAATCTGGAAATAAGATTATATTTGATGATATAGGAACATTGAAACTCTTGGTAGCTTAGTGGAAGACTGCATACTTAGTTTGCATGGAGGCCCTGGAGTCAATCCCCAACATCAAACAAACAACCCAGGTATTGTGGTTTAGATATGAGGTCTTCTCCAAAAGTTTATATGTGAGACAATACAAGAAAATTTAGAGGTGAAATGATTGGGTTATGAGAGTGTCAATCTAATCAGCACACTAATCCTCCAATAGGGATTAACTGGGTGGTAACTGTAGGCAGATAGGGTATGGCTGGAAGAAGTAGGTCCATTGGTGTTGTGACTTTGGGGTATATATTTTGTCCATGTTGAAGAGAGCTCTCTCTCTTTCTCTGATTCCTGGTGCTATGTCCTGAGCTGCTTTCCTCTATCACATTCTTTCACCATGATATCCTGCCACACTTTGGGCCCAGAGCAATGCAGTTGGCTGTCTATAGAAACCAGGAGCCCAAAATAAGCTTTTTCCCATTAATATTGTTTTTGTCAGGTCTTTTGGTCACAGTGGTAAAAAAGCTAACTAAAACTGAAATCAATACTGAGAAGTAGGGTTGTTGTTTGATTAACCTGACCATGCAGTTCAGAAACTTTGGAAGCTTTTTTTTTTTTTTTTTGGAGTTTGTGAGGGAAGGAATTTTGAAAAGTTTAGAGATGCAAGATGGAAAAGTTTTAGATTGTTGTAAGGGGAGCCTAATGGGTAGTTGTGGTGGAAACTCAGAAGACCAGAATGCTAATGGGACTGTGGACATTAAAAAGTGGGTTAATGAGGTTTCAGCGGAAAAGGAGGACTCTTGAAAATTATACTAGAGGCCATTTATGTTACATATGGCTAAGAAGTTGTCTATTTTTTGCCCAAGTCTTGAAGCTTTCTGTGAGGATGAATTTAAAGGTTATAGACAATCTAGGGGAATAAATTTTTAGGCAGCATTGTATTCATATGGTGGTATGGATGTTGATGGCAGCTTTTAGCCAAGCTTATTGTGATAACCAAGAGCAGAAAACAAAGCAGAAAGATGTGAAAACCTTGGATTTTTTGGTCAAAGAACCATGAGTAAAACTGGAGCTAAGGAAAGTGCAGTTGTTCAACAGCCATTCAAGAAACACTAAATATTTTTAACTAGAGACAATAGGAAAGATGGCTTAAGAGCATCTCAGGAATTGGCCAGACCACACCCACTTTAAGCTGCAGCTTGTAAAAGTAAAAATTCCTTTGAGATGAGTTAGTGGGGTGCTCCACTTGCACAGAGAAGCCTAGAAAGTTGTTTCATCTTGTTCAGCCATCCAGGCACTCAGAAAATGCTGCAGCCTTGGTCCTTGGAGGTTTGGTTACTGCTCAACATGGTGGCAGTCCTTGGTGACAACTGCGTGGTATTGGTTCTGCACAAATGCAAGATGCTGGATGGAGTTAGGGGATCATGGAGGCTTCCGTTGAGATTTCAAAGGAAGGCCTAGGAGACCAGGCAAAGTGCAGCAGGGTTGGAATCCCTAAAGGCAGCCCCTGACATGGCCATGATGCATGGAGATGTGAGAAGGAAGCCAAAGCTGCAGAGTGGAGAATGATGAGATTTAGAAATGGCAGTACTATGGAATGACTGCCAAGGAAAGCTTCAAGAATCAAGGACAGACAAGCCAAAAGAGAGGCCATATGGACAGAGTACATAAGCTCTTTGGAGAAAACATCATGATGCGATGTGGCCCAGATGCTGGACGTGGATCTACAGCACTTGTTTGCTCAGCTGGATTTTGCTCTTGCTTTGGACTTTCCCTCCTTAAAATAAATTTTGTCAGTTCTTTTGGTAACAGAAGTAGAATAGATGACTAAAACACCAGCTAAAGGAATTGTTTCAGCCAGCTTTTATGTTGCAATGGCTAAAAGACCCAGTCAGCAGAATTGGAGAGGAAGAAAAGTTTATTTGAGGTCTCAAGGTTTTAGAATTCTTAGTCCATAGAAGGCCAGCTCCATTCCTTGGGGCTCAAGGTGAGGTAGAACATCATGGTGGAAGAGTGAGGCAGAGGGAAGCAACTCACATGATAATCAGAAGGCTGAGAGAGAGAATCCACTCTCCAGATACAAAATATATACCCCATAGCCACAGCCCCAATGAACCACATCCTATAGCCACACCCCACCTGTCTCCAGTTCTCACCCAGTTAATCCCATCAGAGATTAATCCCTCCCCGTTTGGTTAAGGCTATAACACAATCATTTATCCTCCAAACCTTCTTGCATTGTTTCATACCTGAGCTTTTGGGGGACGCCACATCTTATCCATAACAGGAACCCTAGGCACAGGTGTCAAGAAGCTCAACATGTGACTTTGAGTCATGTTTCAACTTTTAGATCTATGTTTAAAACTCAAACATAGAACACTTCAAAGAAAGTCCTTAATTCTTTTGTGACTATGTCTTTATCTGTTGTACTGTTGTATCATTTTTTTAATCAATCTATATTTCTTTCTTTCTTTCTCTACTGGGGATTGAACCCAGAACATTTTACCCTGAGTTACACACCCCAGCCTCCTGTTTAAACCAGATTTTTTTTTTAAATTTTGAGACAGCGTCTTGGTAAGTTGCCCAGGCTGGCTTCAAATTTGCCTTCATTTCTATCAAGTCACTGGAATTACAGGTGAACACCACAATGGCTGGCTATCTGTTGTATAATTTTTGGCAGAGCTTCCCCTTTCCCGCACATACCTTGTATGTTTGCTTTTAATACATTCTTTCATTGGTAAAATGATTGTGTTACCATCACCACTGAACACATTATTTATAATAGAAGGACAGCCAGCATCACTAACTAAGAAAGCACTTTAAAAAGCTGTAGCATTTCCAAAGATTTTTCCTTACATTCTGCCATGGTCTCCTTTTGCCAAGTGGCATTCTGACTACTTCTAGGGCTATCACCCTCTGTCCATAGTCATTTGGTTGGTATAAAGTGTCATATATGATTTAGCAAACACCATACCCCATCTGTTTGAAAAGGGTATAGGTATAATCTAAAAATTCACAAAAACAAATAGCATGTTTATCATAGGCATGTAGAAATTTTAAGTAAATATGGATTTATTATACTCTTTTGTATACAGATAATGACATTAAGAAAAAGAAATGTAATTAAATTTCACTATAATCAATAATTTGGACTCATCCCTCTGATATTTGTGGTCTCATCCCTCTGCTATTTGACTTTTGACCATTTTCATCATTAAAGTCTTGCCTGAAACTCATCTCATGAGCAAAATAATTATCTAAGTTACTAACCAGACAAACTTGCTGAAAAATATCTATTGTATTTATTTGTTGGATTCTATATTAAAGTGCTATCTCAAACTTGGGATGGAACCACCATTTGGCCCAGCTATCCCACTCCTCCATCTCTACCCAAAGGACTTAAAATCAGCATATTATAGTGACACAGCCACATCAATGTTCATAGCAGCTCAGTTCACAATAGTTCAACTGTGGAACCAACCTAGAAGTCCTTCAACAGAAGAATGGATAAAGAAACCATGGTGCATATAGACAACGGAATAGTACTTAGCCTTAAAAGAGAATAAAATTAAGGCCTCTGCAGGTAAATGTATGGAGTTGGAGAATGTCATGCTAGGCGAAGTAAGCCAATCCCAGAAAACCAAAGTCCAAAGGTTCTCTTTGATAAGTGGATGCTGACCCATAATGAGGGTGTGTGGGGGGATAATGGAGAAATTTTTATTGGAAGGGGAGGGGGTGTTGGGGTATGAGAGATGGTGGAATGAGATGAACATCATTACCCTAGGTACACGTATGACTGCACATTTGGTGCAATTCTACATTGTGTACAACCAGAGAAATGAAAAGTTGTGCTCCATTTCTGTACAATGATTAGAACTGCATTCTGGTATCATGTATAACTAATTAGAACAAATAAAAATACTATCTCTGTTCAGATTAGCATGGTGTAATAATATGTGCCTCCTTCAGTTAAGTGATTTAATTCCCTAGTCTTTCAATGTATACTACAGTATGTTTTTATAAATTACCTTAATTTCTAAGCATGTACATGAACAAGTATGATGTTACTAAGTGATGTTTACACATAGTTTTTCTATTCATGAAAGGAGTATTAATTGTGTGAATACTGTGTGCCATTATGAAGGATTAACAAGAAACAGTTCTACACCTAAAGCTCATAGACTAGAATTCAGAGATCAGCAGGTTCAAATACTTATTTTATGGGTGAGGGATATAAGGCTCCAGGAAGTTTAATAGCTTTCTCATGATTATACAATTAGAATCCAAGCCAAAACCAAGAGCCAGGTATTCTGTCTGACCATTGTGATTTCTACTTCTATAACATTCCATTTGGACTCTCCCTGTGTATCCTGTGTGCCTTAAACCACAGCAAAGGAGAGACTTAGGTGCCCAGTATATTATCCTTGAAATTACAAATAGCTTTTTGGCAGCCTTCTATTCAGCTAAGTCTAAATTCTATTCTTTTTGCTATCAGGTAGCAAGTAATAGACAGGTGCTTTACACAGAGCTGGTAATCACTTCTTGATTGACTCAAGACCGAAATTAAACTCTCTTGTGAAGCAAGCTCATCGGCTTTATGGGCAGAGCTTTTTCAATTATCCAAGACCATCATACCTGCTCCTAAAGTTGTCCTGTTTTCTCTATTACAAATGGCTTCAGCATACTGCAGTGAGCTATTAGCACTCAGGAAAAAAAAATGTATCTTTAAACATCTTAAATACAAGGGTGTTCTTTGAAGGACTGTGGTATACTTGATGAAATTTTTTTTAGTGGACTTTTTCCCCTTTTTGGTCCAGATTTAAACAGTCTAAAATCAATTCCTCTGGAGTCACTTGTCATTTCTTGTTTTCATTTTAGCAGTGTGGGTGAACTCATGTCAGACTTCACTTTTACCCAGAGGTTAAAAAAAAATGGTTATCAGTTCTTGGCCTTGCTTCTACTGCAGCATAAAAATACATGAGCTTCTTTCCACACACTTAAACAAAATTGTCTCCAGGAGAGGTATACCATAGTTTTCAGGAAAAGGTAAGCAAATACCATTCCAATGTCTGAAGGCTTTAGGAAAATTCTGACTCAAACCATTTTGTAAACAGAATTTCAGAGGAGAATAGGAAGCCATATTGCATGCATACTAGGAGTTTAATGTAGTGGCAGTGACTTTGTATGTCAGGGACATCATGAATTTCAGGTGTGAGATGCTGAGAATGTCCTTAAGATCATGACAATAGTGAAGAAGAGGCCAGAGGCTAGGTTGCAACCCTCTCCCCCAATATTTAGTTCCTCATGTCCACACACTCATGTCTCCCTGAAGAGGCAATAATGGTGGAGGAGTCAGGGCCAGAGCATCCAGTACCCATCAGATCCAAAGGCAAGCAGGGTTAACAACTGCAGGGTAAGTATCTGTTATTTGAAATGTTTGGGACCAGAAGTGTTTTGTATTTTGGAATACCTGCAAATACATAATGAGATATCTTGGGGGATATATTTCAAACATGAAATTCACTAATGTTTTATATTCACCTTACCTAGATATGCCTGAAGGTAATTTTATACAATATTTGAGTCACTTGCATTTTGACAATGACCCAGCACATGAAGTAAGGTATGGGATTTTTCACTTTATAGAATCACATGGGCATTCAAAAAGTTTTGGATTTTGGAATGCTTCAGATTTTTGGATTAAGAATGCTCAACCTATATATTTATCCTTTTCTATTTATTCATTTCTTTGTACACAGTGAAAGCTTTAGGGGAAGACTTTTTAAAATACTATTTTTGGGGGGCTGCTGATAGAGTACCATGTTAGAGGGCTTACCTGGCATGCATAAGGTCCTGGATTTAATTCCCAGCACCACACACAAAGAAAAGTTTCTAGAGGCTATTTCCAGCTATTAGAAACAGAATTAAAGGGAACTTTACTACATCAACCAGTAAACACTAATCCATGATAATATTTTGGAGACAAGAAGATATAACCTTCAAATCTCAAGCCAAACTATATGCCTTGCATGAATTCCTTGTCTGGAACCTGAATCTCTATTGTGAAAAAACACATTACGGTACCCAAACCTCCTATCTCTTCCTGAAGTTGGAAAAGATCCTGCCTTTGCTTGTTTCCGTATTCTCCCCTCATATTCTGTTCTCTAGACACATTGAGATATTCAGTTCCCTCAGCATTCTTTGTCATATTTTGCTCCAGATTCTTCCATTATAATCTCCAGAGGATTCTTTCCTCTGCTTATTGCACCCTCTCTATTATTGCAGCCTCTTCCATTTTCTGTCTCTCTTTACCTCCATACCTATTTGTGCTTCAGATTTTAGTACGTACATTTGCTTTCTCTGGGAAAATGTTCCTTAAATACTTGGACTGTGTGAGGTTTCCCTTAGCATGCTCTCAAGGCACTTAGTGTTATCTCTGTATGACCAATTATTGAAGTTGTTTGTTAAATTTTCCTCCACAGGGACCCCAAGGTCCACAAATTAACACATCATTTGAAGGTGCCCATTCACCTTGTGAATGATAGTACAGTTAAGTAAACTCTTTAGGAGGAATTTAAGGGTAGTTCCATTCCTTCGTCCCTTTGTTGAAGAATAATATATACTGGTGCCTTCTGTAGGCAAATAACCCTTGTAGTCACTGGATAAGCAATGATGACTAGGGGAGAAAGTCATTCTGAGAGTGGTGGGAGACATCTGTATTCTCAGTGATTTGGAAAATTGAGGCAGGAGGATTGCAAGTTCAGGCTGGCCTTAGCAATTTGGTGAGAACTTGTCTCAAAATAAAAAGGACTGAGGATATAGCTGGGTGACAAAGCAATACTGGGTTCAATCCCTAGTACTGGGGGGAAAATGAGAAAGACATACAGATTTTTATTGTGGTATGTTACATGTTTTCTAAATATGTTATCAGAAAATTCATATTGAACAAACCATTCTGTGGTTTAAGTCAATATCAAGGTATTCGAGTAAGAATATTTTATAATCATAATCCTTAGCACCACCCCCAAAACACTAACAAAATTATAATTAGTTTTCATTTCAGTTCAAGTAATATGTTGTGAGTTTTATCTAATGTTTTTAAAAAATTATAATTTTCCTCAGTACAAAATTGAAGACAGAGAATAAATTGTAAGTATGTGTTTAGAAATAGGCAAGGCTCTCTTGTTTTTGTTGTTGTTGTTTTTGTTTGTTTGTTTGTTTGTTTTAATTTAACAGACTCAGCTGTGTGATTTTTTTTTGTTGTTTTTGGTAGAGTTGGTGCTGTGTGTTCCACACTTAGGAGGGTCTTCCAAGAAAAGATAGTCATGGACAATTACTAGAAAGAGGAGACAAGAAAAATGTAATGTCATTATTTAATCCTCATCAGGTTACACAGATATTTTTCACCTTCTCCCCGCAGGAGTTCTTGTGTAAATTTAATATGCTCAGTACTCCTTGAGAGCAAATGGACAGAGATACTTCCAAGTACAGCTACTCAAGAAACAGCCACATACGTTTACCCAGACTCCCTAAAGTTTTCTTTGTTTGAATCATATATATGTATTTTCCTTCTTTTAAAAATGTTTTCCCTGGGTAGCCCACCACCAACCTCCTTTCTGTTCCTGAAGTGGAGAAGAAGCCGGCCACTGAGAGGATCAAGGGCATTTCTGAATAAGCACCAGGGACTTTAATCTGAAATGTTTATCTCAGAGGTGTCAGACTCTGCAAGCTTTCCAGATTGTTCTCTTCCCCTGACAACCCACTGCAGAGGAGGTCAAGAGATTAATAGCAGATGGATCACATTTTAAATATCTTCTAACAAACTCTATTGGAGATTGTATCTGATTCTATAACATATTTAAAGGTGTTTCATTTATCTGAGGGTTTAATAACAGTCATAAGGACAGTGTTTGTTTGTTTTTAAAACCCTGTTGCCATTCTCTCTTATAACCTATCCTTGGTGGCAGAATGTATTAAGAAAGAAAGAAACTGTGTGACAATCTCAAAACAAGTAGATGATTAAAAAGGAAGTAATTTTTTCTTTTATTGAAAAAATATATTCGAGGGCTGGGGTGTAGTTCTATGCTAAAGTGCTTGCCTAGCATGTGTGAAGCACTATGTTTGAGTCTCAGCACCTCATATAAATAAATAAATAGTCTACCTACAACTAAAAAACATTAAAAATATATATACTTAAAATCATATATGATTCACTTATTAGTAAAATTTCAAAATACAAACTGAATACCCATCACAACAGTATTACCTCATGCTGTTCATGCTCAGACAGTGGCTTTTGCCTGTTAGGATCAAAGGGATTTGCAGGAGATTTGTAGTTAAGTGTTATATATATGAGAAAAAGAGTAAAATAGTTGAAGGAAAAATTTAGAACAGATTTTTTTAATTCTACTTTTCTGTTTTGAACTATAATTTCCTAGGTCAAACTCTGCCTGTTTTGTTTTTATTTTTAAGAATGCATTGTCAAAAAAGCATTGTTTAATTGTGCTAAATTTCAAGACACTGTTAATTGTAAGAATTGCTTCATAATGACTTGTGACACTAAGCCTGGCAATAGCTATTTTGATTATTTGAAAGAACCCTGACACCACTGCTGACTCTCCTACTACCTCTATACCTGTTTCCTCCATCTCTCTGTTTCTTTCAAGGTCACTTTATAAAGATTCATTTGTTTCCATAGGAGTCATCCTTTCAGGGCTCATCCCACCCAATAAAATGTCTTCCCCTGTCTCCAAACCCTTTCTTCATGAAGGTAACCCTTTGTTTCTCATTTAAACCATCATGCCAGTTAAAGAAAACACTGTGTATTCACTTGTTAATCAAGTTACTTCTTTTGACAAAAATATAACAACCAAAAAAAAATTTGTTATTCTGAAATGTAATTGTTTTTAATCCTCTTGCCCTTTGTGTTCATGGGGTGCTAAAGCAAGCACCCAGAATAGTTGAACAGTAAATGAGGAAATAGATCCAAGCACAGCTGGAGTCTCTCACAAATATCCTATCTGGGTATAAAACTGATTCTTTCCACATAAGATAAGGCACAACTTCACACACTGTGTCCAAGAGTGTTTCACATGGAAAACTGATCTACATCTCCAGCCCTTTTCTTATTTTTCACTTTGAGATAGGGTCTTGCTAAGTTGTTTAGGCTGGCTTTGAACACACAATCCTCCTGCCTCAGCCTTCCAAGACTTTAGAACTATAGGCATTTTCCACAGCACCCACCTCTTGGTGCCTTCTTGTTATATTTATTTGTGCACTGCACCGAGAGGCTCAGATGAGGGGAGAGTGGAGACTGAGACCCTGCCCAAGCTTTAGTATTCAATGCTTGTCTCTGCCTTGGGAGCAGCACCTTTTCTTTACGTGGGTGCTCTGTGATTCCTAAGTGTTTTGCTCCTAGGCTGCTTTTCTGGTGTCTGGTAGGAAAGTAGGAAGGGGTGGAATAGGATATAGGGAACTTTCTAATAGTTCAGAGAAGGCACCTTATCTAATTTGCAGAAAGACAATCTACCCTTTAGATGACCTTCTGAATTAGAACCATGGTTTAAATCGATTTGGCCATTGTTACTGTAATCTTTATAAAAGAGTGTGTAGGGTCTAGGTGATCAGTAGATGGGTGAGTTTAATTCCATTCCTGAATGAAGAATCCTCCAAAAGTTTTGAAAATAGGAGAAGCATGTAATTTCTGGAGAAGAAGCAATAGTTTGATTCATTTGCCAAAGAATTTCAGCAAGATGTTGAGTGTGGATGAGATCAGATAGGGGTGAAGAGTGGCCAGATGATGATTTGCTATTTTACAAGAAGTGACTGATTGGGAATGGAGTGATAGTGACCCCTGTGAAACCTCAGCACAATTTTGGAATGGTGGGCTGTCAGCCAAATTGGAGGTGCTGGTTAGAGGAATGGAGTCACCCCCCAACTTCATTCTACTGTACAGTTGTACTCATTAAACTTCAAGCTGAGAAACTGGTGAGCACTCTGATTGTATCACAGCCTTCTTCCTGGGTTTCTTACAGGAATTCCCTTCCTCAATAATTCTGAGAATCTGAGAGATGATTACAGGTGCAATAAAATGTTCTTTAAGCTGTATTACTTTCTGGGCCCTGAATCACTTTTTCTCCTTGGGGAAGAACTCTTCATGGTGAATGGGATGATTATTTTACTAATTACAAGCCATTGCTTGTACTTCTAAAGCCCTGGTGTAGTAGAACTTGGAACTATGGCCAACTTCTGCTCTGCTGGTTATTGTTGACTCTCGGAAGTGGGGTGAAAGTCCTAGAAAATTTACTCACAATTGTCACTCATAATGCAGATAGGTCAATAGTTATTACCAAAGCTGATAAATAAAGAAATAGGATTTTAAGCATATGAAGCATTGAAACAAGATAGAGAACTCTCCAAAGTGTAGTAAACATACACATACAAATACATAGAAACAAAAATTTATTAAAGAATATAAATTAGGGCTGGGGATGTGGCTCAAGCGGTAGCGCGCTCGCCTGGCATGCGTGCGGCCCGGGTTGGATCCTCAGCACCACATACCAACAAGAATGTTGTGTCTGCCGAGAACTAGAAAATAAATATTGAAAATTCTCTCTCTCTCTCCTCTCTCTCTCTCTCTCTTCTCTCTTTGAAAAAAAAAAAAAGAATATAAATTAAAGGATTAGTCTTGGGCAGGCCCAAGATGGCTATAGTTAGCCTTCTTCACTGAGGCTTCTGGTGAGCTGGGCTTTCCTTATGTAACCAAAGTTATAAACTCCCTAATTCAACTATGTACTCAAGGTCATAAACATTTGCTGGTGAGTATGTTCTCACTTATGTAAGTAACCTATTGGCCCTCTTTGTCCTGCATATAAAAAGGGGGCTAAATGGAATTGACTGGGGCAAAATGGGGATGGACTACCTCTCAATTGTGCCTCGGGTCTTCGTCTTCTTTGAACTCTGCTTCTTGGAACTGAGCCTTAGCTTCAGGATAACAATTACAAACACAAAACATGCCACAAAAGAAAAATATTTCAATATTTGCAAATGGGATATATACATATATTTATTAAGCATATTGTGTCAAAAATCAAAACCTAACAATAGGCTTTATATAATAACTGTAGCTAAAATAAAATGTTTTAGACATGAGAAAGGTAAAAACTAAAGTAAGAACAAAGACATTAGTGGAAAGTGTCAACAGTAAATGTGAATTGTATTAGAAAATGTTAATGCCAGGGCCAACTTTTTAATGAGAGGAAAAGAGAAAGGAACTTCTAAAAAACAATTAAAATACACATAGAGGCTGAAGAGGTTTTGGACTAAGAAAAGGTAAAAAAAATAAAGGTAAAACTTGAGGAAATATGTAATAAACTAGAAAGCCTAGGAAACACAATCAATTAAGGAATGTAGCCATGATAAAGATTACAATTCAAATCAGCAGAAAAATTATTCAACTTAAATGGCTTTGGGACAACTGGCTAACCATTTAAAGATTTAAAGTCAGGCTGGGGTTGTGGCTCAGCGGTAGACTGCTTACCTCACATGTGTAGGGCACTGGGTTCAATCCTCAGTACCACATAAATAAGGGTATTTTGTCCATGTACAACTAAAAATTAAAAAAGTTTAAAAAATGATTTAAAGTTGACTCTATATGTTGTACTGTGTGAAATTATATTCAAATGAAAATTTGAAAAATATATATATAATAAAAATATTACAAGAAAAACTATGACTATGGGTTCTAAGTGACTTACATATATTTTCACAAATATTTAAATCGCCCAATCTAAATCACCAAACATGTTCTGGACTGGGATTTGAACCCAGGCAGACTCACTTCAGGTCAATAGTTTTAAAATATGCTTTTGAAAAAAAAATAAAAAAATAAAATATGCTTTTGGAGAAAAACAAAACAACAACAACAACAACAAAATACTAAAACAGAAAACAAACCACATACAATTCTGAAAGGGAAGAATACATTTTAAGAGTAACATGGATGATGGGCTTTAAAAAGAAAACTTGGTAGATTTGACTACATGAAAATTGCAATTTTTTCTCTGGGAAAAAATACAAATATAACAAAATTGAAAGTTAACTAACTAAACTGAAAATATAGTTGTAATACATGTGACATAAAAATTGTGAATATCTTTAGTTCAGCAGAGATCTTGTTTCAATAAGAAAGCAAACTTTACGAAAAATACATAAAGAACACAAAAATACACAAGTCGTTGATAATGTCTTTTAATTTTGTGACTATCAAAATTAAGTAAGGAAAAATGACCTTTCAAGAGTCCCTTCATTTCAATGGATTGAGGAGTACCCTACTATTAAAAGAAAAATGACAGGTTTTATAAACAATATGACAATATAGTAATATTTGCACACTAATATCTTTCATTACATATACATGTATATGTCATAAAATGTATGTTTGTAACTTTATCTCTTGTCTTTCTATAGAGGATTTTGCTTCCCCACAGATTTTTTGTTTGTTTTGGTAGTACTGAATGGAAATAATGAATTATATTACGGGAATATTGTAAGAATAAGAATAAAGTTGAATAGAAAGAGCAGGCACTATCTGCTATTGGTTTCCTATTTAGAGTTATGCCTTCACTTCTTTCTAAACAAACCAATGTTTTGTCCATTACTTTACAGGCTCATCTTTCAGCTCCTGGGTGGTGTCTAGACCAGCTGATTAGTAATTATTTCATTCCTCTTGCCTGCGATGTATTCATGCATGGGCCTGTAAAGAAAGTGTAACCAATTAAACATTAGCATATCAGTGAGTGTTTCTGGTAAAGTGTTTTTTATTCTTAAAAGGTGACATGAATAAATATTCTTCCTGCCTTTTAATGTTTGAGGATAAGAATGTGATGTTTGGAATGGTTGCAATCATCTTATTGTATGAAAGAAAATTAACAGAATTGCAGAACAACCTAATTGAAAGCCTCACATGGAGCAGTGAAATACCTACCCTGAACTCATCTTGCCTCTCCCCTGTGTAGAAAGGGAACTACTCCCTTATCCATGTTACTTTCCTTTGAATATGCAGTTATTTATGTGCAGCTGAATGAACCCTATTTGATGCAGAAAGAGTGTTACTTGTGGCAGAAATTAGAAGTTGAGAGGAAAGGGAGATAAAGAAAACTAAATCAATGCATATTTGAGATTTTTCTAGAGCATTTTGAAGGCAAAAGACTAAAGAGAGTTTTGAACAGATAGATCGTGAATTTGTCAGAGCATACCACAGACGCTCCAGATTTTGTAGAACTTTTGCTATATGCTAATTCAATGTAATTACCCCTTTGCAGCTTATTTTAGAGTTCCATAAATATGTGCATTGCTTTCTGAATATAAAGTTTGAATTTGTCTTTCTGTTGGATTCAACACCTTGCAAAAAGAGACACACAGATAACTACATCAAGGTTATATATAAGATAAGAATGGAAAGTGTTTTCCTCTGAATAATAAGCTCCAAAAAATTTCTATGGAGACAGATTCTATGATCAAATTATTTCAGGAAAATAAATACACTATTAACTTCTTAGAATTGTAAAATGTTCGTAGATAAAAAAAAGAAACCTAATATAAGAAAAATGTCTAGTAGAGCATTTCCCAAACTGAAAAATCACTATCACTAAAAGGAATTCCTGGAACTATACTCTGAGTGGCTTCCAGGTGGGGATGAGAGACTTTTGAGGAACAATTCTCCATTGACAGTGAGCTCTAAACATCCACCATCTGAAGCCACTTTAGGTATGACCAATGCCAAATCAATAATAGCATAGAGTGAAGTCACGTCTCATCTTTAAATCCATTATGTGTAAAATGGAACGCATACAATACTTATAGGATTGTTGTGAAAATGAGGTGGACTATCAGGATGACTAAAGGAAATGTTTCATTTAGAAAGCTTTTGGCTTCTAAGTATGAATTATAATAATATTATTATAATTATCATTTTTAAATGAAGAGACTAGTAGAAGCAATGACTGTGGGATTCTCCAGAGGACTGGGGAAGTAGTGCAGCATCTTGTAGCAGAATGGAGCTGACTCCCTGAATCAGAGGAAGTGGGTCATACACTGACCATTTCCCACTTTAGCTGAAGCTTGGAGATGAGGACTTGAATGGTGACTATAGTGGCAACTACTACTTGGAACTTCATTTTGACCTTACAATATTTTTATACTAAAGAACTGATAGTTTCTCAAAAAAAAATTTAAATATTGATTTGGAATTCCTATCAGTACTTGAGGCACAATGATTGTGGCTGGGAACCCAATGTGAAACTTATCAGGATGACCTTAATTTTTGGAAGCACCTTAACATTAATTCGAAATTAGTCTGCTAAAATGTGATCAAGTAGGATCATACTATTTTTATTTAAACTAAGACATGATTATATAAAAAAAAGTCTGACATCAGTCAGTATATATACTGATAGTTGTGGTGTTTTGAAAAAGATAGTATTATTGAAATTCACTGAAAGTTCCAAGGTGGCAACTTTGAAGAGAAATCTTTCATGGGTGTGTAAGTTTTAGTTTGTTTAATTGTTAATAGATCTCGATACTTTATAGGTCTCTCTCTCTGTCTCTTTGTCTCTCTGTCACACACACACACACACACACACAAACACACACAGTGGATTTTAACTGATATTATATATAAAATAAATGACTTAATTCCACAGAGATCAAAAGGTCTTATTTACATAGGTTTTTAATGATTTTATTTCAGGAAGTGAGTCATACTCATTTAAATGGAGGAGGCAAGAATAAGGTCATATTTTGAAAGATTCCTAAGATCTTCTAAAGTAGTTATTTGAATCATGAAGCATTAAAATAGCCACAAAAGCATATTTTATGGCATTTCTTTAGAAACTGAGTGAGCATGCCCTCTCAAGGTTGAGGTAAGGCAAAGATGTTTTGTGTATTTAATTTATGTTCTAGCCAGAGGGCCAGGGCTCTGTGATTATTGGTGGCACAGACACAAATAATAGATATGGAAATGAATATTCCATAAATTTTCCTAGAAAAGAAGTCCAAATAGCTTGGGAAAATCCAAACACGATGTCATTTATTACCCTGTTTGTGACCATGTTTACAATTTATTTTATGTGCCTAGAATGGTAAATAAAATAAAAAAACAAGAGTTCTTGTTAATAAATGCTATCTCTTCAATAGTTAATAAGCGAAGTATTCATTCTTCATAAGCTTCCATAATTAGCTCATTGGTAATGTTCTGCTTTCATCTCTTCAAATATTAAAATTACATTAAATGACATATAAATAATAATACAGATTGTTAACCTTATATGTGAAAAAAATATACTCTGGACTCACAATGACTTTTTAGTGAATAAATTAATGATTTTAGCCACCCCTGTTGAAACTAGAAGAGCTTAATGATGTACCACAAGGTCTGTGATATTATAAATTTTCTAGTTTTTTGTCCTGTATATGTGCATTGAAATGATGTGGGTACTGTGACTATTCTGTATTAATTCAGATGCTTAGCTATTTATAGTTGTGTTTCCCATTGAAATAGACTCCTATGACAGTGGCTATTTATTCCTGCAGTAGAAATGCTGCAATATGAGTGAGTGGTTTGTAATTTCTATAATTCTCTTTTCACTGTAACCTAATAGGGCCCTATTCCAAGATCTACTTCTGACTCCTTTGACATTGGGGAAATTACATTATACTCTTCCTCAGCATAGCTTTCCTTCATCTGTGAATGAGAATGCTTAGCTCTACTTATCTCAATGGGAAATGTGTTTTATTATAGGCCTATTAGCTTCTTGAAGTATAAAATTGTAGTTTTGGTGACATTTGCTTTCCTGTGGCACTCAGCGTCAAATCTTCTTTGAAATCTTTATAAATGCTTCTCTCTTTAAATATACTTTGCAAGGACAAATGAAGAATAGTTACTCTGCCACAAAAGAAGAAACTGCCTTTATTCTGAAGACAGCTGAACCTAAGCAGGTTCCTTCCAAATGATGGCAAATATTTTTTAGGCATTTAAAATAAAATAAAAATGGCACAACTATACACACAGAATGAGAATAGATACAATTATTGCACAAATATTATGAATTATAATGCTCTACAACCTAAGTAATAAAATGCTTTGGTTTATTTAAAATTTTTTACTTGGAGAATTCATATAAATGAGAAACACATTTGAATTTCTAGGGAGAGGTAGATGTAAAGGATGTTTTAAAAATCAGAGATGCAAATTTATACCTCTAACATTGAAATGTTGTGTTTTATGCTTATATTTCTACCTTCACCACTATAATCCTATTTAAGGATCTAGTAAGCAGATATTTATTTTTTTTTAAATGAGAAGTTAGAAAATTCTTTAGGTGTGGTACATGCTATAGAACCAATAAGCAGATTGACTTCAATACAGAATCCTTTACCCATCTTATGCAGCTATTTAGAACACATCTTTCCAATCACAGATCCAGAACTTTGTTCCAATCATGAAACATGTATGTCTTCTCCAAGGTGTAAAGAGATTGGACGTGAGAAATATTTAGGCAAATGGAGAAAGAAAATGAGATATCTCACTTATCCCAGAGTTTGTTGGTTAAATCAACACATTGACCATACAAATTCCAAACTTAAGTGTAAAGTCTTATTGTAATTCCTTTAATCCTATTTAAAGCCCCTTACTATAATCTGTGAAATAATTCACTCATAAAAAGACCATACTGCCTCAGACTATTTGAAGACAAATAATACCCGTGGGCACATGGTCACTCCCTCCCTTTAACAGGACTTTGCTTTCCACCCATTTTCCTATAATCTGCAGTGCTGCTTTCTGGTGGAGGATATTGCCCTGACCTTGAGCTAATAAAACAGGAGCAGATATGACATATGTCACATCTAAACATGAACTTTTAAAAGATGATATGATTTATTTTATCCTCTTACAATTACTTCCTGCCATAAAATAGCTCTGTCCTAGATAGGGGCAATACCATCACGTGGAATCCAGAGATTGAAAGATATACAGCAGAACCAAGCAGAGTTCAAGATTATAACAGCAGGCACAGCCAGACCAAGTTTACATGTAGTGTGAGACAAGTTTTAAAGGCAATCCACTGAGCTATGGGGGTTATTTGTTACAGTAGCAAAAATGTCCACTTTAGAAAATAGTTGCTAAACCTCATGGTCTACTGCATCAGAATTGCCTAATTCATGTGACACAAATTTTCTGGGCACCAAAAGGAAGGGAGACTCATTTTTGGAAACTAAGTAAAAGTGCTGTAGAGTGGTAAAATATTTTATAACATTTTTTGTTTGAGATAGTTTGGAAGATAGGGAATGTATTATAAAGGTTTATGGCTTTGGGCAAAAAAGTTTCAAACCAGTATGTTACTGGCACAAGTTCATTGTTATTAGTTACATTTTAGAAGGCATTATAAGAAATACGAGGTCAGAAAAGAATTGGCATATTTGAAATTAGAGATTCAAGTAAATAGAAATTCTAGCAATTCTGAAACTTGTACAATTGGGTTGTAGAATTGTTTCTCAATTTCAGTCAGTAAAACATAAAATAAGGAAGTCTTTTTAACTAGTCTCAGTGAAAATATCAAACTTAACTGTGACATGTTCCCAGTGAAGATTTCTAGTGCATTAGGATGGTCTTTTAGGTGCATAAAATGGCTCAGGGAGAGACAGATTCAACAAAATCTGATAGACACCAAGTACCTGGAATAAAATCAGGAGAAAGAGCTATGATTGCATATGGAACTGATTTAATAAAAATGTGTGTGTGTGTGTGTTTGTGTGTGTGTGTGTGTGTGTGTGATTGTATACATGTATATATATTAGGATGGGGGATGTAGCTCAGTGGTAGAGCACCTGCCTAGCATGTACACGACTCTGAGTTTGATCCTCAGCCCACACATACACATACATACATAAACAGAGGAAATTAAAAATCCTCTTCTTTGAGAAGTTTGTTTTGGCAAAAGTAACAAGAGCAAAGAAACCAGGAAAGAAAAAAAATGTGATTATGAACCCTTGGGTTTTTAAGCTTATTGATATTGAGAAGGAAGACTTTGAAACCAAGAAAAGTCACACAGTCACAGATGATAACTGTGAAATCTGAGAAAATGCTGTGAGAACTCCTTACCCTAAAGCAGGCGATGGTCTTTTGCTGAGTTAAAGTTCTGTTTCCCTTTGGAGTAGAGTACTCTTCATAGACATTGGCCCCATGTTCTCTGAAATTCCTTTTCTATTACCCTCCTGGGTATATCTGAAGAAGGCAATGGAGAGTCTCTAAATATGATGGCTGGATTCATCTCCATCTTTCTTCCTGTTCTGAGTAATAAGAACACAATGTTCCAAATAGGGGCTTATGTTTTCAGTCCAGGTTCTATAGTAAGAATGTATTGGAGGGCTGACCAACTGCTCTCGTTTAATGTGAGTGAAAAATGACTGTTGAATTATTCATTGAAATTTTTGAGTGGTTTTTTATTCAAAACTGATTCAGAAATACTTTGTCCTTTTTGACTTGCTACTAGATTCTACTATGCCTTCCATTTTACAAGCTGTGGAATGTGTTCTAAAGTGAATGCACAATCTTGGTACTGTCATGGGTATAAGATAGAGTTCCCACACCACAGGAGATACCACCTCTGCCCCCCAATATAACCAACTTCCTAACATGAAGAACTTGAGTTCCTACCTTCAGGTAGACAATTTTCCAATTCATTCAATGAAGAAATTTAAACTACATAAAAATTAAAAGACGGAAAGAGGAAGACAACATAAATATTAAAATACCAGCACAACTTTTCACACAATTATACCCATGAAGAAAATCAAGGAACACTAAAAGAGAGGATTAATACAAATTTCTCTAAATACCGGCTTTTATAAAATGCAAGATCTCTGGAGGCCATGTGTCTCTCAGAATGGAGTTTTCTACAATGTTAAGTACTACTATATTTGCCGACTCTCTATGATTATGTAATATTTTCTTAGTTCAACATTTCTTGTCTCAGTAGGAACATACATTACTTATTCACAGTTGTATGAATTCATAGTTGTATTTTCCATGCCTGGAACATAAAAAGTACTCAACAAATATTTGTTGAATTGAACCTATGATAAAGACTTTAAATATTACATAGCTTACCATTGTAATTTTTTGAAGTGATTAGCTAAACCAGGATTTGCAAGGCACTGCATGCAAGCTGTTCTAACCCGCCACCAGTTTTTGTACAGTTCTCAGTCTGGAAATAATCAGAACAAAATAAAACAAAAACCAAGCATATTTATTTTAGTGATGCCTAAATTATTTTGTAAAAATTTACTATCTATTTATTGCAGAAAATGTTTGCTGAACCTGGTCTAAATTCAAAGAATAATGCATGACTTTAGTCCCAGACATGTAGAACATATGCAATGAAATGTAATCATATTTTCGATTAAGAAAAAAAACATATCATTGTCTTACCAAATGGCATCCCCACCTTAATCAATTTAATTCCTTTCATCACTAGACATGATAATAAACTCAAGTAAGTATTAGTTTTCTTTTTCTTTCTTTTTTTTTTTCCTTTTGAGATTTAAAGAATACCCCATATGGACAGAGAACAGTGCACACAGCAAGAAGAAATTCACTGGGAACTTTCGGGAAAGATTCTTTCAGTCTTTAAAAGGGATAGGAAAAAAGTGTAGTCTTCTTCCATTAGAGTCTTTGTTGTATGGGTATATAAATCCTGCAGATGACTTTGAAGCCATCTTGAGACTATGAGGGAGCAAGCCTGATAATAACAGACCATACATTGAGGAGTATAGAGTGAAAAGAAAGAAAGACCCTGAGTCCTCATTGATGACATTACACTTCAGAATTTCCATACCTAGAATTACAATTTTGTATTTTGTTATAAGTAAAAATACCAAATATTTTTCTCCTAGTGTTTTTTGATTCAAATTTTATAATCCATGCATGGGAAAACTTCCTTAATGATACTGTAATTTGAATTTGGTTGAAAGTGGAATCAACAGGTATTCTTTGAAATATTGGGCTGGGAATTGTAAACTGCTTAGAAAATGAGAGGGCAGTTGCACAAATGAGCACCTCAGGTACTTTAGTTCTACCTCAAGAACTATTTGGTAGGGTTTAATTCTTCTCCTATTATTAGTCCTAGTAAATGTTTACACCCCCATGTTCCAAACTCAAATTGTCCTGAAACATAAGTTGCATTCAGTGAGGTCATCCTGCAACCATGTTTGGGAAGACAGATAAAGGTCTTTTCATAACCACAAAAATGTTGTTCTGATGACTGCTTTTTTCACTTTAAACCAATGATATCTATAGCCTTGATTTAATGTCCCACCTCTTAGAATAAAAATTAAGGTATCCATTATCCCCACTGCTGACAGCATTCAAATGAAACAGCATCCCCTAGTTCCTGTTTAGAATTATCAAGTTCAAATTTCAACTTTAAGGGGAATTCTCCCAAGACTCTGTCACTGATATTCTCCCAGAATATCTCTGAATTATGTTTTAATTCCCGCTGGAAAAATTAAAGAAATATAATATTTTTACCACAGATATTTTCCTAGTGATTTCATTAAATATTTTTAATGAACAGATTTTATTTTGTAGAGCTGTTTTAGGTTTACTCAACAATTAAAATTCAAAGACTTCCCATATATTCTTTCCTTAAGTCCCTTAGTTTCCCCGTAGTTGCATTTTCCATTGGTTTGTTATGATTGATAAACCAATATTGATATATTATTACTTATTAGTCTACAACTTGCATTAAACTTCACTCCTGTATTTTACTTCTCTGTAGGCTTTGCTAAATGCCAAATGTCATGTATTCATCATTAAAGTATCATACACAATAATTTACTGTCCTGTAAATCCCCTATACTTCACCTGTTTATCCTACCAAATCCTTATCTGCAGTTCCTGGAAACCACTGATCTTTTTAGTGTCCCAATAGGTTTCATGTTTTTGTTGTTTTGATTTCTTCAGTAAGTAAAACATACAGAATAGAATTGATATCATACATTATATGGCATTTTCAGACTGGCTTCCTTTATTTAGAAGAATTAATTTTAGGTTTGTCTATGTGTTGTTTTTTTTTTTGTTTGTTTGTTTTTTTGCTTGATAGCTCATTTCTCTTTATTTGTGAATAGCATTCCACTGTATGGATATACCATAGTTTTCTTCCAAGTCTGAGCGATTATGAATAAAGATGCTATAAATAATTCTGTGTGATTGGTGTGTGTGGATGTGGACAACTGTTTCCAATTCATTTGGGTAAATACCCAGGGGAATGATTGCTGAGTGGTATACTTTGTTTAGTTCTGTAAGAAACTGCCCAGTTATCTTTCACAATAGCTGTTATATTTTGCATTCCCACCAACAATGAGCATTTCTGCAGCTCCATATCCTCACCAGCATTTGACATTGTTAATATTTTGGATTTTTGTCATTCTTATAGTTATTTTAATTCACAATTCTTTGATAACATATGATATGGAGCATCTTTTTATGCTCTTATTTTCAACTTGTATATCTTTTATGAGATATATCTGAAATGTCTGCTTAAATATTTTGCCCAATATTTAATTGGGCCACTTATTTACTTACTGTCAAGATTTATAAATTTATTGTATATTTTGCTTACAAGTCTTTATCATATATGTCTTTTGTACCTGATAAGTTTTGTTCTTTGTCTTTAACAGAGAGGAGAATTACTGTCTGAACAAGGTAGATGTCTCAGATGCAAAAAAATTTTGAAATTATGAAAGTATTAGAATTGGTAGTAAAGCAAGGAAGTTGTTTTCCACCAGTAAGTATAAAAACATACCATCTCATAATTTCTCTGGGGACAGGAGATGCTCTAACTAAAACTTTCCCCAGATGTTAGTTTCTTTTTTTCTTTCTTCCTTTTTTTTTTTTTTTTTTTTTTTTGTAAGCTTAATGAATCCTCTTAAGGACTTCAGTTCTACCATGAATAGCACTGTCAACATCTTTCAATTTCAGAATTTCTGCTTTAAGAGTGGTCTTTCCCTTTGCTACTCATTAAGCCATCCAACTCAATTTCTAGAAAATTTTTAAATATACTCTTAAATTCTAAAATATACAAAATAGGAAATAATTAACCTATTGTATCCCTCCGCTAGTTCAATTTTTGTGTAGTTCACTCTTTGTAAATTTCATAGCTGATTACATCAAATATGTTTCTTAGAAAAACAAAAATATGCTTAAGCCAGAGGTAAAAATGAGTCATTATTTCACCAAATGATCTCCCATCCCAATCAATTTATTTTTTTTCCATCACTTATAGATGATAATAAACTTGGGTAAGTATTGGTTTTCTTTTGAGGTTTAAAGCATGCCCCATATGGATAGAGACTAGAAATATATTTGAAAACTTTCTGTTTTTAGACACTTTAAAACCATAGCCTCTTCCAAGAAGTGCATTCTCTTTGTTTGCTTACTACAGTTCTTTCCCTCTAGAAAACATCCATCGCCTGGAGGGGAATTACCTGCAGTGGTTTCTTAATAAGTTGGTTTTCTTTGCCATATTTTTAAGGAGTGGCTAACTAATGGGTCTATTGGGCAATCTATTCTGAAATATGATATTCAGAACTTATTTTCAAAATATTCTAATCTTTGGAACTCTAATGCTAGTGATCTAAGAAAGCTTTTTATATTTCTTTGGCATCTCTATAAAAGCCCTTGAATTTTTCATAGCAAAACATTTGTAGATTTTTTTTTTTGCCTGTGGTGTTGTGGGTTTATAAATATCTTATTATAATCAATAAAGTCTGTGGACAGAACTGTCAATCTCTCTTCTTTTAATAATTTCTGATGTCTGACTTTTAAATCCTATAGACCCCAAAGATTTTAAAATCTAATTAGCTACCTTTTGAGTGCTGTTGACTTAAAGATCATAATTTTCCATCATCTCATTGAAAGATGTCAGATACAATGCAAAAGGATTTCCATAACTTTTGTGTGGCATATTGATGAATTGTCAAGAAAATAAACAGATGTTATACAGAGATTTAGTAGTCCTGAACCACTGGGAAAATTCTTCAATAAAAGAGTGATGTGGAATTTTGACTTTTATGATTTTACCCACAAGAAACCCATGGTAAGCATAAATAACTAAATAATTATAAATAATTAACAAACTGGAATTTTTACTTTCTGTGTTAGCTATGATTGTTATCCAGGAGAGCGTTTTGTTGAAAGTAGTGTGAATGTTGAAAGTAATAGAATGTAGTATCTGTCTGTTCTACTCATACTGCTCTATGTTAATGTCCTATTGGGATATTTTTATAATTGTTCTATATTTATATAATTCAGGCTAAAGTACATGACACCTCCCTTCCTAGGTACCTGAGGGATTGTCTTCATTCATACCTCCTTGGGAGAAGTGACCTGATGTTACTAAGTTATGAGTTTGATTTAATGATTAGAAAAAATTAAGATCTTTATTGAGCATAACTATGTGTAAGCACAGTTTGTAAACACTACGATATATTTTTTTCACTGAACTGTCTCTGTGTGTTCTATCTTACCTCTGGGAGGTAGGCATTTTAGCTCCAGTTTGGGAATGTGAAAGCTGAAGGTGAGACATTCAGTGTTAGAACAGAGTCATTTTTCAAAGTATATTTTCTAGGAAGTATGAGGATGAGAACTATTTGGAGGAAATGGAAACCATAAAGAGAGGAAAATGGACTTTCCAGGAAAGAGAAGAGGAGGTGAGGCTCTTGAAACAAAACATATGCTTTATTCTTTTCCTCTGTCTGGTCCTTGTAGTAGACCAGTTTGTGTTGTCTGCCCAACTGAAATGTTCTTTTTTTCTGAGAAAGCTTATTACCCATCAAGTGGTGATCTTGGTAAACTAGCCAACTATCCTTCCACAACACACTTTCTTCCTCTGCAGTTAGTTTGAAGAGAGCTCCTGGAATTTGAAGACAAAACACTTATTAAACAGAGTACTTTTTTTCCTCTTTAAAAATATTTTTAATTGGTGCATAATAATTATACATATAGCGGGGTCCATTGTGGCATTTATATGTGCACTTAACATAGTTTGGTTAGTTTCATTCCTGAGTACTGTCCCTCCCAACTGCCCCGATCCTCTTCCTCTATGCTATTTATTTGCCTACTATTTTTATAAAGATCCCCTCTCCTCTCTTTTTTCTCTCTCTAGCATCCACAGATGAAAGAGAACATAACCACCCTTAACTTTCTGAGTTTGGCTTATTTTGCTTAACATGGTGCTCTTCAGCTCCATCCACTTTCCTGCAAATGGTATAATTTCATTCCTGTTTATAGCTGAATAAATGTCCCTGTTTATAGACCACATTTTCTTCATCCATTCACCTGTTGATGGACGCTTAGATTGATTCCACAGTTTGGTTATCAGGCTGCTATAAATATGGGTATGCATGTATCACGATAATATGATGACTTTAATTCTTTAGGATAAGTACTGAGGAGTTATATAGATGAAGTTTCAGTGTAGTTTTGGTTTGTGTTTCCCTAATCACTAAGGATGTTGAATATTTTTTTTCACATATTGAGTAATTTGTGTTTCTTCTTTTGAGAAATTTCTGTTTAGTTTCTTTTTTTTCTATTTATTGATTGGGTTATTGATGTTTTGGGGTGTTATTGAGTTCTTTATATATGTATATTCTGGATATTAGTCCTTTGTCATAAGTATAGCTGGTAAAGATTTTATCAGATGTGTTTTTTCTTTCTATAACAGTCTACCCATAGCATAATCAAAATTTGTTTTCAATTTACCTTCTCAGTTTTCAAGATTTAAGAAAATTATTATTTGAATGAGTATAAGCATTGCCATAATTTTAAAAGTAAACTAGGAGCAAGGGAGGAAGAGCATGAGAAGAAGATCACCATTAAACAGGGTCGAGAGGGGGGAGGGAAAGAGAGAGAGAAGGGAAATTGCATGGTAAAGGAAGGAGACCCTCATTGTTATACAAAATTACATATAAGAGGAAGTGAGGGAAAAGTGGAAAAAAAACAAGAGAGAGAAATGAATTACAGTAAATGGGGTAGAGAGAGAAGATGGGAGGGGGAGGGGAAGGAAGGGGGGATAGTAGAGGATAGGAAGGGCAGCAGAATACAACAGACACTAGTATGGCAATATGTAAAAAAGTGGATGTGGAACGGATGTGAATCTGCAATATGTATACGGGGTAAAAATGGGAGTTCATCATCTGCTTGAATCAAATGTGTGAAATATGATATGTCAAGAGCTTTGTAATGTTTTGAACAACTAATAATAAAAAATAAAATAAAATAAAATAAATTGGAAATGCAGATATTTACAAGTTTTTATCAGGTGGTTAGCATATGATGAGCTCTGCCAAGTTGAAGAGACATCTCCTACTCTCTTAGGAGCCATTCATATTTTCCCATGGAAAGGTCAAAGTTTTGTGCCCATATCCACTCCTCTTAAGACCCAAGTAGCTTTATGCTATGGACTGTTTATCTGTGAATATTGTGCTTCTGTAGTTTCCACATGGTACAAGACAACAAACTTCAGAGGCTTCAAAAATTAGTTTCTTTTTGGTATCATATTTGGGCAAATATTATAGGAAGTGAGTCAGTAAATTTCAGATGCCTTAATGTTAGAGACTGTAAACAAGTCAGGATGGCGCCTGGCATTTTGCCAGAGGGAGTGGTTTGTGAAGTGGCCAGCGAGCCATTAAGTGTGGAGATTCCTTATTGGTTGACTGCTGTATCTAGTTTATGTTAATTAAGATAAGCTGTGTGGAATGGATATATACCCCTCCTCTCCTACAATAAATGGCTCCCACTCCTGCTGTATCAATCTACACAAGTTGTTCATCACCCCCCGCTTATTTTGTCCAGCCAGCCGGGCTGCGGAAGATGGTGGCCCCTTACGGGGAGCCCAGGGATACTCGGGGGTAAGTGATGAAAAAAGCTTCCCCCCTAGATAGGACGGGAGCAAATCTGCTGGTCCCTAGATAGGATGAGAGGAAAAATGGCCATTTTGAGAAAATGGAGAAGATTGATACAGTATGTTTGTGTCTTGTTTTGTCTTGAAATGTTGTACCGTCTTTGTGATGAAAATATGGAAGGGGTGAGAAGTAAATTACTAAGGGAAGAAGGCACCCCAGTGGAACCAAGAGCAGTTAGGGCATGTGTTGATAAAAGCCCAGGAACTCTAGTCAGAAAGAAAAAGAAAGTTCAGAAGAAGAAGGATTATCAGGAAAAAAGTTGCAGCAAAAGGCTATTACTGAATACTTTTCATTACCAGAAGGAACATGAATTGGTGCAGTGGCTGCCACGTGCTCGAGCGGGTCATGGCGCAGCAAGGACTTTCCAAGCCCTGGCAATAGGCTCTTCCCCACCCCCTGCCCGGAGAGCGGGACACCATTTCGAGAACCCAAATCCAGACCTGACCTGGAGGCACAGTCTCTCGGGCTCTTGCTCCCTGTGCCCAGTGGCAGTTTGAGTCCTGAACACTCCCCAGACTCTCCCTGGGGCCATCTGGGGCTGCCCGAGACGCTGCAAGCTAACTGCCTTCAGAACTTACCTGGACTGTGATTTACCTGGACTGTGAGTTAATCTATTGAGACACTGCTTTACCTGGACTGAGACAACAAACTGTAATCTACAACAAATTGTAACTCGGTATCTTTGCTAATGGTGTCATTGCTGGTAAAATTTTTCCAAGGGCTTCTTGCATGGAGCCATCAATTGGCTTGGTATTATGGCATTTTGTATCCTTCCCTTCTGCTTGTAGCAGATTATTTATGGTGTTTGTGTAAAAACCACTATGGTCGTTATTTAAATTAAACAAAAGGGAGAAATGTTAGAGACTGTAAACAAGTCAGGATGGCACCTGGCATTTTGCCAGAGGGAGTGGTTTGTGAGGTGGTGCCAGGGAGCCATTAAGTGTGGAGATTCCTTATTGGTTGACTGCTGTATCTAGTTTATGTTAATTAAGATAAGCTGTGTGGAATGTATATATACCACTCCTGTCCTACAATAAATGGCTCCCACTCCTGCTGTATCAATGTACACAAGTTGTTCATCACCCCCCAGTTATTTTGCTGCAGCTGGACTGCAGCATCTTAAGACAGGAAAGAAAGAAATGTAGGGGGAAATGCATCATATATATTATTATGTATTCATGTACATATACATGTATGAGATGTAAAAGTTTCTTTTGAATTCCACTTTGCCTCCTTCCAAGTAAATACTATATTATAGACTATATTGAATAGAAACTAAATAGGTACACATTCAGGGTGTGTGTTGAGGTGTGTTGGGGAGAACTCTGAAAGGGATATTCCAAACTCCATGCATTTCTGAATCACATTTGATTACTTATTTACCATGCTGGGAGGGAAATCAGGCACAAAACACGGATTATGTGAGAAGATTTTTTTCTGTCTAATTCCCCCTGCACCCTACTGAATACATACCCATTTATGTTTAATTCCACACGTACGAAATGAAGTCATATTTTGATGGTAAAAGAGTTTAAAATGAGACTAATTTTTTTAATAACTTTACTCCCTATTATTGTGGCTAATGAAGATAAGAACAACACAATACACATTAAAAAAGTAAATGTTTCAGTAAATAGTTTCAAAGTATCATATTTAATAGTTTTCAACTTTTAAAAACAGAAAATTGCTTTCTTAGCTGATATTAATTTGAAAAAAAAACTTCTTGAAGCTTTTCTTTAATAGAATTTCCTTTTGGGCTCTGATTAGCAGACGACATAACAACAAACAGTTATAAAATGTATATATTTTGGGCTGGGGTTATGGCTCAGTGGTAGAGCACTTGCCAGCAAGTGTGAGGCACTATGTTCAATCCCCAGCACCACATAAAACAAACAAATAAAATAAAGATAAAAAGAAAGAATCTATATATTTCATGAAGCATTCTCCCAATCTCAACTCAAGACCCTGACAGGTAAAATAGAATGAGTCTCATCTCTGTTTTTTCAATTTGGAGAAATTAAACTCATCATTGTAAGTTTTTTTGTCTGAGGCAACTCTAATTAATAATTAAAATAGTAAAAGAATTCAGGCTTATGTCCCCTTCCAGTGTGGTAGGGCTCTTACTGTGTGCATATACCATTTAAACTTTTTTAAATAAAGCATTTGATTATTTCCTCCTAAGTTTCTAAGAATTTTAGAAAAAAGTAAAGAAGACATAAGAAAATTTTTGCAGTTAGAAAGCAGACTCTATGGAAAAGAGCAACTAGTTGATATAATCCATCCTGGAGAAGAGAAGGTTAAATGGTGACTTAATATGTGTCTAAGTAAATCATTCCTCTGAAGAGGTAGTTTATGTCCGGAGATGGTGTAAATTTCAGCAATGAACTACTGGGTCAAATACAAGGTAAATTTACTGACAGAGCAGTACATTAAATTAATGCTTGGACAACAAAAGAGGTAAAACTTCCTTTTTACAAAAAAGTAAACTTTTAGTATTCTTTTTACTTGGTTTTATTATAACCTGTCTTATTCAAGCTAGTAATGTTATATCTCTGGTTATATACCAAATTGCTGAATATGTAAAGTGCTCTAATCTTATATATATGAATATATATGTATAATGTGTAAATTTCTTTTGAAGTCCACTTTGCCTCCTTCCATTTGAATTAAATATTCTAACAGGAAGGAAGTGCAAGATATGGTGATCTATCACATGATCTTTAATTAACCAACCATGCCTTAGGGTAAGTCTAAAATCTCTGCCTACCCAACAGGAATCCCAATTCTGTCTTCCTTCTTCTGCCTTTTTCTCTTTTTGCTTCAGTTACTCTTTTTCTCTATATCATTACTGATAAGAACCTCTTTGGATGATAGGATATAGCAGATTTTCTAGTGCTATTATTTCTTAGTAAGCTTTTTTTAAAAAAAAAATCAGAGGGAAGAGAGATAAATATCATAGCAAACTTATTTCATTTTCTTGGAGCTTTTAGATCCATGTGATCGATCAGTATTTCCATACATATGCAATATTTTATGAACACCTGGCAGGAATTTAGCTCTACTAAAGTTCTGTGCACAATCTCAGAGAAATAAAAAATATGGTCTCTACACAGGAAGAGCTTATAGCAACTCACGATAAGCATGATTTTTATAATTAGGTGTTAACTATCATGGTACAAATTTTATTATAGAAGATCACAAGAGGAAATGATTAATTTAGTCATTCAAAAACTTATTGAGTGCATACTATGTTTATTGATTTATTAATGCATTTGATAAAATTTTATATATTGCCTATAAGCAGCAGGCACAGAGAACAGAACCATGAATTCTTTCCATCATGGAGCTATAGTTTTAATGAGGGTTAGAATGATAAGTCAGATAATAAATACATAGACAAATCAAGCATCACTTATTGATGAGTATTATAAAAAATAAAAAAAAATTAAGGGTTCAGAGGGTGCAGTGACACACAAAGATGGGTGCTATTTTTTGCAGCTGGCTAGGGAGATCTCACTGATTCCCTGAAGAAGCCAAAAGGGTAGACCTCTTAGATACACTGGTAAGGAAATTTCAGAAAGAGGGCAGGGCAAGGACAAAGGCTTAGAAGTGAGGATATATGTTCAAAACATCTGCAATAGACTGAGTCTGGGTCAGCCTATTAGGAGAAAATATCAGAGTACTCATGGGCAGATCAAGTCACACCTTTTAGATCATTGTGTGAAGACATTGGTTTGATCTCTGAGAAAGAAATCATTAGAGGGTATTTGAGAAAAGGAATGATATCATCTGCCTTATTTGTTAAAAAATTGCTTTGGATGTTCCATGGGTAATAGGAAGTAAGAGGTCAAGAGGCAAGCAGACACACATAAAAAGTTACTGCAAAAATCCAGACTGAATAAAATAGTTGCTTGGACATCATTAGCAGTAACAGTGATAAGTGGTGAAATAATGGATGTATGTTTAAGTTAGAGCAGGCTTCAGTGCTGACAGATTGGTTGGGAAGTAGGAGAGAAACAGAGAAAGAAGTTTTAGTCAGCATTTTCATAGATGTGACCTAAAGACTTGACAAGAACAACATAGTGGAGGGAAAGTTGATTTGGGGCTCATGGTTTCAGAGTTCTCAGTCCATAGGGGGCTGACTCCAAAGCTTGGTGCCGGAGGTGAGGCAGAACATCATGGCAGAACGGTATGGCGGAGAAAAGGAGCTCAGGACGTGGCAGAAAGGAAACCGAGCTCTGCTTCTCAGGGACAAAATATTAACAGCAAAGTCACACGGCCAGGAACCTACCTCCTCCAGCCACACCCTACCTGCCTATAGTTACCTTCCAATTAATCCATATCAGTGGATACATTCACTAATCAGGTCACAAATTTTAAAACTTAATCATTTCACCTCTTAAAATTCTTGCATTGTCTCATGCATGAGCTTTTGAGGGGGGCATCTCATAATGAAGAATAACTTCAAAATTTTTCATATGGTTAAATAGGAAAATGAAGTTCAATTTGCTGTATTTGGGATAATGATAGAACCATATTTATGGTAGATGGAAAGATCATTAAATTTGAATTTTTGACATGTTTAGTTTAACCTTTAGGACCTACTAGCCATTTAAGGAAGGATATTTATATTTATTTATCTAAGGAATGAAGAGAGATATCCAGGACCTCTCTCTTTGAAAGCTATTCACTACAAAAAAAAATGTTATAACACATGAGACTACTGACATTATCAAAGGACTACGTGTAGAAAGAGCCATAGACTCACTCGTCTCTTGGGTAGTCTGTCTGCAACAGATTGAGAAGAGAACCCAGTGAGATGGGATGAAAATGCAAGTAATTAATTATACAAAATATTGCTGATAAATAAGGTGAAGACTTAGCAATGGATTTATCATTACTAAGTTCATTGGTCACCTTAAAAATGGATAGTTTAGTGACTTGGTAATCACACAAATTTCCTTAAAATAAGAATAAATAAGGAATGAAACTTGAGTTCTTAAATATAAATAATGTTTGAGGATATTTGAAGAAAAAGAGAACGGAAAAGAAGGTGGTAATAAGAACAAAGTATATGTTTTATTTGCTGATGAGAACAAACAACTGATGAAATGAGAAAGAAAGAACTGTTGGAATGATTTCTGATATAGTGCAAAAGAACGAATCTAGTACACAGTGAAGGCAGTGGTCATGGGTGGGCATGGAAATGAATAGTTCTTCCATAGTAACAAGAACAAAGGCAGAGTGCAATGCCTAACCCTATTCCTAACCTGAAGCCTCACTTTACTTGGCCACAGTAACAAGTAGGTAGGTAGGAAAAGTGATAGGGATTTGAAGGAAGTTCTTTACTGATGCTTCTGTTTTCTTACTGGAAAAAAAAAATGTAATTGGCTAGAGAGAAGATAGGCGAGAGATCCTAGGGATTTCAAGAAAATTTTAAAAGTGTGAATTTTCCTTAAAAGAGGGAAAGTAAATGGACTGGTGTAAGAGACAGAATTGCTAATGGTCAGTAAGTTGCCACTTATTATGTCACTTACTATGTTTCTATTATGTCAAATAGAAAATATATTTGTGTGTTTTTCTCCAGTCATGTTCTATTGCAAGGGTTCAGAGAAAGAGTAGATAATTAGATTTAATTAGATTTTTGTCAGGTACCAATGTGAAAAGAGGGATGGTGAAAACAGCAATAAATACAAGTGATGGGACATGGCTTTTAATGGGAGAGGAAGGAAGGGCATGAGCTATGTTAGGGCCAGTGAAAAGGAGTTAGAATTAACAGATCTATGTCTTGGTCTATTTAAACATTAATTGAAAAGCTTTAGAGCAAAATGGATGAACTGCAAGAGGAAAAGGTTGTAGGTAGAAGAAGTAAAATGCAACAAATTGTAATTTGGGAGGGAATGCAATGATTCATAATGCTAAAGTTTTTAAGAACATATTTGTGAATGCCCCCAAGCAAGTTGAATAACATAATTTTTGGAAGAGAGGAGTTCAAGAAACTGACTGACTAAGATTTTGAAGGTTCAGAAGGTACAGTTGTGAAAATGTTTCAGGAACTGAACCAATTTGGAAGACAGAGTCCAAAAAAACAGATGTCTAAGGAAATATGAGGGCTGGAGTCTTGATGATAAGGAATTTGCTGCAGGAATTGGTGTCCTGTAATAATGATAGGTTCAGGGGAAAAGCAAAATTGGTATGTTAGCTTTCCATGACTACAAAAACATACTTAAGAGAACCAATTTATATGGAGAGAAGGTTTATTTTGGCTCATGGTTTCAGAGGGCTTAGCCCATGGTTTGGTGTTCCTGTTGCTTTTGAGCCTGTGATGAGGGAGAACATCACAGGAGTATTCAGTAGGACAAAGCTGCTGATCTCACCAGGAAAAAGGGACAAAAAGGAAGGAAGAGTGTCCCAATATCTCCTTCAAGGGCATATCACCAATAACTGGAAGACCTACCTCCAGGCCCTGCCTCTTAAATTTTCTACCACCTTTCAATAATGCAAGGCTGGAAACTAAGACTTTAACTGATGAGCCTTTGGGGACATTTCATGTGCAGACTACAGTGATGGGATTTGTCCTCATGGTAACATGACAGATATCCATGGAGCATCTTTGAGAGCTAAGCATCGTGTAGGGTGAGGCAGTGGGAAATTTCACTGGATTCTAGAGACCTGAGTTCATCTAATAATGGTGACATGGAGGTGGGAAGAAGAAGATTGATCTTAAGGGGAACACTAAAATCTTTGTAACTCCTCTGGTCCTTAGCTTTTGAAGATGGGGGAAATCTGGAGAAAGTCCTTAATAAAGTTCAAAGAGCACCAGTGTTTCCTCTTGGGTCCTTGCAATGGAAATATGGTAGCTGGAGTCGGGGGACCTCATCTAGAGCTAATAGATCATTCCACAATGCAGGGATCAGAGGTAGGATTATAAACATCCAAGAAAGAATGCTCTTCCACAGTTATTTGGAAAAATGTCATGGTGGAATATTTTACAACTGAGTTCAATGTTAAGTGTATTTATATAGCAAAAAAAGTAAGTATAAGTCAACGAGGAGCCTAGAATCAAAGATGTCGTGGGGGTGTATAAGAAGTTTGCCAAATGGGAGGTGGACTTTGCTGCAGTGGGGGGCACGTTTTGCAAAGTAGGGGAGAATAATGATAGCTTAAGAAGCAGCAAGAGTCTTATTTATTTTTTAAAATTGTGAGAGATAGAATAAAATAGAATTATTCCCTTCCAGCTCTTCATCATCTTGGCAGGAGACCAAAGACTGAAAGAAATCTCTTTGGTGGAGTCTGAATCATATCCCTTTGTGCACTCCACATGTAGGAAGGTGAAATGTGTAAAACAGCAAGGCTTCAGGCATTCTTTGCTCAAATAATCTTCTTTTGTATCTGATGTTGTATTCAAGGTACCATTCCTTATGAAGATATTCAGTGATAATAAGCACTTCAAATGTCATCTCTTTGAAATCTTACCTTATTTCTCAAAGTTATTGTACAGGTACAAAGTGAAGATCTACTCTTAGGAGCATACTTTTATTCCTTGCATTACATCATGTAATTGACAGTGTCTCACTAGGGGTAGTTTCTTAAGAAATGCTGTGGAATTAAAAATCTAAGTAACTCGCCAACATTTATTGTTACTTATATTCTTGATAATTACCATTCTGATTAAAGCGAGATGAATCTCAGTGTAGTTTTAATTTGCATTTCTCTAATTGCTAGTGATGTTGAACATTTTTTTCATATATTTGTTGACCATTCATATTTCTTCTTCTGTGAAGTGTCTATCCAGTTCCTTTGCCCATTTATTGACTGGGTTATTTGTTTTTCTGGTGTTAAGATTGTAGAGTTCTTCATATAGTTTGGAGATGAATGCTCTAAGATTCAGGTGGCAAAGATTTTCTCCCTTTCTGTAGGCTCTCTCTTCATGTTCTTGATTGTTTCCTTTGCTGTGAAGAAGCTTGTTAGCTTGATACCATCCCATTTATTGATTCTCAGTTTTACTTCTTGCACTTTAGGGGTCCTAAAGGCAATTTTTTTAAGTGTGATTTTTTTTTTTCATTATATTAGTACACGATTGAGCAAGCTTTGCTGTCAGCCAGCCAAGAGATAGAAATGAACGCAGATAACCCAGCAGCCATTCAGACAGTGGTATTACAAAGGGATGATTTGCAAAATGGACTGCTTAGTACATGTCGAGAACTCTCTGAAGCCACTGCCATAAGTAGATTTTTTTCCCCAGTAGTAGTCTTTGAAATATTATAGTTTTATTCTTTGTTCTGCTATTTAGTTGTCATATCTTTAGGATCACTCTTTATTATTATAACAAGAAATATTAATTTCTTAATATTAATTATGTTTAGGAACATAAAGAGTGACCTTAATTCCTGTAGATATTTTATTCTTTTTTAAGTTAAATTATTATTTACTCTAATTTGTTATACATGATGGTGGAATGCAATTCATTTCATATTACACATATAGAGCACAATTTTTTAAGTCACTGATTGTACACAAAGTATTTTCACCATTTGTGTCTTCATACATGTACTTAGGTGCTGCAGTCCGGCTGCAGCAAAATAACCTGGGGGTGACGAACAACTTGTGTATATTGATACAGCAGGAGTGGGAGCCGTTTATTGTAGGACAGGAGCAGTATTTATACATTCCACACAGCTTATCTTAATTAGCATAAACTAGATACATCAGTCAACCAATAAGAAATCTCCACACTTAATGGCTCCCTGGTCTTACTTCACAAACCACTCCCTCTGGCATTTTGGCAGGCGCCATCCAGACTTGTTTACAGACTCTAATATTCCCCTGGAAAAATGTCAGGCAGCATCCTGACTGGTTTACAGACTCTAACACTTAGGGTAATGATATCAAACTCATTCCACCATTATTCCTACCCACTTTTTGGCGAGGATGTGGGGAAAAAGGCATACTTATACATTGCTTGTGACTGAAATTTGGTGCAGCTGTTCTGGAAAGCTTGTGGAGATTCCTCAGAAAACTTGGAATGGAACCACCATTTGACCCAGTTATCCCACTCATTGCAGCTACCCAAAGGATGTAAAATAAGCATACTATAGTAATGCAGCCAGATCAATATTCATAGCAGCTCAATTCACAATAGCTAAGCTGTGGAACCAACCTAGGTGCCCTTCACAGATGAATAGATAAAGAAAATGTAGCACATATGCACAATGGAATATTACTCAGCCACAAAGAAGAATGAAGTTATGGCATTTGCCCATAAATGCATGGAACTAGAGGCTTTCAGGCTAAGTGAAATAAGCCAATCCCAAAAAACCAAAGGCCCAGTGTTTTTTCAGATATGTGGATGCTGATTCACAATAGGTTGTGGGGAGGAGTGGAGGTTCACTAGATTGGACAGGGGGTTGGGGGGAATGGAGGGGGAATTTGAACAGGAAAGACAGTGGAAGTGGAATGAATCTGACATAACTTTCCTACATTCATATATGAATGAATACATGACCAACATAGCTTCAGATCATATACAACCACAAGAATGGGAAGTTATACTATATGTATGTATGATATGTCAAAATAAATTCTATTGTCATGTATAAGTAAAAAGAACAAATTTTAAAAAGAAAAAATCTAAGTAACTTATCCAAACTGACACTGAGATAAAAAATTTTTAAAAACATTCAATTTTCCATCCATAATGATGTTCCCATTGTCTTATATAAAATGTCAATGTGGTGTTAAAGTTGACATAATTATCTGTATGAACAGTGCTTCCCAGTTCTTACTAAATCTTCCTGTCCTATTTAGAGCTGTCCCAGGCAGGAAGAAAGAGATACCAAGTTCGATTGGTTAAATTCCATGTTAATATTTGCCCCACCTTTACTTGTAAGAAGGTATGTTACAAGATCTACTGGGTATTAAAAGGTCAGAATTTGTTATGTGACTCTCAGAGCAACCCTGATAATTTACATGGGTTTCCTTTATGATTGTCTGGTTTGGTTGTCAAGCTTAGAAAACTACTCACATTTTTTTTTTTCTTTCTTTCTTTTCAATTTAATTTAACTTAATTTTTTTATGGTGCCAGTGATCGAACCCAGGAGCATTTAACCATTAAGCCACATCCCTAGCCCTTTTCTTCTCTCTTTCTTATTTTTTTTCAGACAGGGAGAGTCTCATTAAGTTGCTTACCGCCTTGCTAAATTGCTGAGACTGGCTTTGAACTTGTGATCCTCCTGCCTCAGCCAACCAAGCCACTGATTACAGGTATAAGACAACACACCTAGCTTATTTCTTATTTTCTTAGTGATTACTTTTGTCTCTTTACAATTTATTTGGGAATATAGTATGAAACGAATGTAGATTGAATTGTGTATTTCTTTTTCTATTCATTAACTAATTATTCTAAATATATTCCAAATATCATATTTGCAATTATAAATTTTATAACACATTATTTATTTAATGACATTTTTCAAAAACTTATTTTACTTCAATTATATATCTAATTATACTTATTTAGGATTCTTTGCCCAGATTTTCTGTTTTAATTAATTGATTAGTTTTATTTTGGTGGACGTGAACTGTTAATTCTCTCTTTACACTGTGCTTCATGTCCCGGATATACTAGCACTCATTCATTGTTATTATTTCCCAGTATTTCCTTGGCTATTCTAACCTATTTATTCTAGGCTTACTTCCTTATATATTTTTTAATAAATATTTAATATTTTCCAAGTTTCTCCTTGGTATATTTATGGAAACTTATTTTGTGTGTGTATGTGTGCAATATTTGACAAAATATATATTATCCTAATTGTATATGTTATCAATTTAACACAAGAACATTAATGGAAAATATAAAAATTGGTATAACAGACAAATTTTACCAAAATAATGTGAGATAGCCAGGTACAATGATATGTGCTGCTTGGGAAGTTGAGGCAGGAGGCTAGCTTACGTCCAGGAATTCAAGGCCAGCCAGGGCAATATAGTAAGACCCTATCTCAGAAAAGGAAAAAAAAGAAAAAGAAGGGTTTGGGGATGTATCTCAGTGATAGAGTATTTATCTAGCAAGCATGAGGCCCTGAGTGTTCAATCCCTAGCAGTACAAAAAAACAAAACAAGTAACATGAGGTAAGAATTTTAACCAGACAAAATAAATGTCAACAACACATGTCAGTTCTAGGAAACAACTCATTTTACTATATAGTTATGAGAGTCATAATGCTACAGGAAAATATAGTTCTTTTTTTTAAAGTTTATTTTATTTTATTTTTGATCAATTTGTGTTTATTACTCTTTAAAGCAGAATATTGACTTGGGCACAGAAAAAAAAATTTGTTAAACTGGCTGGAGTTTCATCTTGTTAGGATGAGTTTCATCCACTTTTTAAACTTTTTATCCCTCATAGTTACCTATTATGTATATACTAGTCCTCTAAAATCAATTATGTTAAACTGAAACAACTTGCTGGGAAAATATAGTTCTATAATAATATATGTCTAATGATATATTTTTTTAAAAAACACATGAAACAGAACTTACAACCTCCAGGGAGGAAAATACGAATTTACCATTACAAAGAAATTTGTTAATTAATATTGACAAGACAAAACTGAAAAATTATGGAACGATACAATAACAAGCTTGCCTTAATTAACAAATATGGAATTTGAACGAACAAAGCAAAATTATTTTGCTGTTACCTTTAAACAAATTGCCTATGGAGTAGGTAATTAAGAAATTTCCAAAAAATTAATTTTTGTTATTTTTCCCAACATTTTTAATGGTGCATTATTATAGTTGTATTTACTAATGGGATTTGTTGTTACATATTTATACATGCACACAATACTCAATATAACAACATAATTTGACCAATATCACTTCCTAGCCCTTCTCTTCTCCCTCTCATTTCCTACCCCTTGGTCACTTTTCTCTACTGATCTCTCACAGATGCAAACTGAGTGTGATAGGTGTTACATGTCTGTAACCCCAGCACCTACAGAGGCAGAGGAAGGAGGTTTGTATGTTTAAGGCCAGCCTGGGCAATTTAGTGAGACCCTGTCTCAAAATAAAAAATAAACAGGGCTGGGGATGTGGTTCAGTGTTGATGTGCTCCTGGGTTCAATCCCCAGTACTATCCCACCTTCAAATTCTAGATTCAATCAGACTAGCTCTAATAGAATCTGTTTATATTAGAACCTGATGAAACACATATTAAAACCCATGTATTTTTTTTCACTTATATAACTGATGGGACAAAAAAAACTTAGTAACGAAAATTTTAAAATATTCTTACTGGAGATTTATATACCACCTCTTGCAATTTGTGGGGTATAATATTCTTAGAAAAATGTTCCAAATGTTAATTTTTACATAACTCCCTAATAAATGTGATTAGAAAAAAGATGGAGAAAGCAAAAGTATGTCATATGATAGAGGTTTAAAGTGGCTATAATTACAAATAGAGCAGCAATTAAATGGTCAATAAGAGAATATCATAAATAGCCATATGATCATAAATATTAAAACAGAGTAAAGTGGACAAATTTCTAGAACATATGATTTAACAAAACAGACTCTAGATAAACTTAAAGTCTAAGTAATTTTGTAAATATGAAGTAAACTGAATTTCTATTGAAAATATATGTCCAAAGACACTACAAAATTTACATTGGCAGATTTTCAAAGAACAAATGATTCTAATATACAAAATTTCCACATGGAGAAAAAGTAAAACTATAAAAATTGAGATACTAATACCATCTGACAATGATTGCAAAAATATTTCAGTCTGATCTCATCCTGGAATATAGATTAAAAATTTTAAACTATTAGCAAACTGTATCCTGAGTATATCAGAAGATAAATGTATCACAATAAATTTTGAGTTACTATAAAAATGCAATAGTGGATTGATTTTACAAAACCATATAATGCAGTTTATTGTGTTATCATGTCAAGTCTATACAAAATTGTTTTAAATAAAATTTAACAGTTCACTATAACAAGATTTCAGCAAATTGGGAATAAAAGGAATTTTTTTCTCATAAAGAACATCTAACAAAAACCTAGAACAATAATTCTTAACCATTCTCTTTAACATTCTCTTTCATAGTAAGAAGGCAAGAATTTCTATTGTCATGATTTCTTTTCAGATCTGCTCAGGAGATATTAACAGTGTCACAAGTCAAAAATAAAGAAAAAGAAATAACTAGGAGAATTAAAATAAAGGACACTGTCATTTTTTTTGGAGGCAATGTGATTATTTAAATAGAAAACTGAAGTACCCATGATAAATTATTAAAATAAAATGTACTGGATATAAGAAGAACTTATAAGAAACTGTACTTTTTACATAATACAAATTCTCTGTTAAGGTTGAAAGCATTCTATAAAACATATACAAAATATATGAAGTAAATATGTTCTGAATTAATATTTTTTTTCTTTCTGAATAAGAATGCATTCTTCTTTGGCCATTCATTATTTGGTTTGATTTTTTAAAAATCTCCCCTCCTGTCTGCCTCTTACGAATTGAATAATAGAAGTTCACCGACCAATTCAGTTTTTTCTCAGACTTAGGACAGTGGGAAAGAGATCAGAACTGACAGTGCTAATAGAGGTAACTCCACATTCCGACCCCGCCCCCAGCCCATTATCACAGAGACAGTCTGTTGCACATACTGCTTGTTTGAGCCTCTACTCCAGCTACAAAGTGTAGACATCTTTCCCCCACAACCCCTGCCCCACCACCAGCCTGAGCCTACTTCTTGACTCACTGGCTTTGATCCTCACTCTTACTGGTCCTGTGAATTCCTACTGAACTAAAACTCCAACAGGATACATAGATGGATTTTCAAAATCAGGCAAAGTGTATAAAAGTTTTAGATTCCAATAGGGTCCCAGGCAATGTTAATACCAATTTGCCACCACTAAGATCTACCTCTTTAGCTTTTTATATTGTCACTCTGTCCATTTTACTCCATGGATAAATGTGTGGGGCAAAAGCTGTCAATTTGGTATCCAGTGTAACCCATCACTGTGTTTATGGACTTGTTTTACTATTTCAATATTACTAGGAAACATTCATCTGTGTGTTTCTTTTAAAATTCATATGAGAAAACTCTATCTGCATATGGCACATTCCCAGATCCTCACTATTGTGAAACATTTTCCCTAATTAAAAACATTCATAAAAATTAACTGTAAAGAGTTAGAGGCAAGGTTACTTCAGATTACATCCTGTAAGAATATGAAGAAAAATGTGTGCTCCGTGGTATAATGCTTTCTGCTGTGGAAGATGCTGGATGTGTCTTTGCTCAAGGCTTGAGTTATATACTTAATTTTACACATTAAATTTTAATGACTTTTTAAATGTAATAGTCCTTTATCAAACAGCATTTTTTTTTCTTTCCCAATGGCATAATTTCATAGTATTGTAGAAATCAGAGTTTGGAGCATAGTTGATATTTTTTTCCCTGTATATATTTAACATTTTTCATTGATTTTTTTAAAACCTTTTTTCTTTAATAGTACTATCATTTTTTTTCTGTTCTGGTAAAATTCTGAGATACAATAGTTTAAAACATAATATTATACTTCTTTTGACTTACAGAAAAAATAAAATTATGCAAGAACAATACTTTCGTTGACTCGTTAAATCTATCATCCTGTGTGCATACAGAGTGGTTTTTCACTCATCAAGATTTATGGATTTTGTAAATTAAGAGTATCTTGGATTGCAGAAAGCATTTGAAATATGACTCCAGACATTTTCAGGGACAAGTAGAATAAGGCAGCCATTTTTTATATGTGGGAGAACTGTTTATTTCACGATGCACTTCATTCCAAATGTTCCTGGCAAGCTTTCACGGGGTCCTAATTTTCCATTCTTCTCTCCTGTGCACTTTTTTTTTTTTTTCACACTCAACAACCGAGGTAGTGAAAAGGGTTACAGAGCAGCAGGGAGACCTTTTGTTACACCGGGTAGCTAGGCAACCAGCATCCATCCCAGGGTATTACACAGAATGCTACTGCTCTTACGTTTTTGGAGTGCTTTACCCTTTACATAATGAGGTCACATTCACATGGTCTCACTTAACACCTACCTTTGAGGTATGCAAGAATACTATTTCTATTTTGTGGTGATAATGCCAAAAATGGAGTTGATTGAGGCTTTGTAGACATTGTAGTAAGTAGTGAAGATAATACTTAGGAATTCTGATTTTATATCTACTGTTCTTCCTCTGTACCTCTGTACCCACAGAGTACCTTCAAATAATTATTAACTGGATAAAAATAACATTTACTCACTATTCAAAAGATCTATAGTTTAAGAAAATATTGGTGGCCTCTGGAAAGGAATGGACTTTGAAGACATCTGCAATTCCATTGAAATAACTCTTCCAATTATGAAGGAAGAAAATTAGTAAGAAGGGGAAAAGTCCATAAGATAAAATAATTTGGAACTCTGGGCAAGAGTTAAGTCTAGAAAGTTTCTAATTAACGTGTGTTAAAAAGCTTAATAACAATTTTAAACAACTTTAGATAAAGTGTGAATTCCTCCCAGGCTTAAGAATTATAAGATTAATACTTACATGTAATGCACATTCATGCCTACTATAATTAAACCCAGGCCTTTGGAATTCCCTTGACCTCTGAAGGAGGTGTTTTTAATCTGATTGATGTGAGATAACAAATCCAAGGGTTTAATTACTAAAAAAATGATAGCAGAATAACATGCATAAACTCTCAGTTGTACAGGATGAATAAGGTATAAAGATTTGGTATAGGAACTTTAGTTAGCAATACTCCATTGTACACCTCCGCATGTTTTTGGAGAACAAATTTCATGGTGATTTTTTCCACAATAAAGAAATCTTTAAAGTGAGGCAAGAGAAGTTTTTCTGTTTTTATGTTTTTGTGGTATGGAGTTGAACACTTCACCACTGAGCTACATCAATAGACATTTTTATTTTTTATTTTGAGACAGGATCTCACTAAGTTGTTTAGTCTGGCTTCAAACTCACAATCCTCCTGCCTCAGCTTCTCAAGTCACTGGGATAACAGGCATGTGACACCATGCTTGGCATGAACTTAATGGTAATTTTCTGAACTAAGTAGATGCACAATTTAGATGTAGAAAGACCAATAACTATGATGCATATAGGTTTCTCTGCACTCTTGCCATTTTTGAAAGTAAAAGTAAAAAATGTTGCTACTTCCATCAAATGTAATTAGAACCATATGCGTTTAGAAATTCTCGTTCTTTTACCATCTGAAGTAGAATTTCTACTGTGGCTCTAAAATTGAAAACAGCTATGTTGTCCTAAGTACCATTATAAAACAATTCATGGAATGTGAATAGAAATTTGGGTAGGAAGGATAAAAATGTTCACCTGTTTTCTTCCTTTTTAAAAAAACATATAAATTTGTAGACCAGATATACATAGCATCAGTGGTATATAATTTTGGGGAGATTATACTTGCAAATGGTTAAGGTAGTCAAGTAATTTCATCACTATTTCTATTTAATATTTTTAGTTTGTTGGTTTTTCTGAAAGCAGATATCAGAGTAAAACTGGAGTAAAACATTTATCAGAGATCTACATAGTAAAGTAAAGGCGGGGAAAGCAGGACTGAGTAAAGAAGACGTCATGGGATTCAGGTATAACAAAGCCTCAGCTGGCCCAGGAGGAGCTTGGAGAGAAAATTGCCTTTTAAAGAGCCCCACACTGGGACAAAATGACTGGACCTCTATTAATATTTCTCATTTGGTCATCAGGTGAGGATTTCTCTGGGAAAGCCATGACCTGGGGAGAGGAATTATTGTGAAATTATTTGGTAGTTTTAAATATTTCTCATATAATTTGAAAAAGTATCTTTATTTTTTTAGAATATTTGGTGAAATATTTATGAATATAATCATGTTTCTTGAGAATAAGATGAAATGTAAAAGAATAAGAAAAAAAAACAAGAGCCAAATTGAAGTGGCCTTCAATGACAAAAGATAGGAAAGTTTGAGCATGTGTTCACCCCAAAGGACCACAAAATATAGAAATATCTAAAATATCTAAAGATACAAGAGTTCATAGTAACATTTTAACAAAGCATTCTATAAGTGGTTGCTTGAGCACCTACTCATTTTTTTTTGAAAATAAATTAGGGAAACAACCCAACAGTGTGAATGAGTTTTTTTGTAACAAATATAGTTCCAAGTAATCAAACATGTGAAGAATAGCTCTTTCTACAAAAATTTTAGATAATGCAGAAGGAATGATATAATAAAATATATATAATTCATCAACCCTTTATAAAACCACAGATTTGGGAAATGATATTGAGAAATTCTTAAACATGAGGTAAAATATTGATGGAAAACTCATTGATGAAGGTTACTGAACTATTGAAGCAAATGGTCAGTATTGCCCCTTTGGGACAATCATGTTTTATATATCCGCTGAGAACATGCGTTAAGTCATACATGGCATTCCTGTGCCACTCAGAGCTGATAGATCTAAATGTGAGTTACAGTAACTATGGGAAATAAAAATATACAAAAAACAACCAAATGCAAATTATAGAGCAATGTTCAAAATATAACTTGACACAGTTTCTTTAATAAATAATTGAGGAGCTAGGGTTGTGGCTTAGTGGTAGAGCACTTGCCTCATGCACATGAGGCACTGGGTTTGATCCTCAGCACCACATAAAAGTAAATAAATAAAATAAAGATATTATATACATCTACAAGTAAAATATATCTAAAAATAATTGACATGAAAACATATGGATGAAGAATAATTAATTATAAATTTTAAAAGACTGATAAAAACACAGTAAGCAAATGTTTTTGTATGAACTTTGATTGGATCCCAATTTCAACAAATCAACTATATAAATATTCTTTATCATGGAATAGGTATTAGATGATATTAAGAAAACATTTTTCATCTTGTAGGAGTAATAATTTCATTTTGGTTATGTGGAAAAAGTCTTATTTGTTAGAAATGTAATCTGAGTTATGAATGGGTGAAATAATATATGGTAGTGGATAGTAAAATAAATGAAACAAAATTGGCAAAATTAGATAATTATGGAAGTGAATTATAAATATAACTACATGGGTATTTATTACACCATTCCCTCATATTTCTTTTTCTCTCTCTCTCTCTCTCTCTCTCTCTCTCTCTCTCTCTCATCTCTATCTCTATCTCTTTGACATTTAGTTAAAAATTTTGACAATTGTTAAAATATTGAACTATTTGTATGAATATATAGAAAATATTCTATTAAACTAGCATGTTGAAAAGCTGTCATAAAAGATAATATGCCAAATGGCAAGTCTAGATTCAAAGAAATTTTGCAATCATTATTATAGATTAAAACCCACAGATGAAATTGAACACAAATAAATGCTATTGTAAGTGTTCAAAATAAAAATAATCTTATTTAATAGCAACTTATTAGAAAGAGCCCATGTTGTTTATATGAAATGAATTGTACTGTATCATTATCATGGATATTTTAAATGATGGAAGCAAAAGATTATTTTTGCTTTATTCTCATTTCATAACAACAGGTTAACTGGTTACTTAGTTCTTCAATTTTAGTTAGATAATTATTAAGCTTGAGAATGTTGTTTTTTTTCTATTCTATCATCTTGGAGTATATTGGACATAATTTGTTCATTGACTTAATGTCATATGTCACTATTGCTTATTACATGTGCTTGTTAAAGTATGCTTGATATGACAGTGGATAGATACTAAGGTGGAAGAAAGAGTTTGGTTTACAGCTACTGGTTCTACTACTCTTATTGCCTCTTTGGCTCATTAAGTTCTCATTACTCAATATTTGAATCCTACAGACCTCACAGCCTGTTCCCTTCTTAAATTTCCAAATGATGAGTCTATCCTTCTCTATTTTTCAAAGCCATACCATGGTTTGAAGGTTAGGTCTATTTAATGAGGGAAATTCAATCAGGTATTCTTTGGGAGAGCTCCATTACCCAGAGTTCAGCTGTTTGGTTTGCCTAAACTTTTATGGAGTTAACTGAAATGAAAAAAAGAAAAATGCATTTGAACACAAAAGAGCACAGCACTTATGGAATTTAGTAACCATTTGCATTAGACTTTTTTCTTTTGGTTTTTAAGTCTCTTAAAGTTCTATTCTTTTAAAAAATATTTTTAGTTTTTAGTTTTAGGTAGACACAATATCTTTATTTTGTTTTTATGTGGTGCTGAGAATCAAACCCAGTGCCTCACGCATGCTAGGCTAGCACACTACCACTTGAGCCACATCCCCAGACCTTAAAGTTCTATTCTTGACTTATAGAATCTGAGGGTCAAAAGGCACCATTTAATGTTTGCTAATCCAGATTTCCTAAACTTGAATTTCTATTATACAAATATTTACACTATAATTATTGTATACTTTTCATTAAATCACTTGAATGATGTAAGTTCATTTAAGTAGAAAATTTTGTATCAGAACCATGTTCATACCTTTATTTTTCCATTTATAAGATGGCTTTTAAATACTTACAGTGAGCAAAGAAACAAATTTTCAAACTGTGTACCCCCTACAATGATCTTGCTGGCCATATATACTTTAGTATTGTATATCCATGTGATGCCTGAACCTTTGCCCTTGCCCCCAATACCTTATGTAAATTCCTGATGTCAGAGATATTTTATTGTCATAGTTCCACAACACATAGCAAAGCACATAGCCTATATCGGCACACAGTAAGCATTTATTAAATACAGTTATTAAAATGTTTATTAAATGAATAAACATTTGTAACTACAGATGCTACTACGTGCAAACCCTATTATTATTTACTTTGATAAACTGATATTCTTAAAATAACTGACTTTTATGCCCAATTCTCTCAGTGGTACATTACCAGCACTGCCCTCATTTTTCTTGAGGAAAATCATAAATTTAGATCAGAGAGTTGACCTATTTGTGTAAACATTTTCATCCACCCCAAAATATTTGAGCTATTATTCATTTTTGTGTTTGTTAGTTGATAGAATGTAACAATGGTAGAAGGCAGATAAATTTATAATGATTGCAAATGTTTGATTGGCTTTTAACTAAAATATGATTCCACAGGTGCATTTTCTCTGAATAAATAATGTTTTTAAAATTTAGTATTTCCTAACAGTCACTTTTGATCCTTTTATTTAAGAGGTTTAGAGTAGTTTGTACCTGTCAAGATGATGTTGAAGTTCTCTGGTAAGATATTCATCTTTATGACTACCAATAAATAGATCCAAATAATAAACAGGAGAATTGTATATAGCTATGGATTTGAAAATTACTATGCGAAATATCAAGAAGAATGGTCTATGTGAAGGCAGAGCAGGGCATTCAGAGTCATTCTGAATTATTGGTTCCTTGAAGACATGAGAATAGGTTATTTGTATGTTTGTATTCGTGAGGAAACTGAAATCTGACATTTCATAAAAGTGGGAAGCGGGGACAGATAGCATATAGAACAGCTTCTCTAGAATATTTAATATATGAAAAAATCTCACTATTATAGTATTTGACAAATGTTTATTTCCTTTGTGATATTATGTTTGTGATTGCTGGGAGGGAAAGGGTGGCTGAAAACTAGAAGGTGAGACTAAGGTAAATGCCACAAAGTGAGTAGATTTATAGACAAAGGGTTATATAATAAAATATGAAACATATCTAAAGGTAAACATTTTAATGGGCATAGAGTCATCAAGTGAATTTTTTTCTATTTGTACCTAATTTATTCTCATAACTTGAAGGCCTTATCTGCTATGATATACAAAACATGGTTATGTCTCCATAATGGAACATTCTAATTGACTTATTAATAAAACCTAAAGTGTCTTAGTAGTAAATATATCACTTTAAAATCCTTCTAAAGGTTTATTCTGCATATTTATTTAGCATGTATTATATAAATAACACTCTGCCAGATGGTGAGGGATAAGTTGAATAAGAGAACTAGACAATGTGCATTCCTCTCAACTGTGGTAATTTTTACAGCACATTTTAGTTGCTTTTTAAATATTTGACCACTTTTATTTTAATTATATGAAAATGTGTGTGTGTGTATACATATGTGGACACACAAGTGTATAGGATTATAACGTAAAAAATACAGTGAGTTGCTGGAGAATAGAGAACTATGCGCGTCCTGAGGACAGAAACTATTTCAACTATTTTGTCCGTTTATCTTGCAACCCTTATGATAAATGGAATGTTGTAGGTACTCAATGTTTGCTGAATCTTAGGCAAAAGTAAAAAAGGCAACATTGTTAGGATTGTGATATAATTTCTGTACACCTTAAGCCTCAAGATAAATGATGCTATAAGCAATAAAGTTAGATTTACCTTATTAGAAATGCTTTGTAGGTAATTTTAAGGTTATTCTGCAAGGAAAATAAATATCAAGAAAAAATTCCAGCATGATAAAGAATGGTACTGAGATGCATTATTACAGTTTACAAGGATAATGTTCACTAGTGGTGATCAGGGAACTATGTATCAAATCTTGCTTAAAATTATTTGAAGAAATTGACAACTATCTGACATTGAGTTGCATTTTGGGAAGTGAATTTAAAGCTCTAAGATGGAGATACCATAGGAAGTGCAACCCAACCCACACGTTAAAAAGGTGCCGGTTTAGTCGCCACAGCAATAGGAAAGAAAAATAAAGAAGGCAGTGGCAGGAGCCCAGATCCTCAGCTGCCTAAGTGTCCAGAGGATGATGATGAAGAAAATGAGAGAACAGTGGGAAAGGTATGAGTGAATCTTACAGTAGATTTGGGGTGGTAATAAGCCTTAAGTCATATCTCCATGAATTTATTTGCTCTGTCATAGCAAACAGAGCAGATGAAGAAGATGTAAAATCTGTTCAGTTTGGTCCAAAGAGATAGTCTAGAAAAATACACAGCACAGACAGGTTTTAGTTAGGAAGTCCAAAGCAAAGAATTGGGGCACTATAGGATTTATTAAATTTTTTGAGTGAGAGATTTAGAAAATGAGACTTATACGTTTTAGGAATGTCAAGAAAGAGCAGGAGGATCAGAATTAAAATAGAAACCAAAAGGAACTGCTGTAATAGTACAAATAATAATGTTTGCTATGTGACAGTCACAGTGCTAAGCATTTATAGGCCTTACCCGTATTTGATTCCTTGACAATCTTATGAGATAGATGCTGACTTTTCTTCCATTTTATAGTTGAGAAATCTGGAGCATAGAGCCTATCTGACTTGCTAAGGTCACAGTGCTAGAAGCTAAAAGGATACGGATAGGAAAAAAAAAATTCAAGAGTGAAAACTAAGCTCTAAATTACCAAGCCATATTATATCTATAGATAGCCTTCTATATCTGGGATTTATTCCTTATACATTCTAAGGTAAAATAGATCTTTGAATCAAGTTTTTCAAGTTTAAGTTAACTGTTTTTAAAATCCCCAATTAGTCTCTTATAGCATAAACCAATTAGGCATATGTTTGAGAACAACTTGGCAGATTTCACTGTAAAATAATAAGCCATGGCTCTTATTATCCCTTCCCTGTGTGTCCTCTAGAGCCTTAGATACAGCCTCCATATGACTTTGGGTATTGATTCCATTTTGCTGCCAACATCCCTCAATTGATGTAGAAAATCCAGGCTGATCTATTAATATACCCAAGTCTGCCTTCTGCAGCATAGGCTTGAAGTGAATTTTTAAAGAAGATGTTTGCAGTCAGCTGTACTTCTAGACCTTTTCTCATAGGATCACCAAACATAAGGTTCAAAACTAGAAAAAATAAAAAATAAAATAAAATAAAAATAGACACCTGTCTCTTTCAAGACCTCTAGAATTTTTGTGTTATAAAACCTCTCCAGCCACATCTTCCCTATTATTGTATATAAACTTTTCATTATACTTCCCAGCCTAACTACCAGCTTGATTTCTGTGCTCTCCTTTCATATATTACTTCTTCATCCTATTCCATCTCTTCCTTCAAAGCCAAGATCACCTCCCACCTCTGATGGTGGCCAAATCCCTAGGCCATTGTTTCTCCTCTGAATTTCCACACACTGATTTGAAGTTGCACTCAGTAATTTCATCATTAACTTTTTAATGTGGTTATATTTATATTTTATGTGACCATATCAGTCTTAGTTCTATAGATGATAGATAATACCCTACACCCCAACTAGATTAGGGCCTTGGAGTGAACATTTATTACCTGTCTGATTAGCATATGCTATAGTACTTTGCATATAGAAAACACCTAATAAGTACTTTTTTTGATTCATATCTTTAATTGCTAGCAAATGGTTTTTATTTTATTATTGTTAAATACAACAGTGTGTACTGTACATGTAAAGTTGGATTCCCAAGCTCAAGAACAAGATAAATAAGAATTCACCAAGTCATTTGGAGATTACATACTTGCCTAAAATGGAAAAAAAATATCTACCATGTAGTAATGAGGTTCAGTGCTGCCAAACCTTGCTTTCTTTATTCAAGACAATCTAAAAATCCATCTTGAGAAATTTCTTCTACACTATTGAATAGTTGCTGAAACAAGTTTTGAATGCCATGCAGGGTGAAATAAATACATCTGCTGGCTCACCTATCAGCCTATGTATTTGTGCCTTCAAATATATGTGCATCTGTCATTTCAGTATAATATCTAAAGCACTGTACTCACAAACATGAACATCAAACCCTAATGTATTAGCATATACTATTTGTTCCTACAGACTACAATGTAATATAAGATATAAAAGGAAGCACTATAACAAAATTCTATTTCCTAAATATATATTTCAACAAGTCTTTATGAACAATTTCCTACTTCAGAGATATGTCGTAGTGATGGGAAATGCAACCATCAATTCTAACATGAATTACTATATCATTTATAGAAGTATTAATATAGACATTTGTCAAGACCTAATAGCAGTTGCCAGATTCTATATTGCAAGAGTGAAGCATTGCTGTGAAAACCTGAGGAAGTGTAATCATTGCATATTTTTTCTCCTGGGTTTAGATTTCAGTTCATGTTGCATGTCTGTTTTCAGTGAAGCCTCAAGGTAGATTCTGTATAGAAGACAAAACTCAGTAAAATGATTTATCCCATCTGAAGTTCTGTTAATACTCTCTTTTGCTTCTCTAAATTCTATCCAGCCTCTCTTGTATCTAGTTGAGGGACAAAATAAATTGTGCAACAAGTATCCTGCCAAATACACTATGGTAAGCTTTAAGAGGGTATACCAAAATTATCTGGGTTCACAAAAATTATAAAGTGTGTCTCTACTAATTTCACCACTACTCAAAGATTATTAATTCAAATTATTAGTAGCAATTGCATGCAAATAAAGAAGGTATCTTCAAAGACAATGAAATTAATTCAGCTTTCTACTAACAGGATGAGGGGCCTTGTGATTTAATGCAAACAACTAAACCAAAAACCAATAAAGGTGATATTCTGACAGTGCACTTAGTATATCAGTATATTAGACATGAAATATTTATATTCATTCAAAAAATACTCACTACTTCTCTGCCATGTGCCATACCTGAATCTAGATGTTGAAGATATTGCAGTAAAACACACTGATAAGATTCCTTTTCCTAGTACATACACTATAGTCACAAAGACAGATAATAAACAAAAATGATAACTTCAGTTGGTAAATAAAACCCAACTGATGAAAATATAACAGCATAATACTAATGCTTACATCAATAGTAAGCATTGATGGCAACATTGGTTTGGTTGATCATTAAAACTCTCTGAGGAAATGACACTGAGCAGAGTCCTAGTGATTAGAGGTAACAAGAAATGCAACTATCAGGGACCCAGACAGGGAGCACAAACTTGATGTACTCTATGAATAATAAAAAGAGAAGGGTAAGGAGAACCAGAGTGACCAAGGATTGGAATGGAAGAAAGGAAGATAAATCACATGTGGTGCTGTTAAGGACTTTGGAAGTTATTTGAAAGGCCTTGGAAAGCCACTGGAAAGCTTTAAGCTAGGAACTGATACTATGTGACTTATATATCTGAGAGATCACTTTGGTTTATATGGACTGGGTAGGTATAGATGGCATTTTGTTTATTGTGATGGAAAGGTTGCAATAAGGGAGCAAAAGGTTTGAAGTGTATTAGCTTCTGTGTGGTAACAACTCCCAACATGTTTATAACTTACAAAACCACCTCTAACTCATGCTGTCCATCAGCTGCTACAGCTCAACCATGTGGATCTATTTTGTACATCTTTTTAGTGCATGTCCATGCTGAAGGAATAGCTCCTATTTAGGATCTGCTCTCCTCATAGCAGGAAGAAAAGAGCCTTACTTTGTAATTATTCATATGGCTGTCTAGATATGATTAAGTCAAGATATTCTGTTGGCCAAATCAAATCACATGGTCAAATATAGCAGAGGGATGGAGCAGCATTGGGGTGTCTCAGGTCAAACAGTACCACATTAAGTATAGGTATCCTCTTACAGAGTAGGGAATAAATAGTTGGAAGCAGTCATATAATCTATCACAAGGGGAAAAAGGAATGGGTTTAAACAAGAAGAGTTGATGGTAATATCTCCATATGAATACAAATCTTCAACAATGGATTCATGTTACAAGAGAAAGAATTATCTGATATATAAACTTGCTTTGCCACTAACAATCTTGTGATCCCAAGAGATTAATTTAATCTACATGGGCTTCATTTTATCCATCTCTAAAATAAAGTGAAATAAAATCAGGGAAGATTATCTTGACTTTTAAGAGATCTGTGTGTCCTAATTATATAACATAAAAATGTATTTGATATTATCTCAATATGTACATTTTTGCCGCAAACTGCCCGGCCCGGGCCGGCTGAGTCCCGCTCCTGCTGCCGAACACTGCCTGCGGCACCCCTGCTGAGCGATTCCCTGCTGAGCTATCAGTGCACGCAGGCTTGCAATCTTGCAACCCGGTTGGGCACAAAAACACAAGCCAGTCAAACTGAGACAAAGTTTTATTTAGAGAGAGGCCGTGTGCGTCCCCTAACAGGTGGGTCCGCCACGTGTGTGTTCTACCTGAGCCGGGCGGTTTCCCCTTCCCCCGGAATACCCTCCTACCATCCTTTCCCAACCAATGGGAACTCTCCCATTACAAGAGTGACATGAGTAACCTGAGTCCTGAAAATGGGCCCAGCTAGACAGCATGAGTCCAATTACCATATGAATGTGAATTGCTGGCTGGCAGTCAATAAAATCCAAAGGTGCCTGTATCAATATTTTTGCTGTGGCTCCTAACACATTTTCTGGAGAAAGGATGCTTAGTTGCTTAAAATTACTGAGACCTAATGAAGACTCTACCCAGCTGAGTTCCTATTTGGTATTCATTCTTAACTAAAGAGAGTTTTAAGGTCATGACCATTTCTAGGGGCCATCTCACATCTACTGAGTGCTTGATGCAGGGATATAAAGTTCTAGTCCTTGCTTCACAACTCCAGATCTCCTGATATATTAGGCTGGACCTTTGCAACAATTGCAGCAAAGTTCAACTTATCACTGTGCCCAATGTTTCAGTAGATACAGAGAAGCTTCTATAACTACTGAATTTTACCTCTAAAATTACAAAAATAAATAAATGTATTCAAAAGCATGTAAAATGTATTCATTAAAATCAGCAAACAATTATGTATAATAACTATAATGTTATAAAACTAAACTTTTCAAGATTTTCTTCAAGTGAATAAGAGGAGGCCAATATGGAAAGAACATACTTTCAGTTGATAAGCTTCCTTGTAATGTGTTGACAATAAATCACTATTTAATTTTGGCCATGTCAGAAAAAAAAAAGGGAAAAGAAAATGTTTACAGAGCTTTAAGCTATTCGGTGTGCTGCTCAGAAATACAATAGATTGATTTCATTACCTGAAGGTAACTGATTGACATTTTGAGTGTCAGTTTGAAATATGGCTGTGACAAACCTCATCCAATTAAAAAATCCAGTCCTCCCCAAAAGAACAATTTTCTGCAGCTCTATACTGAGGGACATCACTGTGTTTATGATAATAAAGTCCATGGCAGCAGCTGACATTACAGTTCTCCTTTATTGTCTACATTGCACCCTGCTAATTAGCTCAACTTCACCCTGGGGAGAGCTGTCTATTTGGGGTAGGGGAAGTTATTCTTTCTCATTGCCAGCTTGCTTCTAATTCCTTCCTGAAAAGAAAGTGTCAATCATGCTTAATTGCATTAAATTAGGTGTGATGTTTTAAAACAGCTCATGGTCTACCTAAAGCTCAGCTAAATCACTTAAATTTTCACCTCGATCTTCAGTCTCAGGTTGGGTTTTAAGTCATGTCTAAGAAGTTTCACCACAAGGAATGAAATGGCACGTGTGTCCAAGGTCATCTAACTTCATTTTCTGACCACATTATAATCATTGTCAAGAGGAATTAAATCTGACCATGTATATGGAGCTCTCCCAGGAATGAACCAGAACAAGAGGCTTAGCATGGCTATTTAGTACATTCTGAATCCAACAATATGGTTGAACATACATATGACTGTAGGGATGTGTGTAGTCTTTATTAATTCAAAATTTGACACATTTATAATCACTAAAAATTCATGCCACAGACTTTATTTGTTTTTTGGAGAAAAATTGCTAAGGATAGTTTGAAGTAAGGCAGGATTTCAGAGAGTGAACTTGCCTACATAAAGAAATATACTTTCCAAATATACTTGAAATTATTTGTTTTAATTTTTGTATAAATTCAAGTTCACAGTGTTCACTGAATACCTTCAGTGTTTATATTAGGGTGTTCTAGGGTCTGAAAGAATATAAAGTAAGATGACACAGTTACAGCCATCAAAACACTGGTAATTTAATTAGAATTTATTAGATATTTGCTGTTAGTAAAATTGAATTGAACTAGGAGGACATATCCTTTCAAAGCATTTGGAAGGGGCTTATTTACTTTGGGCTTTAAAGTTTTTTTTTATTTTGCAGAAAAAATTTGTTTTAAAATGAGCTGATTAATTCGATATTCAAAATTAATTCCAATAGATGCATTATTTATTATTATGTTGTCCAAGAGATGCATTATTTATTATTATGTTGTCTGAATTTTAGAGATGTAGTTAAATGAAGCTGAGATAAACAACATTTATAAAAATACACATATGTATACCTGTCCAGATATAAGTATGCATTAACATATTTCAGTGTCAGGCCCAAAATATGCTGTCAATTAGTATATGTTGATTTGGGTAATTAAAATCAATTTGGAAAAAAATAACCTTAGCTTGATATAATAGTCAACAAGTTCAGCTTAGTTGACAGAAATTTTCTCAATTTATTTTCCATAATAGATTTTCAACTTCCTCAGAATTCTCATATCATCTGGCAGGCTGGCTTCTCCAAACCATTTGGTATATAAAAGAGATAGGAATATTAGTAAAAGGGGGCATTGCAGCATGGAATTTATATACTATTAGTAAGTATAGACCACCACTTCAAGTCATGCCCACCTTAAAATACAAATGACATAATCACAAGTAAACACCACAATCTTCAACTTCGAAATTCCTAGAAGATCAAAATTTCTAACATCTGAAATTCTTAAAATCTAAAATCCCTAAATCCCCAAAATTCCCAAACTCATAATCCCAAATGCTTAAATCCTGATGTTAAAATAATGAAAACCCAAATCCTCAAAATTTCAATATCTATTGAAAAGAAAAAAAAAAACAATATAAGAAAGATAGAAAGGCAAATTCTGGCAAGGGCTTAGGTTCATTTTGGATTTTACACAGGATAGTTGCCAAGTTAATCATGCACTACTTTTGCCCTTTCACACATAGCACCATGATTGTCTTCAAAAGAGTACCTTTCATTAGAGAATAGAAAGAACATGGCAAGCTCAGCACCCTTCCGGGACAAAGAGCTTGCTGACATAGAATTTCCGTCAGTGTGACAAAACACATTAAATGGTGAATGATTCCTTGTTAGATATTTGACTATTGAAGATGATAGACAAATCTAACAGAAAAATCTAGCACATACTTCACTTTGGTTAATGGAAGGCAAACTTCTCCAATGTATGTTTTATCAAATATATATAATTTTTGCCCCTCTTATATCAAAAAGTTCTAAGACTTATTCACTTGTATATGTATTAATGACTGAGCAAAACAGTACTTAATGAACTCTTATTTGAAGAATTGGTGGATTTTGCAGAAGAAAATAGATTTTAGTTGAATTCTCAAGCCATAATGACAGATTTAAAATTAGATGAAATCAAGCCTTCTGAAAGTGAATTTCAAAGTGTTACCAATAGTTTGTATTTTCTGTTCAACCCAAAGCATTTGGTGGAAATGAGTCGATTGACTACACATTATGGGAATGATGAAAACTTCAATTTAAAAATACATCATTTGCATGGTACTCCTTCAAGCTGATGAAATTCCAGCAGGTTTCAGTGAAATAAAGTTTCATTTGCCTGGAGAAGCCAATGAAGTTACTGACTAGTTTAAAAATAATTGTGTACACAGAGATATAAGAAGATGCTTAGGTAATGATGTTGCTATTAGAATACCAATATTGTTTTTTGCCAAATTTGTGATCTGTTTATGAGTGCATGCATAATATCTATGGTACCAGGGCTGGGGATGTGGCTCAAGCAGTAGCATGCTCACCTGGCATGCGTGCGGCCTGAGTTCAATCCCCAGCACCACATACAAATAAAGATGTTGTGTCTGCCGAAAACTAAAGAATAAATAATAAAATTCTCTCTCTCTCTCTCTCTCAAAAAACAATATATATATATATATATATATATATATATATATATATATATATATATATTACCAAAAACAACATAGAAATTTAGCAGAGAAGATAGGAGAGTTTCATAGGAGTGCTCATGTTGGTATACTTTGAAAGGTAGGAGAATTTCAAAAACAGCATAACATATAAAAATGAATATGAATGTATTATTGTAGGAAAGCCATGCCCTACAAGAAAAAAGCAACCATTCATTGTGATACAAAACTTCAAAAATATAGTTAATGATCATAAAAGTCATGGAGTAGCCCCATGAAATTTTCCATAATCTGTCCCTATAATGTGCTTTTTCATCTGTCTAGTTTTCTCCCTTACCCTTTTAAATTATCAACTTTTTATTTTACAATTTATTCTTCTATGTATTTCATATTCACATCATCACCAATAGTGGATGTATTAATTATGTAAAGACTACTATAAAGTTCTAATATTTTATATTTTTTTGGTAAATTGGAATTTTCAAATATGATTTTTTGGATCTAAAATACCTCACTAAAGATTCATTGAGTAAATAAATGAATGAAGAAATAAATGAGGTAGAATCTAGGCTGAACCTTAAAATAGCATAATTTTTACAGGAAGAAGTCTAAGACTTTCTAAGGGAAGAAAGCATTCTAAGCATAACTTCTCATATTTTAGAAAACACAAGAAAATTGGGAAACTATATAGTCTCGATGAACAGTATAGATAATGTAAAGGCAATCACAGGCCATCAAAATTTAATGATTTATAAAATTTGATGATATATAAAACTGGGATGATTTATATAATGGAAATGAGAACATCTGAAGCATAGAATATATCTGAGGCATCTCCTTTATATCCCTGGGTGAAAGTCAACAAACAATAGCAGTACAGTACACATAATGCTGCTAAGAGAAATAAGAAAGAAATAAAACCTAAAGGAAGACCACTAGACAAGGAGCCAAGTCCAGCTGCAGTGCTGGCTGAGAGTGAAGAACATGTAGAATGGATAACACAACTGAAAATTATAAATACCAGCTCGGACACATGGTCAGCTGCAGAAAACAGGATCTGTAATAGTTGTATTTCTTCCTTATTTTCTATGAATATGTTATGTGTAGACATTAATCAATTCTCTCTATCTCCATAGTTAATCTTATATATCTCATTATTTTAAAAAAATTAAATTTACTTTTAACTAATATATAAAAACATAAAATTGCACATTATTGTGGTAGTATGTGATGCTTTGATCCATGTCTACATCATGTAATGTCATCAGTTTAAACATATCTACTTTCTTAAACATTAATAATTTCCTTATGGTAAAAATATTTGAAACCCCTTTCCTCTATCTTTTTGAAAAAGGTGAAGTATGTTCTGATTATCTCTGGTCACCCTACTGTGTAGTAAGCATACCAGTACTGCTTACTCCTATTTAACAATAACTTAGTACCCTTTGAACAACTCCTTCCTATTCCTCCTGGCTATTCTCCCCAGCCTCTGATAACCATTACTCTACTCTCAACTTCTATGCTGTCAACTTTTTTAGATTCCATGAATGAGAGATATATTTGGAAGTTCTCATTTTATGCCTGACACATTTAACTTAACATAATAATCTCCCCTTCTGTTGATATTGTAGCAAATGACAGGAGTTCATTCTTTTATATGGCCAAATAATATTCCATTGTGAATATGTACCATATTTTCTTCATCAGTTGACACTTAGATTGTTTCTATTTCTTGGCTTTTGTGAAGAGAGTACTTCAATGAATATGTGAGTGCAGATGACTTTTCAACATACTGCTTTAATTTCCAAAGAATATATGCCATTAGTGGTATTAAAGAATCATATGATACTTCTATTTTGATTTTTTTCAGAACCCCATACTATTATCCATAAAGGCTGGTCTAATATACATTCCTACCAATATTGTACAAGTGTTCCTTTTACTCTACATTCTCCCCCAGCTGATTTAGTCATCTTTTCTTGCTGCTGTGACTAAAAGGACCAGACCAGAACAACTGTAGGGGAGGAAAGTTTATTTGGAGGCTCACGGTTTCAGAGATCTTAGTCCACAGAAGGCAGGCTCCAATTCTTGGGGCTTGAGGTGAAGCAGAACATCATGGTAGAAGAGTGTGGCAGAGGAAACCAGCTCAAATGATCATCAGGAAGGAGAGAGAGAGAGAGAGAGAGAGAGAGAGAGAGAGAGAGAGACAGACAGACAGACAGACAGACAGACTCACTCCACTCTCCAAGTACAAATTACATAGCCCATAGCTATGCCCCCAATGAACCACTTCCTCCAGCCATGGGCCACTTGCCTCCAGCTCCCATCCAGTTAATCCCATCAGGGATTAATTCACTAATTAGGTTAAGACTCTCCCAGTCCAATCGTTTTCTTCTGAACCTTCTTGCATTGTCTTACATGTAAGCTTTTGGGGGACACCTCACATCCAAACCATAACACTAGCACTTGTTATTGTTAGTATTTTTGATATTAGCTATTCTTATTGGGAGAGGTGATACCATATCTTTGTTGTTTAGTTTACATGTTCTTGATGATTAGTGATGTTAAGAGTATTTTTTTCATGTACTTGTTAGCCATTTGTATTAATACATTTGATAAAAGCCTATGTAGGAGTTAGCCCATTGGAATTTTTTATGTGTGTGTGTGCTGGTGAGCTTTTGAAGTTCCTTATATATCCTGGATATTAGACCTTGGTCAGATTATTTAATTGTTTAAATTAAAAGATATCAAAAGGGGGGAGAGATATTCAACTAGGAGAACAATAAGCATTCTCCATAGATGGGTAAAGGGACTTGATATGATTTAGGAAGAAAGAGGACGCTTTTGGTTGTTTGCAACATAGTTGCATGATATTAAATGGAAGCAGAATTTGACTATAGTATTAATTTGGAAGTTTTAAGAATGGTTTAAAAAATATGGTTTATTTAATGGGGTTAATTCATCAAGGAGTGGATTGTTTTGACTTTGTACTGCAAATTAGTTATTTTGGAACTATAGGCTCCAGAATTCCCTTCCTTTGTGCTTCCCAGTAAGCCACAAAAGACAATAGCTGGGAGTTTGCAAAATGAGTGTAAATCACTAGTCATCTCTTCATCTCACTGAATCTCCTCTTAAGTGCCTCTGAGTTCTGGATCAGAAGTATAAGTAGGTATGGAGGAAACAGTCCCAGCTTGTGCACATGGTTGGAATTACCATAACTGCTGATTGTGATACCAGTCAGTCTTCACAGATCCCGCACGGATTCCAGAGTTTCCCTGATACTCCATGTGTATGTCTACATTTCCTTCCCAACTGCTAGTTCTGTTGATTACAGAAAATGCCGACACTGAGTTAAGAACAATGCGCTGCACTGAGGAAGCAGCTCCCACAATTCCATGCTCACATTGTCATACTAACCTCTTGTTCTGCAACAATTGTACTTCTCTGACCAAAGTATGACTAAAAGGACTGCAGATATTTACAATAGTAGATTGATGAAGACAATTGCATACTTGTGTTTTCTCTTATCATTGACCCACTAAATCATGTTATGGCAAATTTCTTTGTTTCAGTTTCTTCCTTTGGAAAATAAAAACAAATTGTATCCATTCCAGAAATGTGCACATATTATGTATAGTACATGTTACTCATGTTTTATATCTTCAGCTTTGATAAATTTGTATAATTTCAATCATTTTCTGGGGATGTTTTCATCTCATTATCTTTCTTGCATATGATAAACACTTCATATTAAAAAACAAATTCAAGACTTGTTTTCCTATAAATCTTTTATCCTTTAAAAAAACAAACTACTAAGAATATTACTCTTTTAACAGTAATTCAGGACTTGACACATTAGTTTAATCCTGCAAATTATTATGTGCAACCTTTGAATTTTTGACATGATATAGCAAAATCTATCATGTGCATTCTTTTTCCATTATCCCTTCTCCTCAGATGCCATTCTTCAATCTCAATCCAAATTAAGTTTCTTCATGAGTCTTGCTTAAATTTTCCTTGATACTCTCTGACACACACACAATGATTCTACTACAATACAATCCCTCATTAGTCTGAATTCCATAACATAGTCGTAACTGTTATGTAGAACTTATTATAATCTGCCCTACATTTTATTGTTCTGTACAATTGTCACCTGTCATTCTACCTCCATTTCACAAGTAGAAGGTAGAAACCTTGTTTCATCTCCATGAAGAAGACATTAAATAAATATTTATTGAAGCACTAGATGAATGAATACATGAATAAATATAGGAAAAGGAGTTGAGGAATAGAATGAATGGAGTACGCTGTGAAGTTAAGTGGGTAAATATTATGTCATGAGAGAATCTATGAGAATTGTAGCTACAGAAAGATACCAGATAGCTTAAAAAAAAATAGAGACATAATATTGGTATAGTTTTAGTGGGGTACATCGTGGTAATTCAATACATTGTCTGTACTCTGTGATAATCAAATCAGGGTAATAAGCATTTTGATCTCTCCAACATTCATCACTTTTATATCTTTGTAACTCTCCTAACCATTTTGAAAAATGTCATAAATTGTTTTAACCAATAGTTACCCACTGTGATAAAAGAACCAGAAGTAATTCTAACTGTGCTTTAGTATCCCTTACTGAAATTCTTTTCGTATCCCTGCCCCGGCCTTCTCAGTTTCTAATGAACAGTATTTCACTCTTTCCATCCATTCTTCTATGAGATTGATTTTTAGTTTCCACAAATGAGTATTTGTCTTCCTGTGTCTGTTTTATAATACTAGCTGTTTTTTTCCTCTTGTCTCACTGAGAGAGAAAATAAATGTGCCCATTTCTACCACCCCAAAGGAAATTTTAAAATGGCCCCCCCCATACCTAGAGGGAAAAAATGATTAGAATTTAAAAAAAAAAAAAACAATGTAAAAAACAGCAGGTATCAGTGTACAAAAATAGATAGGAACTAGGATCAAATTTGTTTTTATAAGAGAACAAAAACTGGGTTTGCAAGTGATGAGAGAAATTATGGTTCACCTCTTTCAATGAACTTTGTACAATCAAATATCCACCTTCAAAGGACTATAGAATGCCCACAGTCTGTTTTAAACTCCATAACCTTTGATTTAAACATGGATAAATGTATTCACAGTAGGCATTTTGACTTTGACCATGGCATTTTTGTTTTGACCATGAAAATTCTCAATTTTATGAATGTCTTTTTTCCTCCTCTGCCCACATCCCCACATTCAGTGTGTACGTGGGTCCACTCAACCTATAAAAGGGGACTCTGTATGAGTAACTTGCCATCTTGTTATTTTCATGATGAGTTCACAACATTAAAATAGAGATTAGGGGTACACTGAACATAGTAACCAGATACCAATTAGGCTAGGTGTCTAACTGTAGCCTTTATGAAACTGGATAAATTCTTCTTTTCTATCTTTGCGGGCTCAGGCTAAAACCCTCTGCCTCTGAGGAGATACAGTTATACAAACAAGCTTCCCAACAGAATAGCACCACGTCCCTCAAATTCAAGAAGGCTACATGCAAGTGGCAAAAACCCCACATTAAAGTAGAAGCCATGCTCCTACCTGTCTGATAAGGATGCAGAGACACTATCAAGGGGGAAATGAGGGCAAAACTTCAGTCCTTCAGGGACTACCCCTGGCAAGAAAGGGTGAAATTTCCTCAACATCTGATGCTTTTGTGGTTGGAGCAAACCAAGTGGATATCTGTACTGAAAAGACCTGTTTGTGACCTCAAATTATGTCGTAGTAACATTAGTGTCAGAGATATCTGGGAATCTGAACTTTTTGTGAATATTCTTCTAAACTTCCCTGGAATTTTATGCTATCTAATATTTCTAGTATTTTCCTGTTTAGTATTGACTGTGTCCCCTAAATCTACAAATATGTTTATCTTCTCACTGTACAATAACAAGACATAAAATCAAAATTAAAAAAAAATAACAAAAAGACAATCAACCTTTCTTCTCTACATGATGCACATCTTTCTCAATTTCCAACTACTACTTGATTTATGCATATACCACCTCTGAAAATATCCATACTTTTATCTTTTCAAAGGAAAGGCAAACACCTGCTCTCAAATAAATAAAAAACAGATAATATGATTCCTTGGGAATTTACATTCAACATTTCAACAATTGAATAAGACCACAGGTAAGTAGACAATACAGAATGTATACTTGATGGTTGAGCTCTTTCCTTCAAATATTGAGTAGGCCAAAATTATTTGGTAAGTATAATAATAGAAGATATAATTGAGCAAAAATGTAAGTTGTACACTTACTTTAGAAAAAACACCACCGAACTACAGAAAATATTATAATGGCTAACTCTGATGTCTTAAGTGTTTTACAGCAAAGAAATTCATGAGAAGTAAAGTAAGCAGCAGGTAGCCATAACTTTTTCTGTGCTAAATTGTTTGTAACACATCTGGTTTATCATATTGACATATAGTGTCTGTACATAGAGCTATTTCACAAATGGAAAGGTGGTGTACTGGTCAGTCTTTTGTCACCATGTACAAAATACCTGATATGAACAATGTACAGAAGGAAAGTTTACTTTGGGCTTGGAGTTTCAGAGACTCAGTCTAGGTTAGCTAAATCCATTTCTGTGACCAAAAGTGATAGCAGAAAGGTGTGGCAGAGGAAAGCTGCTCAGTTCATGGCAGCTGGGAGGCAGAGAAAAGGGAGAGAAGAGTCAGGGACTAAGCACAAATGCCAGAGGCAGACCCCCAGTCATCTACTTCCTCCAGCCACACACCAACTGCCTACAATTACCAACCCAGTTAGTCCATTTGAATCATTAATTCATCAAGTGGATTAATCCATTGATTAGGTTCCAGTTCTCGCAATCAAATCCTTTCACATATGAACATTCCTTCATTAACACAGGAGCTTTTGAGGGACACATCATATCCAAACCATAACAGAAGGATATTATGCAAACCTAGTGAATCATTAAGGAAAAAGGGGGAAAAAACTGGGAACTCTTAACTCGAAGGAGAAACAGAATGGCTCCATTGGTTATCTGAGATACTTTATAGGTATTCATGTAGACCAGAGAAAAGTTCAATATATGAATAATTTTTCAACTCTGATGTACAACAAACCCGGGTTGAAATCTTGGTCTCAACATTCATTAATTGTATGGAATCTGAACAAACCATTTAATGTTCCAATCTTCAGTTTCCATAAATTCAGTGTGTTGTTGGAACAATTGGAATAAATACTATAGGCACAATGCCTGGCACCTAGTGAGTGGTCAATAATTATATTTTATTGTCAGTGTTTGGAAATTAGAAAAGTTGGTTTTAACTTAATGAAAAGATTTCATTAAAAATTTCAGTTATTATGGACATAATTATAAAGCTTAACTTTAAGAAATTTCTTTCTGTAAAATTCAAGATAAACTTTATCTCAACTTTTCAGGGCTTTGGGGAGGATTAATGGATTATACTATAATGTCTAAAGTTTGTTTTAATTCTGATCCACCACAATTCTAAAATCTTGGTAAACTAAGGTAATACATTTCATTGGAAGAAATGGGTGTAGTTGAGATAAACAAAAAAAAAATAATGAGAAGGGGCTGGTGATATAGCTCAGTTGGTAGTGTGCTTGCCTTGTATGCACAAGTCCCTGGGTTCAATCCCCAGCACCACCAACAAAAGAGAAATTTCCTTGTCCTTTTGATCCCTCTTAAATTTAACCAGTGCCCCCAAGGAGGCTTTCCATGCCTCTGTGTACAATCTGCTTATGTAGGCTTTGAACTAAATGATAAAAATATCTTTTGCTGGTTTTACTCATTTCTAATCTTTTGGGAGTAACTGCTTTTTCTTAGCTCTGTATATCCTCAATAGTAAATGCTTTGATATCTCCTGGGAGCTTCTGTGTTTTCATTTCAAACCAGGGATGGCCGAAAGAAGCAAATAAATGGTAAAAATGTGTGACAAGAAACAATTACCCTTCACCTCCAGCTTCCACTGTCCTTCAGAAACTGAAGTCAGTATTAAAAATCACCTGATGGGAGTTTCAGGGAAATCAGCAGCTCTCACTAAAGTCCTATATCAAAATTTCTTCTTCATGTTAAGAATATATATATATCTCCTAGGCCAGGAAAATAGTCAGTCCATCTACATAATAGTTGTTATGTCATTTGACCGGTAGCCAGAGGGGAATTAAAATTTGACATGGATAATACATAACAACAAGTGAGATTAGTGGAAATAAAAGAATAACATTTGTTATGACACTTATTGGCATGAACTTATATACAAGTTTGCTTTACATTCCACATTGTTCTTAACCTATTTCCATAACAGTTTCCCAGGTTATTGTGTTTGTATTATGCCTCTTCTGACTATCATTATGCATGAACTCTTCATTGCTTTATAGGGGAAAACAGTATTTTATTTCAGCAAAAAGCCACAAAAGAGGTAATTAACCTCATTTTTTTTTTCTGCTTGAGAATCACATCACATTACAGATCAAAATATTTAACTTGGGTACCGGGGAGCTCCATTAAACACTCAGCTGTGGGGAATGATGACAAGTGGGGTGAGACATCATTAGAACATACATTTATTTGGCCTCAATGATTCTCTCAAATTGTTTATTCCTGATTGATTTCTTTGTTGATGGTGTCAGAAGAAGAAACATTCATCTCCTCTACAGAATTCATTTTTTCACAGTTTAGAATATTTATTTAGCCTGGCGCTTACCCATATCAGCATGCTGTTTTCACTGGCATAACAATTAACAGGAATTTGCTAAATCTTTGATCTTGATAAGCTTCAATAACTCTCTGGTGTAATAACTTGGATCCAAGTGGAAAACACCAAAGCTATCAAAAGCAAATGATGATTTAGCTGTATTAAATAATCTCTGTCAGCTCCCAAATGTAAATACCTTCAAATAGTTCCTGAAAGCACAAATTTCCTTAATAAATTACAAAAAAAACAACAACCCAGAAACCAGAAGGTAGAAAGAAAATCATAATTTTGGCATTTTCTTTAGGCCTATCCTTTCATGCTTCAGTTTATAAATATTAAGTTACTATTATATATTTCATATTTATAAAAAAATGATAGGAAGCTAGGCAAATTGATGCACATTTGTAATCCCAGTGACACAGGAGGCCAAGGCAGAAGTTCCAGGTCAGACTCAGCATCTTAACAAGACCCTTTCTCAAAAAAAAAAAAAGAAAAATGGGGATGTAATTACATAGGAAAGCATGCTTGAGTTCAGTCCCCTTTACTAATAAAAAACAAACAAAAACCCAAATAAGAGTCTCTTAAGGAAATATTAGTATTGCTCTTAAATATTGGTTATATGGAATAACTATATAGTTGTTGCTTTCCATTTCAGTAAAAGTCTCTAATCTTTTTTAGGCTGTTATTTATTACTACATGTTTTTACTTTTTACTTAATATTTTAATCTGTTAGTTTTTTGAAATATGCTTCCAGAAGGTATATCCATTATTGTCTATATGATGTATATAGTTCAGTGAAATTTTACTAAGTGAAAACATTCATTACTATCATTCAGATCAAGATGCATATTGTTACCACATAGGTCCTTCCCTCTTTTTTCTCTGAGCCATTATCACCCAAATATAATCCAACTTCAGAAATTCTGACTTTTTTTTTCCATTGGACAGATTTATCTATTTCAAACTTTATAGAAAAGGCATTATGTAGATAGGCACAGTGGCATATGCCTGTTTTATCAGGGGCCTGAGAGGCTGAAGCAGGAGGATTGCCATTTCAAAGCCAGCCTTAACAATTTAGTGAGGCCTAAGCAACACACCAAGACCATGTCTCTAAATAAAATATAAAAAAATGAATGGTCTGGGGATGTGGATCAGTGGTTAAGCAACCCTGGGTTCAATCCCTTCTACTAAAAATAAAAAGGAATTATGTAATTTTTAATGTCTGGCTTGTTCAATAAACCTGATGTTTGTGACATTCATCCATGGTGTTTACTATTTACTGACATGTATATTTAATTTTATGAATATGTCACAATTTATTAATTGCTCTCTCAATGAATATTTGGGTTCTTATCAGTTCTGTTCACTATTATCAATGTTGTGATCTTTCTCATGCATGTAATTTTGATGGACTTCTGGTAAGGTTCTGTTGGGTATACACCAGGAGTTCAGCTATTAGAGTATGTGTGTAGCTTCAGGTGATATTTCCAAACTTTTTTTCCCAGGTGAGTGAACCAATTAACACTCATACCAGTGGTGTATAAAATATCACTTAATTCATATTCATGCTGAAATTGTATGTGTGTGTGTGTGTGTGTGTGTGTGCATATCACAGTATCACACTGTGTATTTGTTTTTCCACATGACTAATGAGGTTTTTAAAATTGACATATTCTAGATTACTTGAATATATTCTTTGGATTAGTCCCTTTACCTGTTATCTCTCTTTTTCTATAGGATTTGTGGGCATTCTTTATGTAACCAACAGATAAGTACTTTGTTACATCTATTATAAGTAGATTTTCCTATTATGTGACTTGCCTTTAAAAAGTCCTATTTAAAAAATGTTTGTCTAATTCAATGCAATAAAGATATACTTCTTTGTTAGCTTTCTTGAAATATTACACTTTTGTCCTTCACATTTGAATCTACAACAACAATAGGAGTCAGATTTTTGTTGATGCTGTGGAGGAGTTTTGCATCATACACCCCTTTAAATATAAAATTCCAGTGATTCTAGGTTTACACAAATTTTAATGAAGTCAGAAGTCATGCTTACTTTTTGCTTAAAGATCATATGTCTTTTTTCTTTTTCTCTTCAGGACTTTTGCATTGTCTTTGACTTCTGCCTGTTTTTCCACACCTATTTGTGTGTGTGTGTGTTGGGGTGCTTGATTTCTTTTGAGCATCTTGAATCTGTGACAAGAGCCAAACACTTAGTTTCTCTTTGACTATTTCTTTTATCATATTCCTTCTTACCTCTTTTGTTGAGGATACAACTGCATGTGCTAGGTCTTTTTAACAGTTTTGGTTCTCTTAAAATTAACCCATCTCTTAGTTTTCCAGTTCTGTTTTCTACTGCCATTAATTCCATCTGTTGAATCTTTTAACTTCAATAATTTATTTTCAATTACTATCTATATTTGTTTCTTTCTTTATAGATGTAGTATCTTTGATTGAATGCTTCAAGTTTTCATACAGTTCCTGAATATATTGATGAGTTATTCCATACATTTTCCCATTGCTTTATTTGTATTCTTATTTGCCATGTGCATAATTTCTTGAATGTCTGATAAGTTTGATGTTTTATGCTGGGTGTTGTATCAAAAAAAAATTGTAAAGAATTTAATAATGCTGTCTTCCTTCAAGAAGATTTAACTGTCTTCATAAAAGGTAGTTCTATTCAGACTTTCTTCATCCAATATGGGATAAAAATAGAAACTGGGTTCAAATTTGTTAGAGATGGTCTATTTTTGGTTTGGTTTCAAGGATCTCAAGTTAAAGCATAAAATGTACCATTTGTGACTGGCCTAAAGATTATGATGATCATCAGGTATACAAAATACCACCATGGGGCTAGGGGTGTAGTTTAATGGTAGTGCACTTGCCTAGCATATGCAAGGCCCTAGGATGGATCCCCAAATCCACTAAAAACAAAATACCACCAGTCAGAGAGTGAGTACTCATGGGGATCAGATAAAGTTACAGTTAAACTTTATCTTACAGAGGACCTAATATATCCACAAAGGGTACTTGTTTCTTTAGTTCCTGAATACTTAATGGACAACTTTGGTTAAATTCCTATAGTAAAAGAGGTTTTAAAGTCTAGAAATAAATATTTCATCTTGTTGTAGTTCATAAGAAACAGATACATACTGGAGAAGGAAGCAAATCTCAAAAACAGGTCTGCAGGAGGCTAAAGAGTTAATATGAAAATGTTTGGAGGGTAGAATGAAATCTCCTGCAGTTGTTTTGGGCTAAGGAGAGAAGAAAGAGCCATCATCCCTCAATCAAATGCCCAGGAGAATTACTGCTGAGAAAGAAGAATGAAGCAAGGAGCCATCTTGTAATTTTCATGCATTCTTGGTCCAGCTTAGTCTTGGTTTCTTTGAACTGACCAGATTCCCATTCCTTTGGTGTATCTATGTTCCATTTGCTACTTGTATAGCTTGTGGAGTACAACTGAGATACAATGATACCCCACCAATCTCCAAACATGATATTGATGCAATGAAGTCAAAGACAAAATACTATACCTTTTATGTTTTCAATTGTATAAAATCAAAATGCTGACAAAAACACTTTCTGCTATCAATTGGAATAAATTTACCATTGGACAGCATATGGGTCAAAATGTTCTCTCTCTTGAATTAAGTGCTGTTTACATGGTTTTATTCAGCATGCGAATATTCACTAGGCTATTCACTTATGATATGTTCTCTTTTCTTTATGCATATTATATTCCAGTGAAATAATCATAAGTCCACTGACAGAGTGTGAGAATATATTCTTCATGCATTTTTATGATAAAGGACTTTGGTCCAAAACATAAAAATTCTTACACATCAATTTTAAAAAGCAACTATAAGGGTGAAAATGGGAGAAAGACTTAGACACTTCACACACACACACACACACACACACACACACACACAAGAATAGCTAAGAGCCAATAAACACATCAAACAATCCTTGATCTTATGTGTTATATTAAAATCACAGTATGAGATAACACATACACACACAGGAAAAACAATAAAGGAAAGGGAAAATAAATTTTGGCCAGAACGTGGAACAACTAGAATTCTCATATATTGCTGGTAATAGTGAAAATTGGCACAGCTACCTTGAGAAAAACATGTTTGGCAATATCTAGTAAAACTGAACATATGCATGTTATATGAGCCAAAATTTCTATTCCTAGGAATATACTCAACAGAGCACATATTCTCCAAAATACGTGTGTTAGAATGTTCACAGCGGCAATAGTTGAATTAGGCAAAAAAGGAAATAGCTCAAACACTCATTAAGAGAAGTTTTACTAAATGAAATGTAACATTTTACATAATCAAATACTGCCCAACAATGGAAATTTGACATCTACAACTCCATACAACAATATGGATGAATCTCACAAATACAGTACCAACTAAATAAGGCAACATATTAAAAAGCACATATTATATTACTGTTTATAAATAAATTATATTAATAGGGAAAACTTTCATGGGCTCTCTCTCATCCAACGAGGAGGTCCACAGAAAAGGGTAGAGGAGAGTGTGGCTGCAGAGTCGCTACACAAGACCTCTGGAGACCAAGCAGGAAGCAGGTCGGATTTTATTGCACAGTTAGCATGTATATATACTCAGACAATAGCTAAGCAGATTACAGGCAGCCACCAATGCAATTTCTGCTAACTGTCCTTGCAGTGACCAATCGAGAAGTAGGCCCAAGCCCTGGGACTGCAGCACATGGCCTCACGCCTAGGGCTGTGCCTAAGGGGTAAGCAGCCTGCCACTCATGAGCCTAGCATGGGGGGAGTGGCCTGCCACTCAGAAGCCCTTAATATATGCCATGTAGCAGTATTCCATGGACCTGTCCCCACAAAACTAATCTTTCTTGTTAGAAGTAAGAATAATAGATATATTTGGGATTTGTATTTAGTAAACAGGAGCATAAACAGAGTTTCTGAAACACTTGTACTGTTTTATATTCCAGACAGCTAGTCACAAGGTATATTTGTCCTAAAATATGTATCAAGCTGTATACTTGTTAGTTAATATTCTAGTTATTTATGTAATATTAATATTTAAGTAAAACAAAATACACAGAAACACAGAGATGGATGCCGTCTCCAAAGCATTGGAAGATGCACATATGATTACTCTTTAGTTAATAGATAAGACAAATGGGACTTGGAAAATGACAAGGTGGTATCATAAACTTAATCAGGTCTTGACTTCAGTTATTGCTGCTATTATAGCAGATATTGTTTCTTTAGTTGGAATAAATCAAGTTAGGCTCTAGTTCCTGGTAGGCAGCTATTGATCTAGCAAAAGCTATTTTCTCTGTATTGATTAGCAAAGACCACCAGAAGCAATTTGCTTTCATCTATAAATGATACAGCACACCTTCATGGTTTTGCCTCTTGCTCTTTGTTTTAATCTAGTACCCAGCAATCTTGGTTAACTTGCCATTTCACATACATTGGGGGCATATATGTGTTATATTGTATTATTTGAAAATGATGAACAGGTTTTGTAGGTGCCTCCATAAGACATGTATGCAAGAGGATGGAGAAGATTAAGCCTCATGAAAACTTATGGAACTGTTATCTTAATGAAATCTCAAAAGATCCAATGACAGAATTCATTTTGAGATAATAATTCCAAATTAAATACAATGTTATATATTGTTCTTCCCACACTAAGTAAAAGGAACAAATCTTGATTAACTTTTTATAATAAAAGTAACATAGCATAAGAGGCAAGTGTGCTCTACACTCTGCTTGATATTTATTTTAGCTTTGAGAGGATCTTGTAGTAAGAAATGATTCTTAAGTTAGTGCTAGATACAGTGGAAGATGCTCAGCAGTGAAATTTTCTGATTCAGCAAACCCAATGACACTTGAAACTTCTGTAGTACTTGGGAATGCTATCAATAATTTCTTGCAAGTCCAATAGCAGACTCACAACACAGACTATTTGGATTTGTAAAGAGTTATATTTTCTTCTTTAAGTATTTACTCTATATTTGTGAAATGGATTTGAGTTTACTTCTGGCCTCTAGAAGGTCCAAGAAGCCTATTCTGAATGAGTTTTATCTTCTCATCTTGTCATAAAATTGGGCATATATAGTGGCTTTCCATCATCAAATGTATCTCAAAATGGACTAAGAAGGCTCCAAATGTATGATGAGGTTGAATTTGCAGTGACTCTAGGGAACTCATGCATCTATGTTTGCTGTTTTGTCTATTATCTCAAACTATACATCCAACTGCATAAAGAATTTTCTATGACCAGTTGATAAAATAACTAAAAATTTCAAAATATATAAGAGAAACATTACATAGCATTTTAGAGAAACTAATGTTACATACAATAACATGGATGAATCTCACAGATAAAATGAATGAAAGAAGTCAGACATTAAAAAAATGTGTACTATATAAGTCCATTTACTCTATATGAATTTTAAGAATAGTTACAAACTCTTAGTGAAGTCACAACTCAGAATGCTATTTACCTTTGGGAGAATATTTGTTGGGTGGCACAAAATGGATCTTTTTGAAGTATTAGAAATACTTCTCATCTCTCTCTCTCTCTCTCTCTCTCTCTCTCTCTCTCTCTCTCTCTGTGTGTGTGTGTGTGTGTGTGTGTGTGTGTATGATTGAGCTGTAACTTAAAACTTGATTTGCTCAAGTAAATGTTTTTTAAATAATAGAGATGAGACAGAATTTTTTAAAAAACTGCTTCATAATTCTATGTTAGGAGGATGTCTAGGATGATATATTTAGATAATAAAATTTAAAATATGTGTTTTAAAAGGAATGACATAGCCACATCAGTATTATTGCAGCACAATTCACAAAGCTAAATTTTGGAACCAACCTAGATGCCCTTCAGTAGATGAATGGATAAAGAAACTGTGGTGTATATACACAATGGGATTTTACTCAGCATTAAAATAGAATAAAATCATAGCATTTGCAGATAAATGGAAAGAGTTGGAGAATATTATGCTAAATGAAGTAAGCCAATCCCCAAAATACAAATGCTGAATGTTTTCTCGGATATGAGGATGCTAATCCATAATGGGAAGGGGGGAGAGCATGGGAGGAATGGAGGAACTCTAGATAGGGCAGAGGGGATGGAGGGTAAGGGAGGGGACATGGGGGTAAGAAAGACAGAGGAATGAGATGGACATCATTACCCTAAGTACATATTTGAAGACACAAATGTTGAGACTCTACTTTGTGTACAACCAGAGACACGAAAAACTGTGCTCTATATGTGTACTCTGAATTAAAAAGCATTCTACTGTCATGTATAACAAATTAGAATAAATAAATTTAAAAATAAAAAGTAAAAGGAATGAAATATTACAGCAACTGATGTTGTAAGTTCCCAAACAACCCCCAGATTACATGACGTAGTAGTAAAGCAGATAAAGAGGAAAAATAAATTGCTGGGACCTTGAGGCAGGAGACTGGAATATTTGAGAAATAGTGAGGATATCAGTGGACTTTCAGCTGAATGATTGAGAGGAAGAGTAATAGGCAGTGAAGTCAGAATCAGTAGTGATCTTCTGTATTTATTTTGAATATCTAATCAACAGGATTACTTGATGGAACTGAATATAGTTGAGAGAAAAAAAATAGTCAAGGATGACTTAAAGTTTTTGGGTTGAACCATGAAAATCAATTTTCTATTAGCTTGGATGACAAGGTCTTTAGAAGAAGCAATTTGGGGTTAATATTAAGGGCTTGGTTTTATGCACTAAGTATAAGAAGGAAACTTCAAATAAGAAGATTAAAGGATAAATCTGTTGTTCAGAACTGAGATCTGTACTAAAAAGGTACATTTTGGAGTTGTCAAAAATTAGGTAGTAATTAAGGGCATGAAACCAGGTGAGATTACCTGGAGAGTGAGCATGGAGAGGCATATGTTAAAGACCAAGGACTGAGCCCTAAGTGCTTAAATATTTAAAGGTTGGGAAGTTGAGGAGGCAGTAGCATGCAGAATGAAAAGTAGAGACCAGAAAAATAAGAGAAGTTTCAAGAGGGCCAGTGGCAGATGAGTCAGGTGACTTTCAGCATTTACAGTATAAATCCCTTAATAATAGCAGACTCTATAAAATGGTGTGAGTTATAGCAGAGTAGATATGTGTTCTCCATATGCATTTTATGCTTTGCAAATGTTTTACTGTCTTTTTTTCCACTTATCTTCATTAAAACATAATCTTTTCTTCCAGGCTACTAATTCTTTTCCTTATTGAATCTTATTTGTTTATTATTTTTAAGGGTACTAATTCTATGTCTTCAATTTGATATAATATTTTATTCTAGTGCATATTTTCAGGTTCTTTTCCTTCCTAGAGGACATAAGCTCAATTTGCATAAATGTTTCTTCTGTTTCCTGAGGGTAGATGTTCTGTAAGAATAGATTATTTTCCTATTCCTTCTTTCTTTCCTTCCTTGCCATCCTTCTGCATGCCTTCCTTTCTCGGTACTTTTCAAGAGTAATTCTTCATTTCGTTTATCTCTTTTATGAATATCTCTGTTTAGCATTTTTATTTATCTACATATAGAATAGATGCTTCAAATCTGTCTCCTCCTTGTCTGGTGGTTATCTATGCTTATCCAAATTTGAAGTAGAATTTAATTAATGTTATTGTACATTTCCTTTTTTAAAACAAACTATCAGAAAAATTGCTTATATACCCCAGGATATTTTCTGCTTAGAGACTGTCAAATGATGGAGACAGCATGGATTATGACTGTGGAATAGCACACAGGTCAATTTTGTTACTTTGGCATGCTTTCTTCCGAGTATCTTCAGATTAATTTGTTCAGTGATTCCCAAAGATATTCTCAGATGGATATTTCTGTTTGTATTTACTCTGACATACCCTTCAGAATAGTCTATTTTTTCCAATTCCATAAATGTTTTATTACACATTTCAATATCTGATATGTTAAAATGGCAATACATTTCATTCTGGTTAAAAAAATTTCCCTATAGAGATGTTAATATAATAAGCATGAGAAGAAACAACTGACCTTTTTACATAAGGAATTGCATTATCTCAAACTCATTTTATTTTCTCATCATCAGAACATGAAAAAAATAAATATCACTCAACATTTTGACTCATAGAGGTCAACATTTATTTCAATTATAAAAATTTACAAAAATTTATGATTAAATGCTAAACTATTTTTAGGTATATTAAGTTGGTTTTTTTACCTTTAAAAATTATAGTTGAGGAAAATAAGCCATTTACTTGATTGACACTAAGTGCAACTATATTATTTGAGCATCATATTAACTTTCCTTGAAATATCTTCAAACTACCTCTAATTTTATTCTAATTTTCAGTGCACAGTGAGTGGCATGAGTATAATTTTCTCATTGAAAATACAATGCACTTCTCTCTCAATGTACAAATGTACCTCAGTATTCAAAGAAGGAGTGAAAATCTCTCTTCTTAAAGCTTTGGAGATTATTGCAATTATAATGAAATAGGCAAAGTGGCTTTTGTTTGAGCACACATGTGACTTTAGAGAACTCTTTTGGAATAAATGATATTTGCAGTTTTCTGCTTCTTAGCAGCAGCTGCTTCCTTTCTGGAATATAAATGTCATCTGAACCAATGACTTATTTCCCACCAGATAGCAAAAGTAGGCTGAAGTCTTGAAGTTAGGTTAATAGAAACCCAAATATTTTCATACAGATTAACAACACAAGGAATTTATTGCAGCATGAGAACACAGCATTATGTCTCCAATATGCTTTTTAAATGTAATAAAGAGATCCCAAAGGATTGCCACAAAATAAATTCTTGGATGCACTCACAAGTCCATGATAAACACTAACAGTAAAGATAGAAATGCAGGGAAAATTCAATAACCTCATTTATACTTATCCAGTTAATTTTGGAATGGTCATGTCAACCACTGAACATTGCATATCTCAGCAGTTTTTAGAGCAGCCAAGTATATTTGACTATACTTAGTATTTTGCTGCATGTGTAAATTTAACAACAGCTGTTGATTTGGTTCAGAAACTTGCTCTAATACCATTCATTTAATGTAAATATTGACAAATAATAGAATTTGGAAAAGAGCATTGAAATGGGAGTCAATTTTATTTTTAATTACAGCTCCACTGACTAGTCTTGGGTAAGTCACTTGGTAAAATAAAGATGTTAGTATTGTCTGCCCCTTTGTAAATCATCAGGTTTGTTGCTGAGAGCCACAGTAGCACTTCCAAGAGATTTGATGAGGTACCACTATTGAACAAGGTAATGTAACTATTGCCAATGATAACAACTACCACAAAACCCAGTGACTTATAAAGATATCCATTTATTTCTCGCAAATTTGCAGGTGGTTGGAATTCAGTTAGTCTAGGTTGGAGTTGTTGGGCTTGTCTCCAAAGTATAATTTTGGTCCAGGTCTGTTCCACATGTCTTTCATTTTCCTTGGAGAGACAGCTACCCAATATATATGCTTCTCAAGGGAAAAAGCAAGCATAGAAGAAAGCAAATCCAATTGTACAACCAAATTTTGAGTTTTTGATCCTTACATACCTGCTAACATTCTATTTGCAAAGCAAGTCACATGACTTAGGAGAACATCAATGGAGCCAGTGAAATGTCTTCTTATGGGTTGAAATGAAGAATAACTTCAATGCTATGACTGCATTGTAACATTTAATGATCAGTGAAATGAACAGAGCAAAGCCTCACTCTTGAATTATTTCCAATAAACCATATATGTACACAAGAATATATGTGTAGGGGAAGAGACTCAGTTGCATCATGAAATAGAATTTCACATACCCAGACATATATTTCATATCTGTCTAGCTGAACCCCTTTCTTTATTCTCTTCTCCATTATTTTGAATGTTCTTTTTCTGCATTCTATTATATAATATAGTTTTTCCTTCCCACTGTACCATAGTAGACTGCAGAATCAAGACCTCAGGCACTTACTATTTATTCAAACTTGAATAAGATACCTAGATTTTAAAATCTGTTTCCCTATATTTAAAGTAGAATAAAGAAAATAAGATATATGCAGAATTGTAAGAATAAATGTCTTGATTTTAGACTATTTCCATCCATTAAAGAGAGAAAGCTAGGTCATGTGTGATGACTCAGGAGGGTGGAGCAGAAAGATCCTAAGTTCTAGGCTAGCCTAGAAATTTAACAAAGATATATCTCAACATTTTTTTTAAAAAAAGAAATTAAAAAGGGTTAAGGATATGGCTCACTGGTAGGTGAACCTGGGTTCAATCCCCAGTACTGAAAAAAGAAAAAGCCATATGCTTGATCTTTATCATCACATAACATCATTCACATTATACTGAAAAAAGTCAAACCAACATTTAGAGAATCTGCATCACATTGTATTTGTCACCCAATATCCTTAAATCAAAAGATACCACATTTTGATTCACACCTCCTCACACCTCCTAGCTTCTCTTGTACATGGATGCAGGCATGTGACCTACATTCTATGTATCACATGCAAGTAGCTCAACACCCCAGTGGCAGGTGTTGGTACAGCCGAGCCTTCCTTGCCTCTGCTGCTGTGCTGTCTTGCTCTCTTTTGTTTCTCCCTCACCCCACTCATTAGATACCAGCCTATTACCAGAGTCTTATCCCATATGCCCTATGAGATCAATTACAAATTCAAATTTGAGAGAATGTGTACATGAAGAAAAACCTAAATGTTATATGTGATTACGGAATCAGAGGATGAAGACCAGGGAGAACGTAATTTTAGACCAGCTCAAAGTTGCTCATCTGAATATTGTACCTAAAGGCCATTTGGATTGAAATATGTGAGCTCAAGCAGGTAGGAGTTGTAATAACTTTTTTGTTTGTTTTGATTAATGAGACTGAAAGCCACATTTTCTATGGCCTATGAGAACTGATATAAAGATGTCAGAATTCCTTGGAATGGTGGAGAGAAAGGAATCCACAGACTTAGGAGAGGGCAACACTAGAGTGGATTCATGTTAAAACAGTTTTCTCTAAATTGCCATCTTACCTCATAGAAGGAGCTCTAGTTCACTTTTCTTGCTGCATTATCTATTTCTATATTCTGTATGAGGTCCTTCTTTGGACTCTTCATTTTTAAAGAAGGAAAAGGAAATTTTCATTAGAAAAGAGGCATCGAGTATAATACAAAGCTCCCCTTGCAATAACTGGTATATGTTTCTTCCTTCTAAATAAAATGCCTGGATAATTATCATGAAATGAACCTCAGAGTTTTCAAAAGCACTTCAGAGAAGCTTGCTTCTTGCAGACAGTTCTCCTCCTGTGAAGTGTGTGTGTGTGTGTGTGTGTGTGTGTGTGTGTGTGTGTATGAGAGAGAGAGAGAGAGAGAGAGAGAGAGAGAGAGAGAGACTACGAAAAATAAAGCTATTTATTCCCATTATACAGAACAGTAACAATTATACATTCTATTGACTATCAAATTAGCTATATTTTATGTATTTGCATCTCAAACCCTATCTTGGGAATCCTATCCATGCCTAAAATTTTTGAGGACTAAAATAGTTTTTGCTTATATAGGTTCATCTATTTGTACATCCCAATTAAATATTAAAATGAAGAACTTTTAAGACATGAAATTACAAAAGTACACATTTCATTATATATCACAGAAATGGTGTCATCACACCTAATGTAGCCTGTGGAAAATGTGATGTGCCCTCCTAAGAGAATGAAAACAAGAAAGGGAAATAATATCTTGGTATTATTATGAAAATATTTTTGACCTTGGGGATCCATTGAAAGGTCTCAGTGAGCCCCAGGAGTTCCTGAACTACACATTAAGAACAACTGGTCTAAATCATTTTCTTTCTTCTAAACTCTAATACAATTATAATTTGAACTGCATGCATTAACCTTTAAAGAAAAGGGAATGAATATTTTGATTTCCCAATTACATTACAACTCCTGGAGGGCCGATCTAAGTTTATGCTTTTTCTGTACTAATAGGTGTCAGCATCCAACCATCCAATGATACTATTTCCTCCCTGTGTTGTTCTGTAATATATTATATCCTAGTAGAGTATCCATTATAAACACTGGAAACTGTTTAATTAGTAAGTGAATATGACATTCACACTGACCTGTCCATACATTTGATTTCTTTTAGTCATTGTGAATTTGCTTATTTCCAAGAATGAAGTGGTCTCTAAAAGTAATACAAATTTCAAAGAAATGCTATAAAGATCACTCTTCTCCAGCCTAGTTTTATTTTCAATTTGTTTCCATTAAGAATAAAATTCTTGGAAGTTGGATTTGATGTCAAACAAACAAACAAACAAACAAGCAAACAAACAAAAAACATTTGTACTGTAAATGAAAGAACCTATCTTTAAAACAGTATTTTAAGTTCCTTTTCTTCTGAGCTTTGCCACAGGAACTTTGTTGTACAATTACTCAGCTTTAAAATCAGCTCTCTAAACCATTTTCAGTCACTATTAAAGCCAACTTTTTGAAGAAGCCATTTATCAAAATTACTAAGCTCAGGATGCTGAAATGGATTCATAAAAATTGCTATTATAATTTGGCCTAAATCCGTAGCTTTACAACATTCATAGTATGCATGGGGTTACATTAGTAGAAACATTAACTAAAATTCTGGCTTCAAGTTAGAACTTGATGTCATCATAAGTAACCTGAAATAGCTTAAGCAATAGCCTTATCTAGGAGATAATTATAATAAAAGCTACTACATAGTGTATAGTTCAATTTGATGTGCTGGGGACTATGTCCAGTCCTTTATCTCTCCATTGAGATCCACGAAGGCACCTCACAAATGAGCTATTGGAATTCCCATTTCATAGGTCGGTGAAGGAAGATAGGAGAATCTTGCCAATGTCAGTTAGTTAAAAGGTAATAGAGCCAGGATTCTAACCCAGATTTGTGTAACAATAAAGCTGTGTTCTCCAATAAGTGCCCTTATAGAAAGAAGCAAAGTAATTACACTGATTAGGAGAAGTTTAGTTAGTATTAGCAAATAAACTCAAATTTGTGGTAATCCAACAAGTTGGTTGCTTGCGTTTACTACATTTTATCATAGGTCATCTCTGGGCTCTGCTCCAAGCTTTTTTAACTCATGAATGCAATTAACAAGCATCTGGATGGCCACTGGTTGCAGAAGAGAGGACATGGAGAATTGTGTAGTAGGAATAAATTAAGATTTAAGATTCCTTAAATCTTGCCTGCATCATGGTGAATTTTTGCTTGCCTGAAATACGTGTCCATGAATTTAGGCATAATTGTTGTCTTTTCTGTTTAGAATTGATACTTCCACTGAGACAACACACTCCTTGTTACCAAATTCCCATTGGCATTTCTCGTAGAAGGAGAAAATTTTCCTTCACACGAAAATGAAAAGTCTGGAAACCTGTTCTACATCATAGAGTTCTCAATGTAGATTTTTGACAATGTAATTGAATAAAGTATGGATATATATATATATATATATATATATATATATCCATATATACATATATATAATTTAATGAAAGTTAAAATATTCTCACAACTATTTTATCACATTCTTCCAAATATTTTCTCACATATTGCCATATTTAAGAAAATAATCTTCTAATATATGCACCATTAGGCTCTAGAGGCCATATTTTCCACTATTCAAAATTAAATGAACATGTCATAGTTGTAGATTTCTTTTTAATGGCAAAACACTGTAATTTGAAGCTTAAACAATTTGCAGTATTGTAATTAAGAAAGGGTAAAATGAGCAATGATCAAAAACTAAATAAAAATACTTACTCTGCCTTTTCAATCTTGCAATACCACAGTAGCCTCAATGAAGCAAGACAAATGAAACTGACCAAAACTAAAATCATGGTTCTTCATTCTTGGATTCTATGGCTTAGGTATTATTTCATTCTACCACTTAGTCTGAATTCAGATAATAAAGAAAAAAACAGACAGGGTAATACTAGTTTATACTTAGCCTTTACTTCTTTTTATTCACTTTGAGTCTCGAGTCTCAAATGCCAGTGTTAGGAATATTGCCATAAGCTGTTAATTGAGAGCTAATTAAAATTCAAATGCCACTTGGAAATTTCACATTCCTATTCTTAGAGTTTATCCATGAATGTAAAATATACGTCTGAAGAAGTTCATTTTCTCTGTCAGCGTCTGCCATTCTCCGGCACCGTGGCTCTGGGGCATTGCTCTTAGTGAGCCATCAGGTTGCAAGAACAGATTTCCACACCAGTTTCACCTCAGGATCCAATTGCTGGGCTCACACAGCTTAGTTGTTAACTTTATTGGAATGTGTGCAATTTATTATTTAAACTGATCTGTAAGGCCTAATTGTTAGCAAGGGTGTTTTTGTGTGCCTACTAAGTGTTAATTGCTACCGATGGTTTTGGTGGTAATTGGATTCGGAAACAAAGTCTAGGACAAACTGTCTTTTAAAAATACATGGGGCCTCAGAGGCAAGAGCTGATTGCTTTGCAGGCCTGCAGCCTCCTTAGCTCCCATGGGGCTCTGGCTGGCTGTGGCCCTTCCTCAGTGTGTCAGCAGCTCTCTCAGCTGTGACTGGTGTGCTGCCTTTTAACAGCTTTAAATGGTAGATGCTAATGGCTTTGCAGCCTTGCCATTCTCCCAGCAGGTTTCAGTGCCTTGTACTGCTTTAAACACAATGGACTTTGAAAACTCACATAAATTAAAGTTATAATTCCATCTCCAGTCTTTGGCATGTGTTACTTGTCAACTTTTCAAAAAGCAAATGGCTGACATAAGGCATTCCAGCAGCCTTGGGTCAGAGTATTCCCTCTCTCTGCTTCCAACTACACCCTATCCTTTCCTTCTTTAATTCATCCCTCACTCATTCTTTATCCTTAAATTAATAACCTCAATACTTAATTCATATTGGTTTTTGACTTAACAGTTAGCTACCCCTTTTTTCTCCATTTCCCCTTGACGTTTGACTTGGCTGTCAGAGGTGTGAGTCTCTAAAATTTTAAGCAGATGCCTTTTCAGTTTACATATGTATCTGGAAGAGAAACAGCATGGTTTCCCAGGCAAAGACCTTTGGCATACTGAGTACTCTCTTTGTTCTCAGATCACTGAAAGGCCAGTGAAGCGTGTTTCATTGAGAAACTTACTTCTCTGAGAAGAGATGGGGGTAGGTACAAAGAAAACTCTGCACAGAAGAGCACCTGCTGGACTGGGTACTGACTTGCCTGCAGCAAGGTCTACCACTGTAATGGGGGGAGGGGGACAGCAAGATGGGAGGAAGCTTAACTGTGTGGAGGAGCTTTGGTCTTACAGAGTGTCTCCCGTCCTCCAAAGCCTACTCAACAGGGAATGAAAATTCCCAGGTAGCCAAGGCAACCAGTAATGACATTTTATTCTGAAGTTCAGAAATGATACCTTTTGTTAGACCTCTGAGTAGGAAATATTCTGAATTACACACAACTCAGATTAAAACTTTTAACTGTGTTATTATATTATTGAATCCTGAGTGTTGCCTCTATACCACTTAACTTTATACAATGACTATGAACATAGGGCTCATACCAAGGACCAACAGTGACCTTTTCATGGTTCACTAATGATTTACTGAGTTTTGAATAGTGTTTTATTTAACATTAGAAAGGAATTTGTTATATCTAATAAACGGGAGTGTTAGTAGTAAAACCACTCCTAGCCTCATAAAAAGTGAGCTAAAAATAAACAGTTTCAAGCTTTTCTTTTCCCAGACCAACTAAATGGGAAAACCTTCTACAAAGCACAAAACAGAAGGAAAATGTTTTTATGTTCTTCATAAAGAGACTTTGTTCTTTTCAAGAGGAATCCTAAATCCTAATAAAACCATGGGCTCTGAAGAACATTGGTTTGCCTACATCTCACCTGGCATGTTCCAAACCCCACCCCTGCCACTTCCTTGATAACAGTGAAGATTAAGGGGTGGAGGGTGTTTCCCTAACACTTCAGTTCCACTCCGCACTTCAGAAGCAATGGAGCTCCCCTGCCTGTGTGGCAGTGTTTACTCCCCAGACATGAGAACATTCCCAGATGCAACTCTCAAAATAACAAACATTCTGCTTTGCCTATTTCTCCCTTCTGTTTATGGTTTGTTGTTTTTAATCGCTAGCAATGTTGCCACTTATGGGAAATAAAAGCTCATATTAGCAAGTTCCACTTCCAATCTGTAGGAATTCCATTCCATTTTAGTTTTCTTTTAGATAGTATGTGAAGTCAACTTTCCACTACTCCTGTGGTATTTTTTAAAAGACTTAAGCATCTATTGAGGAAATAACTTCTAAACTCTTCCAGGATACTGATGTATGCACTTTTAGTTAGGATACTTTTTTTTTCAGTTACAACTCCTAATTTATTTGATTTTATTTTCTGGAAAAAAATAAAAACTTGAATGTGGTGTTATTTGGAGAATGAATAGAGGTAGAAGAATTATTTCATTATTATCATTTATATAAGAGAACACACATTGAGTTCCTGTGTTTAATATTTACCGCTAATTTTAATACTTCCACATACAGATTTTATACCCTTCTGCACTGGTGGTACATTTCATAGCAAAAAAGAAAGAAGTAGCACAAATGTTTAATATTTCAGAAACATGTTAAATTTTTAAAGATGGAGGCTTTTGTAATGACTGTTAAGCTAATCTAATCGAATTCTGTTGAGTGGCTTATTTTGAGGAAGAATTTAGAAGACGGTACAGCAACTAGCCAGAAGTCTTATTTAAGCATGTAGTAAAAACTTTCTCAACATTTAGTGCTTGTACATTAATTATTTACAGCTAGATGTACTTACAAAATTCTCAAATCTAGTAGAGATAAGAAATCAAAATACCTAAAAATTAGCACATTTTTTATTCAAAGACTCAGGATGACTATAAACTCCTGCCTTTGGCATCACTCTTGAATCATTTTTAAATTCTGAGAACACCGCTCACTTCTTACACCTTTCATATATTCATAATGAAAGACCCTAGCCCAGTTAGTCCAGTTACCTAAGGCCAAGATATGAAATCAAGATACCGGGTTTGTCATAAACAGGCTCAGGCGCCGGATGTGCTTTCCATATAACCAGTTGAGAAAGGACAGAGCACTCACATCCTGAGGCATGAATGAATAAACAGGAACAGATAAGCAGGAACAGAAAGAATAGAATGCAGACCTGTGGTTTTTGGAATGCAGACCTGTACCCCCTAGGTGGCCTGTATGCTAGATTTAAACAAACCAATAAGAAACCTGTTGCTTCCCGCGCGCCGCGAAACCTGTCCCAAACCCTATAAAAATCTCTGTATCCCCAAGCCCGGTGTGCCAGCTCACCAAAGCTCCGGCTGAGGTTCTGCTGGGCACCCGCAGGTGCCTGTGTCTCAATAAACCACCTCGTGCTTTTGCAGCCAGTGTTTCGTGTGATTCTCCTTGGACAGGGAAACGGGGGTCTTTCAGAAACGGGGTGCCTTTCAATAAGACATACTGGTATTCTTACTGACGGAAGACATCCACAATTTTTAGAAAATTATTTTGAAAGTAGATTGAAAATAAATACACTTTTACTGTTATTACTATTTGAACACATGTGCCTCAGGAAAAAAAGGTTGGAGGCTGTAAGGAAAGTGAAACTGGTTGTTAACAGTCAAATGCAAAAAAATAAAAATTCAAATTGATTGAAAGGCAGGAGCTAGTCAGGAAGTAAGGTAGTAAAATTTGTCTCTATGTCCTTCAGTGTCTCCTGCTAATCACTGTCTGTCTGTTTCTGCCAAAAGACATGCTGGGGCAAGCTTAAATTTTTTTTTAATTATTATTATTTTTTTTTACATGTTAGCCTTTGCAAGTTGGAAAGCCTCTACAAATGTAAATTCTGATTCTGGAGTTGAAGGCTCATAAAGTAATGGAGGTAATATTTGCCACTGATGGGCTTTCAATGTGGCCATCAAATCACATCCTACATCTATCTTCGAATTCTCCTAACTCCATGGCCTGAAGAGGTGACAAGATGTGATTAGAATGGAGCAGGAGAATTCATGAATCAAGCTCTTATTTCTACCTTTATCACCTGTGAGAAGTCAGTCTTGATGAACATAGTTCTCTCCTTATGTATTTTTACTAATAACCCCTCCTCAGCTGATTTCACAGTGTTGAAAGGTCAGTATTAGAATTCATTTAAAAACTAGAGGCACTATGCAAACATAATGTGCTGCTCTTTGATGGAACATTTAACGTTTTTATACAAACCATATGTTTTTACATTAGACATCTAATTATACTCTGTTGTTGTATGTTTATGTAGGAAACAATGTGTTGGATATTATCCTGGAGTTCCAGGAGAGGACTATCTATTGTTCATGGTCCACTGTGTGAGATTAACTTCTACTGGGACCTCTTCTCTGTTTTCATCGTAATGAATTCTGATGATGATTGTAGAGAGCCTAGAGTCTTGGTTTCCTGTTTTATACTGTCAAGTTGAAAACAAATATAACCATCAGATTGTTATTGACTTGAAGAAGCTGTGAATGTCTAAATTGGAAAAGAAGAGAGCAGGAGGGTAAGCTGAGATAGAATTTGTGACTTGAGTCTTTTCAGCTATCTAAGTTTTGGTCACATAAACAGACAGTGGATTTACCTATAGCTTTCTCTAACTCATTAGACTGAACGTTCAAGTCGCCAGGTTGCAAAGACCACTTTTATGAATGCTGAATGAAAGGTATATCGTCCATATGTAATTGATGATGAGGAGATATTTGTTTTCATAGTTACCAAAAATCACTTCAGAAAAGCTAATATGTCTTAATGCCGTAGTTCTTCCTTTGAATTCCAAAATAAAATGAAAGTGTGCAAACTTTGCAAAAAATAAATTGATAGGGATAAGTTAAAATATGTTTAAGAAGACTTTTTGGAAAACTAAGTAAAGCTTAGTGTCCAAAACTCTGGTCCCATACTGCCAGCCTCACAGATGTTACTTTTGAGGAAGATGGATGCCACTGGCAGTTGGTTCCAAAAATGTAATTTGAAACTTTAATTGGCATTCCTAATATGCTGCACAGTTTAATCATATGAAAAAAAGAGTGTTTCATAAATTCTACTTTATAGAATATTCACATTGTACTGAATGCTAAAATTCCCTTTGGGATAAATTACAAAACATTCTTTGTGTGTGTGTGTGTGTGTGTGTGTGTGTGTGTGTGTGTGTGTGTGTGTATGGTAGTTATCTTAACTAGCAATGATTTTTTTAAGTGTACAATGTGACTGGGAGGGCTGGGGTTGTAGCTCAGTGGTAGAGTGCTTGCCTCTTAAGCATGAAGCCCTGGGTTTGATCCTCAGTACCACATAAAAATAAATAAATAAAAATGAAGGTATTGTATCCATCCACAACTTGAAAAAAAAACATTTTTTTAACTGTGACTGGGAAATGCATAGAGCATCTATTTTTTTCTTTAACAATGACTTTTTAAAATTGCAATGGAGTTACTCGGGTAAAGAGGATCTTAATGTTAACATAATAAACCTTAAAATGGAGATCTCTGAGGGAAAAAATGTTTTTATGTATATTTGGAATTGCTTTTATAGTTCTTTGCAAGAATCACACATACACACTCAGGCATTCACACACATACATTGAAAAATTACACAAATGTATTGCAGATTTCCATGTACTTGGACTTGGCATCTTAGTTATTCTGCATTATAACTTGAGCTGTTTGGAAAAGTTCAATTAAATGATTGACTAAATGGTAAGTCAATGCTGTGTCTCCTAACTCTGATAAACATAACTTGTATAGTTTTTTTTTTAGAGTTGCAAATTTACTTTTATAGGCAATCGATACTTTATGTTAATTTTTCTTTAAATCATTCCCTGATGCAGCCATAATTTGAGTGTAATGAAATACAGCTTAGTGAGGCACATTTCAATGAAATTCCTACTAAGTAAATTTGATGAAGGATACTATAATCTAGGCATTGATAGGCCAAATAAAACTCATTCAGATATGAAAACCTAAACCTCTACCTATTCTATATTCCATACAAAATTTCTTTATTTTGAAGATACAATATAGAATTTAGCTCACATACTTTTTTCCCCTTTGCTAACAGAATGCACATTAAGTTTCTAGCTTGTTTCAACTGTAGTATGTGTATGAGTAAATCATTGGTCCCTGCTGCTGATCTAAAATCACACAGTCATTTCTTCTAAATAATAATTGTCATATGAGCTTCAATTATCTGATGTAGAATTTAAAGCTGACCCTTTTAAGAAAATTGTGGTAAAAGACTGTACTCAGGCTTTAGTCTGAATCCATTTATTTCTCTTGAACTTTCTTATATTCTGCTCCTTTCACATTATTAACCTGGTCAAGGATAAACATTTTGAATAAATTATTCTGAACCAGAATAGATTATTTTTGCCAGTTTGAGAGCTTTGCATAAATAAAATTACAGTGTGTTTTTCTGGCTTCCTTTGCCTAACAATAGGTTTTTGAGATTTATCCATATTTTGGTGTGTGGTTGTACATCATTTATTCGCATTATTGTAAATTTAAAATTGCAATGGAGTTATTCTGTTAATGAGGATTTTAATTTCAACATAATACACCTTAAAATGGGGATCTCTGAGAAAAAATGTTTAAAATTTTTTATATATATTTGGAATTGCTTTTATAGGTCTTTGCTAGAATTACACACACAAGCACATGTATTCACACATATATATTAAATGTATCCAATTCTGTTCTCAGGGTATTTGGTAGTTCGTTCTCTCTCTCTCTCTCTCTCTCTCTCTCTCTCTCTCTCTCTCTCTCTCTCTGCAAACAGTGATCCTATGAACATTCAAGTGTACTCATTTCTAGCTGGAGTGTGGGGCACATGCTTATAATCCCAGTGACTCAGGAGGCTAAAGGAGGAGGAGGATCACAAGTTTGAGGCCAGCCTCAGTAACCTTTAAGTTGAGATTGTTCTCAAACTAAAATATAAAATGAACTGAGGCTGAAGCTTAGTGGTAAAGTACCCCTACATTCCCTCATCAGTATGTGTGTATGAATGTATATATAAACAAATAACTATACTTAGTTTTGCTAAGACTGGAGTAGAATTGAAAGATCATAGTGTATGCACAGGCTCATCGTTAGTAGATACTTGTAAAGATCTTATAAAGTAGCTTTATCCATTTTTACTCACATTGGCCATCTATGAGATTTCTAGTTGCACCATAGCCTAATACCATGTACCCTGGCTCATCTTGTAGCTGTGTAATATTACCTGTGGTTTTACCTTAAATATCCCATGACAAATAAATCTAATCACCTTTATATACAGTGAGCATCAATGAGGTTACTCAGCTCCCTTCTTTTGTGGAATCAGTAAAATATTTCTGCATTTTACTTTAGGATCTTTCTTATCAATCTGAAAAGTTGTTTAGATATTTTGGATGGTAGTGTTTTGCCAAATGTATATAATACAATATCTTTTGTGTGTATGGATTGAATTTCTACTCTTTTAAAATGCTACTCATCAATAAATAAATATAGGTTCTTTATTTTCATGTGGCATAATTTATCATTATTAAAAATGGTTACTTATCATTGTGTCCTGTTTTAGAATTATTTGCCTCTTCTAGCACACAGTTATTGTGTTATATTTTTTACTTGATGCTTTATAATTTTATCCTCACATATAGATCTATATTTGAAGAGTTTTCCTTAATATAAAATGAGATCTAGTCTGAAATCTTGTCTAGTTCTCTCAATGACTTTAAACTCATACATTTGTAATGTTTACAAAAAGCTATGAATGTATGCATATAGATATTATTTTATGATATATGGAAATTCTAGGAATATCTCCTTAAATAAATGAGGGCTATATATTTTGTACATAGTCCCAGGTCATCTAGGTTATGTTATTCATATGTAAATGTGACAGAAGCTCACTGAGACCTGAATTTAGTATTAAAATAATGTATAGTTTCAAGGGCTTATTAAATGACTCATTTACTAGGTCCACAAGTGAATCAATGTGGAGCATGGCAGGACTGATGTGTATTATTTGCCATAGAGCTGCAATTTAATATTCAAACTTTACCATATAGGAAACCGAGAGAAAGGTCTCTACCATGTTAAATATATTTTTCAGATAAATATTAATTGCTACTCTGAATATAAGGTTTCTAGCTAAGGATTAAGTGAAGGAAATATTTAAAATTCGTCAATTTCATACTTTTTCATCATTTTGAAGCTAGGAATGCAATATGGAGCTGCTAGAAACTACTATGGGAAAGATGTCATCTAAATAAAAATGGAGAACAGATCCTGAGCCAGTGATAGCACTAAACACACTTAACTGTTTTGCTTTGGTTAAGTCAAATAGTGTGCTTTATTGTGGTATGTCTCAGCCACTGTAGATATTGCCAGTGATTATAAGTAGTGATATAGTCATGGATTGCTTTATGAAATGAATAGAATGTTCTTTTTTCTCATAAAAAACAGGAAATAAAAAGAGAAAAGAGTCCTTGAATTACCTGAAACCTTACAGAAGCTATATACAGTCAGTAGAATATTTTATAATCTGAAAGAATCATAATTCTGAAAGAATGTTTTAGACTGAAAATATCACTAAATTCTGTGTAAATTTAAATACATATATGTTAAATTCATATAGATTATTAAGTCGGATTCAAGGATACATCCTCATTTTTTAGACAAATCCTATAGAAGATCAATAACATCTTCTTGTTGCAACCTTTTTTTGAATTCACATTTTGTAATTTTGTATCACTTGCTGAACTCTCATAAATTAGCATTTGACGAATTCTTCAGCATGCAAGTGTGTACATTAATTATATTGAAAGAAAATGAATAGAACATTATATATTATAATCTTCTTTGGGAGAAGTTATCATCATGGTTAATTATCATAAAGGATTAGTGAGGCAGAAGTTAGGTTTCGTTTTTAGATAGGCCCGATAGTTTTGCCTTGCAATATAACCATGAACAATACCCTAACACCTTTCTGATTTAATAATGAGCACAGTGGCTCAATCAATGCCAAGGCCCATGTGGGAGAGTTCAAATCTATCTGTGTACTGAGAAAATAATTCCAAGTTGTTATGGTTTTGAAGTGAGGTGTCTGCCAAAAGCTCATGTGTGAGATAATGCAAAAAAAGTTCAGAAGAGAAATGATGTGGTTGTGAGAGTTTTAACCCAATCAGTGATTTAATCCCCCTGATGGGATTAGCTGAGTGGTAACTGAAGAGGTAGGCTATGACTGGAGGAAGTGGGAATTGGAGGTGTGGCTTTGGGGTATGTATTTGCATCTGGAAAGTTGAGAACTCTCTCCCTTCTTTCTGATCATCATGTGAGCTGTCTCCCTCTGCCACACACTCTGCCATAGCCCCACGGAATGGAGCTTACTGTTTATGGACTGAGATCTCTGAAACTGTGAGCCCTCAAATAAACTTTCCCTCACCTAAAATTGTTCTGTTCATGTCTTTTAGTTACAACAGCAAAAAAAAAAAAAAAAAAAAAAAAAATGCTGACTAAAACACTAATACACCTTTTTCCTAATGGCAAATACATAGGAACATATTCGTGTAAGAAGAACCCATACTATTGAACTATCAGCAACTGGGAATCAAAATTATCCAGAAAAGAAAAAAAATGTGGTTGTTTATCTAAGTTGCTTAGTCCTCCTTCTTAACTAACCAAATTCTTATTATTTTTAGGTAACAGATTAGAAGACCCTGTATCTCAAGATAAGTATACTTGACCTCTATGATAAGGAAAGGGGTGCTATCCAAATCAGGCAATGCAATATGAAATATGTCAATATAAGAAGGAACTTGTCAGATATTTTGCTTTATATTAAAAGTAGAGAGACAGGAGGAGTGTTTACTCTCCTAACTTATTTTTATGACTTTTAGGGTAATAGGGTTGCTTAGAGTTATAATAGCCACATTGTAACCATGAGACAACATGTCTCAGGATAAAAATTCAACACATAGAAATGTCAAAGAGGAAGAGCAGAAAGATCTTGTGATCTTGATCAGTTATTGAGTAGATGAGCTAATGTCAACTGCTGCTTACCTCCATATTTCTTATAACACAAGAAAAATGCTTATGTGATTAAACCATGTGTTATTATAAATAGATTCATTTCTACCAAACACAACATGAAATATCATGGGTTCTATATGATCCAACTGCATTCATCATGTGTCCATTGACTATTATAATATGCAGGAAATTAAACTATTAAAGTCATTCTGTTGGGGCTGGGGATGTGGCTCAAGTGGTAGTGCGCCATGCCTGGCATGCGTGCGGCCCGGGTTCGATCCTCAGCACCACATACCAACAAAGATGTTGTGTCCGCCGATAACTAAAAAATAAATATTAAAAAAAATTCTCTCTCTCTCTCTCTCTCTCTCTCTCTCTCTTAAAAAATAAATAAATAAATAAATAAAGTCATTCTGTAAACTTCTCGATGTCGGGCGCCATGTTCTGTGTTTATTCATTCATGCACCAGTTCCTAACACACTTCCTTAAAGGTAAAAAGCTTTTGATAAACTTGTAGTGTGATTTACTTTCTGCCATAATGATATGATCAGTTGGGTGTAGCTCCTCTTTTTCCTAATTATCCCTTTCATGTCCAGTATCCACATGCACACCTATTTATGCTTTCTTGCTGCCATATTTCATGATGGGTTTAACATCATAGAACAAATCTGTTTTCTGGTTTCTATAAAAGAGCTAGTGCCAGCAACCTTGCAATTCAGACCTTTTTCATTTATACTTTAAAATAGATGTTATTAAATCTTAGAGTGGCTTCCTCTCCATAAGGCATTTAAAGCTGCTATTGAACAAGTGGTTATTGGCCAATAACATGGTGGTCTAAAGTGGAAGCTACTGCTGGCATACAGTGGTGAAGTGTTCATTTCATAGCAGGTGAACTTGTGGAGTAAGACTTAATGTAAGTCAAATCATTTTGAATAATACAAGAGTATGAACTCAGGACCCTTAGTGGATTTTCCAGCAGACTGTCCTTTGAAAACATTTAAATTCCGTCCCTGATTCAACAGCCTTCTCTTTCAGATTGTTGAATTCATCTTAGAGCCACCCCTTTCCATTTATTTAATGTCTACACTTTCTTCCTCCTCAGGAAAGCAGATTATTTGATTGCCTTGTACCATCAGGACCATGTCATTGAGCCCCTCAGTCGCTCACTTGGATGTTGTTTAAGTCTCTAAATATAGTGACTGTCCTAAGGCTTGTTCTAGGAAACTTGGTTAATTTTTCTGGAGTCCCCGAGTGTACCCCCAATGTGTTTGTTTTTCATATTGTACCTTGAGGTCCTTTTCTCTATTCTGTAAAACTTTTACCCAGGAAGAGGTTTTGTTTTTCAATTTTATGTTTTAATTAATAAGTCTCACACAGTTTTCTCTTTTCTATCAAGCCTGAACTCCTTGTATCTACTAATAAAATCTGAGCTGTTAGTGGAAGAACAAAAAGGTAAGGCTGGGCTTGTGGCTCAGTGGTAGAGGGCTCACCTGGCATGTGTGGGTCACTGGGTTTGATTCTCAGTACAGCACATAAATAAAATGAAGGTCTATTGACAACTAAAAAGTATTTTTTTAAAAAACCTGATTCTGAAAGAAAGAAAGAAAGAAAGAAAAAGAAAGAAAGAAAGAAAGAAAGAAAGAAAGAAAGAAAGAAAGAAAGAAAGAAAGAAAGAAAGAAATGATAGTCATCTGAATTGTAGCTATTTTGACTTACTGACTTATCAAAATATAGCTCTCCCAAGTCTGGCCATGTAAATTTACAGTAGGAAAACTGGTTTGGAGCAGAATCTGAAGGGACATAAACAAGGACTTAGGGGTACAAGTAGTCTGCTTAGACCACAGGTCCTATGGATACACACTGCAATGCATGTTTTTTGATTGGCTGCAAAGGGGAGGGATTCTGCTCTGACTCTGGGCTAATTCTCTTTTTAGTGAAACATTGCAGTTTACAGTTGCATAGCACTCATGCCTCCTTAGGCTATGATTCCGGATGCACTTACAGTCTATACTAGCCTTTTCTAATCTTTTCAGTTTTACATGATAGTGGAGTATACTTTTTATTATTTTTTATTCTAATTTGTTATATATGATAGCAGAACGAATTACATTTCATATTATACATAAACAACACAATTTTTCATATCTCTGGTTGTAAATAAAGTATATTCACACACTTTATGTCTTCATACATGTACTTAGGGAAATGATGCTCATCTCATTACACCATCTTTCCTACTCCTATCCCCCCTCCGCTTGCTTCCCTCCCCTTTGCTCTATCTTGAGTTCCTCTAATCCTTCCATGCTCCGCCCCCAATGAATCAGCATCCTTATGTCAGAGAAAACATTCGGCATTTCATTTTCTGGGATTGGCTAACTTCACTTAGCATTATATTCTCCAACTCTATTTACCTGCAAATGCCATGATTTTATTCTCTTAATGCTGAATAATATTCCATAGTGTATATATACCACATTTTCGTTATCCACTCATCTACTCAAGGGTATCTAGGTTGGTTCCACAGTTTAGCTATTGTAAATTGTGCTGCTATAAACATTGATATGGCTGTGGTCCCTGTAGTATGCTGTTTTTAAGTCCTTTGGGTATAGACTGAGGTCAAATGGTGGCTCCATTCCAAGTTTTCTGAGGAATCTCCATACTGCTTTCCATATTAGTTGCACCAATTTGAAGTCCCTTCAGCAATGTATGAGTGTGCCTTTTTCTCCGTTTCCTCACCAACATTTATTGTTGCCTTTATTCTTAATGATTGCCATTCTGACTAAAGTGAGATGAAATCTTAGTGTAGTTTTGATTTACATTTTTCTAAGTGCTAGAGATGTTGAACATTTTTTCATATATTTGTTAATCGATTGTATAGTATCTTCTGAGAAGTGTCTGTTCAGTTCCTTAGCCCATTTATTGATTTTTTTTTTTTTTTGGTGTGTGTGTTAAGATTTTTGAGTTCTTTATAAATCCTAGAGATTAGTGCTCTATCTGATGTGAATGTGGTAAAAATTTGCTCCTCAAATGTAGGTTCTCTATTCACCTCACTGATTGTTTCTTTTACTGAGAAGAAGATTTTTAGTTTGAATCCATCCCATTTATTGCTTCTTGATGTTAATTCTTAAGGTATAGGAGTCTTATTCAGGAAGTCAGGACCTAATCCAACATGATGGAGATTTGGGCCTACATTTTCTTCTAATAGGTGCAGTGTCTCTGGTTTAATTCCTAGGTCCTTGATCCACTTTGAGTTGATGTATACGATTAGAGATAGGGGTTTAATTTCATTTTGTTGCATATAGATTTCCAATTTTCCCAGCACCATTTGTTGAAGATGCTATTGTTTCCCCAATGTATGTTTTTGGCATCTTTGTCTAATATAAGATAACTGTACTTATGTGGGTTCATCTCTGTGTCCTCTATTCTGTATCATTTGTCTTCAAATCTATTTTGGTGCCAATACCATGCTATTTTTGTTACTATTGTTCTGTAGTTTAAGGTCTGGTATAGTGATGCCACCTACTTCAAAAAAGTATTCGACAAAATAAAGCACCCCTTCATAATTTTAACACTAGAAAAACAAGGGATAACAGGAAAACATCTCAACATCATAAAAGCTCTTTCTGCTAAACCCCAGGTCAATATCATTTTTTTAGAGAGAGAGAGGGAGAGAGAGAGAGAGAGAGAGAGAGAGAGAGAGAATTTTTTTTAATATTTATTTTTCAGTTCTCAGCGGACACAACATCTTTGTTGGTATATGGTGCTGAGGATCGAACCCGGGCCGCACGCATGCCAGGCGAGCGTGCTACCACTTGAGCCACATCCCCAGCCCCTCAATATCATTTTAAATAGAGAAAAATTGAAAAGAATTCCCTCTAAAAACTGGAACAAGACAGGGATGCCCTCTTTCACCATTTCTATTTGACACAGTTCTTAAAACAATGGCCAGAGAAATTGGAAAGACAAAAGAAATTAAAGAGATATGGATAGGAAAAAAAGAACTCAAATTATCACTCTTTGGTGATAATATGATTCTATACCTAGAAGATCCAAAAAGTTCCCCCAGAAAAATTTTAGAACTAATAAATGAATTCAGCAAAGTAGCAGGATATAAAATCAACACCCATAAATCAAAGGCATTACTGTACATCAGTGACAAATCGTCTGAAAGGAAAACTACCCCATTTACAGTAGCATAAAAAAACAAACTTGAGTATATTTTGATGTATTTATGCAAACATGGAGTACATGTTATTCTAATTAGGATCCCAGCATTGTGGTTTTACATGATGGTGAGATTCACTGTGGTGTATTCATATATGAACTTAGGAAAATTATGTCAGATTCATTCCATTGTCTTTCCTATTCCTGTCCCCTCTCCCTTCCCTTCATTCCCCTTTGTCTAATGTATTGAAATTCTATTTTCCCCTAACCCCCCTTGGAGTGTTAGCATCCATATATCAGTACTTGACCTTTGGTTTTGGGGGATTGACTTATTTTGGTTAGCATAAAAATTTCCAAATGAATCCATTTACTGGAAAAAGTCATAAAGTTATTCTTTTTTATGGTTGAGTAATGTTCCATTGTGTATATACACATTTTTTTATCCATTCACCTATTGAAGGGCCTTTATTCTTGATGATTGGCTTAGTTATTGTGAATTAATGTGCTATATCACTGAAAAACACTCAACTCAAAGTGGATCAAGGACCTAGGCACTAGAGCAGAGACCCTGTACGTTTTAGAAGAAAATATAGGCCTGACACTCCAACATGTTGGTTTAAAAACCCACTTCCTTAATAAGGCTCCTAAAGCACAAGAAGTAAAATCAAGAATCAATATGTAGGATGGAATCAAACTAAAAAAAGCTTCTTCACGGGAAAGGAAACAGGCAAGAACATGAAGAGTGAGCATACAGAATGGGAAAATATTTTTACTACCTGCACCTCAGATACAGCACTAATCTCCAGAATATATAAAGAACTCAAAAAAGTTAACACAAAAGAAACAAATAACCCAGTCAATAAATGGGTAAAGAAACTGAATAGGCACTTCACAGAAGAAGAAATACAATCAATCGACAAATATATACAAAAATGTTAAACATCTCTAGCAATCAGAGCAATGCTACTGCAACCACTCTGGAAAGCAGTATAAAGATTCCTTACAATGGAATGACCATTTGACCCAGTTATCCCACTCCTCAGTATATACCCAAAGGACTTAAAATCAGCATACTACAGTGACACAGTCTGTACTACTTTTGAAGTCAAAAATTACATTCTGATCAAGTCAACAGCATTGGTTTTAGGTCATAGTTAAACATTTTGAGATTTCGTTTTAGTGTTTTCCCACAATTTTTGGTATTCTTTTAAACTTGAAACATCAGCTTTTTAGTCTTGAAAGCTAAGTTGCTAGAGGGCCATGATCAAGACCTAGATCAGTCTTTTCTTTTGCACCTTTCTGAGTACCTAGTGATATGGCCTTTACATATGACATCGCTACCAGTTACTATACCTCCCTGGCTTCCTGGCAAGGTGAGAGCACCATGGTTTGATGTTACCTGCAGGACAAAATGTGAGAGTCACAACTGCAAGGCCTTCCACTTCACAGTTCTCTTTGTCATGTTGGGAACTGCATTTCTGAACCTTTATTTTTAGAGGGATTAATTAACATCCATAGACATGGCCTACCCTCCTTTATTTCTAAAAGCAAATCTTGCTTAATGGTATGTTAAAGTAAAGCAACTTTGAATTTGATCTCTAGAGGTTATTGTTTATTAAAAGTGGTTGTAGGTTTGTTGTCCAGCAGAGAGAATAAACTTTTCTCCCAAAGCTTTCCTACATTAAGTTGTCACATAGATTTGTAGTGACTGACATGCCTATAAACTGCCTTTTTAGAGGGATTGAAATAAAAAATAGGTAACGTTTTTCCTATTGCAAAGATTACTAAATATTCCCTTTATATAGTGATGTCACTGTATTGCCCTGATAAAGGTGGGTACACTGGGTTTGCATTTATAGTAATCATAGTGAGACAGATATTTCCATATTCTACTAATGGTACCCAAGCTTCACCTGTTGCCTTAACAATGCTCTTTGTAGCTAATGGATTCAACCCAGGATCATGTACCGCCTTCTGTTATCATAGTTTTTCAGGGTCCTTCAGTCTAGAACAGCATCTCCATTACTCACTGACATTTATGATCTCAGCGTTTTATCAGATCACAGGGTAATTTTATACTTGGAGCAGAAATATAACATAAGTGATACTTTGATCATTCTATTCTTTCAACCAAGAAGTCCATGATTTTTATTTGTCTAATCAGTAGTGATGCTAACTCTGATCATGCAAGTTAAATTGGTGGTTGGCAAGGTTTTCCATTTTAAAATTATTCCTTTTACTTTTGGAATTAATAATTATTCTGTGTGGAGGTATTTTGAGTCTATGTAAATATTGCATTCCAAATCAAACTGTCACTCAGCAGCCTTAACCTTTTTGTTCATGTTTTCTAACTGAATCATCCATCACCATAATGGTTACCAAAAGGTGACCCTAAATTCCTTCATTATCTCTTCTACATGTTTTGTGTTTTCAATTCTTTGCCAAAATTATTCTTTTCTTCTCCCTATTCACTTAATCATCTATTCATTTAAAACAGCATGCATTCATAGATTCTCAGACTCCTCCATGGGTTTGAATTCTTTGCTGTTACTATTGTTTTGATATCTATATTATCTCAGATTTGACTAGTGGGAGCCTCTTTAAGTAACTCCCAGGTCCTGTTGAAATACCCCATCAATCTTCAAGATGTTACAGGTTCCCTTGAGTTATCCCTTCCCTAGCCCTGGAATCAGGTACTTCTCCCTCTTGGGAACTTTGGTTCCTTTCCATTGTAAATTGTGTTCTGAACCCAAGATCCATATATTACATATGTTTGTTTTGGGGGTGATATTGCTGCTCCTGTGCCCTATCAATAAACTGAACTTGGGAACATACATGTTCACACATATAATCACAGCCAAATGTTCACATTTTTTGTTTCTGTTTCTCTATGTCATTCATTTTATGTTTTTATTAGTATTTTATAGTTATATACCATTTGATATGTTTATAAATACATATAACATAATTTGCTCCATTTTAAACCCTAGAATTCCCCTTTATCTCCCTCTCTCCCTCTGAACCAACACTTCCTCTACTCTGTTGGTCATCACCATAACATTTTATATATCACTTTTCCAGGGACTTATGTTGGTTCCTCCGTTCCTCAACAGTGAGAAATTCGTTTTCATAATCTTCAATTTCCCTAAATGAAATACAGCTTCTGACAGTGCTATGCTTTCCTCCACAGAGAGATATCCTCTCCACATTCACATTGCTCTTGGGCTACTGTCATGGCTGCCCACTACAGGCACCTGTGCCCTTTTTGCTGACTTTAACCTCCAATAGCCTATGCTGCACTGTGGCTGTCTTTCCCTCCATTGCCATCACTTTCCCAGTGGGGAGTTCTTGCATACCCGCTTGGGGTAAAACAGAAATCAGTTTTTCATAGCCTTGTTACATTCATTGTTTCTGACAAGCAATATTGAATTTTAAAAGAACCATTTTTTTAAAAAAAATATTTATTTGCTGTAATTTGTTATACATGACAGAAGAATGCATTTCAATTCATAGTACACATAAAGAACACAATTTTTCGTGTCTCTGTTGTATACAAAATAAAGTCACACTATTCATGTCTTCATACATGTACTTGGGGTAATGATGTCTGTCTCATTCCACCATCTTTCCTATTCCCCTGGTCTCCCCCTTCCCCTTCATACTCTTTGCCCTATCTAAAGTTCCTCCATTCTTCCCATGCTCCCTACTCCATTCCCATTGTGGGTCAGCATCCTCATATCAGAGAAGACATCTGGCCTTTGGTGTTTTGAGATTGGCTTACTTCACTTGGCATAATATTCTCCAAATGCCATGATTTTATTCTCCTTTAATGTTGAATAATATTCCATTGTGTATATACACCACATTTTCTTTATCCATTCATATACTGAAGGGCATCCAGGTTGGTTCCACAATTTAACTATTGTGAATTGTGCTGCTATAAACATTGATGCGGCTGTGTTAAGTCCAACATTCTATGTTGATCTATTGTCACTGATGCCCGAGACATCTATTTCATCCTGTTTACTCCAGCACCCCCTACCACATATTGGGCCATGCTTGGCCTCCTGGGCATAGCAGGCTTATGGGTTATAGACTTAATTATTTAGGGAATAAGGCAGGTAGGTCATAACAAAAGGATATAGGATAATAGAAAGTGTGTCAATTTCATCAAATCATGTTATGTCCATGTATGAATATGCCACAGTGACACCCACTATTTCACATAATTATTATCTACCAAAAAAGTTCAGTAATAAAAAAATAAGGAAAACTGAGACTGAAGAGATCTTTAGGAAAATATTTTTAGAATATTTTAATGGCCCAATTTTAGGGGTTGCTATTTTTATTTTCTACCTTTATTATATTTGTTTAAATATGTCATTTTCAACATGCTTTGTATATCTTATTTTATATTTCATTTCATTTTTTCAATTTTTTATACTTGGGGACCTAGCACATTTGTAGATTTTGTTGTTGTTGTTGTTGTTGTTGTTGGATATTCCCCACATGACTTAGAAAATAAGTAAATTATCTGTTTTCATTGTATAACATTAATAAATAAATATCTACTAGATTGCATATATTCATTGTAATATAGAGATTTTATTCTTTATGTTTATCTACTCTGTTTCACCCAAAAAGTGTAACGAATACTTACATAATTCTATTTTTTATTTCAATTTGTCCTTCATATTCAAGTAGTTTTGTTTCATTGATTTTTAGTAAGCTTTTTCACTGCTCTGACTAAAAGACCTGACTAAAACAATTTCAGAGAGGAAAAGTTTATTTGGGTGCTCTGGGTTTCAGAGCTCCTCAGTCCATAGAGAGGTAGCTCCATTCCTCGGGGCTTGAAGTAGAGCATCAAGTCAGAATGTGGTGAAGGGAAGCAGTTTACATGATGATCAGGAAGCAGAGAGAGAGACTCCACTCACTAGATACAAAATATGTACCCCAAAGGTATGCCTCCAATGACCCACCTCTTCCAGCCACAAGCTACCTGCTTTCAGTTACCACTCAGTTAATCCCTATCAGGGAATTAAAGTACTGTTTGGGTTTAGGCTTGAAAAACTCAAGCATTTCACCTCTAAGCCTTCTTCCATTATCTCACACATGAGCTTTTCGGGGACACCTAATATCTAAACCATAACGATATAAATGTATACGTATGTACATTTATGTATATATGGGTCCATGTGTGTGTAATGTATATATGGCATTATATACCATATGAAGATGCATGAGAGTTTAGCAGTGTTGTAGGAGCACAGATCTAGAGTCAGACTTGCCAACTATGCTACTTAAACTCTACAGTTGCCTCATCCGTGAAATAGAGACAATTACCCCACAGGTTTGTTTTTTTGTTATCTAATTGCTATAAAGTTCTTAGAATAGAGTCCAAGTTTATTTATATTTACTTGTACAATAAATGCTTATGTAACATGTACACTCTCTTTGTTGTTTGTACTTATACATAAGTCTTGGAGAAATAAATGTATATAGACCTGAATGGGATTATTTTATTAATAATATACAGACCATTGTAATTATTATCGTCCTACTTAATATTTTCTGTCTTCACCTTTAACTTAGACTGATGTTAAATACTTCTTTTTTTTGTTTTATTTTGCTTAGATTTTGCTTTTTATTTATCTAGCATTAGCTTCACATTACATTAGTTATTTTATAACTTTCCTGAACTTTTTCTTATATAGAGCATCTAGATAGGTTTATTAATTTTTAGGAGTGTTTTATTTTAATATATGAATTTAATATATCTGTATTTATTTTACTTATTTATTTTTAATTATTTTGTGTTGGGGGAGGAGTACTGGGGATTAAACCCAGAGGCACTTCACTTTTTGTTTTATTTATTCATTTATCTATGTATGTATTCATTTATTTGCTTTCTTCTTCTTTTTTATTTGTTCTTATTAGTTATACATGACAGTAGAATATATTTGGTCAATAAGTCTTTCAGAGCCTAAGTTGCTAAGGCTGGTCTTGAACTTGTGACCCTACAAGCCTCAACCTCCCAGTTACTGGGGTAACTGGTATGTACTAACACAAATGGCTCTCTGCTTATTTTTATAACAAATATGTGAAGTTCCTGTATTTATAATACATGCATGTTCTGTATTTGTTTTTACTTTATTTTCTATTCCAAACTTCTACCATATTGTTCATGCTCTCTTGAAAGAAACACTGCTCTCTCTTTCCCCAACAAAGCAATTTTAAAGTTATGTAGGTCACTTCTGCTACTCTCATTATTACTTTTAAAACATTACATAATTGCTTAAACTTATAATTTTTATTTATAAGCTTCTTAAATCTTGCCACCCTTATGAATTATTTAAAAATTTAATTTATATGTCTTCTTACTGCCTTTATTTTTGCCATCTCTAATTCCTTCACAATAAACAATGAACTTGTTGTTTTACTCTATGACTATTCTTATATTTACATTGGCTTACATTTTGATAAATGATAATATTTGCCATCTATTTTTAATTATCAATGTAAATAAGAATGATAGCTACATAATTTTTTCATTCTCTGTACTGGTTGCATTATTTCTGCCAGCTAATTTTCCAGGACAGAATACATGAGCAATATAGTTCTCAAAAGACATACATACTCAAATATTTATTTATTTATTTGCTTTCTTCTTCTTTTTATTTGTTCTTATTAGTTATACATGACAGTAGAATGTATTTGGTATTTGAGTATGTATATCTATTGCTATAGGTAATACATCAATTTACCTTAATATATAATCCTGGAGTTAAGTCCCAGTATCCTCAAAACACTAGATATTGTTTCATGATTTTCTTTTCTTCCCAGAATTTTTTTGAAAATTTAAAGCTTAGAGCAAAAATTAAAGTATTTTAATGCAAACACTCAAATGTTAGCCATTTATATTTCATCATTAGCATTTTACCATCCCTGCTTTGCCATACATCCATTCATCTATACATCCGTGTATTCATCATTAATCTATTCATTTTTAATGTTTGTTTATAATTTTAAGTGTATAATATACATTCAATTATTTGTATAAATCTTAGATTTATACATATAATGTTTTGACAGATAGATCTCTTTGTGTAACCAAAACTTTTCTTTAGATTGACAATATTTTCCCCACACCAGGAGATTCCCTAATTCTTCTTATACAGTATCCATCCCCAGTTCCCTGAGATATAACTAACAACCACTTTACTGCTTTTTTGTTGTCCATATAGATCTGTTCTTTGTATTTTAAAATTCTAACAGAAAATGGAATTATATACTCTGTTTTCCTTCATTTGACATGCTCTTTAAAAAAACAATGTTTTTTAGTGCATTATAGTTATACACAATGAGGTTCATTTTGACATATTTATAAATGTGCATAATATAATTTGTTCCATTTCTATCCCCAGTACTTCTCTTTTCCCTACCCTCCTTACTCCCTCCAATATCTTTCCTCTACTCTACTGGACTTCCCTCTACTTATGCACTGCATAAATTGGTACATTTCCTTCTGCAGTTCCTCTTCTTTCCCATCCCCCCTCCTCCCCTCCTCCTCCTCCTCCTCCTCCTCCTCCTCCTCCTCCTCCTCCTCCTCCTCTAAACTACTGTTTTCCCTTCTATTTTTATGAGATCCCCTTTTTTGTATACCTTGTATCTCTCTAGTTTCTGCATGAGAGGGAAAACATTCAACCCCCTTTTAAGTCTTATTTCACAGAGAATGATATTCTCCAGTTCCATTTACTTACCAGAAAATAACATACTTTCATTTTTCTTTATATTTGAGTAAAATGCCTTTGTGTATATGCATGGCATTATCTTTATCTATTCATCTATTGATGGGCACCCAGCCTGGTTCCTGTATTTTGCTACTGTGAATTCTATTGCTATTAACATTGTTCTGCATGTATCACTATGGAAGAGTAGCCTAGTAAAGGAGAATCAGTTCAGAATCGAACATTATACAGGCAAAGAATCCATGCTCTGAAGGTGAAAGAATGGAAAAAGATATGTCATGCAAATGGAAACTGAAAGGAAGCAGGAATAGCTATTCTCATATCTGACAAAACAGACTTCAAGCCAAAATTAGTCATAAGAGACAAGGAATGTCACTTGACCTGCTTTTAAGATGCAATTAATGTTTGTGTATGTCAGTATGTGCTTTAATCTTTAGATCATTATAACTTGAAATTTTGTTATTTTTATTATTGGATTATCAAAGTTTCTTTTATCTCAGATATTAGGGTTTTTGGTTTGTTGGTTAGTTTGTGGTACCAGTACTGAGACCAGACCTTATGCATACTGAGCAGGTGCTCTGCCTCTGAGCTGCAGCCTCAGCTCCCGTTCTTTTTATATGTGTACTTTTTTTTTTTCACAAGCGCTTGGTATTACTTTATTTTAAAATTAATTCACTTATTATCAAATATGTTAGAGAAACATGTAAGTGTAACATTTTACATATTGAACACTTGTGTACAGGATATTTTGCCTGCTTAAGAAATACAACTTTAAGCCATAGTCATTTGATGGTATGCCCATCACTCATCCTCTGTCTTCAGAGTTGACATCAGTGGAGCTGGACCTTTGGTAACCCTTCAGAGTTGTCAAAGTAAAAGCCTGGGCTTTTGTCCTCCAGCCTTGGCCATTTGTTGAGTAGGAGCTGCCTCCAGGAAAGAGAGGGCAAATTCCCTGGTGAAACAATTCTCCTGTCCAGAAAGATTCAGTTGTGAGTTGTAAAAAGCTAACAATCCTCACAACTGGGCAAATAGTGCCTTAGTCTTTTTATTAAGTAAGTTTTATTGTGTGTATTTATGGTATAAGCATGATATTATAAGAAACATAAAAAGTGAAATGGTTAGTATAATGAAATAAATTAATATATGCATCATCTCATACAGCGACACAATTTCTCCCCTATGTCAAGAGAAACCATAATCTATTTCATTTAGCAAAGTTCTGAATATAATATGCTATCATTAGTTATAGTCTGCATGCTGTCCATTAGATCTCTGGACTTTTTCATTCTACATATCAGCTTCCCCACCCCTCCACCCCCAGTACTGGAGATTGAAACCATGGCCTCATGCATGCTAGGAAGGCACTCTACCACTGAACTACATTCCCAGCCCTCTGCCTTACTTTTTTATCCTTTGACCTATATCTCCCATTTCCTCTCCCACCTTCCTGGCCTGTAGTAATCCTCCTTTCATTCTCTATCTCTATACAAATGAGCTCTTTTTTTTCCACATATAAATAAGATAATGGAATATTTTTGCTTTTGATATTTGGATTATTTCACTTAACAATATCCTCTAGGTTCATCCATGATATGATAAACACAGGATTTCCTTTGCTAATGCCAAGTAACATTCTGTTGTATAAATCCATACATTTTCTTTATCCATCCATCTATCATCAGGTGCTTAGGTTGGTTTCTATATCTTGACTATTCTGAATAAAATTGCAATAAAATTGAGAATACAGACACCATTATAAGGTAGTGATTTCATCTTTTTTTGCATGTAATATGCAGAAAACAGAGTGACAGATCATATGTAATTCTGTATTTAAATAATTTAAAAACTTCCATACTGTTTCTCATAATGGCTCTACTAGTGCCTTAGTTCTTTTGTTTTTCACATTCACATAATTTTTATTACAGTATATTGTTATAACTTTTTGTTTTATATATATATATATATATGTAATATATATATATATATATATATATATATATATGTGTGTGTGTGTGTGTGTGTGTGTGTGTGTGTACTTTTACTGAATATTTTATCCCATTCATTTCTTGCTTTTTCATTTTCTTAAATGTGATTCTGAAAAGCATAAAGAAAATTTGTCAATTACCTCTTCAATAGTTGTTTTTTGTTCCCTGTGAGATTTCAAAGAAACTTTAACTTATTATCAAGTCAAGAAGATATTCTCCTCTAGAAGTTTTATGAATTTATGTTGTACACCTAAAACAAGGCCCTAACTGAAAGATACTTCTGTATATGGTATAAGCTATGAGTCGCATTGCTTTTGTTTTCTCCCCATATCCAGTTATTTCAGTACAATTAGAAAAAAAAAACTTTTAAAAAATGTTTCTTTTATTCATATTGTATCACTTCTATTTCTGTATCTTCAAATTCACAGATTCTTTTCTCTTAGACTCAGTTCTGCTGTTAAACTCATCTTATGAATTTCAATTTCAGACATTATATTTTTCACCTCAATAATTTTTGTTACATATTTTCTCTTATTATACTGAAAAATCATCATTTTTTTCACTGAAAGCTTATTTTCATTAATACATGTTTTTTTAAAAAAAAAACTTTTTGCTCATTCCAACTTCTAGACAATTTGGCCATGATATTTTACCTCTAGACTTATTTAACTTTTCTTTGACTTTACATGTCCTTTAATCTCAGATTGTGAACCTTGTGAATGTTTATCTGTGGAAAGTCTGGATTTGGTAATGTTCCTTTGGAGAGAGTTTACATTTTTTTTTTATTTTCTATTTTTTAGAGGGCAATTGACTTAATTTAACTCAAACTGCACCTACTGTCATGAGTAACAACTCAAATCCCAGTTGAGCTACTTTTGTGAATATCCTACATATTTGTGGTTCAAGTTCAGCCAGAAACTTGAGCAGTGTTTTTGCAAATGTTTAAGCAGTCTGTTTCTAGCTCTCTCCTTTCCAAGATTGCTCTCTTACTTCCTAGCAGCTCTTTTATTCTTAAGATCAGAGGGACTGTGAATTTCTGTCAGAAATACTGCATAATTTTTCTATGCAGTACCTGTATTTTAACTAAAATTTCTAAACATGGAAACCTTAGTGACACTGGAAGAAAAAGTTCTATTCTACTCTGTTCTGTCATTTAATGGTGATTAACAAACATTTGCTAGGTTCCTATGTTTTTCCTATACATCTAGTTTATTCTTTCTAGGTTTCAAAGACATTTGCTGAGAGGATTCAAAATCCATTTAATTCATCTCTATGTCATTTAAAATTTTTCTTAGTTATGGTGGGCCATCTCACTATTTAATCAGGAATGGTGTCTTCTACTTTATGTATTAGTATGTTTTCTGTTTCACTATTTCAGTTTTCTTCTCCAGTCATATCAATGTTTGTCGAGTTTGTATTTTCTTTCTATCAACTCACATATAATACCTTTTATTCTCTGTTTTTTCACATTTCTCTTCAACATACATTATAAAAAGCCTTACTCTGATTCCTGGTGTTTTGAACTCCATCTTTTAGCACCATGGCTTTTATATATCTATGTTCATTACCTTCATTCCTCATTATAAACTCCAAATCGAGTAAGGAACCAAACTATAATATTTTTAAGTAATGTTTCCAACATTTTATATTATGAGGCCAGAACTATTGCCCATATTCAATGTTGCTGCTGTTTCCTTTTGACTTTTATTTCTTTCTCTTGATTTCAAGGATTTTTTTAAAGGTAAACTGTAAATGTGCACATATATCCAAATTTTACAAAGATATAGGCTTGTAAATTTTCCCTTAAAGAATTCTAATCTGAATGACTAACAAAGTATGCTTGAGGAGTATACAAACTTTATTTCCTTATTTAGCTAAATTTTATTATTATGACTAGTTATTTTTAAAATATCTTCTATGAGGTATTTATTAGTATCCTTTAAAATATAATTATAGTGAGTGCCCAAATTCTCATCTATCACCTACTCTTGTCACCAGAGCATAAAGTTTTGGACCTTTATGGTTTCTGTAGCCTTAAGTGATGATTCTTGATTAATGTTTATACCATATTGATTTTGCAGGAAGTTATTTTCAATTATTATCTGCCACATTTCCAACAGAGCATGGCCCTGAAATGTGGTGTGAAGAAAGTATATTAGTACTAAAATCTTTAATCTAGAAAGAAAACATAATAATTTATAAGGTTATATAGAAATGAAGAAATCTGGTAAGCACACATTCTATCTTGAAATTCTCAGATCTGATTAGGAAATAAATATCATTTATGCATGAAATGAAAGACATTATCTTCAGAGGGTAATCAAATAACTATGTTCACATGCACAGATTATTTGTTAGGATCAAATTTTTTTTTGTAGAAAAGTCAACTATCAAAATAAGTATTTTCCTTATTTAGACCCCCAAAAGAAAACTAATATATTGACAAAGAAAATATATACACATGCTGTGTGAATAAATATCTGGAGTTTTATGTGTTTATCAGTAATTCTTTGGTTTTTTAAATGTTTAAAATGTTTTTAAAATGTTTTCTGTTTCACTATTTCAGTTTTCTTCTCCAGTCATATCAATGTTTGTTGAGTTTGTCTTTTCTATCAATACTTAAAGGTGACAAAACTAGTCACAGTAGCCATTTCATAAAGTTAAATATACATTTCAGGGTTTTTTTCCTTGTAATGGAACTTAAGATCAACAGCTCACATTTTGTCAGTTCAACTTATCTTGATTTTTGCTTGTAAATCACATATTAAGAATGTGTGTCTAAGAAATATAAATAAATTAAATTTGATTCAAATACCTTTATTTCTACACATGCTGAACATGAGCCCTTTTTCTTGCCAACTATGAGGAAATTTTCTTTGTATTCCAAAATCCATTTTTGCTTTTTGTCCATACCTGTCTAGAACTCAGTACTGAGTAGACCTCCCTGTCTAGTCTGGGATCTTCAAAATTCTCAGTGAAACTCATCAGTCCTAAATCTCACCCCTTCAGGGCTTCCCTCAGCAAACTGATAAAATACGTGCTCCAGTGACCTAAACTTTCAGTTTTACTCTTATTTTTTTCAGATTTTTTTTCCACGTTGCCCCTGTACTTTTTACCCATTAAGCTCTCCTGTCACAGTATGACCATCTTCTCTGATCATTCTATTCTTATTATAGCCCTGGATTCAAATCAGTCATTCGGTATTTGAAGTTGAATAATTCAGGTTAGTGAGGTTCTTCCATGCTTAGTGTACATGCACTTCAGCTTTATGCGGTACAAAATATCTTTTAATTGAAGTTATTTTAGGTTGCAGGGAGATGATAAATTTCTTCTTCATCCTATTTTTTCCATGCTCTTTCTCTTCTTGATTTTCAATAGAAGTATGAGACTTTACCTTCTCTGACGTCATGCTATGTAGATACCCACCCCAATGTTTTAAAAGTTTTAGATAAATAAAAAATAACCCAAGCTAATGTAATATAAGATTATTTTAGTTTCACATCTCTTGAGAAAAGGTTGCTATTTTTAGTAGTAAGAGTATCTAATCAAAATTTTAGGGAGAATGGCATAATAGACTTTGAAAGAGTGTTTGGAAGGACTTTTGAAGATCTCGGGTCACTATTAATTCACAATTTAATTCCTATTTATTTATGGTCTTTCTCTTCCCTTTAATCTTACACTTACTTTTGTCCCAAAACAACCACATGCAAGCATGTACCACATAATGGCATTTTAGTCAAAGACAGACCACAGATATGAGGGTTTCTCATAGAATTACATCATATAGTGTTGTCATAGCCATCTTCTGTGGTATAAGTATACTGTGATGTTTGCAAAAGAACAAAATGATCTAATGATGTATTTCTTAGACTGTATCCCTGTGATTAAGTGACTAACCCTAATTATAAACCTGACCCTAATCTTAACTCTGATCTGCAAAACCAATTTGACCTTTAACCATGAACACTATTTTAATGCATATCTACTGTGCATTTATTTACTTCTATTCAATAGTTACTGATAGAATCAATAAATGGTTGATTATTTATATTTAACTATACATTGCTGGTAAAGGTGTAATTTGAATTTTAACTAAACTTTATTCCTGGAATTTTTCCTGAAATATATATATTGCTGTTTGTGTTATAGATAGTATAGTATATTTATAGCCTTTAAATTATGTATGTAAAGAATTTTTATTGATGGAAAAATAAGCATGATAGATCTAAGTCAAAAGTATATATCAGAAAATCAAATAAACATCTTGGAAAAACTCAACATACAATGCTAGACCATAATACAAAAAACGATGTTTATTGGATATCACTAGATGTTGGGCTTATTAGTAATTTTTTTACATTTCATATATTTTTAAATATGTATGAAAGATTTTATTTAATTATCAATAAAACTAGAAGATAAAATATATATTGATTATATCTTATAATTAGGAAAGATATAAGTGCTTTTTAGGTGAATGCAGAGTTTACTTTATCCAGCAAATACTTATAAAGGATAAAATTCACACTTGTGATACATGTGGAAGGAAACTTTCATTTTTTGTGTATAAACTTATCCTTTTAAAAATTTACCTATGAATAAAAATGTCTGGGATTGCACTTCTGACCAAACCACAAATGCTCAAGCATATTCTCTGAAAAGTAGAAAACTAAGTCATGTGCCATTGTTATAGAAGTAAAAATTAATTAATCCAGAGCTTTCTTAGAAACAGAAATATTAGTCTAGTGGGTCAAAAAAAGTATCAAAATATATATTCATTTCCTTGCTCACAAGTAGAGGAGGTTGGGGAATGGTTCAGAGTAAGGGCAAAAAGAGGTTTCTGTGCATTTTAGAACATCTAATATATTATTAAAATAATGCCAAGCAGAGTTACAAAAATAGATCATAAGTGCTTTCACTTTTTAAAACTTATTTAGGATATTCAATCGAATACACTACATTGTTATAAGCAAAAACAAATCAAATGTTGAGACAAATCATAAATTATTAAATTAGTATTGATTTGTTTACTATAGCAATTTTGAAATTTGGTTCTCAATATATTGTCAGAATTGATAAAAAGACGTTGCATGGTAATCCCTCATTGCCTCATTCATATGTTGATATATTCTACTCAATTTCAGATTTCTATTAAGGTCAAAATCCCCAGTTACTAAATGGAAATTGCTCATATTATCACACAAACTATTTCCCTACTAATAGTAAATTTTTTATTATGAACTTTCTTCAATCTTTTTCTAAACTTGAACCTAATTTGGATCAAAATATATAATTTCCAAGTAATGTTTAGGACATTAAGTTTAACATTTCACTTATATTTGATTTTCTACTGTCTTAAAAATATTGAAAAGTTGTACATTTATCTAAAAAAAGAATCACATTGTCTTTCTATAGCCTTTCTCCAATACAATGCAACACACTGAATAATTTTGAATGACTAAATCCTATACAATTACCAGAAATTGTTCATAATAAATAGACTTCCAAAATTTCTATTTCTTTTTTAATATCTGCTATCTACTTGAACCTCTATTAAAATGTAGGATTATTCCTAGAATATGCGTTCATATTGAATTATGAAATCACCCATCAAATGAGATGAGATCGTGACTTTCTCATTGCAAATACAAAGAATAAATAGAAAAATTAAGAAAAAAATTGTACATATATTGTTATTTACATAGGAAAACCTATTCTGTCTGATGAAGTACTCTTTTATTTTAAGTCAGAATTTTGACATAAGCATAATATGTTATTATGGAAATCAAGCAAAAAATAAGATGATACGTATTTCCTTTGAGGCACATTTTAATTTGGGAGAAAATGAGAATAAACTATTTTTGAAATTTGCATGAAGAAACTTTTTTAAAAATCAAGGTTTAAAAAAAGGAGGATTATTGTTTCATTCTTCATGGTAGTTGTGTACATTTTCTAAAAATGTCTCTACAAGTGTGGTGTTCCTCCAAGTCAGTTCTGAGAGGCTATAAAATTTCCATTGAAATGTGTTCAATAAGGCCAAAGAGCACCAGTGCTTCAGGTTTTCCTGTTTATCCTTCTCATCACACCCCTTTAGCTCTCCAAGGACAAAACATCCTCAGTGCTCCACTGCAGCTAATAAGTCACTTTTCGTAGCTTCAAAATGTCAATTCCAGGAAAACATTAACATCCCAGAGAAGCTTCTTTCAATTTCTCAATTGCTCGTATCTTTCATTCCTGATGCTGTCTATCTCAAAGATTTCTGAACCAACTACCTCTAAAGCACACATTTACTGAAAACATTTATAAAGTGAATGTTTAAAAAAAAAAAAAAGAAAACTGTCACCCTCTGTAGGAATCTTTGTGGCTTCTCTTCACTGTGTAACCCTGACATTTCAGTAATTGCTTCAACCTTAGTGCGGCCAGGCTTTGTGCCTTTCCTAGATGAAACATTTCCTAGACTCCTTATTTTAGAAGTTCTCCACTTTGATTACTAAGGCACTAAGTTTCTCTTCTGCCCTGACCAAGGCTGCTTTTAGCCCATCAATATATCTGAATCAAGTTTTTCCTCCGTGAAAATGGAGTACCCATGGCAAAAAAAGTGGTTTCATCATTTTCTATCTTCTTTTAAGGTAAACTAAATTTATTTATGAAAGTCTTTTTTCCTTCCTTTTTTTCAATGAAGCTGATTGACATTTTGTACCAACTACAAAACTACTAAAAAGAGATATTTATTATACATGTATATATTTATAATACATATGTTAGTAGATTATTTATATAATTTGTTGACAAACAAGTATGTTTCAAATTGATATAAAACCCTACAATAATTATAAATGCTTTAGGAAGACATATGCTAGAATTAAAAAAAAAAAAAAAGAATAAGTCTCCACTGTCATCTTACCTCCAGGCAGCAGACACTTTTTAGGGTCTTTGAGGGTTGTTAGAATTATGAACTGCTATATTTTCCAGAGAGATCAAATGCAATTGCCAAATAAGTTTGTGGATAATAAAAAATGAGATCAAGACACCTAATTAATCACCTATGAAAGGTGTGATTGTAAATCCTCAAGTAACAATAGTAATTGTTTTATAAAATTTAAAACTTTGGGAGTCACTTGACTATATTATTCATAATACCTCTTGCTTGGGAAATATCCCAGAATGTTGCCAATAGTGCTGGACAATATTGTAACAGGTAACCTTTGTGTATTTTCTCATTCTTTTTATTCATAATCATTTTTGCATATTATCAGCTAAGCATTCTTTATCATGCCTTTAGGAAGAGATAATGTCAGTAAAGGAAGAGGGGGAAAAAGAAGTCTATTCCTGGGTGTTTGAGTTCCATAAGTTGGACCATTGGCATCCAGGTCATGAGTAATAGGTTTGAGGTACCATGATGGATCTTAGCTAGGTTCCCTTGCTCCAAACTCTACTTTTATTTCTGTTCTTTACCAGGTATTTATCTGAACTTTATCATGGAATAGGAGAGGTGGGGGTGGAAAAAAGAGCTTAAATGTTAATCTTAGTGACTCAAAATTTTTTTGCCAAGTTTAATTGCTAAGGTGAATCCAGATATTATTGCATACTTCTAGATAAAAGGGGCTTAAGACAGACTTCTAGATTCCTCCATAGACAAGGAGTGCCCAGGATCAGTAAGCCTGATCTCTTGTAGTCCTGGGTAACAGAGAGTAATATAGGGTCTTGGGCAGTCCTGTCCCATATCTTCATACTCAAGAGGAATGCCAGAGCAGGATACAATAGCAAGATCCAAGAATGGTGCCAGGTTCAAGTATGGAACTAGTCAGCATTTTTTTTGTGTGGGCTAAGTTTCACTGAATGCTAATTAGAATAGATACTGAGCTAAACTACAAATTTTTTTATTGATTAGACCATTTCTCAAATACCAGAAATTTAGACAGGTTCTGACTATATGGTCAAAGGCAATAATTCTGAAAAGAGGTGTCCTTGGTCTAGGAGAGTAAGAACTCATAATAAAAATTTAAAATTAAGTAGTGATACAGAAAAACAAAGTTATATTTTCTTCCCTGAGTTAGTAAACTAAGAGTATGAAGCCATATATCTATCATTTATATGGTAGCAAGCTAAATTCCTTGATGTATATCTAATATAGAACCATTATTTCAAGTTACATCTAAAATCAAAACAGAGAGATTGCCCTAAGAACATTAATATCAGAGGAGAAAAACAAAACCTTTCTAATAATTTTCAGAAATATTAAGTCAATATGTTAGGTTCACTATTGTTGGTCCTAGACAAAGCAAAGAAAAGATGGTAGCTATTTTTTTAAATTTGGCAAGCATAATAGATAAAGAAGTGAGAAGTGTTCCCCCTTGCACTAAATATCCTTCTTTGTTTCTAACTCTATGAGGCTCTGGAAAAATACAATAATATTTTTGTTATTATTTTTGAGGAAACTAGAGATTAAGGTAGATATTTTTCATAAACATCTGGGAGTAGTATTTCTCATCTTTTTTACTTCCTACTTCTTTTCTTTTTTTAAAAAAAATCTATTTCCTCATCACTGTTTTGTTTTTCTCCTTAGTTGCTCTTTTTTCTTTCTCTTTCAGTCTTATGTATCATCATTATCATACCTGTTGCTCATTCAATTTCTCCATTTCCCTCTCCTCTCTCTCCTCTTTCAATAAATCCACTGTATATATATAGAGTGAGTTTAGAATAAAACTGAATAAAATATTAACTTACTTACGTATTTGGTAAACTAAACAAACTTGTACTTACATTAATTCCTTTAAATTATTTAAAAATCCTGGAAAAAATACTTACACAAAAATAACAAGGTCCCAAAATATGAAAACAATTTTTGAACTTATTCAAAATGAGACTAGTTCAAGTAAAAATGCTATTTACCCCCAGAATCACACAATTTTAAAGTTGGAGAGACCCATCTCAGAATAAGCAAGAAGTTATATTACTTGGCAGTAGCTATACAAATTATTAAAACTGCACAAATAAATTTGTTCATCAAATCCAGGCATAGGAGTTTACCTGAAGTTGTATTTGAAAATTAATGACAAATTTAAAAAGCTATTTATTAAAATGCTGTTTATAAAAGCAAAACCAGAAACAATTCCAATATCCTCTAGTTGAATAAACTGCTAGACAATTATTACAATGATGAGATATGTGCTGATGTAGAAATTTTCATGCAATGTTATTAACAGGAATGACCAAGTATTTTGCATTTGTGCATTTTGATAACTTTTGTACAAGTATAAAGAATGTACTTATACATGTGCTTAGGATTTAATATATAGAAACCTAAATGAAATAAAAAATGGAGAAAGACATGCTGATAAAGTTAGATGTTATTCAATAATTTGGGGCCTTATATGGTCAAAAAAACAGTAACTAAAGTTACCTTTGATGAAAAATACAAGGGTGGGTCAGGTTTTAATTTAGTTTTTTATGAAATATTTAAACATTAGCATGTATTCATATTACCTTTTCCTACCAAAAAGGGTTGTCTGAATTGGACCATTATTAGACATTTGTTTAAATTTCATGCTTTTCTGTACTAAATGAACAAAATAATATGGTATTTTAAAGGAAAACTAGCCTATTTCTTCCATATAATTTGTTAGTTTTCAAACAATAGATTTGTCTTATTCCTAGAGGCACTGAAATTAAAGTTTTATGTTTCTCAATACTCTCCCTTTACTCATTCTTCAAGGTTTTTTGTTTTGTTTTAACATTGGCAATTTTGTAGCTTATTTCTTTATTCTGACCTAGAGTTGTCAAGGCACTTTTACCATATTCATGCCTAATTTTCACATGAAATTATTGTTGGTTGAGATTACTTTATGTGCAAAAAAGTGATAATTTATAACTTTTAAAATATTCGCCTTCTAGAAATATTTATATTTTAAAGACAAAATGTTATTGATAATTCATATGTCATGGTAGAACTTTAGATAGTGAGATGATGAAAATATGTGTATATTAGAATGACGATTTTCTCTGATATGAGATCATTCTTGGAATGGTATACTCCATTTAGGGGTTATAAGGGCTGTATCAGTCAGAGTAGGATAGCTTTTGCTGTGGTAACAAAAGTGCTACAATCTCGTGTCCTATTATAATCATGTATATCAATAGTGCTCCCCCAGGGGTTATGGCAGAGAAGAGTGGGTGGGGAATTAAACAAAGACCATCCATATGTAAAACTGATCTCTTATTCTTTCATTCCCATTTTATTGACCAGGCAGTAACATGGCAGTTTAAATTTAAGAGGTAAGGAAGTGAAATTCTCCCCCTAAAAAAGGACAGCATAAGAAAAACATTAGAAATGTCTACTTCTGGGCTGGGGATGTGGCTCAAGCGGTAGCGCGCTCGCCTGGCATGCGTGCGGGTTCGATCCTCAGCACCACATACCAACAAAGATGTTGTGTCCGCCCAGAACTGAAAAATAAATATTAAAAATTCTCTCTCTCTCTCTCTCTCTCTCTCTCCTCTCTCACTCTCTCTTTAAAAAAAAGAAATGTCTACTTCTTTGATCTAACTTAATAAACTTTATTTCTAAATATTTTATAACTAGTAATAGAAAAACAGTACAAAAATAGCCACATTGAAATACTTTTTAGCCCTATTCTTTTTTGCTAAATAATTCTGTTTTCAATTTCTATCATAAACTCCACTTATAAACTTTTAATTTTTTTTCTTTTTTTTTTCTGAACTTTGAAAGTTAGATGACAATCCACTTAGCAGGATATAGAAAAGAATAGGAAAAGGAAAGCAGGAATTGAAGACAGATTTATATTCAAATCCCAGTACTAAAATGAACTATCTGTGTGGTCTGCAGTCCATCATTTGCTCTGTCTAAACTGAATTTCCTCAGCTGAAACTTGTGATTACCTATTAGGGTTTTGCTATGGCCAAGAAATTAATATTTGTGAGGTTTTAATCCAGTGTTTAGTAGAAAGTAAATGCTCAAGAAACAAACCAACCTCAGAAAGAGGCACTTACCTAGAGTTTTGAATTTTTCCCCCATTTTATTTTTATGTGAAGAATTCTTTGCCTGGAGGTGAAAAATGAAGTTCATTCAGGCTGTTTCTTGAAAACTTGACTTCTGTGCTCAGCCCACCAAAAGATGATAATTAACAGTGAAAGTGTTAGAAGTGTGTTGTCATTCTATTAAAAACTGAGCCAACGGCGCTAACACAATTTTCAAGTTATTATTTGACACAGTTACTACAGAGACACTGATTGTGATCCTCAGGTGTCTCATTTGAAAAATACACAGTTGTGGTTTAATTCTTAAAGTGCACATACAATATTGTTCAATACTTGAATTATAAAACTTGAGTAAAATTATAAAACTTGGGTAAAATTGAATGCACAAGTCCATTCAAGTAAAGTACCTTTTAACTTCAACTGCCATGATCTATGAGAAAGTTTTTTTTAAATAATACATTAATTGTTTCAGAATACTGTTATCAGCAGTGATTTCAATATTAGTCCAAAATGCACTGCTGTTTCATTTTTGCTTTATAAAAATAATTTGAAAAGCAAAGCTGACATATATATATATCCTGACTCACAATAAAAAAGAAAAGGTGTAGTTTCTCATGAATGATTGTTTTACTGGAGACTACAGTTTTCATAAAACATCTGGATTACTATAGCTGATTTTTCTTAGATGTGAGTGTAATATCCAAATGAAACACAAGAAGACTTTCAGGTTTCTTTCTTTTAGTCAGCCCCTGTAGTCTAAATAAATCAAGAACTGTTTACATTTTCTTCACTGTTCAGCTTCATTTCCATCTAGTTTAACATGTGTGGTGAATGTAATGTATTCATTTTTCAAGAAAATCCTCTATTCTTCTGACACTATGCATGATTCAGCAAAACACCATCAGAGACAGAATCTGGCAAGCTGCCCTCCTATCTCAGTCAGAATACCAGAATATGTGCCTACAAAGTAGCTGGTACTTTTTCTTTTCTATGTCAGTGGTCCATTATGTAATGGTTCTCTATTGCCTGTATTTTAAGTCATGCTGTCTTACAGAGCATGATCTTCTTTTGGACAAACATTGAAGATTTATTCCTTAGAGGCTTTCTGTACAGGTGACCTTAGCCTAGTTCCTCTTAAACATCACTTTAACCTACTGATAGAACCACTTGAGCCATTTAAATGATCAAAATGGGCTGATGGGCTGAGGTTGTAGCTTAGTGGTAGAGAGCCTGCCTAGTCACATGTGAGGCACTGGGTTCAACCCTTAGCACCACAGAAAAATAAAATAAAAGTGTTGTGTCCATATACAACTAAAAAAACAAGGCTGCTGATCACTTAGTACTGTTCACTATAATCATACTGGACAGTCCTAGTTTATGCCTAATCTCTGATAGCAACAAATATTGTTCCATACTACCAATTTTTATGCAATTGTAGTCCTTCAGGTTTAGTATAAATCTTTGCTTATACTAATAAACTCCTAATTTTTTTTAAAAAAAGAACAAAAACCAAAAATAAACCCTCTTGTTGTAGTTACAATCTCCTTGATGCATTACAACAACCAAGAGATCAGACCTTACAAATATTTATATGTGGAGATCTCTAGAACACACAATTAATGTTTTCTTGGGAGTCTGTGCCCCAAACAATAGCCTACTTTCTACCCAAATTTGAGAGCAGCAAAATTATTGCTTACTCATTCCATTTATGAGGTCTTGTCAGGTTCCAGGCACCAAATTAAATGCTAGGCAACAGTGATGGCTAAAAGAGACTTGGTTGGTGCATCCCCACAGCTTATGGTGGGCAAGATGGATAACTAAACATGGGATTATTATACTACAGTAGGATAAGCCCTATGGTAATTTGTTAATGAACATGTAGAAGGATCAGATGTGTGTTTCTAAAGGATAATAATATGAATGAGACCTGGGAGCAGTTAGATATCAGCTAAGTGGCAGACTGAAGTAAAGGGCAGCAGTGGAGATCCTGACAGTGGGAACATCATGTGCAAAAAGACTGTAAATTTTTTTTTATTTGCCTCCACTTTTTTTATTTGCCTCCACAATTGAAGTCTGGTTGCCTAAGATATTAGAATTCATCACATAGTCTTAATGTTGCATTTTGCTACTTTTGGGTCTGGCATATTGGATTGAAAACAATCACAGTGTCAGAAACTATGAAGTTGTTACATTAGCTTTTTCTCTGAGCAAGCTCAGGAGTGTGGCATGACTTTCTATTACCTCATTTGCTCATCCTCACCCTGCCATCTCGTATTGTTACAAGAAAATGCACTTACAGACTTCTTGGTGTCACAGAATTAGAATGAACATATCTGTAGAGAATTGATTAGTTTCCTTTCTGGTTGAGATGTACAACATGTATCGGATGATGAAGCTTTGGTATGCATGCCAAGCAAGAATATGTAGGCAGTTACTCCCTAAAGCATGGATTTTCTGTGGGATTAGAAAATATCTGTCCTTTGAAAGGGACTTTCATTTCATCTAAAATATGGAGCTACATTTCTTGATTTTTGCAAACCTCAGAAAGATTATTAAAAGTGAGGAACTTTTAAAAGTGAACAACTGCTTTAACAAAGAAACCCTAAAATCTAAATGTAACACAATATCTGTTGTGACATTTTATTATTGTCCTAAAAATTAGTCCACAGAAGTCCAATTTGAGACAAAAAGCTAAGAATTATTTCAAATTATATAGATCATTGCAAAAAAATTGGGGTTAGATATCAGTTGCAATAAATAGAATATGGGAAAAGCTATAGAATGTCACTTCTAATATTCAATTATAGAAAGACTCTGGCTTTGTTTGCTTCCTCTGTCTCTCTATTTTGTTTGCCAGCTTCCCTTTAGACAGACCAGAACTGACATTTATGTTCAATACTATTGAGGATCTGAGACTTGCTTTAAGGGGCTAAATTGTATCCCACTAAAAACTCTCATGTTGAAGACCTGAACCCCTATACTTCAGAATGTGGTCTCTAAATTTGAAGGCTGAGTCTTTACAGAGACAATAAAATTAGATCATTAGGGTGGACTTCAATCCAATATGACTGTATAAGAAGAGGGAATTTGGACACAGATATGTGTAGAGGAAGATGATATGATGACACAGGAAGAAGATAGCCATCTACAAGTTAAATGGAGAGGCCTTGTGACGCTGAGAAAGAACCAACTCTGCCAACACCTTGACCTCAAACTTCAGGTCTGAAGGTGGACAGGTGGACATTGGAGTGTGTATTAAAAGAGTAAGGTCACGTCATATTGGTATGTAAAACCAAACCATGAGAATAATTTATATGTCTGAGAGAGCAAGAATATCAATATAGAAAGAATAGAACTTGGAAAATATGCAGTTTTAGGATTAGAGAAGGAGAGAGGATCTGGCAGGAAAGTCAAGGTCAAAAAATTTTAGAAATTACATACAGATATGTCTTGAAACCAAGAGAAGATGATCTATTCTTGAAATTAACAAAATAAAGAATCTTCTAAGAACAAGTTGCTGACATTTTTTTTTCCTCTCCTACATGATAATGTATACCAAAATGTCTTTTACAAACCTCATTTTCTTTTCTTTCCTTCTTTTATCAGTGACTTTAAGGCTCTACTACTTTGAGGCTCCCTTGCAATCTCAACTTGGATTTATACCCCTCCTATCAATTGACCATGGTCAAGCCTTATTAAATCTATCAAGCATGTGTTACCCTCTCAGGGTAATCCTTCCACTCTGCCACCTCCTGTCTATCTCCTTTCACCTCCCACCATATACACCTTATTTCTAACTCTATATTACAAACACTCTACATTAAATTTCAGTGGTGTGCTATTTGTGTTATTTTCAGTACATTTGTTAATTTAGTTGGCTAGTTGAATTGTTTGTGCTCAAGATCAAATCTAGGTCTTTGCTGTGCTAGGCAACTGCTTTGTCAACTGAGCTATATCCTCAACTATTATTTCTGTGTTTGAAATATTTCATAACTTATAAGCTACACCAATGAAATAATCTTTGAAAACTATGGAAAATTATTTTTTTAAATAGAAATTGTTGGGAAAATACCATGATGATACCTCCGGTTATTGGTGACAAGTTCTGCTTCCCCATATGTTGAAGTTTGTACATTAGAGAAGCACACTGAGGCAAGCATATGAAGCAGGATTTATTTTCAAAGGGATAACATTGGGGCTGGGGCTGGGGCTGGGGCTGGGGCTCAGTGGCAGAGCGCTTGCCTAGCACATGTGAAGAACTGGGTTCGATCCTCAGCACCACATTAAAAATAAATAAAGGTATTGTGGCCAACTACAACTAAAAATTAAAAAATACATTAATTAATTAAAAGGGGCAACATAGACTTCTCCCACAAGGGAGAAGGGGGCCATAGCTGGTATCCTGGTTTCCCAAGAAGCAAGGTTTTATATCCCTTTTTTTTTTTATCCCTTTTTATATGTCCTAGGCTTTCTTTGTTCTCCTGTCTTTCTCCCCTTTATCTTTCTCTCTCCTGTGGACATGACTAGGCCCAGGAATGCTCGGTGGGATGGCCAAAAGTTGGGAAATAGGTGGGCTGAAGGGGAAAGGGCAGGATGGAGTAGACAAGGACACATTAACAACCTTATAGCTCCCTGTAGGGAGGACAATTCCTGGGACAGGTTACCTTGGCAACAGGTTGGAGCAGGGGCAAGTTCTTGATAAGATCCCTCAGGGGAGAGTCTCCAACTTCCGAGACTCACTCAAAATTGGCCTCCTTGACCCGACTTGACTCAATTTACCTATCTACACTGAGTGCCTGTCTAATTCTGGGTTCAATGACATGTTGCTAACCACTATAAAATTTTGGTCTATATGTTTCCAGTCTTTTTATATGTATGAGTCAATACATAATTGAGTATTTTAATTATTTATATTGGGATTTTGTTTTGTAATGTACTACAGTCGTCTCTTGGTATCGAGGAGATGGTTTCCAGAGTTCTCTGTGGATGCTCTAGTTCTTATATAGAAAGGCATACTATTTGTTATGGATAGCACATGCATATTTTCCTGTATATCTTCAACCTCTAACCTACCTAAAATACCTGATGTCATTTTAATGCTATAAAAATAGTCATTATAGTATATTATTTAGGAAATAATTACATGAAAAATCTATACATGCTCAGTACAGACACAATTTTTCCTGAATAATTTTGATCTGTGATTGATTAAATCCATGGATGCAAAATCTGTGGATATGGAGGGAAGACAATAAAACTTGCTTTTATCATTGAAAATTCATGCTGAAAAGTTTTACAGCTTCACAAATTTTCCAGGCATCATTTTTTTTATGATTACATACTAAAGCTTTTTATGGGCATATTCAAGTTTATATAATGTCTGTTTCTATTGATTATTAAAGTAATCTTCATATACCATGGTTATTTATCTGTATCTTATCCTCTGACTTCAAGAGAAATTTCTACAAAAAAATCGGTATTTTGTTAAGGCATTCAATATATTGCTAAATGGTTCTCTAGAAATGTTGTGCAATCTAGGGAAGAAATGAAATATTTACATTTGCTTCCTCAGAGAAACATAGTAATAGACCTTTTTCATTTTATCTAACTCAAACTTAGTGTTCTAAGGTAATATTTTGTAGATTTTTAAAAATAGGTTCTATGCATTTTTTGTTAAGCTATGCATTTCCAATATTGTTCTTTGAGATAAAAATGTTCTTGCTCTTTATCTTTGCAGTCCAAACCCAGCATATCTTGTAGAAACAGCACATTATTAGGCAATCTAAAACTTAGTTTTTTAACTCTATAATAAATAGTACAGCCAAGTGTCTCAACTGAAAGTCCTCCAAATGACAAAGCAAGTTTTACTGCTTCTTATTGCTCCTTCCCTCTGTTCTCTCACTTCTGAAATCAGAGTTAACTGAAAACAATTTTGATTTAGAAAATCCTCTCCAAAGCTGGACAACAGTGTTAACTTGTTGTTACTTTTTTCCACATAAGAAAATAGCTTCTGCATATTATATGTTATGTACTAAGATAAAACCCAAATCTTTGCATCAAAAAACTAGTAACCTATCTTGGCAGGTAAAATGAAAGAGAGTATTTCTGTGTATTGTGTCCCCAAAATATATCACATTTCTCTATAGTACTTACAAGAATGAAGGCAAAATTTTAAAAATGTTAAATGGGTAATATTTGAGAGACTTATCAATCACGTGAGTGAACTCTTCCACAGTTCTTGTAGATTTTCTCTTCTAATTAGATTGCTTCTGTTAATGCTATATGTATTATGATACCTCTTTGGCAGACTACTTCATCATTTCAGAAGGTAGAATTGTTTTTGTTATGTGGTGTCTTTTTAGCTGTCAGTGTCAAAGAGCTAAATTCCATTTCAGTCTGGAAAACAAGAAACAAATCATGGGCAGCTATAATCTCGAAACTTAAAAATATCCAAGAAAATGAATATATTTGTTTTTAAGATCTAGGTTATTAAACTCTTAAATTAAATCTCACTTAAAATTCAAAAATACAAAAAACTTGATTAAAAAATATGTCTATATATTAAAACATTAGTTAAGATTTTTGTGTTCTACTTATAGACCAGGCATAAGCCTTGAACTGAGGTATACATGTGGGAAATAATTATTCTACCTCCTCTTTCTCTACTGTCATTGTAAGAATACAGCTTATGACAAGCACCAGGAGACTTCTTTATTTTATTTCCTCTTTTATTCCTTTTTAACTATACATTAAAAACATGAGTTGTCTATATTAATGGGGTACCATGTAGTTTTCAATACATAAGTTGTCTATTTAATGGGGAACCATGTAATTTTAAATACATATGTACATTGTATAATGTTTAAATCAAGTTGAATATGTCTCCTCATTTGTCATTTCTTTGTGGTAAAAACTTTCAAAATTCTTCCTACCTTTTTGAAATATGCAGTACATTATCTACAGTCATCACATTGTGCAAATACTACAACAGAGTTTCTTGCTTCTCTCTAAGCATAACTTGATATACATTGCCAAATATTTCACATCCTTCCCTGACCCTTTTTCCCCAGCTTTTGGTAACCTTCATTCTACTCTCAACTTCTATGAGATGAACATTTTTAGATTCCACATATGAATGAGATCATGTGGTGTTTCTGTTTCTGACTTATTTCACTTAACAGAATGATTTACAGTTTCATCTGCATTGTTTCAAATGACAGGATTTTGCTCTTTTATATGGCTAAATAGTATGCCATTGAGTATAGTTAGCACATTTTCTTTTTCAGTTCATCAGTTGACAGACATCAAGTTGTTTCCATTTCTTGTGCATTGTAAATAGTGTTGCAATAAACAGATAGTGCAGATGTCTCTTTGATAGTTTCATTTCCTTTGGATACATACCCATGAGTGGAACTGCTGGATAATATGATAGTTCTAATTTGATTTTTTGAGGAAACCCCATACTGTTTTCCACAATGGCTATACTAAATTACATACACAACATACCAGTGTGCAAGGATTTTCTTTTGTCCACATCCTTGTCAGCACTTGTTATCCTGTTTTTATTTGGATAACAGTCATTCTTACTGGGGTGAGGTGATATCTCAATATGGTTTTAATTTGCATTTCCCTGATTATTAGTGGTATTCAGCATTTTTCATATACCTGTTGTTCATTTGTCTTTTTTATAGAAATGTTTCTTTATATGTATTCCCATTTTTAAATCAGATTATTCGTTCATTTACTATTGACTTTCTTTGTTCCTGATATATTCCGGATATAACACCCTCTTGTCAGATATATACACAATATATATTTTCCTAAATTCTGTAGGTTGTTTATTCATTTTGTTGATTGTGTCCTTTGCTGTGCACCAGATTTTTAATTGGCTGCAATCCCATTTGTTTATTTTAGCTTTTGCTTCCTGTACTTTTGAGGTTTTGTCTACAAAATCCATGCCCATTCCAATGTCCTGAAGTTTTCCCCCTATCTTTTCTTCTAGTAGTTTAATAGTTTCAGGTTTAACATTTAGTATCTTTTTAAATTTTTGTTATAACATTTTTATTCTTAAAAATATCCATAATTTACTTTTTATTGAATCTTTTTATTTATATATATTGTAAGGATACTTTCTGACATAATCATAAAAGCACAGAATATAATTCACTCTAATTCAGTCCCCAGCATTTCCTCCTCCTCATTCCTCCCTCTGTGCCCCTCCCTCTTCTTATCTTCATGCAATTCATCTATAGATTTTTTTTTTTAATTAGTGTCTTGTGGATGTACTTTATGTTGGTATTCACTGTGGTATATTCAGTCAGATTCATTCCACTGTTCTTCCATTTTGCCTCCTCCCATTCCTTCTCCTCCTCAATCTCTTTTGTTTACTGATCTTTCCTCTATTTTGATGAAATTTCCCCCACACACACACACCTTATCTCTCACTCACTCTTTCTTTTCTTTTTTTTCCATTACTTCTCATATCGGAGAAAACATCTGCTTTGGTCCGCTTTTTCACTGTGATGACTAAAAGATCTGACCAGAACAATTGTAGAGGAGAAAAAGCTTATTTGGGGGCTCATGGTTTAAGAGGTCTTAACACATAGCAGGCCACTCAATTCTTTTGGGCTTGAGGTGAGGCTGAACATCCTGACAGGAGAGTATAATGCAGGGAAGCAGCTTACATCATGAACAGAAGGCAGAAAGAGAGATTTCCACTTGCCAGATACAAATATATACCCTGAAGCCACACCCCAACCACCCCCTCCAGCCACACCCTACCAACAGTTACCCTTCAGTTAATCCATATCAGGAGATTAATGCACTGATTAAGACACTTATAACCCAATCATTTCTCCTCCGAACTTTTTTCATGTCTTACAAGTGAGTTTTTTGGGGAACACCACATCTAAACCACAGCAATATCTATCTTATATTTTTTGGGACTGGCTTATTTCACTTAGTAAGATAGTCCCCAGTTCCAACCATTTACAAGCAACTGTTATAAAGTAATTCTTTATGGCTGAGTTATATTTCATTGCACATATATACCAAATTTTCTTTATTCATTCATCTGTTGAAGGGATGTAGGTTGTCTCATAACTTGGCTATTGTGAATTGTGCTACTGTAAACATTTAATGGCTGTGTCACTGTAGTAATCTGACTTTAAATTTGTTGCATATATGCCAAGTTGTGGGACAAATTGGGCCATATTGTGGTTACAGTTTTCATTTTTGAGGAATTCCCACATTGTTTTCCAGAGTGATTGCACTAATTTTCAGTCCCACCAAAAATGTATGAGTATACCCTTTTAACCACTTCATTTCCAGCATTTATTATTTTATATATTCTTAGCATTAGCCATTCTGAATGCAGTGAGAAAAAATTTCAATATAATTTTGATTACAATTTCTTTAATTACTAGATATGTTGAACATTTTTTCATATCTCTGTTGACTAATTGTATTTCTTTTTTTCGAGAAGTGTCTGTTTAGTTCCTTTGCCCACTTATTGATTGGGTTATCTATCTATCTACTATTTATTTATTTATTTATTTATTTGTTTATTATTTTTGGTGTTAAGTTTTTTGAGTTCATTGTATATTCTGGGTATTAATGCCCTATTTGAGGAGCAGGTGAAAATATCTTCTCCCATTTTGTAGGCTCTCTCTTCATTTTCTTATTTCTTTTGCAGTGAAGAAACTTTTAAATTTGATGCCATCCCACTTTTTAATTTTATTTCTTGTGCTTTAGGAGTCTTGTTAAGGAAGACAGTTCCTGAGCTGACATATTGGAGAATTGGGCCTCCATTTTCTTCTAACAGTTGCAGAGTTTCTGGTTTAATTCCTAGAATGTTGATCCACTTTGAGTTTATAGAGGTTGAGAAATACGGGTTAAATTTCATTCTACTACTTATGGATTTCCAGTTTTCCTAGCACCATTTGTTAAAAAGGTTATCATTCTCTAAGATTTTTTTGACAACTTTGTATAGTATCAGACAATTATATTTAAGTAGGTTTGTCTCTGTGTCTTCTACTCTACTCCACTGGTCTTCATGTCTGTTTGGGTGCCAGCACTATGCTGTTTGGGGAATTATAGCTCTGTAATATAATTTGAGATCTGGTATTGAGATGCCTTCAGCTTCATTTTTATTACTTTGGTTGTTCCAGGTCTCTTATTTTTCCAAATTAATTTCAGAACTGATTTTTCTAGTTCTGTGAAGAGTTTTATTGGAATTTTGATGGGAATTGCATTGAATCTATATAGCATTTTTGGTAGTATGGCCACTTGATAATATTAATTCTGCCTATCCAAAACCTAACATGAGGGGTCTTTCCATTTTCTGAGGTCTTCATTTCCTTTCCTTACTGTTCTATAGGTTTCAGGTTTCATTATAGGTCCTTCATGTCTTTTGTTAGATTGATTTCCAAGTGTTTTTTTCTTTTTTTGAGGCTACTGTGAATAGGATTGTTTTCCTAATTTCTTTTTCAACTGGCACATAAAAATACATTTGATTTAGGATTGTTGATTTTGTATCCTGCTGCTTTGCTGAATTCATTTATGAGATATCAAAATCTTCTGGTGGAATTCTTCTTTTGGGTCTTCTAAATATAGGATCATGTCATCAGCAAACAGATAATTTGAGCTCTCTTTTCCTATTCATATCCCTCTAATTTCCTTCTCTTGCATAATTTCTCTGGCTATATTTTCAAGGATTATTCTGAATAGGAGTGGTAAAAGTGGTCATTCTTGTATCACTCATTCTTGTTTTTGTAGGAAATGTTTTGATTTTTCTCCATTCAGTATAATGTTGGCCTTGGGTTTGTCATATACAGACTTTAAAATGTTGAGATAGGTTCTTTCTGTCCGTAGTTTTTTTTATGTGTTTTAAGCATGATTGGATGCTGAACTTTGTCAGATGCTTTTTCTGCATGCTTGTACCTTGACTCTACTTATATGGTCAATTACATTTATTGGTTTCCATATTTATGATTTCCATGTTTAACCAACCTTGCATCCCTAGGGTGAAACCTACTTGATCCTGGTACACTTATTCTTTAATGTGTTTTTGTATGTATTTTGCTAATATTTTATTAATAATTTTTGTATATTCCTTCATCAGGAATGTTGTCCTGAAGTTTTCTTTCTTTAATATGTCTTTGTCTGGTTTGAGTGTCAGGGTGATAATGGCTTCATAATATGTGTTTGGCAATATTCTCTCCTTTTTTATTTCATTAGATAATTTGAGGGGCACTATAGTAATTCTTCTTTAAAGGTCTGATAGAACTCAACTGAGAAACCATCCAGTTCTGGTGTTTCCTTACTTGTATGGTTTTTGATGGTTGCTTCAATTTCATTACTTGATATTTATCTGATAAGTTTTTAATAACTTTATGCTTCAATTTTGGTAGGTTATATGTCTCTAGGAATTTGTCAATATCTTCAAGATTTTCTAGCTTACTTATAGAATATAAAATTTCAAAACAGTTTGTAGTGATCATTCAGATTTCAGTAGTTTCTGTCCTTATTCATTTTGATTTTTGTTATTTTGAGTGTTCTCTCTTTTAGCTAGTTTTTCTAAGTGTCTATCAAGCTTTTTGATCCTTTCAAAAACTATTTGTTTCACTGATATTTTTATTGTTCTTTTATTCTCAATTATATTGATTTCTGCTCTAGTTTTAATTATTTCCTGTCTTCTCCTAATTTTTGGTATTGGTTTGTTCTACTTTTTTCCAGGACCTTGAGATGTCATGTTAGATTATTCGTTTGGTAAATCTCTATTCTTTTGATGTATGAACTCAATGCTATAAATTTTCCTCTTAGACCTGCCTTAATGCTGTCTGGGAGATATTGATATGTTGTATCACTATGCTCATTTACTTCTAAGAATTTTTTATGTCTCCTCTAATTTCATTATTTAATCTCTAGGTGTGAGAGTGGTTTCTGTTTTTTATATCTTATTGATTTCTAATTTCATCCCATTATGGTCTGACAGAATGCAGGTATTAACTTTATTTTTGTATTTGCTTAAGTTTTGCTTTGTAACCTAAAATATAGTCTGTTTTAGCAAAGGTTCCATGTGCTGCTGAGAAGAAAATTAATTCAACCATTGATTAATGAAATATTCTATAAACGTATGTAAAGCCTATATTATTAATCATATTTTAAGTATGGTAGAAAGTTAACTTATATCTGCATGATCTATCTAGTGGTGAGAGAGTTGTGCTAAAGTGATCCAGTATTATTTTATTATGGTCTAACTGGTCTTAATATTGAGAAGAGTTTGTTTTATGTATGTAGATTCACCATTGTTTGGGGCATAAATATTTACCATCATTATATCTTGTTGCTGTATGATTCCCTTAAACAGTATGAAATGACCTTATTTGTCTCTTTTGATTAATTTTGGCTTGAAATCCACTTTGATATGAGAACAGCTATCCCTGCTTGTTTATTTGTGCCATTTTTATGGTATATCTTTTCCACCCATTCACCTTCAGTCTGTGTATGTCTTTGCTTAAGAGAACAGATTCTTGATATTGGCATATTGCTGGGTGTTTTGGGGTTTTTTAAGCCAATCTGCCAAACTGTGTCTTTTTATTGAAGAGTTTAGACTCTTAAAATTAAACATTATTAGAAAGAGATGCTCTTTATTTATTTTGTGCCATTTGTGTGTGTGTGTTTGTGTGTGTGTGTGTGTGTGTGTGTATGGTGCTGGGGATTAAACCCAGGGCCTTGTGCAAGCATTCTACCAACTGAGCTATATCTCCAGGCCTTTTGTGCTATTTGATGTATTTCTTTCTTTTTTTTTTTTAAGGCATAGGCAGAGGTTTATTTAGGAAGGTAGATACATATTCAAGGGAGAATGTGGGCTATCTTGAGAGTTAGAAGCCCATTGGGATATATTTTTAATCTTTAAATCTAACTTGATTCTCTCTTATTTGACTAGTCTTATATAATTCATTCATATGATGGTTTTCATTTTATCTCTCATTCTTTATTAAATATTTTATTGAGTATGTTTTTCAGTGCAGGCTTTCTACTTACGAATTTTGTTTATCATGGAAGGTTTTTATATCATCTTCAATTATGCTGGGCATAGTATTCTTCAATTTTGCTGGACATAGTATTCTTGGTTGGCGTCCATTTTTTTTCAGAGCTTGGTATATATTATTCTAAGACTTTCTGGTTCTTAGGGTCTTGCTTGATAATCAGTTGAATTCTTTACTGGTTTACCACTAAATTTTTCTCTTGCAGCTTTTAAAATTCTGTATGTTAGGCATTTTCATTATAATGCTTCTTGGAGTGAATCTATTGGGATTTTGTATATTTGGAGTTTCATAAGCCTCTCATATTTAAATTTTCATCTCATTCTTAAGATTTGGAAATTTTTCTAATATTATTTCATTGAAAAGACGGTATTTCTTTTTAGCTAGTATTTTAGGGATTTCATCTACCCCAGCAATTCTTAAATTTAACTTTTTCCCTTTATTTATTTATTTTTTACCAGGGAATGAATTCAGGGTCACTCAAACACTGAGACACATTCCCAGCTTTATTTTGTATTTTTATTTGGATACAGAGTCCCATGAGTTGCTTAGTGCCTCACTTTTGCTGACGCTGGCTTTGAACTTGCCTCACTCCTGCCTCACCCTCCTGAGTCATTGGGTTTAAGGCATATGCCACCACTCCTGGCAAATTTGACCTCAATGTTATCCCATATTTATTGAATATTCTGGTCATGGATGGTTTCTTAACATCTTTTCTTTATGATCAACTTCATTTTTGATATTATATATTTTATCTTCAAGGCCTGAGAATCTGTCTTCAAAGTGGTCTAATCTATTTGGTAATACTTTCCATTGAATTTTTAATTTTATTTATTGAGTCATTTTCAGAATCTCCATTGGGCTCTTTTTCAGAATCTCTATCTCTTTATTGGAATAATTTTTCACTTCCTGTATGTTCTTTCTAATTTTACACCTTACTTTTTTTTAGCACATAGGGCATTTTAACCATGAACTTTCTTAATTCTTTGTTTGACAATTTCTCCACTGTATTATTGATGGAGTCTTTTGTTGAAGCATTATGTACTGTTTGGGCTGGTTTATTCTCATGCTTTTTTATATTATTTGTAAGTCTATCTATCTATTAGGATAGTTATCACTTCTTCTTTTAAGCCAGGAACTGCTTTGTGAGCTCTGTCTCTTAAGAACCCTGGGTTGGTTAAATATTAAGATATTGCCAATTTAACTCAGTGTTTGACTTCTGCTGATCCCAATGTCAGCACCACTTTAGGAGATACCATTGAACCTTGTGTACTACAGTCCTGTCAGATGCATGCCTCATACTATTCAACCTAATGAAAAACAAAAAGCCTGTTGATATTGTTCTGCACAATTCCTCAAATCCAGGCATAAACTTGTAGTAAAGCTCTGGAATACATTGAAAAAATAGTTTTTAAATTTAGTAAAATTTCTATATCATTAAATGAGGGCTGAAAGGAGGGATGAAGAAAGATTGGGTAAAATGGAGAGGGGAAAAGACAGAAAGAGACAATATAGAGAAGATTAATTCACACCAAGGTCGAAAGGAAAAACAGGTGGATTGTAGGTATTTGAGTTAATAGCAGCCAATGCAAGAGCATGAATAAGGAAGAGGAGAAGCAAGAATAAACTAGAGTAGGGAAACAAAAATAGAAAGATTAATTCTCATGAATGGTTTAGACCATTAGATGAAATACATTCAAATGGTTTGAAGGTACAATGTTGGCTATTAGGGTAATAACTATTAATCAAGTTAAAGAATTAGTTATAGAAAACCATGCCAAGGTGAAGAAAATTCTTGTTGAAACTTGGTTTGGATTTCACTTGGCTTTGGACACTTAGCAGATACACATCATTCTTTTTTTTAAATACTTTTTTAGATGTTGATGAACCTTTATTTTATTCATTTATTTATATACGGTGCTGAAAATCAAACCCAGTACTTTACACATGCCAGGCAAGCACTCTGTCACTGAGCCACAACCCCATTCCTCCATCATTCTTTAACTGTGGATTTTTCCAGAGTTGCTAGGGCACAGGAACTAATTATGTGTTTACTATGGGCCTCCCACCAGCCAGTTTGGGGTTGTCAGCTCAGAATCCTGCAGCAGACTGCTCAGAGGGTGCAGTGTTATGGGCTTAGTTGTTTGTATTGTATTCAGGAGTTTAAGATGCAGGCATGCAGGCTCTGGAGCATCCTTGGGATTGCAGTTGGTCACCATATACCTGTTCCCCTCTACAGGATATTTTTCATGGTAGTGTTGATCCTAATGGCCGTCTATGAGCACAGGAAATCTGGTTGTGGTTTTCTGTGGATGTTCAGTGGTACATAAGTAGTCCCCTGGCCAACACCACTGTCTGGGGTACTGGAGTAAAGGGATTCAGGTGGTTCACCTGTGTTCTAGTTCCCACCGTCCCTGCTTTTGGATATGACTGATGTAAAGCCTAGCCAGTATCTTCACAGTGCCCTTTGACTCACCAGTTGTGACCATGGGTCAGACTGGGAGCTAGCTAAGGGTGGGACCAGTCACTCCCTGCTGCTTTGTATCAGGCAATTTTTTACCTCAACTGAACTCCCTCTGGGTATGGCTGTGCATGCCTTGTGATTAAGTTTGCTGGCATACTCAGGCAACTTATCCTAGCAGCCCTTTTTTTCGGGTGGCTTCCACAACCCAACATGGATCTCTATTGCGTTGAATAATCAGGCAACTTTGCGCAGATATGGCCCCAGAATCCAGGGGATGGTTCCCAGACTTCCCAAGAAGCCTCCCTGCAGTATCAGTGGTCAGGGTTGGTAGGGTCCTGATGGATCTGCTTTTTCTCTGTGTGGGGCCAAAGCTGCCTTGCCACCCCATCTCTGCCAGGATCCCAGATCTGCTGGAGGTTGTGCAGAGCTGTGCCTCTCTACATGGTGCACAGGAGGTGGAGCAGAGTGGGTTAGGATCAGGTTTCCCCATAGACTGCTTCACCCTGCCACCTTGTTTGCAGTGAGGGGGGAGAGGATTTCAGTGCTTTGCAGCTATTAGTGGTCCCTTTAGTCATTCTTTCAAGCCAGATTCTTAAGAGATCCCACTGCTGGGGACTTCACTCTGGTTTAATTTGAAGCTGTCTGGTTGTGGGAAGATGCCCTGTTGATTTAAGGAGGTGACATGTTGACTGAGAGCTTAACAAAATGGCTGAGGACCCCTGGCATGCTTTCCTTTTCATGATTTGGTTTTAAGCTGTCTGAACTGCTTCAAGGACACTGCTGTTCCCTTTATGTTTTACATTTTGTCTCCTTTTCCAAATGATTTTAAGTTGGTAAGCTTAAGAGTCTTAGAGCCTGTAGTTTTTCACCCACCTCTAAATTTTGCTTTTCCTTCACGGCCTCCTCTCTGTGTTGTGAAGAGATGGGGAATCACTACCTACCCCCTTCTGTCATCTTCTCTCTCCTCACATTTAAGTCTTTAATCCATTTTCAATTGTTTGTAACTGGTGGGAATTGCGGGCACCTACCTTCATTCTTCTGATGTGGATATTGAATTTTCCCTGCACCATTTATTGGAAAGGCCATCACCTCTCCAATGTGCATTTGTAGCACCTGTGTTGAAAATCAGTCAGCTGTACTGTGTGGGTTTACTTCTGGGCTCCTTATTCTGTTCCTTTGGTCTATGTGTCTATTCTGTTTTGATTACTACGATTTTGAGGTATATTTTGAAGTCAAGTGGTGTAAAGCCTCCTGCTTTGTTATTTTTGCTTAACATAACTTTGGTTATTTGAGCTTTCTTTGTGTGTATGTGATTCCATGTAGATTTCAAGATTTGTTTTTTCCTAGTTCTATGAAGAATTCCATTGGTATTCTGCTAAGGATTGTACTGAATTTGTAAATTGCTTTGGGTAATATGGACATTTTAACAATATGGATTCTTATAATCCATGAACAGGGAATGTCTTTCCACTTTTTTGTGTCCGCTTACATTTCTTTTATCAATGTTTTATTTTTTCATTATGGAACTCTTTCACCTCTTTGGTTAAATTTATTCTTAGTTATTTTATTTTTATATCTATTGTAGATGGAATTGCTTTATTTCTATTTTGGATAATTTACTATTAACACATAGCAATCTGCTGAATTTTGTATGCTGGTTTATATATCCTGCAAATCTGATTATTCATTTATTAGTTCTAAGAGGTTTTGTTTGTTTGTTTGTTTTTTAAAGAGAGAGAGAGAGAGAATTTTTTAATATTTATTTTTTAGTTTTCGGCGGACACAATGTCTTTGTTTGTATGTGGTGCTGAGGATCGAACCTGGGCAGCACTCATGCCAGGTGAGCGCACTACCACTTGAGCCACATCCCCAGCCCTGTTTGTTTGTTTTTGATGCAGTTTGGGGATTTTTCTATAAATAAATTATGTCATTTTTTTGAACAGTGATAGATTGCCGCAGTCTGGCTGGGCACAATTCAGGAGCCACTTGTCAAAAGAAACTAACTTTATTTTTAGAACCACACACGCCAAACAAAACAGCTCCTCAGGAAAAACCCTCAGAGCCCAACTGCCACCACCGGCTTCCCACAAGCCTCTCACACAAACACAAGCCTCACCACCTCCTACAATCCTCCTGCTCTTGAGGCCGATTGGATGGGTCGTGTGGGCGGAGCCAAAGAAGTCCCCCAATGAGCATCATCGCAGAGGAGCCAATCAGCAAGATGTTGCTGGGGCCGCTGTGAGCCAATCATCAGCTGGCAGTCTGAAAGGGCGGGGAAACAGCCCAATGAGCATCACCACAGAGGAGCCAATCAGTAGATGTTGCTGGGGCCCCTGTGAGCCAATCATCAGCTGGCAGTCTGAAAGTTTGCTGGCAGCTGGAAGTTTGCTGGGGCCCCTTCGGCTGTGGCTCTCAACATCTCCCCCTCTGTTTAAACAACAAGCATGTGGCTTAGGGACCATGCCTGCCTTAGGTTGTCCAATAGTACATATGGTCCTTACCCCTTATCGGATGAGCTGACCTCAAGGCGTCAGCCTCCTGTCTTAGGTTGGTACCACTGCAATTGGATCTCACCCATACACCAAGCCAATTGCAGTTTGAATTATGACATATGCTTAAATATAACAACCTGTAGCTCAACACAACTGTGCTTAAGATTTTTAATACCAAGTAGTGTTAGTTTCTGAGAACAGACTATCTCTATTAGTATGACTTTTTATTAAAGTGATATTTCAGAAATTTTGAGGAGAAATAAGACATATTTAAGCAATATGTCATAATTCAACAAACTCTACTTCAACAAACTCTAATATTTAAGCAATCGTGAACACAGCTAGAAGATCCATCCTTCAGATCTCTGGTAAAGAAATACATGACTTACACATAAAACAATCCTCCAATATGTTTAGTTCCATTTTGTTCTTTGCAACAGTTTCAAAACTCTGAAAACACACATTAAAATAAAGAAAGAGAAAGCAAACTTTCCTGTCAAGTTTCCTTAACATGTTAGTTTGTATTCATTTTTCTTTAAACAAATTATACTGGAAATACATTGATTCTTGTATTTTTCCTATTTATTTATAGTATTATAATTTGTAGATTATAAATGCTCCTGCATTGTTTAAATGGTTCAGTTTGAAATCTGCTGAGAATTAAATCAATTTGGGGGGATATTATTGCACATTAGCTAATTTTGTAGCTACTTTCCTTTGCTGAGGTAATGGAAATATGCTCTGTTTGTTGCCATAAAAGACAAAAGGATTGTTCTCAGTGGAGTAAACAGTGAGCTGAATTACCTGACCTTGTCCTTGGAAGTGACACACACCTGCCACTGGTCACCTGCCACTGGTGAAATATCTGATGACTTCCTGGGCCAAAATCAAGTGACTTGTTTGGAAAAAATAAATCCCACTATGCATATATTTCATTGTGGTTTCTCTAGCTTCTGGTGGACAAAATACCCTGTAAAAACCAACCTCTGGAAGTTTGTTTTGCAATGTCCATATAAAACTTGTTTAATTTCCTCTTGTATCCTATTCAATTTCAGGTTACAGTTGATTCCTCAAAAAGGGCCACTGGTGGAAATTTATTATTGAAAAAAGTTTATTTCACATTTTTACCATTATAGCTTTGTATTTTTGTTTTCACTTGGTTGAAAGATTTAATTTGATGAACTTCTTAAGTTCTCCTACTGTATCAAGGGTAAGAGAATTATGACCACAGGCAGTCAATTCACAGTTATTTACTTAAAACAAACAATCTGCCACACATTTTATCCTCATAACAAGGAAAGTTTTTTGAAGTGCTCTTTACTCTACCTGTGAAATTCATACACTGACAGATCAAATTGTGCCACAGTGTAGTGGGTAAAAGAGAGCTTTCCCCTGTACCCTGAAGTGTTCTCACTTCAAATCAGAGAATTCAAACATTGACTTCCATTCTTTTCCCACACATTTGCTAATTTAGCAAATGTGGCCATATTTGAGGCCATATCTGTGCAGATGTACTTCAGTTTTATATAGATGTAGTATTTAATACAGAAAGGGATTGATTATAATGTATAGTTCAGTATTCTCCACTGGACTCATTGACCATGGTCAGATTTCTGGAATGCTTCAGACTGGGGGAAAAGTGGGGCTAATTGTTGTGGAAGGGGAGGAAATGAGAAAAGAAAAGTTAGACTGGAGAATATTTACTCCCAAATACAATGTGTACCACATAAAAAAGATAAAACTAAACTATGCTGGGATCCTGCATTATGTATTATTTAATATAATGTTATATCGTTCATAATTCAACAAACTCTAATATTTATATTTTGCAAGCAATAAGGTGATTTGATTATCAGGTGACATGGTAAATGAACTTTTACAAATATAAAGAAAATAGTTAAGCATCACCAAAGTTATGTCATGAATTTAGTACATTGAGATTTAAAGAAAATACCTTGGTAGTAGAAAATGTTTGTAATTCAATGCATGTTTCCAAACAAGCATAGACGATACTACTATAAAATGCATTGTTCTAATGCAGAAAGGGGCATAGTCATTGATGTTTGCATGACATCTCATGAAGGCAAACATAGACTTGTTGTCTCATAATATTTTCTCTGGTGCTATAATTTTTTTCCCTAAATTAATATCAGGCCTTCATTTCTTCCTATTCAGAGTTCCATCACACAGAGAAAATTAGGTTTTATAATTCAGCAAATAAATGTAAATCATTAAAGGGAAAGCATTTATGTTCTACTTGTATGGTGCAATGAATTGAAGGTTTTATTTTATCATCAATTTCATTTTAGTCACATTTTTTGACAAATGGAAAGAAATGTTTTAATCTTTAATTTTGTATGATCTGTATTATCAAAGGAAGAGTTAATAATGCATTTGATGAACATTAACATGAAAGCTAGCACTCGGGCCACAATTAATGCTTACCTTGTCAGCAGATACAGAGGAGAAGTGAATAACAAAGAGCCTAATGGCAAGTCTCTTAGCTATGCCATGAAAGGAAGGCTTAGTTTTTTTTTTTTTTAAACAGTAAAAGCATCTAATATCCAGATTCAGTCTTAGAAAAAAAAAATGTCCAGAAGCATTGCCATTAGGCTATAAGTCATTTGGAAAGAGGTGCTCTGTATTTCCATAAGTGGTTTTAAAGAATGACTTGGTGATGCTCTGCGCCTTTTTTAAAGTGTTAGGTTGTAATCTGACCAAAGGCCCTTTACAAACCACTTTCTGAACTGACAAAATAGCATTCACTTTATATGGGTCACAGATCAACCATTCTAAAAATTAATCACATTGACTCAACATGTTTAATCTCAAGAGGTCCCTCTAGGACCTTTTCTATGACTCTACTTCCTATTTCACCTCCAGTCAGCATGGGTAGAGATGAGAGGCTTAATATGTTTCCCTAAAGAACCCATCAACTCCATTCCTTTTGGTCACTGGAAGTGCATTATGAAAGAATCAGAAACCTCCTTCTGACATTAGAGGCTAGTTTTCCTGTGGGATTCAGTCATGCCCACAGAGAAGTAGCTTTGAAATGAAGTAAAGATAAAATTATGGTAAAGAAAAGCAGTGCAGTGTCCTGCTGGTTGACCTCACTGAGATTCATACCCATGCTGTTATTGGCTGATGTCCATTCACATATTCCCAGATGGAGACTTGAAATACAGTGCTATTTGGCCCAGTGATGTAGAATGCCTTCTATATTCTTCTGTTTTCTGAAATGATTTCAATGTAGCATCTTCTAGCATCTGAATACTTGTGGGTCATAGCACTGACATTGGCATTTGTTGGACACTTGATAGAAATTAAGAATCTCAAGTCCTTCCCAGACTTATTGAATTAGAATATGAATTTTTAAAACATCCACAAAATTTTTGTTTTCACACTGAAGTTTTATTAGCCTCCTCTGTGTTATCCCTATTTGAATGAAGTCAACACATAATTTGTGCTGTGCTAGGCACTACCTACAATAGGATCTCTTGATCCTACAATGCAAAATTTGCTGTGTTTTTTCTCCTATTGCCTTTTACTCTTCCCTGAATGAATGGAAAATACTCAATGAGAGGATAGTTTAGTGGTCACACAGATTTTTCAGGCTTAATTAAATGTTGAACCAACTTTATTCTTTTATGGTAATATGTATACTATGCTAGAACAATTAGAGGTAAAAAAGGTAACATATGGGGAAATTGTGTATTTTCTGAGTTATTTCTGTGTGCAGATGTATCACTTTTCAGTCCTACATATTTTATGTGAATTTGTCTCCCAAAAAAAGATGCTGTGTTTATTGATGTTGATACAATAATAGCAGATTGAATTCTAAAGTCTTTAGGTATAAAGTGGAAATTTTAACTGGTACAGAATAAACATGCCCTGGTGGATTCCATAAAGATGCATTTGCAATCAGCTAGCTCCTATTTCCTGATGAATAGAGAATAATTAAAAGAAAGAGTCCTCTTCAGAACCAGTTTTAAAGGGAAAGTCCCTTATTGTATGTGGAGGGATTCTTTTATCTATGTATTATAATAGAAGCATTAATTTTCAAATTGGAGTCTTAAAATGTCATCATATTTTGTGTCTTCCTATGGTATAGTTGATTAGTATTTATTTATATTTTATTACCTTTAACATACAAGCAATTAAACTGATTTTTCTATATCCCATCTTCATAAAATTGAATGCTATGTATGCTGATATTTTAAAGGGGAGGTTATGAATGTATACAAGCATGTATGCATCTAAGAAATACTAATAGATTATTATTACATCATTTAGACACAAATTCTACTTGTTTACTTGTTCTTACAGGTTTTAAAGATTGTAATTTTGCAGGATGCAAAATGTTAACTCACACCAAACTCATCAAATGACTTAAAATAGTTAAAAATGGGAAAAATAGGGATTATATACCTCATAAGAACAAACAGATAAAAAATATAGTTTTTTTCTTTCTGAACATTTTCTCTGAAAACTCATTTTGTTAATTTAAATATGTTTTTACTAAATTCAAAATATAAATTTTAGTTTCTTATCTTGAAAAAATGAAAAGAGCAGCTCTATATATTAGATATTCTTAAGGTTTCTTTATGCCTACTCAGGTGTTTGCAGACAGCCTCCCTCCATCCCTGCCTCCTCAACTAAAAAAAAAAAAAATAGTAGTTGCTGGAAATCCTATTCACTTCTCCACACCCATACCCTGATAGTGTTTAATAAAAATGGAAGTAGTACAAAGGAATTGGATAGAAGCCCAGGAGTCTCAACAATCATCTGACTATGTCTCGGAGATTGGAAAATGCTTCAGAATACACTTCTGAATAAGGAATGGATCATAGAAGAAATCAGGGGTGGGAAATTTAAAAAAAAAATTAGAAACAAATGAGAATAGAGATATAACATATCAAAATCTCAGGAAAAGTATGAAGGCAGTTCTAGGAGAAAAGAATATAACACTGAGTACCTACATTAAAAATAGATTACAAATTAATATACTAATGTTATACCTCAAGGACATAGAAAAAGAACAAACTAATGCCAATCAGTAGAAGTCAGGAAATAAGATAAAAGCCAATATTAATAAAATTGTGAATAAAAATAAAATTGTGAACCAACACAGTTGGTTCCTTGAAAATATAAACAGGACTGATAAACCATTAGTGAAAATAACAAAAGAGAGAAAAGGCAGGGTGGGTGTGATGACACACATTTGTAATCTGAGCAACTCAGATCACTGAGACAGGAGGATCCTGAATTCAAAGCCAGCCAGAGAAATTCAGTGAGACACTAAGCAACTAAGGAAGACCCTGTCTCTAAATAAAATATAAAAAGGGATGGGGATGTAGCTCAGAGGTAAAGTGCCCTGGATTCAATCCCTAGGGGAGGGGAGAGAGAGAGAGAGAGAGAGAGAGAGAGAGAAAGAGACGGACCCAAACTAACAAAATTGGAGATGAAAAAGCAGATATCACCATAGACACTTCTGAAATCCGAAGGATCAATAGAAATTATTTTGAGCTGGAAAATCTAGATGATATTGACAAATTTCTGGACACATATGAACTATCCAATTGACTCATGAGAATTTAGAAAACCTAAACAGACCAATATCAAGCAATGAGATTGAAGCATCAATTAAAACCTTCTAACAAAGGAAAGTACAGAAGCAGATGAATTCTCAGCTGAGTTACACCAGAAATTTAAAGAAGAACTAACAGCTATCCTCCTCAGATGATTACATGAAATAGAAAGGGAGAGCACACTGGCAAATTTATTCTATTAAGCCAATATCACCCTGACAGAAAAAAACAGACAAAGACACAAGAAGAAAACAAAACTCCAGACAAACATCTCTGGTGAACATAGATCCAAAAATCCTTAATAAAATATACATTAAAAGATAGTTCACCATGAACAAGCATGCTTTATCCCAGTGATGCAAGTATGGTTCAACATATGCAAATCAAAAAATGTAATTCATCACATAAATGGAGTAAGGACAGTAATCACATGATCATCTCAATAGTTGCAGAAAAAGCATTCTACAAAATCCAGCACCCATTCATGTTAAAGAAACTAGGGATAGAAGGAATTTACCTCAACATTGATAAGGCTATACATGACAAACCCAATGCCAACATCATACTGAGTGGAGAAAACTGAAAGTGTCTCCTCTAAAATCAGGAACAAGTATAACCACTATCATCACTCCTTTTCAATACAATTCTTTAAAATCTAGCTAGAGCAATCAGAGAAGAAAAGGAAATCTAAGGCTATAAATAGGAAGTCAAATTGTCTCTATTTGCTAATGACATGACCCAATAAAATACCCCAAATATTCTTTAGAAGAATTCTACAGCTAATAAATTTAGCAAAGTATCAGGATACAAGATCAACATACAAAAACCAATGCCTCTCCTATATTTTTATTCTGAATCTGCACAGAAAAAAAAATAAGATAAAACAATCCCATTCACAATAGTCTCCCTAAAATATTTAAAATAAATCTAACTAAAAGGTGAAAGGTCTCTACAATAACGACTACAGAAATTGAAGAGATTTTAGAAGATGGAAATACCTATCATGTTTATTGATAGGCAGAATTAATATTGTCAGAATGGCCATATTACCAAAATTATTACACAGATTCAATGCAATCCCCATGAAAATACCAATGATATTCTTCTCTAGGAAAAAGCAGTCCTAAAATTCGTTTGGCAGAATAAAAGACCCAGAATAGCCAAAACAATTCTGAGCAAGAATAATAATGCTGGAGGCATCACAATATCTTCTTGCAGATTATACTACAGAACTAAATAACAAAACCAGCATGGTAATGGCATCAAAGCAGACATAAAGACCAATGCAATATAATAGAAGACACTGATAAATCCACATGGATACAGTCATCTGATACTTGACAAAAACATACATTGGAAAAAAAAGGTAGACTTTTTAATAAATGGTGCTAGGAAAATTGATATGTAGAATAATAAAACTAGATCCATACCTTTCACTCTGGAAAACATCAACTCAATGTGGATTAAAGATCTAGGAATTAGACCATAAACTTTTAACAGTTAGTAGAAAGCATAGGTCCAACATTCCAATATATTGGCACAGACACTGATTTTCTTAACAAAACCCCTAACACTTCAGAAATATAGTTAAGAATCAATAAGTAGGACGGCATCAAAATAAAAAGGTCCTGCACAGCAAAGGAAATAAAAGTGTGAAAAGAGAGTCTAAACAATGGGATCTCTTTGCCTGCCACTCCTTCAACAAGGGATTAATATCCAGAATATATAAAGGACTCAAAAACACCAAAATAACCCAAGCAATAAGTGAGCAAAATAACTAGACAGGTCCTTCTCAAAAGAATAAACACAAATGACCAAGAAATATATGAAATTTGTTCAACATCCCTAGGAATCAAAGAAATGCAAATCAAAACTGCATTGAGATTTTACTTCACTCCAGCTGGAATGGTAATCATCAAAAACACAAATGCTGGTGAGCATGTGGGAGAAAAGGTACTTTCATACATTGTCAGTTGGACTACAAATTAGTATAACCACTTTGGAAAGCAGTATGAGAATTCTTCAAAAGACTAGGGATAGAACAACCAATATGATCCAGATATCCATTCCTTGGTATTTCTGCTAAATAACTAAAGTCATAATAGTACAACAAAACAAGGAAATCAATGTTTATATAGTGTAATTCACAAAATGTAAGTTAGAGAACAAGCCCAGGTGCCCATAAATGATGAATAAGTGAAAATAAGACACACACACACACACACACACACACACACACACACACACAAATGAAGTTCTTCTCAGCCATAAAGGATAATAAAATCATGGCATTTGTAGGAAAGTAGACGAAAATGGAGAATATCATGCTAAGTAAAATAAGCCAGACCCAGAAAGTCAATGGTTGAATGTTTTCTCTCATAAGTGGAAGCTAGACCAAAATAAGGGGAAAAGGTGGGATGGTGGAATCCTATGAAAACAGCAGAGAGATCAGTGGAATAGAGGAAGAAGATGGAGGGGGAAGGAGGAGGGATGGGAAAACAGAGGAACAGTGGAATGAAATTGATCAAATTATGCTATGTATAATATAGGTGAATGTATCACAGGGAATTTCATCTTTATTCTCTGAAGCACTAATTTGAAAAGCTGAAAGTTTTTTAAAAAAATAGAAGGAGGATCTGTAGAGTAGAGGAAAGGAAATAAGGGGAGGGAGAAGGGGATGGGAAGAGGAAATCCTGGGGACTGGAGTGAAGCAAATTATATTCTATAAATGTATTATTATGTCAGAATGAACCCAAATATTATGTATCACTATAATGCTTTAATAAAAGTATAAAAATAGAATTTTCAATAAGTACCCATTGCTTTCTAATTTAATGTCCTGTCATTTTATCATCTGTGGTCAATTATACTATCGTTCCAAGTTCTTTTTTCTTCATTGCTTTGAAAGAATAGTATTTCCTTGCCCTATATCAGTTTCATTATATGACTTAGTTTGGCCAATTTTGCCAGTTTAATATGAACAAAAAGTGACAAATGGTATTTTCAAACAGAATGTCTAAATGCTCCTACTCTTTTTTCTCAGCCATGAGAGTGATGTACACTGCATAAGGTCCATTCTTTTATCCATACTCCTAGAATGAAGGAATTGAACAAAGCAACAACTGAGCCATGTTGTATATAATTTGAGGGAGAAATAAGCCTTTGTTTATTCAGGCATTGAAAAGTTGTTTTGTTGTTGTTGTTGTTAACTGTAGTAAAATCTTGCCTGGGCTCACTAACATAGTCATCAGCTCTTCTCCGTCACTCAACTATTTTTTTTTCATTTAATATATTCTTTAGAATATAAAGTTTTATATATATATATATATATATATATATATATATATATACACACACACACACACATAAAATGTCTTCATTATGGTTTCAGTTTTTTTGTGTCTCTTGTGTCTTTCCTTTTCTACTTCTAACACTTTCTGCCAACTTTCTAGGTTTTTCATGAATATTCCCAAGAGCATTAGTCATCCTTGTTAAACAAAATGCTCATGTCTAGCCAGTTAATTGGACACTAGTTAGCCTTTACATTGCTATATATTAGACCATGTGTGGCATGCTGTTTATTATGTGAAGAATATTTTTATAACAATTTCCATGATTGAAAAAGTGTCATATGCCCTTAAGATATTTTAGAAATAATGAATACTTATTAGAATCTCTGTCTTCAAGGCTTTCTCAAAATGTTAGCATCTATAAATGGAATATTGTGCTAGTGCCATGGATGTTATTCAGGAAGTCCAGATATATTTAGAAGCTATAATACAATTGAAAAGAAAAGAGTGTTTCTACAATGTTTAATTTATTTACTAAAATACAAATTTTAATAAAAGTCGTATGAGTCTGCTACTTCAGGATTTTTTATTATTTGTTATACTATTACTCACTTCAGTAATTACAGAACATAAATGATGGCATTTTATTCAATTGTCTCTGTTATCATTTTATTGTAAACTTTATAGTACAGAAAAAGGTTCTGTACAATCTCTGAGCACTGCTCATACTACTGTGATTATAAGCCCCATCTAAATCTTACAACCATGTTTAAGATTGACAGTTTTTAAAACATAAGTGGATATGGAGGCCAATTTCACAAAATATCCCTGCAAAAAATACATTCTGAGTTATTTTTATAACATACAGTATGCATCCTGCAGAGGGGAAATAGCTTCAACATTCTTTCATTTTTGTTCGATCAATTTCTACAAATTTATATTCCTATGGAAGCCTCTTTCATTTAGTCACAGCATTACAGAAACCAAATCTCAAAATACCTCTAAAACTACTGAATGGAATCCAGTCAAAACAGAAGCTCAGGCTCATGGTGAGCATCTGCGCTAAGAAAGATTGTGAGGTTTGTAATGGCAACAGAGAGAGAGAGAGAGATAATGCATTAGATGTCCCACTGAGTTTGTCCTCACATATTTCTACAGGAAATCTTATTTCTGCTACCTTGGGGTATGTGATCTTCACTTCTCAGTGCCCTCAAAAATATAAATTAGATTCATTATTCATTATAACCCACCAGAGATTCTGATTTGACAACATCCTAAATTCCTCTATTTCAATATCTTCAAGTTGAGACTGCTCTGTAAACTCAACGTGCTTTTAGGACAAAGTCTGCAAGTTTGTCAGGCTTAGCAGTGTCTCATATCTTTCTCTTTTCCCAAGAGCATTATGCCCCATGCCCCAAATCCAAATGGATATTTCTGTTGTCTTACACAAAAATTTATTTTCTTTCATTTTATTAATGCTACAAGCTGAATCGTGTCCCCCTAAATTCATATGTTGAGGGCTTAAACTTCAATGTAACTGACTACATTTGGAGATATCTTTTAAGAGATAAAATATGCTATAAGGATTGGATCGTACTCTGATAGGACTCCTGGCATTGTAATAAAAGATTGAGCTCTCTCCTTCTCTTCACAACCACCCAGAGGAAGTCCTGTGAGCATACACAATGATGGTGGCCACTGCAAGCTAGGAGAAGAGTATCAGGATGCATCCTGTCAGCATCTTGATATTAAACTTACATTCTTCAGAACTACGAGAAATAAACTTCTGGTTTTAAGCTGCCTCATCTGTGACACTCTGTAATGACAGTAGAAGCAGACCAATATAATTATCTATTACTTTTCATTCCCTAAACTCACATATTTTATTTCAATAAATAAAGCAGGTAAAATATAGAAAAATATATTTTTGGCATCAAACTTTTTGGCACCAGTAATTTAAACCAAAAGATAAATGAGTTATATATTCAAATACTCAAGAAATTAAAATATGAGCCATAGATTTTCTATGTAGCAAAATTAACTTCCTCATATAAAGGTCACAGAAAAAAAAAGTGTTGATAAAATGTTGAAACTCAAAAAATAATGTTCTTTTTTTTTCCCTCACAAATATACTACAGAGAAATATTCAAACAACCAAAATGACTAGGGAGATATTGACATGAGGATTAGTGATGAACATTAGCTATAGTCATCTGTAGAATGATTTCTAAATGAGAGTTTAAAGGGAGAGAGTATTGTATTCTCAGATGATATAGATCATAGTATAACTATACTGAAAAATGTGGGATGTGGGAATAATATATGCAAAAGTATTTCTCGAGAATTCTCAGTGAATGTTATGGTATTAATACATTTTTTCCTAAAGCTGCAGTATAGGTAATATTTTTAAAAAAATACATGAGTACTTATTTTCTAATTATATAAATCCCTGTGTTCTTTATAAAAAGGACTTTGATAGTTTGTGCAAAAGAAAACAGATTCAGCAGTTTCAACTTTAATATAGGTAGTTAATTATAAAGGGATACAGATAGGAAAAGAAGAACTCAAAATATCATTATTTGCAGATGATATGATTCTAGACTTAGAAGATCCAAAACATTCCACCAGAAATCTCCTAGAACTAATAAATGAATTCAGCAAAGTTGCTTGTTATAAAATCAACAAAAATAAATTAAAGGAATTTTTCTATGTCAGTGACAAATCCTCTAAAAGAGAAACCAGGAAAACCACCCCATTTACAATAGCCTCAAAAAAAAAAAAAAAAAAAAAACAAAACCCTAGGGAATAAACTTTAACCAAAAGAGTGAAAGACCTCTACAATGAAAACTACAGTACAGTAAACAGAAAATAAAGAAGACCTTAGAAGATGGAAAGATCTACCTACTTCTAGGATCACAGAATTAATATTGTCAAAATGACCATACTACCAAAATCTCTATGCAAATTCAATGCAATCCCAATCAAAATCCCAATGACATTCCTCATGGAAATAGAAAAAGCAATCATGACACTCATCTGGAAAAATAATAGACCCAGAATAGCCAAAGCAATCCTTAGCAAGAACAGTGAAGCCAGAGGCATTACTATTCCAGACCTAAAAATATACTACAGAGCAATAGTAACAAAAACAGCATAGTATTGGCACTGAAAGAGACCTATAGAAGAATGGTACAGAATAGACAACATAAAGACTAACCCACATAACTACAGTTATCTTACATTAGACAAAGGAACCAAAAACATAAATTGGAGAAAAGATAGCCTCTTCAACAAAAGGTGCTGAGAAAATTGGAAATGTACATGTAAAAAAAATGAAATTAAACCTATCTCTCACCATGCACAAAACTCAACTCAAAATGGATCAAGGACCTAGAAATTAAACCAGAGACCTGGCGCCTAATGGAAGACAAAGTAGGCCCAACTCTCCATCATGCCGGATTAGGCCCCAACTTCCTTAATAGACTCCTATAGCATAAGAATTAAAAACAAGAATCAATAAATGGGATGGATGCAAACTAAAAAGCTTCTTCTCAGCAAGAGAAACAATCAGTGAGGTGAATAGAGAGCCTACAGATTGAGAGCAAATCTTCACCACATGCACATCAGATAGAGCACTAATCTCTAGGATATATATAGCACTCAAAAACCTTAACACCAAAAAAACAAATAACCCAATCAATAAATGGGCTAAGGAATTGAACAATTCTCAGAAGATGTTATACAATCAATCAACAAACATGAAAAAATGTTCACCATCTCCAGCAATTAGAGAAATGCAAATCAAAACTACTCTAAGATTTCATCTCACTGCAGTCAGAATGGCAGCTATCAAGAATACAATCTATAATAAGTGTTGGTGAGGATGTGGGGGGTGCACACTCATACATTGCTGGTGGGTCTGCAAATTGGTGCAGCCAATCTGGAAAGCATTATGGAGATTTCTTGGAAAACTGGTAATGGAACCACCATTTGACCCAGCTATTTCACTCCTTGGTTTATACAAGTCCTTTTATATCCAAAGGACTTAAAATCAGCATACTATAGGGACACAGCCATATCAATGTTTATTGCAGCACAATTCACAATAGCTAAATCATGAAATCAACCTAGATGCCCTTCAGTAGATGAATGAATAGGGAAACTTTGGTATACATACACAATGGAACATCACTCAGCATTAAAAAAGAATAAAATCATGGCATCTTCAGGTAAATGGATAGAGTTGGAGAATATAATGCAAAGTGAAGTAAATCAATCCCCAAAAACCAAAGGCTGAATATTTTCTTTGATATGGGGATGATGACTCATAATGGTGATGGGGCAGGGAGCATAAGAGAAATGGGGAAACTTTAGCTAGGACAAAGGGGAGGGAGGGTAAGGAAGGGGGCAAAGGAGTAGAGTGAAATGAGTTAGACATCATTACCCTAAGTACAATTATGAAGACAGGAATGGTGTGAAAATATTTTTGTTCAATAATGACTTGAAAAATTGGGCTCTATATATGTAATATATGTAACAAATTAGAATAATTAAATAATTTAATTAAAAATTACTGTAGTACTAAATTTGAAATGTGAGTACAAAATCAAGAATATATAGCCTTTGCATCTTTCAGAATATAATATAGGCATACCTCAGAGATATTTAGGGTTTGATCCAGACTACTTCATTAAATAGAGTATCTCAATAAAGTGAGTCAAAAAAGATTTTGCTTTCTCAGTGAATGTAAGAGCTGTTTAACTCCATATTAAATTATTAAATTACCATAGCATTATGTTGAAGAATGTGTCCTCCTTAGTTAATAAAACACTTGATTGCTAAAAAAAATTATCTGAACCTTCAGTGAATCATAATTTGGGGGGTTTTGTTTGTTTGTTTTGTCAGAGGGGTTGCTACTGGAGAGCCTTGTTTTGTTCATGGCTCCTGACTTACGGTGGTGGTTAGTAAAGTTTGGGTGATTGTGGCAATTTCCTAATATTAAAAAAAATGAAGTTTGCTAACTCTGCTTTTCATCAAAGATGTCTCTGTATCATGTGACACTGTTTAATAGTATTTTACCTACAGAACTCTTTTGAAAATTGGAGTCAATCCTCTCAAACTCTTATTTAGCAGTAAGTGTATATATTATTCTAAATCCTCTGTTGTCCTTTTAACAATGTTCACCAGGAGTAGATTTTATTTCAACAAACTATTTTCATTGCTCATCAGTAAGAAACAACTTCTCTCGTGTTAATATTTTATCATGAAATTGAAACAACACAGTCACATCTTAAGCTTCACTTCTAATTCTAGTTCTCTTGCTATTTTACCACATCCAAACTTACTTCCTCCACCTAAGTCTTAAGTCTTAAACCTCCAAGTCCCCTATGAGCATTGGAATTAACTTCTTTTTAAAAAAATTTTTCATTGTAGATTGGATGCAATCCTTTTATTTATTTTTATGTGGTGCTGAGGATAGAACCCAGTGCCTCACACATGCTAGGCAACCACTCTACCACTGAGCCACAACCCCAGCCCTGGAATTAACTTCTTCCAAACTCCCATTAATGTTGATATTTTGACCTTTTCTCATAAATATCCTTAATTGCATCCTCAATGGTAATTAGTTTTCAGGGAACTTTCAATTTACTTTGCCCAGATACATCAGAAGAATCATTGCCAATGGTAGTAGTCTTCTGAAATAATGATATAATCTTGTGAAATAATTTCTTTAAAAATGAGACTAAAAGTTGAAATTACTCCTTGGTCCATGAGCTGCAGATTGAAAGTTGTGCGAGTGTGCATAAAACCAACATTAATCTCATTATACAACTCTATTAGAGCTCTTAGGTAACTACAGGCCTTGTCAATGAGCAATAATTTTGAAAGCAATCTTTTTGTGAGCAGTAGGTCTCAACAGTGGGCTTAAAATATTCAGTAAACCATCTTATAAACAGATGTGCTGTCACCCAGGCTTTGTTGTAGAGTTTATAGGTGGAGTGGAGGCTGAGTAGTTACCAGTTGAATTAGTTGCCTTACCACCTGAGAAAAGAATCAGCCTAGCTTTAAACTTCAAAATCAGACATTGACTTCTATCTAGCTATGAAACTTGTAAGTGATGTCTTCTTCCCATATAAGACATTGAAATTCCATTGCTTAGTGCAATCACTGTCATCAGTTACCTTAGCCTTAAAGGTCTTCTGGGTAACTTATTGCAACTTCTATATCAGCATTTGCTGCTTCATCTTGTACTTTTACGGTGGGAAGATGATTTCTTTCCTCAAACCTCATGAAGCAACCTCTTCTAGATTCAAACTATTCTTCTTCAGCATTCTCAGGTCTCTCAGCATTCATGGAATTGAAGAGAGTAGGGCTTTGCTCTGGCCTAGGATTTGGTTCAAGGAAATATTGTGGCTGGTTTGATCTTCTGTCCAGACCATTGACCTTTCTCTATATAAGCATAAAGCCTTTTTTCACTTTCTCATTTGTGTGTTCATAGGAATAGTACTTTTAATTTCTTTAAGAACTTTGACTTTGCATTCACAGTTTGGTTAACTTTGGGGCACAAGTGGCCTATGTTTCAGCTCATATTGGTTTTTGATGTGATTTTCTCAATCTAGTTTTAGATTTAGAGTGTAAGAAGTATGACTTTTCCTTTCATTTTTATCATTTAAAGGCTATTATATGGTTATTGACTGGCCTGATTACATTTTCATTGCATCTCATAGAATAGAAGGTCCCAAGAAGATGTGGAGAGATGGGGAGAAACATATTTATCTATTAAGTTCACTGTTTATGAAGGTATGGTTCTTGATCCTACAACAATTATAGTCATAACATCAAATATTGGTAATCACCATAACATGATAATAAAAAAAGGTTGAAAAGTTGTGAAAATTATTAAAATGTGATACAGAGGCACAAATTGAGCACACACAGCTGGAAAAAATTGCTGCCTATAGACTTGCTGGATGTAGGTTTGCCACAAGTCTTCAATTTGTGAAAACATAATATCTACAAATAGCAATGAAACAAAACTCAGAAAAATTAGATAAGCCTGTGGATTATCATTAACCATAGTCACCATGCTCTTCAATTGATCTCTTGAACTAATTCCTCCTAACTGCAATTCTTTGTCCTTTGGCCAATATCTCTCCATTCACTCCTCCCCACCATTCACCACACCAGCTGTTAACCACCATTCTACTCTATACCTCAATGAGAGCAACATTTTTAGATCCTGCATGTGAGTAAGATCACTTGTCTATGCCTGATATATTTCACATGATATAATGTCCTCATTCATGTTATGCAAAAGACAGGATTTCACTTGAATGGGAAGACTGCATGATTATTTTAACCTTAAAAATCATCATTATGTGAGGTGAATGCATTTGTTAACTAGCTAGATTTAACTATTCCAAAATGTTTAGATATTTTAAAACATCATGTTATATGAAAAAATACAATTTCATCTGTTGGTGTGAAAAATAGTATTTATCCTGATTTACACACACACACACACACACACACACACACACACATATATATATATGCATATAGTTTGTGTGTATGCATATATTAATATGTACAAGTGCATGTATGTTCCTAGAGTCTAGAAACAAAGACAGACTTGGAACAATGAGGTTCCTTAGTACTTAGCCTCATGTAATCTTGCAATGATACTTCTGATTAAAATACTATTACTGCTTGGAAAAATGTGTGATAACATATCTGAGGTGAGAGAGCCTATATCCCAGCTAAGTCTACAACACCTTATTACATTAACTGCTAATAAAAATATCAAAGATTACTAGGGTAATATTAAAATGTGCTCAAGTTATATCAAAAGGAGTCAATTTGAAGGAGCTCCCACTGGTCAAAGATAGGACTATTTGTACTGTAACAAGGAAAATACTTAAATTAACTTAAATGCATCAATATACTAAATTGAATAAAGATAAATAAATGGAAATAAACAAGCATTTATCATGAACATGGGGTAAATAAATAATAAGAAGAGGGTCTTCTATAATAATATCTCAAAATTTATGCAGGAAATAATAAAATAGAAACATCACTAGTTTGCAATTCGTAGCAAATTTGTGAAGCTAAGCATTAAGTATTAACAGCTGCCAACTTCCCTGAGAGAGGCAACAACACATTATGTGCCTCTCTAAGGAAGAAATCAATACCACTATAGTCTTCAAAGAGGTTGAACGTGAGTCTGATTAAGCCTATGGATATACTTGTCAATTTTCAGGAAATGGCAGAAAAACATGCAAATCTTTACCATGAGTATGAAATCAGCAGAAGTCAGACTCCTGTGAAATGCTACAGGTTAAAGGATTCAGGTTCATTAACTCTAAGTGTTAAGGGCAAAAGAATGGTGGGAAATATGTAGATTTAAAATTTTTTAAATATACAAAAAGATTTTTAAACGTTGGTCACATATGCAGAGCCTTAAAGTCTGGAGATGTATAATTTGGTGATACAACTATAAAGAAATGTTTACCATAAGTAAAAGCAGTTACTTTGTAGTAAATGCATAGTGATGGGGATTGGAAATGCACAGGAGCTTCCTAGTTGGCTGGCAAAGTTCTTGATCTGGGTGGTAGTTACAAGGTTATTAATCACCATATTAAATATGCTCAATGCATATAGTGATATTATAAAATAAAGTGAATTTCCTCTTTTAGCAACCTCCTTCTTCTCTCATAATTATCACTTGTTAACACACTCATGCATATCCTCTCAGATATTTTTCTAACCTTTTCCATGTATACCACACAAATAGATAGTAGATAGATACAGGTACACATATGCAATATACATATATACAGGGCTTCTATGTATTTGTTTTATAGAAATTTAATTAACCTATACACATTATTACTGTTCGACTTTTTCACTTAAGAATTTCTAAGCTATATTTTCTATTAGCTACCCTGGCCTAATCCTTTTGAATTGCCATATATTTCTTAGGATAGCCTAAAATTATTTTAATTACTTAATTAAATATTGTGTCTTTGAATAATATTTACTAAAATGTGAAAATGAAAAATAGTAATACAATGAAGACTCATACTTCTATCATCAGTTTAAAAAAAATAGAACAGCATCTTTGAAGTTAGCTGTGTGCCACATATTGTTCCATCCTCTAAAATGGGTTATTTTACTGAATAATTTGCTTATTATTTTATGTTTGTTTTCATAGCAACAATTCACTCTTTATTGTTTATGTCAACTTTATAGATCACAAATACAATCAGTAATGAGATTGATATATAAGTTCATACGTTTGTCTTTTAATCACATGGGTGGAGAAATAAATATTTATCTAATACTTAAGCTCAACCCACTGGGAGAGACTTCAAAGCAGTAATTTACTATGAGAAATGACCTATTGCACATGTAAATCTTCATCTTTTCTGTCTTATTCAGCTTTCCATTAAGATAACAAAATAACTGAGATGATTAACTTACAAAGAAGAAAGGATTATTTTGGTTTATTGCTTTGTACAAGGCACCATCCCACAGCAGGAACACATGGCAGAGTAAAAACACTGAACTGAGAGTCCAGGAAGCAAAGGAGAAGTTCCCACAATTTCACATGGAAGGCACACCTCCTATGCCTGACTCTGACATTGAATAGGTGTACTATGAAATTAATCCATGTTGTAAATTTGCTCTCATTACATTTCTGTAAATATAATATTTATTTTAATGTATGTATGTGACAATTTCATTATTCATAATCTTTAAGATTCTGAAATTACGCAATCTAGTATTTCCATTTGTTCATGGTATCTTGTGTACTTGTGCACTTATGATTTTTTTTTTTGTATTTGTTTTTTACTGTGGATTCAAACTTTTGGATCCTTTCTCTGGGGATTCAATTTAAGACCTGAGTTAAAAGCTTAAGGTTTCCTCCCTCCCTCCCTTCCTTTCTTTCTTTCTTTCTTTCTTTTCTAATGGAAATTTTCACATGCTTCTATAGATGCAGGGCAAAGATACTATCCTAGAATGATTTTCAATTGAACTCTCAGCTTGATGTTGAGATTTGAAACTCTTCATCCCTGGCTTTTCAATGTTTACTTAAGAGTGCATGGAACAAGTTAAAAGCCAATACCAACAGGCAAAAGATCTGTGAGTACTGCTGTGGTAAGCACATTAAAATGTGAGTTAGACACAAGCATGCTTTTTTGTTCTATATTACTGACAGATTACTTGTGTTATATGTATTATCTCCTTTTACCATCAAAATTGTGTAGAAAGTCAATATGAACATTCTATAGTTGAGGGAATTTTAGGTCATAAGGTTTAGCTAACTTCCTGCAGCTTTTCAACTAGTGCCTGTTTTTCTGCCACCTCTCATAACACAAGGTGTGAAGCAGGTGGAATTGTCTTTATTTATTATTACCATTTTGAGGCCATTTCCTCTTTCTCTCTTTAAAAGAGAAAACCCTAGGTCTTCAGAGGACCTGCTTGCATACTGTACTCCCATTGCTTCTCCTGTTTTGCCATCATTAATAGTCTCCACAGTTCTTCTCTTGGTTTCTAGCCATCATAGTACCCAGCTCATTCTCTTGCTAACTTTTGTTCCTATCATTATTCTGTGTGACTTCATTCTCCATTTTATTAATGTGTCCCATACTTAGCCTCTCAAAAATCCATATATAAGCACCCTACTCTAACCACTACATGATCCACATTAACTTCTTATCCCTGACAATTTTGTACCCCCAATGAACCAACCAGTCCTTGGACTCAACTATTCTTCATTGTCATCTGCCTTATCTTTTCTTCTCTATTTTCTCTTTACCCACATTAGCCTCCATGATTAATCACTTTAATCACTCTGTTTCAGAGGCCCTCCATTCCTTACCTTTCTCTACTGCTTTTGAAACTTGACTGGCAAAACTCCAACCCTGATTAAACTTATCATTCTGCTTACTCTGTGCATGCACCTGCATATCTGAACATGTTTGGAGAAAAAAATACAACCATGCTGACTGTTTTGTACTTTAAATTTATAGTCACTAATCTGCAGTGGGCACTTAGGAGCACTAAGTTCTCCTGCTATAATTCTTTACAAAACTTGCTTGCCTTGTCATCAAGATGGCTTTTCTGTTTCCTCTCTCTTTAAATATCTTAAGCCCTCTCATACTTTTTACTGGCAGGAACATAGAAGTCAGCAGGAGAAATGTTCTTGTCTTTTTGTTGTTCAGTCTGCTGGCTTCTATTTTAATATTTTCATATTGCTTTTTGAACCCATTTAGGATGCTTCTGTCAGCAAGAAGCAAAATACACCACCAAAACGGGTTTTTTTAATATTACATTAAAGAAAACCAGAGACATACAGTTTCAGGGATTGGTTGTTGCCCTCCACATACAATAACATTAGAGTTTGGGGTGGATTCTCTATGACGTTTTTGATCCTGAGAGAGTGGCCATAGCTCCAACATCAAAACATATGTGTCTAGAGTTTCTCCTTGCATCTCTCTCTCTTTTAATCGAGGAGGAAAAAATGACCCCCAACTTTTCAAGGAACTTTCCCCTATATTTCTTTGAGCATATTTGGATTATCTGCTCACCCCTAAACCCATCATTATCAAATAATATACAATTGGTTAGGCCCAGTCGACTCCAGTGGGTCCACAGATCCTAGGGAAGAGCTTAACGTAATTTGGCATATGTGAGAAAAAATAAAGAAGGAAATAGATTTGGAGTCAACTGATATTATATATTACTTCTTTAAGTTTTACCAACGTCACACTTAAAATGGAAGGGTTTTTCTATAAACTCCTTAATTTATGCACTGGATTTCATCACTTGTTGGTTGCTAACATTTTGTTTTTCAGAAATGCTCTGTTTCCTCTATATCAACAATTTTTCTCCATTTCTAAATAATTATGGCCATCTAAATACAACTATAATATAATATTTCTCAGTTGACAGATTTTTTCCTTTTGACCTTAAAAACTCCTTTTGTTATAGCAGAAAATAATTTTCATAGTATTTTATATAATCACTCTTTGTACTTTCTCCTTATTCCCTTCAGTCAGGAGAAATTATGGATCTTTTATATTACACTTTAAACACTTTTGAAAGATTAATGTTGTTATAATTATTGTGGTTTACTATCATCACAAGTACTTTGAATGGGTTTACCTAAATTCCATCAACATTTTTCTGCTTATGCCTTTATAAATCATGATTATATCCATTATTTCAATTAATACAAAACAGAATAAAATTGGGACTGGGTAAGAAAATTATGGATTAAAAAGAACATAACAAGTCTCTGGAAAATATCAGCAAATAGAAAAGAATGGGGTTAAGGGAAACATTTTCTTGCCCGTGGCTCTAGAGAGTATGGTCTTTTATTAAATCAAGGTAGAATGCCATGTCCATTTTGGGGGATCCCAAGTTTATCTAATTAAGTGTTCTGCTTGTGTATAGGTCCAAAATAGTTACATGTCAAATTAATTTTCTAAATTGTATTTTCAGAAAGACTAAATACTTTTCACATGTGATTCATACCTCCACATGGTGAGACAGAGTAAAAGAGAATTATTATCAATCTTTTAATGCAGGCATAATTTGGAGCCCTAATTTTATCATCATGCTTTTGAAACTTGACTGGCAAAACTCCAACCCTGATTAAAATGGGCATAAAGGCTGCTATTAATTTGGTTAATTAATAACCCATAACATGCATATTTGTGTCAGCTATTAATATTATTTTCATTGTTATTTTAAAGTGAAAGAAACAGAGGTTCAAAAATATTAGGACTATTTAACTGCAGAGTCGTGTATCTGTGGTGAGAATCCAGGGTGTATTTATTTCAATCTGATGATCTTTTACTTTACCAATTTTTTTTTTTTTTGGATAAAGTGGGAATCACTTAGCAAGGATTTTAACATAAATTTGATTTTAGACAAACTTTTATTTCCCTTGGGAGACTAATATTTGTCTTCTTTCCTGACAGAATTTTAAAAGTGGATTAGCTTTACCTTTGTTCAATGGCTGCTGAGAAAATGAATCAAATTTAAAGTGTGGTCATAGCAATTATCTTTCTTCATTGCCTCCATCTTCAATGTCTTTATCTGTGTCTTATTTATATTCTCCTTTGCTCTGGTAATTACTTTTTATATGTATTTTCTTATTAACTGTCCTGAATTTCTTAAAAGAATTACTCACATTGAACAAATAAATCTCTGCTACTACTGTTGTTAGAACTTGCAACAGAGAGTTGTCCATGTGAGAAGTAGATAAATTGCAAGCCAAAGTCCACCATTTGGAGTTTCCACCCTTGTGGCTCTTTATTTAGAGTTCATAATTGAAACGACTATTTGTTTTCCCTGTCTGTGATGTCTTAATATATGCAGAATGGTTCTTCCAATTGTCAGTTACACAAGCCTCTTTTTATTTTTAAGGCTCAGCTGCTCTGAGGGACAACAGTCTTTCTTTTGAAGTGCTTACACCAGGGCTCTTCAAAATTAACACTTGCCACAGAGCCCAGAAAAGTTGTTTTCAATCTCTCTTTTAAAATTGAGATATAATGTACACATAGTAAAGTATAAAGATTACATTACTCTTATGAATTTTGAAAATTACTTGCTGATGCCTGCACCCTTTTCATCACCACCCAAGTGAAGATGTGGAGCATTTCCAGTGCTCCACATGATTTCTTTGTGTCCCATTTTATCTATACCACCTTCCCTGGGAGATAACCACCATTCATTTGGCTTTCTGTCGTCATCAGTTAGTTTTCTGTGTTCTTAATTTTCTGTAAATGAAATAGTATATACAGCAAGAGCTTTTTTCTGTATGTCTATTTTTTTGTTGTTACTCGGCACAGTAATGATACTCATCCATACCTTTTCTTGTATGTTTCCTTTATCTATAAAGGAAATATATATTTGGCAAATACAGTAGATTATTTTTTATGTGATATTATGCTCATATATTAATATATCTCAGTGTAGGCATCTGATTCCCTTGAAATGTATTTAGACTGTATCTGGTTCGGGTTTATTATGAGTAAAACCTCTTGAACATCCTGTACTGAGAGTGATTCCATCTAGGTATTTATGTGAGAAAATAAGAAGCAGAATAGTAGAAGCAATTAATTTTACTTTCCCTAATTCCTGGGTTTTTATTGTTAAAATTCTCAATCTTTTATGTAAAAAAAAAAAAGCTATAAAGATGGAAGTCTTTGAAAGGAAAGTGGAAGAGACTAAAATATCTATAATGTCAGAGTTAATTTAAAATAAAAGAACTTCATTTACTGTTGAAATATTTATCTATACATTCCTTTAAAATCACCAAATTATAGAAAATTTAATTTTCTTACAGCCATACTTACCTTATGTACCTCATACCTGCAATATTGCAGGAGGATAATAATACTTAGCTGTGGCTATCCCCTACAGATTGTTTTCCTAATCAGTCCTAATTTACATTCCTTTCCCTTTTAATATTGCACCCTCTTTCCTTTGCTTATCTAAGATGGAGGTAAAGGATGCCCAGTGCTGTTCCCACTCTAATATTATGTGGAGCTCACTGGCAATTTCTGCTTTCTCTATGCACACACAGTGTTCCCTTTCTTATCTTATGTAAATGGTGATGTCTCATGGGAATGTTGACTTTAAAAGATCCTCCAGGCTTTTCTTCTCTTACAAAATTATCTGAACCATTCTACATACAGGTTTTATATTATCTTATTCACTGATATTGCTGGTAGATAAAAATGTATTTTTAAAAGTTCAGGATGGTTTCTGCTTTCATCTTATCTTTTCATTCTTTATCTATATTGCTTCATTTTCTTATCAACTTTTTACAGAGACCTGAAGTTTTGTTGGATTTATCATTTTATTACCATCCTTTACTTATGTTAGACTCTGTATGTAAGTTTTGAATCCTTATCTATTTTTTCTGTGATTCAGGATATAAATATACACTTTTCTACACAAAGGAGTGAAATAATATTACTGACATGTAGGTAGGGCTGTGCAGGAGAAGCAGCCAATGTAAAACACTGTTTTTCAGTATTTATTGGGACCAAGAACTGACTGTTGATAAAGTAAACTTATTATGATGTAATTTATTGGCATTAAGTTGTGGAAAATATATTTTAAGTATTTATAGTTTACTGAGAGCCATAGCCGTGTCCGAATGTGGAATAACATTTTTGCCAGAAAGAAGTGGTTGAGAGGTGACGCTGCAAGTCATTGAGATGATAATGGTTATGTTACGCTGTGTATATTAGACCCCTTCTGTCCCCCTTGGCCTGTTACTTTGGAGTTCTCACTACTTTGGAGTTCCCATTGGTAGGGGAAGTGCCGGGAGAAGGATTTTCCGGTTGGTGGTTCCTGGAGGAGCCACGTGGGTGGTGTTCGGGAATGTTCCTAGGGAGCAGGAGCGTGTGTGGAGTGTGCTGGTGGAGTTCAGAAATAAAGTTTGTTCCTGCTTCAGTGGCTCGTGATTTGTGCCCAGACAGACTACGGCAATAGTTTCTCCAAAAAATAAAAAGATAAATCTCCTCAATTTTACTAAGTCTTATACACATGTTCTTTAATTTGCTTCTGGAATCAAAGTAGCAGTTCACCCACACCAATTCACCAATTCCCTGTTATGGGTAGGGGGAGACCATGCTTTATCTATTCTTTTATTTTTCTTTCTTTATGAAAACAGGACCTGGAAATATGGTCCTATAGTATTCAGTTTTTAGAGAAGACCTTGGAATGATACTCATCCATACCTTTTCTTGTATTTTTTCCTATATCTATACATCATTCTATTTTGCAAATACATTAGATTATTTTCTTTTTATGTGATATTATGCTCATCATATGAGTATATCTCAGGAAACCACTTGGTCCAAACTTAACCATCCTATACTCATTAACATTATGCAACTTTCCACAGGTGATTATAGAATAATTTTGGGGTACTACAAGAGACTAGAAATATCTATCTGACATAACACATACTGGGTATAGACACTTGTAATTTCAGAATCTATTGATATAGAATGATCCCACATCACAAGGGTTTTAAATGACAATAATTTATTACTTCTTGACATTCTGTATGTTAGGAATTTGGACAAGAGTTATTAGTGCTTCTTTAATTTACACATTTTCCACTGGTATATTAAAGGTATCTTAAAGTCTATGTTTTATTGGATAAAACAAATCACAAATAGCCTAGGTTCATCAAGGGGTAGGCGAGAAGAAGTAGACTTTACTTCTTGATTAGAGGCTCTAAAATTCTCATTGCTAAAAACTATAAGAAAGATGATATAATTGCAGCCACTTTGGAAACACTACCTCATCCAGAATGTTGGACCACCTATTTTCACTAACCCTCTGCCACTCAGATTGTTTTCTTCTAATTTTCCTAATGTTCTCTCCTTCTTACTCAGGTCTGATGACGTCTAATCCTGATACCTAATTCTAGGCCAGCTAAATTTAATACATACCTGTACTTTTTTTTTTTTTTTGTACTGTGTATTTTGCCCAAGGACACTCTACCATGGACCTACATTCCATGTCCTTTTATTTTTATTTTGAGACAAGTTCTCTCTAAGTTGCCCAGGCTGGCTTCAAACTTGTCTCATGTCTCAGTCTTCTGAGTAAATGGGATTAGAGAAATACACCATTGTGCCTGGCCAAACCTGCATTTTTAAATGCAGTTTAACTTATTCTTTTAGGTGTCTGAAGTAGACAATTCTACATTCTAGAAAAAGGTAGGAAGGAATTGAACAGTGCTCTTCAGATGGTGTTGAGGCACCACTATCTGTCAAAAAGATCATTCACAGAGTAAACTATATAATTCAACTCCCTGAAAATATTGCTAACTTTTCTGGTTCTGTCCATAAGAGCTATTTAAACACTAAAGATCACTCCAGTGTTCCCAAGCTTTTGATGGCTCTTTGCTAAACAATCTTCTCTTCTATCAGTTTCCAAACTGTTCACTAATCTGACCATTCTCCTATAGACAGGCTACATTTGGCTCTTAAATTTTTTTAAAGCAATTACAGTTCACTTGGAGAGTCAGAACAGCATGATGATGCCCTCAATGCTCTGCTTTTGGACACTTGATTACTTAATTACTGTATTATATTGAGCTCATGATGAAGCATGAACATCTTTTAGCTGTGTTCATGCTTTCTGTTCAGTCTTCTGTCCTCAGTCTATGCTGAATATGCCCACATTGTTGTGTATGAAGTCAGATGAAGTGCCCAGGGACATTTCCAGGAACCACTGAGAATATAAATTCACTTCACACCATTCAGATAAAGACCAATAACTAAATTAAGAGATATATAAAATTTCAAATAATAACTTCTAAATGTTGAATTCATAAATTTTAATACATCTAAAATTTAATATTTCAGTTTCCTTACTCTCTAAATACATAAGTCTTGAATACTTTCAGGTAGTACCTGTAAACTATTACATAATTGTAGGAGAGTGGGACAGATCCAGTCATTAAATAAGGTCATTATTGCTGCATAACTCATAATAAGTGTTTCCATTCATAATAAATTCCTTCCCCAAAATAATGAAGCATTCAGAAAAATCTCTTGCAATAGTCACTTATGAAATTTCCATCCAAGATTTTGTTATTGGTCTCAACTCTTCTCATTGTATTTTATTAAAATATACTGCAGTTTATTGTTAGCATTAAATTTTACACCTTTATTCCAATATCCACTCACATTTTTCATCCTGCATTCTAGGACATATTAAATTATTCAGTTAACACCACAGTTCCTTCTTTTTATAAAACGACTATTTGTGATGATCATTTTATTTTTCATTCATTCATATTATTTTCATTCATTCAACTATGCTAGATGAAAGGCACACACAGCAGTGCTATAATTTTAGATTAAAGTTCTTTACAGAAATAAAACAGAGAATGAGAATAAAAAATACAAAGGAAGGAAAAGTAAATACAGGCTACTTTAAAGGCAATAGGAAGAGCTCTTGGAACCTGGAGTTGATGTTTAGATAGAGATCAGACTCCTGTGGAGGAGGCAGTCTGAGGAGATATTTGGGCAGAGCATGCAAGTCACAAATGCAGGAAAAGCCTGTGGCTGGTTCAAAATTTGCATGTTCTAGGATCACTAAGAGAGTAAGCAAAAGCAGGAGTAGTAGCAACTCAGATAGAAGTGGGAAAGGGCAATTCATGAAGTGACTTAAATGCCATGGAACATGTGATAAGCTTTTGGTTTAAATATGATGAAAATCTAGCAGGCACTGTTGGCACTATCCTTAGAAAACTTCTCTGAGCCTTTTATTAGGCTACTTAGAAGACTGCCAGTTTTAAGTAAGAACAGCAGTGAGAAACAATTTTTGTGGTAGGTGCAGTAGTTTTGCTGCTTGGTTCATATGATCTCTCAAATTCCAGAGTTCTAGAAGTATCTGTGGTATGTAATAACAGCATGTTGAACCTCAGCTAATCCCTGATAGGATAGTCACAAAGCAGATCCTTGGATTCAGGTTCAAGGTCACGTACTATGTGGAAGAGGAATGTTCATTGTTCATAAGTATTTCCTAGCATGGCACTAGGTTCTGGTAGAGCCAGTGCCTGATAATGGAATATCACATGTCTGTACAACCAAACCTCTCATCATAAGGTAGATATTTTCATCCTCCAAGTTATAATGTCTGGCAGGAACAGCAATAGTTCATTATACAAACAAAGTGCTACACTTAGGGTCAGTCCTAAGTAGATAAGCAGATAGCTCAGGGCCTCCAACATCTGTTGCTCTAATTACTTTCCCTCAGTGAAATTATATGCAGGTTTTATAGAATGTTCATAACAGCCATATAATAAAAGGGGAAAGATCTATTCAGGTTCAAAGTTGGATTGACCCACTGGCAGATACTTTTTGCTTGTCTGAACTTCAGTCAGTCTCCTGTACCTTTTCCTAGTTTCATTTGTGTACTGCCATGTCAAAATCCTGTTTTAGCCAAAAACTCACTAAACCAGTCTAGTGAGAAATAGCCCTGCATATCTTTTTATCCCTGATATCTCATCCCAGTTCTCATTCTCTACCCACCCTCTGTACATCCCAATCACATCTCCTTGAAGGAACAGCCTCAATGAATGACTAATAGGAGCTGGCTTCTGTGTTCTTACAGTGGGATGACTGAGGTACATGTTCTGCCACGCCTTCTAGAATTTCCTACAGGATTCATTTCTCCTCCCTTTTTCTGTCTTACTTCCTCTGTCCCTTATGAGTGTTCCTTGGGATCACTTATCAAAAATTAAAAAAAAGTTCTTTTTACTTAAATATTTATCAATAAAGAAATTCAAATTAATACAAAAAGCTTTGGGAAATTTCAACTGGGGAATGCTATCTAAACATTTTTTTAAAGGGCCACCATAGTTATTTTTGTGACATACAGACAGACAAGAGAGTAACAAGGGAAAATGAGTCAGAAGACTATTTTCCTAGGCCAAGAGACATGTTAGGACCCTGGAAGTAGCATTGGATTGGGTAGGACCAGGATGGTCTAAAGATAGAGTTGGGGATAGAGAAAAATGTCACATTTTGGCATGAATAATTACATGTGCTTTAGAAAAAATCACTAGGAGAAAGCTGCTGATACAGAAGTGCCAGGGAGATAGGACAGGGCAGAAGAAATAAAAATTTATTTTGGGGGGGACATATTCACTTTGTGAACTCTGTTAGACTTCTTGTATTACCTACTGAAAGTAAAAGGATTGAAAATAATTTAACATTTATATGTATCTCATAAATAATCAGGGGTTTTTAATTCTTATATCAGATAATGTGGAATTCAAGCCAAAGTTAATCAGAAGGGGCAAGGAAGTCATTTCATACTGCTTAATGGAATTATACATCAATAAAACATAACAATTATAAATATTTATGTCCCAAACAGTGGAGCACCTAAGGTACATCAAAATAATAATAATAATAATTTCAAGAATCAAATAGACCCAAACAAAATAATACTGGGTGATTTTTAACAAACATCTCTCACCACTGGATAGATCCTCCAAACAAACATTAAATAAAGAAGCTATAAAATTAAGAAATACAATTAATAATTTAGACTTAACAGACACATATAGAATATTTCATCCATCATTGATGAAATATGCTTTCTTCTCAGCACATGGATCCTTCTTTAAAATACACTCTATTTTTAGGCCACAAAGAAACTCTTAGCAAATACAAGAAAATAGAGATACTACCTTGCATTCTATCAGATCATAACAAAATTAAAATAGAAATCAATGATAAAATAAAAAATAGAAGCTACTCTAAAACCTGGAGGCTAAATAACATACTATTGAATGATGAATGGATAGCAGAAGAAATCAGGGATGAAATACAAAAATGACAATAGTGACACAATGTATCAAAATTTCTGGGACACTCTGAAGGTGGTTCTAAGAATGTTCATTGCATTGAGCTCAATCATTAAAATAATAGAAAGTCACCAAATAAGTAACATAACATTATATCTCAAAGCCCTAGGAAAAAAAGAACACATCAACACCAAAAGCAGTAGAAGATAGGAAATAATAAAAATCAGAGCCAAAATGAAAGAAATTGAAACAAACAACAACAAAAAAAAACAATTCAAAAAATCAATGAAACAAAAATGTGGTTCTCTGAAAAAATAAATGAATTTGATAAACCCTTAGCTAAGCTAACAACAACAAAAGAATACAGAGGGGAAAAACTCAAATTACTATAATTTACAATGAAAAAAGGGAACATACAATAGACACTACTGAAATACAATAATCAGAAACTATTTGAAAAAACATACTCCAATAAAATAGACAATCATGCACACATTGATATGAAAAGCAAGGGACATATCATCTATGCAATTTGAATTCAGAGGACATAGAAAATATATGCAGATAAAATTCAAGCAATGAAATTGAGGATGCCTACCAACAAAGAAAAGCCCAGCACCAGAAAAATTCCCAGCCATGTTCTACCAGACCATCAAAGAGCAAAACCCAATCCTTTTCATATTATTCCATGATATAGAAAAGGACAAGACTCTTTCAAACTCATTCTATGAAGCTAATATCAGTGCTGATACCCAAACAAAAGACACATCAAGGAAACAAAGTTTGACCAATATCCCTGAAAAACATAGATGTAAAAATGTTTAATAAAATACTGGCAAACTGCATACAAATCATATTAAAATGACAATGTACCATTATCAAAGGAGGTTCATCCCAGGGATGCAAGGTTGGTTCAATATATGGAAATAAATAAACATAATTCATCACATCAATAGACTTAAGAATCACATGATTATCTCAATAGATATAGAAAAGGCAATTAACAAAATACAGCATCAAATAATAGAAAAACTAGAGGTAGTAGGAATGTACCTCAACAATGCAAAAGCTATCTATGCTAAAACCAAGGTCAACATCATTCTACATGGAGAAAAATTGAAAACATTCCTTCTAAACATGGAAACAAGATAGTAAGGGCTCTTTCACCACTTATATTAAACATAGTTCTTGATACCCTAGACAGAGCAATTATACAAAAGAATGAAATTAAAGGGATACAAATAGGAAAAGTAGAGTTCAAACTATCAGTATTTGCTGATGACATAATTCTTTATTTAGAAGACTACAAAAAACTCCAGCAGATAGATTTTAGAACTCATAAACAAATTCAGTAAAGTAGCAGGATATAAAATTAACTCCCATAATCCATTGCATTTCTATATATCAATGATGAATAAGCTAAAAGAGAAATTAGAAAAACTATTACATTCACAATAGCCTAAAATATACTTAGGAATTAATCTAACAGAAGAGTTGGAATATTTATACAATGAAAATTACAGAACACCAAAGACAGAAATTGAAGAAGACCTTAGATGATAGGAAGATCTCCTACATTCTTGTATAGGCAAAATTAATATTATCAAAATGACCGTACTACCAAGAGCACTATGTAGATTTAATTCAGTTCCTATGAAAATTCTAATAATATTTATAGAAATATAAAAGTGGTCATGAAATTCATTTGGAAAAATAAAAGACCCAGAATAGCCAAAACAATCCTTAGAAAGAAAAGTAAAACAGAAGACAACACACTACCAGACCTTAAATTATACTACAGAGCTATAGTAAAAAAAATAAAACTGCATGGTATTGGCACCAAAATATACATGAAGGCCAATGGAATAGAATAGAAGACACAGAGTCAAACGCACATGTATACAGTTATTTCATACCAGACAAAGGCAACATAAGCATACATTAGAGGAAAAAAAATAGCCTCTTCAACAAATGGTCCTGGGAAAATAAGAAATTCATATGTAGCAAAATTAAAATAAATCCCTATCTCCCCCCACAAAAAAATTTATCTCAAAGTGAATCAAGGACATAGGAATTAGACTAGAGACCCTGCACCTACTAGAAGAAAAAGTTGGCCCAACTCTTCATCATGTCACCTCAGAAACTGACTTCCTCAACAAGACTCCTAAAGCACAAGAATTAAAATCAAGAATTAACAAATGGAATGATATCAAACTAAAAAACTTCTTCTTAGCAAAGGAAACAATCAATAACTTGAAGAGTGAGCCTACAGAATGGGACAATATCTTTGCCACCTGCACCTCAGATGGAGTATTAATCTCCAGGTTATACAAAGAACTCAAAAAACTTAACACCAAGAATAAATAAATAACCCAATTAACAAATGGCAAAGGAACTGAACAGGCACTTCACAGAAGAAAAAATACAAATGACCAACAAATATATGAAAACATGTTTAACATCTCTAGCAATTAGAGAAATGCATATTAAAAATGCACTGAGATTCCATCTCACCCCAATCAGAATGGCAATTATCAAGAATACAAGTAACAATCAATGTTGGTGATAATGTGGGGGAAAAGGTATACTTATATATTCCTAGGGAGAACTTTAAATTTGTACAACCACCCTGGAAAGCAATATGAAGATTTCTCATAAAACTTGGGGGGAGGACATCATTTGACCAGTTATCCCACTTCTCAGTACATATCCAAAGGACTTAAAATCAGCACACTACAGTGACACATCCATATCAATGTGTATAGCAGCTCAATTCACAATAGCAAAGCTTCAGAACCAATTTTTACCCTTCAACAGATACATGGATAAAGAAAATGTGATACACTCACAAACAAATGCACACACACACACGCACACACACTGGAATATTACTCACCCATAAAGAAGAATGAAATTATGGCATTTGCTGGTAAATGGATGGAACTGGAGACTACCATGTTAAGTTAAATAAGAATGTCCCCAAACCCCAAAGGCTGAATGTCTCTCTGATATGTAGATGCTAACACACAATAAGGACAATAAGGAAGTCAGGGAATATATATCCATTGGATTAGACAAAGGGGAATGAAGGGATGAGAGGGGGCATGAAAATAGGAAAGACAGTAGAATGAATCAGACATAATTGTTGTATGTTTATGTATGAATACATGACCTGTGTAACTCCACATCCTGTACAACCAGGAGAATGGGATCCTAATTAGAATAAGTTATACTCCACATATCTATAACATGTCAAATACATTTTACTGTCATGTTTAACTAAAAAGAACAAATAAAAATCAAATTAAAAAGGAATTTTTTTAAAAAAAGATTTTTTATAATCTACTAGCACTACAATCTTTGATTCAAATGAAGCGTGAACTTCTCATTGGAGGTGAAGTGGTGCTAGCCAAATCAAATGGACACCAGGAAATTAGCAGACTTACTAAGATACTCCATCCTTGCTTTTCCACTGCCCATGTTCTTACCATTAACATCCATACTATTGGTGGGCAGCACTGCATGGCCCACTGCAGAGGTGGGGCTAAGGCTCAGCAAAACTCCATTTCTGGGATTTTACTAAGGAATGAGGAACTCAGTTTAAACCCTGACCCATTCTGCACCTGCATATTTGTTCCCTCTGAAAATATTTTTTTTCTAGTATGAAGAAAGAAATATGAGCATATGTTTTTGGCACATAGATATCTCATTGTCCTAGTATCTTTTTTTTGGAAGAAAATATTATATCTCTACTTCCCTACAGTGTATTCTTTAATCATTGCAAATCATAAGGTCCTTTTTTAAAAAAATGGTTCTCCTTTTTATTTCCATAGGTCTTTTTATTGATCTCATTATGAGGACAATACTATTGCTATAAATTTGTTACATGCAACCAGCTGTGACCTAAGGATGTTTGGGTCATTGATGGATTTCATGTACAAAAATGGCTATAGCATACAATCTAGGTGTGTAGTATTCTATATTATCTATGTGTAGGAACGATTGATGATGTTTGTAAAATGGCAGATTCACCTTATGTATTTACCAAAATTTATCCTTATCTTTGAGGCATCACTATATATGCACACATATATTACAATTATATAGTATTTAATATACAATTTTTACATGTCAAATTTATCAGAATATATTAACTTAATTTATCTTTTCTTTGGCGGGGGGGGGGGGGAGTAGTGGTGATTGAACTCAGCCACATCCCCTGCTGTATTTTGTATTTTATTTAGAGACAGAGTCCCACTGAATTGCTTTCAGCCTTGCTTTTGCTGAGGCTGGCTTTGAACTCACAATCCTCTTGCCTCAGCCTCTCCATCTACTGGGATTCCAGGTGTGTGCCACCACATCCAACTATTAATTTGTCTTTTAAAAGCACTAACATCTGACATTGCAGACTCTTTTGTGGAATGTTCATTTTCAGTATCTTTAAATTTTTCTCTGTTGCTTAGGATCTTCTTTCCTCTAAGTTTATAAAATTTGCCTTTTTCAAACTTTTGAGACTGATGATTAGTTCATGCATTCTTAGTTTACCTATTTAAGATTCTATTTCTTTTTAACATCAACTTTAGATTTATTCCATTTTTTACAGCTTTATTACAGTATAACTCATACATAATAATCTTTATATATTCAATGTACATATTTTTATACTTTGACATATGTATACATCCATAAACAAAATTGTTTATGTTTATATCTATTACTCCAAAGTATTTTCCAGTTACTTTTTAAAGTCCCTGCTTTTTGCTCTTCCTTTTCACCTTTTATTTAATAAATGTGATTTTATTGAGCAAAGTAAAAAAAATTAAATATAAGGACACTTCAAATTTTAAGTTTTTGTATTAGGGATGCTCAACCTGTATTAGCTAGAGTTATACTAAAAACATTATTGTGTACATTTTGTTTTACTTTTCATGTTTTGAAGAATTTCCAAGTTTATAAAATGTATGTGTTTAGAACTTGCCTTTCAATCAGTACATAATAGTTTATGAAAAGTCTCTACCATAACTTCATTGTTATTAGATATTCAGTAAATGTGTAAATTTTGATATTATTATGAATGATGATGCTTTTCATGTTCCTTTACCACAAATCTAATTACAACACTGTTCATTTTCTTTAGTGAGATTCATAGACACTATAAAGGTATTTATGATCGTGGGGTATGTATTGCTCTTTCGTCTTCTAGCCAATTTGTATCAGATTACTCCTACCAACTGAGTGTGGAAATACCCTTGATATGACCAGTATTAAGTAATATTGCCTTTTGCAAATTTCATATTAAAATGTATACTATCACATTGCAACACCCAACTTTTAGAGGGGACATACCCAAACCATGGCAGACATTTTTCCTTTTATTTCTTCATCTTGTGGAGGACTCTACTTCTGCTTTGACTATTCTGCAATTCTATACAGTTCTATGTGATTCTATAGAGTTATCACCTAGTTAATAGCTTTATACTTCTTTGTTCTGATTGAGTTCCTGTTTTTCTTTGAATGGATTCTGATTAAAAACTGGATTCATAATATTTCCTTCCATCTATTGACTTTTTTGTTTGTTTGGTACTAGGGATTGAACCCAGGGGTACTCTATCTCTGACCTATATCTTCAGACCTTTAAAAAAAAATTTTTTTGAGACAGGTTCTCATTAAGTTCCTTAGGGCCTTGCTAAATTGCTGAGTCTGACCTAGAACTTTTGATCCTCCTGTCTCAGCCTCTTGAGTCACTGAGATTACAGGCATTTGCACAGGATGCCTGGCTCTTTTTAAGTCTCAATAGAATTTTATGGCTATATTTCTATATTCATAAGGCATTTTTAGTTAATTATGAAGCTCTTCATACTTTGTTGTTTGTGTGCATAGAGGTAACTTTATAATATATTTTCTAGCTTGTTATTGCTAGAATAAAGGAAAATTTTGCATTTCTGTTTTAAGTAATTATTTTTTCTGAAGTTAATAAAAGAGCTATATATTTGGGGAGCTAATCATTGGAGATGTTTCTAACAGAATCATATGTTAAAAGCATATAATGCTGGTATAAATCAAGCCTACCTGTTCCATCAATGACTCAATAATTTGTCTAGGTGAATCTCTGTACCAAAATACTTATTTATTTGAAAAAGATGGGGGAAGGCAAAGTAGAGACCAGTAAACTGCTAGAAAGATCATAGCAGGCATTACTAAACATGACAATTATTTGCAAAAGTAATACTTTTTCCAGTGAATTACAAATGTTATTTGTGATGTGATGCATGCGGATATAAAAAGAATTTTATTTTTTTATAGTATGAGAATCTTGACAGGTCAATTTGCCATTATCAAAACAAGTGTAAAAACAAATGGAGTTATTATAGGATTTAAGTTGTCCAGAGTATTAGATATGCAATTGCAAAAGATCTTTGAGTAAAATGCTTATCTATGGAGCATAATTAACATGAAATAATGGAGGTTTTAGTTACAGAACAGCAGAGTACATTGTTTACAAATATCAGTGTGAATAAACACCAATTGATGATCTTGTGTTGTAGTTCTTCACTTTATCAAAGTTCACAGTGAGGGAACTAAATTCATTTAAACAGGAGAACTTGGACTGTGTAAAAGAAATTAAACACCTTAGGCTCTGCAAATCGGTCTCTTTCCTGACTACTCAGTTCTGCCTTTGTGGGGTATAAAAGCAGTCACAGTAAATAGCAGACATGTGGGTGGGGCTGTGCTCCAACAAAACTTTATTCATAAAAGAGTCAGCAGGCTGGATTTGAGTCATGGGTTGTACTATGGAACCCTAATTTAAATGACGGGCAGCAGAGAATATAAACTCATCTTTCCTGTGAGAAACATTTTTTGGGAGTTACATTTTGGCAGATATCAAAATATAGTGGGAACCTAGGGATTTTTGCACCCCAGCTTTCTATTCTCCTTGATTTCCTTCTGATGAAAGTACTAGGCAGCCATACCCTCCAAACTCCAGAGTTATTTCTCTGAAGAGGGGAAATGATTTCTTAACAATGTTACTCATAAAACTTGTTGAAGCTTCTGACAAGATCTTTATCTTTTGTGATTGAAGCATAAAATTTATTTTCATTATATTGAGTTAAATAGATTAATATACTGGTCTGCTTGCCGTCATTTCCTGTAAGGGAAATTGTACTACCTGTAACTCTCATTAGTTAAGATGTTCTGTTTTCTGTTCTAAAGCCCTACTCAGCCCCAGTACCAGGAGAGTGTTCTTTATTCCAGGGAAGCCCAGACTCAGTCTGACCACTGTGTTAAGGTGAGAGAGTCCAAAGTTAGCAAACTACAAAGCTCCCAGAGGCCAAGGAGATAATGTAAAAGACTGACAGAGATCAGAGTAAAACGTATGGTTTCTGTCTGCAGTGATTTCACTTATGACTTTTCCTGAGTTAATGACTTTTCTTGAGGCCATGGCAACTGCCAATGTGCTCTCTGTGATACATAAGTTTGGATGCAAGAAATTCTGCATATAAGTAAGAATGTGTAGTAGTTTTGTTTTGTGTTTTTTGTTTTCTCTCTTTGTCTGGTTTATTTCACTAATCACAAATGGTAAAACACTTTCTCAAGATGCTGGACAGCAGCCAGTGAGCTGCAGCTTTCCAATGCACGACAGTGTCTGCTGTAGCTAATCTATAGTGTTCCACAGGTTAGGTGTACTCAATGCATGTTTGACCCACAATGTTCTAAACTTTTGATGGGCTGATTGGGATGTAGCCCCATTGCAAGCAAAGGAGCATCTGTGGTTCTTTTTGTTTATTTGTGTCTTTCTTATCCTCTAAAGACAGTGGATGAAAACAAAGATAAGAGGCAAAATAATCTCAGCCATAGTGTAAGACACAATTGGGAATGGTGTCCCCCTGGATAGCACAAGCTCCTTCTAGGGGCTGTACTAATCAGTCTCAAGTAAGTGTTACATTGAAAAAAATACCTACTATTGCCAGAACCTCTGGGGTTTTGCTTGTTTGGTTTTGTCCAAAGGATAGCACTCCGCCCCCCTTTGGTAAAGATCTTCCAATTTTTGAATGTTGAAAATTACTTCAATTTTTTTCAAACCCAGCAAGGTTAAGACTATTGAGACACCATTTGCAATTTCTATACCAAGCACTGATTTTTTCCCCCTTTGAAGAAATTAAATTTGGAAACATAAAGAGGCATTCACAGGGCTTGTATAACAGATATAGGAAGAAGGGAAACGACACAGAGTGGAGCTGTATTTCGATGAAGTCATCTGCATGTAAAATAGAGGCTATGTTGAGTAAATATTTGCTTTTCAATGAGAATAAACAAATCTTCAAGTTAAATATTTGCACTATCATGAAGTATGAGTAAGCAGAGTAAGTCAATTGGCAGTAAGTCAATTGAGAGAAGATTGGAAAAAAAAAAACATGCAAAGAAAAATAGAAACTCAAAAGGAAATCAGTTATTTCATGAGAGAGAAGGGAAGAGAATCTGGTCCCTGGAATTGCCTGGTCCCTGTTATGATGCTTTTTTGTTCTAGTTCTAGATCTTTTCCATATGTCACCTTTCAATGAAATATTCTTATCCTGAGCTAACTTAAGTGGATTTCTTGTCATTGTAATGTTTTGAGCAACTAATAAAAAAATTTTAAAAAAATCTGAACCAAGCATATCACAATTTTAGTATATCTAATTGTTTTAGAATAAGTAAGTGCAAGGCCATAGTGGTTGATCTTAAAAAAAAATCTCACATTTAAAATAGATACACCTAGAAAACATAAGAATTGTTCTCCATCCAATAAAGTACTTTGTTATCAATTAATTTGAGATTATAGAGGTTGTTACCTGTCATTCAAAAACTATGATGTAAATTTTGGTATAACTGATTCTTTGAGTAATTAGAAGATAATTATAACAAAGAACATAATTCTGAAAAAAATACAGTAAAAGTTCTTGTACATGCTAACTAGAATATTTTAAATACCATACTTTTATTTTATAAACTGGAATGTTGTTATTGTTTTAGTTTCCATTTAAAAAGATACTGTAAACCATATGCAGTAGCACATGCTTGTCCAACCAACCTATAAGGAGGCTGAAGCAGGAGCATTGCAAGTTCAAGATCAGCCTGGGTAATTTTGCAAGATGCTGTCTCAAAGTAAAAAATGATTGCTGATGCAGCTCAGCGATAGAGCAATACAGGGTTTAACCATCTGTATCGGGCGTGGGGAGGGGAAGGGAGAAAAAAAGATATTGTAATTTCTTTTAATTGAAATTCTTAAATTTTAACCTTGCTTTCAAAATAGAAATTCTGGAGAAGAAGAGGGAAAGTAATGTGGAGTGGTATTGGCCAAATTATACTCATATAAAATATGCATGTACAAATATATAAAAACAAATACCATCATTTCTATACAACAATAATGCACCAATGCAAAAGTGGGAAAAATGAATAAATAAAAGAAAAAGTACACAGATGTTCTAATAACACATATGTTTCATAATATTAGAGAGTAATTTTTTTCTACCTACCACATATTTATATTGTTATTTTAGTGCTCTGATTTCAAGTCATATTAAAATATTTGAAATATATGCTTCAAGATTAATTTTTGGATTCATGGAATCCAGCAGATTAAATTTTAGATTTTAATGGGTAATGATTCCACTTGCTCCTTATGATTTAAGATGATATGACTCTAAGTCTGAATGCCAGATTTATATGCAGTAACATATGTCCATTTTGGCCATTTTCGTTTTTTTGAAATAGTGAACCAACTTAGCAACAGAATTGAGTTTGCTTTAACATGCTTATATAAAATAAAGCCATACAGCTTGATCTTGTCCACACATCTGCAGTTAAGACAAAAAAATAGGAAAATTTAATCCTATACTTTCAAATTTTCAAATTACCGAAAATATATTTGGATAAGACATACAGTAGATATGGCTTCAATACCTAAATACCATGAAGATGAAATGGCACATAAAAAAATATTGATGTGATAAGATAAGGGGAAAGTATTTTATTGTATATATTGAAGATGTACAACCTGATGCTTTGATATACATGTAATTGTGAAATATTTACCACAGTTGAACTAGTATATCCATCACCTGCCACAGTTAACATTATGTTTTATAACATCCTAAGATCTCTGCTCCTGGAAAATGTCATGAAAACAGTACATTAAATATTGCCACCAAGCTATACTTTAGACCTTAGAGCTTACTTATCTTACACTCAAACGTTCATATCCCTTGACTGACATCCTCACATTTCCTCTGCCTGCTAGGCTATGGTAACCACGAATATGCTCTGTTATATATGAATTCTACTTGTTGAGATTCCACACATATGTTAGAATATGTAGTAGTTTTCTGTCTGGCTTATTTCACTTAGCACAATATCCTCTGGGTTCCTTCCTGTTTTTAAAAATGGCATGGATGGATAGTGTTCCATTGTCTGTGTTGGGAGGGATCATCACATTTTTAAAAATCCATTCTACTATCAATAACAATGAAATGTCTTCATGTTTTGGCTACTGTGAAGAGGGCTGCAGTGAATATAGTAGTACAGATATTGCTTTGAAAATTTCCTCTTCTTTTTGATATATACCCAGAAGTGGAACAGAATCATATGGTTGTTACATTTTTAGATTTTTGAAGAAATTTCAAACCATTTTCCAAAATGGCTAAGCTAATTTATAAACCCAAATGTGTAACAGCACTCCTTTTGCCAACATCCTCACCAATACTTCCCTTTGACTTTTTAATGTCAGTCATTATAACAAGAGTGAGGTAAGACCTCAGTTTGGATTTTGAATTGCAACTCCAGGATGATTAGTGATGTTCAGCACCTTGTCATGTATGGCCATTTGTATGTCTTCTTTCGAAAATATCTATAAAGACGTTTTGCCCATATTTTTTGGGGGATGTTTGTTTACTGTTGAGTTGTATGGGTTCCTTGTATTTTTTTTTATATTAAGCTATGGTTTGCAAATATTTTCTCTCATTGCATAGGTTACCTTTTCATTTTGTTGATTATTTACTATGGATAAACATTTTAGTTTGCCATAGTCCCACTTGCTTAGTTTTGATTTTCTTGCAGTGATTGCAAGGTCTTATCCAAAAATTTCTTGTCCCAGAACAATTTTAAAGGGCTTTCCTTATGGATTTTTAATCCATTTTGAGTGTATTTTTGTAAATAGTGTATAAAAAGGCTCTATTTTCATTCTTTTGCATGTGTATATCCAGTTGTCTCAAGACTATCTATTGAAGAGATTATTCTTTCCTCATGTGATTTCTTGTCACCCTGGTCAAAAATTAGTTAACTACGTATGTATAGCTTTATTGATGGGTACTCTCTTCTGCTCCATTGGTCAGTGTGTCTTCTTATACAAGTATCATTCTATTTTTACAACCATTTCATACTTTGAAATCAGGTATTATAATGCTTCCAGCTTTATTTATTTATTTATCAAGATTTCCTGGCTATTCAATATCTTTTATGGTTCTACATGAATTCTAGGATTTTGTTTCTATTTCTGTGGAAGACATTATTTAAATTTTGTTAGATACTGCATTTAATCTGTAGGTCACTTTAGGTAGTATGGACATTTGAACAATATTGACTCTTTCAATCCATGAACATGATATATATTTTCATTTGTTTGTGTCCTCAATTTGATCCACAATTCTTCTACCATGATTTGACAATTTCCAGTATATAGATATTTCATGTTCTTTGTTACATTTATTCATAAATATTTTATTTATTTTTATGCTATTATAAATAGTATTGATTTTTTAAAATTTCCTTTTTTAGCAGTGTATGAGTGTATGGGAACACAGCTGATATTTGTATGTTGATTTTTTATTCTTCAACTTTACTGAATTTATTTATCAGTTCTAATAGTTTTTGGAGACTTTAGAGTATTTTATATATGAGACCATACCATGAACAGACAATTTTTCTTTTTTCTTTTCAATTCAGATGCCTTTTTTTCTTTTTTCTTGCCTGATTGCTCAGGGTAAGACTCCAGCACAATATTGAAGTGGTGAAAGTGGGCAAACTTGCCTTCATTCTGATTTTAGAGAAAAGCTTATCAGATTTTAACCATTGAATATAATGTTAGTTGTGGACTTGTAATATATGGCCTGTATTGCTTTTAGGTATATTTCTTCTGTACTTGATTTGTTAAGAATCCAATTTGGAAAGCAGTATGGAGAATCCTTTGAAAACTGGGAATAGAACCACCATTTGACCCAGCTATCCCACTCCTCAGTCTATACCCAAAGGACTTAAAAACAGCATACTACAGGAACACAGCCATATCAATGTTTATAGCAGCACAATTCACAATAGCTAAACTGTGGAACCAACCAACCTAGATGCCCTTCAGTAGATGAATGGATAAAGAAACTTATATATATATATATATATATATATATATATATATCTCCCAAAGTATGTATGTTTATATATGTGTGTGTATACACACACACACACATACACACACACAGAGGAATATTATTCAGCATTAAAAGAGAATAAAATCATGGCATTTGCAGGTAAATGGATAAAACTGGAGAATATAATGCTAAATGAAATTAGCCAATCCCCCCCCCAAAAAAAAATGCAGATTGATTTCTCTGATCTAAGGATGCTGATCCATAATATGCTGTGGGGGGGGGGGGTGGGAGGATTAAATGAACTCCAGATATGGCAAAGGGGAAAAGGGAAAGGATGGGGCATAAGGGTAGGAAAGTTGGTGGAATGTGATGATTATCTTTACCCTAAGTATATGTAAGAAGACTCGAAGGATGTGACTGTTTTTTGTGTACAACCATAGATATGAAAAATTGTACTCTATATGTGTAATATAAATTGTAATTCATTGTTTTGTCATATATTACAAATAAAAATTTTAAAAAGAATAAAAGAAGCATTTTGTAGGCTGGCCCAATTTTTAAATAAAGATTAAATAAGAGTGTGTGTGTGGGGGGAAGAATAGTGTTGAATTTTGTCAAATGACTTTTGTGTATCTATTGAGATCATCACAGGGTTTTATCCTTTACCCAATCTATATGGTATATAAGGAAAAGCACTAATTATGAATTATGTAATCTACTTCACAATATTTTTAAACTTTAAATTTTTATACCTAGCACATTAGCCAAATTTGCATCTTCAATTTGTGCTTAACTTTTCTGATCTGTGTTGGAGTATAAATTATTATTATTATTTCATCATTGATACAATTAGAGACTGGAAAATCTGGGCTTATGTTCAATGGGATTTCTTTTCTGTACTATAAGAGCTCACAATATAAAATGCTTAGAATTTTGAAATAGGGGATACATAGATCCTGTTTTTGAGCTAATAAGCATACTACCACAATCATGAAAAACTTGTCCTACAAAGAGTTAAGTTTGCCACTAGAAGTTGTTTTCATAATATGAGAAACTTATTTAGAACATTTATTTCAAAAATGGATAAAATAATAGATAGGAAAAAGTAGCTGTGCTAGGTAGCTTTACTTACTATCTTTATTGCTAATTAATGTGCTTGGTGCATTGTAGTTTATTACTTGTTTATTAACCTACATTTTTCTATGTAATAATGTGCCAATGCTAAAAACTTTGATTACAAGTAGAAAACTAAATAAATAAACTATTAAGCAGTTCAATATAAAATCTATTGGTAATAGCATTTCATTGAATAGTGGTTGACACTTTTTTCTTCTGAGTTTTGAAATTATTAGATGTTAATGTTCTTGTTATCCCAAAATATTTATTTTTGCATAGATTTACTTTATAATTAAAACTATATGTTAAAGAACAAAGCCAGTAATACATGACATTGTGCCAAGAATGACCAATCTTAGGAGAATATTTGGTCATCATTTCATTCTATTATCATTTGTACAATAAATGAATAACTTTCTGGGTAGCAATATTCTAGTAATTGTATTAAGAAGGGAAAAATAAGCCACAGAATCCTGAGTTTCCTGTAAAAGACAAGATTTCTGTATATATCAGGATTCTCGAAGAAAAAAGGATAGCATATGTAATTCAATAATTCGAGGAATGCTTAATAAAGGGCAGAACACAGGTAAAATGCAAGGGATGATGCAAAACCCTGAGGCTTATAACAGCAGCTTTTAACAGCTGTGTGGAAAAATTGCCTGGCAAAAATATTATCTTAAGAAAAAAAACAGAGTGAGCCCAGAATGACCCTGGAGGGAGATAGGAGGGTGATTATATACAGTGACTTCACTCTTCTGCTTCCCTGTAATCTTCTGTTAATGTTACCCATTTGTTGACCCCAGCCATAGCCTTTCAGAACACAGAGCAGAATACAAAAAGGTGGAAAGAGCAACTGAATGGGTAAATTGAAAGTATTCAACACATAGTTTAATCTTGATATTTCTCAGTTCGTTTTTTGTGGGTAACCTTAGAAAGTTACTAAACCAATCTAGACATGAGACTTCTTATCATTTAAATAAAATCTTTTATAATTCCAAACTGTCAAGATTTTCTAAAATCATCCTTGTTATACGTTGGCCCTAAAGTTGCAATTTTTTTCTTATTGTTTAATGGAATGTGTTTTAAAGTTTCATAGCAATTTAAGTTTACCATCTATGACTCATAATTTTTAGATGGTTTTATAATCTTATTACTTGCTCTTGGCAATTAACCTGAACTTTAAGTTCAAAGGTGATTCAATAAGAACCTCAACTATTTAATATTTTTCTTACTATGGAAGAATTTTTTTGAACCTCATATCATTTCTCCACTGTAACTCATCTTGTTTTATATGTTAAAAATTTCCCCACCTTTAAATATATATAGCTATTCAACTTAAAATAATCGTTTTTATTATTTAAATACAAAAACTTCAGCACTATTCTGATTCATTTCTCGGTTCTTTTACTTAGCATAGGAAATTCAAAAAGAATACAAACTGATTGAACATTCTGGTCCAAAATGATTTTAAGTTGGACATTTTCTATACATTATTTCATTTAAATTTACTCAATCCTCATAATACATAAGTGTTAGAATCTGATTTATAGGAAAGAGAATTGAGGTGCAAAGACATTAAGTCCTAGCTCGTATAGTAAGCTGACAAGTTAGGATTTGAGCACAACTTTCTCATTCCAAAGCTGAAGTATGTCCTGAAATATACAACATAATGGTCTGCTCTTCTCCTAGTTGCTCCAACAGTTTTTACTGTATAACATGTGCCTATGTGTAAAAAGCATAGGAACATCTGTGTTAGGGTTGGATTTCAAATTTAAAGAATAATATCTGGAAATATAGGATTATAAGGAGATCCTTGCTTATTAAGTGGTTTGTATCATATCCATAACAAGGTGTTTTTGAGATCTAGAAAGTGCAAGTTAACATTCAAAACACAGTACACAAAAGATGGTATTTACATTTCTGATTTTTATTGTTGATAGATCTCCGGATTAGGGTTTAAGTTTGTTGACACAAAATAAGAAAAATGAAGGACATACTTAAGTCTTAGGGATGTCCTTTCCTATGCAAATGAATGCACAGTGGACATGGGGAAGAAGGGTGGAGGGATGTGTGAGATTCTGTTTTCAATAATGTCAACATAGGTTGTTACGGAACAATTCTGCCATCCAAAACAACCAGAAAAACTGAGGGGAAAAACAAAATCAAAATCTACTTTACAGTATCAGAGAACTAGCAAGATAACCAGAATGTGAAGGAAGGGAAGTAAACTGAAATAAGCCTGACATTCTTCATCTGGTTTCCTTTTAAAATTATTTGCTGATTCATGTCACACAGTACTAAGGAGGCCAAGAAGTGAACAAAAAGAGACACTTGATGGATAAGAAATTGAGTAGAACTTTTGACAGCTTCACAGGCTGATGAGCCAAATATTAGAGATTAGGGAGTATCAAGGAACAGAGGTCTTGGATAACACTCAAGATGTACATTTAGAAACCGGAAAGTGTTACAACCAAAGATGAAGGCTGAACTAGAAATACACTAGCTTTCACAAAGGACTGAAAAACAGCTTCAAACTACCTCAATCACAAACTAGATGATGGTCATTTTTTCCTACTCAACTGCCTGCCATTAAGTAAAGATATATATATGCCCCCCCCCAAAAAAAAATAAATAATATCATTCGGAAGCTCAGCTAATCTTTTATTCTTTAAATATGCAAAAGCAAGAATGCAACAAAAACATGAACCGTGAATGCCAAACAAAGAGTAAATAATAAAAGACATCAGTAGAAAAAATGTAAAACAAATAGGCCAACAAGTAATATAGATATGGGAGTAACATTACATGAATTTCAAAATAACTGAGATTAACATCACCAATAAACTATACAACAAGACTGAACATGTAAGCAAGACTGAAATATATAAGATAGAATATACTTAATAGTCTAGAAGAGGGAGAAATATCCATAGTAATTTCAATTAAGAATGCTATACATATATTTAGAAGCAAACAAAGCAAAAGAAAGATTAATGAACTGGAAAAAAATTTATCAATAGGAAATATCCATAGTGTAGGACAGAGTATGGAAAATACATTGAAAAGTGTTTGAGAGACATGATAGAATGAAACACTGGTATTTTGGAGGTCTCATAAAGAGGAGAGAGAAGAAGAGCAAAAGCAACATTTTAAGACACAGTGATCAATATTTTTCAAAACATAATAAATGCAAAGCCAGAAATTCAAAATTTCTTTGAATCCCAAGCAGGATAAAGTACACTACTGTATATCACTGTCAAAATTGCTATAAAACAAATACAAATCTTAAATGTAGCCTGGCATCCCAGATTTATTAGTTGGTTTTCCATTACTATAGCAAAATACCTGAGGTTGGGTTCTTATATAACTAGGTTTGTTTAGTTCATAGTTTTAGATGCTTAAAGTTCAAACAGCATAACATCAATTCTGTCAAGGTCCCCCTTCTGGCTGTGTCACCTCATGGGAAGGAATTACAAGTAATTATCCATTACAAGGTATCCATTACAAAATAGGAAACCTGAGCATGGGATGGGGCCAATTTTATTTCCTCTCATTAGATCCCTCTCTCAAAGTTCCCACCACCTGTTGAAAATCAGTAATTACACAAAAGATTTGAACACTTTCAAACAACTTGATTAAGATTTATTAAATGCTGTAAGCAATAGCACTCCATCATTTTGGATGTGATGGAATACTCCTTAGAAGTGAAAAAGATTGAACTATTGATACATTCAGCAACATGGAGGAATCTCAAAATAATCACACTGAGTAAAAAAAGTCAGACACCAATATTATATACTCTGTGATTCATTTATGTAAAATTATAGGAAAAAAACTAATCCTAAGTGACAGAAAGTGGAATAATGATTGCCTAGGAATAAGAACAAGGTTGTTGAGTGGGGAGGCTTCAGTGGTTGATAAAATTAGAGGAAAATTTTGGGGCTGATATGTGCATTATCATTGTGATAGTTTTGAGAAACCGTAAATATGAACATTCATTAAGTTCTACTCATTACAAAGTACACAATCTGTTAGTTATATCTCAGTAAAACTTTACTAATGGAAGCATTGAAAAGTAATACAAGTATAGTTATTGCTGATAATATAAGCAAGAACCTAGAAAACTGAGCTAGGGTTGATGCTCAGTGGTAGAGCGCCCACCTAGCATGCACAAGGCACTGGGTTTGATCCTCAGCACCACATAAATGTAAAATAAAGATGTTGTGTCCACCAAAAACTAAAAAAATATTAAAAAAAAAGAAAACCAAAAGTTACCACTGATAAATTAGTATAAATATGTTGCTAGATACAATGTTGCTAGACACAAAAATAAATATATAAAAATTAACTTTATCGTGAATTGTGCTGCTATGAACATCGATGTAGCAGTGTCCCTGTAGCATGCTCTTATTAGGTCTTTGGGGAATAGACCAAGAAGGGGAATAGCTGGGTCAAATGGTGGTTCCATTCCCAGCTTTCCAAGAAATCTCCATACTGCTTTCCAAATTGGCTGCACCAATTTGCAGTCCCACCAACAATGAACCAGTGTACCCTTTTCCCCACATCCTCGCCAACACTTGTTGTTATTTGACTTCATAATGGCTGCCATTCTTACTGGAGTGAGATGGTATCTTAGGGTGGTTTTGATTTGCATTTCTCTGACTGCTAGCGATGTTGAGCATTTTTTCATGTACTTATTGATTGATTGTATGTCCTCCTCTGAGAAGTGTCTGTTCAGGTCCTTGGCCCATTTGTTGATTGGGTTATTTGTTGTCTTTTTGTCTAATTTTTTGAGTTCCTTGTATACTCTGGATATTAGGGCTCTATCTGAAGTGTGAGGAGTAAAGATTTGTTCCCAGGGTGTAGGCTCCCTATTTACCTCTCTTATTGTTTCTTTTGCTGAGAAAAAACTTTTTAGTTTGAGTAAGTCCCATTTGTTAATTCTAGTTGTTAACTCTTGCGCTATGGGTGTCCTATTGAGGAATTTGGAGCCCGACCCCACGGTATGTAGATCGTAGACAACTTTTTCTTCTATCAGACGCCGTGTCTCTGTTTTGATATCAAGCTCCTTGATCCATTTTGAGTTAACTTTTGTGCATGGCAAGAGAAAGAGATTCAGTTTCATTTTGATGCAAATGGATTTCCAGTTTTCCCAGCACCATTTGTTGAAGATGCTATCTTTCCTCCATTGCATGCTTTTAGCCCCTTTATCAAATATAAGATAGTTGTAGTTTTGTGGATTGGTTTCTGTGTCCTCTATTCTGTACCATTGGTCCACCCGCCTGTTTTGGTACCAGTACCATGCTGTTTTTGTTACTATTGCTCTGTAGTATAGTTTGAAGTCTGGTATCGCTAATACACAATGGAGTATTACTCTGCATTAAGAAACGACAAGATCATAGAATTCAGAGGGAAATGGATGGCATTAGAGCAGATTATGCTAAGTGAAGCTAGCCAATCCTTAAAAAACAAATGCCAAATGACTTCTTTGATATAAGGGAAGTAACTAAGGACAGAGTAGGGACAAAGAACAGGAGAAGAAGATCAACATTAATAGAGATGAGAGGGGGGAGGGAAAGGGAGAGAGAAGGGAAATTGCATGGAAAGCGATGGTGATCCTCAGGGTTATACAAAATTACATACAAGAGGAAGTGAGGGGTAAGGAAAGAGTAATACAAGTGGAAGAAGTATTTTACAGTAAAGGGGGTTGAGAGAGAAGAGGGGAGGGGAGGGGAGGGGAGGGGGGATAGTAGGGAATAGGATAGAGAGCAGAATTCATCAGACACTAGAATGGCAATATGTAAATCAATGGAAATGTAATTGATGTAACTGATGTGATTCAGCAATCTGTATACGGGGTAAAAATGGGAGTGCATAACCCTTTTGAATCAAACTGTGAAATATATAAAAATAGATGTAATGTTTTAAACTACCAACAATAAAAAAATAAAAATAAAAATAAATAAATAAAATGGTGAAAAAAAAAACCCTACATTCTTGTATGTAGTAGCAGAAACTATGGTCTATTAATGTATAGCTTAAGATGGGCATCAATACTAACATGAAACTGAATTACAGAAACCTCAGGAGGTCCAATAGCATCAACTGAATGCATCCAACCCTTATGACACCTGTGGTCTGAAACTCAAGGATAATTTCTTGATTTTATTTGCATCTCTTTGTTCCCACTTCCAGTCACTGGCCCAAGGAACAACATGGACTTTGGATGACTGTCCTCCATTTTCTCATTCAACCAGCTTTTCAAATAAAGTTACCTTCTTTTGCCTCAAAAAAAAATTAACTTTATATGTCAGATAACTAAGAAATTAAATATAAAAATATAATTTACATTACCAAAATAAAATTTCTTAAATATAGTAAAGATGTACAGGACCTTTACAAAGATAAATTCTTTATGCAATTGGAAGAAAACAAAAGGGACAATAAATGAGACTATATAACATGTTAACAAAGTCATTATTTTAAAGATATCATTGCTCCATAGGGTGGTTTGTGGTTTCAGTAGAATTCAAACAAAACCAACAAAAATTTTTGGTGGAAATTGACAAAGTGACAAAGAATATTCTAAAATGTACATAGATATGTAAAGGGCTGAGAATTGTCAGCTCAATTTTGAAGAAAAAGATGAAGAAAAATGAGCCCAGCACAATGGTGTTTGCTTGTAATCTCAGTCACTCTGGAGGTTGAAGCAGGAGAATTGCAAGTTTGAAACCAGTCTTAGCAATTTGGTGAGGCCTAAACAACGTTCAAGACCCTGTCTCAAAATAGAAAAACAAAAAAGGAAGGGATGTGGCTCAGTTGTTAAACAACTCTGGGTTCATTACTTGGTTATCCCCTCCCCCTCAAATAATTTAAAAATAGACAATTTTCATTTTAGAAATCAAAACATTATCCTACTACATTAATTTTGAAAATGTGATATTGCTGCAAGGATCAAAAATTGGTCTTAGAATATCATAGATTCCAGAGATAGACCTACATGTACATAAACACTGTATGTGTAACAAGTTAGAAATACCAAGAGTGGAAAATAGGTTCTTTTCCTGATAGTGTTGCTCAATTAAATACCAATGTGGAAAGAGTTAATCTTGATACAACACACATGAAAATTAACTCCAACATATTATAAATTTAAATATTAGAAGTAAATAAACAGTACTTCAAGAAATAACATGAGAAAATATTTTCAAAACCGGGAGGTGGAAAAAACATTCATAAGCAGGACACCTGATTCATTAAACATGAAAAAAAATCCAATAATAAAAGGAAACTAATCTGATTAAAATTGGGCAAAGGGCCTGAATCTGTTCAACAAAAACAAATGTGAGAATTTTTGTGGCAGTATGATTTGTAATAATCAATGACAAGAAACATGGAGTATTCACAGCATGAAAACTGAGTCTTTTAATGCCTTTTTCTTTTTCCTTCTTTCATTTTCTTTTTATTTATTTTCTTTCCTTTTTTTTTGAGGGTGCTAATTGCTATATGTTTATTAGCATACTATTGATACAAGGATATACTCACTTTAAAATTCAATGAGTCACATGTCATGATTCCTGAACTTTCTCTATGCTACCTTTCAAAATGTAGTTAATTCATAATTTTTTTTTTTTATTTAGACATAAGGAAAACGTGAAATCATGTCAATGTCATTTGCAGGAAAATCAATGAAACTTGAGACCTTATGTAAAGCAAAATAAGCTAAACTCAACAGATCAAGGGTCTTTTGTTTTCTCTCAGTTGTGGAATCTAGAGAGAGAAAAAAAAAAAAGAAAAGAAAGGTGGGGGGTAATCACCTGACAAACTAAGGGAGACCAGCTGAATAGAGCAAAGGGACTAGGAGGTAGGAGGAAGGGAGGGAGGGGAAGTGCTGGGGAAGGATCACACCATCACACACAAGTGTATGGAGGAAAAAACAAAATGCAATTAATTCCTGTTTTTTAAAAAGGAAGTAGGAGATTGGGGATAAAGATTATTAGTGGTAGAACATGCACTTAGTATGTGCAAAACTCTGGGTTCAATCCTTAGCACACACACACATACACACAAAGTTAAGAAAAGAATGAAGTCATTGTAATTTCAAACAAATATCTGATTAACATTGACTAATACAAATACAGAAACAACAGGGCAGGAGAACTAAGTGGGCAGCTGTGAGAGAAGCAATGGGAACTTTGACACTCATATAAACATTAATTTCATCTTTTTTCACTACTTAGATCAGAGCCAAGATCTTCTATTTTCACAGGGATAAGATAGGTGATGTAAAAGAATGAAGACAGGTTTTTGTATATTTATTCACAAAGGAATTTTCTGTATTTTGTCTCATACTAGACAAATGTGCCATAAACATACATTGGAGAAAAGATAGCTTCCTCACCAAATGGTGCTGGGAAAACTGGAAATCAGCATGTAGCAAAATGAAATTAGATGTTTACCTCTCACCCTGTACAAAACTCAATTCAAAGTGGATCAAGGACCTATGCATTAGACCAGAGACCCTACTCCTACTAGAAGAAAAAGTGGACCCAGATCTCCATCATGTCTGCTCAGGAACTACCTTCCTCAAGAAGACTCCAAAAGCACAAGAAGCAAAACCAAGAATCAATAAATGGAATAATACCAAACTAAAAATATTTTCTATTTTCTTTGATAAATACACTCCTTTTCTTTTTATGTTTATAATTTGATGGCTAAGAGATTGAGCTCTGGCATCAGATTTTCAAAATTTGAATGTAGTCAATTTTTAAAAATTTAACTATATAATCTTAGGCAAATAATACAACTAGCTTCCAGTTTCCTCATTAACAAAATGGGGGAAATAATTATACCCATCATATATTTATTCAAAACAATGTATGGCTCAAGGATTGGTTATATGCCAATTATGATTCATAGAGCAGGAGACAAAGCAAGAAGTAAAATATCCAAAGATCCACAGCACACAGTTATTTATAAGGAAATGTATGATGAGCAAGAAATCTACAGGTGGTATTAACAATGGAAGAAAATGAACTAGAGCAGAGAAATGGAAATACCAAGGGTGAGGTACACAAGTGGGTGGTGGTTAGTTTTCACTAAGAAGGTGACATTCAAGTCAAGACTTTAATGAAGTGAGAACAAGATACAACAACCTTTAGGAAGTTTTTTATTGGCAGAGGGGACAGAAAACACAGACCCTAAAGCAAAAGCATACCAAGAAGGACAGAATGATTGAAGGAGAATGCGGCAGGGTAGAGAAAAAAAAAACATTGGAAGGACTAATTTTTACTCTGGCATGTGGAGGGGTGCAGAATTTTAAACAGATATTTTTTTAAAAAATTTTTAGTTATTTTTTTATCTTAGACAGTTAAGATGAATGCAATACCTTGATTTTGTTTATTTATTTTTATTTCATGCTGAGGATTGAACCAGGTGCCTCTCATGTGCTAAGCAAGCACTCCACCACTGAGCCCCAGCCCCAGCCCCAGCCCCAGCCCTTGAGCAGACTTGTTTTAATGGGACCAGTTTGACAACAGATTGAAGGAAGGCAAGGAAGGAAACTGCAAGGTGATCAAAGTAGCATCATTTTGCCTTTGGCAATATAGGTTCAGCTTTTGTAGTTTTCATTTTTAAAAGAAACCAAACTTCAAAATATTTAATATCCTGATTTTCTAAGATTGGGTCTCTGTGTTTACTGAGACACATATACACAAAATCTTTTATCTATAGAATTTTGGTTTGGATCATTATTGCTGGACTTTTGTTTCTATCTCTCCTGACTGTACTTTGTAGCAAGGTCTTTTTCTTTAAACTGATGATTCTCCAGTCAGGTTGGAGCTTGATTTCTCTCCTGACTTATTCCACACCTTTTTGTGTTGGCTTTCATTACATAAACTATGAGCATAAACTATGGCTATAAAATGCAAATTGAGGAACACTTTCTAAAAAGTGTTGAATTATCCATCCAGATTTTTAAAGAGTAAATATTTTAAAATTCAGAAACCATTTCTACAATTTTTAATATAAGAAAGTAAAGTTTTGTAGTAAATGCTGTAACACTCTTTATAATTAATAGAATAGTAGGTTTAGAATTTTATTGAAATGGTATTTTAGGATGATATATCACAGACAAGGTTTATAAGTCATAGGTCTAAAACAGGTCCCTCTTTTTATTGACATTGATGAAAAAACTCAGTGGCTAAAAGTAGATTTTAAAAGGATGAAAGAAAGAAATAATAGATAATCCATTTCTCAATACTGAGTAAGCAAATTGCTTTGAGATACATGAATTTATTCAATAATTTTATGTTTTCTTCTGCAATTCTAGAAATTGGGTTGATAAGAGTCAACATATTGTGATAAAAAATGAAATTCATCTTCTATAGTACTTTGTAATGAAAAGTTCTAAATTTGCAAAATGTTGGACTTATTATTAAAGTTATTTCAGTCCTAACAAACACATTATTCTTCTATTTCTGTTCCTTCATTATTTTTCCTTTTTTTGGCAGTTAAGAATATTTTTGAACTTGCTTAAGTTAGCTAAGCAAACTTTAGGACAAACTAGGGATAGGGGGCATAGTTGCTTGTGTATTTGGACTAAATTTGTTGAGTTTTCTCCTCTTCTACTCTATGAAAAGCTTGTGGAGGGTTTGGTGCATGGCTGTTGGTTGGTGAGGTAATCTTCATAGTGAGGAGCATTTATTACCTAATTAGGAGGCCATTCAAAAGGCCAGCCATGAAGAGACTGACAAGCCAGTTTCTTCTTATATTCAGTGATGGAAGAGAGAAGAATATAGGACTATATAATAACCCATGCCCTCAGTAAGTGTCAGGTGTCAAGTTCTGTCTATTGGGGATATTTTTATGACCAGTGAGGCAAAGTTCTCACTTACATTTTAAAGTGAGAATCTGTGTGAATATATGTACTCATGCATGGTTATACGTATGACTTCCTCATATACGCAATATGTAAATCATAAAAGTAATAAATTGGTCTTCATGGTTGCAGATTTCATAGTTCAAATGTTTATTCTGATTCTAAGCATCATTACCCAGTTAGAAATTTGAGGAGAGCAAAACCTATGACAGCAGGGACATACATGTATCCAGTGTTGACTACTTGGACTCATGCTCCTAAGTCTTGTTCATAGCAGGGGTCAGGAAACCTTCCTGTCCTCCTCGAGTTTCCATTGTATTTTATGACTCATAACAATACATTTTAAAATTCAGACAACTTGGAAAAAGGTTTAACTTAATGAGTACCTAGCAATAGCTAGGTAGTATTATGCAACATTTAACTCTCACAACTTCTATTATACTACTTAGTATAAACTTATTTTGCCATCAAGGTGATTACTTATCAGAGGGTTACATGACCAATGTCATGTAGCTGCTAAGTGGCAGAACTGGATATTTAATATATGTCTATTTGACTTCCAAGTTTATAAACTGCTTATGGATCCCTGACTCTGAGAAGGAAGATGAGATGAAAAAAATTATGTAAGTTGGTGAATAAATATGTGTGAGTTTTCATTTATTAATTTCTGTGGTTGGTTTGTGGTCAAAGTAGAAGAATCATTTTGAAAAGTTGACTCTACTATGATATAGTTAACTTTTTCTGTACTTTAATATGTACCTAGAGGCTATGACATGGGCCTTACATCAATTTTTAAAATCTAGCTACTGGCAGCTCATATAGTTTGTAGATTTGTAGGGAGGAAGTGTTATTTTCAGTTTTTAATCTATAATCTCTCTGAAAAATTTCACTTCAGCATTGAAGAATCCACAAAAGACAATATAACACCATCTATGTCACATGATGCACTTAGTCCCATTGTACATTTTATGAGCATTAGCTAGCTTTTTACATTAAATAAAATAACTCTGGGTTTTCAATTTGTAACAGTGAATTGTACTGCAATGGGTTAATTCACATACTTATACATGACATGTACATATACATGCCAAAAGAAACTCAAAGATGTCAGTCAAAATGACATGACTTCAAGTATGGAAAGAATTTTGCAGAGCTGTTTCCTATATCCCTGGGACAAAGATGCACTTAAGTAATTTCAATTCTATTTTCTTTACATATATGAGTAATTGATACTATCTTACAACATAAATTATTAAAGGTCAGTTCCCATGTTTACACAATTTTTGATGGAGAATATACCATTATGACTTTTATAAATAATAGACTTTATTGCTTTTTATTATACTGATGACAATTTCAAAGCAAGAGTATTTCAAAACATTGCCTCATGTTCTATCTGAATATACTCCTTCCCTAATACTATTAAGCTTTGAGTCATGACATACATAATTTTAATGATCTACTATTTTTTAATGTTTAACAATCTATGGGGTTTACTATTATTCTTACTACTTACATTAGTAAAATTCTTTATAATTTAAAAAGGAAGCATCTATATATACACACAATATGTTTTTCAATTTACAATATAAAGGATATAAAATGATAAAATGAAAATTATCTTTTACACTATAGTTATCTTTTATAGATTTCTTTACAATGAAGTCTATTACCTAAAGGACATAATGGTAGGGGTGTGTGTGTGTGTGTGTGTGTGTGTGTGTGTGTGTGTGAGACTGCCTGGATTCCTACTCCTAAATCGTGTCCATAGCAGGAGTCAGGAAACCTTCCTGTCCTCCTTAAGTTTCCATTGTATTTTATGACTCATAATAATACATTTTAAAATTCCGAGAACTTGGAAATAGCTTTAATTTACTGAGTACCTATGTATATGTATATATAATATCATATGTATGATAGATTATATAGTATAATATTATCATGTATATGGTAGATTATATATTAATATATATGAAAGATCTACCATATAAATATTGTCATATATATGGAAAACTATTCATATATGTGGTATCATATATCTGTATGTATGGTTCCTTAAGAAAATTGCTATATGTTGTGACTTAAGGCACTGTTATATATTCCAAACTAATAAAAAATCCTAATAACATGTTTCTTTTTAATTCTTAACCTGTAGTAACAACATAACTATAACAATTCTAATATTAAAAAAGAAAATGAAAACTATTCTTTATTTAGTCAAGTTTCACACAACTTCTCACTGTTAAAGACAGTCAACTTTTCCTACTGAATGAGTCATTTTTCTGTCATTTAATGTGAGAAAATTGCCTCTTTGCATCAATTTGGCATACCGGGAAGATTTAAATTGAATCAGGCACTCTCCTTTCTATAATAAAGATGCTAGCCAGATATTTAGACAATATTCAAGATTAAAAATTTGTTGTATTTCATTCAATACTTTCTATTTCCTGCTCCCTGTTAAACATTGAATAATTTATGTTTGCCTGTTTAAATTTTTCTTGTTATAGCATAAATAATTGGTTTGAATGGGATAGTTGAAGATAAATGAGACTTAGGAAAACAATCTAAATGATTTTGGGAAGCTTTATAAATATTTAAATTTAAAAATAGTGGTTTTGATACTTTGTTGCTTAATATGACTCACTCTGTGTAAGATTCTAATGCACAGATGTAAAAGTTATCATCTTATAGAATGAGTCAGATTTCTGTTGTGTAAAAGACTTTATAGTTGTTACTTGAATTGTGCTGGAGTTATGAGTAAAGCTTCAAACAACTAATTAAAACTCTGGAAAAATCTTCCCACAATAGGCACTATTTTAAATATAACTTTAAGATAAAGAAAATCAATAAAATTTGGCTCCTATGTAATTTTTTTGAAATAGTGTCTCACTATGTTTCTGATGGCCTCCCCAAATTGCTGAGGCTGACCTCCAACTGGAGATCTGAATTGAATCTCTGGGATTAGAGGCATGTGCTACTGTGTCTTGTTATTGTTGTTTTGATATACATTCACATTCAAAATTTAAATAGCAAAGTGTTAGGTTCTTAAATGTGAATATAGTATTTCCAGTTTAATGGGTTAGCCATAAGAGTCAATAAACAAGTGGAACATTGTTGACAGAATTTGTTTAAATTTAGTACACTTATCTAGTGTTCCTATCATGTGCCAAATACTATAATCAGTTCACAGAAGATGTGATATATTTCCTGCCTTCTATGGTTCATCTTTTAAGAAGGAATATGCCCAGTTGGTCCACTTGATATGTGTAAAAACAAAAAACTCTTTAAGATTGTGAATATGTAATTCCTCTTTGCTGGGAGCTCAGTTGGCGCTGAACATTTTACCTCATTTGGTTTTTATTAGAGTTACACACAGTAGTTTAGGTTCAACATAATCACGCATGAATTGGATTTGATTTTAGTTCTCTCCCAATTTTCCCTCCTGTCTTCCTTATCCTCCTCCCATTGTCCTTTCTCTACTCTGCTAGACTTCCTTGTGATAGACGAGCTAATTATATTTGATTGGTTATTTTTACTTACACAGGTGAAATTTCCTGTGGCATATTCCTATGCATACATAGCATGATTTTCAAAGAATTTATTCTGTGTTCCTCTCCTTTCCCATCCCTCTACTCTACGTCATGATCCCCTTCCTCAACACTATTGATCTTCCTTATATCTTTATGGTATCCTATACAATATCCTATTTTCTCCCTCTCTTTCCTTTTTTTTTTTTTCACTCTAGCTTTTATATATGAGACAAAACATTTGACCTTAGATTTTCTAAGTCTGGCTTACTTCACTTAACATAATATCTACCATTTCCACCTTTTAGTCAGCAAATGCCATGATTTCATTCTTCTTCATGGTTGAGTTAGATCTCCATTGTATATATTATATATTATATATATACATATACATATATATACATATACATATATATATCATATACATACATACATAAACATATATGTATATACATACATATGTATGTTAACCTATTCATCTATTTAAGGAAATATGGGTTGATTTCATAATTTAGCTATTGTGCATTTGCTTTTATATTTAGTGGAATTACGGGAAGCTTAAATGACAGCAAAACCAAATTATCTTAAATGATTGCCAGTGCCTTTTCATATTGTTCTGTTTTCCATCATGTACTTATTTATGTCTTTTTTGAATGGTGAATAGTAGTGTAGTCAATCTTTTGTACACTGTCCTTTTTCATTGCTTTTTATTTTTCTCTTTCAATGAGTACTAAATAATAGCATATTCAGGTTGGTGTGACCACAACTTTGCTTGACAGTCATTTGTTGCTCTCCATGGTACTGAACAGTCATTGTGGTTTGAAATTAGTTGTTTTGCCAGTAGTGAGTACTGCCCAATCAAGAGTTACAAACACAAAGAGAAAATGTCTAATGTGGACAGGGAAGATAAAAAAACAACAACAAAAAAATTGCAAAAGAGGCTTAATAGTTGACTAATAGCTACATTAATTTATTCATTCAACAAAAATTAGAATTTATTGAATTGTATAAGGTTTCAAGTTTTTTTCCAAAAATCTTTATCAATTAATGATAAAGCTTGAAGACTGACCATAAATTCTTAGAGCAGATTATGTTGCTGGAGCTTTGAGTTAGTTATTATCTGGAGCTATACCTACTAGAAAAACCCTGCCCAATCTCCTTGCTTCCCAATCAAAATGGGTACATTTGGAATTCCATGCTCAGACCATTCTCTGAGATGCCCTTAACAAGCTTCTTATAATCAGAGGCTATGTGACTTTGGATGTTGACAACTTGAGTTGGACAAGTTGGACACACTGGTTGGACACTTCTGATACACCAGATGATCAATATATCATAGTATAGCTATGAACATTTGTGGTATACTAGTTGGAAAGTTCAGCTCTTAGTTTGTCTTAGTATTTTTCTAAAATTTTCTACCAGTACATACTTAACTTGTTGTACTGACCTACCTCACTAAAGCATAACATTCATGAGAGCAGATATTTAACTTTAAAAATCTCTGTTGTGTTCCCAGTGCCTTGCAAATAAATGTCACAAAGTGAGCATTTCATGTGCATTCATTGGATAAATGACTACACTCTAACTTCCATGACAGTTGTCTTAATTTTCCTTTTCATCTTTAACACCTATTCTTTGTACCTAGCTCATTGTAGGTATTCAGGAGTAAAGAGTACCCAAGATTATAAAGGTTTTTACAGGAATGTTAGAGACTTTAGACTCTTACTTAAAAGCATTAAGAAGCCATGGAAATGTTATAATTGTAAATAAATATTATTACACTTTCATTTTAGAAAATAAAGTTATTGCTTTATGTTTCTCTAAGGAGTGACATGTCTGTACTTATATTCATCCAATCTCAAATTCTTAAATTAATATTACACTCTTTCCCCTTCTCCTTAATTCCTAATAATTTGTGACAACCTGACAATTTAATTTCAGCAAAATATATCCATCTCATCCTTCATTCCCATTTTAATTAGGGCCTTGGACCTTACTTCCCACTTTATTAGGGCCTTGTTCAATCAGAATGGGCAGCTGTAGTTGTTAAACTCATATCCTTGCCTTTGATATATTCTTCATCTAAAGTGTCTATATGCTTTATAGCCGTTTAATTGTACAGCATTAGTCATCTCATTTTTCTAAACAAATATTTGCAATGGCTCATCTCTGATAAAAGATAAATTCTGCTGGGCATAGTGGAACTACATATCTGTAATCCCATAGACTCAGGAGGCTGAGACAGGAGAATCACAAGTTCAAAGTCAGCCTCAGCAACTTACCAAGACCCCAAGAACCTTAATGGGACCATATCTCAAAAATAAAGAAAGGATGGGGGATGTGACTTAGTGATTATGTATCCCTGGGTTCAATTGCTAGTACAAAATATGTACATATATACATACATATTTCTAGTTGACTATTTCAAAATGTACATTGTGACTTATTATTTTAAGTGCTCATAAACTATGATATTAATCTTCTTGTGAGATAAGCAAAGACTGCCCCTCCCATTTTTAAAAAAAGTAACTTCAAACTTAAGGAAACATTGCAAAATTACAACAAAAATTTCACATTCTTCAACCAAATGTACCTAAAGTTAAATGTCCTCACATTTGCTTTGTCATCTTCTCTGTAGATATTTCTGAATCATCTATGAATATATTGTAACCACTGTATGTTTTTACTCCAAAATATTTCCTTATATATTCCTTAAGATCAAGCATTTTCTCATAGATAGTATAGTAAATTTATCAACATTAGGGCATTTAATGCTGATATAAAACTATTTATAGTTTATAACAAATTAAATATAAATCATTAAAATATAGAATAATATTTGCAAATTGTACTAATAGTGTCCTTTATAGCTATTTTCCCCCAAGTTCAGTATCTATTTCTGTATTACACATTGTAGTTAGTAGTCCTTCTCATATTTTTAATCACCTCCAGTCTAGAATAGCTCCTCGGCTTTTCCTTGATTTTTATCACAGTGACATTTTTAAAAGTACAGACAAGATATGTTGTAGAATTCCCCTTAATTTGGGTTTCTCTTTCCTTCCTCAGAATTATATTCTACTACACATTTTGGGGGTTCTGGAACAATAAGTAATATGGCCTACTTTTCAGTATTTCAATCATTAATGTCCGTCTCATTATTGGTGATTTTCACTTTAATGACTTAAAGTGATGTTTACAAGATTTACTCACTGCAAGTAATTTGTTATTCTCCTGTAATTTAGACTCCATGGTAGATCATAGTAGATTACAAAAAGGGCCACAAGTGCCTGTCAAGACATAGATGACCCAAACTGAGCCAGCCAGGACTGAAAACTTATTTGACAACCTGCAGAATTTCAGACATTGTAGATGTTTACTGATTTAGACTAATGTGTTTTGAGATGGTGTGTTATTCAGCAAAATCTAATAATTTACAGGGAGACACTTTGGTGCTATATAAATACCCAGTTACACATATAACTTATGCCACTGAAGTTAAATATCACTAAGAAGATTGAAAACGGGATAGCTCCATTTTATTGAGATAAAGAACGTAAGGATGGGGCTCATATGACTTCTGAGGGAGGACATATGACTGATAAATGGATGTGCCAGAATTAGAACTCCAAACTTTTGCTTGCTGGCCCATAGCTTTTCTTAACATGCCATATAGAGGTAAGTGATTTTACAGCAGAACTGGAAGTCATAAGTTAAATAAATTGAATTTCCCAAGATTTGTGGTGTTATGAGTGAGATCCTATGCCCTCGCACATGCATTGAAGCACCTATTATGGTCTGGATGTAAGATATCCCCCAAAAGCACATGTGTGAGACAATGCAAGGTTTGGAGAATAAATGATTAAGCTATAGCCTTAACTTAATTAGTGAATTAATCCCTGAAGGGATTAATTGAGAGGTAACTGAAGACAGGTGGGGTGTGGCTGGAGGAATTGGTTCATTGAGGGTGTGGCTATGGGGTATATATTTTGTATTTGAAGAGTGGAGTCACTCTCTCTCTGCTTCCTGATCATCAAGTGAGCTGCTTCCCTCTGCCTCAATCTTCCACCATGATATCCTGCCTAACCTTGAGCTCTGAGAAATGGAGCCAGCCGTTTATGGACTGAGGCCTCTGAAACTGTGAGCCCTTAAAGAAAACTTTTCTACAGTTGTTCTGGACTGGTCCTTTAGTCACAGTGGTGAAAAAGTTGGCTAAGACAGCACCTCTGGTACATGTTTCATAAATATTAATATTTGTTTTGCTTTAGAGTCAGGGTTTCATTTTGCTTCCCAGGATAATTTGGAACTCTGGGACTAAAGATGCCTCTGTATTCCAAATAGGTGTGACCCCATAGATAACCTGCTGATGTTCCATAATCCATGGTGGTATAGGAGAGGCAGGAGAGACGATGTGGGAAGAGACATTAAATGTAGTTAGTATACCAATTTAAATTAATAATTGATTCACAAAAAGATATAAAGCCAACATTTCTAGACATTGCCTTTACTTAATATAATCAAGATGATCATGAACATACTCCTTGGAGATAGTATCAAGTTTGTATAAAATAGTTCTTAATACTTTTGAAGTAGCTGTTATATCCCCTTCCAACTCTGCAAAATAAACCATAAGTCACCTGACAAGACACTGTGAAAAGAAGAAAGGTTCTTTGTCACTCCTTACAAATAAGGAAACAGACTGAAAAAAGTCATGGGCCAAAACTAACCAAGAGCCAACAGTGAATAAATGAGAAAGCAGAGATTTGAACAAAACAATCTCAATTTCCTAAGAGTTCCTCCTAATGGCATTGGGCATTAGTCCCAAGTCTTCCAAATACTAACAGTACCTGAATCTTAAACCTGCTGGTCCATAGCTTTTCTCAACATGCCTTACAGAGCTAAGTGATCTCATAGCAGAAATGGAATTCATAAGCTAAATAAATAGAAATTTCCAAAATTCCTGGTGTTATGATGTATGACAATCCTTCCTTACATTTAATTTAATAGCATTTAGTACGCTGAATTTGCTGCTATGCTACACATTAAAATATGCAAGCGTTCAGGTACTTAGATGTGTATACCAGTCTGTGTTAACTATCGCACCTTCCTCACTGAGAAAGGAATTCAAAGCCCCACTTTTTTCTTTACCTCAACCTAAAATATTTAAGAGTACACCGAAGAGCTCTGCGTTTCCAGTGCTCTTATAGAACATTCGGTGGCAGTAGCAGCTAACGATGCCAAACAGGGAAAAAAAAAAAAAAATCTAGGTGAATCCTGTCAGAGTGCATGATCCATGATGGACAAGAGGTCAAGTCTTTTCGTCTTTTCAGTTTGTACATGAGAGCCCAAACCTTAAGTTTCTCCTAGCATCACTCTACCGCAGAGCCCATGGCAAGGGTGGGGTTGCTGGAACTTCCCCTAGCTCCCCACTAAGAGGCTCGCTGGCGCATTGGGCGAAGGCAGTGTGTGCAAGCTGGATTTTGCACCCTTTGGCCCCAGAGTGGTCGGGGGTCGCCAGGCTCTCTCTAGCACGACAAGCTGACCCCACAGTCGCTCTTGGGGGCCGTGCCTGCCAAGTATCGCGGGACTTGTGCACATCGCAGGAGCGGCAGCTCCAGGAGCAGCTGGAGCGCGCTTGGTGCGCACTGCCTCAGCTCGGGGAGGAGCAGGAGCCAGGAGGGAGGAGGGCTGGGGGTGCTGGTTACGTAAATGATACTAGCCCAGTGAGAGGCCTCTGGGCTGGGGCTACGAGAGGGGGAGGGACCGCGCGAGGAGGAGGGGCTGGGAGGCGGCGGGCTGGGGTGGGAGGGGGGCGGGGGCCGGGGCGAAGTGACCAGGCAGCGGCGGTGGCGGTGGCTCTGCTGAGGTGACAATGTGCTAGGAGTCCTCACAGGGTCTTCGTGCCTCCTCGGCCTTGGCGCCCGCTCTGGGCGCGCTCGCGGAGTCCTACCGCCCGCCGTTGCGCTATGAGGGCTCCTCTCTGGGGCTGGCCGAGGCCGGAGCCGGCTTGCACGGTTTGAGAGGAAGTGTGAAAAGAGCGCGGGCGGGAGCTGGGGCTGCGCACCGAGCGGCACTCTCGGGCCAGCGCGGTATCCAGGTGAGCGCCGGCTTGGTGAGCAGTGTACTGGGTGCAGCTGGTCGGCGCCTGCCGGGCTTGATCGGAGGCTGAATCCAGTGCGTGGACCGCCCTTCTCTCTTCGTGGGATCCTTGGCCACGATAGCAGGTCTCTCTCTTTCGCTCCCTCTCTTCGTGACAGTCTGGGACGAGCCCCCTCCGTCTGCCGGAGTGCCGGAGCTGGGTGCCTCAAAGTCCCCCAGCGAGTGCCAGGAGGGTACGGAGCAGAACCCAGGGCAGGGGAAGGGGCGCGGGCGGACCTGGCGAGGCGGTCTCCTGGGATCTAGGAGTACGCTTGCTCCAGGCTGCAGGTGCGGCAGGAGAATCCAGAGGCGCGGAACTTTCTGTCTCTGCCCTCCCTTCGCTGGTGGTTGGGGTCCCCATCTGCTCCCTGGCGGCTCTCAGCAGCGGGGGCAGATCGGTCTCCTGGTTCGGACAACTTTCTCCCACCAGCTGCGGGAAGCTCGGGTTTGAGGTGCCTACATTGTTTCTCCATCTGACACCCGGCACACTCTGGTTCCTGAGTGTCTCTCTGGACATTAGCCTGCCTCGTTTTCTGCCTCTCTTTACCTCTTTCAGTGCTCAGACACCTCTCATTCTTTCCGTGTGTGTCTCTCTCACTCAATTTCTGTCTGTCTGACTCTGGTTTTTGATACCTTCTGCACTCAGACCTGAATCTGTTTTTCTTTCGTTCTGTTTCCCCTTGTCGTTCTTGGGATAGCTTTGTGTTTCTGTAATTCTCTTTGCATGTCTTTCTGTCTTGCAGCATTTTTTTTTTCTCTATTTCTGCTTCTCGCTGCCCAGCTCTGTCTTACTACTCTGTTGTCCCCTTGCCCCCAAATCCTGAAGCGTTTGGTCAGGGGAGCACTCATCCTGGGCACTTCCAGGTGCTGAGACCTCTGCTCTGGGCCCGGGAGGACACAGGTTGGAGGCAGTTTGCCCTTGTCAAAGCTGTCAGAGCTGAATGAGGAGCTCAAGGGGAAGAGTGGAGGGCGTCGGACTAGCTTCCCTACCCAGGGTTGGAGGGCCCTGTGCTGCTGGGAACCCAAGTGCACTGATGTTGCTGGTTCCGACTAGAAAACTGTATAAGCCCCTCGTGCTGTACCCCTCACTTTTTTTTTTTTTTTTTGACTAAGGTGAGTTGAATTTCCAGGGGGAGAGTCTACATCTCCAGCTTTAGAGGCAGCTGCAGGAGAAGAGTTAGTGTGGGCAGACATAGAACATTTGGGGTTCAGGGAAAACTAATTTCAAAGGGTAAGAGCCTTCCTGAAGCAAAGGGGTTACTAGCAGCTGAGCGGAGCTTTGGGGACCAAGCAGGCATGCCTAATTAAATTGCCTTCCACTCATTGAGTTTTTCGGAGAGCAATGAACCTGAGAGAGATCATCATCAGGCTTACCAGAAATTTTATTTGCCTTGCTGAAGATACTTGCTGACCCTAATGCCTTGAAATTTCAGGTTTCTTTGCGGTTTCCAAAAATTCCAGCTTTATGTGAAATATGCCTTTGCTTAGGTCTCCTCCCTCTCCACCAGCCCCAAGTCTTCCCTTTCCTTGGCTTGTTTGCTTTCATGCCCTCTAGTGTTAAAGAAACCTGCTGGCTGAAAATACTGAAAAGTAAGGTCGACCTATTGATGATTTACTTTGGACTTCTCACCTTCCAGGGATCTTTTTTCTTCTGTTACTCATGTCCTCTCTTTTTCCTGACCAACTTTTGCATTGCATTATTAATCTTTCCTTTCCCCTGGTCGCTGCAAATGCCTCCTCTCCTGCAGAAGTAGAACCTTAATATGGGAACCCTGTTTGTTTGACTTCATAGGTAGATAGATGTGGAGAATTTTCATAGCCTAAGGCAGACTTTGAACATAAAACATGCATTCCTCTGTGTCATTTGCCATAAACCAGGATTTCACATCTCTTTCTTATGCTCCTGCCCACTTTCAACTCCATTGAGAATTTCCCTGGCTGATCCTGCTTGTTCAAATAAATGCTTTTAATTCACCATTTCTATGATATTCATCCCATTCCAGCGCTTAAGCTACTTGCTTAAGTAGGGGCACTGTGTTTCAGATCAGGTTTGGAGAGAGGAAAAGAAAGCTTTTTTTTAAAGGAATTATAGGATGTTGCTGGTGTAGATTAATTCTGGATCAGAAAGTCTAGAGTAGAAAGAACCAGATGCTGCCTCTGATATGCAGACCCTAGGGTAATGTGGGAAAGCCAGTATGTGTTTAATGAAAACTTGTTGGTTGATTGATTAGCATGCAGCTGATTATAGACTTCCAAGTCACCCAGTTATGCTAATGAGCCTATGCACTTGAAGTTGAATTCTACCTCCCCCCTTTTTTTTCTGTTTCATTTAGGCTTCTATGAATAGGAATTGAAGACCAGTAAAAGATAGGTTGAAATAGAAGTTATGCTTCTTTCCAACTCATCTCATTGCTTGAATTTTCTCCTCTTTGCAACTCTTTAACTTGACTGGTATTTTTTTTTTTTTTAAGAAATGAATTTAGAGGCTCTTATACGTAGCATCTCTCAGCCTTCATACCTGAAAGTAAATTGGGATATAACATCATACTGGGGTGAATAATTTTTGTTTGACTTTTAACAAGTGAAAAGTTCTCTTTTTTAATGAAAAGAATATATGTATCAGTTTAAAATTTTGAGGATTATAAATTGACTTGTAAACTGAATCACCTTAAATAATTTGTAGATTCCTTTACTATTTGAAATACTTATCAGTGGTGTGATACCTAATGCATATACGAATTTGCCGAAGTTCCTGGAAACACAGTGCCTCCTCATTCAAGGTTTTAGTAGTGATCCATGGGCTGCTGTATTTCTTTTTTGTTGATATGTTAGTTACCTCTTAAAACAGTTGGGGACTTACCATGAGTATTGTGCAGGAGGACGTTCAAGGCAATTTGCCTTTAAAAGGATTACTTGCAAATTATTTAGTATTCTCTCCTTCCCAAATTTTTGTATTTAAAAATAGCAAGGAGAATCAAACTAGGAATTCTGATATTGGGTGAGATAACTTCTAATTTCTTACTGATTTAACATACATATTTAACTTTTTAATTAATGTGCATCCATTTTAGGTTAAACAGTTATATCAAAATGAAATAAATTTCTATCATGCAGACTTGATTATTAACAGTGATAGTTGTAACATGTAGTAAAGATTGTGGGCTTACAAAACCTTTGGTGTTTTAGGAAGAATAAAAGAGAAAAAGTAAAAAAATAAATAAAAAGGATATTTTTGTTCTTGTTAATTGGAAAATGAGTAGAACAAAACAATTCAGAGTAAAACTTGAGCAGAATTAACACCCACCATGTAAAATGACTGCAAAGCTACATGTTTTTCATAAGAATTCTTTGCACTTTATGAAAGTAGACAATTTTAGTAGTTGTGTCCTTTAAATTAATTTGCCTGGTTAGCTATCATATTCTCAAGTGACAACCCTTGAACTAAACAACACATTGTTAACTATAACTTTTAATACATCACCTTTTTGGGTTTGGGTCCCTCCCATCAGAACCATGTAGATATATGAAATGGGTTCTAACAGGATCATTACTTTGATGTTTTAATGACCATGTGTGTACTTATCTGAGGATTTTAACCAGGCATTGGTTTTACACTCATCCTTCTACTTTTATAATTAGATTAACACATGTGAAACACCAAATCGGACCTAAATATATGTACTCATGTTGACTCAAGAATTGTCTTTGATGATTTTTCTTAAGGCTACCACATTCCCCAAACAATGCATCTAGACAATCCCCTACCCCCACCACCAGGCATGTTTGAAACCACAAACTAAGTTTAAAGATCTGGCACTGCCTACTTTAATAAACCATGTTTTTTTTTTTCCTTTTTCATTTCAACAGATTAGATTTCTATTTACAATTTCTACCTTAAGATATGTTGTTTAATTAAGAACTCTTGCCACTCAGTAACCAGCATACATGTTTTTGAAGAATCTGACCTTCCAGTGTGAAATTTCATACTTAGAGAATTCAAGGACATTTATGAAAATGAATACACATTAATTCAGTCATAGTTGGCCATCTATTTGGAGCATTATAAGTACTTATCTTTGAGAGCAGCAGTATAAACCATGGACTTTATATATTTGTTTCTTTTTGATTCATCTTTAGGCCTATGTCTGTTTTCAGTGCAGTATATTTATAATAATATATTTAATTGGTCTTACTTTGATTACTAAAAAATGATTGCAGATGCATGATTCTGACTGTGTCCCTAAATTCATTTTGGCTGAGTTTTCTGGGTTTAATTTCTTAGTACATCTTGGGACGTATTTATTTAAGTAGATGATTTTTACCTTTTAAAATTTATTGAGAGGTTGGTGGGGTTTAAAATTCAAATTATAAATTAATGTAGGGATAAATTATTTTCCCCCAAGGGCCCAAGTTTGCAAAAATATCCATATGATTATAGTCTTCCCAAACTATCAGGTTCTTTCTTAATGTCTACCCTATTAAAACCTCCTACCCTTCACAATTCATTTACAAGATTCAAAACATCACTTGTTTGAAGTAGTGCCATGTTAATGGTTAATCATCCCTAGAGCTTGAGAGTGATATAGGAAGAGTAACGATTTTCATGGAGGTGATCCTATTTGTGGTTACTTTATGTGGTATGTGATTTAATTTGACATACTGGCCATATTAATTGCTCAGATTTCTTCTATATTTTTTATTAAAGAAGTGCTTATTGTTAACATCAATGGGAGCTGTCCAAGGTGTATCATAGAAGGGTTTTAACTTGATGGGGGATTAATTGGGATTCTGTTTCATGCACTACATTACATTGAATTGTTGCTTAAATCTTATTTAAGCTCTTGCAGAACATTACAGGGAGAGTGTGATTAAACTGTTTGTTGGCACTTTGGTGTGCATGATATGTGTGGTGGGTATCCATTGTAAACAGAGAGATTTTAAAGCACAGCCTGCTCAATCAAAAAATTGCCCAAACTACACCACAGAGATAGTTGTAAATGTCAACTTAGCCTCTTGCCTTATATTAATTGCCTTGATTTTATAAGCAGAGCATCTCTCTTTTTGTTAATAAAATGGATTTTGACATATGAGGAGGATTATGTAGCTTCTTGTAGATCAGAAGCATAATAACTGACTTAATTTACTCTTGAGGTTTTTATTACATAATTAGTTTCAGATATGGTGAGATTTATATGACTATTAAGACCTCAATGCAACAGAACCATTACTTTAAAGAAAGAAAAAATGAAACAAAATACACAAGGAGCTATGTCTTTCTAACTTATGTCTTTCTCCCTTATGAGGGAGATAAAATGGTGAATTATAAATTGATAAATGAGTAAAATTGATTGCTTTGTACTTATACTGTGATTAGTAAATATCAGACAGATTTACATTTGTATATAATATGTATAATTATTATCCCCTTGTATGAATAAGGACATACCTGCTCAGAATCACATAGCTAATATGTGTTAGGGCCAAGGATGACACCAGTTCTTTCTGTCTGAACCCAGCATTCTAACAGTTTTCAATCTGACATTTTCACTAATAAAATTTTTTTAAAATGAGGTGCCAACCTCCATGTGAACATTTTCTTTTCCACAGTAAGAATAATTTTAAAAGTTTCCTACATTACCATAATTTTATAAAAGTGGACATTTTAACACCAATTCTGATGGAAGAACTGAATCTCAAAATAAAGAATAATTCTTTCAACAGAATAAATTTAGCTCTCTATACGTTTTCCTCATTGCACTTATATTTCTAATTTAACAACTTTAGACAACTGCTGAAAATTCCATCACAGAAAATTTTATTCTGTACACTGTACTCAGGCACTCTTTTTATTCTGAAACACTATGGCATTCTACTTGTCCCTGGTGCCCACACACCACAGACCAACATGGTTTTCATAACCTTGATGTAATGACACACAGTACTAACAGCTTCTTCCATTGTCTGTCTAGCTGTCAGTCTGGGTAATATGATTTAGACTTAGGGAAGATGCTAGTAGTTGCTTCAGCCTTAGTTTACTACATCACTATCTGCGGATAATTGGAGGATTGAAGATGATTTGTTCTTTTGCAGTAGTTAATCATACACCATTCTCACCAAGATGGTACCAGTCTATGTCCCGGGACAAGGAATGAAGCAAGAAGAAATCAAAAGAAGTGTCACATGTACTTCTTATTCTGTCCTTCCTGGAATCAGTGCACCCCAACCTTTATAAAGAAGATCCATACTAAGATATTTGTCTATAAGTGAAGAAAACAAGAAATAGCTTGTTTCCTTGAAATATTCCTGACAATATCTTATATTACATTGGAAAATATTCATATTTATGAAATGATTTGTAAAATCCTACTGAAGTTTCTGGATTTTTCTCAAGTATGTAAATAATCAGTGTGTTAAAATTTGATGTGGTGTATTTTGTCCTTACTCTTGACATTTTGTTGACTTTGAGAGACCTTCTGCTATTTGGTATTTTTGTATAGTTCACTAAGTCTATTCATAGTTCTTTTCTTTAGTCTTCTCTAAGATCAATTTTATTTTATACTGATATCTTATTAGAATATGTAAATTATTTGAATTCCATACTCCCAATAGTGAGTCACTCCACAAATCTGTTTTTTAAATAAAATTCTACAGTTAGAAATTATGTAATTTCCAAATTCTCTGAAATTTTCAAATTATAAAAGAGGATTTATGATATTATTGGCTATCCTAATTTCTAGACTCAGTATAATCTCTTCTCTTTTTTTTTTTTCATAGCAAGTCTACATCTTTTTCTGAATCCTCAGGCTCATGTTTCTTTTGACTCCTTATAGTTTATTCTCAAAGGAGACCATTGGTCACTTATCCTGAGAAACAGTAGAAACTAGCCTGTCACTTACCATGATTCATATATTATCCATAGCCTGTAGATTTTAAGAATGTGTCTGTGTTTTCTTCTTGGGTGAATCCTGTTTATCATTTCTCAATATTATTTTTCTTCTCCCCATATCTATTCCTTTGTTTGTTCTTCCTTCTTCATGATGCTCTTTACATGAAGTGTCTGTCTTCTATGGTTTAACGCATTCTCACGTAGCATAACAGAATAATCTACTGGTGCTCTGATTGTGTTAAAGTGAGTAAATAAGAAAGAACTTCTGTTCATTTCACCATTTAATCTCTGCATAGGTAAGACAGGCTCTATTGCTCTTGCATCTGGGTCAGGAGGCTGGGATGCTAAATTCACATCTCATTACCTTTGTCTACTTTTAGAACTGTGTGCCTGGGCCCTGTGGTCAGTTGGCATTTGGCAGGCCTGTGGCTCTAAAGGAATGCTGTGCTTTTTGAGGGGATGCCAATTTCAGTTGACACACAGTTCTCTCATTCCTTGGTCAGATTTTCCTTGTAAAACAACCAGTATATATTTCATTACTAACTCTAGATTATTGGATTCATGTCAGGAATTCATTATGAAATTGATAGATTGTGATGAAAAAGTTTAATAATTTATGTTCAGTGGCTCCCACTCCCAGACTTAAGGAGAAAGATAATATTTTCCCTATTTGGTAACCTAGAACAACCATTTTTATCATAGCTTTTTAAAAGACTTTTATTGTTGTGCACTAAGTTGAGATGAATTGTAGGTAATTGGATGGTGCAGATGAATTAACACATTGAATTGCTAGTTATGAGACACTTCATTTGCTGTTGCAGACCACAATAGGTCCATTTTGCTTCCACAATGCACAAATTCTTATTATCTATATAAAATCCTAATTCAAGTAGAATAACATGTATGCATCATTTCCATTCCTTTTGTAAAGAAAAATAACCTCTACAAATGTAAGATATTTGCAACTATCTCATTAAATAATTTGGAAATTCAATGAATTTTTTTTTTTAGAGAATGTTAATTTCATTCTCCAGAAAAAAGACAAAGATGTCTCAGAAATGTGAAATTAGTGATAACTAGTTTTACCCCATGTGCCTTAAGATTGGTGCAGATGGGCAATTTGCAGTGATTTCAACAGAGAGCCTTGTTGGAAGCATTCTGAACGTTATTGCCATTGTGGTCACGGTGATTTACAACAGCGTAATGATTTTGTTTGTTCTTGGGTTTGTTTCATTTTAGATGTTTTAAGGATAGTTACTTTAGCTTGGGGAGTATCCATTTAAAGAGGAATACCTTTTATGTTTGAGAAATACCTTTACTTCCTGGAAACTCATAATTGAAGTATTAAAAATATGTGAAACTTGTTTTTATTGGATATAATAAAATAGGGCACTGGAGACTACCTAGGGTCTGGAGAGGGGCCTGTATTTGAGAAAGGAGTATACTGCCATTAACAATTCCCCAAGGATTTGAGGCTCAGTAATACCAAGAAAAATGGAGGGAAGAAATGAGGTATTAAGGCTGAAACAAAATAATCAAACATGTTTACATGGAATTGACAGTCTTTTATTCACCAATGCTGTTTCCTGAAGTAAACTGCAAATTTTTCTCTGTGTGCCACTGAAATGCCCCTAATGACATTATATGTACTGTCCAGGGATGATGGGGAAAAGAGGGATTGGTTTTAGAACCATAGAATAAAACCCCCCTTATTATGACACTTAGTGTCCTTAAGCCTCATGATTAGATTCTTCCTTATCTCAAAGCAAAACCTTCTAATCAATATGTCCATTCAAATATAGAGGACCCAGAATTTTCTGTTCCATCTGTATTCTGAAATATAAAATAGCAACCAAGAATCACCAGTCATTTAAGAAATAATTTCAGAAAAAATTTTTAGACATTTATAATATAAAACCAAAAAATAATGAAAGACCAAGGTAAATGAGCACGAGCACCAACAAAATGACCATGTAAGGAACATATAATTAAGGGTTCATAAAAGGTAAAAAGAGAATGTATTTCTGGAGGGATTCAAGAAAGTTTGCATTTATAATAAAGGGGATGATGTGGAAAAGTAACAATATATTAATAAGACACACTTCTGGAAATTAAATATTTTCAAATCAGTAGGTGAGATAAAATTTGGAATTTTAAATACAGAAATTCTCTCAATAATACAAACAAACAAAATATAAAAGACATGGTGAGTCTCCATGAAGTCAGTTTCTCATTAGAACTCCTACTGATTGGAGTTCTAATAAGAAAACAAAAATACAGAGGAAGTGTGAAAGAATTAAAAGGATAATTCTGAAATTTCTGAAGGAAGATGATTTGCAATTCAAATTCCATATCACATCAAAATATCAAGTGCATTGGGAGAACAAAGATAAATAAAGGATATTTTCCTCAGATATAACCTTACAACATAGTTACATGAGGCTGTATAATTATATATATTTATTTAAAATAGATATAAATATATGTTTATATTTAAAATATATTTTAAATGTATAATCTAATAAATAGATATAAATATATTTTAAATATAAACATATATTTATATCTATTTACTAGATTATACAAAGTATAATTAAGTGAGGAACACTTGATAAGATAGCTATGGAGTAGGTCCAGTATGTTGTTTCAGTATGATGTAGGATTGGTTTAAGAAAATCGAGGGTTTTACTTGGTGGTAGGATATGGGTCCAAGAGAGGCACCTTTGTCCCTCCCTTTGAATATTTAATTTTTAATGAATATTTGGAAAGAAAATGAAAAGTAATATAAGGAAGAAACAGGTAGAAATTCCAGAAAAACAAAATAAAATGAAAGACAGGGAAATAATCAGAGAATGTCAGTTGGCTGTGAAGTGGTATTTACTAAATTTCAAGATTTGACTGACTTTAAGTCAATCTTCAGGTAAAATGTGAAGATACTTATGACTGCAGAACAAAATGAAAACATTATTGACCTTGGCAATGCCACAGTAAACATACAGGTGGTAGAGGTTGCATGTTGGTCATGAGAATTGGGGAGAAATCAGTGGAAGGATAGGGATTAGAATATCAGCATATTGCAAAATGGCTCTCAAGATAGAGTGTCTGAAGTTTAATTTGAAAAACAGCAGTAAAATATGGTTATTAAATTTACAAAGTAACCAGTAGTAATAATACATATTAGGAGGAAAAGTATGGGGAAATTAGTAGTATGGTGTGAGAAAATTCAGATGTCTAAAAAGGGCCCATTTGTTTGGTAAAAGTATGTTTTTATTTTTTTTTTAAAAATGTTGTTTATGCTCCAGAGGACATGAACATTGCATATTTGCACAGATTTCTATGATTCTATTTTGAGTCACCCTGTTCCATGAAGATAATCTGATTTTAAGGATTCTATTGTAAACTAAAAACATTAAACAGAGGGATTGGTTGAGACTAGATGGGGGTATATTATATAAAGAAATAGGAGCACTTGAATCTTTTATTATTGAACACATTATCAGTTATTTCAGTTATTTCCTACAGTACTCTCTCTTCGGGCCAAGAGGAAAGAATTGGATTCTAATCCTGATAGAGCTATAAATGAACTCCAGTACATCATTTAAATTGTTGAGCTTTCATAATACTTACCTTCAAAATGCAGCCATGTGTGTGTGTGTGTGTGTGTGTGTGTGTGTGTGTGTGTGTGTGTGATCACTCTTTGTCCTTGTGTTTATTTTTTTTAAATGTAGGTCTTTCATTTTATTTTCTTCTCTCTTCCTTCCTCCCTTTCTTCCTTCCTTTCCTCCTTTTCTCTCTTTATTTTTCTCTTCTTCCTCTCTTCCTCTTTCTTTCCTCCCTCCTACCTTCCTTCCTTCTTTCCTTTTTTCTTCAGTAAGATTTATTCAAATGAGAAGAAAAAAAAAACAGAGCTCCCACAAGATGACAGGGGACCTAAAGACCTGATAGAGGTTGCCAATTAAATATAGAGAATTTCTCTAGCTACTGGGTGGGTATTGATCAATAGCTATGCTGATCACATCTTGGAAAATTACCAAGGAGGCCTTTCATTTTCATTGAGAATAATCTGAATCATAATTTCTCTAGATAAGGTTCCAATCAGTATTTATAATTCTTAGATCTTCTAGCTATAGATTATAGTATTCACTTCCTTCTTAATATTTCTGCACCCCTTTAAGTTTAGTTCTTTATGCTGTATCTAGCTGAATTTACCACTCAAATCAGAATCATGCATCTTGCATTTTATTACTCTATAATCATTCTTTCCCAAATAGGGTTTCCATAGAAGTTTTTTTGTTCAAGGGTTTATTTTTTATAATTAAAAAAAAATCACCTTATACTTTTTTCACTGATGTAAAAAAATGCACAATATTTCAAATGATTGTTCAAAAGGTTCTATCACCATTTCACTTTTGTTTTCCTGCACATTTTCAAATCAATAAACAATTTTTTAAATATCTTTGTTTTATTTATTTATTTATTTATTTTATGTGATGCTGAGGATTGAACACAGTGGCTCATGCATGCGAGGCAAGTGCTCAACCACTGAGCTACAACCCCAGTCCTAACACTAATTTTAAACACCATTTTGTAGTGGTTTCCAGCTAGAGACAGTGATTTTTATAGTCTTCTTCATTATTAAATTATACCCATTACTGTGTTTACCTGATGTGCTTGCAGATTCATAGAAGAATTGGTAGCTGAAACTTGGCTATTTTAACATTGCACAGATATTGCCCTGTTAGGTTGGCAGCTGCTCTTGCAGTTTTCACTGTCTCTTATCACTTGGGCTAATACTTTAATTTTGTAGCTGATCAGAAATAGTTACTTTAAAGATACCAGCTATTCTTACAGAATAGCTGAGAATACAGATGGGGCCCACAAAAAAAATTTCTAAATTGATGGTTGTTGGAAAATTTTTTCTCTCTCTGTATTTACATACTTAAGCATCTTTTAACTATGAACATCAGTTCAGAAAACTAATACACACAAAATTGGTTTTATATAGATAAATGGGATAGTGGGGTGGCTGGTGAGGAAATTTCCAAGTTTTTCTTTATAGCCTAAGATATGTATAACAAAAAATGTCTTGTGGAAAATTGAGAACAAAATTTACCTGTAGCATAATTTTTATGTTAAAGCATAATATTGTGTGGTATAGAAGGATAGGGAATTCTGACATGAGAAAATAAGAAAAAATTAACATTGAGACATGCTTTAAATCTGAATATCTGGTTTCTATTGATAGATATGATTGTAGTGTCTCTTAGGTCATTTCCTTTTACCTTTTCTGGGAGATCAATTTTTTGGACAGTGAGTTGGGGGTAGGTAGAAGTACTTTGTCCTGTTCTCTCAGATGGTTTGGTGAATCCATAAAGGTGAAGTTCTTGGCAATTAATTAGAACCTTTCAGCATATTAGTTACCCGTTGATTCTAAGAAGAAAAACAGAGTAAAGTTAGGAGGACACAGAAAAACACAGTTTAAGACCCAGTTTTCAGTCTGTGGTATGGTACCTGCTGTCACACAAATGGAATTGAAGATTCTGATGTCCAACTACGATCAGTCTGACCCAAGACCATTAAGTAGTCTATGCAATTTAGTTATTACATCTTTATTTTTAAATTTTTATTTGCTTGTTTTTGTGGGGTTGGATATCAACCCTATAACTCACATATGTTAGGCAAGTGCTGTATCAGGAAGCTGCAGTCCGGCCCCAGTAACTTCATTTTTAAAGTAAGATTACTAGTCATAATGACTGACACGTAAGCAGTCCAGGTCTCTTACTGGGCAAGAAAGTCTTTCTTAAGTACTTTAAAAAATAGTAACTAATTTATTCTTTTAGTACTATGAGCTATTATTTCCATTCATCTAATTTTTTAACTATGTGAAGGTTGAGGTGAAAATGCATGCAATATAATGATTTTGAGCCTATCACATAGCAAGTGCTCAATAAATGCTAGTTGTTGTTATTCTCTTGTTCTATTGTCCTTTTGTGATATTTAGTGTGACAGGAGTCTAGTAAATCTGGCCTGCTTAAATTATTTCTTAAATAAAATTCTCAGACTTGGGAGCGTTATGGAGTTACTGCAAAATTGGGTCCCAATTGATAATAAATAAATAGGAATTAAAGACAGCATTAAAGCTAAGTGAAACAGAAACAGTAAAACTGTTAGTGAAATATTTATTTAGAAATCTTATATAAGAGAGAAGGGAAGTAAATGTGTGAAGGCAAAGGTGTATTAATTTTATGATAAATTTAATATCTTCCTCAAGGCTTGATACTAAAATGTCACTTGGCAAAATGCAAGGCATCTTTCTTAGAAATAGTGGGATAAGCACCTTAACTTTATTTTGGGCATACCAACATCACTGCTACCCTCCATTTTCCATTTTCCCCATAGTTTCTTTTCTTTCTTTTATTTTTTATTTTTTGGTACCAAGAATTGAACCCAGGGGTGCCTCTGAGCCCTTTTTAATATTTTATTTACAGACAGGGTCTTGCTGATTTTCTTAGTGCCTCACTAAGTTGCTGAGGCTGGCTTTGAACTTGTGATCTTCCTGCGTCACCCTGCTGAGCTGCTGGGATTACAGGCATGCTGCACTGCACAGAGGCAACATAGTTCCTTGGTCAGGTTTGACTCTGTTTTTCCCTCAGGTGGGTCATCCTAAGGATAATTGAATATAAATGCTTTTTGCATGAGTAGAAAAATAGCAAATACTTTAAAACCTATTGCCATCTCAGCTTTCATCCCTGAAAGAAAAAGATGAAGCATTATCTTTATTCTTTAGAAACCCAGATTTCATTTTCAGTGTGTGATGTTGATTTGTTTTTAATCATACTTATAAATTCTTAATTGGATATATTTTTTTAAATTAGAAGAAAGTACGTTTTGAAGTAACATTGTAATTGATTTCTCATTTAGAAATATTTGAATTCCAATTCTTTTTGCGTATCACATGAAGAGACTATGTTGTTTTGAACATGGGTAGTTTATCATTTCCTTCACAACAATTTGTGCAAATGATAATTATACATAAATTAATAAACTGCTTGTGGGACTCTAATGATGTTTCATGCTGTTTTGATTTATCTCTAAATCATTTGCAGAATGTTGAAAGTGTACCAGGACTAATTTTTAGTGTAACCTCCAACTTCCTCAACTCCAAAAACATATTCAGTAAACAAGATTACTGAAAAAGTAAAATTACTTTTTTAAATAAAACTGGCCAAGGAATACATTGTATCATGTTTTCTGAGAATGACACATGATTTTAAGATTATTAAACAGTATTTTAGTTTATCTGTTCCAAAAACTTTTCATGTTACATATGATGAAATTACTTCCCATTTTGATTGGTACAATTTTCTAGTGCTGGCTGAAAATGATGCTGGGTCTTCAGTTTGTATTTCCTTAGAGCTTGTCTTGCTTCCCATTCTGAAGATTTATGTGACATACATGTTTTAAAAAGTGATGAACAAGAAAATTTTACTGTGAACTTCAATAACTTTATAAAGAATTTCTACATGAATAATATTTAAGTATCAAGTAACATCTTCTACCATGTATGGGTACTTACATGAGGTTAACCATTTTCAAAGTGACGTCAAATCATGGACAGCTAGTTGACTCATTTTCTTGCGTGTTTCTATCTACCTGCCAAAATAGCACCATCTATACTTATTTTATACTATAAGAGTCTACTGAAAATTGATCTAGTAAACTTATGTCTAACATTTTTAATTTTATTTAACAATATCCTGGAAATGAGTAATTCACAAAAAATGTTCTCTATTCTTATAATATAAAACAATGGTACAGAAATATTTATGAAAAGGATTAATTTTGCAATGAATTTTTGACTAGCACTAAATAAATAAGTGTTGTTCCTTCATAGGGCAGGACTGATGCATGCTGTGAGTGTGTATTTGTGTGTATGTTTCTACAATGGGCTCCTACTCAATATCAGGTTTTCATTTTTATGAATTTCCTGGCTTTTTTGAAGTGTGAACTTCTACAATCTTGTGTGTGGGTACCACTCAAGCTAATTATAAAGTACTGATCTTATTTTATGAGAATCAAGATTTATTCTTGACTTTCAGTTCCTTTATTAATTATGGAGTTTGTTTTTACCTGTTATTGGACTGAATTAAGTTTTGCCAGATAGACTTTTTAATTTCTTTAACCAAACCTTATTTTCAGTAACAATGTATTTGGTCAAAATTTACTGTAGAGTTATGACCTTTTATCCATCTTCAAAATCTTTCACCCATGACCACCCCAACCTACTTTACAACTGCCACCGATAGTACTAATATTTTAACTGATGGTGAGTTATTTTCTAGTTATTTTTAAATCATATATATATATATATATATATATAGCTTTATTATATGATTTTAATAGTATTATATGCATCTACTATTTTAGTGTAATTCTCTAAGTACCTGTGCACTTTTATTTGATCAGAGGGCTACATCTCACAGTAACTGGATGTATATAATTGTGGGCCAATAAAATGTTGCCAGATTTTAATAAAGAAGTAACTGTACTTCATTGGTGCATGAAATGATTCCTGCTTAAAAAGTCAGTATATATAACCAGCTAATAAATCTGGCTAGAGATTTTGGGATCCACTTACTTTAAGGTACTATGTAAATGCAAAATCAGCTGTTCTCAAAATTCTATTAAGAGACACACATACTTAAGACAGGTTTTCAGCAATGGGTTCAGACTCATGGCATGCAATTACTGACTGCTTTTGCACTTTTAACACCCTCAGGGTCCACTAGGCAAAATCCTTTTTTTTTTTCCCTCTTCCTTCTGTGTCTACACTTTCCTTTGCTTTCTGTCAAGTCACTGGCTTACTGAAGTCTCATGCTATTAATAAGATGATTTTCTTATTTCTGCTTCTGAGGATTATTTCCTCATTTAGGATGAGCATCTGCAAAATAACGCTACATTAAAAAAAAATAAGGCCCAGGCATTGTATCAAGAAAGGCCCCTTTTCACCATAAATAAATATAAATATCAGTTATTTATTTACTTATATTTTTAATGGTGGTACTAGGGATTGAACTCAGGAGCTAGCACATGCTAGGCAAGCACTCTATCACTAAGCTATACCTCCAGCCCATAAAGATCATTTTTATATTTGAACACTCTTAGTAATTTTTGAGATATGAGGATATTATTAAGTACTGTTATTTTATAGAATTTTATATTTTTCTGTGTGTTTTAGTGTGTTTCTGCCTTATTACTTATGGCTGTACTTTGTAGGCAAAGTGTACCTTGTGTGCGTTTACAATTTTGTAGAAGCTTCAAGGACAGGAGTTTCTTTAGTATCTAGAATTCTGATCTGATATGCTTGGCTGTTTGCCATTCAGCAAGTCATTCAGAGGACTTAAGAACTCTGATCTCACAATCCATGAAGTTAGTCTTGGGTAAAATTTACATGGCACCCCAATTTAAAACTTTTCTCAGTCCAGGTTCATACCTTCCTTGTTAGAAACCTCAGGAGTACCTGTCTTTCTGTGGACACCCATGCTGGTGTCTCCTCCAACAAGGCCAAAAGTACTCCTCAGAATGGCACAAGAAGAGGAACTCTTCTCTCCAGGCTAAGGCTGGTTGTGCTTGGCCCCTTTCTCTTTCCTCAGGGCACAGTACTCCTGTGGCATGTTGTACCTCAGATGGTTTGACTGACCTTGTCGTTTAGTGCTGCTAAACCTGAAGAGAACAACACTTTTCTTTCTCCTTCAGTAGGTCTCAGGAGTGAGATCCGGTTATTGGCATTTATTCTCTGATCCTTAACTGTGTTTCCCCTTGAAGTGGAACTAATCAGGGAGTTGTCCTGCTTATTGATGCTCATGAATCTTTCAATGCCAATGTGTACATTTTTACCTGTCCCTAAATTTTTTTAAAAAAAATCTTTTTTTTAAACCTAAACTATAGATGTATATCTACATCTAACTGTACTGCTTTAGACTATAAATCCAAAAGCAGCCAAACAGGATTCTTTTTGTGCTGTATCTAGCAAAATGCCTTATACGATTAAGTCCTGACTACATGCATTTAATTAGATTGCACATGCACAGATAGGTCCCCTGGGCTTTCCAAAGCAGTAGAGGCTATTTGGAAAATGATGCAGGTCAAAAAGGATTTAGGTCAGTCAAATTTTTATCTGGCTTTCCCAGTAGGATTACTGAAACTGCCTTTCCACTGCTATAATAATATCTTCCATGTGATTTTTTTTCCCCTCTAAATTCCATTGTCAGCTAGTCAGAGACTGTGTACTAGTTGCACTTTTTGTCAAACTTATTGGATATTTGAAATAGCAATGCCTTTTTGGTTCTCACCAGAGTGGCCCAAGAGTGTCTATAACTTGTCTCCTCCGTAAGAGAGAGAAGTTGTGGAGTTTAAGATTGAAAGGGATCATGAGGATAGCTCCTGTCACCCCACCTGCTCTCAGTCAAGGCTGTGCTTAATCTGAGCCCATGACTGTTTCTCTAAAATAATGCTGCCCGATACCATGTAGTTCATTACTTATTCCACATCGTCACTAGAAGGACTGAGCATGCCATTCCTAAGTGTTGTTAACCTTGGAAAGCTCTATGGGTTACATTTCAGATTCTTTAGCTTATCATTCAGAGCCCTTCCCAGGAATCTACCCCAACTGATCTTTACAGACTCGTGTCTCATTTTACCCTCTTCTAATCTGTGTCCAGGACTCACTGAATCGCTTCTATGTTGTGTGGATGTCAGAGATGTCCATGTCTGCTGCTTTGCTCCTGCTGCTTTTCAGCCCTGAGCTTCCTATCTCCTCATGTCAAGGATCAGCTTGAATGGGCAAATCCCCTTTACAGGATTTCCCTAAGTCCTCAAGCAGAATCCTCATTTTCTCTGTTCTCATGGCTGTGTTCCTATGGCGGGTGCTGACTTGGCTGCCGTCATAGCTGTGTCCTTACCTGTCTCCCTCTTCAGGTGATAAGTCTTTTCACCAGGAGGCCTCAGAAGCCTCACTTCCCCTGGGGCCTACTAGTCCACAGTGTAGCTATTCATTTAATAAATGTCTTGAAAAATTTGTTCAGTATTGATTTAGTAGGAGAAAGAGCTATGAATTTAATGATGCTCTATTAAATGATTCTTTGTGATACCTTGTATCATTTTCTCGAATGTGACGAGGACATAAAAATATTAATATAATTTCTTATGAAGATAATCACCACAAATCTATCAAAATCATAGGTTCAAGAGGATGCTAATATCATCATCATACCACACTTCTGATTGGACATTGTGGCTCGAAAGGCTGTACTTCTAAATTTAGGTTTAATGGTATTCAGAAGAGCGTTCACTTTTAAAAAAAATAAATCTAAGCATCCTTAGTTCCTGGAAGTTCATTTTTAATGTATGATGTAATCTCTCCTGCTGTTGAAGTTATTTTGTTACTTGGAATCTAATTTTAAAAACAATCCTTCATATAACTAAATATAATAAACTACTAAACATTTTTTATGGAACATAATTTTTTTCTATTTGAGTCATTTTAATGTATCCTAATTTATCAAATGTTAATTATTTCCACTTCAGTCCTCTATCTTCATTTTAAATATGATTTGACATGTTTACCTTAATATGGTAGCCAAATAATCATTAAATTCATGATAACTAAATTTTTTCCTCTTTCCTGAAAATTACTACATAATATATATCACTTAGGAATTATGTTCAGTATTTACCCAGTCTAGGCAAAGAAATCAGAATTTTTAATCGTCCTCTACTTTGTTTAGGTTAGCATCCACATATCAGAGAGAACATTCTGCCTTTGGTATTTTTGGGACTTGTTTATTCCACTTAGCATGATATTCTCCAATTCTATCCATTTACTGGCAAATGCCATAATTTAATTCTTTTCTATGGCTGAATAATATTGTATTGTGTATATATACCACATTTTCTTTATCCATTCATCTGTTGTAGCGCATCTAGGTTGGTTACATAGCTTTACTAGTGTGAATTGAGCTCTATAAACATTGAAATAGCTGTGTCACTAAGTATGCTGATTTTACTACCTTTGGGTATAAACTGAGTGGGATAACTGGGTGAAATGGTGGTTCCATCCTAAGTTTTCTAAGGAATATTCATACTGCTTTCCAGAGTAGTTACAATCCCACCAGCAATGTATAAGTGAACCTCTTTCCCCATATCCTCGCCAGCATTTATTGTTACTTATAAATTCTTGATAATTGCCGTTCTGACTGGAGTGAGATAGAATCTCAGTATAGTTTTGATTTGCATTTCTCTAATTGCTAGATATGTTGAATATTTTTTTCACAAATTGTATTTCTTCTTTGTGATATGCCTGTTCAGTTCCTTATCCATTTATTGATTGGGTTATTTGTTTTTTTTTTTTGGTCAAGTTTTTTTGAGTTCTTTCTGTATCCTGGAGATTAATGCTCTATCTGAGGTGCTGGTGGTAAAGATTTTATCATATTCTGTAGGTTCTGTTCACATTCTTGATTTCGTTTCCTTTGTTGTGAAGCAACTTTTTAGTTTGATACCATCCCAGATGTTCTTTGGACTATTCAAAGGGGTAAGAAGGGAATGGAGCGGGTATGGTAATAGGAAAGACAATAGAATGAATCAAACATATCTTTTCTATCCTCATAAAAAAATACACAACCAACTTAACTCCACACCATGTACAACTACAATAATGGAATACTAATTGGAGCAAGTTATACTTATTCTATATATGTATAATGTTTCAAAATATAATTTACTGTTATGTAAAAAAAGTCCATGGGAGATGACTACATTAATATTTTGATAAAATTTTGAAGTGCTTATATTATGTATCTCCTGATAATAAGAGAGTTTAGAAATTTGAAACTTACAACAAAGTTTTTAGGTTTGTATATTCCCTGCAATGAAAATGCCATAATTTTATTGACTTTTATTTTTTTCCACTAAGGAAATATTATGTTTGAATTTCCTTTTATCACCAGAAATTTTGCAGAAATCTTTGTAAAATTTAGGCATGAATACAAATATAACATGATGTGTACATTGAATTTGATTCTCTTAAAAAAAACCTTGAAGTCTTGATATTGATAGTCCATGTCTGCTAAAATGGCTCTATAATGTCACTATGGATCTTGGATCCTTCCTGTCATTCAAAGATTCATGTACTCAAAATAGCTGCCAGAGTTCCATACATTATCTCCACGTTTCAGACAGGCAGCCACCAAGGAGGATAAAAGTATGTATAATAGCTAAGGAAGGAGAAATTGGATATTGGGGAGGCAACTGGTAGGTTTAGTGAAATACATCAAAAATACATGAGCTAAATACATTTTATTGATGTTTCAGAAACTGTATCTCTTTGCTTACTTATGCCCAAATTTTTTTCTATGCTAGTTTCCAGTTTTTAATGCTGAAGTTCTGCCTGATTTGGGGTTGTATATTGGTTTTCACCTGCATACTTTTTTTTGGTTGTTCCCTTTGAATTTTTAAACTAGAATTACGTATTTTGTAGAAGATTTGAAAAATTAGGAAAAATATGAAAAGGAAAATTAAAATTAGAAATTATTATATATTATTTATATGTAAAATAGTAAGAAATTACTTTACATCATCTAGTCGATAAAATAAAAGAATAACTGTTCGATATCTTGCTGAATAGTCAGTCCTCCAATATTTTCAATTTCATATATATGTATATTTATAATTAAACAATTGCTGCTTTACTCCCCATAGTATTTTGTTATCTTAAATATTTGTGTGTGTGTGTGTGTGTGTGTGTGTGTGTGTATATATATATATATATATATATATATATAGAGAGAGAGAGAGAGAGAGAGAGAGAGAGAGAGAGAGACAGATTTTTAATTAGTATTGTTTGAGACATGATTTTTGGGACTGAACAGCATTGTATAACACATCATAGTTTACATAGCTGATCCTTAACTGAAGACATTCTGGTTGGTTTTATGGATTTAGCTATATGAACATGTAAATGTCATGGTTAAATTTCTTTGAACAGGAATCTTTGTATAATGACATCAGGATAACTTCAGGGAAGTGGAGCAGGTCAAAATATAGGGGTATGCAAAAGGAAAGAACACACTTTTTCAGAGGCAAGGAGATAATGAAGTAAAAGTTAAAATAAGTCAGGCTTTAGTTCTTCCTTGTGGAGAGTGGGAGGAGTGAGAGACGCAAAATGTTCAGCTCTTTTCTTCAGACAGATAGGGACCAGAGAGATAAAGAATAGCCTCCTGAATATCTGGAACAATTGATTTGCTAGTTCCTTAATTAGTCAATAAAATAAAGTAAAATGAACAAAGAATTGACTAAGAACATACTTGAGGTAAGAAACAGAGTTCTGACTTCTCCCGAATTGGATGAGTCAAGAAAGAGAGATGGATAATATAGTCCTCAGTTAGGGACCATTCGGGATGTTATTTGGCATGGCATATAGACCTGGTGAGGAATTACATAGTGGTATAATTTGACTAATGGACAACAGATAGATTACATTTAAATATTTCTACTTCTCAGAAGATCCTGATTTGTCATGCTTATGATTGGAATTATCATAGGATAATTTATCAGAACATATTTGCAATAGAAAGTGTGCAAGGAATTAGGTTAGGTTTCTTGAAGGACAAATTCAAAGAGTGGGAGAAAATGAGAGAAGAGGGAGGGAGGAAGGGAGGGAGCATTAAAGATGATCCTGGAAGTTATAGATTAATCAGTTTGCTTTGATATCTGGGGAAATAGAGGGATAAATCAAAGAGACAATTGATTTCCATACACTTCAAAGAGAAGAAAAAAATAGGGTAACTACCAACATGACCGAGTGAAGTAAATCACTCCAAGTTAATCTAATTTTATTCTCTGACACAATGACAGGACTTAAATATGAGGGGAAGGAAAAGAGTTCATATATCTTTACTCAGCAGGGTTTAGCTTTTGTCTCACATGAGATTCCCTTCTCATCAACCAGTAAAGAAAATGTAGTAGTGTTTAAAGGGTGTGAAGCTGTGACTTCAATGAGTCAGAGACCTGCTGGGGCAAACAAAGTAAAACTCCTAATATGTTTATTGGGTGCTTTGTACTAAACGGCATTAGTATGAATTTTGAGAGCTCAACACAAAATCTACAGAACAGCAAAGTTGTTATACCTGTGAGAATCTGAAGAGATATAAAGTGATTTGGGGAAGTAAAAAAGGTTGGCTTAAATAAATTGAAGATTGAAGAGAACTGTTGATTAAAATGGCACTTTAAAAAGATGATTAATAGTATCCAGTGTTGGTGAGGCATTCTGACACATTGTTGCCATAAATTAGAAATGAGACCTGGTAGAGCTGTTTGTATTATTCAGGCGACTCTGTAGTGTTTACTGCCTTTAGTTGCATCCTCTGTCACATAATAATCAGTCCTTTGTTGTGTTCTGATTTACAAGACTCTAACACATCTTCCATCTATTTGTGGCTATATTCCTTTTGTACGTTCAACAAAGTATTTGACTGTTACTTGGTAAGATTTAAAGGATGCTGTTAATTCCTTCAAAAATGAATACTTATTTGAGTAAAGCTCAGCTTCCATGCCTTTTCATAGAAAGAACTTTTTTTTTTAATTTCAAGGCTATTTTTGGTGCTATTTTTGGAAAACATTTTAAAAGGGAATTAAACTCCACACATGTAATATCAGCAATGCACACACAACTGTGAAAACATAACAATATGGAGAGCTAGAGCTCTAGAGGGGCACAAGCCGGAACCAACCCTGTGTCATGAGTGCTTCTGGCTGCAGCAACTGTAACATTTATCCTGATACTGGGGATGTTCAAATAGGAAACTTTTGTACTTTAGTATTTTAAAATAGGCAAACTAGATTACATTAAATTAAAATCTTCTGCACAGCAAAGGAAAAATGGTCTATGGTCTATAGCTTCATGCTATTTAACCCAGCAGTTCCACATCTGTGTATTTTATCCGAAGGGAAGAACAAAAATACAACAGAAGATACACACATGAGATTCTTTGCACCGCTTTTTTTTTTTTTTTTGGTAGACAATATTTAATGATAGCTTACCTTTAAAAATGAAATAAATGGTGGCATGTCATAGTAAGGGAATATCAATCAGGTGAATTTGCAGTAAAATGCTAAAAATTGTTATAATGTCACAAAAACAAATTCACCATTAAGTAAAAAGAGAATTAACAAATAGTTTACATGGTATAATTATTTGAACCATAGTCTAGAAGTAAAGACAAGATACTTATACATGAAAATATTGTGTATTGTTTCAAGAATCAAATGTGATTTTCACATGTTCCCTATTTTCTTAAAGCAAAAAAAAAAAAATCTTGCAATTTTTGATTTAGAAAACCAACTGTAGAAGGAAAAACCACATATCATCGCAATAGTGATAATCTTTAAATACTATTTGATAACCTTCTTATCCTTTTTTTCTCTAATTGCTAGTACTTTATTTTATTTATCATTTAACTTTACATTATTGTGGTTTATTTAAAAACCCAAACTAGGTTCCACATTTATTTTTATTCTCTTTTATTTTATATACTTAATATGTACATAAAATATTAAAGTTATATATACATATCTTTAATTTATTTTGAATTCTGTATGTAACTAATATATAAATATATGGATTATTTATAAACAAAATATAAATATGTAATATATAAATATAGAATATATAAGATAAAGGAAGATGAATTTGGACCATTCTGGTTGTATTATAAATTTTGGTTATCTAAAAACATTGGGGCATGATTCTGATTTATTTTTACTGAATTTTTTCTTATTTAAATATTTTATTGATTTATATTGGACTATGAATCTGTGATCCCAATATATATCAGTGAAAGTAAGGCATTTACATATTTTTTTATTTCTACCATTTTGTCCCCAGTAATTTTCAGGCTTGGTATGATTTCATACGTATAAAACATTTGTAAGGTTGTACCCCATGCATCTATTTTTTTGTCTGAATCATTTGAGAGTGTCAGACATCATGCTTCTTTAACTGAATTATTTTAGTGTGTATTTCCTAAGAATAAGAACATTGCTCTTTGTAATCAAATTTCAGTGATGAAAATTGAGAAATTTCAGATTGTCACAATGCTATTACATCCTCACAGTACCTATCTAGAGTTCCAGGTGCAGTTAGTTGTCATATCTTTTAAATTTCCTTTAATCTGGAACATTTCCTCAGTGGTTAATTACTTTAACATTTGAAGACTTTAGGCCAGATATTCTGCACAGCATCTTCAGGTTGGGTTTGCCTGATGTTTCCTGATGATTAATTCAGGTTGTGCAGTTTTGGCAAGGACACCACAAAAGAGATGTTGAATCCTTCTGTGGTGTGTCCTGTGTATTTGTCCCATTATTGATGATGTTGTCTTTGATCAATTAGTTAAAGTAGTTTCTGCCAAGTTTCTCCACTGAAGGTTACAATTTCCCCACTGTAATAAATAACCAATTTGTGAGAAGATGCTTTCCAACTATGGAAATGTGTGTTTCCCATTATACTTTCACCCACTGGTTCTGATCCACTGATGTTTTCTTGATCCAGATGGTTAACTATGCTTGCTAATGGTGATTTTCTAACATCATCAATCCATCTTTTTTTTTTTTAGGAGATGTTCTACATAAAGAAAGGACTTTCCTTCTTCACTTTATCCTTTATTCATTTCATTGTTTATATCATATTTTTCATCATGAATTTTATCATTTACTGTAACAACTAACTATTTTCCTCTCACTCCCCCCACCCCGCCCATCCCTTCTATCTCTGTTGTGTACAGTGGGTACTTGAAAGATAAGCTCTGTTAGAATTTGGTGTTTAATTTTCTGTTAATAGATAATTTGAAATTTTTCTTTTTATTTTTTAGTTTCCTAGGCTAAAGGCTTAGGATTTGTATTTTTTGTTTTATTAAATTTTTTTTGGTTGTATATTTTTTAGGATATACATGTGGAAAGTTTCAGATTCAGGTGGCTTCTGCTACCTGAGCCACCAGAATTCCCAGCCCATATTTTTTAAGGATTTTACATAATTTATTGATATTTCAAGATATTTTCATCATACTGGCATTTAACTTAAGTTTGTGGGTCACATAGCTAGCTACACATTTAGTGTTCAGTGTTTCCCTAGTCCAGTTTGTTTAATTAAATTGGAGGATTTCTCTTTATGATTATAATTATATTGGTACATTGTATCTCGTTTAATCCAGGAATTATATCTATAGGAACATTATGTCTACAGTTACAGTTAAAATCATTGTTTGAAATAATTAATTATTTTCATGATGTACCAATGATATGGTTTATAACTTTCTCCCTTAATTTTAAAAATGATCTACTATGTTTAAATATGTGGAAATCCAAACCCTCAACATTTTAAAATATGTGTATAAATTAAAACATCATAACTAGTTAATAGCACCTAATTTGGGAAATTATAATACTGTATTGAAGTACATATTTTAAGAAGTTACTTTAACCAACAGTGTAAACATTTTGAACGTAAGAAGAAAAACTCTTTAGTTTCAGAACAAAGAATTCCAGTGGTATTTTGCAGGAAAGAAGGTTTGGATCAGGGGCAAAACCTCTAGCGCTTGAAATTACCAAGTAGAAGAATTTGCAAAATTAAGGGCTAGGTGAGTGAAGAAGACTTGTGCCATAGAAGAGGGCAGCCAGTTCTCTGTTCCACATGTGAGTTCTGAGCACAGCCTTATGAAAATTCTTTCAAAAAAGCTAGAAATGAGAATTCTTATGATCAATATACCAGTTGTGACTGTTGTGTAATATTTTGAAAGCCGTGGTGTGATGTAATATGTGCTAATAAGTCAGTTTTTTAGTTTAAATTAAATTTATAGTTTAAATGATAATAGAAACCTAAACATTGTATATATTTATGGGTATCATGAAATTTTGAAATCTGTGTACACTGTACAATGTTAAATCAGTGTAAATATGTCTTCACATGTGTCATTTCTTCATCGTGAAAACATTCAAATGATTTCTTCTAGATTTATAAAATATGCATAATGTTATATTATCTATAGTCATCCTACCATGTAATAGTACACCAGAACTTCTTATTCCTATGTAATTATAACTTAGTACACATGGATCAATCCCTCCTTTGTTCTGCCATCCCCCTATTCTCATGAGCTTCTGATAACTGCCATTCTACTCTCAACTTCTAATGGTCATTTTTTTTTTTTTGAGATTCCATGTATGAATGAGATCACATGCATTTGTCTACGTGTTCTAATTGTACTTATCATGGTCTCAAATCCCATCATGTTTTTTTTTTTTAGAAAGAGAGAGAGAGAGAGAGAGAGAGAGAGAGAGAGAGAGAGAGAGAATTTTAATATTTATTTTTTAGTTTTCGATGGACACAACATCTTTGTTTGTATGTGGTGTTGAGGATCGAACCCGGGCCGCACGCATGCCAGGCGAGTGCACTACCATTTGAGCCACATTCCCAGCCCCCCCATCATGTTTTTGCAGATGACAAGATTTATTTTTAACGACTATATCATATCCTGTTGTGTATCTGAACCCAATTTTCTTTATCCATTCATCAGTCGAGGGACAAAGGTTGTTTCTATTTCTTGGCTATTGTGAATAATGCTGCAATGTATATAGGAGTGCTGATGTCTCTTCAACACACTTATCTCATTTCCCTTAGATATATACTCAGTAGTGGTATTTCTGGATCATTTGTGAGCCCTATTTTTAATTTTTGTTGTGTGTGACATTCCATACTGTTTTCCAGAATAGCTATATTAATTCACAGTTCCACCAACAGTATGCAGGAATTCACTTTTTTCCACATTCTTCCCAGAACTTGTTTTCTTTAGTGTTTTTGATAATAGTCATTCTTTCTGGAGTAAGGTGATATCTCAATATGTTTTTCATATGTATTTTCTTAATGATTAGCAATATTGATTTTTTTATTGATCTGTTGACCATTTGTATGTCTTTTTTTTGTTAAATGTCTATTAAATCTGTCGCCCATTTTAAATTGGATTATCTGTTTCTTGCTTTGGGTTTTTGGAGTTCCTTACATATTCTGTATGTTTGCCCCTTGTGAGATGTGTCATTCGAAATATTGTCTCTATTCTGTAGATTGTCTTCACTGTATTGATTTTTTTTTTTGTGTGGGGGATATGCAGAATGTGTTTAGTTTGTTGTAAACTAGTTTGCCTATTTTTGCTTTTTTTTTTTTTTTTTTTCCCTGTGCTTTGGGGATTTTGCCCATTCCAATGTCACAAAACATTCCTCTATCTTTTCTTCTGGTAGCTTTATGGTTTCAAGTCTTTTATCCAAGTCTTTAGTTCACTTTGAGTTGATTTTTTTTTTTTTTAGAGAGAGAGAGAGAATTTTTAATATTTATTTTTTAGTTCTCCGCGGACACAACATCTTTGTTGGTATGTGGTGCTGAGGATCGAACCCGGGCCGCACGCATGCCAGGCGAGCGCGCTACCGCTTGAGCCACATCCCCAGCCCTGAATTGATTTTTTTAACTGACAGTTTTTTATAGAGATTTAAGTTCAGTCTTCTGCATGCAGATACCCAATTTTCCCAGTACCATTTATTGAAAAGACTATCCCTTCTCTACTGGGTTACTACTGTATTCAAAATAAATTGTCCATATATGTATGGATTTTCTTTTGGGTATTTTGTTCCATGTTTCATGTTTCATGTTCAGTGTCTGTTTTTATGCCAGTATCATCATGCTCTTTTGATAACTACAACTTTGTAGTATATTTTGAAGTTAAATTGTGTAATATTTCTTCCTTTTTTTTGTTTTGCTCCTATTTGTTTAGGCTTTGTGGTGAGTAAGGATGGGGGTACCGTACAGATTTTTAAAAATTATTATTTTGGTAATTCATGAAGAATATCATTAGTGTTTATGAACCCAGTTTGAAATCTCTGCTGTGCATAGAAACTAGCAGGTGTGGTTGTGATGTGAAGCTCTTGTTAGAAAAGCTTGTTCAGAGTTAAAGTTCAGCTTCTGTTTGTCAAGTTAGGAAAGACTAACCACAGGATTAGTCTTCAATTCAATCCTCTTGTCTATAAGGATGAATATTGTAAAGTACGAAAAACAAATACCTGCTGTTTTAACTCTGTAATTCTAATGAAGTTATATAGGGAGGTGAATTTGAATGTTCAATTAAATTCCAAGTTTTAAACTCAGACTAGTGAAATTTATCATAATACCTAGTTTCTGGGAATTTCTTGATTTATATTTGCCATTTAGCTGTAAACTTGCTAACTATTTCTAGCTTCATCTCATTTGAGAGGCTCTGTGTTCAACGTTAGCAAAATTATCAATCGATGGACTAGATGGAGAAAAGAGTCTTCCTAGTCTTTTTCACACACTAAGGGAAGATAAATTAGACCTTCTATGCAGAGTACTTGTAGTGAATGTTGAACAATGCTGAATTTGTTTATATAGGTTTTGGTGAACAAAAAAGCATAATTTCTGCATTAGTAAACTGGTGTTTCTGCTTAGCACTATAAAACCCCACATCTCCCTGGGCAGAAATTCTTTTGGTCATTGATAACTAATATTCCTTTAAATAAAATTGCTAATTCCTTTAAATAAACTTGCTAATTATTAGATCATACATGGTGTGTCTGATCTGTTGGAAACTTTCAGTCTGTGCTTTAAAGGATGATATATAATTTTCATTAGCATATGTTTTATTTTGTTTCTTGTGAACAGTTCTTTTACAAAACAGTGTTTCCAGTAGCATAAAATCTATTTAAGTTGAAATATTTGAGTTTCAAAATTAATGTGATCTTCCAATAACAATCTTCTAAAACAAACGAATTAATTAATAAAGCCTGATTAAATCATTTTTTCCTTATAATCACATTGACTTAATGAAAAACAGCATAGATCTGCTTGCGTATTTTTGTGAGGTGTGCAGGAGGCATGCCTGCATTTTTCTCAGTGCATGATTTTCAATTAGAACAGAAATGCAATTACAAAGTGAATTGGTACAATTCTCTAGATAAATCAAGCAAAATACTCTTCTAACTCAATGGTCTTCATATATCAGACAAAAGTACATTTTAGAATGTGTTTGAATAATCATCTCAAATCGCCAACTAAATTTACTTATACACATTTCATATTTTGAATTGCTTTTATGTTGTTCTACCAATATTCCATGAGTACTGTGTACTTAAAATAATTCTGAAGCCAACGTGCAGACTTTTCCTACCTCATGCTTAGGAGTGTCTCTTTGACCAGTGTTCAGAATATTTGCATGCATATGAGAATATTTCTGTTCATAGCCTATTATACTTTGCTAGCTGTAGCATCTATATTTTTCAAATCCGTTTTTCAGTTTGTTAAACAATGTTTAATGTGTGTTGGTCTGCATTAATTTTTCAATGGCCTTGGAAAATTGCTTATTTTTTTCTTTTTTGGATTGTTTTTCCTTTTCCACAGATGCATTTTGTAGAAGTATTTTGAGGATGAATGTTTTTAAATCATTTTGAAATTTCCAAGCACTATATACAGTAAGTAATATGTATTTCTATTTTCTATTCAATTGCAGCCATACTGAATGTATTTGGCAGACAGTCATAAAAGAACAAATTTCAATTTATAGTTCTTGAAAGTTAATATTGTGGGAAAATGTATACCAAAGATTAAGAAATGATGGATTTGTTAGTCTGAATTGTTACATAATTTCAAGATTTTCATTCACTGATTTTATTATCATTTTGTTACCTACATGTAGGACATCTTTCTTCAAGTTTTTTTCCTCCTCTAATCATAGATTGAAAAGAATAAAGGAGATTAGTGTTATTAGCTAGTGTTAACATGAAAAATATTAAAAGAAATATTAAATTAATATGTGTTAATATTTGTCAGGTATCATTAAATTCTTATAAACATTATCTTTAATACCTAAATATTTTAAGATAACTATTTTTATTCCCATTTTCAAATAAAAAAACTGAGATCCCCAAAGCTTGAATAGTTTGCTCAAAGTCTCTACAAAGTGATGAATCCAGATCTTAAACAAGACTTTTCAAAGGATGCTGCCTCCATCAAAAACTTAGAGGTTAAATAACTTTTATTTAAAGGCCTGTGTGTTTAAGAGCTCAACACATTTTGACATTAAATTTTAAATTTTGGGTCTGCTTAAGCATGATCCTCATAATGTTAAAGATTTTTGGTTGCTCTTAATATCTTATTTTTTTTTGTCTTCTATTTTGTATTGTTTATCATGTCACTTGGATTGTTTTAAACAAGTAGGAAATAAATGAAAGTGTAGATTCCTGAATGTAAGTTTGTGAACCATTCAAATTATTCATTGATAAAAAGTATTTGGTATTAGAGTCCCAAAGTTCTCAAAGAATCTTCTGTCATTCATTAAAAATCACAGAAATCAATGTTATCACAGCATGTTAGAACTGGAAGGGATCACAGAGTCAGAGCTGAGCTTTCACCTGCTCAACTGCCTTGTTTGATGAAGTGGGATGGTCTGGAGGACAATTCTAAAATTTTAGAATTCCCCCAAATTTAGAAGCAATAATGGCAGTATTGATGTGTGTATATTATCTCCCAATCTACTATTTCAATAATGAGATGGTATAAGATGTGCTTTAAGAATCTAGACTTAGTATTCAGACTTGAATGAACACCTGGCTTTAAACCCTGGATTGATTAAAGTTGGAAATGCATTTAACACATCTGGTCAGATGCTCAGCCGCACAGTGCACTACAGAGTGTCAGTGGTTTCCTTTCCAGATGGCCCTGCTGACAGGGAGCTAAGCTCCCTGTGGCTTCCCAGCTTTGGGAGGGAATATTACCCAATACTGAGGGTTGGTCAATGTTCAAAATTCAAAGTATGGTTCCTTGTGAATGCCTGTTGCATTCATACCATGGTAAGATAGAAAAGTAAGTCTGGAAGGGTGTTTGTATGTTATGATGTAAAGGAAACAGTAAAACTATTAAAATACCCTTAGTTTTGATACTGTTACTAATAACAAAAACAACAAAATCAGGACCTTATCAGGCTGTCTGATTGGAGATAAACATTTTAAATTTGTTTATTTTTAAATTTCTAATTATTGATGTATATTGATTTTTACAAATTATGGGTTTCACTGTGACATTTTCATACATGTGTGAATCTTCAAAAATATGCATGAGAGTATTTTGGATTTATCACTTACTAGTTGTGTGACTGAGCAAATTTCTTACTGTCTCTTTTAAATGGATATAAAATTAAGAACTACCTCATTTGTGGTATTAATACATGTAAAGGATAGCATAGCTTCAGGTATATAATAAATGCTCAATAAATGTTAATAGTTATTAATTTGTAATCAATTTATTCAGATATTTCAATTCATGTATGTTTATCAAGCATTATAAAAAATTACTCATAATACGGATACTCACTGAGTATTGTTGATTGGTATGCTCAAACAGAAACTAAACTCCAACTTTTTTTATAAATAAAGCAAAGTACTTTCAGAAAGTGCCTGTACTTCTTGAATTTTTCATGAAGAAAACTAACCATTTGCTCAATCACTATGCATATATAGAGGATATAAAATCAGAATATTTGTATATCTTATTCTTTATTGCAGACCTAGGATGAACATGTATGTTTGTGACCTTTCTGGAGAGAAGATGTGGCAATTGTGAAGTACTTATGGAGTGTGAAATACTTAGCTTGAAGGAGACAGAAAAAACTTATAAAAACAAAACCAATAGTTGAAATGACTGTCACATAAGTTGGGGGAACAATTATCCAATGTTCTGTTGAGCAAGTAATTCGTGTAAATTGAAGGACTGTGAGCAGGAAAACATTCATTAAGTATTGATTTGATTCTGTGTATTTTATATTCAACCTTTTCAGTTAATCTGAGCAATAATATCATGAGATACATATTTTTATCCTTAACTTTCATATCAGGAAAATGTAAAACAAAATTTAAATCTGTCATTCATGAAAATGAAGCTTGAAGTCTAATTCTAAATCTTCTTTATACTGTTAACCTAGATGTCACTAAGATTCTATGGCTGATCTAATTTTATTTTAGCTCCACAAAAACACTATTCCCAAACCTGAAACCATATACATGAAACATATTTAGTACTGAGTATTTTATGATTAATTTTGAAAAAAAATAACAGTTGACTTATGTTGAGTTTCAATAGCACCACTCAGCAATCCAAAATAAATTGCCTTAGATAAATAAACAGTTTGGTTCAAGAAAACATGTCACATTAAATAGTTCCTTCCCTGCAGGCAGAGCCCATTCTTAGGTCTGTTATCCTTTCAGAATCTGAATTCATGACCATACCTTGTGTGTGCAGTCCGTCAGTCAGCCCATGCAGTGCAGAGAGGTTTGGAATGAGCAGTTCAGCTTAGCTTACTTGTCTTTCTGTACCTTCAGGTGTGGTCCACACAGCAGTGTTCTTTATGGCACACTAGCCACACTGATGCTTTGTTTTGGACTCTTCAGAAGTCTTCATCTTCTTCCACTTTAGCCACCACTGGTTTCAGTCCCATTATATGTCACTAGTTGAAAACAAACCATTGAAAAATTTTATCAGGGGGATAGTTTCAAACTAATAGTATTTGAATGATTGTAGCTTTAAAATGAACAGACTTAAGTTTTTTTGCTCCAACACTATTCTTGGTTTTTAGAGTAAAGGACCTATAGAAGGCTTCTACTCTCACTTTCAGGATTTGGTCTCTGAAAGATAAAACTAGTGATTCTGTTTAGTAATTTTATTCCATTTGATTTAGTTAATATTTACCATATACTCCTAAATGCGAAAAGCACTGTGTTAGGAAATATGAGAACAAGTGAAAGGGAGAAAGAAAAACTTAGTGTCAAAGAAAATCTTTTTTAAAGGAAGTAGGATATACCCAAGTGTGAATAAATAGAGGATATGGTAACATCAAGAGAAAGATATAAAGTAGTAAAGTTAACAAAGCCATTTCAAATAATTTGAGAAATATAAGGCATAAATGTGTAAAAACAATGCATTATAGGATATCTGAAGAAGTGGATGTAATTCTGAACTTCATTGGTCCAGGATTGCATCATAGAGATGCATTTCACTAGATCTTGATGCACACGGGAGATAACACAATAGTAAAAAAATGGCTTACCAAAGTTCAGAGGGGAAGAGGTTTCTGTACATTCAATGAATGGCATAAAACATGTAAGCTCTGGGACACAAACCCACTTTGTAGAAAATATTAATAACCATTTAGTAAATTTAAACTAAATTTGAAGGTAATTTTTTTTATTGATTGTTCAAAACATTACATAGCTCATGATATATCATCTTTCATAGATTTGACTCAAATTGGGTTTTGAACTCCCATTTTTACCCCAAATACAGATTGCAGAATCACATCTGTTACATATTCATATTTTTACATAATGGCATATTAGTGACTGTTGTATTCTGCTACCTTTCCTATCCCCTACTATCCCCCCTCCCCTCCCCTCCCCTCCCATCTTCCCTCTCTACCTCCTCTGCTGTTGTTCAATTCTCTCCTTTTTTTCCCCTCCCCCTTGCCCCTCATAACCTCTTATAATTTTATGTATCATTGAAGGTCTCCTACCATTTCCATATGCTTTCCCTTCTCTCTCCCTTTCTCTCCCCCCATTCGTCTTTGTTTACTGTTAGTCTTTTCCTCATGCTCTTCCTTCCTGTTCTGTTCTTAGTTGCTCAATTTGAAGGTAATTTAAAGAAAAGAGAGAGGGAGAGAGAATATTCTGTGAGGGCGCATCCTGTGAACAAAAGATTGCTGTTTGAATGTTAGTCTAGAGATGTCTTCACAGTGGATTGCAGTTGGAAGACATGTAGATAAGATCATCAGTTTTAGGCTACTATAGCAGCATAGGAATGACACCATGAGGCCAATGCCTGAGGTCGTACCAGAAGGAGTAGAGAGGAAAGGGAGACTGTGAAGGAAATAGGCTCATGTAATACTTAAGTGGGACTGATGAGGCATTAAACTTGTTTTAAATGTCATCCCACTCTGTACAAGAGGATACAGACAGACAGTAGTAAACCAAGTTGTCCCAGGACACCTAAGTAAAAAAACGGCAGAGCTGACATTTGAGTCCGTTGAGTTACCAGTTAGTTAATCTACCATTATTCTTCTAAGAAATAATTGAGGTTTCCAGGTTGATTGAACTGGAAAATGATGTTGCCAATAGCCTGATTTTTTTCAGAGTTTAGCCCTTCTTTAAATAGCTTTTGGGTAGAGAGAATATTTTCCTGACCTTTAGGGAGAAATATTCCTTATGTTTAGTGATGAATCTGTTGTGTACATTCACTTGCATGCTGGGCAACAGGAACAGTGTAATTTATGATATTGCTCAATTATATATTAGAATAGTAAATATGTCATGTTAATGTGATTTGTCTTCCTTCCTTAGCAGAGCCTAAAATGAAACAAGGATAGAGTGCTAAATTAAAGATTTAATATCTTGGGTCCAAGAAAGACCAATATTTTAGACTTAGTTTACCTATCATACTAAATAATACTTTTAGCAAGGGGAAAGAAAATAACACCCAGCATAGGGAGTATCTCTTTCCTTGTATCAGAGAAGTATAGTATGGTGTACTGCTTAAAATTATGGACCCCAGAACCATTCAGTGTTCATTCAGATGCCAAACTGAAGCCTCCTTAACTGTGTGGCTCTGTGTAAATTATTTCAGTTCTCTTGTGCCTCCAGCTTTTCGACTTTAAAATGCGACAATAATAGTACCATGCCTTCTAAACATTGGAAAGAATTAAATGAGGAAAAGCACTTACAATGTTTTTTGACACACAGTAAACTCACAATAAGTTCATTACATTTTATCTCACATGAAAGTTTTTATTTATAAATTTTAATTACAGAATTACTACCATGTAAGTTTTTTGTGAACTATTTCTATAAGGCACAAAACAATGGTTTATATAAGACCCATGTCATAGTCACAGAGATCAAGAAGTAGAACATTTTTTTTTGTATCCCAGAATCTGTTTTTCTGCTTCCAGAACATCACCCCTATTGCATCATTACTTCAACAGATGACATTGAATTTTATGGTAATTACTTCATTAATTTTCATTATAGTTTTAATATTTTACCTTGATTCATAGTTACAAAATTGTAGGTTAGCCTGACTTCAAAATTATATGTGAAGATATATCTATGTCTATATCTGACTATATATCTATATTCATGTTATATGTATTCTTTTGTGTAAGTTTCCTTACACAAAATATGTATTTATTTTTTGTCATTATTTTTATGTAGTTCATTAATTTTATTGCTATAAAAATTACTTTGTACAAAAATACTACAGAGTATCCATCATAATGTTGATAGGCATTTGCACTGTTTCTAGCTTTGTGACATTGTGAATAATATCATGAACATTCTTTTAAATGTTTCTTGTGGAGCACATGTATACATATTTGTTCTGGATATACACTTGGTGATTGACTTGCTGGATTCTATTGCATGCAAACCTTCAATATTAGTAGATCCTACCAGACTGTTTTCTAGAGTTATTATTCTAATTACATTCCATCCAGTAGTGTATGAAAGTTTCCATTTTTGCATTCTTACTAAAGCTTAGTATATGCAAACTTCCTAATTTTAGCCATCATATTTTGCTTTGTATATTCCTTTTGAATAACGTGGTTATATCATGTGACTCAATCATCATGTTTATACATGGAGAGCATCATGTATAAGCTGCCTGTTCAAATGTTTTGTCTGTTTTTGTATTGTGGTGATTTTTTTATTTATTAAATTCAGAAGTCAGTTATATTTGGAAAAGAATCCTCTTTCAGTTAAATATGTTGCAAAAGTCTTCTCTGTGATTTGATTTTTTTCTTTCTGATTTACCATTTCATTTTCATTTTTATTTATTTTTTAATTGGTTGTTCAAAACATTACAAAGCTCTTGACATATCATATTTCATACATTTGATTCAAGTACAACAGTCACTAGTATGGCAATATGTAAAAACGTGGATGTGTAACCAATGTGATTCTGCAATATGTATATGGGGTAAAAATGGGAGTTCATAGCCATTTCATTTTTAAACAAGGTTTTTCTTATATAGAAAAGCTTCAAATTTTAATTTTAATCACTCTTTCGTGTGTGTGTGTGTGTGTGTGTGTGTGTGTGTGTATGTACATACAATGCTTTGAGGTAGAGGACAAGTCCAAGTTTCCTTCAAATAGATATTCAGTTGTTACAGAATCATATTGGCAGTTTTTTCCTTTGCCCACTGCTCTTCAATGCCAAATTTACCATAACTCAAATTTTCACATATGTCTGGGTCTCTTTCATTTAATTAGGCTATTTGTCTCTTCTTACTATTTAAAATTCTATTTTAACCATGGCCACTTTTTAATTATTCATCATATCTATTAAAACAAATTCTTTTACCATGTTATCATTCAAGGCCACCTTAGCTACCTTGTCTCATATTTATTTTACAATTACTTTATCAAGTTCCACAAAGTGTGCTGAACTCTTAGTCAGCACTGAATTCAATCATTATTGAATACATATTTGTAAAACTGGCATAATTATAATATTGACTTTTAATTCATGTGTAGAGTATATACATTTATTTTGGTTTTTCAAATTTCTCTCAATCACATTTTATGGTTTTCTATGTTTTGTACTTATACATTTTGTTTGTTTCTAGAAGTTTTAAGTATAGTTTAATGTTAAGATGTATTGTCTTTTTAAAAAGTTTATTTTCCTTTTGTTCCTCATATAAAATGCATTTTACATTGACTTTGTTTTTTAATATTTATTTTTTAGTTTTAGGTGGACACATTATCTTTATTTTACATTTATGTGGTGCTAAGAATTGAATCCAGTGCCTCATGCATGATAGGCGAGCACTGTACCACTGAGCCACAATCCCAGCCCCTTGACTTTTTTTTAAAAAACTTTATTTTTCTTATAAACTCACTTATTATTTCTATTGTTTTTATACATTCTTTTGGATTTTCTATGTAAAAAGCATGTTTTTTATGGACACAGATATTATTTCATACTTAAAAATTTATACTTTTCTATGTCTCATTGACTTTATCTAGAATGTCCAAAACAATCTGAATTAAAGTGGGAAGAATGAATATTCTGGTCTTATTCCCAAGTCAAAGGGAACATATTCACCATTTTAAGAATGATGTTTACTCTAATTGTTTTATAAATGATGTATATTAGATTTCTTTATTTTTCACGTCTGGTACTGAGGATGGAATCCAGGAGTACCTTACCACTAACCTATAGCCCCAGCCATGTTTATTTATTTATTTTTTAAGATTTGAGAGAGGGTGTCTAGGTTGTCTAGGCTGATTTCCAACTTGTGATCTTTTTGCCTCAGTCTCCCAAATCCTTGGGTTCATAGGTGTTCACCACTAAGCCTGGCTGATTTATATAGACTTTTTAATCATGGATAACTTTCAAATTTTTATCAAGTGCTTTTGCATCTGTTGAGATTATCAAATTTCTCTCTCTCTCTTCTCTCTCTCTCTCTCTCTCTCTCTCTCTCTCTCTCTATCTCTATCTCTATCTCTATCTATCTCATCAATCTGACCATGTATATTTATTACTTTTTTCCCCACAGGATTTTCCTTTTTAACCCTGCCTCATAAACCCAGCTTTCTGCATAGAAAGAAAGTCTGATCATTGGTATGATGGTTAGAGAATTGTAGTTCCTAGGTCATTAGAAATAGTTTTATTGTGCTGTTCTGTTCCATTATTTTAGCCATATGATTTAATCCTCAAGGGTTTTCCAGTAGCTTTAGGTGAATACTGGGGCCCAGACATTGTATTTGCATGCTGCACAATAAGAAAGAAAAAAAAATGCAATGACATAGAGGCATGCAACCAGCTGAGTTAGCTTCCCCCAACTTTAATAAACTCCAACCAATATTTTCCACCTACCCATCATTACTCACTTTTCTCACTTGCAAAAGAAACTGTTACATGTATTGTTGTAGCTGCACACACCTGCCCTGTTGTATACCTGGTGCAGATGAAGTGGAAAAGAGCTTTGAGTAAGCTTTTAACAATCTCAGTTATAATGAAAGCATGAAAATTACTTTTGGGTAATTTTATTTCTGAGGCAGGATGGTCATCATAGGCTCTAGCATCATATTGAACTGGTTCTGAACTCAGTAAATTTCCAGCTACGTGACCTTGAGCAAGGTTCTTATTTGGTTCTGCTTTCTTAGCTGTAAAACAGCATGATAATAACTATTTTTGAAATTTTTTGGTGTGGACTGAGTATGACAAATATGCAAAGTGTCTACCACATTATAATAGCAGTAAGTAGCATATTTATTTTACTCATATTAACATAAATTCAATTAAGGGGGGTAGAGTCTGTTAATACCTGATACTGATGACAGTGTAAAGACAACTGTGGTTCCCTTGGTTGGAGTTTTATCTTTTATATGAGATCAATAGTCTCAATTTTTGCTCCTTAATACATCACTTTTTTAAGAGAGAGAGAGAGAGAGAGAGAGAGAGAGAGAGAGAGAGAGAGAGAAAGAGAGAGAGAGAGAATTTTAATATTTATTTTTTTGTTTTTGGCGGACACAACATCTTTGTATGTGGTGCTGAGGATCGAACCCAGGCCGCACGCATGCCAGGCGAGCGCTCTACCGCTTGAGCCACATCTCCAGCCCAATACATCATTTTTATACTTTGAGGTACCCTGCAATATTACTGAAAATTTCAGTTTATGATAGCAGCACTTTGTGTAATGTCAGAAAACAGGTAAGATAGGTTCCAGTTTGAATCATACTGAAGTAAGATCTGGAACTTGAAAAAATTATTATATTCCTCTGGGCTTCAGTTTCCTCACCTGAGAAATTAACTAGATGGGGAGTCAACCTTTATCATCTATTTAACACCTTTAAATCACCGTGATTCTTTTGCACTGTCTCCCGCTCCCCGCAGCAAGACAGATTCTTTACTTAAAAAAAAAGTAACTAACAAATAATAAATTTAAAAATATTTATTTACTCAAATCAAGGTTTAATTTTTATAATAGCTGACTTTGCTGAGAGGTTTTGCCAGTTATGGAGTTAAAAAAGAAAGATGTTATTTGAACAGCATGATGTTGTATAATAGAAAATTGGCTTAAAATTCTTGTTGTGAAAATTATTGGCTTAGATAAAGTGCCTAATTTTGGGCAAGTCACTTATATTCTCTGAGCCTTAGGTTATAAATTTATAAAATGAGCCATGATGAGGATCAAATGAAATAAGAACATAAAATCACTTTAAAAGAATTGTTCAAGTTCACTACTAAGCTCTTTAGAAGATCCAGTGGGCAAGTACAGAGAATGCTTTCTCACTGATCTGGAGATTATATGGTAATGTTTAAAAACTAAAATAGGATAAATAAAGATATCAAGGCCTCATGTTTTAAAGTTTTTGTATAGTTTGCCAATCTATTTGCCTACGTTAGGCCACATGACATTTGACAATTTGAAATCTAGTGCACCCTAGGATAAACCAGCAAGTCACATTGATAGATTTTGGTATGAAATGTTTCATAGAGTAAATTTCCAGATGTTATCTTTTTTTTTTTTTTTTGCATATGTAGCATTCTGTTTTTAATCCAGTGAGGCTCAAACAAATGGCAAATCATTTGCAGTCTGTGGTTATTAGTGCTGTCTGCTCTCTTGAATTTGCCCATCTGAATTGACAGTTAAGTCTCCCTTTCTATAAATAGCAAATTCTTAGTAAAAGCATGTTGCCATATGGCAAAATAGTCTCTGTTGTTAAACTGATTAAATGCAACAGAATTCCCAATCTTTAAGAATATGTTATCTTCTGTGATAAAAGCATAGAGATTCATTTTGTTTCCAAATTAATGTATACTAAGCTTGTATAGCCTCTGCTTATGTGTATGTTGTATGTGTGCACACATTATTCATATAGCCATCACCTTTAAAAGTTCTTCAAGTATACTATTTGTTTGTTAAAACGTACATGGTGCACTAATATTAAATACATAGACAGGTGAATTTTTACATAGTTACATCCCTGTATTACTGTTGGTCAGATCAAGGTGTAAGAACATGTCCAGTACTCAGTTCCTTTTACATATGTTCTCTGTCACTAGCCTATGGGTTTTTAATATTTTTTAGTTTGACTTTATGATCATGAACTTCTACAAAAACATGAAGTATTGAGAAGGGCAATTTCTGTCTTTTAAATTTTTCTGAAAGAATTCAATAATTATAAGAAAAACAAAAGCCTCTAAACAACCCTGAAAACATAATAAAATAAAATAATAACATTACAAATAATAACCTTAATTATACCCTACTGAAATGAAGCAAAATTGCAATGTGAAAGCCTCATGAATTTCTCTCCAAATCTCCCACCTGCAAGCCAGAAAATAGAGCTACTGCACAGGCTGATGAGTATTCTGCTGGTCATGTTGCCAGGCAACCTGTATCAGAGACACCCAATTGAGCAGCCAAAGAGTCAAACTAGGAGGTATCTTGGAAACAGAAGGGTCCAACTGAAAGAGTGGGAGGGAGAATGGAGAAAGAGAAGAAAATAAGACAGTGTCATTTGAACAGTTACCCACATTAATCATGACCGAAAATCATTTATTTCTATTAACATATTGCTAGTTCAGAGCAAAATTATTTGTTTCTCATCTCTTCACTGTTTTTCTCCTTTTCTGTGTCTATACATAGGAATGCAAAGGTTTGGAAAGGTGTATCATCATTAATTTTTAGGAGAGAAGATTGTCATAAATTGTTTTCAGCATATTCAAAATATGTTGACTAATTTCATTGAGACTGTAAACATACAATATATGCAATAATATTTTTGATTCGTCTTTAAAATGATCTGGTTTTTAAGTGATATACTTTGTTCAAAAAAACAGCAAAATATTCATCATATGTAATGAACCCCATTCTTGGATGCTATAAAGGAATAAGAAGGGAAGTCTCTCCAGAAGAGTCACAGAGGAGATGATACATGCCAAGTGAATGATGAGGATTTGGTATGAACATCTCAACTGAGCTGTTTATTCTGAGAAGGAACTTTAGGTCCTCAAGGTTTTATATCAAACCTCTCCTACTTTCCTGTGTTCCAGTCTTACCAATATCTTTTTCGCTTCCTTATTTATAAATCATATACAGAGAAAATATAATTTGTGAGTTAGAAATGTCTGAGGTTCCCGTTATTTTACTAGTATCCATAAATGATTTGTTCTTCCGCCCAATGATTCCTCTTCCTCGGAATCTTATACCTATACATGTTCCAAGAGTCAAATGGATATTTTCTTTCTTTCCTTGCTTTCAACCTTCCCCCTCTTTTCTGGTGACTTCCCATGGAATTCAACACGTCACAACACACCCTCCATTAAAAACAACTTGCATATTAATCCTTTCTTTGTTTCCAGGTGCACTTTTGGCTGCCTTAGCTCTTATGTCTAGTCACAGCTAAAAATTTCCAAGATTTCTATCTCACACCTCTATTCACAACTCAACAGACTGTGGCTTTCCTTTGTCTGCTTGTCTGATATGGCTCTTTTTAAATCAACAGTTAGTCCTGTGACTACACCTAAACACTTCTTTACTTAGTCTATTCTTGTACTACTGGTCAATCCCACTCTTCAAAAGTATTCCTTCAGATAGAATCTATAATGCTGCATTTGTTTTTCTCTTCCTTTGTATCCCTGCCCAGTCAAATTTGTGGACTTGTTTCTTATGCATTAGTTCTACATAAAATTCTTGGCACTACCCAGTTTTTCTCTCATACTCACACTCACCAAGCATATTCCGTCAATTTCCATGGCTGCAATTAACATTCGTTTGCCAACTCCCTTATCTTTACCTCCCTGAATTTCAGTCCCTATACTCAGTTGCCTTGTGGGTAGCTATACTAGATTCTATTGGAGACTCAAATACAACTCCTACTTATAAATTTGTGAAAAATTCCCATTTCCTCAATTATAAACTTATTTTTTGAAAAATGTAGCACTGATATACAAAAACAACAAAATAAAAATAATGAAATTTGTATTATTAATGGTGCTAGCTGGCCTCAGAAACTTATCTCAAGCAAGCCTTTAATTTCATCTAAAACTGCTAGGTTATAAACTTTGTGAGATAAGATGTCCCAAGCACGAAGCTTAGGCTAGGGTGGGAGCATATTAGGTATTAAAAATTATTTGCCATATAAATTGAATAAATAGTTCACTATGTGAACGAATCATAATCACTTTTATCTTCCCAAGTGGCACTAACAAACTATTTGGTGATCATAATATTGTTTTTTATAATGCAAAAGATAATGTATACTGGTTTGTTACATTGTGCCAGTTTCTCTGATTTTCATTTCATATGCTAACCATTCCTGTGATCCTATAAGTAGGTATAGCTTTTATTACAATTTTATTAACATAGAGTTAGATGAGAAAATTAGCTTCTTCAACATCTTTAAATAAATGGGTGTTATGAGTGGGACTTGAGTCAAATCCAAAATCCCTATTTATATTGTAAGATTTTTTTTAAAAGAAAAGTGGTTCTTTCTATATTATATCTCTGGTTCTTCCATACAAACACTTACAGTTCTGATATTTTTATCACTTATCTTCTTCAGAGTCTCAGTAATTGTATTGTCTGTCTTAGGTGTCATCAATGACCATCCTAGTTTGGGTTGGCCTGAAGAAAGAACTTAGAGTAGACTTATGGTCTTCGGCAAATTAAAGTTGGAAAAATTGCAGTTAGGTGATTTTATAATTGATAAAAAGGAGAGACTATGGGAAGAAAATGAAATGAATGAGAAAGGGATGAAATCATAATTTAAGTATGTTAAAAGGGAAATATAATTTTAAATATTAGAGGAGTAGAATAATCAGGAATGAAAATGGCACACAAAAATCCCTTGCACTGGTTAATAGACTTTATTGATTTAGATTGCTATCTTTGTACATATCTGTGCCAGAAATGTGAAGCAAAAAGGAAAATGAAATGTTGATTGCTGTTCTGCAGGGGTGGAGCTGAATGGATGTTGGAAATCAGAATTTTATACTGATTATGGTTTTATTGCAGGAGGAGAATCATACCAGTGTTTTCTTTCTCAGTTTGAACACTGTTTCATTCCACAGAAATTAATAGATAAGAGATCTTGGAACGGAGCACACCTACTGATTTGTTCTGATGTCAATCAGTGGTTAGAATGTATTTGCTATGCTTATCAAAATCAAAAGAAAATATTATAACCATTCAGCCACATAAATAGTGGAGCTTTTCCTTGGCCTAAACAGATGATATTGATTTTAAGCTTTATTTATTTATTTTTGCTGTTTGAGCTACAAAACTATAAAAACCTTTGCAGAAAATTTATGAACTGTTTGATTTTAGAATTTGAACCTTGACTCGAAAGTGCAATAAGAAAAAAAAAACCTCTCTATTAATAATTCATTGCTTCTCACTGCTGTAATATCAACTATGAAGATTTTATTTCTAGAATGGAAGCCTAACAATTTAGGTAAAATTAGAGTGATAATTGCTCTTCTCCCACCTCTAACTGCACACATCCCACCTCAGCCCACTTCCATGTTTCCCATAGCTAACTTATGGTAAATAATTCTGAAAGAAAAATTGTTATCAGAAATTAATTTAGCTGAGTGTGGTGGCACACGCCTGTAATCCTGTGACCCTTCGGGCTGAGAAAGGAGGACCTGGAGTTCAAGGCCAGCCTAAGCAACTTAGCGAGACCCTCAGCAACTAAGTGAGACCCTCAGCAACTAAGTGAGAATCTGTCTCAAAATACAAAATAAAAAGGGCTGGGGATGTTAAGCACCCCTGGGTAAAATCCCTGAACCAAAAAAAAAAAAAAAAAAAAGAATGGATTTAATCCCAGTGATTGGCATATAGTGATAAATTGCAATGCAACCTTTAGATGTTCAGAGATGTATTATTTAATTATCACATTGAAATACTTATATAGTCATTTAAAATAACATTTTTAGTTTAGACATTTACAAATTTTAGACATTTACAAATGTACTATAGGACTGATTGCATAAGTTTTATAATACATCCTTTTTTATTCTCTGAATAAAAAAGCAAGCAATGTCTTACTTTAACAAGAAGGGTATTTTTTTATCACAGTTAATTTGATTTGGAATCTGATTATTTTTTTCATCTCATCATTTTTTTTAAGATTACAGTATGCACTTGTTAGGAGACCATGCTCTTCTATAGTAACAATCTGTAGTCTTCAAGTACCTCAATTAGCTTGAATTTTAATCTAACTGATAAATATGGGAAGAACATTTTGGAGTTCTAATATATCTCTTATAATATACTAAAATTCCTTTGTAAGAGTGAAATACAAAACTCATTTGTGTTATTTCTTTTCTAAAAAGTAAGTTGGATTGGAGTGGCATATATGCTTCTAATAGTAAGAATAATTAGAACAGAGTAGTCTTTCCTATCCTGGTCCTGACAGCTTTTCACGAGTATTTGTTTGCAAGACAAGTCACATTTACAACCAGAATAATTCTAATCCTAGATGAGATTTGAGGTTGGGGAAGTTAGCTGTTTTCTTCAAAGGAATTGGAGTTTTAATAGAATTTGAAACCTGGGACAAACTTTCATCTTTTCAAAGTCAAATAAATTCTGTAGTAATGGAGACTAGTAAAAGATATTTGGAAATGGACTATTTAAGTTAGTCCTTATTTTAATGAGAGATTTTGCCTTTCTTTCCTTTTTCATTTACAGCATTTTGTGAATCACATGAAGAGTTATTTGGGTCTGTGCTCTATATGTGCCCTGTTTTCATCATAACTGTGTGTGCCCATGACTAACATGGCAGACATACCAGATAACTCAGAATTTTGGGTTTTCTCACAAGCCACTTTTTTGGTAGTTTTTTATTTAATTTAAAAAAACATGTATTTTCCCCATAACTTAGATAATGCATGCTACTTCTGAATTTGTAAATTAACGAAAGTAGTAAAAGGAGTGCAAAGAAAATCCTATAGTCTCATCTTTTATTTTTATATTTTTTACATGAATAAGTTTTAAGAAGTTGTAATCATAGGGAATAAACAAGCAGCTCTCTTTATTTGTTTGATTTTGTATTATCATGTCACCATATTTATATTATTATGATTATTTTTACATTTTCTAGTAGCAGTATAATATACTGTCAATTAGCTATGTATCTATTTTGACTATTTTAAATAAATAATGCATTAATTACATCCCTGAACTTAAAGTCTTTTCTCTAATATGGAGTTTTAAAAAGAGAGTTTCCAGTAGAGAAATTACTAGTTCAAAGTATGTGATTTTTAAGGAACTAGGTCAAAGATCCTATTTATTTTTAATAAACCTCACATCTTTCCAAAAAGTATTTACCATTTTACATTTCCATTTTCAAAGTAAAATAGAGTTCACTGTATCCCACCTCTGCTAAAATACAATGTTGTTCTTTATTTAGCACAATTTCTAATTAAATTAATTAGTAGATTTCCTAGATATTTTGAAAATATTGCCTGGTTTATGAGTTGTCTGTTTATGTGCTTGTACACATAATAGTGGTCTTTGCTAACCTATTAAATATTGTAAAAAGGCATTATATCTGTCTTTTTGTCATGTGTTTTTTGGCTAATCATTTTATAGTATTTCTGTGTTTTCTATTATTGGATTTTGCACTCTATTAGATTGCTCTGTATTGATTAACAAGTTACAGTCTTTAGCAATTTCATATGACAAGGTTACTTTGCTAATAAGAATATAATTTTGATTCCTTGGGGATGTGATACTTTTACTTGGCTGTTAATTAATTGGAAGCTAATTTTTCAATATTCTGATTATTTAGTTCTTTATTTACTTACCTCTAATTTCTTTATTTCTTACCTCTAATTGCCTGTCTTTCAAGTCACTTAACTTATAATTAATAGCTTCTCTAGGATATTTACAAGAATAAAAACTGCAGCTGCAAATCAAATTAGTAAGTGTATATAATCTTTAATAAGTTTTTATCCTCAGAGTGGAAGAACTTAGATTTTTTACCTGTGGTTCGTTTTTAAGCTAATTTTATGTGAATTTCTCCCTTGGATCAAATATGGTTAAAAATCACTTTTGAAATATGTGAGCAGGCAAATAACCTTTTGTTAACATCTGTGTGGTATTAATGCACTTCTAAAGCATTCTGTGGTGAAGCCACTCTGCATCCTGTCCTTATGTTGCTGTGGGTCTTTTGGTGCCCTGAAGGCCTGTTCTCTTGCTTGTCTTCACTTTCTTTTTACTTCCCATTAATTGCCTAGTGGAGCAGTTGGAGTGACTCTGAAATAATTTTACAAGAGAATTTAAAATTGATCATCATTATTTTCTACAAATAAATGTCTCTGTTTTGAAAAGAGAGCCCAGACAAGGAATAAACATATTCCTCTACACATTACAGAGATAGACCACTTGTGATTCACTCCTTACATCTGTGTCATAAAGAATTAAGAAGCCCAAGGCTAACTAGGAAGTTGAGGTTAAGGTTTTCTAATGGTTTGACATCTCAGTGGAAACATTTATTTTCTTTTTAATCCTGAGATTTATTGCAGGAGATGGCTTGCTAGCTGGTGTATGTCTATTGGGAACTGTCTCAATGCTCAAGTGTTGCCTTAAATCTTGAGGTTTTATATCCAGTTGGACAGTTTGGATTTCTGTTTTTCCCTCTTGGTGACTATTAATGAACAAGCATGACAACTGGTGCCACATTATAAGATGAATACTGGAAAGTCATTAAATACTTAAATGAATCATGAGCAATTTTCAGAAAAACTTTTAAAACAACCTAATTTCATTATCTTTTTGAGGGACATCTATTGCTTTTGACAAGCTTCCTTTACATAGACTTAATTTCATTATCATTTTACTAAAATCTATTGCTTGTAAACTCCCATTATCATATATCGGGCCTTGACAGTTGTAACATCTTCATAGAATGGACATTGTATGTTCTAGCTTTGCTGCAAAGACCCATGTGCAGCAACACATTGTTGCTTTATGAACATTCTCTATAAAGCTCCACCCTTTGTTCACTCATGCTGTGGCCAATTGTTCTTTGTTGCTGAATTCTCTCAATATTAAAAATTACATGTCAAAGCTAGGTACGGTAGTGCTGTAATCCCAGCTGCTTGGGAAGATGAGGCAGGAGGATCATGAGTTCAAAGCCAGCTTCAGCAAAGTGAGGCTCTTAGCAACTCAGTGAATCCTATCTCTACATAAAACACAAAATAGGGCTGGGGCTGTGGCTCCGTAGTTGAGTGCCCCTGAGTTCAATCCCTGGCACCGCATGCTCCCCCCCCCCCCAAAAAAAAATTTTTTTTACAGGTCAAAAGTATCTACTAAAAAGAATTTCACATCTTGGAATCACTCTAAATGTTTTATTTATTTCCCTTCTCTAATCCAATGCTCTTGTTTATCTCCACTAAATCAGAAGACAAGGATTGTCTTTTTATCTGCTTTATCTTTAGTGCATAGTACATTGTTAGTAACTGTGTAGATTCTCAATTTTATCTGTAGGATTAGTTAAAGGAATGTTGTTCCTTTTTATAATTAAGGTAATAGTTTATTTTAAAAGTATCATATTTTTATATTAAAACCTCAAACCTATAGAAATCTAAAACTCAGTTGTATTCCTCAGAGATTACCAAATTCAGCTAATGTATCTTTCACGAAGTTTTCTGAACATATGAAAATTCACACAAGTTGGCTTAACCACTTCCTGGCTTTTCTGTGAATGATGATTACAAGTTTATGAAGGGTCTGGAATTTGGTTTTACCCTATTGAAAAGCTAGTACATTAGCTTGTTGCTGTCTCATGGCAGTCTATTCATTGGCAGAGTAGACTCCTGTCTCAGAGCAAATGCATTTTTCCTAGTGGCATACCAGGTAGTGGAGCATCAAGGTGTTTGTAGCCACTCCACTTTTCTCCTGTGTCCCCTGGAAGCTGGGGGACAGTGCCTATGAATGACTGCATACACGATGGGTTGCTTTACAGGAAAGGATCAAGAACATGAGGGAAGTTGCCCTTTTATAGTAGCAGTGAAACACTGTTCTTTGTCCCCGGGTGTTTCAACAATACTCAACATTACTGAATATTGGGCAACACAACTCTGAGAAGTGGCCTGTCTTAGGAGTGTTTGAGGACTTGCATTCTTGGCACACCAAGCAAGAGGTTTGGCCAGACAAAGAAGGATGACTTCCCAATGAAACCCACCCTTGGGTTCTCTATCATCTTGGCTTCTGGTGAATTTTCTTATGAGCATGCCATTCCATTGAATATCTGATTAATCTTACAGTGGCCAGGACCAAATTCATTCAATTTTTCTCATACAGGATTTATTTTAAGACTAGTATGAACAGAATTTTAAACAATAGGATAAGGTCATATATTAACTTCAAACATTTTTCCTATGATCCTAGATTCAGTCACCATAAATAGGTCTCATTTTATACAGTCAGTTTATGGTCAAAGGCCACTCTATTGGTAGGTTTCATTTTATACTGAAAGTTTATGGTCAAAGGCAATCTATTGTCCAGTATAACCTGTGCAAGGGAATTTAGACTTGCCACGTCCCCTCGCCAGCAAAGGAAACACGACACAGGATTCTTCCTTCAGCAGTTTATTCAGGCCTTTGTTTAGACATGTCTTTTAGCTTGTTTCTCTCTACTACTACTACTCCTACTGCTACTCCTCCTCCTCCTCCTCCTCCTCCTCCTCCTACTACTACTACTACTACTACGTGCCCCAGCCTTAATAAAGCAGATAAAGCCCCAATGCACAACTGCCACGTGGATCTTTCTCATAGGGTGATTTACAGCTACGTGCCAACTCTCCCAAAATAAGGAGTTGTTTATCACAGGCCACGGCGCTTATCAGCGCCATCTTGTAATGGCGGCCATAGTACACAGAAACGGCTCACCACAGTTCCCCCTTTTTTGTTTTACTAAGACAATACAGGCGAGAGTAGAGGTCCTATCCCACTGTGCAGAAGTGACTGCATATGGTCCAGCCTTAAGGAGGGCCCTTCCCCAAACCTGAGGCCAAATCAGCCGACGCCTTTTTTCGTGGGGCGGGGCATGGACGGCCAACCCGCATGCAATAGGACATGCTCCCCTTGAGGTCCACTCAAGTGGATCACTCAAGTGCAGTGCCTTGCCTCGCATCCTGTATCGTGACGATGGTGGACGAAGGGGGACAGCTGAGGTGAACTGTGGCTGTTTAGAAATACAACGACAAACAAGTTGGCAGCACCCTGAAAGAAAGGCACGGACAGCAGAAAGGGGGAGAAATTCGGTCGTGACATCTGCCATTGTTAGATAAAGGCCAAGACGTTCCCGTGGAATCTCAGGCGGATAAACAGGAGGCCTAGTGAGCTGGCCACTTCGACATGCAGAACAAAGAATTGGGGGCTGGGCCCCCGGGGGCCAGGGAAGGCCTGCTATCAGCAAGTTCCCCTCTTTTGTTTATTGCATGTCAAAGGGAATCAAGTAGCCCCTGTCTTAGGTCGTCCACCGCCCCTGCACTGCTTACCCGTCTCTGGGGAGGCCCCATTCCCCTGTCTTAGGTTGCAGTGCAAGCGTGGAAGTTGCCCGTCACTGGGTACTACAAGATCAGCTCAGCGTGTTGTGGCCAACAGGACATTGTTATGGTAACCGCCTCCATAAACAGGACCCATGACCATCACCATCAAATGGCAGGTGTAGTTGAACCGTAAGATTAGTTAGTAAAGATCCTAGTGCAGAAAGGCAGGGAGGAGAGGTATGCATAGAGGAAAGATATAGTAGAAGTTCCAGCATTAGAAGAGTGACGAAAGAAGGACATGTCGATCCCAGTGCAATGTTATAATAACTTGGGGTGCAACGACCATGTCAAAGGTTTACTGTTTAAGATGTGCAAGCCAGACCTGTGGCGAGTTGCCATTTTCTAAAGCAGCAAGAGCTTGTATGATCATAGCCTTATCGTGAGCACTTCGGGCCTTGAGGCGACAGAGAAACCACAAACAGAGAATCATACCAAAGCAACACATTGCACCAAAAATGCCTACTCCCACCCACTCCTTAAAAAAGGAAAAGGCAGATGACAACCAATTGGTAAATTGACCCAAGGTCACTGGATCGACACGGGTGTTATTCAAAACAGCAATCTGAGTTAGTTGAGACTGGATCAAGTTTTCTGCTTCCATGGACCAGGTTCCGGATAAATACTCTCCGATGATGAGCGAGGCATTTCTGGAATCATAAAATCTGACAGAGGTTATACATAAATGTGCTCGTTGATCAATACAACCCAAATGTACTAGGTCAGACAATTCCTCAACTTGAGCTTGAAGCAGATCTATCCTTTGATTAGCAGCCAAAATCCCAGATAAAATGTGTTGATTCATTCTGCTTTGAGATTTAGAAATTACTTGATTGTATTTTTACTTAAAAGCAAATTTATAGTAAACACATTTATCTCAAATATCTGTAACTGAAAAGGCAGAGTATCTGATAAATGTAACTATAAAACATAAATTATGGGTTTTCTGTTGAAGAAAAACAATTAGGCAAATATATATTAACTAATCAATTAGGCATGTGCTAATTAATTTATAGATTAACAAATATAGGTTATCTAAATATTTAAAATATATATATATATTAAGAATAAGAACATAACTTATAATTGTATTAACTTTATGTAACCACGTGATCTTAAAATATTTGGATCCATTTTAATTTATTTTTAACTAGGAGTGCACTCTTCTATGTGACGTCACTTGATGTAACTGAAATAAGATCCTTGAGTATACATTTTTATTTTTATAGTTAGCAATGAAAATAAGGATTTTTTGGTCATCACAGGAACTTTGCCGGCTTGTTCCTGTGGCGAGCAAATGCATCCTCATAACCTTCAAAATTAAAAGTAAAATATAAAGAAGCATATTTGATATCTCTCATCAATAGAACATTATTTAGTAACACAACTATAGAGAAAAAGTCAGGTTATTTAACTTAGAACTAGCTTAAATTTAGGACTGTAACATAGAAACCTGTGGAATTAAGTTTTGTCTGAAAAAGATATCTTTTGTTAGCATTTACAGGTAGGCATTTTTTAAAAATACAGGCTCTGAGCAGCTCCGGTAGAAATCTGAAACACAGCAGTACAGGTTAGTGGCTGGAAAGCGGGACTAGAAGTCCTGTCTGAGTGACTGTGGAAGAACCAATCAGAATGAAAAGTCCTCCCGGAGCCTTGGACTCCACCCACATATGGGGGCAGAGCAATGGGCGGATCTATGGGTGGAACATCAGGTATAGAGTCCTCCTCTAGGTTCTCAACTTCCTCCCCAGAACTGGATTTATAACCCTTCTCACAGCAGGCTTTTACATCTGTTGTTTTCCGTTTTTTCTTTCTTATCTTAGTCTTACGTAATTGTTGTAATAACTTGTCCAATTCCTCAGAACTGTCCGAGCTACTTGTGTCCTTGGGAGTTTTTAACTCAGTCAAGTCCAGATAGAGCTTTCTCCTCTGTTTAACTTCAGACTCCCTTGTCTGTTCACCACTTTTACTCCTAATACTTTTTGCTACTTCGCTATGTAACCCCTCCGATTTTTCTTCATGCAATTGCTCAAGAACGGCTTGACCCTTGCTCACAGCTTTTTGACATTTACCATCCATTATACACCCCCTCACTAATTTCCAAAGCGGAATGGTACCGCCCCTTAAAGTTCCTTGTTTGTAAGCGAAATCCAAATCTTTCCCTAATTTGTCCCAACTGGGAATCGTGAGACTCCCTGAAAAAGCAAACCAAGAAGCTACAGAGTCGATCTCTTCTAAAAACCTCTGTAATGTGCTTTGTTCCACTTTAAGTTCCTCAGAACGTAGCAGCCCATCCAAGGCCAGCAATATTGGGCTTGAGGAGTTAACACCCATAATGTTTTCAAAACTATGAAGAAAGTGAAAGTACAAAGCCCCGCTCTCTCTTTATCTACAGAGGAGCGTCCCGTTTAATTATTTTTCCGCTCTCTCTTCATTTACCGAGGAGCGTTTTATTTTATTATTTTTTCCCCGCTCTCTCTTTATCTACAGAGGAGCTGCCCCGCTTTAATTGCGGATCCCACTCACCTGGGACTTATTCCCGCTCTCTCTTTATTTACAGAGGAGCTGCCCCGATTTAATCGCGGATCCCATTTACCTGGGACTTATTCCCGCTCTCTCTTTATTTACAGAGGAGCTGCCCCGCTTTAATTGCGGATCCCATTCACCTGGGATTTATTCCCGCTCTCTCTTTATTTACCGAGGAGCGCCCCGCTTTCATTTGCGGATTCCCACTTACTTGGAAATTTACTGGTGCACCACCCCTGACTGCTGAAGGTTCTGGATCCTGGGTTCGAGGAGGTTTCCCCATCCGGGCCACCAACTGCCGCGTCCCCTCGCCAGCAAAGGAAACACGACACAGGATTCTTCCTTCAGCAGTTTATTCAGGCCTTTGTTTAGACATGTCTTTTAGCTTGTTTCTCTCTACTACTACTACTACTCCTACTGCTACTCCTCCTTCTCCTCCTCCTACTACTACTACTACTACTACTACTACTACGTGCCCCAGCCTTAATAAAGCAGATAAAGCCCCAATGCACAACTGCCACGTGGATCTTTCTCATAGGGTGTTTTACAGCTACGTGCCAACTCTCCCAAAATAAGGAGTTGTTTATCACAGGCCACGGCGCTTATCAGCGCCATCTTGTAATGGCGGCCATAGTACACAGAAACGGCTCACCACATAGACTAATAGGTCAATCATTGATTGTCATTGCTATAGGTAATAAGGAACCCAGACATGCAATGGATAGATCATGGCTCCTTCTGTTCCACATAAAAAACACATAGCCCAAAGGGACACAATTCTGTACAATTCCACTGCCCCTCTCACTCCCCCACCAACTTTCACCATACCTCTTGATGTTCAAGGTGTTTCTTCTTTACAAGTCAAAGTTATTATCTGTGAGCCATTGTAGGATTACTGTGAAACACTGAACTCCACCATATGTATTAATAGATTTAGAAATGAGACCTAATAGCATATTCTGGAGGGTTCTTTCAAGCCATAAATACCTGCTGGTATGCTGGGTGGAGTGGAGAAAATTTGGGTTGGCTAAGGCTTACATTATAAGGTATCACAGACTGAGTGACTTAAACAACAGAAATTTATTCTTTCACAAGAAAGTTCAAAAGCTAGATGTTAATAGGATTGGTTTTATTTGCAGGGCTGTCTTTGTGGCTTGTAGATGGCCATATTCTCACTGTGTCTTTCCATGGTCTTTCTAATGTGTGTGTCTGTATCGTAATCTCCTTTAAGGATATCAGTTGAATTAGGCTGTCCATATGACCTCATTTTATCCTAATTACTCTTTTAAGACACTCTCTCTATTTAGTTACATTCTAAATTACAGGGGATTGTGACATTAGCATAGGAATATTTTTTTTTGGGGGGGGTAGGGCAGTATGGGAAATTGAGTCTATAATGAGTAATGTTGGAGTTTTAAAGTCTATTAAGATAAATATATTTTAAAATATATTTAAAATATATTGGAGTAAGAGAGAGCATGTGCAAGAGTTGTAAAATCCTATTGTCATACAGATTACTTTTTAATATAGGGGAAACAAATAATAACCAAAATTTATTTTTTAAATATGTTGTGGATGACAAGTGCTAAGAAAGAAAGTGGAGAGGGTAAGGAAATGGAGAGTGATTAAGTGTGTTCTCCTTTGGATTGATTGGTAGGAAAGCTGTCTGTCATGTGAGACTTGTGCAGTAAAGAAGGAAGATTGAGGGAAATGAAAGCAGGGAGCCATGAATATGTCACTGGGCAGAGAAAACAGTATATGCACATTTCCCGAGGCAAGGCAGTAATTGGCACATTTAAGAAATAGCCAGGAGACCCAAGTGAATGGCATGGAGAACAATGGCAGAAGAGGAGATCAGAAAGGTTTAATATGAATCTCTCTTATCTGGTATAGTTCTTTAATTAATCAAAAATTATTGATGTCAGGGAATCTTATCCTACCTACATAGACATTTCATCTTAATTTATATCTTATAAAAGAGGTATAATTTACATAGAAGTAAAACACACAGCTTTTAAGTGTACAGTTCAATGAGTTTTGAGTATTGTTAAACCCTACAACTCATACCCCGTAAGAAACTGCATCTATTAAATATTTCTTCCTTGTGATGCTTGTGTTCTCCAACTTCCTGAACAAACTGAACATGTGCTTCTTCTAGAAGGATAGTTGAGTCTTCATTCTTTTTTCCTGTTTGATAATATTCCTGATGATAACACTATTACTGTTATAACTGCCAATAAGCATTACTGCATACTAAGTCCTTTGTGGCAGACACTGTTATAAGAACTTTATGTATACTAATTCATTAACATTTATCCTAGACGTATGAGGAAGTTACCATTATTCTCATCATGTGGGTAGGAATATCAAGGCATTAACTTGAATTAACTCATGTGCTTACTGAGTATTGGAATCCAATTCAAATCATAAAATTGTAATTCTGCAACATATGTGTTTTAGAAAAATACGTATTTTAGATCCTATTCGAGGTTGCCTCCTAAATGTTGAATTTGATCTTATGAATATTTGGTCTTAATTGAAATTTAAGTGAAGGGCATATTTCTTTTTTTTTCTATCCCATCACCTTTTACAAAAGGCATGTATTGAACATTACCTTTTTTCACTTTTTTTTTTGTCTCTGAATGTATCAGCTTGGTGTGATTTTTTATAGCAGACCCTTTGATTTAGGCTTTAGGTGGATTCCCCAGGTCTATTTTAATAATTTTGATCATCATTCATGCAAATATCAGTCTTTCTACCAATCATATTTAGAGCCAAATCAGGATTTTTTTTTTTTGTGTGTGTGTATGCAAAACTGTCTGGTCATCAGCTTCCAGAAGCTCCTGTATAACTATTTAAAACAATAAAGTTTGCTTGGTGTCTGAACCTTCTGGAAACCCTACCAGCAGTCTTACACTAGCTTCCAGGATCCTTTGGCAGCTTTGAGTATAGTCTCATAAAATAGATTGAATAAATTTGCACCCATTATGCAATTTTCTACTAAAGAAAATATATGACTATAGATAAAAATGTCTAATAGCAACTAAACTCAATTCCTCAGGGAAGTAATAACCTCCTAATTGAAAAAAACAACAAACCAAAATCAAAACAAAGATGTTTTTCTTCTTATTTTAATACCACAGTTACCCAAACCTCTAAACTTTATCTGGATTTTATTTTTATATTTAAACACCATTTTAATAAATATTGGAAGAATGGTATATATTTTAAAGTAAAAATCTGGAATATATGACTGATATTATTTAGTTGGCAGGAGAAAAAGGGAAAAGCAACTGATTGGCAAGATGGTACTTGATAGTTTTTTATTTCTTGACATTTTCCTATCTAGAGGGGAAAATATATATATTTATATACATATATGCAATGTATATACGTGTGTGTGTGTGTGTGTGTGTGTGTGTGTGTATAGAAATTGGGGTTTAACTCAGGGGTGCTCTCTCAAGCTATATTCTCAGCCCTTTCATATTCTGAGACACTCCCATGTTGGCTTCAGACTTGTGATCTTTCTGCCTCAGCCTTCACTGGGATACAGGCATTCACCACTTTATACAGCATAGAGAAGTATTTTTAAAGAGGGCAATATTTGTGCTTTACTCAAAAGATTTTTGAAATCCTTATAAAAGGTGTCATAGTAGGAGAGAGTGTAGCACATAGTTTATACAAGTTGGTCGTGATCCACATTGGATTGGCAAGCCAGGGACTTTGCAGAACTTGGATTTCCTTACTGCTTGAGAAACAGAATAGTATTTGCAAATAAATAGGAGCTTACTGGAATAAAAACGTAATGCAGATGCTGATTCTTTTAAATAAATCTGGGCCACCAACTGTGCTTATGTTGGTTAGTAACCATGCATCCTGTACCATCTTTCTGCTTAGTTTTGTTCTCATGAGATGAGGAGTATTGGAGCATACACATAGAATTATTAGTTTGTAAGTGCTAGGGAATAAGATCCTTTTGAATGTTAAAGCTGAGTCTATTGTCAAGGTAGAGGTAATTTTAAGATATAGATAGAATTGAAAACTTGAACTATGTAAGGAAAAATTGCATAAATAAAAGATTTTAATGGCAACTTGGTTTTATCACCTGAAATAGTAAAGTTAGACATTTCTCAGTCCTAATGTCATGACATGTAGATCTAGCAGGGTATAGAATCAAGATAATTTGAATAATTCTTGAAGTGGCAAAAAGGTGTAATTTTGACTTTCAATCACAGCTAAAGTTTAAAATAATTTCTCAACAAGCTCAGCTGTTAGGCTCTTATTAGGAAATGAGTTATCTTAGACATTTTAATAGTTAATGGTAGATTTTCCATTGTAATGATATTCTTCATACATTTTTTAAAAATGTCCTTATTCTTTATTTTGCGTAAGCCTCACAGCATTTTATGATGTAGAAAGGGCAAGAGGTCATCTCTTCATTGATGACAGTCATGGTGCTGCCTACATCTTCAAGGATCATTTGTTATATATAAGGTATTCTTTCTAAATCTGGGGAGGACCATTCAGTAACCATTGGCATTACATATACTTATCCCTAGGATTTTTTTTCCACTGTCAATTGAGGAGACAAACTGCATCTTACGACTAAAGAAAGAAAATTTTATAACTTGAAGTGTTTCATTTTTCAAATTTAGAAAAATGCACACAGTAAGAGAAAATAAAGATTTTCCCTTGTCATCATATTATAGGCCGAGTTCCAATACTTAGCTATCAATTTCATAGAAAAATAAAGTAGAAATGACACAAATTAGGTAATTAGCATGACACTTCTGTGCCATGTATTCTTTGGATTTGCACAATGTCTCCAAATATATAGTTTAAATGAATGTAAATTTTATATAATTATTGGAAATAGACTCTTTTATAGTAATTTTTTAACTATCACTATTTGTGAATTTTAAGTTTTTATAAAGTAACACATAAATGCTATTTATTTAAAAAAATTGTCTCAGCAAATTACATTTCATGTTTGTATTTTGAGACATTTTAATAGTTAATGGTAGATTTTCCATTGTAATGATATAAACAAAAGTTTATGAAATATTTCAAATTTCTTTGTATTTAATATTATTCACTCCAAACTGTCAAAACAATGTCACTTATTCACATCAATAAATTTATGCTTTAGTTGATATGATTTAAAATGTAGCAAATGATATTGGATTATTTTTGGTCTGATTTATTTAATCTACCTATAAAAACTGGTTAGCCGGATAGTTATTGTTCAATGTTGTATAAAACAAACATGGATGGTTTTAATTTTATATTTACTTTCAGTATCTTTCAATGATTAGGTACTTATCTATGTTATACCATTTAGAATTCTTACTCTGATTACTTTAGGTCGTTTTATATTAGTATGTTATCTTCCCCTGTTAAATTGTTTCAAAACATGCTAATCTATTCTCAAATGCGAATCTGCTGGGAATACTTTTTATGTAGATCAGATGGGAGTTTAAAAGGTACATAAGTGTTGATTTATTTCTTGTAGCTGCTGGGTTTGAGACTGACCATTTTTAAAATTTTCTATACTAATAGATATTTGTTCTATAAGATGTTTTAGAAGCATGACATACTTATTCTTCACAGTAAATTTTTAGGTATGACACTGTTATCCTTATTTTACAAATGAGAAAGCTGAGGCTTGGAGAATCTCCCAATGGTATGAAGTAAAATGTCCAGACCTATCTATAAAGACCAGCTCTTAGTCACTGTAGAATTTAGTATCCCAGGATTATTTCTATTTTAGTTATATTGGTAAATAGTAGTAGTAACATTTATCATCTTTTAGTATTTTTGTATTTTTTAGTATTATTTAGTATTCAGTATTATTGTGTAAATTCAGAAATGCAGTATTTGACAACCTGTTGTTATATAGAATATCATTGTAGGAATTAAGGTAAAGGCAATACAATTTGAATAAATCATTAGTTTATCAATGATCCAGCAGAGTAGTGATGGATCTAGTATCAGGTGTGAGAATTGTAGCCAGCTGCCTTGGTAACAACTTTTATCCACTTGGGCTTTTAATTTTGAAGACATGAATGCTAACATATTTGGGAACATGAAATAAGTCATGTTTTATGTTATATCTCCTTTCTGCAAAACAAAAACCCTATACAATAATGAAATTCCTTTTTTTTCCCTAATACAGTGGGATGCATCCTGCTTTCAACCTGGAGTTCACCTCTGTGTCGTGGATCTATCCAAGGAGCATTTGCCTTCAATCTCTGTGTTAACTAGAAATCAAGTAAAGACATGAGGAGATTCGTTTACTGCAAAGTGGTTCTGGCCACTTCACTGATGTGGGTCCTTGTGGATGTCTTCTTACTGCTGTACTTCAGTGAGTGTAACAAGTGTGATGACAAGAAGGAGAGGTCCCTGCTGCCTGCACTGAGGGGTGAGTACCTGTGAAGCAAACTGGCAGTGACAACAAAATATAAAACTTCAAAATAAGAATAGTATTGCCTTATTACAAGAACAGAACTGTTAATGTACACTTAAGCACTTGGAAGCTACTTCCCTCTTCTAGGTCTTAGGGGTTTATTGGAAAGAAGGAAGAGTCAGTTAACCTCCCGGATACCTTTAATCTTAAATTCCAGTGCTCTGTGACTGCATGAAAAGAACTTTCAGTGAACTTTCAGATGGGACAGAATTTAAAATCTAGGCTCACAGGAGCCAAAAGCTTTTAAAAACCAAGTGAGATAGATGGGGACAGTAGCAAACTGTAATGGTATTTGTCATCCCTAATGATTTCCAAAACAGATTAATTTTTTTTTTTTTACAATAAAACACCTGCAAGTCACCAGATTTCACCTGTGGGCCTTCAGATCTTTGGCTCTATGTTAGGCAACAAAGATAACTTCAAGTCTATTGTAAAGTTACCTTATCTCAGTATTTACAATGACTAGATAACAATTAATTCTAAAGAGATTATTTCTATAAATGGTGATTTTTCAGATAAAGGCATAGGGATTCATTTTCTGCAAAATGATTACAAATAACATTCTCAGTACTTTCTTTTTTTGTTAATTTCAAGGTCTATCAGTAGTTATATTTCTGAAATATTCCTCATAAATGGATACTTCTAAAGTACATAGAGTGGTTGAAATTAGTTTATTCTCTTAAACAAACATTAATTAATTCTCTACTTAGCAAAAGTTTTCTGCATAACTGTGACAAAAAAGGTAAATTTTATTTGAATCTAGTTGAAATTTTCATAACATTCAAAAAATGAATCTAAGTTACCAAGGTGAAATTTGCCTTCATTTACTAATTATAGTATGTCTAATGTTACAGATAATTTTGAAGTTATTTATTAGTCAAGACACTCAAACAGAATTTCATTTATTCAATTGTGTAAGTTTTAGGGAAACAGAAAAACAATTCCAAAATTAATTTTGTCCAGAGAACATTTTGAAAATTCTGGGTTTGCTTTCGATTAAAAAAAAAAAATGCTCTCACTCTGTTGTAGAAATTCTGCATATTCTCTCTTTTTAAAATGTATCTAACACTCTCACTTTAGTTTTTGTTTAGTTTTTGACTGGTAGAAAGAATTCAGAGAAAAGTTCTTTGGAAGTGACTGAGTCTAGACTGATTTAGGTAGATTATATGCATTTTCATAGCTTTATTCTACAATTATTCAGGAAGAAGAACTTTATGAGTCCATCGGGTTTTGATAGATGAACATGGATTGATTTACTGATCCATAGTTAAAGCCCTGAAGTAAAGAAGCCTTTTTTTTTTTTTTTTGAGTCTGTTGAGCTATTTCTCGGCTGAGTGGAAGTCTGTCTTGATGGATCACAACCATTTAGAATGATCACTTTGTTGAATGGAGGCATCTAATTCAGTCACACACAAAAAGTTATGACCTGATTCAGCCAAAAAAAAGCAAAACAAGCAGCCTTTTCCTCAGGGACCCACAAAAGTACAGTTTTGCTGATTTAGGTCCTTAATGCTTACTCCTTAACCTTAAACTGTGAAATTTAAAGATGCAAGGCAAAAATAATTTTTCCTTGTATTTAATTGTAAAGTTAAACCATGTTGTCTTCATCTGTAAGACTTTTTGTCTGATCAACACACTGTAGGCTGGGTGACTCACTTAGAACAGAAACTTACAAAACTTACAACTCAGTTTTGGATGATGGGAAGATCAAGATCAAGGCACTGGTTGATTGGTGTCTGTGAAGATCCTGTTTCTCATGCAAAACTGACTTCTCACTAACTTCACCTGGCAGATGGTTAAGGGATCTGTTTGAGACATTTCTATAAGGGTGTTAATCCCAATCATGAGGGCTTCTCCCTCAGGACTTAACCACCTCCCCGAGGTCACACCTCCTAATACTATTGCCAAACCTTTTAGAGTTCTAACAGGTGAATTTGGGGCAGAAACATTCAGTCCACTGTACTTTAATTTGGCACATTAATATCATTTGTCCTGTAAAATAGGAAATAGACATGAGGTTTTAATTTTATATTTTATTAATATTTCAGATTATTTAGGAATTTGTACTATATATTTAGAGTTATTTATATGAAGTGATGTTGTAGAAAGTGTGTCTGACTTATATTTTTCTTTTAAATCTACTAAACAATGACTTTTGGTTTACAGAATTTGATCTTTCTGGGTTGGATTTGGTGGTTTCTAAGATGACTTATATTTTTAGACTTTATATGATTTTTTTTTTTTAGAGAGAGAGAGAGAGAGAGAGAGAGAGAGAATTTTTAATATTTATTTTTTAGTTCTCGGTGGACACAACATCTTTGTTGGTATGTGGTGCTGAGAATCGAACCCGGGCCGCACGCATGCCAGGCGAGCACGCTACCGCTTGAGCCACATCCCCAGCCCACTTTATATGATTTTTAAGTACCCAATATTAACATACACCATGGATTAGTTTTTAAGATATTTTCATTTATTAATTCATTAATTATTTATTTAGTATTTACCGTGTACTAAATCCTAAGAATATATAACTAAGGCCTTTGCAGTTTGGAATTTAATAAAACTGGGATTCTTCTAGTCATGGAGCTTATAGTAAATCACAAAGTAATCATTCCTCTCTCCACATGCACACACACATACAGTCATGTGTTACTTAAGCATGGGAAGGGGAGACAGTGGGAAACATTGTGGAGTGTGTTTATATAACTAAGACTGCTGTAGCCTTACTAGGTAATAAAATCTCATGGGAGCACTATTGTATATGCAGTTTCCATTGTTGACACATATTCAGTTAAATATACAAATTCAGCTAAAATGGTAAAGTAAAGTACACATGATTACAACACATAGTGGGTGTTAGGATGAAGATGGATGCTCTAAGCTGAGGAAACAATCTAGGTGAATAGGTAAAATTTCACAGAGGCTATGGCATTAAGGTTAAGGTCTACAATACAAGACTAGGAAATAACTACTTAAAGAAGAAAATGCAAAATTTTAAATAGATTAATAAAGATTTCAGTGTATCTCCCACCAGAATAATTTAAAAAGAGAAATTGGAGTTAAAATTTGACTATTTAAATAACAGCTCTTAAAATTTAGAGTAATCAAAATAGTATTGACACAAAGCAGAAGTATAAATTGTCCAAGGAAATAGATTTAGACCTTAGACATAGACTCACACATTTGGAACATTCATTATATGACGGGGAAGCACTGAAGATCAATGCGAAAAAGAGTATATATTCAATAGATGGAACTGAGATGAAATGGTAATCTGTGTAGAAAAAGATGCCTTACTCTTCTTCCCAGTTGATATAAACTTTGGATGTATTACAAACATAAATGCCAAAACCAAAATTTTAACTTGAGTAGAAAAAAAAAATAGGCATCTACATGATCTTGAAATAAGGAAAATTCTAAGGCAAAACACAGGAAACATTGACATCAAAAGATAAAAGAGAAGTCACACATTGTTGAAGATATTCAAAGAACATACAGCTAACAAACTCTTACCAAGTATATATAAATAATGATAATATGTGTGTGTGTGTATTTGTTTCTTATTATTAATAAGAAAAACCCAAATAAACTGACTATGGTCTATGCATGTAGTCCCAGTGACTCAAGAGACTGAGGCAGGACGATTGCAAATTCAAGGTCAACCTCTGCAACTTAGGGAGACCCTGTTTCAAAATAATATATAAAAAAGGGCTGAGGGTGTGTAACTTAGGGGTACAGTGCTGCCCTGGGTTCAATCCTTAGTATATTCTGCCCTCCCACACACAAAAAAAAAAAGAAAGAAAAAGCAGAAACCCCAAATAACCCTATTTAAAAATATAAGCAATAGATAGACACTTTAGAAAAGCAAACACATATGGCAATTAAACTTATGAGGAGATAATTAATATACATTATAATCAGGGAAAAACAGATCAAGGCTACAATGACATGCATTTATATCCATTCAGCTAACAACAATTATAAAGGTTAATAACGCCAATCATTAGAGTTGATGCATGTCTACACTTTTGTGGTGAATTCAGATAACAATTTAGTATTATCTCTGAAATCTAAACATTCATACAGGACTCAGACGTCATAGTCATTTATCCAAGAAAATTTCTTCCACAAGTATGTTCATAGCACCACTACTCCCTGGAATAAAACTTGTAAATAACATACAGGCCAATCAATGGAAAGAACTGAAGGATAGACATTTGGTATATAGATTGAAGGAATTATTATATAGTAATCAAAATGAATGCTCTTTCATCAATATGGATGAATCTTGACAATAAAGTAGTAAATTAATGATAAGTTATACCCCACAAAGAGTAAGTATATATAGACTACCTGAAAGCAAAGAAAAAAACCCTTAAAATTTAAGAACATACATTAAAAGAGTATATAGAGATGTAAGACTTCATAAAAAGCAAGTGAGGCTAACTATGAATATACGATTTAGATTGTTGCCTGTCATGCACGTGGGGAAATAAGGGAATACGATCAGAGTGAACATTATGACTTGATATGAACCATTTGGAATATGGGTTTGATGTATTTTTTAAAAAAATTTCTATTATTAATGGACCTGTGTTTATTTATTTGTTTATATGTGATGCAGAGGATAGAACCCAGTCAGTGCCTCAAACATGCTTGGCACAACCCCAGTCCTTGATACATTATTTTTATTAATAACTAAATGAATAAAGAAGAACCACTGAATGCATTTAAAAAGTGATAAGACACCAATGGGTTCCAAAAATAGGGCAGACATATTCAGATTTGTATTATGGAAGAATCACTATGGATACAACATGGACCATGCATTGGAGAAGAGCCACTATCTTCAGGGCACTGGATAGGAAGCTGTCCAGCAGTCTATGCATCTTGTGTTGGAAGTGATACCAATTTATAGCAGACCAGCAGGAATGAGGTGTGAGAGTAACAGGCAAAAATTGAAATCTGGGTGCTTGACAAGATCTGGCAGATATTGAAGGTATAGGTTCTATGGACAAGTCTTGGGTTTCTTGGATCCAATTTCCAGAGGGAGGTCTCATTGTAAGAGATGATTCGAGCAGGATGGATACTGAGTTTATTTCAGACATGCTGCATTTGAGACACCTGTTAAGTAAAGAAATACAATTGTTCCATCAGAAGTTGGCTATAATATTCAACTCTATCAAACTTAAAAAAAAACATGATTTTATCATCATTTTTCTAAAGTGGTTTATATTTGTATCTTTTTTTTAAAAATGGAGTATGTGGAATATAATTGAATCTTTGCTACAGAGTCAGCATTGTCATTTTACACATCAATAATTGAGTAATGCTGTAAAAAGAGATGATTTCAGGAGTTTATGAGAGTGTGTAGAGCTGTTCAAGCATTAGATACAGACACATGCATATCTATGTATTTTTCTGTTTTATAAGGGACTGCTATTTGATAACATAAACACTTATTAGGGGGCATATTAACTCTTTCACGACATCCTGGTGCCACCTAAAAAAAAAAAATGCACTAACAGATACTTCCCATTCCTGTTTATGTGGAAGATTGAGTTGTGCTCATTACCAAGTTGGAAGAGTTAGAGTAGATATTAGAGAGAATTTTTAAAAAGCCAAAGGTTGCTGTAGTATACTTATGAAAGCTCTAGGGAGATTTAAAATCATATGGCAGGTTTGCATGAGCACTGTGCTACAGTGGACCTCAGTCCCAATTTCCCCACTAAGGCCTATGTCCTCAGTAGGTGAATTGGTGTCTCTGGGCCTCAGTTATCCCTGTAACAAGGAACAAATATGAATCAATAGTTTGAAAATCTTTCTGGTTCCTAATTGAATGGTGTTTCTAGATTTTATAAATTCCAGGACATTTAGTATTGCAAACTATTTCAGTCTCTACTTTTTGCTTGGTCCATAGATAATGTGTAGTTTGAGATAGGAAATGGGGGCATAGAAGTGATTTAGTGGGAAGGGAATCTGCCTGAAAACCCCAGAGGGCCTTTATAGCATCACAAATGACAGAAGTGTTACAGAAATTGAAATTGTGTGATGCTAAGGGGACATGCTATAATTTTAACAACCAACAGAATAGCTTTTTTTTTTTTTGGTACCAGTTATTGAACTCAGTGCATTTGACCATGGAGTACCATCCCTACCACTATTTTGTATTTTACTTAAGAGAGAGTGTCTCACTGAATTGCTCAGTGCATTGCTTTTGCTGAGGCTGGCTTTGAACTTGTGATCCTCCTGCCTGAGCTGCCCAAGCCACTGGGATTACAGGCATGTGCCATCATGCCCAGCCAAAACAGTGTTTGATTATCATACTCTTTTAGGTTCAATAAAGGATTCTGTCATCAATAAATGCTAGTTTGCATTGGAGTTTAAGTTTTATGCTTTTATTAGATACCACTGTGGAGATACATATTCTGAAAACTAGATTTGAGTACTTTTCTTCACTCCCACAGATACCTAGACCCTATTAAGGTGTCCTGTGGGATAGTTAAACTTTGATCAGGAAGGTCTTTAGCAGGGATCATTCTGCTTGCAGATCTGTATAAAACAGTCATCATCTTATTTTTAGGTTCTCAAAATTATCCTAGTCCATGTGTGTCCCTTGTACCTCCCCACTATGGGCTCTGCGTTGGGGGACATAAAAAATAGTGGAGTTGCTGACTCATGATCTCAGTTCAGTACCTCCATGTGTCCTTGTTCCTGCAAGGCATAGTAACTGGTTTCTTTTTATAAATTGAGGGAAACAGGCAGCCTCCCTCTCTTGGATCCCTCTTCTGCTGCTTTCTAAGTGATCTTCTCATAGTCCTGGACTCTTTTATTAGACAGCTAATGTTCATTGATTTTGTATGACTAATCTTCCTCCTTGAAAGGGAATATTCTTGTGTGTGTGAGGAAAAACCAATGACTAGAGAATTAAGGTATTAAACTAAGATTGTATTTACTCTGGTTTTTAAAGTACATGGCTTAATCTTTGTGGATAGGTAGAAGAGTGTGATTGATTAAAATGGATTATCGATACTGGAGGTGACTCATATATTATGATGAGCACTAATTTAGGGTGATAGGCAATGGTATTTATAATCTTACCAAAAAAAGTGGGGCATATAGACACAGTCAACCTAGATAAAGGGCATATATTTCCCAGATATTTTAAAAAGCTCAAATTATCTCTGTTTGCTGATGACATGATCTTATACTTAGAAGACCCAAAAAACTGCAGCAGAAGATTTCTAGAGCTCATAAATGAACTCAGCAAATTAGCAGGATACAAAATCAACACCCATAAATTAATTGTGCTCCTATCCTCCAATGTTGAATCTGCTGAAAAATAAATTAGGAAAATAATCTCATTCATTATAGCCTCAAAACAAAACAAAACAAAAAACAACTTGTGAATCAGTCTAACAAAGAACCTGAAAGAACTCTACAATGAAAATTATAAAATACCAAAGAAAGAAATTGAGGAAGATCTTAGAAGATAAAAAAATCTCCCATGTTTTTTGATAGGCAGAATTAATATTAAAATGGCTATAATACTATACTGATTCAATGCAGTTCCTATCAAAATTCCAATGACATTTTAGAAAAATAAGTCATGAAATTAATTTGGAAAAAAATTGATTTGAATATCCAAATCAATTCTTAGTGAGAAAAGTGAAACAGGAGGCATCACAATACAGACCTCAAATTATGCTACAGAGTTATGGTAACAAAAACAGCATGGTACAGGCACCAAAACAGACATAAAGACTGATAGAATAGCGTAGGAGACCCAGAGACAAACCCACATAAATAATGTTATACTAAACAAAGGTACCAAAAACATATATTGGAGAAATGATAGTCTCTTCCACAAATTGTGCTAGGAAAAGTAAAAATCCATATGAAGTAGAATGAAATGTAACCTCTCTATCTCACCCTGCACAAAACTCAACTCAAAGTGGAACAAAGAGCTAGAAATTTGAAAAGAAACCCTGTATACACCAGAAGAATACATAGGCGCAGTTCTCCATTATGTTAGCTTAGGAACCAACTTCCTTAATAAGACTCCTGAAGCACAAGAAATAAAATAAAATAAATCAATAAGAGGGATGGTATCAGATTTAAAAGCTCTGTACTACAAAAACAATCAAGAGTGTGTAGAGAGAGTCAACACAATTGGAGAAAATGTTTTTCCACCACACCTTAGACACAGCATTAATCTCCAAGATATATAAAGAACTAAAAACATAACATCAAAAAACAAACAAAAAAAAATCCTCCAAAAATGCAATCAACCAATGGGCAAATGAACTAAACAGACGTTTTCCATAGAAGAAATATTAAAAAAAATAAAAATAAATCATCGTATGGTTAAAAAAAAAGAAAAGAAATACAATGATCAACAAATGTGAAAAAATACTCAACATCTTTAGCAATTAGATAAATGCAAATTAAAACTAAACTGAGATTTCATCTCACTCCAGTCAGAATGGCAATTACCAACAATATGAGTAACAATAAATGTTGACCAGGATTTGGGGAAAGGGTACAATCATACTTTGTTGGTAGAATTGCAAATTGGTGCAACTATTCCATACTAAAAAACAGTTTGGAGATTCCTCAAAAAACTAGGAATAAAATCACCATATGACCCAGTTATTATGACCCAGTTAACCCATTCTCAGTATAAAGCCAAAGGATCTAAAATCAGCATACTACAGTGACACAGTCCCATCAATATTTATAATAGCACAATTCACAATAGCCAAGCCATGGAGCCAACCTATATGCCCTTCAACAGATGAATGGATAAAGAAAGTGTGGTATATATACACAATGGAATATTACTCAGCCATTAAGAAAAATGAAATTATGGCATTTGTCAGTAAATGGATGGAAATGGAGAATATCATGCTAAGTGAAAGCAGCCTATCCCTAAAACTCAAAAGTTGAACATTTTCTCTGATATGGGGAGCTAATTCAAAATAAGGTGGGAGGAGGATTAATAAAAAAGAATAGAAGAGAGATCAATGGAGTTGACAAAGGGCGATGAAGAGAAGGGAAGAGGAATGGGATAGGGAAAGTCAGTAGAATGAATATGACCTGCTGTCCTATGTACAGATATGAATATACCACAATGAATCTCACCATCATGTGTATACACAAGGCACTCATTTTAAAAAAGCTATAAGTAAATAACAGAAAGTTCAGTAAAGGGAAGGAAATGGGCTGTAAGAGACAGAAAGGGGGAGCACTGGGGACTGAATTAGAACAAGCTGTATTCTATATATTTATAGTTATGTCAAAAAGAATTCTATTGTCAAGTGTAACTAAAAAGAACCAATTAAAAAAAGAAAAATAAAAACTAATAGACTTGGTGAAAATTTTTTTAAGATTTTTTTTTTTTTTAATGTGGTGCTGAGGATCAAACCCAGGGCCTCGCAAGTGCTAGGTGAGCGCTCAACCGCTGAGCCACAATCTCAGCCCAGACTTGGTGAAATTTTGACCTCTGATATTTGCTTTGGTTTTTCAGACTCATATCCACAATTTTTTCTCATCCTCCTGCCAGTCCACACAACCACATTAATATCATGAATAAAAATAAATATAATCAAGAAAGAGTATTAGGTATACTGTGCTACACACTGCCTATGCGTTATTTGATTGATTAATTAATTAATTATTAATTATTACTTTATTAATTTGATTGATTAATTAATTAATTAATTTTGAAAGCAGCATTGAGGGTATATACTATTAGTAAACTGATTTATAAATGAGAAACAGACAGAAAATTTAATTCATTTTTTTTTTTAGGTCACAAAAGTAGTTAAGAAGAAGAAAGAGTTCACAGCCTGATTTGTCGAGATTCTTAGTACAGACTTTGGAATCACAAGACTGTGCTGTGTCCCTGACTTAGGTATACCTGGGTTCCTTCTAAAGAGCCAAGTAATCACAACATTTATATGCTATTTATAAAATATTCATAAAACGGATGTTTCTGGAGGACATTGAAAGAAATGGCCACTGACTTTAGGTTAAAAAGGGCCTTGTTCAATGTATTTTAAGCAAAAGTATCTTTTCTTGGCTCACCTTGACTTATTTTGCATATATTGAGCCACTGCAGAATACTGATGAATTTAGGTTACAGTTTTCCTCAAGCCTCTGAAATCTTAGAAAGGATAGTTAAAGATTAAAAACAATAGTGAGATACTGTTATTTTGAAAGATTAATAGGAATAATTAATGTTAATATTTTGCCCACTCATTCAGTAAAATACTGGCTATGTACTCTGTAATGTATAGAGTTTCATCAAGTACAACATCAGTCTTCAAGAATCACACAGTTTAATGGAGACGTGATGTGCACATACTTACAATACCAAAGTAGAAGAGAGAACCCAATCATGTAAGTCCTTTTGATAGTAGCATGACTCCATCTATGGGGGTTTTGCTCTCATGACCTAAACACCTGTCCCTCTTAAAAGTTTTCATGTCCCAACACCTGCACATCAGGAATCATTTCCAACATATGAATTTGACAGATACATTTAGATCATTGCATAATGATGGACTACAATTTGTTTATCCTTTCACTTACTGGAGGACACTTCGGATGTTTCCGTCATTTTGCTTCTTAAATGAAGCTACATTCATACACAATCCTATGTGGGGACATATGTTTTCATAACTCTTGGGAAAATACCAAGGAGTAGAGTGCTGAGTCATATGCTAAGTGTATGTTTAATATTGTGAAATACTGCCAGTCTGCTTTCCCAACTTTGAGTATTTTCTATTCCCATTTTAACAAATATAGTAACTTCATGTTGGTATCTCATTGTGACTTTAATTTGCACTTCTTGATAACTATTGAATAATGAGCATTATTTTATGTGTTTTATTGTCCAATCTTCTCTTATGAACTGTCTTCTTCAATATTTCTTGCCTCTTTTTACATAGGGTTGCTGCTTACCTTTTTTTTTAATGTGTCTTTGAAAGAGCAGAGTTTTAATTTTGATGTAAACTAATGTGTAATTTTTTTCTTTTATTCTTATTTTTGTGTTAAGAAATATTTGTGTTTTCCTAGGTATGAAAGTTTTCTACTGTATATATATATTTTTCCTAAAAGATGAGTGAGATTTTTGTTGTTGTTGTTGCTTTTTTTTAACCTTTTAATATTTGAGTTAATTTTTGTGTAGAGTATGAGGAGAGAATACTACCCCCCCCAAAAAAATCCAGTTCTTTCAGAAACATTCCTTCCTTGAAGATAAGAAAGAAAAGAATTTTAGAAATAATGACATTTTTATAGTTCTCAAATATTTATCTGTTAACCTTTCTATTGCTAGAATATGCTAAATAACTCAAAAAAATCCAAATTTTAGTAAATCTTTAGGTTGCTTTTTTTTTACTTTTTGGTGCTAAGAATGTCAAATCCAGGACCTTGTATGTGCTAGGCAAGAGCTCTTTCTCTGATATATACTCCTATCCCTTCTTTAGGCACTTAAATTTGAAGAACAATAAAGAATATAATGGAATTTATTCAATTTCTTTACAAACTAGCACTTTTTTCCCCCCAAATAATAAAATGACTATTCATTGTAGAAAAAAGCTGAAAAGAAAAAAGAAAATAACTTGGAACTGAACCCAGGAACTCTGTTCATTATGAAATAAAATTTCAATTTTAATTTTTTAAATCAATATTTCAGGATCATTTCGTTCTATATGATATATTCTTTCAAGACTTACTTTTACTGGCTACAGAGTATTTTATCTCATATCTTTCTACACTGTAATTTTCATTACTGTTTATCACTAAATTTTTTTAGATTGCTTCACATTTTTTATGAATAGTTTATGAAGTTTTATTGCTGCTTATATTCTTAGGCTACAGTGTTGGTTACATGATTAATTTTTTAAAGGTATAATTATTTTTATATAGACATTTCCATTTATTTTCTGGGGTTCTCTTGATTTTTAGTTATCATCAATATATGAGAATACTTATTACAATATTTATGACTTAGTTTCAGATACATTTCTAATTAGATTACTTTTAATCATAGATTTTTTTGAGCTTTTCAGTTTTAGTTTTATTCACATGGAATGGCTATATATATATATATATATATATATATATATATTATATATGTTTGATATATAGTTACACATTTAATTGTAATGTAGCAGTAGGGATACATTTTAATTTTTAGATAATTATCACTTGTGATGTGCATTGAACCATTTATTCTCTCATTATTTATTTTGTGGTTACCATTAACATGGAAAATATTTATATATTTCAGGGTTTTATGTTGGCTATTTATTTGGTTCTGTTGATTTTTCTTTTATGTCATATTCTAGACCTAAATTACTTTCATCATTTAGCTTCATATTATCAGAGGATATGCTTGACAAGTTGTAGCCTTTCTAGACAGAAAAATGAGTTGACTCTTTCAGTGTTTTCACTATACCAATATGTCACTGTCCTTATCTATAAAATGAGAGATTTTATGCAGGCTTACCCTTCCTTTGTAATAAAAATTCCAAATCCATGGATTTTTTTCCCCTTGAAAAACAAATAGAATGATTTGTGTTGTCACTGAAGTTTACCATATATTTAAATAGACTGGGTTTGTGAAAATATGCCAGAATATTTGTCTAAAAATATACCTGGCATCACTATAATCACTATCCTTCATCCTTTTGTTTCATATTTTTTGAAAGAATATACACACATGTTTTCTTATAGGTTTGTAGGTCTGTCACATTGATTCTATTGGTACAGTGTGCAAGGGTATTGCAGATAAGATAATACAGAGAAAAGACCGTTACTGTGTTTGGATCTGCATTTTTTCTATGGACTTAATGAGAAGTCTGTTCCAGATGTAATCTCTATTCCATTTCCAAATTTGTGTATTAAATAAACTAGAAAAAATGTAATAAGAATCATAAACTATTCTATAAAACATTGTTAATATGAATTATTCCTAATTTACCTTAAATTAATAGTTCTGAAATCAAAATCTTTTTCATTTAATTAAAACACTTGTAAAATGTTGTTTTTATTAGACATTCCTCAAATATAATGCCAGATTCTGTCTTTGGGATATTTATTCTCCTTCTGGGTTAGAATAACTGAGGTTTATTTATTTAAATATCTTTTTGTCAAAGTAGACAAACATAAAAATGATTTTAAACACCTTTAAGAAAACTATACACACATAGATTAGTATAAAAAAGTTTCAATTATTTCTTTTTTTAATTTTTAGTTGTAGATGGACACAATGCCTTTATTTATTTATTTTTCCTTATTTTTTATGTGATACTGAGGATCAAACCCAGTGCCTCACAAGTGCTAGGCAAGCACTCTACCACTAAGCCACAACCCCAGCCCCATATTTCTTTATATTTCTGATAGTTATTTTCCTTTACTTTTTTTTATCCTGATATATTTGACTGAATTTATATACTGGGCATTTTCCTGAATTATTAAACATTTCTTATCACCTGATTTTATGGGCTATACATTATTCCAACTAATATATCATAATTTGCTTAAATATATCCTTTTGGATATTACAAAGAAAGTAAAAAGTTGAAAATCTTTATTACTTATTCAATAATGGCATAAGTGCCATCATTTTTTGTCATATGGTATGGTTCGCTTGTGTTTGCTTAAAGTACTCTTTGAATTTATTTGGGCATGTCAAATCCTAATCCTGCTTATTATTTATTATATGGGATGTGAGCTGGGACTCAAAGGATAAATTTCTAATGGTAAGAAATTATTCTTTAGGAACCTGATGCTCCTGTTGAATTACAAGGATTATGTGTATTATCAGCATTCTCCAGCATTACCTTCCAATTAGTAGGAGTCCACTAGGTGCCAAACACTGAATTCAGAGCACCATGTGCTATATCTGTGCAATATCACTTTGTCTTTAAATGTTTCTGTGGAAAAATTAAGAGATAACTATCTTGAAAATATTTTCCACATACATTCCACATATGTCTTCCAACTACACAGTTTTTCCACTATTACTTCATCAGAAATGGCTTGGGCTTCTATATTGCTAAATCAAGGTCCAATTCTCAACTTTTATTTTACTAGCTAATCCTATAACTTCAAAACAGCTTACCATTGTCACCTCTTTGCAATGCTGCTGTTATGGTATTATGGTAGAAACAATCACATTCTTTTTTTTTTTTTTTTGTCTAACTGTTCCTTCCCAATCTCTTTGCAAATCCCCTCTCTTTATCTCACCTCCTGATGTTCAGGTAGCCCAGGAACTGGATTGGATTAATCAATTATTACTAATTGGGCATTATGTAAAATTGTGGATGTGTAACCGATGTGATTCTGCAATCTGCATTTGGGGTAAAATTGGGAGTTCATAACCCACTTCAATCTAATGTATGAAATATGATATGTCAAGAGCTTTGTAATGTTGTGAACAACCAATAAAAAAAATAAAATTAAAAAAAAAACCAGACCCACTCTTAGTGGTCTTATCCAATCAAATCTCATCCCTTTATGCACAGTGACATACCTTCACAATGTTCAAATTTTGATATCCATCCCACAGCTCCCTCCAAATTTTTAGATATTATGACCAAGGCTTAATTGACTTTTTTTTTTATTTAAGAAACATCTCAAACTTACTGTGTGAGTGTATAAAACTGAGCTCCTCATCTTCTACCAAAAGCTGCTCTGCTTGTAGTCATCTCTATCTCAATTTTTAAAAATAGTTCTATCACTCCAGCTGTATAAGCCAAATGTTTGTCATCCTTAACTTTTTCTCTCACATTCCATATTAGCAGATCCTGTTTATTCTTCCTTCAAAAAAATAATCAGAATTTAAACCTAAGTCAGATCATGCCATTTTTCTACTCAAACCATTTTGCTGGTTTCCATTGCTCAGAGTAAAAGATAAAGTCCTTACAATGGATTACCAAAATCTTCTACCAGGTCCCCTGTAGCTAGGTTTACTTCATGGGCATTTGTTCACCCCTGATTCACTCCACTTTAATCACACTGGCTTTCTTGCTATTCTTCTAATATACTGTGTGTCTTTCTACCTCAGGGCCTTTGTCTTATTGTTTCTTCTGTTTGTCAGGTTCTTTCTCAAGTTTTTTTTTTAATGTCTTATTTTTTTCTCTTTGTCTCTTTCAGATGTTATCTTAAATGTCACTGGTTTGTTATAGCCTCCCTGACCACTCTATTAGAAAATACAAATGATTCCTTTTCCTTCTGTTCCCTATCTTTTCTGCTTTTTTGTGCACACTGCATATTTTACTACCTGACATGTTATGTTATTTATTTACATCTTTTTTTCCACCCTCCCTGCTTAAGAACGAAAGTGGAAGTCTGGTTATGTTACGAATTATATCTCCCGTGCCTAAATGTGCTTGGCACATCAGATGTGTGAATAAGCTAAGGGATATGCAATGATTGCTTGCACAATGTGGTCACAGTGGAAGGATGTGTAGAGCAAGAATTGAACTTTTGTCCCCTAAATATTTCACCACTAAAATCATTTCAAGACTGTAACTAAAAGCCTAGACACAGAATAGGTAGTATGCAGACATGACCAATGTACAAAGAAGGCATAACGTTTTCAAACATAGGTTTTTCTAACACCTGAAAGCTTCAAAGATATTTTTCCTCCTAGAATAAAACTTTGTAGTATTAAGGTGATTGCATGCATTATTGTTCATGCTATTTTTTGTGTGTTTTATACAGATTGGCCAAATATAACCACTATTATAGGTTGAATTTTGTCTCACAAAAAATCAAAATGTGACTTTATTTGGAAGTTGGGCCTTTGCAGATGTAATTACCTAGGGATTGAGGTGAGGTCATGGTGAACTAGGTTAGAATTTAAATCCAGCAAATGGTTGGGAAAGAGTACTGGAGCACAGCCTTGCTGGCACCTAATTTTGAAATTCAAACCTCCAGAAATGGGAGAATGCTTCTCTGTAGTTTTTCGTTACCAAGTTTTTGAAAATTTGTTATGTCCAGTGTAGGAAATTAATAGAACCATTGATAACCATTTTTCAAAGAATGAAGGCATGACATGACTCAAATGATAAAGTAGTTCCATCAGGATACTGAGGAGACGTTAAGAAGACTTCATTCCTCATTCAAGGTGCTACTACAAACATACTTTTCCATTCTTCTAACCTTAATATTAGGATTAAAAAATAGAATGTTTAATACTTCCTAAGAATATGATTTCATTTCTAAGAATATCACCTACATTAGAAAAAATTAAGTAAATAAATGTTTAGAATATTTAAAATTTAACCAATTTATATAAGCAGACTGCTGTTACATTTATAATTCGAAGTTCTTACTTCTCATGACAAAAGGAACTATAAATGAATTGGAAACTATGTCAAAGTATGCACATACAGCTTTGTATTAGATACATGAGTGAAACTTTTTAATTAGGGGCAGTTAGGCTAATCTATGAAGGGACCTCATTACTGGTATTCATAATACTTAATAATTAGTATCCATATGATAAAAAGTGAAAAAAGTGATTTAAAGTAATTATCATGTTTTAGATAATGACTTCTAACAATCTCAGAAGTCATTTACCTTGACTTTTCTCCAATTTTTAAAAAATTCTCAGTGACAACAAATACATTTTCAGATGAAATCTTATATAAATAGAATTTATCAATTGATAACATAGGAAATTTTTCTACATAAAGTGCAATTACCAGTCCAAAGCCCATTTTCTTTTCATTAAGGAAATGGGGATCCATCAATTATCAAACTTTTCTAGACAAATTGTAGAGGCCAAGTTGAAACAGAACCTTGAGGATTCTGACCTAGTGCTATAGTGAGAAATTATAGTAACTGTTTACAGCCTTGCTTTTGGCTTCATGGGTTTTATAATGTCTTTTCTTGAAATGCATCCATATGTTTATATCCATTGTACCCAATATTATTAAGAGTAACTGATGTTTAACAAGAATTATTTCAAATCTACTAATACATAATTTTTGATGATACTTTGATAGAATATATTTTATTTCATTATTATTACTAGTTTCTCATTGAAAATTCTTGCCATCTGAGATTTATGCCAACTCATGTCTTTGTTCAATTCACCTAGTACATTAAATGTCTTCTGCCGTGTGACCAGCACACTGGCTTCATACAAGAGGTTCGTAGCATAGAAGTTAACTAGTGAGATCAAAATAAACACACAAGACTCAATTACCTTTTTCTTTGACCAGGTCTGAGACTGCCCTCCCTCTGGCTCCTGCCTCAAACCACCAGGTGGGGCAGCTAGGCTTACTCAGGACTAACAGGAGAGAGAGGGAGAGCATGCCAGAGGATGGCCTTTTATTGGGGAACAAGAAATTCAGGGGAAATTCTATCCAATGAAGGTCGAGGGGGACAGCATTCCAAGGTCAGGGTCAGTGATTGGTCTCAGGGTCAGTGGTCAGTCACACCCCCACACGGAGAGGCTCTCGCACCTGGAGAGGGTGGGGATTAGTTCCAACACAGTTTGGCCAGAATGCCTCACATCCAATCAGGGAGGTGCCCAATCACATGCGAGAATGGCTTCCCACAAATGTCTCCCATTGTCATCTCATTATTTTCATGTATATGCATTTTTTTCTTAATTAAAGACACTGGGTTCAGAATTCATTCATAACTTAATATGAGTGTCTTTCATAGAGTAAGTATAGAATCAGCATTTTGTGAATGAATACATTTTGATTTAGCTTGGATACCGCTCCCTGCTTTTATTTTAAAATGGTTCTTTGAAGAACTTTAAGTTCTTTATGCTACTCATATACCTACCTGTTGGAATGAAATGAACCTGACCACATATAGAAGGTCTTTTTCTATGACTTGACATATAATGTCAGGTAGAGTCTGTTGATACTGCTATGAACATTGTGTGCCCTCAATAAATATTTGTTGAATGAACATCTGTAATAGGTCTGCATCTCAAAGCTAAAGAACAGCTTGATGTTTCCAATGATTTATAGACTTTTACTTTGACTAGTTCCTGAAATTATCCTGACATTGTGCTTTTTTCTTTGAACTATCTTGCTGTCTTGATGTTCTTCTCCTTCCAATGTTTTTTCCACACTGATGGCAGGATAAATCTTCCTGAAACACTTCTTTGAGGGTGTTGCTCGTCTGCTCAGTGTCCTTCAGTAACTTTCAACTAATGGCAGCTCAAAGTCAGAACTTCTTACCCTGGCATTTTAAGCTGTCTACAATCTGGCCACCATGCAAATTTTACTCTTATATTTGAATACTTTTCTAAATACAACTAACTTAGGACTTCTAAAGGGACAATATAGTATTGTATAGTACTAATTAACATATGAGCTTTTGTATGAGATAGATCTGCATTTTACACCCAAGCCTGTTATTTCCTGAAGGTGTGACCTTGTATAGCTCTTTCCTTATTGTTCAGTTTCTTCACTGAAAATAGCAATGATGATCACATCAGCTTTCATTTGTTCCTTTAACAAATTATGTAGTGAGTGCCTACTATGTCCTAGGCACTCCTCTATGTACAGGGATAGATCAGTAAACACAATGGATATTATAGAGCTTGCATACTAGTGGAGGGAACAGAGGGTAAATAGAATAAAAGACAACCTATAGCTACCTTGGTATGTTCTAGTATGATGAAAATTGTTACTGTATAGGGGTCTTAGGTTCATTGTCTCCATTCAGCAAAATATTGAAGAAAAGGACAAAGAGATAGCAAGCAAGTAGCTGGTTTATTGTAAAAGTTTCAGTAACAAACTTCTCTGAAGAAAAGGGGCCCTGGAGCTGGGAGTTCAGTGGGGAAGTTTTAGCTTGTTCTTTTTATGGTCCTTGGAATTTCTTCCTTTTTAAAAAATCTCCTTCCTTCCATGCTCTCTTCACTATTTTTCATTGGTGTCCCCCATGTCCACTCATCTATTTTAGTTTTTCTATTGGATCCTTGGCTTAGGAACACAAATACAGAAGTGGCAATCTGTTTGGGTCCAGCACTTGTGTCCACAAGCACTTCTGTCAAACAGGTAGTTTTCCTTATTGAAAGACCTTCTCCATGCTCCTTTGGATTGGATATGTCCCTGACCTCCTTTACTCACCATCTCTCCTCACTGCCTATACCCTTCTAAGTCTCCCTTAAAAGCAGTATGTGCTATGAAAAAAATAATAATAATTTGAATAACGGGTAATTGGAATTGGAGAGGGATTGTGGTCAAGCAAAAGATGTAAATCAGTCTTGACATAAGTGAGTTATTCTTACTGCCTTGCTTTCCTGAAATCATGGTCACCAGAAGAATTCATATTTTAGAAATAAAGACTGATTCAAGCTTTCTGTTACTTGTTCTGTCAGAAAGTCCTAGGGAATTGGAGTCCTGTGTAAGGAAAAGAAATTGTTTTTGACAACTTGGTCTTCCTTGGGCTTTGTAATGTAAAATAGTGAACATGAAGGAGATGTGGTTTTTTAAAATTCTTAAGTGATGACTCAGAAACTTTTGGAAATCTTGATTAGTATATCATATCGATACCAGCATTAGACAGAATATAAACCATTTTATATCAAATGTCTGGTTTGTATATGACTGCTGTTTTCAATATTTTTTATTGTAAATGCCTTGAAAAAAAGTAGAAAAGAATAGAATTTGGACAAAGGGTTTTTTTTCTGAATCTTAATTCAAGGCAATGCACATCTTCATATTGTTTTTACCCTGATTATAACCCTGCCATTGTATTCCTTGGTACTTGGCTAAAACTAAAGTTCTTATTGTGATTTATTTTCATTTTTATCTATCTATCTATTTTTTTATTTTTACCAATTATGTTTATCATTTCTCTAAAAATCTAATTTGGTTTTTTAACAGTGCATGGCACAGTAGAATTACCTGGTGGACTTGAAAACACATGCCTCTCCTTGTGTTGGAACTCAAGTCCTCTGCCCCTGTTTCTGAAATAACTTAAGGAGTCCCTAGTGGGGCTCAGTGTCAGTGCTTTGTAACAGTCCTCACTTGAATTTTTCGTGCAAGTGGCCTGAGAACTATAGACTTAGGTGCTCTCTGCATACCCCTCCATCAATTCTTCTCTCCTATCACTGTCTTCATCACTAACATTTCTCTGGACTCAGGCCTTCTATTCATTTGCCAAATTGCAAGTTACAACCACTTAGGACTTCTGCATTTTCTAATTGCCAATTTTTCCCCTCTCAGATTCATGCATTTAACACTTCAGTAAATATTTACTGATCTCCCTACCATAAATGAAACTGGAAAAAATTTTAAAATCTCTCTTCACCTGATTGCTTCTTCATCATTAAAGAATTGTATGGAAGAAGTTTCAGGAAACACAGATCAAAGGAAGAAAAGGAGGAAAGCTTTAGTTATGCAGGATGAATAAGTTATAGAGACCTAATAAACAATTGTGGCTACAGTTCATAATACTGTATTGTATATTTGAAATTTGCAAAGAGAGTAGCCATTAAATGTTATCACCACACCAAAAAAAAAAAAGGTAACTTTGAGGTGATAGAGATGTGATAGTTATGTTATATATGTAAATTAGCTTGAAATGCTCATCCTTTTACAATGTATACATATAAAAACATCACATTGCACATCTTATATATTTTTTTTGACAATTATACCTCAGTAAAGCTGAGAGGAAAAAATAAAAATTAATATTCTGATACTTCTTCCCTGACCATCTCAGCTCAAATAGCCACTTCTCATCGATTTTCTACCTCTTTCTAATGTTGTTTTAATTTTCGTACCATTTATCTTATGTGTTCTGAATATATCTTGTATATTTAGATGGGCGTTATATTTACACCTTTAGAACATATGTTCTATAAAGGTAAAATGTTTGCATGACTCATTTAATATTATATTTTCTAATAAATAATGGCTCAAATGTAGTAGGCATGCTATCAATTAACCAGTCAATTATATACTGTAACTAAATGTGGGCTGTATTCTTAAACTCACTCTTACTTACCACAAAGCTTTTGAAATTTGAGGTTTAGCATTCCCTGCAATTATGAGCCATTTAAAATTCTGTATTCATTTAAAAAGGATCTCCGGAATTCATACATTTCAATCCTCATAAAACCTGGATGTCTCCTATTCCTAAACTAGTTTTCTTCTAAGCTAATCAAGTATCAATTTATCAGAAATAATGTACTGCTTTGTTTAAGCTAGTAAACTAATTCTTCTCTAAAAAATGGGCTATGTTGGAATCATGTGAATTGAGTGAGTAAAACAATTTTAATCAATAATAATTGTTTGAGGTCATTTTTGAAAACAGTAGGAGTTCATTAACTTTTTCTGCAGAATCATGTTTTTCTGTCAATTCACTGTGTTTGATTGTTTAAAAAAATACAGAAAATATGTTTAATTACTAATAGATAATTAATTCCTACAGAGATTTTGAAGTTTTTATTTATTTTTATGTGGTGCTGAGGATTGAACCCAGTACCTTGCATGTGCTAGGTGAGTGCTCTACTGCTAAGCCACAATTCCAGCCTCAGATTTTGATGTTTTTAGGGCATTTACATATTAGAACAGTTTGACAGAAAGATTAATAGCATGGAAATATATGAATAGGCAGTCTCTGATGCTTCACTGAAAGTGGTGTGAAAGTAGAAGTTTAGAAAAGTATATTGATCTGGCAAAAATAGTCAACTGAGAATGGACCTAGGAATAAAACCAGAAACATTTCAATTTCAAGAACGTAGGGGAGGCACTCTAACATGTGTACATAAGCAGAACCCTCCTCAATAGTACATCTATAGTTTGAAAAAAAATCTATAGAGAATAAATAAATTAAGATGTTGAACATTTTTTCTATATATTTGTTGATCAATTGTATGTCTCCTTCAGTGAAGAATCTCTTCAGTTTCTTTGCCCATTTATTTATTGGGTTATTTGTTTGCTTGGTGTTCAGTTTTTGAGTTCTTTATATGTCCTGGAGGTTAATGCTCTACATTGAGATTCCATCTCACTCCAGTCAGAATGGCAATCGTTAAGAATACAAGCAACATTATACATGTTGGTGAGGATGTGGGGGAAAATGTACACTGATACATTGCTGGTGTGACTGCAAACTGATGAAAGCACTATGGAAAGCAGTATGGAGATTCCTTAGAAAATTTGTAATGGAATTACCATTTGACCCAGTCATCCCACTCCTAGGTTTATACCTAAAAGACTTAAAATCAGCATACTAAAGGAACACAGCCATATCAATGGTTATAGCATATCATAATAATTTAATTTAACTATGGAACTAAACTAGATGCCCTTCAACAGATGTATGGATAAAGAAACTGTGGTATATATACACAATGGAATATTACTCAACCTTAAAGAAGAATGAAATTATGGTATTTTCTGGTAAAGGGATGGAACTGAAGAATATTATGCTAAGTGAAATCAGTCAATTCCATATCAGTTTTCTCTGATATGCAAATGCTAAATCACAATAAGGCAGAGAGAATAGTGTATTTTGGACTAGACAGAAGTGAAGAGAGGGGAGGGGACTTGTGGGTAGGAATGATAGTAGAATGAATCAGACATTATTACCCTATGTGCATAAATATTTAGACAACATGTGTAACTCTACATCATGGACAACCAAACAAATGAGAAGTTGTACTCCATTTATGTATGATGTGTTAGAATGCATTGTACTGTCATGTATAACTTGACAAATAAGGACAAATAAAAAAAGAATAAATAAATGGAATGGCATCAAACCAAAAAGTTTCTGTACAGCAAAGGAAACAATTAACAATAAAGAGAGAACATACTCAATTGGATAAAATCTTTGCCAGATATTCTCTCAACAGGTGATTACTATCTAGAAAATATAAAGAATTCAAACAATACCACCAAAACAAAAACCCCATTAAACATATGGGAAAATGAACTAAACATACATTGTTCAAACAAATAAATATAAATAAAACAGGAATACAAATGGCCAACATTTATATAAAAAAAGGTTCAACATCTTTAGCCCTCAAGGAATGTAATTCAAAACCACACATATATTTCATCTTGGTACAATCAGAATGGCAATCATCAAGAATACAAATAACAATGCTGGTGAAGATGCAGGGAAAACAAACCCTTTATATAACTGGTGGGAATCTAGATTCATATATAAAAATTGAAAATTGAAAATTTGTGTGGAAATCAGCATGGAGGTTTTTAGAAAAACTAAATATGGAACTACCATATTATCCATATCCATTATCCATATTATTCATCTGTCACTCCTTGATATCTGTTCAAAAGAATAAAAATCAGTAACTTTAGAGGTCTCTGCATTCCCATGCATATAGCAGCACAATTCACAGTAGCCACATGATGGAACCAGCCTTGGTTTGGTTTACATCAACAGATGAATGGAATAAAGAATGTGAGATATATATAATTTAGTCATGTATCAGGATGAAAATGTCATTTGGAGAAAAATGGATAGAACTGAAGAGTATTATGTTACGTATAATAAGCCAGTTTTAAAAAGGCAAGTTTCTAGTTTTCTCTCATATATGGAAGCTAGAGAGAAAAAAAAAATAGGAAGAAACAAAAAGAATCTCATTAAAATAAAAGGGAAGACCATCAGGGTAAAAGGAAGAGGGTCAGGAGGAGGAAAGGTAATGGAGTGTGAAATTGATCAAATTATGTTATTTGTTTATATGCTTGTGTGACTATGCCATGATGAAAGCCACTATTCTATATAATTATTATGCACCAACAAAAATTTTAAAAAGAGCTTATAACAGGCTGTTCTCTTCATTTCAATTATCCTCCAGAGTTAAACTATAGTCCTTCTACCTGTTTATATAAATAACCGTTATTCTTTTTTAAAAATATTGATGTTATATGCATGGAAAATAAATTTAAGCTTTAGTTAGGATATATTATTGAAAGAATTCAATTGAAATAATTTTGTAAGGTCATAAAACCTGCCACCTCTAATAATAAAGGGCATGTCAGCTGTAACTGAAATATGATATGTCAATGACGTTAAATTATTTTAAACATTGCTCTCATGAGGGAATATTTTTCTTTGAAAAAGCATCAGAAATAAGTATCATACTTGTAATCATATCTAGAAGTAGTAAACTGTCATTTAAGGAACTCCATAATTTGACTTGTTTATTTTTATTATGTTTTTATCTATTATTGCTCTAAGGAAAACATACCAATGATTGTAGTTAAAACATATAAGATTCTTTGCATGATTATATATTTTCTCTTTAGTTTAGTCAGATTTTTTTGTTGATGTGACTAAAGGACTTGACATAAACAATTTTAGAGGAAGAAAAATTTATTTGGGGGCTCACAGTTTTCCGAGGTCTCAGTCCATAGACAGTTGGCTCCTGTCCTCAGGGCTCTCGGTAAGCAGAACATCATGGCAGAGGAATGTGGCAGAGGGACATAGTTCACATGGTGAACATGAATCAGAGAGACTCTACTCACCATATACAAAATATATACTCCAAAGGCATGTCCCCCTCCAGCCACACACTACCCACCTTCAGCTACCACTTAATTAATCCATCAGATGATTAATTCACTGATTGGGTTAAGACCCTCAAACTTAATCATTTCTTCTCTGTACCCCAATTTTTGAGGGGACACCTCACATCTGAACCATGATATTCATGCTGTTAGATTTTTAGAACTACCTTGCTACTAAAAGTGTGTGTTTTTTTAAAATTTTTATTTATTTTTTGGTACCAGGGATTGAACTCAGGGGCACTCCACTGCTTAGCCACATCCCCAGCCCTATTTTTGTATTTTATTTAGAGACAAGGTCTCACTGAGTTGCTTAAGTGGCTCACCCTTGCTGAGGCTGGCTTGAACTTGCATTACTCCTGTCTCAGCCTTCTAAACCGTTGGGATTACAGGCGCATACCACTGTGCCTGGCTCCAAAAGTGTGGTTCTCAAACCAGCAGCATCAATTGGAGCATATAAATAAATGCAGAAGAATCTCAGTTTCCACTTAAACCAAATGAGTTAAAATTTATATATTAACAAGATTCCCAAGATACTCATAAACATTTTCAAATTTCAGAAGTCCAAAATACCCTTTTCAATAACTTTTCAAATTTTAAATTCTAACTTTTGTTCAAGACCATATTAATACCCACTACCTATAAAACTCTTCCCAGGTTCCTCTAGATACATCTGATCTCTCAATCCTGGGAATTCCCATATTTTAAAAGGTGGTACCTTTAATTATGTTATTTTTTGAGGATGCTATTTATGCCCCAATCATCCTTTTGCATAATGGATTTAAGTAATTTACCAAAAATATTTTAGTGATTATATACATCTTCCTACAACATTAAAAATGGAGCACTGAGTTTAATGCAAAATTATTTATCAGAGGTAAGAAGATATAGTGTGGTCCATTTGTTGCCTAAAAATACTTCCAAATTGGTCATATTACTGATTCTAAGAGTCAGAAATTTTCTATGCTCTCTCTCTTTGAGTGAGACAATAGTTTAGGAACAGAAAGTTGAAGAGGCTTCATACTTTTTTCTTAGGGCTGACACTTTCTAGGATTATAGGATTATGCCTGGATATGGATCTTTGCTTTGCCACCTTGCTTTATGTAGTGATTGGCAATTTCTTACCTTTGAATGTCTTAGTTTCCTCACCTATTAGGGCATCTACTTCAGAGTTAGTATTAGGATTAAATTACATTATATCTGTAGAAAATTTTGCATAGTCCTTACTATATAATGAATGAATTTGGCTACATTTATTATCTATTTTTAATTTAATTTTATTGATATAATTTTATGTATTTATGAGATAAATAATCTTAGCTACTATTATTATAATTTCATTTTAAATTTACATTATTTGTGATGTAACCACCCAACGGAAAACTCAAAATTTATTAATGCAAAATTATTCAGATTATATTTTTATTTTAATAAATTACACCTAATCAATAATTTTCTAAAGATTAAGTATGGATATTTTTGTGAATCTTGTCAGTGGTTCAGCTAGTCACACTTTTTAAAATATTATGCCAGGTTGCTGAGGGTCACAGCATCAAAAATTGATGTGGCAAAAAAGGCTTCCTTACTTTTGAACAGATCAATACATGTAAGTGAACCAGAGGCACTTAAAACTAAATATCCAGGAATGAATTAAAAATAGATTCACTTTTGGGTAGAGTTAGGGACCTGAGATTATGTTCACTGGCATATTTAGTGACCTGAATAAATAAACATTCCTCCTCTACCATCCTACCTTTTTGTGTAATGCTTGTCAGTTTCAATAAATACTCATATGCCTGAATGCTTAAAATGACATTGAGTGATGGAGCTCTTAATCATTAATAGCTCTGAAATACAAATGCAAAATACAAATGCAAATTATAATATTCTCTCATACATTCTAACATCATATGCGCAAACAAAACGTGTATGTATGATCCTTGATGTTCTTCAATTTCATTAAAGATACAACAAAGCTCATAGAAAGTTGAAAATGGCAAATTCAGCATTGAAGTGAGGCTGATATGCTTCTTCCAAAAGATTAAAAGGATTAAAATGTTTAAATCTGGTCATAAGTCTGTGAAAATCAAATGAAGGGTAGGTCACATTCTTCCCCAGATTGTTGATTATCATTTACTAATTCAGCTGATAGAAGGTTAGGGAGCTTTATTCTGTGTAAGGCAATATGCTCTGTGCTGGGCTAAGAGGTTGAGTCAGAAAGTCAAGCCAACATGGAACACAAAGTTTAGAAGCAGAATTGCATGTAGAATTGTCATTGTGATACATGATATGATAGCATGTAAATGGTGATTTGATCTCATCTTTGCTAATGCCTTGGGACAAGGAGGATGTGACAGTATTGGAGAGGCTGAGAGAAGTTTAATACTGTTGGAACACTAAGACCAAGGAAGCTAGTGGCATTGTCAAATCATTATAGGCCAGATTAAGAATTTTGCTTTTGATTCTATAAGCAGTAGGACATTGCTGACCTCAAGGTCAGATATGCACTTATAAAGGATGTTGAACAGCTTTGTGAAAAAATAGATCGGAAAGGATGAAAAGTGGGTAGCAAGGAAGACTTATGAGGAAGTTATTGAAAATCTTGGAAAAAGACATAATGGTAGCCTGAGCCAGGATAGTGGCAATGAAATAGGAAGCATTGATGGGATGGAAAAAGATAGAAAGACTGATGGACATGGTTTAGAGATAGTACAAATTATCTATGAGAGGGAGGTGGTTGAAATGACTTCAGGTTTCCTCCTTGAGCTCTGAGTTGTTAGATAATGGCTTTGCTAAGCAAGCGAACAACAAACTTAGTTTGGGATATGTTGGAGTTGATGTTCCTTGGAAAGATTCACTTAAGATTATTGAGTTGACAGTTGACTGCTTATTTCTAAAGCTCAAGAAACTAAGGGGAAGTGTTAAAAAGGGAAAGCTACCATTAAAAATTTCTGTAGTCTTATAAACATATGAAACTTGACATCTCACTTTTCTTGAGATGTGAGTAGGAACTAGAAGTAGGTTTCCTATGGAATAAGAGACAGACATTGGTTTGCAAGCTCTGTTTCACAGGGCTCTAAGGTGTGAAGGTGGCTCAGAGCATATTACGTATTGAGGAAATACCTAGGCATAGGTACCAGGCCTTAATCCAACTAAAGGAACTTAACTTTTGTCTGGTTTATAAATTTTGTTATCAAATGATATATTATGTTAAAAAGATTAATTTTTAAAATAAAATATCTACATTTATGAATAAAAACTTGGATACATTGTTAAATAGTGAGTAATCTCAGTTCACACTCTGATGTACAAGTATAAAGCCATGAAGGGGACCGTCATAATCCATTTCCCAAATTATTTCCTTAGAGACTCAATACTGGATTGAAGGGACTACTCATTTGATGTCATGCAAAATTATTTTCATCCCTGTGATATTTTTGAAAGAGAATTTTCAGAAACAGTAGAGCACAGTTTCATTTTGTAAATTTTGCCTTCTAACTGGGATCAGCAATTCATTGAACCAGGCTATTTCCTTTTGACTCTCAGATTTTTTTTTTTTTTTTTTAGGTGTCTGGGATAATGCTACCTGTGATCCATATCCAGTAGTTCTTACCCTATGACAGAAAAAGGCTGAAATATATTTTTTTCTCACTAGTTACTTTTACTAAGAGTTTTATTATGAATTTAATGCATTTCATAGTGTCTCTTTATTATGCCATCTGTGGGATTAGTGAGTGGTCTTATCCTTTTTCTTTCGATAAAGGACAAATGATTATACACACAGAATGCCCCTCTGCTGTAGGCACTTACAAGGTCTGGTTTCAGCTTTCTGATGCTCTTTCAAACTGACACTCACCTCTAACAAATGTGTGCTGGGAGAAATTAATATTTTTTCTCTCATATTGCACTACAATCCACAAGAACAAACACAGTTCTGACATTTATCGTTTTAGGCAAGTGAAATGTTAGGTATCAAAGTGACAGGCTCAGAGAGAAGTTATACTGTGGAATAAAACTTTATGATCCATTTGCAAGGATGGAAATTACTTGACTCATCTTAGTAAGTAAATACTGCTAAATTTATTTAAATATTGATCTGTTTTCAGTGAAACGATGAAATGAATTTCAAAATGTAGAGGTTATAAATATGTGTAAGTTTTTTTCCACTGTGATACAAATACCATGCTGTGTCATTTTACAAGTCTGTAAATGGGTTGCTGATAGCTGCAAATTCTGTTGTAAGTTGTAACAGTCATCTCTCACCAACTTTGTATTGTGAAGTCAGTGTCCCCCTAAAATAGTGACAGGGACAGAGTAGTTTCTGCATTGCATCTGTCACTGTAGATAACGATCTCATTTTATAGGTGAGAAACTTAACTGTCTTCAGCATGTAATATAGGGCCTGTTGGAAGATCCACCTTTTGTTTCCTTTAATAAGTGGCTGGATGAAGCTATAACTGTTTACTGGACATTCAGAGATATGTTCAATTAACTGAACATCATCTTTCATTTTCATTTTTCAAAATGATTATAGATTATCACATAAATATTATTTTATACTAAAAATACCATAGACAGCAGTTTTTAATCTGTGTGGGAAAAACAAAAATGCATTCATTTTTAGGAAGTTTGAGTATTTTCTACACCAGGTTGCTGAGAATATTTAATATACTGTGTACATATAAAGTGGTATTATTAATTATTTTATTAGCATTGGAAGAGAAAAAAAGAAGAATGAATTTTCTTGCTGAAAAGGCAGATTTTATCTTCAGTAATTTAGAAAACAACAAGATACCTTTTATAAAGTTAATCTGGAAAAAACATAAAGAACAATCTTGAAATAGTCTGTTTATAAACAGTTTTTTCTCTTACAGAGAGATTGAAATTTGGTATCTAGTAATGAAATTTGATGTTGTTTCTTTATGTTTTATGAATATTTTTGAGTGCATATAAATGTTATTTTAATCTTTACCAATTCTGGGCTAAAGGAGAATTTCCAAAGAAATCTGTTGCAGGCTATATAGTAGCTTAGGAAAACATAATTATGTATGACATTGAAATTCTCTCATCTCCAAATGTTTTTTTTTTCTTTTTAAAAAATTATCTCAGTAATTTCTACCTAAAAGTCAAATAAATATTAATCTGTTTTTGATATTTGTTTATAAACTGTTTAACTATTGGGGACTACAACTAAGATGATTCATTTAAAATAAAGTGATTTACTGCCCTTTTCCTGCCCCCTCCATTTTATTTTGGATTTTGTTGATAATACTGATAGTCTACTGATGTACACTGCAGTGTTAAATAGATAGTTGTATTCACAGTGATAAAAGATTTAAGCTTTAAACATTCTCTCAAGCTCTGATTTCCAAATATAACAAACTGAAATGGGATTTCATTTGCATAATAAAGTAGTAAGAAAGGAATTTCATTGTAATTCATTTCATTGCAACCCTTTCTGTCCTTGGCATTCTATTTTAATTTTTAACACCCATTTAACATGTGGCTGTGTGCATTGGTCTAAATGAAATGAACATATTTCATTCTGTGCCCTTTGAATTGTGCCATACTGGCATTTGCAAGGAAGATGTCACTTTCCTTGTTCCATTTAGAGAAAATATTATTCTTCTTCTTAAAGTAAAAGAAAGATAATGTGAGAATAAGACAGGTAAATGTTTAATGATATCATAGAACTGTAATAAATTTTATATGTTAGCTTCAGGAAAGATCTATCATATTTGATTATACCTGCCATTTTTAATTTTGAAGGCTTACTTTTTAAAATGTAGCTTAAAGAAAATCCATTGAAGGGTATATTTTTATTTATAAGAAGAGTGGCTTTAAACATTTAATGAAATACATAATTCTTAAACTTCATTAGGGTCAGTGATGTTTTAATAGTATTGTTTTCTTTGAGTTCCTGAGTCTTAGGATTTATGTAGAGTCTGAAATGGAAAAAAATATATATAATGGTTCATTGAAACCTTAAATTATTTTTTATAATTAATTGTATAGATCATTGGCAATATTTAACACACATAGCACAATCATTGTGTGTGTAACCTTGTCCTAAATATTTGGAAGCATATTTGGAGGCTAAGTTAAAAAAAAAAAAAGTGTTCTGCACCAGCTCCACAAGACTTTGATGCTAAAGCACTCATAGAATTTAACATTCCCATCTATCCTAAGAGTGAAATGTAGAAAGTCAATATTTTTATTACGTTTAATATTATTTACACCTTATTAGTAGAATTATATATTTCCAACTAGATTTCCTTGAGCTATTTTATCTTTTGATAAAGCCAAATGATGTTACCTGCCATTCAAATGATTTTTCTTGAATCATGTTTATTTATATGGAATTTATAAATAAAATTCATCAATTTTAAGTGTGCACGATTATGTACAGTTGTGTAATCAGCACAATTATATAGAGTTCTGTAGTTGACATCACCCCTACCCTTACCCCAGCCCTGAAAACTACTGATCTGTTTTTTATAGTTATTTTTTGTAGTTATAGACATACAGTTTATTGTCCTGTATGTCTCTTTTTATTGTTTACTGTTTTTTGAACTGATTTCATTATTATCGAGTTCACTAATCTTATCTTTTGCAGTATCATGTCTGTTATTAATACTATACAGTCTATTATTGATATCTCTTACTACATTTTTTTAACCTCTACAAGGATGTCTGTAATCAAATATGCATGCATTTTTTGAAAAACTATTCAGGGTCAAATCCTGTTGCTAATTTTTTTTTTTTTAACTTGAGAAAGCTACTTAACTATTCAGTGCCTTGGGCCCTTTTATCTGAAAAATTCGTAAATAATTGCATTTAATTGATAAGATTAAATGTGATTATTTATATATAACACTAAAAGCAAAAAGTAAAGTCCCAAATGAGTACTAACTTATTTTTATTATTATTTATTAGTCTTGATTTACTAAAATGTGCATTCTTGAATAATAAAATATACTCATTATTTCTAAATCTCTCTAAAGAGGATTCCTTTCCTAAGAAAAGGCCCCCTTACTTCATGCTTAATTCTTCTTCCCTCCAAAGTAAGTTCAAATGTAATTCTCTTAAAGTTGTTTCAGTAGTCCCCTGCCCAGACTCATCCGTCCCCTTACCCCCAAATCATGTACAACATACCTTCTCTATGGTTAACTGTATGACTTCTTCCCTTCGTGTTCATATGGTATTTCTGTTTTATTTCAGTTTTTAGTTTAAACATTAATAGGGTTTGGGATGTAGCTTAGTGATAGAGTACTTGCTTAGGATGCTTGAAGCCCTGGGTTCCATCCTAAGAACCGCAAAATACAAATAAACAAACAAACAAACAAGCTTTAATAATTTATTTATGACTTTCTTTCCTTTGAGTTCCTGAAGAGGACAATTTTTCAACTCATTTTTTTGTATTTTCAGCACTAAACACAGTACCCATCATGTAGCTTCTTAACATTGAAGGACAAGATAGAAAACATTAAAAAAGTTCTAGAAAACATGATTAACTTTTCTATGCTTTTTTAAATAGTAACTTTAGTAGGCTACATCTGCTTAACACATTTGTTAATGACAAAATTATAGAACATGAAGAGTTTGTCCCAATCACTGCCTGACACCACATGAAACATGTTCTGACTGCCTCTCTCCCAGAAGGCTTCAAGCCTGTTGGCCTGATACATTTTACTGTTTCATTATTTATTAAGATGCTATTAAATAGGAAGCTGGGATTTGGCAATGCTTTGCAATGCTGCATTTTTATTGGAAATCTTTGGCTGTATTTCGTTTCCTTGGTGTAAGTTGTTATATGATCTCAGCATGCTTGTTCAGATCAGAGCACTTTTCCATTTTTGTGGTTGTTCTGAAGTTGGCCTGTGGCCAGATTTATAAGCATTATCTACAAGCAATGTGAAATTGCTAGATAGCATTACCAATGATGAGGTACAGAAACACTGGGCAGGAGCCTGTTTGATCTGGCAGTAAGACGATAACAACATCCCAACTTTGACTCCATTCCAAATCATTACCTTATATTTGCTTTGTATAGTAAACAGTTGGTTTCAAAATATGCAAAAACTTACATGCATTATCATGGAGGTTGCTCACTTTATAAAAATTGCACCTAGAAACTGCAAAACTTTCATTTTGACTTTGGACTTACAAAACAGGAAAAATATGACAAAACTAAATAATATAAATTACTTTTTTAAAATAAAAGAGAATGAGTGGCACTCCTCCAAATTAGATGTTCTTGTGTAAATTAGACATCACATATGCTAATCAATAAGTGCTTGCATTGTAACAATGTACTTAATCCTTTAGTAAACACCAACAATATAAACATAGGGATCTGGTGGTCACACATTTGTAAATCACTAACCTGGAGAATTGCTTGTGGCAGCAGTTTCCTAATTTGAATTTTGGACATTTGCAATTTTAAAGTTGTTTTGGACATTTATTTTTAGTTTCTTTAAATCCTTTAACCCATGTTTATTCCAATATAGGGATGAAATTTTCACATCCAAATAGAAGACAGCATTCTATACTAGTGTTTTAACAAGCACAAACATCTCTTGTTTGTGAAAAACCTATGAAAGAGTTCAGAATGCCCAAGGATTTGTGGCTCATTATGTATAGCAAGATACATGAAGGAGAGTTATGAAAAGGTGGGTAAGAGACAGCTCTTGAGAATCTACTAGGTCCTGGTGAAACTTTGGAGTTCATCCAAAGTATACTGAAAAGACATTGAATATTATCAATAGAGGAAGAAGATCAGAGGAAATGACATAATTAGATATGATATATATATATATATATATATATATATATATATATATATATATATATATTTAGGTATAATTGACATGTACTAATAAAAACATAATAAAAATCTCATCCTGAGTATTGTTTGGAAATTAGTTTGGAAGGAAATAAAAGGATAAGCATGGGAACCAATAAGGGGGTTATTATAGTAGTTCAAATGCATTTGAATTTAGGAGGAAGATTTGGAGAGAAGTGTATATAACTGTGATCCATTTATACACATAATAAAGGGGTTTTGGTACAGGCTGACCCTGAAGGATGAAAGAGTAGAAAAAATCAGAATGAGAGCCAGATCTCTGGTGTAAGGAAATATAAAAATGCTTACATATTTTAAATAAAATTGGGAAAAACCTGTGGCAAGAGGAATTGGCTGGAAATAAAAGGGGAAAGTTTTTTTTTGTGAAATATGAATTCATTCCTCACCCACCCAGGACCTAGTAACCACCATTGTGCCATCTGTTTTTTTTTTTTTTTTTTCCTGTTTGATTGTTTTGGAGTCCACAGGTAAGTGAGTTCTTAGAGTACTTGTCTTTCTGTTCCTGGCTTATTTTACTTAGCATAGTATCCTCCAGGTTCACTCATGTTGTCATAAATGATAGAATTTTCTTCCTTTAAAAGACTGAATAGTACTCCCTTGTGTTTGTTGCTCAAACAAAATCTCCTTCATCTTTTGAGGGACAATTAGATTGATCATAGACTAGAAATTTAAAAATAGGGCAGTGATGGAATAAAGTCTATTAAGCTAGCAATGTTGCCTAAGTAGCTGATCTTATGAAGTTGATGATCCTACTGAGTAACCTGTGTGTACCCCAAGCCTTGAGGAAAACTTACAAGGATACTGAGCACCTAAAGTAAAGACTACAAACCTTTTAAGTCTTTGTATAATTTATTTTTTAATTGAACTCAGGGAACTAATTTAAATGACAAAAATGATTTGTGCATAAAACATGAAATATATAGAGTTGAATAAGCAGCAAATGCCAGAAATGGTAGTAAAAGGTGATGAACTATTCTCTTTTTGAGAATTATCATGTTGGATTTAAATTGAACTTTAAAACTGTGATAATATATATATATATATATATATATATATATATATTAAATTTGATTAATCTTTGCCTTCCCAAATGGTTTCAAGATAGATGGATATGCAGTCAAGGAATGAAAATTAGATAGATTTGCATTGTATATTTTAAACTTAAGTCTTAAATCATATTTTTCTATTGCTTCAGATGGTCAGAAAGAAAGAAATGGAGAATAGAGAGTGCATAGTCTTCACTCAGTATTTATTTACTTATCTTCCCTCCACTGTGGCAATAATCAGTAAGCATTTGTGCTCAATTTTTTTTTATAAAAGTCCATCAATTTTATTTTCCTTCTTTGGATGTAGTGTGCAAAGACATAAGCATATGAAGAGACTTCTTTCTCTTTGAAGCTGACTGGTTGATACAATTTAGGTATCTGTAAAGATGTGAAATGATATTTTTGGAAAGGTGTATTATGTGAGGAAAGGCAAAACCTTGGCCTGGCAAAGCCCAGGGCCATTCTAAGGAGAGAATGGAGAGTTATCTGTGACCTTTCACTATATGTATGTACATGGCAAAATACTGTAGCAATAAAAGATGCACATTTCTTGCCCTAATATGTCTTAGGAATTTATTTGGAAGTCAAAGAAAGTGAAAGATGCTTATTGAAGTGATTTTACTTAAGACATATCCATATGGTCTTAGAATGCATGGTGCTTTAGACAAAGTCAAGTACAGAAATAGAAGATAATAGCATTAGTTATAGTATGAGAAAGATGATGTTTACCTGAAGATATTTTTAAAAAGAACAATATGTGGAAATGTGTTGGTTGAAATAGAAAATCAGAAATTAATCTTCCTTGATCTAATATTAAAAATTTAAGTAGCATTTATCAAAGGCTTTCTATGGATAGTTCTATATAGAGCATGTATTATTTCATTTAATCCATTTGAGGGTTGATGATTATTTTTTATTTCTATTTGTCAGATATAAAAATCTAAGGTACAGCAAAGTTAAATAACTTTCTCAAGGTTGAATAATTAGTTAATGGTAGATCTGGGATTCTCAGTCAGGCAGTTTTGAATAAAGAAAAGACAAAGCTTAGAGAGATATAAGAAAGGTGGCAAGTTATCACAGAAGAGTGAGAAGCTTCAGTGAAATTTGTAGTAAAATTTTTATTAGACATCCTTTCCTCACCTCATTGTCAATGTGAATTGCCAATGTTAGAATCCTAAATCTCTGTGGTACAAGGTAAAGTTCTAGTAAATATATGAATGAATAATATGCACTTTTAGTTTATTTGGCTTCTTAGAATAAAGTCTTTTGGTATGTAATGTAAAAATAGAAATTGGTAGATGGTAAATTTTAGAAATCCTTGTTATAAGAGTTTATCATGTTTTTAACAATATGTATTAGAATCTTATATGACATTTATCATTTAGTGGGCATTGAGAATATAGAATGATAAATGTCCCAAAGCAGTGGTAAAACAACACTAAAAGAATTATCTAACATCTACTTTCCTAGTCATATAGCCAACAACACAGAACTAAAACCTTTTTGTCTGTAACCTTGAACTAATTCATAGTAGTATTTTATGAAAGTGGTGTACAATGGTGATAACTATTGTTTCAACTTTGGATGAGAAGACTGAAGCACAAATTGTCTATTAGCCTAAAGCTTAAGTATCCTGTAGGAAGAGGAAAACAATTGAAGCCAGTGAATTGACTTCCATTTGGGATGGGTGCCCAATGTTCTGATTAAACTTGCTCATAGTAGCTTCCAAATCTCTGGGGCCATATGTTCACCTGACCTTTGGGAAATAGAGCAACAAAAAGTAGGACAGCTTTATATAAAACCACCCCAGTGTTCAGCTCAGCAAAATGTTCTCCAGAATATTCAACCAGAACAAGTCATAGCAAAAATTTCACAAAAATTGAAGCCTAATGGAAGGCTTCAATGGGAGATGGTCAGAATATTTATTTTATGATGTTGGGAATACTGTATAACTCATTCCAATCAACCCATTGGCTGGGCAGGGCTGGATTGTGATCACAGATAATAGAAAAAAATAGCTAAGATTTGGTGAATTGAAGGCACATAAGCCTGAAGATAAGCCTAAATAGATAGTTGCTATGGTTTAGATTAGGTGTCCCTCAAAAGCTCAGGTGTGAGACAATGCAAGAAGGTTTACAGGTAGAATGATTAGGTTATGAGAGCCCTAACCCAGTTAGTGAATTAATCCCAGATAAGTGAGTGGTAACTAAAGGCAGGTAGGTCATTAGGAACATGCCTTTGGGGTATATATTTTGTCACTGGTGAGTGGAGTTGCTCTCTCTCTGCTTCCTGCTTCCCTCCACTACACTCTTCCACCAAGATGTTCTGCTTTACCTGAAGCCCTGTGGTAGGAAGCCGGCTACATATGGACTGAAACTATGAGCCCCCAAATAAACTTTTCCTCCTAAAATTGTTCTTGCTAGGTGTTTCAGTCAGCAAAAAAATACTGTCTAAAACATAAGTAGAATGAGGAACCAAGAGAAGCCATTCCATTCAGGTCAATTATGATATCTGAGGCTGTGCTGGGGAGGTAAGTAGAATTTGAAGAAGAGTATATTTGCAGAGGAGTGTATGGAACATTTCTTTCTCAGGGATTGTGCCTTGATTCTTAAGATGGTAAATTATTTGTAGAGCACTATTTTACTGCTCTATAAGAAATGAATGAATTTGGTGTAATTCCTGCTGTTAAACAAAACTTAAAGGGTTTATAAGTTAGTGGTGGATATTGACTTATAGGCAAATAATTATGCTGTAGTTATGCATCGAATAATAATTTTGGTCAACAATAGAATGCCTATATGATGGTGATCCCATAAGATTGTAGTGGATCTGAAAAATTCCTACTGCCTAGTCAACATATAGCTGAAGAAAAGGCAAGGGGAAAGGAAACTTGAGCAGCAGAAAAAGAAGTCCCAAGAACATTTACAGTGAAGGGTTTAGCAAAATATTTGGTAAATTCAATAAACTTCTTAAAATGTTTGAAAACACGGACCATACTCTGATTATAAGTTAACGTATAAAACAAGCAAACCACTATGAATAAGTATATGAAAAGAGGACAGCCACAACAAGGTCCCTCAGAAGGCATTCCAGGAGAAGGTGCTGTCATCCTACCAGATGACAGCTCCATAGGTGCTATTGCCCCTAAAGATCTTCCGGTGGGACAAGATGTAGACGTGGTACTGTTGCTGTGTAGTCCTAGATTAATGCATATGTTTGTGTCTTATTTTAACAACAACAACAAACAACAACAAAAAACCTTAAATGAAAGAGAATAGAAAAATTAAGAATGCAATTGAGTCTTATAAGGATACAGGGAGAAAATATTTTTGTATAGCTATGTAGTGTGTTTGAAGTTAGGCATTATTAGAAATAGTCAAAATTAAAATAAGTAAGTAACAGTTCATAAAGTAAAAAGTTAATGTTAATTTATTATTGAAGAAGAAAGAAAATAAAGATAGTATGGTCTAAGTGTCCAGTGTTTTTAAAGTCTACACTGAGGACTAGTAGCATCTTAGACTGCAACATTCACTCACTGATCACTCACTGACACACCCACAGCAACTTCCAGTCCTGTAAGTTCATTTATGACAAGTGATCTACACCAATGTACTGTTTTTTGAAATTAGTGATATTCTATTTTATTATAATTACCATCACCTATTAATTGTGCAGATCAGTGGGATTCAATGTGATATTTCCACTTATGCCTCAGTAATAATTTCATTGTGTACTTATAACATATTTTCTTTATCCATTTCTCAACTGACAGACACTTAGTTTGGTTTTATATATTACTATTGTGAATAATACTACAGTACACACAGGCATCCTGATATTTCTGTGCTATGCTGACTTTAATTCCTTCAGGTACATACCACAGAATACTATAGAATACTATAGCTGAATCATTTTGTAGCTCTATTTTAAACTTTTGAGAAGCATTCATACAGATTTCCACAGTGGCTATACTAACTTACATCATCACCAGCAGTGTATAGGTTTCCTTTTTCTCCTCATCCTTATTAGCATCTATTATTATTATTATTATCATCATCATCATCATCATCATCATCATCTTTTTTATTATGATTATTCTAACTGGAATGAGTTGGGATCTTGTTATATTATTGATGTGCATTTCCATGACAGCTAGAATTACTGAGCATTTTTTATGTATATATTGACCATTTGTATTTATTCTTTTGAATATTGTCTGTCCAGATCATTTGTCCATTTTTAAATTGGATTGACTTTATGTATTATGTTTTTTGAGGTTTTAATATATTCTGGATATTAATCCTTTGTTGGGTGAGTAGCTGGTAAAGAGTTTCTCTGATGCTGTAGGTTGTCTCGTCAGTGTGTAATTCTTTGTTTCCTTTGCTGTGAAGAAATTTAATTTTATATAATTGCATTTGTTAATTTTTTCTTTATTTCCTATTATTGTAGTTCTTATCAAGAGATCTTTTCCTGCACAGTATCTTAAAGTTTTTTCTGCATGTTTTCCTCTGGTAGTTTCAGTGCAGCTTACATTAAGGTCTCTAATCCATTTTGATTTGATTTTCCTATGGGGTGAGAGATAGGGGTCAGGTTTCATCTTCTACATGTGAATATTCTTGTTCAGTATAATACTAGAAATTTTAGCCAGATCAACCAGGCAAGAGAAAGAAAAAAAAAGTATATGAATCAGAAAGGAGGAAGTCAAATTATCTCTATTTGTAAATGACATGATTATATACATAGCAGAACCTAAATATCCTACCCAAAGACTATTAGAATTGATAAAATTAATAAAATATTAAGTTTCAGCATCAATATACAAAGACAAGTAACTTTTTTTATATGCAGTAATGAACTCACTGAAAAAGAAATCAGGAAAATAATCTCATTCACAGTAACCACCAAAAATTAAAATACCTAGGAATAAACCTAACTTAGGATGTGAAAGACCTCTATAATAAAAATTGTAAAATGTGAAAGAAAGAAACTGAAGAATGCCGCAACCCGGCTGGGCACAGAATCACAAGCCACTCAAGCGGGAACAAAGCTTTATTTTTAAAAAAGGCCGCCAGTGCCCCGTGTGCGCCCTGCTAGCAAGCTGGTCCACACACGTGTGTGTGTCTACCGGAACCGGGGGCCCGGACCTCCCCCGGAAATTCCCTCCTACTATCCTTCCCCAACCAATGGGAACTCTCCGGGAGTCCTGTAACATGAGTACTGTAACATGAGTCCCATAGCAGGCCGAGGTGAACAGCAGGAGTCCAATTTCCATATGAATGTAAATCTTAACATAATCATATCATCTCAATGGCTAGCTGGCAGTCACCTAAACCAAAGGTGCCATGTATCATAATACTTTTGCTGTGGCTCCTAGCATCTGCCCCCTTCTGTTTAATTAAGCAACAGGCAGTGTGGCTAGGGACCCTGCCTGTTAGGTATGTCCAATTCAACATATGGTTCTTACCCGTCATCAGAAAACTGACCTCTATGCGTCAGCCTCCTGTCTTAGGTTGATACCACTGCAACCGAATCATACCCATCACTGACTACCGGTCCAGTATATAGCCATACCTGTGGAATAGGCCTATGCACCAGTGGGGTGGTGAGGTTCTTTGCCTCACCTCTGTTGGCCCCCAAATTTGGCCTTGGTGTCTATCAATATGTCCATTTCCTCCCAAAGTAAATCAAGTCCTTGATTGAGCATTACTTGTTGAGTTATATTGATTGATGCATCAGTTTATACAGTTTACTGTGATAGCTATCATAGAAGCTGTAGTTTGGTTTTATCTTAGTCTTCACCGGCACTGGGATGGAGATGGGAATTCTGGCCATGATGCTAAAGAGACATTATCCTGAACAGAATTATTAAATATAATGAAAAGGAAAGGTGAAAGTAAACCAATAGATCTGTTAACCACCTTTAAAAACAAATTTTTAACAGCTGTTTACCTAATTTAAATTAAACCATTTAAATCACATGAATAAAAAAAAAATTTTGGATCCATTTATACATGAGCGCTCCTCATAAATGAAATATGGACATACACACATACAGACATACAACACAAAACAGTGCATACATAACATACAACACATAAGACAATAGTAAATAAAGGCCCTGTAGCTATACCTAGGTGAAATTTCCATTGGAATGTTTAAAAACTACACAGTCAAAAAATAAAACTGATCAGAAAAACATTAACCTAGGTTTGTATGAGCTCAAAAAAATAAAATAGAACTTTATGATGTGGGAAAAATGCAATAATAAAATAGATATTGAAAAAGGCACAGTGGTAAATCACTGTCGCAGATGTAAGAATAGCCAAGCTGGAACTCTGGATATCAGCTGTTATGGATTTGAGTCAAATCATCTTCTTTTTCTGTAGAAATTGTTTTAGTTAATCTCTCTGGAATCCAAATTGGTTGCTGTTCTTCCTGTGGAAAAACACAGACAGAGCCCTGACTCCAGACTATTACTGGGTCCGGACCTTTCCATTGTCCTGTTAGAATATCTTTCCAAAGTACCTTAGGCTTATGTACATTTTTCGGATACATATGTCTTTCTGCAGCACTAAGTCCTGATGAATCCAAATTTAGAAATTTTAGAGTAAAAAGGGTTATTTTAAGTTTATCTTTGGGGGATATATACCCCTTTCCAATTCCCTCCTTTTGTTTTAATAAGTACATTTTAATAGTTTGATGAGCTCTTTCAACTATGCCTTGTCCCTGTGGATTGTATGGGATTCCTGTTATATGAGTAATGCCAAATGATGAGCAAAATTGTTTAAAAGACTTGGAGATGTAACCAGGACCGTTATCGGTTTTTAACTGTTTAGGAACACCCACAGTGGCAAAATTTTGTAAGCAATGAGCTATAACATCTTTAGTTTTTTCTCCGGGATGAAGGGAGCCCATCAAAAATCCAGAAGAAGTATCAACTGTAACATGTAAATATTTTAATTTTCCAAATTCTGGCAAGTGTGTGACGTCCATCTGCCAAATATGGTTAGGTATCAGTCCTCTAGGATTGACTCCAAGATTAACTTGTGGCAAAAATGTCACACAATTTTGACATTGTTTTATTATATGTCTGGCTTGTTCTTTAGTTATTTTAAAACGTTTTTGTAAAGTATTAGCATTGACATGGAACCTTTTATGAAAATTTATAGCTTCTTCTATTGTGGAGAAAATATGTATGTCATGTGTAGATTTATCTGCTAGTTCATTACCCAAACTAAGGGCTCCAGGCAATCCTGTATGTGCTCTGATATGTCCTATAAAGAATGGATCCTTTCTATCCCAGATTAGACTTTGTATAGCAGAAAACAAAGAGAAAACAGTAGAGGAAGGAGAAATCCTACCAGCATCTTCAAGAGATACGATAGCATTAACTACATACTGACTATCAGAAAATAAATTAAATGTAGAATCTTTGAACATCATAAAAGCTTGCAATACTGCATTGAGCTCTACCTTTTGAGCTGATTGTTTGGGTACTAAAAATGTAAAAGTTTGATCAGGAGTAACTACTGCTGCTGTACCATTGTTTGACCCATCAGTGAATATATTTGGAGCATTCATGATAGGGGTTTTTCTTGTCATTTTTGGAAAAACTACAGGATGCTTAGACCAAAAAGACAACAAAGGATTAGATGGCAAGTGATTATCAAATGAAACACTAGATTTACACATGATTATTGCCCAAGTATTTAACTCATTAGCTAACTCATCAATTTGATCCATAGTATATGGCGTAATAATTTTATTGGGAGAAATTCCAAACACTCCCTTTGCTGCTTTTATTCCTTTGAGTATTAATTGCCCTACAGCCTCAGGATATCTAGTAAGAATAGTATTAGGAGAATAAGATAAATGTATCCACAATAATGGACCTTCTTGCCAAAATACTCCTGTATCAGGAGTATTTGTTGGTAGTACAATAAATAATAAAGGCAAACTTATATCAATTCTATCCAAATGCATATTTTCCTATATGTCTCAATGATTTTTAATGCCTTTCTTGCTTCAGGTGTTAACATGCGGGGTGAATTTGGATCTGATGGACCTTTTAGAATATCAAATAAAGGTCCCAACTCTCCTGTTGGTATGCCTAGATAAGGCCTTATCCAATTTATATCTCCCAATAACTTTTGAAAGTCATTAAGTGATTTGAGTTGATCTACTCGTATTTGAATTTTTGGTGGACGGACCGTGGTTGAGGATAATAGAACTCCTAAATAATTAATTGGAAGATTTAATTGTACTTTATCTATTGTTATCTCTAGATTATAATTTTTTAATAAGTTTATAAGTGTGGCATAACATTCTAGCAATGTGTTTTTAGCTTTGTGTGCTAATAATACATCATCCATATAGTGAAATATCTGTAGTTCAGGATTTTGATTTCTAAGTGGCTGGATTGCTTTATTAACATAAATTTGACACATAGTTGGGCTGTTAGCCATCCCTTGAGGGAGTACTTTCCATTCATATCTCTGATCAGGACCTTCATGATTCAGTGCAGGGATAGTAAATGCAAAATGTGGACTATCCTCGGGATGAATTGGAATTGAAAAGAAACAATCTTTAATATCTATAGCTAAAACATGCCAGGTTTTTGGTAGAGCAGACAATTGGGGAATCCCTGATTGAGCAGGTCCCATAATAACCATCTCATTATTAATGGCTGTTAAATCTTGTAATAATCTCCATTTACCAGCTTTCTTTTTAATGACAAAAATGGGAGTATTATGGGGAGATACGGAAGGTTGTATATGTCCTTCCGGTAATTGCTGTTTGACCAGGTCATGGGCTACTTGTATCTTTTCTTTAGTTAGGGGCCACTGAGGAACCCACACTGGTCTTTCTGATTTCCAAGTAATTTTGATTGTCTCAGTGGCCCTTTTTGAAAACCCAATCCATGTTTATTTATTTCTTGATCTATTTGAATTGGTGCTGTCATACTTTGTTCTTGTTCTCTTAATCTTTTTTCTTTCCTAAAGCCTTGTCTAGCCCTGGTAGTGGGTGCGTTAGGATTGATGTTATTTGTTAATGTCAATCCTAATTGATCTAGGACATCTCGTCCCCATAAATTTATGGGAAGATGGTCCAATACATAGGGCTGTATAGTTCCTTCACATCCTTCAGGATCCCTCCAATCTAATACCATAGCACTTCTATGGGGATTTGTTGCCTCTCCTAGGTCTCAAAGCGTTTGAGTGGCTTGTTGTAATCGCCAATGCTTTGGCCATTCTTGACGAGATTTGATACTGAGGTCAGCACCTGTGTCCAGCAGCCCATTAAAGTCATGTCCTTGAATACTTAATTTTAGCATTGGGCGAGAATCTAAATTTAAAGACAGCATAGCCCAATCTACACCTGTGGAGCCTAATCCCTTGGAACCTCTTTCTACATTACAACTGGAAAATTTATCATGTAGGCTGGGTATTATTAATAACTGTGCTATTCTATCTCCTGATGAAATTACTGATATGCCTCTTGGAGAACTAGCTATAATTTTTATTTCACCCTCATAATCGGGATCAATTACCCCAGGACTTATCATAAGTCCTTTTAGTGTAGAAGAACTGTGTCCCAATAATAAGCCTACTGTTCCCTGGGGAAGAGGTCCTTTTACTCCTGTGGGAATGATTTGAACTCCCATCTCTGGAGTTAATACTGCTCTGGCAGAGGCACAGATGTCCAACCTTGCGCTCCCTCTAGTTTGTCTGATGAGGGATTTAATGGATAATGCGTCCTGGGCACTACCTTGATGGTGCTGCTGGGTTCCTCCATTGCCCCGTATATTTGTGGTTTTGGGCAATGGGGCACTGGGCCCTCTAATCCGTTTTTTGGCAATGGAGCCTGATACCTTTCTCCATGATATCGTGGGTAAGCACTTGGTCCTTGTCCATTTTTTGATAATGGAATACCCTCTATGGTGGTTTGAGAACGGCATTCATTAGCCCAATGTCTCCCTCTATGGCATCGTGGGCAAATACCTGGGATTCTATTCCTTTGATACCTAGCTTTGTTAAACCCTCCTCCTATGGGGCAATTCCTTTTAAAATGTCCTGTTTGGTTACAATTATAGCATGTTTTTGGCCTGGCATCTAAAGCCTGTTGTACTGCTGCTAAGACTTGCCCTTGTTCGTTAATGTCTCTACATAATTTAATATATGTCTTTAAATCTTCATGTTTCCATGGTCTAATAACCTCTCTGCAGCAACGATTTGCTTGGTCATAAGCCAGTTGTTTTATAAATGGCATTGCCTGTTCTGTATTTCCAAATATCCTAGAGGCTGTCTGAATAAGCCTATCTACAAATTCAGCATAAGGTTCATTAGTTCCTTGTATTACCTTAGATAACTGACCTTGTAAATCTCCTTGTCCCTGTAAAGTTTTCCATGCCCTAATTGCATCTACAGCAATTTGTGCGTATACGCCAGGGTCATATTCAATCTGTTGTCTCTGACCCTCATAAGGTCCCTTTCCTAATAACATTTCCAGATTTCTTTGAGGGTAACCAGCTGCTGCATTTCGCCTAGCTGTCTCCATGCAAAATTCCTCATTGGCAACTTTCCATAATAAATATTGTCCTCCATTTATCACAGACCGACATACGTTAGCCCAATCTGCTGGTGTCAAGTCCAAGTTGGTAATAGATTCGACCATACTTATTGTAAAGGGTGCCTGCGGACCGTAGGTTGTTACAGCTTCCTTTAATTGCTTTATTATTTTGAAATCTAAAGCAAGGTAAACTCGTTGCCCTTCTGCCCACTCAAGTGCAGGGCATGCTAACTTTTGGGGTCCTGCCTCAGGATTCCGTCCATCAACTATGGAAGTTGAGGGTCGCTCAACTGCAGGTGGAGCTGTTGGTTGAATTACGCCCTCTGGTGATAGAACGGAGTTAGTAGGAGCCTCCCTATCTGATGGCTGTTTTTCCCCTGAGCTTGCTTTCTTCAAATCTTCCTCTGTCTGACTAGCTTGAGAGACCTTCTCTTTTGCTTGACCTAATATGTTTTCTACCATAGCCTGGACCTCTAACAATTTACTTAACAGTCTTTTGGTTTGTTTTTTACTAGATTCTAATCTACTATAAAGGTAACGTAACCCAATAAGATAGGATAGAAGAAAGCCAAAACAGAATGAAACAAAAACGGAGAAGATAATGGTTATATCAATTTTCTCTTTCTCAGGGCAGAATAACTTCAAACCTTGAGCAAACCATTTTTCCCAGTTCGCCTGAGAGAATTCTAAGGCTAGGGAGCTTGAAATAAAAACAAAATAAATCAAAACAAGAATACCCATTCTGTCGCCTTCCCTCAGGGGCGAGCGATATTACTCACCTCTAAGCTTCGGGCGTTCCCCGTCCGGGCCACCACTTGCTGCAACCCGGCTGGGCACAGAATCACAAGCCACTCAAGCAGGAACAAAGCTTTATTTTTAAAAAGGCCGCCAGTGCCCCGTGTGCACCCTGCTAGCAAGCTGGTCCACACACTTGTGTGTGTCTACCGGAACCGGGGGCCCGGACCTCCCCCGGAAATTCCCTCCTACTATCCTTCCCCAACCAATGGGAACTCTCCGGGAGTCCCGTAACATGAGTCCCGTAACATGAGTCCTGTAGCAGGCTGAGGTGAACAGCAGGAGTCCAATTTCCATATGAATGTAAATCTTAACATAACCATATCATCTCAATGGCTAGCTGGCAGTCACCTAAACCAAAGGTGCCATGTATCATAATACTTTTGCTGTGGCGCCTAGCAGAAGAAGACATTAAAAAGTGCAAATACCTCCCATGTTTGTAGATTGGGAGAATTAATATTGTTAAGATGTTCATACTACCCATAACAATCTGTAAACTCATTGCAATCCTCCTCAGAACGCCTATGACATTCTTCACAGTGCTAACAAAAGCAATCCTAAAATTCATATGGAAGCACGAATGACTCTGAATAGCCAAAGCAATCTTGAGCAAAAAAAGAGGAAAGCTGGAGGCATCACAATACCTGCTTTTCAGAGCCATGGTAACAAAAGCAACATGGTATTGACATATATACCATTTTTATCTTTTATAACTATATATTTACTTTTCTACATTTTGCTATGTTTAGAAACACAAAAGCTTACCATTGTTTTGTAGTTGCATATAGTATTCTGCATGGTTACATGCTGTGCAAGTTCTCAGCCTAGAGCAAAAGGTATACTATGTAGCCTAGGTGTGAGGTGTGCTACATCTTCTAGGTTTGTGTAAGTATACTCTATGATATTCAAACAATGCATAAATTGTCTAACCATTTATTTCTCTGAAGATATCTCTGTCATTAAATTAGTGACTGTATACTGTGGTAGAAGATCAGTGTTGTGCAGAAGTTTCAAGAGGATGGGCTTCACCTTCATTAGGTTCTCATTCCTGCTGTTCCTGGCAGTGATGCCCTGAAGAAATGATTCAGTTATATAACTCACATTTCCATTTCCACACAAGGAATATTTCAAATTACTACCAATGTTACTGAGAAGTACTGTTGTTATAAATCAGTATACTGAAGATCATCAAATACCCTACTTTTTTATTAGGGACAATCTTGTAGTTAATTTCAAAGATAGAAATAAACAATGTGGAAGGCCAATGGAATTTACAATGTGTTTAAAACTATGGGAGAGTGAAATCACATAAATGAGATATTAATCATATGGCTAAACCCTTTTCTTGGAGAACTAAACCTTTCAGTTAAATAATAGTATTATATTATTTTGTTTTAGAGTTTGATAAATGAGTAAATTATCATTGCTATGTTTTTATGATATTTTTTCAATCTATAAATTCTTGTAAATAACTAGAAAAATAGCAATCATGATGTTTATTTAAACATTTGATTATCACAAAGTTAAAGTACTTGAAAATTATAATTATTTTATTTTAATATCTCATATGTATTTATAATTGTGTGCTACTATGCACCTTTTCATTTTAGTAATTTTAAAGAAAAAAATTTTTAGCACAAAAGGTGCTTTGTTGAAAATAAAATATTAGTGAATGTAAGGAATGTTTAATCCTATTGAAAAATAATACATTTTGTAACTTACTTGATTCTTACTAAAATGGAATAGGACAAGATACTTTGATAACAAAATATTCATTTTACATATAATTCACTAAAAATTACATGTGTGGATAAAGTGGAGTTCATCCTTAACTGTGAGTAATCGGATTTTATAACTTGTTTCCAGGCTTCTAGATTCATACAAGTGTTTCCCTAGTGCAGTAAGCCTGGGTGGGTCTAGAGAAAATGTAAAACTGTTCCTAGTAACATTTCTACTAAATAAAGAATGTTTATAATATAATATCCTTTGTTATCATTGTAGTCTGTGAATAATACAGTCCTTACACTTTTTTTTTTTTTAATTTTAGAAAGGAAAGTTAAGCAGAAAACTCATGATAGCAATAATAGCAAAAAGTCCATGTGGTCTGAGTGCAGCCTCATCACCCAGGCCTGTTAGCTAAATTAAATGTTCTCCTGGAGGCGAGAAGAAGAAAACTAATGATCATGATTGTATGTTTTCTTTTTAATTTTTATTGATTCTTTTTAGTAATATATAACATTAGGAGACTTTTTGACATAATCACAAAAGCATGGAATCATGATTGTTTTTTGTTTTTTGCACATCTCTAATAATTTTCTCCACTCATTAAAACATTAAACCTTGCAAATGTCTACTTTATTAGAAAACATACCATGAAATCAGACATGATATAGTCTGGAGAAGCATTTATTTGTTTAGGAACGTTTAGTCCAATCTTTTTTTTATGAATTAAGAAATTCAGAAAGTGATACATTTATGATTAATTCATTTTATAGTTTTTACCAAGCATGTGAAGTCAATTTATAATGCACAGAAAATTGTCTAGATAACTCAAAACACCTAAATGTTACACTGTGTTTCACTGTACATTTTAAAATGCTCTATTTAGGAACTATAGTTGTTTGTTACAAATTTATTATTTATTAGTCCTAGCCCCAAAATTCATTCAAAGTTAGAAAAAATGGAATGACAAATTTAGTAATTTTTAGATGGGAAGATCATAAGTTTGAGGCCAGCTTCAGCTTAGCAAGAACCTAAGCAACTTAGTGAAACCCTGTCTTAAAATAAAAAGGGGTGATTATGTAGTTCAGTGGTAAAGTAAAACTGGATTCAATCCCTACTACCCTCTCAAAAAAAATTTTACATTAGAATAATCCTGTGAAATTCTTAATTATCAAAGCTTTTTGGACTAGTCTAAACCTAAAAATGAAAGGTATTTCTATTTATAATTCATTATTAAAATGCAAATAATTGCTTATTTTAAATAGAGAAAGCTTTAAAAGATTATGTCTGATATATATGCAAAATTGTTGTTTTATTGGAGGTAGTAGGTTATTATCAACCAAATTTACATTTAAGTTGAAGATTAAATTTAAAAGGTGATGTTTTAAATCTATTTTCTAATTAATCCATCACAAATTTTACTGATTGAAATAAAAGAATTCCCAAATTTTACCAGTAGCTTCTTTTTACTAGCATTTTAGATATTGCAAATTAATGATAACCATTGGTGAGTACAAGTGCTGAACATACCAGAAGATGGATTTTGTGTGCTGCTGCAGTCTGGCTGCAGCAAAATAACCGGGAGGTGACGAGCAACTTGTGTAGATTGATACAGCAGGAGTGAGAGCCGTTTATTGTAGGACAGGAGTGGTATATATACATTCCACACAGCTTATCTTAATTAACATAAACTAGATACAGCAGTCAACCAATAAGAAATCTCCACACTTAATGGCTCCCTGGCGCCACCTCACAAACCACTCCCCCTGGCAAAATACCAGGCACCATCCTGACTTGTTTACAGACTCTAACATTTCCCCCTTTTGTTTAATTTAAATAACTTCCATAGTGGTTTTTACACAGACAGCATGAATAATCTGCTACAAGCAGAAGGGGAGGATACAAAATGCCACAATACCAAGCCAATTGATGGCTCCATGCAAGAAGCCCTTGGAAAAATTATACCAGCAATGATACCATTTGTAAAGATACCGAGTTACGATTTGTTGTAGATTACAGTTTGTTGTCTCAGTCCAGGTAAAGCAGTGTCTCAATAGATTAACTCACAGTCCAGGTAAATCACAGTCCAGGTTAGTTCTGCAGGCAGCTAGCTTGAATCACAATCAAGGTAAGTTCTGCAGGCAGCTAGCTTGATCCGAAGTCTTGTCCGGTTCTCAGCAACACTGGAAATTCTTTCACCTTCGTCTTCACAGGCACTGGCATGAGGGCTGGAACTCCAGCAATGATGTTAATGAAAATCCAGCAGGCACTAAGAAAACAACCTTCTGAACAATTTAGTACATTATCTCAAGGTTTTTTACATTTGAAATAGGCCTTAATGGTGTTCATTACTCATTAGCCACCAGGGGTGGGAGAACCATTGTAGTTTAGTTATTGGCATTGAAAATGACCAAAGATCATATTCTTGCAGATTAGCATTCCTAAAGAGAACTACTAGAAACCTCAGTGATATGTGTTTGAATGAAGTAAAATAAAAATTTAAAAATCTGTAAGTAAAATCATTATTAAGATAGGGAGCTTATGAGGGGGAAAGATCCTAGAAGAAAGGGAAATACAGAGAGGGGAATTCAGTATTCTGCACGAATTTATTTTTCAGGTGATTGCCAATTTTCAAAAAGGCAGGCCAAGCTTACAGTGGTCTTCCAGGACTATAGAGTTCAGAGCACACCAGGGAGTAGCCATGGTAAACACCCAGGCTTTCCAGGGATATCACTGATGGGTACACCTTGGATCTAGGTAATGAGCAGCTTTATAATACAGTCCCCAGTGTCTCTAATTCTTGTGTCAACCCACTCAAATGAATGTGAGCAGACTGGTGGATGTTATACGATGTTATTAGTGTGAGTAAGTTCAACTATATAGACAAAAGGGAGAGATTCTGCAGATATGTTAAGGTTCCAAATCAACTGATTTTAAATTGGTAACAAACACTGTTTTGGGAGATGCTGACCTAATGACATATGCTCTTAAGAGTGACTGGCCTGAAACTCCACATCACCTACAACCACAAGAATGGGATCCTAATTAGAATAAGTTTTACTCCGTGTGTTTATAATATGTTAAAACACACTCTACTGTCACATGTATTTAAAAAGAAAAAACTTTAAAAAAAGAGTGATTGGAACCTTCCTAGAGAGAAATATTCTCCTGTTATCCTAGAAGTAGTAAGGAGCCATGTCAAGAGAGGACCCTGTGGCAAGGAACTGTGGGTGGCTTTGAGATTTTCAGATCAGCCCTCAGCAAACAGCCAAGAACAAAACAGGGATCTCATCCCACTACTGCAAGAAACTGAATTTGCTAATTAGAGCTTTCAAGAGAATCCTAAACTCTAGAAAGGAACATGACCTGGACAACATCTTCAGTTCAACCTTGTAAGACTCTGAGCTCATGGTGTAGCTAGACTGTGCTGAATCACAGAAACTGTGAGAATTCTTAAAGGGAAAATGAAAAATTGATTTAGTGATAGGAATGGTTCCTTTCATTTCTAAACACAATATTTCCATCTTATGTTACTATTATATTCTGGATTTAGTTTCTATAGTTTACTCCATATGAGAGAAACTGTTTTCTTTTTTGAAACTTTAAATGTTTATAGTCCCACTGATATTTTTTAAATTTATTTTTTATTCTAATTTGTTGTATTTGAAAGCAGAATGCATTGCAATTCATATTACACATATAGAGCACATTTTTTTCATATCTCTGGTTGTATATAAAGTATATTCACACCATTTGTGTCTTCATACATGTACTTAGGGTAATGATGTCCATCTCATTCCACCATCTTTTTTATACCCCTTGCCTCCTCCCTTCCCTCCCTCATCTTTGCCCTATCTAGAGTTCTTCTAATCTTCTCATGCTTCCCCTCCCAACCCCACTATGAATCAGCCTCCTTATATCAGAGAAAATATTTGGCTTTGTTTTTTTGGGATTGGCTTACTTCACTTAGTATGATATTCTCCAACTCCATCCATTTACCTGCAAATGCCATAATTTTCTTTTCTCTTAATGCTGAGTAATTTTCCATTTTGTATATATAGCACAGTTTCTTCATACATTCATCTATTGTAGGGCATCTAGGTAGATTCCACAGTTTAGCTATTCTGAACATCAATGTGGCTGTATCCCTGTAGTATGCTGTTTTTAAGTCCTTTGGGTATAGACCAAGGAGTGGGATAGCTGGGTCAAATAGTGGTTCCCTTTCAAGTTTTCCAAGGAATCTCCATATTACTTTCCATATTGGCTGCACCCTTTTGGAGTCCCACCAACAATATTTGAGTGTTTATAGTCCCATTAATATTTTACATAATAAAGAATTATAACATCTTAATGCCCATGTGAAAATGCAAAGGTTTTAGGTACAGCCTCAAAAGTGCCAACCAAAATAAACTTATAGTTAACTACTCGTGGTAGATAGTTACCAGCACACATGATAGAAAATTAGGCCATTGTTTGGCTCAATATATTACATTAAAGATGCATGTGTTCCACTTTGGACAAATACCTGACATTGTGACATAGTATGTTTTAGAAACATGTACCCTTGATTGACAATGAAATAAAATAATTTAACAGTGTAGCTATGAAACCTAAATTTAATAGGTTTCAAATAATTTTACATGGCTCCTCCTCCATTATCCATGGGTAGTTGCTTGGAATTTTCTAAATTGGAAGCTGCATCACACTGAACAAAATAGAGGCTCAGGAATTTTGTTGAATAGATGATGAGAATATTGGATTTTTTTAAATAAAGACAAAGGCAACAGATTAAGTTTTTTAGAATTAATTAGCAATTGGGCAGATTTTAATAGTGCTAGACCCTTAAATGAACAAGTCAAGCCAACAAGGTGATTTGAGTGAATAATACAAAATAACTAGAAAGTTGAATAAGAATAATTTTTATTTTTAAATCATATTCCAAGTCAATAACTGAATACCTAAAGATGTTATTTAGGTGACCATAGTTGAAAAGGAAGAGTAATCATCAGCTAAGGGCAGATTTCCTTTTTTGAGAGGCTGTGTAAGAAGGCAGAATATGCAATTTTTTTTTTTTTAGTTTATATCCAAATTTTATTTACACTTACCTGCCTTTTAAGGTAGACTACTAAAGGAAGGCAAAACATCATTGTTTCCTTGTATCAAAAAATTTAAAAGTTGTTAGTAAAATCCAGAAAATTAGCAATCAATATTTTATCTTTATAGTACATTTTTTTCCTCTTTTTTTTAAATTGATTGTTCAAAACATTACAGAGCTCATGATATATCATTTTTCATACATTTGACTCAATTGGGTTTTGAACTCCCATTTTTACCCCAAATACAGACTACAGAATCACATCTGTTACATACTTACATTTTTACATAATGGCATATTAGTGACTGTTACTGTTGTATTCGGCTACCTTTCCTATCCCCTACTATCCCTCCTCCCCTTCCCTCCCCTCCCATCTTCCCTCTCTACCTCCTCTGCTGTTGTTCAATTCTCTCCCCCTTTTTTTCCCTCCCCCTTGCCCCTCATAACCTCTTATAATTTTGTGTATCAATGAAGGTCTCCTACCATTTCCATATGCTTTTCCTTCTCTCTCCCTTTCTCTCCCCCCATTCGTCTTTGTTTACTGTTAGTCTTTTCCTCATGCTCTTCCTTCCTGTTCTGTTCTTAGTTGCTCTCTTTATATCAAAGAAGACATTTGGCATTTGTTTTTTAGGGCTTGGCTAGCTTCACTTAGCATAATCTGCTCTAATGCCATCCATTTCCCTGCAAATTCCATGGTTTTGTCATTTCTTAGTGCGGCATAATACTCCATTGTGTATAGATGCCACATTTTTTTTTTTATTCATTCATTTATTGACGGGCATCTAGGTTGGTTCCACAGTCTAGCTATTGTGAATTGTGCCACTATAATCATTGATGTGGCCGTATCCCTATAGTGCGCTCTTTTAAGGTCCTCAGGGAATAGTCCGAGAAGGGCGATAGCTGGGTCAAATGGTGGATCCATTCCCAGCTTTCCCAGGAATCTCCATACTGCTTTCCAAATTGGCCTCACCATTTTGCAGTCCCACCAGCAGTGTACAAGTGTACCCTTTTCCCCACATCCTCGCCAACACTTATTGTTGTTTGACTTCATAATGGCTGCCAATCTTACTGGAGTGAGATGGTATCTTAGGGTGGTTTTGATTTGCATTTCTCTGACTGCTAGAGATGGTGAGCATTTTTTCATGTACTTGTTGATTGATTGTATGTCCTCCTCTGAGAAGTGTCTGTTCAGGTCCTTGGCCCATTTGTTGATTGGGTTATTTGTTATCTTACTGTTTAATTTTTTGAGTTCTTTGTACATTCTGGATATTAGGGCTCTATCTGAGGTGTGAGGGGTAAAAATTTGTTCCCAGGATATAGGCTCTCTATTTACCTCTTTTATTGTTTCTCTTGCTGAGAAAAAACTTTTTAGTTTAAGAAAGTCCCATTTGTTTATTCTTGTTATTAACTCTTGGGCTATGGGCGTCCTATTAAGGAATTTGGAGCCGGACCCCACAATATGTAGATGGTAGCCAACTTTTTCTTGTATCAGATGCAGTGTCTCTGATTTGATATCTAGCTCCTTGATCCATTTTGAGTTAACTTTTGTGGATGGCGAGAGAAAGGGATTCAATTTCATTTTGTTGCATATGGATTTCCAATTTTCCCAGCACCATTTGTTGAAGATGCTATCCTTCCTCCATTGCATGTTTTTAGCCCCTTTATCAAATATAAGATAGTTGTAAATTTGTGGATTAGTCTCTGTGTCCTGTATTCTGTACCATTGGTCCACCTGCCTGTTTTGGTACCAGTACCATGCTGTTTTTGTTACTATTGCTTTGTAGTACAGTTTGAATTCTGGTATCGCTATACCTCCAGATTCACACTTCCTGCTTAGAATTGCTTTTGCTATTCTGGGTCTTTTGTTTTTCCATATGAATTTCATGATTTTTTTTAATATATTTCTACAAGAAATGCCATTGGGATTTTGATTGGCATCACATTAAACCTGTAGAGAACTTTGGGTAATATCGCCATTTTGATGATGTTAGTTCTGCCTATCCATGAACAGGATACATTTTTCCATCTTCTGAGATCTTCTTCTATCTCTCTCTTTAGGGTTCTGTAGTTTTCACTGTATAAATCTTTCACCTCTTTTGTTAGGTTGATTCCCAAGTATCTTATTTTCTTTGAGGATATTGTGAATGGAGTGGTTTTCCTTATTTCCATTTCAGAGTTTTTGTTGCTGATATACAGGAATGCCTTTGATTTTTGCGTGTTGATTTTATAACCTGCCACTTTGCTGAATTCATTTATTAACTCTAGCAGCTTCTTTGAAGACCCTTTTGGGTCTGTTAAGTATATTATCATGTCATCCGCAAATAGCAATAATTTAATTTCTTCTTTTCCTATTTTTATGCCTTTAATTTCTTTTGTCTGTCTAATTGCTCTGGGTAGTACTTTGAGAACTAAATTGAATAGAAGTGGTGATAGAGGGCATCCCTGTCTTGTTCAGGATTTTAGAGGGAATGCCTTCAGTTTTTCTCCATTTAGGATGATGCTAGCCTGAGGTTTAGCATATATAGCTTTTACAATGTTGAGGTAAGTTCCTGTTATCCCTAGTTTTTCTAGTGTTTTGAAGATAAAGGGATGCTGCACTTTGTCAAATGCTTTTTCTGCATCTATCGAGATGATCATATGGTTCTTGTCTTTAAGTCTATTGATGTGGTGGATTACATTTATTTATTTCCGTATATTGAACCAGCCTTGCATCCCAGGGATGAATCCTACTTGATCATGGTGCACAAGTTTTTTGATATGTTTTTGTATTTGATTCGCCAGAATTTTATTGAGAATTTTTGCATCCAAGTTCATTAGAGATATTGGTCTGTAGTTTTCTTTCTTTGAAGTGTCTTTGTCTGGTTTTGGGATCAGAGTGATGTTGGCCTCATAGAATGAATTTGGAAGAGCTCCTTCTTTTTCTATTTCTTGAAATAGCTTGAAAAGTATTGGTATTAATTCTTCTTTGAAGGTTCTGTAGAACTCTGCTGTATACCCATCTGGTCCAGGGCTTTTCTTGGTTGGTTGCCTTTTGATGGCTTCTTCTATTTCTTCCTTTGTTAGTGGTCTGTTTAAATTGTGTGTGTCTTCCTTTCTCAATCTGGGCAGATCATATGCCTTAAGAAATTTATCGATATCTTCACTATCTTCTATTTTATTGGAATATAGGGTTTCAAAATACTTTCTAATTATCTTCTGTATTTCTGTAGTGTCTGTTGTGATATTGACTTTTTCATCCCGTATGTTAGTAATTTGAATTCTCTCTCTTCTTCTCTTCGTTAGCATGGCTAAGGGCTTGTCTATCTTATTTATTTTTTCAAAGAACCAACTTTTAGTTTTATCAATTTTTTCAATGGTTTTTTTGTTTCAATTTCGTTGATTTCTGCTCTCATTTTAATTATGTCTTGTCTTCTACTACATTTGCTGTTGTTTTGCTCTTCCTTTTCTAGGTTTTTGGGGTGTACTGTGAGTTCATTTATTTGTTGGGTTGTTTTTTTTTTTTTTGAGGAAAGAACTCCAAGAAATGAATTTCCCTCTTAAAACTGCTTTCATTGTGTCCCATAGATTCCAGTATGTTGTGTCTGTATTATCATTTGACTCTAAGAATTTTTTCATCTCCTCCTTTATGTCTTCTGTAACCCATTGATCATTCAATAACATATTGTTCATTTTCCATGTGATGTAAGATTTTTTCTTCCTTCTTTTATCATTGATTTCCAATTTCATTCCATTATGATCAGATATGGTGCATGGTATTATCTCCACGTCTTTATATTACTAAGAGTTGCCTTATGGCATAATATATGGTCTGTCTTTGAATAGGATCCATGTGCTGCTGAGAAGAACCTGTATCCACTTGATGATGGTTGATATATTCTCTATATGTCGGTTAAGTCTAGGTTATTGATTGTGCTGTTGAGTTCTATAGTTTCTTTATTCAGTTTTTGTCTAGAGGATTTGTCTAATGGCAAGAGCAGTGTGTTGAAGTCACCCATAATTATTGTGTTGTCATCTATTTGACTCTTGAACTTGAGGAGAGTTTGTTTTATGAACGTTGCAGCTCCATTGTTTGGTGCATACAAATTGATAATTGTTATGTCTTGTTGGTGGATGGTTCCTTTTAACAGTATATAGTGTCCTTTTTTATCCTCAGGTTTGAAGTTGATTTTATTCGATATGAGTATGGCCACTCCTGCTTGCTTCTGAGGACCATGTGAGTGGTATGATTTTTCCCAAACTTTTACCTTCAGCCTGTGTATGTCTTTTCCTATCATATGAGTCTCCTGAAGGCAGCATATTATTGGGTTTGTTTTTTTGATCCAGGTTACTAGCCTATGTCTCTTGATTGGTGAGTTTAGGCCATTAACATTTAAGGTTACAATTGAGATATGATTTGTACTTCCAGTCATGCTTCTTTATTTATTTATTTTAGTTTGGCTAGTTTTACTTTTTGGTTATTTTCCTCCCCCTTTACTGAGATACCTCCTGCTGTTAGTTTTGGGCACTATTTTTCAATTCCTCTTCTTGTAGTATTTTGCTCAAAATGCTTTGCAGTGCTGGTTTTCTTGCTGTGAATTCTTTTAGCTTTTGTTTATCGTGAAAGATTTTAATTTCATTGTCAAATCTGAAACTCAATTTTGCTGGATACAGTATTCTTGGTTGGAATCCATTATTTTTCAGCGTTTGAAATACATTGTTCCAGGATCTTCTCTCTTTCAAAGTCTGTGATGAGAAATCAGTCGTTAACCTAATTGGTTTACCCCTGAATGTAATCTGCCTCCTTTCTCTCGTAGCTTTTAATATTCTCTCCTTGTTCTGTACGTTGGCTATCTTCATAATTATATGTCTTGGAGTTGGTCTATTATGGTTTTGAATGTTTGGGGTCCTGTAGGCTTCCAGGATTTGGTAATCCATTCCATCTTTCATCTCTGGGAAGTTTTCTAGAATTATTTCATTTAATATGCTGTCCATTCCTTTGGTTTGAATCTCTGTGCCTTCTTCTATCCCGATGAATCTCAATTTTTTTTTATGACATCCCATATCTCTTGAATAAATTGCTCATGGGATTTAAGCATCTTTTGTGTGTTGACTATATTCTTTTCAAGTTGATAAACCTTGTTTTCATTATCTGATGTTCTGACTTCTACTTGATCAAGTCTATTTGTAATATTCTCGTTTGAGTTTTTAATTTGGTTTATAGTTTCCTGCAATTCTAGGATTATTGTTTGATTTTTTTTAAGATCTCTATCTCCTGGTAGAGCTCGTTCTTTGCCATTTGAATTTGTTTGTTTAATTCATTTTCAAAATATACTTTTATTGCTTGGACTTGCTGTCTCATGTCTTCTCTAATATTCCTTTCCATTCGAGTTAGGTATGCCTTGAGTTCTTTCCCAATCCCTGCTTCTGATATTTCTATGTCCTCCTGTAGATTTAAGTTGTCCTGCATTGTTTGTACTCCTTTATTCCCTTGTTTTCTCATGTTGTCCACGTTACTTTCCAGCTCTATTTGTTTGTCGTGTTTCTGCTCTCTTCTGTAGATTTGTTTTGGTTCTGTATTACTCTGATATGTCTCCTTTGTGTTGTTAAACTATGCCTGCTAACGTGGATTCTGCTGGGAAGGAATTCTGATGGCCGAGCTCCAGTGATGTCACTACTCTGCTATGGCGGGCCCCAGGCTCCTTGCCGGGGTGTCCTAATGGGGGTGTGTGACTGGACTGTCTCCGGTAGCGGCAGGCGGGCGGTCTCCAGACGCCCAGTATCACAGGCAGCGGGTGGGTGATCGGTTGCCGGCGGGCGGGCGTTCTCCTACCGCCCTGTTACGCAGGCAGTGGGTGAACTGTCGCCGGCGGGCCTGCAGTTTCCAGCAGCCCAGTTGCGAGGGCCTTGCCTCTTGTCCCCTGGTTTCTCCTGCTAGTCTTGGTTTCTCCTGCTAGACCAGATTTCCCCTGAATGATGGCTCTTGGCAGTTCAAACTGTACTCTGGGCCTGCCATTTGTTGGGTGTGGAGTTTGGCTATTGGGATCCCCGGCACTCTATTGTTTTGTTTCCGTTGTGGGGGATAGAACTGTACCGCAGGCTCACTCTGATACTCCCTCCCCCGGAAAGCCTAGGAGAGATTTTATTCGAATTCCCTGATGTATGGGGGATGAGCTGAGTGACACACACCTGTTTTATTGTTGCAATCTGTCAGAGAGTGGCGGTGGATACTTCAGCTCTCCAAGATGGTGGCCACTGATTGCCTTGGTGGAGTTTCTGTTCCAGAATATGCAATTGATGAGAATTTCCAGAGATGTTGGGTAGGAAGATACCAGCAGGGGCATGGAAAATAGTTATAAGGGCTGAAAGGAGTCTTGTTTTCTCTGACAGGATTATCCAATGGGTACAAGAGTGATGAGGATCCCACTCATTGAGGAAGAACAAAGACAATTTATCCATAGGCAGCATGGTAGCCCAGTGAAAGTACTACAGTAGGAATTCAGAGACATTGTTTTTTCCGTCCATACATTTGGCATTGTTTATCATGCTTAGTCTGACTTATATGATTTATGTGATGGTATTAATTTTTTTCTAGTTCTTGGGGTTGAACCCAGAGTTTCCTGCAAGTTAGGCAAGCACTCTGCAATTGAGCTACCTTCCCAGATGCTGAATATTTTAAATTTATGAAATGTTATAACTGCTATTATTAAAAGTTTATTAACTGCAAAACAAAATTATATTTACATTAATTTTAGTTTTACCAGAAGAATAGGAATAGTAAGTACTAAGTTATACTCCTAACTTTAAAGAACTATCAATAGTCATTCTCTTTTTAAATAAATAATTTTTACTATGATATTTAAATATGAACTTGAGAATACTATCCTTGGAAATTACTCAGATTACTACTTTTGTGCTTGTTTGGAATTTTGTTATTTATAAGGTTATTTACATGTTAGAAATATTATAAATTTATAATATTATAAATATTATTTATAATATTAACCCTGAAAATTCTACTTAGCTTCCAAGTAATTTGTAAAGAATGTAGTGATTTTTTGTTATTGCCTAAACACACATAAATATAATTTTCATTTGGTGACTACCAAAAGTATTTATGTTTCTCTGCCAAACATTTTAGGCATTTCATTATATATACCTTTTGAAAATCTAAAATGAACTTTAATTATGATAAATATATAATCTTCAAGTTCTTATATTTTTAATAAAATAAAATTATTTTATTGACATTTATCTTTGTATTGGTTAAATTTATTCTCCAAAAGTTCATTTTTCATCAGTGTACTTTTAGCCTATTTTATTCTTCATAGCTAAGTGCAATGAAGATAGCATGTCAGATTTCATTCACTCTATTTTGAAACTAAGGAATCTAGTACTCAGAAATTAAGTGATTTTAAGATTCTCACTTATATACTAAATGAGAAAATTGAAATCAGATTCAATTCTTCAGATGTCATGTCTGGCTGCTAAATACCTGATTTGTTTTTATTGGAATTTTGAATGACTTTTAGGAAATCAGACATCTACATATTCTATAGGAGCAAATAATACAAGTGTACAGTTTAAAAAAATTTTTTAGTTGTAAATGGACAGTATACCTTTATTTTATTTGTTTCATTTTTATGTGGTGCTGAGGATTGAATCCAGTGCCTCACACAAGCTAGGCAAGTGCTCTGCCACTGACTTACAGCCCCAGCCCTAGCCCCAAATGTACATTAGAAATATTTGCTCTACTAATCCTATTTTTGTACATAGATATTCAAGGTTCAAAGTACTTATAACTATATTTGGAATTCTCAGATAATACACTCCCAACTGAAATTTAATTATCTCAGTAACTATATAAATGAAAAAATGTCTTACATTTTCATTATTTTGCTAATATTACATTGTTTGTTGCTGTGATATATCTCATGCCATAAATTGCACTTCCAGTCATAGAAAGAAGGACTATAATTGTAAGTTATAATTTTGATGACTTCTTCTCCAGTTACTTGTACACAGCAGACTGAATGTAACTTATTCAAAGTGGGATAAATTCTCTCAAAAGTTTGGGGTTTATAGATGTTAATCTTTGTTATTATTCAAGCTGGAGTAATATAAACTCAAGATGGAAAGATTACTCTTGCTTAGACAAGAAAAGCAGACAAAGTCAAACTAGAGGGAAATGGATAGATGATGAGGAAGAGAGGAGGATGATGATGAAGGAGGCAGAGAAGATGATGCAGGAAGAGAGAGAGGTGGGAGGAAAAGAGGGAGACCTGAGGAGTGAAAGGAAACAGAAAAGTTGGTTGTAGAGTTCAAATGAATGGAGAGGAGCAACATTAAGAGTTTCTGTGTCTTCAGAGAATTATATACCCATTTCAAACCACCTATTTATTCCCTGATTCCAGTTCCCAGAATGTTGACTACATTCCTTGCTCTTGGCTTCTTTGAGTTTGACCAATATTGTTGTTGATTTATTTTGCTTTAGTTGTATAACCCTAAGAATTTTGTCTAAGGTCAAAAATTGAGTCAAAGTGATTCATTATTTTAAGAACCAAATTGTTCATATTTTAAACATTTAATACCATTTATATTTGACTCGGTAAAGAAATAAAAATTGTTAAAATATTTGCAGAATATGTACACTTAACAAAAACTAAAATTTACACTAATTCTACTCTCTGGAAGCAATTTCCATGATTGTACTGGTAAATTTTCTTACAATATTCTGTATATGCCAACATATACATAAATACACACAGGCATAAACTCATTCATTCATAGTCATTATCAGTGGTATATACGGTTTTATATGATGTGGTTTTTATTTAGCATAGTATTGTTTTTAGAGACATGGTTTTTATTCACTATGACACAACTATGACATAATTATTTTTATTTAATGATCATTCTGTTTTTAATTTACCAAATATCAATTATAGTCTCATTGAAACCATTATTGTTTTACTTCTTCATTTACTCAAAAACCTTTTATATATGCTCACAGAATACCAAACATTCTTATGTAGTAAATATGTTCCTTTGCTTTGAGAAGATTAGAGACTTTAAAGAAACTAATAGGCAATTCTTTCCTTAAGTTTTGATGAGTTAATATTCTTGGAGGAAAAGTGTATAAATGACTGCTTTTAGGATGAAAGTGAGTCTTGAACTTAGTCTTGACTTATGAATAAATGACTAAACAGGAAGGAATATGTGAATAGGCAAGGTATGAATTAACAAAGTAAGTAGGACCCAGAATATGAGGTGGAGGGGTGGAGCAGTTTATTTGCCAGTATATAAGCAATGGGTATCACTGAAAATTTTAAGTTTGTCTGGGGAACAACCTGGTAGATTTGCCTTGTAAATTGATTATATGACAACAGAAGATGGATTTCTCAGGTGAAGAACTTGACATGAAGAAACTACTTGAAGTGAGAAATGTACTGAAATATTCCATGTAGAAAATGAGAGGCAATATTACCATATAACTGCTGTAGGGAGATGAAGTTATAGCTATATTGAGAAGATAATTCATGGTATTTGACAATTTGTTTTGTCTGTCAGAACATGAAAAGATAGGAGAAAACAGGATTGCTCTATCTTCTGGCTTGCTTCAATTACCTGAGATATAGAATACAAGAGGATGGGTAGGTTTAAAGGGAAGATTACGAGTATTGATTTAGATCTGTTTGGCATAAGTTGCCTTGTGTATGTTAAGGAAGAGGTGACCAGTAGTCAGCTGGTGCACTAGTCAATTTGAACTTCCATAACATGATACCACAGACTGGGTTGTTTAAATAAGGGTAATTTATCTTCTCTAAGTTCTGTGGATTGGAAGTATGAAATCAAGATGATAACTTGGGCGTGTTCTGATGAGCTTTTTTCTTTGCCTTGCAGATAGCAATCTTCTCTTTGTCCTCACTTGGAGGAGAGGACACCAGCAAGTTCTCATTCTCTCTTTCTCTTCTTCTGCAGTCATAGTCCTGTTGTTCTGGGCCCCACCCATTTAGTCCTAATTATGTCCTGAAGACCCTCTCTCTAGATATATATTTACAATCAGGGATTCAACATATGAATTTTGGGGGGACTTATTTCATTCCATAGCAACTTCACATAAATCTGTATCTTAATGGCATGTAGGAATGGGAGGTATATAGTTGGGTATGCATTGTCTTGAGAATAGACAATCCTGCCCTTTCTAGAGGGAAAAAAAATGAGAGGGTCAATAACTCAAGCATTTATGTTGCTCTCAGAACAAGAGGAGATAGGAAGAGACTGATGAGTTGGAGGAGAGACAGAAGATGTGATTCCTCTGACTATAAAGAACCTTGAAGTTTATAGGGATTAGAAGATTCCACACTATCAACTGATACATATAGGTCAAAGAAAATGAATGAGAAACTATTTTGCTTATCTATACTAGTCATATCCCAACTTTTAGCCCTTGGTAGCTAATAGTATTGGTGGCATCAAACCATTCCTCTATTCTTCCATATTCTTCATTTTAAAGTTATTTTTATATGTTCTTTTTTCAGTATGAACAATATCAGTAGCAGAGCATTCAGCTTGCCAAATACATAGAACTATTATTTGATGTCTACTATTTTCAGTAAATCGATTTTTTTAGAAAGAGAAAGAGAGAGAGAGAATTTTTTAATATTTATTTTTTAGTTTTAGGTGGACACAACATCTTTATTTTATTTTTATGTGGTGCTGAGGATCGAACCCAGCACCCTGCGCATGCCAGGCGAGTGCGCTACCACTTGAGCCACATCCCCAGCCCAGTAAATTGATTTTTAATGTACGATGTTTTTATTTTAAAAGATTTTCTTTCCTTCTTTCTTTCCTTCCTTCCTTCCTTCCTTCCTTCCTTCCTTCCTTCCTTCCTTCCTTCCTCCCTTCCTTTCTCTCCTTGGGATTGAACCCAGGGCCTTGTGCATGTGAGGCAAGCACTCTAACAACTGAGACATATCCCCAGCCCCCAACAACCTTTATTTTTACTTGACACATGATAATTATACAAATTTATGGGATTTTGTGTGAAAATTTAATACATGTACATGATGTTCAATGGTCAAATCAGGATGACTAGAACTTCCATCTCCTTATACAGTCATCATTTCTTAGTGTTTGTAGCCTTTGAGCTCAACTCTTCTAGTTCTTCATAAAATATATAATAGATTGTTAAAAACTGTAAAGTTTCCCTACTGTGCTGTAGAACATTACAATTTATTCTTCCTACCTAAAATCATCTTATCATCCTGTGTCCTGTTATCTTGCCTACCTTTAATTCTCTTTTCTCCCATCTTTCTAGTTCCTGGTGATGAATATTTTACTCTGTTCTTCTTGGAGATCAGTATTTTAAAGCTTCCATATAAGATTGAGAACATGTGGTATTTGTCTTTATGTTCCTGCCTTATTTTGTTCCTCACAATGCCTTCCAGTTCCATTCACTTCACTACAAGTGGCAGAATTTCTTTATTTTATGGATGCACTACATCCTATTTTGCATATATAACACATTTACACTCTCAGTTCATCTGCCAGTGGATATTTCACTTGATTTCATATATTGGCTACTGTGAGTAGTGTTCAATAAACACGAGAATGCAGGTATCTCTTTGATTAGCTGATTTCATTTCCTTTGAATTTGTATCCAGAGGGATAGCCAAACCATATAGCAGTTCTATTTTTAGTTTTATGTGGAACCTCAACATTGATCTCCATAAGGATTATATTAATTTATATTCCTACCCACAGTGTATATAAGAGTTAGTTTTTCTTGACATACTCACAAACAGTTGTTTATTTATTTTGATAGTAGCCATTCTGACTGGACTGAAGTGATATGTGATTTGAATGCATTTTCCTGATAATTAGTATACTGAACACTTTTAAAATATACTGTTGACCATTTGTATACATTATTTTCAGAAATTACAATGTGACAGTTCATATTATTTGACCATTTTATATTTGTTATTTGCTTTCCTATTATTTTTTGAGCTAGATATTACACTTTTGTTAGATGAAAAATTGCATATATTTTCCCCATTCTTTAAGTGATTCAATGTGTTATTTTCTTTGCTGTAGAGGGTTTTTAAGTTGTATATGATCCCATTTGTCTTTTTTTTTTTTGGCTTTTATGTTGGGCTATTGGGTCTTATACTAAATATCACTGCCTATACCAGTGTCTTGAAATGTCTTCCTGAAAACTAGATTAAAATTTTAAAGTTTGAACATTTTTTAAAAAAAGGATTTCCCACCAGTGTTTATGTGAAATTAACAAGGGAAAATTGTTGAATGGGCAGAAAATAGCTACTTGGAGAAACTTTGTCACACATGAGTCACCTTTCAAAAGCCAAATCATGCTGGGTCTCTCTTAGGAGTTGTTTGAATGACAAGTGAAATATAAAGCAGAAGATATAAACTTTGAACTGTTTAAGCATGACCTTTCCTGAGAGAAATTTAAAATATAAATACAAAGATAACTGACTGTTCAAAGCAAAAATTATAGGAATGTAATATTTTTATTATATATGAATAAAATATGTGATAAAAACAGCATAAATGATGAATTGGAATGCTATGAATATTGCATTAGAAAAGTTATTATTTTTTCTATTGTAATAGAAAATTTATATTATAAAAGAGAAATTGGAGTAGTGTGTAATAACATTCTTCCAATACATATGGAATAATTTAGTATCATTTAAAGACTAAGTAAGGATGTATAAATTAACCCTAGGGTAGGCATTTTTAAAAGAGTTATAGATTAAGAATCAATAGCAGAGCTAAATGGAATCATAAATTATTCAACTAATCCAAAAGAAGACAGAAAAAAAGGCAAAAAGAAGAAACAAAAGATGGAGCAAATAGAAAACAGGAAGGTTGTATATTTTAAATCTAACAACATTAATAATAACATTAAATAAAAATATTCTAAAACATTAATTCAAAGACAGAATAACTGCATAATAAAAAAAAGTGTATACTGCCTACAAGAAACTCATTTTATAAGCAGGGTGACAGTTAAAGATTGGAGAAATATATATCATGGAAACATTAATAGAAAGGAAATTGAAGTAGTTGCATTAATTTTACTAGACTTCAAAGAAAGCATATTAATAGGGTTAAGGGGACCATAAAGTAATGACAATGAACTCAATATTCCAAGAAGACATCCTCAATTCCAAGAAGAATCTTATATATACATGAATTTAACAACATAGATAAAATGTTTCCAGCAAAAGTTGAAAGAATTGAAAGCCTCAATAGACAAATTCAGAATTACAATTCAAGCTACACTATTCTTCTCTAGCTGACATAAAACTACTATATAGAAAACTAGAGTGGGTAAAGAATACCAGCAAGGATACAAAGAACCAATACATGGGACTTTTATTATTAACCATATTCTGGGTCATCAAAAGAAGGTTAACAAACTCAAAAAAGTAGAAATCATAGGAGGTATTTTCTCTGGAAATAAAATAATTAAACTCAAAATTAAACAAGTCATTAGCAATATCCTCAAATATACAAAAAATAAATACACTTATAAGTAATCCAAGGAAATCTCAAAAGAATAGATATATTTTAATATTGAAATGTGAGATATTAACATTTGTGGGATGCAGCTGAAGCAGCCCTTAGAAGTGACCTCATAGATAAGAAAAAAAATCGTATCAGTACTCCACTTTTCCAACTTAAAATAGTATAAAAATAAGAACAAATTAAACCCAGTACAAGCAGAAAAGGAACAAAGTAATAAACATAAGAGCATGCCCTCACTGGAATTAAAATCAGACCCATGAAGAAAATCAATGAAACTAAAGAGTTGATGTTTGAAAAGTAGCATTAAAATTGATAAAACCCTAGCCAGGCTGACAAAAGAATGAATAAAAGAGAGGGAATAGAAGAAAGAGAGTCAGAGAGGTGGGAGAGCAGAGAGAGGGTAGAAATATAAAAATCAGAAATGAAAGAGAGCACATTCTGTAAACCTAACAGGCGTTATAAGGATATTAAGGTATCATTGCAGACTATAGTGTATAACAAAACAATTCTATGAAAGAAATGAAACAAATTTTACAAAAAGGTAGACTACATTAATTTCAACTATTTGTAATTTAAAACTGTTTAATAAGAATACCTTTCTACTCAGATTAATTGGTGAAGTCTGCTGAATTTTCAAGGAGTCTACTAAATTAACAATTCTACTGAGTCCTTCCCAGAAAATAGAATACTCATTTCCAGCTTACCTAATATTAAATCAAGACTCAGACATTAAAAAGAGAAAATAACCAGCTATTCAACAGACTAACATCTCAGATGAATATAAATCCTATAAATACAATGATATACACAAAATTTAAGGACCAGAAATATAGCAATATATTAAAAATGAATAGTATTATAAGGAAATGAAGAATATGCAGAACATCCCAAAGTCATTTAATATTTGAAAATCAAGCAATGTAATTGCCAAATTATTACACTAAAGAGGAAAATCTATATGGCCATCTCAATAGACACAGAAAGCACCTGATAAAGTTCAGCATACATTCTAGAACTTTTAATTGACCCCAGAACTAAATTTTATTTTGCCCCCACTGATGCAATGTCACTGAAAATTGTTAGTCCTTCACTGAATTATAAATGGGGGCTGTAACAAAATTCACAGATGTCTAGTATGTACTGAATCATGACAAATATATGATTAAACTATCATTTCTTAAAATTAAAACCTATTTCACAGTAGAATATTGCAAACCATAATTTGTTGACTAAGTTTAAACAATATTTCAGTTTCATAAAGGTAAGTATGTGTTTTTTAATAATATTTTGAATAATGCTTGAACATAATGGATATTTACTACTTATTTGTTGAATGATTTCTTGCACAATCTGTAATAGAACTACACCATAATTATAACAAAATCATTTAAAGGTATGTTTTAGCCAAATATGGAATCTAGAATCATATATGTTTATTTATATATATACATACACACACACACACACACACACAAACACTTTGAACAAGCATTTCAAGTGATTTAGCATTATTTTCTTACAAATATGGTTTGAGCATTCAAGTATAGGAAAGGGAGAAATTCTTTGACATGAAGATCTCCTTCCTTGCCTACCATTGTAGGTATCAAATAAGTCTTTGCTTGTTGATAGGCCTACAAATGTGCTTTATATTGTGCCCTGACTTTTTGAGGATTTTGTTTTCCTGGTGTTTTCAATTATTTATTTATTTATTTAAATTATTTACCAAGACAAATTAAATATTTTTCTATTTATTGATGCTGTTTTACAGCATAAGAAATACCATCATAGTAACAGTGATTTTCTAAAGGCCTTAAATTATAAAGTGAGATTTAATATTATAGCTCCTTTGTTTAAATTTATCCGTTCTGAAAATAGCAAAATTGATCCCTTGATGTACCTGATATATCCTAATTGCCCAGAATGTGAACCACAAATTGTGCATTGCAGATACTATCATAGTAAATGCTATTCAACTTATGCAAAATTTATAAAATGAGGATAAAAGAGAAGTTTCTGAGAGAATAATAGTTCCTCTGTAAGCAGTTTATAAATATCAGGCTCCATTCCCAAATAAGTTAGTCTTAGCTTATCTTAGATTCCTGTGGTATACAGTAATGGTGAGATAATTAACAGTTTTTAAGATGTATGTTTAGTGAGTCTTCTGTCCATGTGAGTGTGTTTGTGTGTGCACATATATACATACACATTTTTTCACTTACTTTTCGCTTTTAACTTAATTTTTATTTTTTCAAAACCATTATATGTTGTTTCTTTAATTATTACAACCTACATTTGACCACTAATCCAGGGGGAGGGGGGACAAAACACTGGAAGATTCTAGAAAGACTCAGAAAGTAGGTTCTTGGGTCTCATTTGAGATACCAGTGGAATTTTAATGAGATATGATAACCTTTTTTTTTCTACCCAGGAATTCTCATTAAAATTTGTTGTGTATAAAGGGTATATCCAACTTAAGAAATAGAAATATCTTCCCAGAGAACCCAAATGTTCAGGATATTTGAGAACCACAGCTCCAGAATGTGTATTTCATATAAGTACCTAATCAACAAAGTATCTTGTGTATAAGAAGCAGCTCTTTTGTTAATTTCATGGTTCAAAAATGTATGGAGGTTATTTTTATAGGAAACTTAAGGTGATTTGATATACCATATGTTCAGTTTTTACTTGATCTTTAAGATAATGAGTCTAAATGAAGGTGTAATTTGTTCTTTTTTTGTGGAGCATATACAGTGGGGAATGACCCAATTTAAAAATCAGAAAATCTACGTTTGAGTGGTTTTTCTGTGACTTCCTAAATATGTTGCTTTGGCTAAGCCTCTTAAAACTTAATTAATTGTAGATGGAAGTAGTCCTTATGGTATTTTGAAGACTAAATATTATGTGTATGTGTGTGTATATGTGAAGAAAATTCTTAAACTTTCAATTACTGTACAAGCCTGCTCCTGCCCCTTCATGTGTATGAAGTATGTGTTTTGTAATCACTTTATTGAATGATATGTTCACTTTTTTTCACTCTTTTTTTTAATGAGAGAGAGAGAGAGAGAATTTTTAATATTTATTTTTTAGTTTTTGGCGGACACAACATCTTTGTTTGTATGTGGTGCTGAGGATCAAACCCAGGCGGCACACATGCCAGGCGAGCACGCTACCGCTTGAGCCACATCCCCAGCCCGATATGTTCACTCTTAACTCATTCACATATTCCTTCATTGAATAATCATTCTTTGAATGCATACTACATGTCTGTCAGACACTTGCTGGGCAATGGAGATATAGAGCTAAGTGGGACATGGTTCCTGTCTCAAGGGAGTTACTATTTGATGCAGAAGAAATATACATGCATGTGTGCAAACACAGACATGTGAATTTGAGGAGGTAGAGGAAGCTAAATGTCCAGTATATCCATAAGTTAAATATGAAAATTTTCAAACGAAGGGGAATATTTTTGTATCCTTTAAAGACTAAAACAAATACATTCAGTGCTAAAGTATCTTTCTCATGCCTCTCATGGTTTGACATTTTGGTGAATTAAGTAGAATATGTTATGATTAATAAATACTTTTATTGGGAGGTAGTATAACTTAATGGAGAAGGTGCAGGCTCTGAAATTCCATTTTCTTGGTTCCCTATTTTTTGCTCTACTACAGATCAGCTGCATGAATGTGAAATATTTTTAACCTCTGTAGTTTCCTTGTTCTCATTTGTAAACTAATACAATAATACCTCTTGGGAGTTATTGTGAGAATTATAATTATCTATGAATTCTTTGAATGATATCTGACACATATGGATTGGTCAATATTTACTTCTACTAGTTTAAAATTACTTTAAGTATATTGCTTAGTCGGGGAGAATATCCTTGATGCCTTTTTGTGCATCAGAATGATTAACTGGATATATTTCACTCTTAAGGTAATTATTGAACAGAAGAGAAAAAAAAATTCATCAGCAAGGTATAGGAAAAAGTAGGCAAAGGTAAAACATCTTTATTTTATATCAACATATCAATAATTTTTTTCTGCATTTTGGCTCAAGCCTGTACAATATTATTCACAAGATGCTCAGATCCTCTATATTATACTATGTGGTACTTTTAAGGAGAACGACTCATTTCATAGAAAGCTGCTATGAAACTTCATCCATAGAAAAAATAGGAAACCCATGTAAAAAGTGTAGAACTGCAGTTAAGGCGTGGCATTATATTGTTTTGATTGGACCGACAGTTAAGAATAGGACATAGTTATAAGATAAAGGACGCATTTTAAATGATATTGTAAATTTAATGGTTATCTGTTTCATTTAAGCTATCTTAAATGCGGAACTCTCTTGATATTTTTAGACCTTGTTATTTTGTTTGTTTTGTACAATAAGTACATTATTATAATTCAGGCCTTGCTTCTGAGAACTGTGGCCTTTTCTGTCTGTCTCTTTTTTTCTCCACACCTTTTATTTTTAAAGAGAGAGGAAATTTCTGGATACTTTTAGAAAATGCAAAATTTTCATTGCTTTCCAATCATACACTTTAATGTTAGAAAATAGACTGTGGTTTTCTTTCTGAGCAAATATTATGGCAGGATATATCAAGACCAATGTAAACACTGTTAAATTTGCACCTGAGAAAAGAAGTGTGCCATGAATTCATTTATATAAGTAATCTAGACAGCCATAAAATCTATGGAAAAATGAGAAGTTCAGAATTCTTTCAGCCTGGCTTATCCTGCTGAGAGTATATATTTTTAAACAGACACAAGAATATATACAGATACCACAGAAATTTTCTTTTATGACATAAAACATAATTTGTTTATAGTCCTACTAAAGTGTGAGATAGCTAATATCTTTCAAAACCATCATGATATTGGAAATGAGGTTTAAAATTAATATACACTTCAAATATAGATGTTTTGGTTCCTCTTTTTTGAATTTGTGTGGTCTCTAACACCAACTAAAAATAAGATTGATCTGATGGTGTGAAAGTTTTCCCCCATTATAAGGCTGTGTCTAAAACTTTACAGTGACAATTTGTGTCCAGCCTAGAAAACTGTTAATTTTATTTCCTCCCATTTCTAAAAAAGTATATGTAGAAAGACAAAATTTGAGAATAAATAAAGCACTTTGTCTGTTTCACAAGAAAGACCTTATTTATACCACATTGTCTTTATCCATTCATCTGTTGATAAGTACCTGGACTGGTTCCATAACCTGGCTATTTTGATTTGTGTCTGCGATGAACATTGATGTGCTTGTATCATTATAGTATACTGATTTTATTTCTTTTGGATAAATACCAAGGAGTGGGATAGCTGGGTCATATGGTGGCTCAAATTATGCTTTGTACTCAGATGAATATACTACAGTGAATTTCACCTTTAAGAATATCGATAAAGCACTAATTTAAAAATACTATAAATAAATAATAGGAAGATTGGTAGAGGAGAGGAAAGGGATGGGGGGGGAGAAGGGAGGAAAGGGGAAGTACTAGAGTCTAAAAAGAAGCAAATTATATTCCATGCTATTTGATTATTTCAGAATGAACCCCAATATTATATACAAGTATACTGCACTAATAAAAACACTATAACCAGAAAAAAGAAAAGGACTACTTTATTTATTCAATTAAACATTGTGTTGCATTTTCACCCATTGGATTCTAAACTTGGGTAAAACTCTAGGGAGCAGATATGCATATTTTCTTCCTTAAACAGTCATTTAAACATTTGAATACTGCTTGCTCTGTTTCTCTCACACCTCCTGCCTTATAGTACCATGTTTAGTCAGTGTGTTTTATATTTGTCTTCCTACAGAGATTACAATCATGAGAATAAGCTCTATGATTTACTAATATCCTCTTTTCTCTCTCTTTTTTATTCCTCATAAAAACTAGGACTGGTAAATTTACTGTACAATGTAAACTAATTTAAAACTGAAATATTTTGTAATTGATTTGCAAAAAATGGTAATTGGTATTCTATTTACATAATAACTATATGTTTATACTAAATATATTAACTCTATGGTTTGATTACAATTTATTGGCAATACAGCTTAAAAGTAGGCACAAGACCAAGATTTTGCTGGGTGGAAAGTGCATTGTAGGAGGAACTCAATCGTAAGTTGGTCTCTGAAAATCCATTGTCATTTATTTCCTCTGTTACATTGAACATAAAATGGAAATTACAAAATCTGGTGTCTTTTACAACCGCCTTAAAAATAGAGTCTGCACTGAGTATCTCTTATTGTGCTGCTCATAATTTTAAGAACTGGGGATTTCATCCCTACTTTCCAAAAAATGTCTTGCAGTCAGTGGGGAAGACAAGCTAGCAGACTTTTGCTCCAGTCATATGTTATGATATTATCATTTGAATCTTATCAGATTTTGTCTCTTCGGAGAGGAGTTCCTTGGTTACCTAATCTAAAACCGTCTCCAGGCCATACTATAATCATAATCAGTTTTAAAGTATACCACCACTATATCTAAATTTTCTTTGGTGTTTTTTATTTTTCTGTCTCTTCCCCACAAAACTAAATATTAGTTCTATGACAAAGATGCCATTTTATTCTGTTCAATTCTTTTTGGTATCCCTTGAAATTATGCCTAATATATATTATATTTCATTAGGTATTTGTTGGATAAATGAATGAAAGAATGTTAAAAATACTTGTGCCATAGCAGCACAGATAAGGAAACTTCACTCTTTAGCTTTTATTTATATGAGTCTACTGTGTTTGAAAGACATACTACTTGCCCATGGGAAGGTCATGTTAATTACAAACATATAAAACCAACCATGTAATTGCAAACAATTATGAGTGCTATGAAGAAATAGTCCTGGATAGCATATGGCTATGTAATAATACATTATCTACCTAAACTGAGAGATCAGAAACTTGCTAAGTAAGTTCTATTTGAACTAAAATGTGAATGGTTTCAATTATGCATGCAAAAGCAGCAAGAATATCATATGCAATGGTCCTGTGGTGGTAGCAGCATGAGCCTTTTAAGAAAAGGAAAAACTTGTAAGGATGAGCTTCAGTGAGCACTTATTAGTGTAGGAGAGTGGTGGCTGAGATATTAGACCCATAACTTGAAAGAATTGTGCTTGGTATTAATAGTTCATATAAAAAAGCCAAATATATATTGAGGAATAGTGTAAGAAAAACAAAGAGTCAGAAAAAAGAGTCAATGATGCTTAAAATTCTTGTTATATGATATTATTGATTACTTTGACATAAATATTTCCAAAATCCCTTCTTTCACCTTTACTGTCAGGATATTATACACAAATACATACATACACCTTTTGCATAAGGAAATAACCTCTGTATGAAATAGTTAAACTACTAATTAGTTGATAGTCATTTATATTTAGACTTACAGGTCCTTACAAAAATCAACAAACTCTGTTAAAATAAACTAGAACAAAGTCTAGCATATGAAAAATAGAGAATAGTTCAGGTTGTATATCAAACATATAATTAAGTCCAAATATGTATTGAAACTTTCTTCTACATAGAAAGAGATAAAAAGTCCAGTTTTGCTTTCAAAAGATCAAATGAAAATTGTAACTTATATAAGTGTAAATCATTATTGGAAGCACATGATCCACACATGTATAAAATGGAATGGGTGAATGAGATCTGGGCTTTTCTGAACACAGAAGCCTTTGTAACTGATCAGATTTGTTTGGATTTTGGGGAAAAAAAGAGGAGGAAATATATGAATGAATAAGTTGTAAGAATAGGATATATGTTCATTACGAAAGCATAAGACTCATGATATAGAATTTAAGAATGGATAAAATGTGTGAAATAAGCATATAGATTAACTCTAGAGAAAGACCAAGTTCAAAAGTATGAAAATGGAGATCATAGTTGAATGCCATCTTGACAAAACATAAATAAACTGTCTTGGACTGTGACTGATAAGAAGGAAAATAACAACTAGTTAACTGGTGTAGTCAGCTTTTTTGTCTCTGTGGCCCAAAGATATGAGGAGAACAGTTAGAGAGAGAAAAGTTTATTTGGGGGCTTTGGTTTCAGAGAACTCAGACCATAGACAGCCAACTCCATTCCTTGGGACCTGAGGGGAAGCAGAATGTCATGGTGGAAGAGGGATGGTTAAAGAAAGCAGCTAGGAACATGTCACTAGGAAGCAGAGAAATAGCTGTGCTCAGTAACAAAATATAAACTCCCAAACATGCCTCCAGGGATACAACTCCTCCAGCCACATCCTACCTACCTATAGTTACCACCAAGCTAATTCCTATCAGTATTAATGTACTGATTAGATTAAACCTCTCCTAACCCATTCATTAATCTCTAAATGTTCTTCTTGCATTGTCTCACACATGAGCCTTTGGGGGAAACCATGTATCTAAACCATTAACATTCTAGGGGAACTAGTTAAAATAAACCTCTAACACACAATATTCTGATTTACATATGTTCAAAATTTGAATATCATTAAGTATGTTTATATTCCTTAAAATTAACATATTAAAATATCTACCCTGTTTTCAAAGTATACATCCTTCTTGTTTCAGCAGATTGTTTTCTAACATCCTAAATTTTTATTTTCAAATAATGTTGTGCATAAGAAGTGATTTATGATTATACGTATGCAAGGACTTTATCACAGATATCTTGAATATAGCAAAATCTTGATTTCCTTTTTATTGAATCGATTACAGATATTCACTGATTTAATGTATGTTATTTTGCTGAGTATGAATTTTCCATACCACTTAACTGTTTTATATTATCTTGTGTTCTAGGATCTGTATGAGATATTTCACAAGATATATGCCACATATAGTAATTCATTGTTTTTTTTAAATGCTATTGCTAACAATATTATTAACATACTCCTACTCATTTTAAATATAAATTATAAGATTTCTGTCTTACTAACTTTAAAGCTCAGAAGTTAACTAATGCTAAGTTTTAAACTATCTAAATTGTACTTAGATCAACAAGAATAATTAGTGAGTCATCTGTTATTTATTTTTTTGAGGGGGAGTACTGGAGATTGAACTCAGGAGCACCTGAGCACTGAGCCACATCCCCATCCGTATTTTATATTTTATTTAGAGACAGAGTCTCACTAAATTGCTTAGCACCTTGCTTTTGCTGAGGCTGACTTTGAACTCATGAGCCTTCTGTTTCAGCTTTCCAAGCTGCCTGGATTATAAGCATGTACCACCAAGCCCAGCTCATATTATTTAATATTTCTAACAAGTATTGTTTGTTTTCTCTCTCTCTCTCTGTGCATGTGCATGCACGCGTGCGTACACATGTATATGAAAATTAATCTTTGTTGAATAATCTTTGTTGATTGTCTTATCATGCGTGTCTATTAAACAGTTCTGTGGAATATTTACTCTGATATTTTCTGGAAGTATACAAATGAAAATGATCCAATCCTTTAAACAGTTTTCAGAATAATGTCAGGAATGTTAGGTGAGGACTATAGTATAATGCAATAGGTATTAAAAGAGAGTTTGAGACAAGCATGATGGTGCATGTAATCCCAGCAACTCAAGCAGTTGAGGCAGGAATATCTCAAGTTTGAGATCAACCTGGGCAACTTAGCAAAACCCTAAGCAACTTAGCATGTAGCTCAGTAGTAACGCATCTCTTGGTTCAATCCCCCATACTAGAGGGGGAGAGGATTGAGAGAAATTGTATAAAATATTCTAGAATTGTGAAGTAAGCCAGGGGAAGTGTCATCAATATGTGGCCTTAGAATTGCCTTAAACATTTGTAGTCATTTATTTGAAAGATAAGGGAAGAGAGGGGTTTTATATAGAGCATCTTCCTGTCTAAAATATGTAGCATTTGATATCAGTCATGTGGCAGGTTGCTGCTGCTGTCCTGAGAATGTGACACTGAGAAACACTGGCCATTACTCCAGCGGCAAGTAGAATGGACCTTGATTGCACTGCTGTGGAGCTGTAGTTTGGTAGCTTGAAAAAAGGATGGGGTGACAAAGAACAGAGGACACAAAAGCAGTGTGCTGGATTTGGTGACTAATTACAAGTTAAAGGGTAGATAATTGAGGGAGTAGATGTTGAGACATTTAAGGAGTTAGCTTAGTAGGATTTAGGGGATGATTGGTCGTGCGTAGAGTAAAGAGGTCAGGGAATAAAGGTCGAATCTTACCTCTGTCCGGGCTATCTGAACTTATAAGGAAGCCTGGGTCAGGACAACAGTTTTAGAGAAGATAATTAATTCAATGTGAGTCATGTTTAATTTGAAGTAACTGAGAAATACAGGATGAGATAGCTAGAGTGTGGACTATTAGATTTAGTCCTGGCCATATATATTTGGAAACCATAATTTGGGAATGAATTGTATTTTCTCTAATCCTTGGAAGGTAAAGTGTGTCATGACAAGAGAAAAGATGGCATCATGGGTCAACTGGTGACATGTTCAGAGAATACTAATGAGACAGATCTAAACATCCTGAACTTGTGCTGGAGGAATATGAATGATGATGGATGGTAGATCAGTAGGGTAAAGCCAACATATGGAGAAGACTAATAGAATGATAGAATGATTCAGAGAGGAGCTTTTATTAAATTGGAAAATCATTTAGAAAAGGGAAATACAATCACATGTTGCAAAAAATAAGTGTTTTAATCAGGTAGTCAAAGGGGGAAGATTTTACTATATTCTAACCTTCTAACCATGATGTTTGGTTTATCTGGTTGGAGGAGATAGGAAAAGAACATAATAAAAAAGAACAAAAAAAAAGAATAAGAATAAAACAATTATGTTGCAGACCAATAATTGGATGAGTGATTCATTTATACTTAAAAAATGTTCTTTTGGGGCTGGGGTTGTGGCTCTGCAGTAGAGCTCTCGCCTAGCATGTGTGAGGTCCTCGGTTTGATCCTCAGCACAACATATAAATAAATAAATAAATAAAGGTATTGTGTCCAACTACAATTGAAAATAAAAATATATTTTTTTAAATGTTCTTTTGATGCTGCTGTGACACATCTTACCTTTCGGTAGTTAGCAGTGTTTTCTAAGGAAATGCTCCTTGGTCATCTTTCCATTTGTTTCTTTTCCTCCTGATTTGCCCAACTGTAGTCTTGTCTGTTCTGCTGACCTGCTGAGTGGGCCTGCAGCTTAAGGCAAGAGCTGCTGTTTCAGGAGTAGGTGGTGGGAAGCCCATCCTGCAGTTAAGGTGCTGCTTCCTTGGCAGACACAGAGAAGCAGCCTTTCAATTCTAGAAAAAAAAAATCATCTTAGAGTCAACATGACAGTCCTGATGTTCTTGCAGGTCTAAGATAAAAATAAACCAAAAGCAAAATCTCAGACAGCAACAAACACATATGAAATCTGACTTTATAAAGCAGAGAAACTCCAGCTTGTACTTTCTTCTTCCTCTCACTGATAAAAAGATTTTTACTTCTACTGTCTTGAAAATATTTTTACTAATGCTTATTTTTCCATCTAGAAAATGTGTTTTTTTTTTCATCTTTAATAAGTTTTCTTCTTCTTTTTTTTTTGTTTTCCATGCTGTTTCAGGAGTGGGTGGTGGGAAGCACATCCTGCAGCTAAGGTGCAGGTTTTCCATGTCTAGTTGGGAAAGAGACCCTGAATACTATTTATGGAAACAGGCAAATTTCAATTTGGGTCTGGTAGTTTACCCTTTGGGATGTCACAGAATTATTTGTTCTATAACTTATAAATATTTTTTCCCTGACATTTTACAAACTGCTCTTATAGTTCTCTAAGAAAAAGTTCTGAGCACATCAAATCCAATGTCTTTTTAGGGATTGTTGCTGCTGTATGAAATGGACAGTGTTAAAATTTCTCCCAAATTCATATGTTGACATCCTAATTTTCAGAATCTTAGAAACAAAACCTGCAGAAACCTTGATGTTGGACTCCTATCCTCTGAACCATGAGAAGTAAATTTTTGTTTTTTCAGCCACTGGGTGTGTGCTATTTTATCATGACAGTGTAAGGAAACCAATATATAATATGTTCCAGTTAGTAAGATTGTATTTTCCCCGAGTGAATTTTTGGTAGCATGTAGCTGATTTTTCTGTAATGAAAATATGAGACCTCTGGTGCTTTCATGAGCCTTTCTCATGCCCTTCCTTGATTTTACACTTGTAATATTATACCAGAGCTAAGTGCTTTCTGTTCTCATTTTCTTGTTAGTGTTATGTGTTTCACTTAGTTGCATTTTTCATTTTCTAGACATTTGTAGTACATTTGCTAAAGCTGGAATGAGAGTCTCAATAAATGAATAAGTAATGATTTAGTGACATTGGCTGTGTACTTGAACTTGTATTGATCTTCAAAAATGAAATTTTCCAGTATAGACTAATCACTGGGGGTTTCCGTAGATGTTACTAAATATGATGCTTTAAAAAACAAACAAACAAACAAACTTGTATTAGAAAGCAGCAGCTTTTCTGATCAACATGAAAGCAACATACTGATGTAGTCAAGAGGATTTGATCCTGGGTTGGTTTAAATCCTGCCTCAGCCTCTCAGAAGCTGGATGACAATGAATAAATAAATTAAAGCCCCTTTTCTATGTAGAGAAAAAGGACAAGAGTAGTTGTGTTCAACTCAGTGCTCTGATGAAGGCTGAATAAGTTAATAAGTCAGCACCTAGAATGCTAAATGCTTCTATACATCTAAGCTATTGTTATTATTTTCCTTTGTCCTGTCACTTGCTAGTCTAAAAAGTCATCCTGTATTAATATTATTACTATTAGCCTTTTATCATTATGTTAAGACAGAGGTTGTTACCCTAAGCACTGCTGACAACATAAATCAACTTTTCTTGTTGTGAGAGCTGTCCAATGCATTCAGGATGTTTAGCAGAATCCTTGGAGGTCAGCAGGCTCTGTGGTGTCTGCTCACCAGACACCAGTAGAGCAATTCCATCTCAGCTCCAAGCTATGACAACCAAAATATTGCCTGACACTGCCAAATGTACTCATGGGGTTGGTAGCAGTGAGAAAATTGCCCTCCTTTGAAAGGTAAATATTTGATTTACAACATTTGATTGCTTGGGATATATTATAGCTCATATCTGCTACTTCCGTGAACTATAAATGGTTCTGAACTTATTTTGAGTGATAGTATTCAGATTTTATTAAATGACTAAAATAGGATTTAAACATCAGTTGAAGTATAACTCACATTTATTTTGTCATGAGGACAAAATATACTGATATGTCTAATTCTCTAAAATAATAAGACACAAAATGGAAAGTGTATTTAAAAATTGATCACATGTATTTTCATGAAAACATCTATCGGATGAAACAAGTTACACTTGTTTATTAGATCTAACTATTTTCTTATATTTCTCATCTTCTACAAGCTTGGTCTCAGGTAGAATTGGGAGTAGGAGAGAGAAATTCTAATATTTATTGAAGTATGCTGCCCCTTTTCATGTATAAAAGCATAGAATGATGAAATATGTGGAAAATTTTGAAGGACCATAAAGCTATTATTTTTCCAGAGAAATAAAATGCATGTCAGTCAAGTGCATTTGGGTATATACCATTCTTCTAAATTAGGATGTTTGGTGAAATTTATTGTGGTTCCAAAATTCAGTAGAAATTTTTTTTAATTAGTATATTTTCACAAATCTCAAGGTATAATGTTATATTACACCTCATCTCTGTCATCTCTTTATGGTCAGTCAAAATGGTTTGCACTGTCAGTTACCATTCATTACTCCTTTGTTGTTCAGAAGGTGTTTTTCCTCATCACTAGTATATTCATCCATGTAGTTTAGACCACAAAGTAAAACTTGTGGGTCTATGGAATTTGTTTTCATTAGTTAATTTAAATGATAAATGTGTGTGTATGTGTTTAAATAAAGGATATATATAATTTAAAGGATATATATCACCATGTATACATATATGTGTGAACATATGCTTATATTTATTTATTTTAAACTGAAATGAAAAATTCAGGAGATATAAGTGTCAAATAGATCCAGAATTCAGGAAATATACCACACGTAATGGGCTAAAATATAACTTTCTTCCTCCATTAAAACATAGTTATCTAGTATAGAATTATAGTAAATCCATTAAGACACAGTTATGTTGTTATAGAATTATAGTAACTTAAGATAATTATGGAATTTTTCCACATATTTAATCATTGCCACATCATGTTTTCATACTAAGAATATATTTTTCATAAACCTTTAGTGGTTAGGTAACAAGTTAGAAAAGAATAGCTGTCTTTTATTGTTTGTCTGTAAGAAAATGTTTTCTATTGTTGGCATTTGGATGCCATGTGCACCAGTTTTTGTCAGTGTAGAAAATTTTGTTTTTATTTTTGTGGATGACTTTTCTCTTTGACCAACACCAGTAAGTCTTTCCAAATGAAACTATAATTCTGTCAAAATATATCCTCCCTCCTTAATTATATTAAATGTTTATTTTCTTAATGAATTTTTTGAAAATGTTATTTTAATTATACTAGATTGAATATTTTTGTGAATCCCTCTCTTTTCATAAAAGTAATTAAGATCTGTAGAATTTCCTCAGCTATGACTTTTTAAAGTTTCATAATAGTAGGGTGATGCAAATGTATTTATTGATATCACTGATTTAGTAGTGGGTGGGTAGGGCTTGGTGGTAAAAGTGTTATTTTACCCCAGTTTCTCTGAGGTGGCCTCCAGATGCTAATGGTGCATCATGGTCTCTGCTGGATAAAATTTTCTTTCTTTTTTTTTTTTTTTTTAGTTATAAATGGACACAATACTTTTATTTATTTATTTTTTATAGGTGATGCTGAGGATCGAACCCAGTGACTGGTGCATGCTAGGCGAGTACTCTACAACTGAGCCATAACCCCAGCCCTGGATAAACTTTTCTTACTTTGAAAGCCAAGAAATTGAACTTGGGGTTCCCTATTACGATGTGTAATTTTCCATAGTGCAGTCTAATAGATTAATAAGGTCCACCAAAATATTTAAGTAATTAAATACTCCTTCTAATCTTTTTTTTTTTTTAAACAAAGCCTGAGGATCTTTCCATTTGATGCTGAAAAGCAACAATCAATTTAGAAGGAAATAAAATTGAAATATAAATTCACTATCAGGTATGGGAGAAAAGGTTTTGTATTTTTCTTGTTATAACCTAATGTGAGTATATGACTATGAATTCTCTCTCTCTCTCTCTCTCTCTCTCTCTCTCTTATATTTTCTCTGTAAAAACAAGAGTAGACAAATTTTAAATACTCAATATTTTTATCACCTTTTTCTATACCCTCTGTCATTTTCAAAATGCATTAACTTTCAGTTCACTTCAGGCCTACTCTTTCCTTTTCTGCACTAAAAAGTACAGAAATAATTTCTTGATAAGATTAAAAAAGTTTTAATCTTTAATCTCATTTGTTTCAGAAACCAACGCTGGGTATTTTGTGTCCTTTACAGAGCACAGACATAATTCTTGACTTCCTGATGGACTCTACAATCTCTCTTGGAATTTAGGGAGCATTGTGGCAGAATGAGGGAGGGTGCTCAGAGAAGTAGTTCTATCCCTCAGTAACAACATCTGTCCTAGCATTCTGTGGATCAGAGGTGGTCCTGGCTGAAATCACATGGTTATGCCAAGGAGACATCGAAGGTGTACAAAGTCCTGGGTTTTTTTTTGGTGGGGGGGGTACCAGAGATTGGACTCAGGGGCACGAGACCACTGAGCCACATCCCCAACCCTCAAAGTCCTGTTTATACTATAGAGTATAACTTGTTAAAATTCAATCTTGTTTAAATTTCAATTACTGAAAGAAGCAGATTATGAAAAATTACCTCAACTCCTTCTTAAAGTTTAAGCCTTTAACAACTAATTGTTAAGCAGGATTTGAGTCAAGTTAAGTAATCTATTTAACTTAACTTTTTCCTTCTGAATAGAGTGTAAGCGTTCATTGGTCAAACTATTATTAGAGAGATGTTGTTAAGGTGTAGTTTCCTTTCTAGATAAACGTATCATAAATTTTTCTTCAGCATATCAACTATTTGTGGTTTATAAGTAAATGTGATTCTCTGTTTAGGAAAGCATTTTGTTCAGTGCACTGTTCTAGTTGTGAATTTTCCAATGTTTATTTAGAAATAATTTTCCTTCCTAAAGCACTATGAATTTCCTAGTGTTCCTACTTGTTAGCAATATCAAGGATACAGGACAAGAGAAAGTTTGAAATTTTTGACTCGTTCTTATGGTTATACTGATATTCCTTTACTCATGTAATCATCTCACCTCCCCAAATCAAGGCCAACTGATTGAAAATCTTCATTAAGAACATTTACCTCTTGAATAAATTTCAAATTTCTGAGCCTCTAAACTAATTGCCATGCAAGCAGACAATGTGTGTGTTGTGTTGGTGGTTAACATTGTCAGTCTCCCTCTCATGCCTTTCTTATAGTAGGTAAGCAGAAAATATTCACGAAAGAAAAAATATCATAGCCAAGGTCCTGCATTATCCCATCTCTGTTTACTTTCCAGATAAACTCCCATAACTTATCTTCATTGTCTCTGTGTTTAATTCAATAGGAGTATTTTCCTGACCCTTACATATACCTCCACTTTCTCCATATATTTTGTGTAAAATGCTTGCCCTCATAACTGCCTGCTGCATTTTTCCTATCATTCCAAGAATGGCAATTCAAGTGCACACCTTTTCCAACAATTTTCTTAACCATTTCATTTAGAGTTTTTGTCTTCTAATTTTCCTCAGGATTGTATTTGCATTTCTTTTACTAATGTCTTCTTTTTTTTTTCTTATTTTGAGTCACTATTATTAAATATATTGTTTCTTTCATCCTTCATTTGAGTGAGTTTCAGATGCAAGGGAGCCTTGACTTTTCTTTATCCAGTGGTGCCAGTGCAGGACAATCAATGCGCTGGTGCAAAATGAATGTTGAACGATTAGACGTGACTTGGTTCACACCTACGCACAGGATGCATTGTCACTTGTCAACTTCCCCATAGATATCTTAGAAAATGATTGATTAGGAATTTAACAGAACTTGGACCTTGCATGTTGAAGGAATAACTTTTGATTTGAGATATATAATAAGGAAAAAACATTAAACATAGAGGAAGACTCTTGAACTGTAATACTGTTTTTTCCTCTGGTAAAATAAATTTGACCATGGACAGTAAGTACCATATGAAAAATAACTAAATATAGTAGATGGCAATAATAAGTGCTCCATAAATTTTCCTTTCCCATTTTCCTATTATTCTATGCCTTCACTTTCCTTTTTCTCCCTTTTCTTTCCTTCCTTGCCTTTCTTTTTAAAAGAGTAATCTTATTAAATGACTTTGGAGTCTTTTTGACCTAAAACTTTTATGTTCCAGGTTTTATGTTAAATCAATGCAACTTTTTTTTTCATTGCCTTTGATTTCTCACGTGCAAAAAAAGAGCTTTATATTGAAAACAAAACTAAATAATAGTTTCTTAAGTTCCTATGATAAAGTATATGAATGAAATATTTTAAAAATCATCATTGGCTAGCATTTACCTCTCCACATCCATTTGAGAATGGTCTTGAAAGAGATGGGACAAAAAGAAGGAGTTTGAATCTGGACTGAGAATAGCTAAAGGGCAAGTATCCAGAGCCATTAGTAAAGTGCACAGATCTTCTCCATTCCTATATGTCCCCTGATCCTGGATTTGTTTCTTTTTCTGATTTTCCCCTTGTTTGAAAAACTGGAAGTGGGTCTATCTTGTGGTTTAGGTGGTGAGAAATACATTTATCAGAATGGATTTTTCTATTATTGTGTCTATGAATATATATATTTAAATATACATATTTAAATCATGAGCTCCATGAAAGTAGTGATTTTTATTCTTCCCGTTGCTTCTCTTTCTATCACTTTTTTCCTAAGGAAATCTGATTTATTTATTTTGCCTTTATCATACACTTACAGTATTTTTTTCTTTTGCCTTTGCCCTATGTATATGAATACAAAGCATTGTTTTTTCACGTAACTTTTTCACGTTTAATATTTTATCTTTGGAAACTTTATTATATGGACGGGAGGTTTTCCATGTATGACTGTTTCATTATTATGTTATAGGTTTAATTCTTCTTGTTTCATTATTTTTTCTTTGAGAATGTTTTCTCTGCCACATTTGACTTCTTTCTTTCTTTCTTGTTTGCTGAGCACGTGCGTTGTGAATTTCAAATAATCCTTTCTTACTTTCAGGCTCTAAATTGACATTCTTTGACTCTGCTATTATTTGTATGAGAAACAAAGAAGAATGATAAAAGGAATATAAAATCCATCATAAAAATCACTGTCAGTTGAATATGTATTCTATTATTGAAGAGATTTATTTATGGAACATTGCACATATTACTTAAGAAACATGGTAAATAGGGCAAATGCATATTTTTATTTTATTTATGTATCTGTCTATTTATTTTCTTTTTGGTACAAATGATTGAAACAAGGGTTGCTTAACCACTGAGCTACATCCACACCATTATTATTATTATTATTATTATCATCATCATCATCATAATCATTATTTTGTATTGAGACAGGGTCTCACTAAGTTGCTTAGAGCCTTGCTAAGTTGCTGAGGTTTGTTTCAAATTTCAGTCTTCCTGCATCAGCCTACTGAGCCACTGGAATTACAGGAATTTGTCATCATCCCTGGCTGTGTTTTTTTTTTTTTTTTTTTTTTTTTTGTCTTCTGTCATCTTTTATTTGGCTTAATGGACAAGGGTAATTATTTCTACAACATGAGTTAAACTTCGTGAAAATTTTGAAAATTGTGAGAAAAGTTGCTACTCATGAGGTTCTTAACACACCAGCCATTTTTAAGAAAGTAGCAGCTGTATTAAAAGTACAGCTAGAGCAGGTGTGGCCAAAGTAGGACCTCATTGCCAATGTCAAAGCAACTTGCAACCAGTTTATTAATAGTGTGTCCATGAAGGTGTCTCCATTTGTTTAAAGAGATGCAGAATTCAGGAGTTCTTAAACGTTTTACCAAAATTACGTATTGGGAAAATTCAGCACACCATATTCCAGTGATAATTGATTGATATGATTTAGGTAAGAGAAAGTCTTTTAGGTGAGAAAAACTTGGTGAAGAAAAGTGAATAAACAAAAAATTTTGTGTTGATTATTATTTTCCCAAGATTTCAGGTTTGGGAAATATATATTTAAATCATAAGCTCCATGAAAGTAGTGATTTTTATTCTTCCTGTTGCTTAACACAAGACCTGGCATATTGCTGGTACTCAACAAATGCATTTAATAGAAACTGAATGAATGTTTTTGATCCTATATATTATGGTAGATGTTTAAAGTAGACCTATACTTAAAAGTAGGTCTTGGAATTATATACACAATACTTTTAATTTAGAAAGAAAATAAATAAAATTATCCTTAATCTAAGACTTAGAACACATTTCTTTTCCCTAAAAAAGGAATTGATAAATTTTATTAGTAAAATTAAATAGTCATGGTCATTTTCCAATCTAGCTGACCATTTAACTTATCTCATGAATGTACATTAAATTTGGCACTTGTTATTGCTTATGGATCATGCTGTATAGCATAGATTAAATTCAAAATGTTCACCCTTTGTCTTCATTGTCAAGTAAATATTTCACTTTGAACTTTGTAAATATATTCACTGGAAAAACAGCACTATTTACTGAACTATGACAAAGAAGCATCCTTAGCTATTTTAATTTTTTAAAATTAAGTCATAAATTGTGCATATAGGCATATTCAAAATCCTTCAAAAATTATCTCTTTTTTTCTTGTAAAAATGTTAAAAACAAAAACAAAAACAAAAAACGGATAACCCTTTTTTCTACTGTCTCTCTCCAGGCAGACAGGAGCGTGGGTGCCTCATTCTTTACTTCATAACATTCCTTGAGAAATGAATGCTAGTAGCCAACAGAGCTTTGCTTGTGTAGGAGGGGAAAATAAATAGTCAAGCTGACAATAAAATTATTGCTAAAAGTTTCTTTATAGGAAGTTTGAAATGAAAACTATAACCATAATATAATATTCAGTGGGTAACATAACATGGTCATTGTCTAATTTATTGATAAATATGATGCAGGAAACACTTTTGTTAAAAGTAAAAGAATTTTTGTTGTAACACTGTGTCTTGATGGCATATTACTCTCTTTAGGCAAATTTAACTAAAACTACTTTGTGATATTTCCTTCATAAATAGGAAATTTTGCCATTTCATTTTTGCCATTACTATTCTTTAGTAGACACAGCCATTTCTTCAAAGCTGCAATTGTCTATATTAGAAAATATCATTCTCTTTTTATCCATTCATCTACTGAAGGGCATCTAGGTTGGTTCTGCAGTTTAGTTATTGTGAATTGCACTGCTATAAACATTGATGTGGGTGTATCCCTGTAGTATGCTGTTTTTAAGTCCTTTGGGTATAGATTGAGGAGTGGGACAGCTGGGTCAAATGGTGGTTCCATTCCCAATTTTCCAAGAAATCTCCATACTGCTTTACATATTTGCTATACCAATTTGCAGTCCCACCAGCAGTGTATGAGTGTAAAATGTGGCATATATACACAATGGAATATTACTCAGCGATAAAAGAGAATAAAATCATGGCATTTGCAGGTAAATGGATGGCATTGGAGGAGATAATGATAAATGAAGTTAGCCAATCCCACAAAACCAAATGCTGAATGTTTTCTTTGATATAAGGAGGCTGATTCATAGTGGGACAGGGAGAGGGAGCATGGGAGGAACAGACAAACTCTAGACAGGGCAGAGAGGTTGAGGGAAAGGAGGTAGCATGGGGTAATTGATGATGGTGGAATGTGATGATCATTATTATCCAAAGTACAGGCATGAAGACATGAATTGGTGTTAATTTAGTATATATGCAACCAGAGATATGAAAAATTGTGCTCTATATATGTCATAAGAATTGTAATGCATTCTGCTGTCATATATAAACAAAAAATAAGCAAAAAAGAAAATATCATTCTCTTTGAAGGATCTGTCTATAGCAGAGTTCCTTCCTTTTGAGTTGTATTTTCCCATTTTTGCTTTTCAATTAAGCCATTATTGCTTATGGAATTATAATTGAATCCAGATAGAAATAAACACAATGCCTTTTAATGGGAGTTCAGTCCATTAGTTCTACAGTATTATTATGTGACTGCAGCTATCTGCAATTTAAACATATCCTTCTCTCTGTAACATAAATACACTTTCAGAAACAAAACAAATATGTAGTCTTTAAAACTGTTAGTGGTAAGAAGATAATTGTAAGATTGGTTTAAAATTCAGCTGTGAGAATGGGAGTGACTAATTGGAAGGAATATTGCAGATCTACGATTTTAGGGAAGAAACCTATATGAATGGGAGGAGGGATGCTTTCCGTGTAACTAGAATATTCTGAGTCCATGAGATTCACTTATAAAAATGAGGAACCTAGCCAAAGTGAGAGCTGAAAGGCAAGCTAGTTAGTGTCTGTGTTCACAAGCATCATCTTATTAAATTACATGCTTTCTTCTCATAGTTGAAGGCCATTCTCATTAGGCATGTTAACATTTTCAAGTAGGGCTTTTGGAGACTTGTGACCTAACCAAGGAGAAGCAGTAGAGTCCTATAGAATGGTCACCCTGTCATTTTCCTGCATGATACTTCTTTTTGCTAGGCCAAGACTTGGCTATTCTCTCAAGCAAAGGAGGTCAACTGAAATCTGAATTTTATTGTTAAATAAACCAATGAAATGTTTTATCTTTATAGTTATAATTCTGTGATAGGCTTCCCATCATGTTAGAATTACTGATCCACCATGAAGATAAAAGCATAAGCAAGAAAAATGAATTAAGGTGATTTTGGCCTTTTACTTAGAGCTAATGCATTTTTTTTTAATATTGTGTGGTTGCAAAGAAAAAGGAGAAAATTACTTTTTGATAAAATATAATTGGAAAGCATGTTGTTCAGAAGTCAATATTACTCTCTTGAGTTTGGCATTATTTAAGCATGGCCTCAGTTTGGTAAGAAAAGGAAATTTCACAATGCATTTTATCTATCATAATTTCAGTGTTGCTGGACAGTTAAGCTTATCTCATTAATCATCAAAAAGTCTTAGTAGCATCCTTACATTTTTAAGCCAAAATATTGATTAGCCTGTCCTAGAATATAGTAAACATTAGCTGATCAATCCAACCTCCCTGATTGCTTCAGCTTCATCAAGAGCCTTTCATGGTGGTTAAAAAAAAAAAAAAAAAAATTCTTGCATTGCTTGCATTCTTGCCTTTATTTTAATTTTCAGTCTTTTTATATATCTTAAGCTATTGATTGTAGAGTCATAATTAAATAAATGAAATTTTAAATCAAACTTCTACCTGATACCAATAATAGCAGTTTCTTGAATTTTAGTTATGTTTCTCAGTGAGACTTTGCTTAGAAACTCATGACCTAAGTTCTCTGAGTATGTTAGAACTAATACATTTTTTGTGGTATTTCAAGGGAAATACAGAGTGTGAAAAAATAAAAATACTAGCATGTTAATATAAAATTTTGAAATTAGTCAGTTACCTTCTTGTAGTAAAAATTGTTAGAAAATAAATGATGATTAGTATGACTTAATTGCTTTATGACTTAGATTTAGCTTCTATGGCCCATGAATTTCTACTAGTGGTTTTCTTTTATCTATCTACATGTAGCTATAGAAAGCAGTAGAAAAAAATTCAGGAAGTAAAGTTAATTCTTTTTTATTCATCCTTTGATTCTGAAACAAATTATAGTTTGTCAGGTTGTAAAAAAAAATATGGAGACGTACTGTGCACTTTCTTATTTATTTTTCCTCTTTTTATTCATTAAATATTTATATAGTACTGACTTTAAATGCTTGGGAAAGTAATGGAATAGAATAGGCCCTGCCCTGGCAAATTTCATAATTGATTGTTGAATAGAGGCACATTCACAGATAACCCTAACTGAAGTTATTAAATGCAATGGAACAGCTGAGAAATTGGATTTCATGATCCAGCTCTGGGGCTCAGATGGAAGAGAAAGCAAAGAGAAAAGGAAATAAGGGTATGGAAAGTCTTTGCACTTTTGCATGTTTTAAATATTTGTACAGAATCATTTAGGCAGGCTTAATCCTACACAGAAGATTTAAATATCATTTAGACTTTGTAACTAATCTACACACTAAATGTTTATTAGAAAGAAAAATTACCTTTAGAGTACCCAATAATTTTGGAGGCACTCAATAAATATTTGTTAAATGTATTAACTCATCAATTTATTTGTCAAATAATTATTGAACACTTGCTTAGTGCCAATTACTGCACTTGAGTCACAAGAGTGATTGCTATAGACTGAATGTTTATGTCTTCTCCAAATTCATATGTTGAACACTAACACCCAATATGATTACATCTAGACATAGAGCCCTTATGGAGGTAATTAAACTTAAATAAAACTATAAAGGTGGATCTGATCTAGTAGGATTAAAATCTTGGTCTCTTAGGATCCTTCTAAGATCATACAACATAGAGCACACCCTTTCTCTCTCAGCCATATGATGGCACAATGAAAATGTGTCCTTCTGTGAGCCAGGAGGAGAGCCTCACCAGACCTTCAACATGCGTTCACCATCATTGCAAATGTGCAGCCTCCAGAGCCATGGAAAAATACAGTTCTGTTGTGTAAGCCACCCAGTGTGTAGTGTTTTGTTATAGAAGCCTAAGCAGAATGATACTTCTATAATAAATATGTGCAATACATAAAGAAGATTGGTACAACAATTACATTACTAATTTAGTATATGTGCTATGTTATAGAATGTTAGAAGGTAATAACTCTAGAGGGAAAAAAGAAAGAGTAGAAAATCTGAGGATAGGAACTTGTATGATAAGGGGCATCTTACAACACTGAGAAAGAGATCTGTGTAGTCCTCATTGAAAAAATGATGTTTGAGTAAGTACATTTGTGATATGGATATTTGAGAATTAAACATCCAGGCAGTAAGAACAGCTAGCCCAAAGGAAGCATCCATTCCTTTTTTTTGTTTGTTTGCAAAGCAAAAAAGAAGTCAGTTTGTCTGAAGGAGAGGGATGTTGGAAATTACTGGTCAGTAAATTTGGAGAGGTTATGGGAGTCAGAGTCCTTCAGGCCTTTTAAGTAATTGTAGACTTTTAGTTTTATATTGAGTGAAGAGAAACCATTTTAGGCTTTTGAGAAGTTTAAAATGATCTGCACTATTTATAAATGAGTAAGTAATGCAGATATATATATTCTAGCCACTATCTTAAGAATAGACTTTAGGAGGGGACAGTTAGAAGCCTATTACAATAATTCAGGCAAGAGGCGTTGGTCATTCTGACTGGGGTGAAACAGTAGAGGAGATAATGGATGAACACATTTTATGTTTTGAAGTCCATGCCATTATTTTTTTCCTGATCAACAGGATTTGAGATATGAGACAAAGATAGGAATCAAATATGATTTTAAGATTTTGATCCAGAGCAATTGAGAAAATGTAGTTGCCATAAACTGCATGACAAATATTTGTCCCCTTTCACCTGACCAGCTAACCTTGGTATCTACTGATTGGAACCAGTTAGTTTTGACTATAGAGCAGAAACAGAAATTTCAAGCCAAATGGATGGAGATTAGGAAAAAAAATCAGAGAAAATGCCCATGTTTTGGTAATTAAATTGCTTTTATCTGTTTTTGTCCTTCTATATCCTTGAATGGCCTTTAGTGTCTTGACCATGGTTGCAAGGGGAGTGATAAAATTGAAATGGTAATAATTTAGAAAATAAAGACTTCATCAGAAATAGTATGGACTCATTTTGTTTAAAACGAATGCCCCTGGTCTCCATACATAAATGCTTAATTTCTACCAATTTATATATGTACATAATGTTAAGCTACTCTACAGAAATCTTTTGAGAAAATGTGTAATGCTATCAACAAAATGTGTTATACATTTTTTTTTCATCCGTGAAAGGACCCATATGGATCTTTAAAAAGGATTAATTTCTCATTCTTACTTTCTAGCCCTTCTACTAATATTTAGATGTTTATAATATACAATTTTCAAAATATTTTGAATAATTAAACATGTTGCATTTTCCATAGACTTTTTTACTTTCCTGCTTGCATTATGTACCAGACAAGATTTATCCAGAAAAGCAATAATACATGCAGAATGAAGCTTTGATGGAGAAAGTATTTTAATAATTTTTATTGTGAAAGGAAACCAAGGGTTTATGAAATTTGATGAATGGTTAAGGACTGAATGCTATGTCCCCCCAAATTCATATTTTGAAGCCATAACCCCCATTGTGATGGTATTTGAGATGGGGTTTTTGAAAGGCAATCAATTTTAAATAAATTCATAAGATTGGGGTTTCTATAATTAGATTAGTATCTTTAATAGAAAAGGAAGAGAGATTAGAAGTCTCCCTTGGACTCCCACCCATGTGAGTACATATATACAAGCCAGGAAGCAGATCATCACTAGGCATCAAATCTTCTAAAGCTGCAAGATCATGGATTTTCCCCAGCTTTCAAATTTCAGGAACTAAGTGTCTATTTAAGCAACCCCATATATGGTATTTTGTTACAATAGACCAAACTATCGAAGATAGGAGGTCTGTTAACAAGGCCAAGTTTGCTGTTATACCCCTTAAGTAAGGGGATAGAGACATTTTACAGGTACTTGGAGAAATAAGTAAAGTAAGGCTCTATTTGTATGAGCTGGTCTTTCAAAATAAATAGGAAACATTGGTAGAAGAACAAAGCAAGCTTGATCAACAGCAACTCACAGCATGCTGATCCTACTTGCATTTCCAATTAATTAACTATATAGGAAAGTACCTTAGGAAAAATGAGCCATTTAGTGAAGTCTCCAAAAGTCAGCTTCCAGGAGGACATAGCAAGATATAGATAACTGAAGAGCATATTTAGATGAGCAGATAGAAATAGTAGGACAATGTGAGTTTATATTTTTTAATTGGGGTACTTATATTGAGATTGACAAAACTATTGTATGTTATTTGCTGGTACCACTTATTGTGCTCCTACATTGATATACTTTGCAAACTATTTCTCCTTAGTTTATATACATTTGCATTTCATTAGAATTTTTTTCAAACTTATAGAAAAGTTGCAAAAATAATGTTAAGAAAACTCATATACCAACTAACCAGATTCAACTATGGTTAACATTTTTCTCCATTTCCTTTAACATAGACTCTACATCTCCTTATTTCTAATGTGTATTATATTAGAATAGTACAATATTGGCAGCCTAGAAGACTATCATAGTATTGGCAGCCTAAAAGACTCCTTGATTATAGACATTGCTCTTTTCAGAAATAAAAGTTCATGGACTATTTACCAGGTTGCTGTAGGATGGTAATTTTTCCCCATATTACCTTTCAAGTTATAACCTTTGTAATTGTCTATAGTAAGTTCCAAAAGTTCCCTTGTAGTATTATGTTCAGGAGCTGGACTCTTTGATATTTTGTCAGAGATTATAATTTTATGAATAATGTTTTCCTGTTCTTGATTCCATGTCTGTTTTAGTCTTAATACTAAAAGTAAACATGGAATGCTCACCATTTATCCTTTCATAAAGTTTTTTTTCCCAATCCTCTCAGTTGAAAGAGGCTCATCCACAAGCAGATTTCTCAGGAAGAGTACCCAGATATACAGTATACCTGAGTAATTGTCCAATTATCTAGTTTTTTTTTGTTGTTGTTGTTTTTACAGCCTTGATACTTGAGAAGTTTTGGATGACTATATCATCTTTGATAGATACTTCCATTCTTTTGCTTTCTTGAAAGAGCTCCAAAATTCACGTTTTGCTTTGTATTTTATCTTGGAGAAAACTGATAATTCTAATTCTCTTATATTTGGAAGATATTTCTTCTCTTTGCCTGAAGATACTAAATAATTTATTTTTAACTCCAATATATTTTCTAGTTAAGTGCCAGAATTTATTGTTTTCAGTTAACTGTAATGGTTTACTGTTTCAACATGTAGGATCAAGTCTTTTATTTTGGGGATTTAAAAACATTACTATTTTAAGTTTTACAATACTTATTTTTGCTCAGTATTTATATTTTTACTTTGGGGCTCCAGTTGTACATATCTTGGGCATCTCTTCCCCATTTTGCAATGCAACCCTGTCTCTCTCATTTTCTTAAATCCTCTGTTAAACATAATTATTTTGGTCCTGGTGATTTTAATTTTTCCATGCAATGTCCTTTATCAGACTTTCATTGAAATTTGTTTTTCCTTGAAATCCTTTCCTTTAGCCTTATAAGTTGTTCCTTTACTTTCATTTCTTTCCCAAGTCCATTAAATTTGCCTGTCTTTTTTTTTTTTTCTATTTGTCCATTTCAGTTATTAGTAGTTATATTTCTAACTCAAAGTTTTTTTTTCATGACCCTAAATCATGTGTTTTAGGTTATGAAATTCAAATTGGAATATTATAGTGTTTCTTTTACTACATATTTGTTTTTCTTAGGACAGGATTTTCATCAGTGAAATTACTTTAATCACAATATTGTGTCAGTCATTTCACGTTGATGCAATCTGCTTCTTTGTGATGTAATTCATTTTGTGAATAGAATTCCTAGTCAGAATAACCCTTTCTATCATTCTTTTCTTTTTTTTTTCTGTTTAATGTTGGTGTTAGTTAATGGTGGTGTTGATGGCACTGGGGAGAGAACAGAGTTAATAAGTTTTATCAACCTTGTTTTCTATAGGAAACACAAATTTCCTTATTTTCCATCATGGCCTGATTTCTACCCCTTGCCTGTTTCTCACATTCTTCTGAGGGAGCAATGCTTTTGAAGGCTGCCACTTCTGATCCTGCAAACCCTCAAGCTCCTTTAAAGCCACTGTTGAGACCAACCCTTTATTGACTGATCTCTATTATTTCAACATTTGATGCTCTAGTTTGTCTTTTAGGGAGTTAGTTATTTTGTTTTGTCTGTGTTTCATCTTTACTCTCTGCTCTACTCCCTGTTTTTTCATGGTATCTCTTATGCCTTGTTTCTCCCACCATCCATACCCACAGACATAAAGGACTGGGTGACTGGTAGAAATGCTTCTGGAATATTTTGTTTCTCTTTTTTAAAGGCTGTGCGTTTCTCTATCCTAGTGATGTTGAAGTCTTGAATTAGGTTTTGATTTATGTGCCATTATTGCTAATTTTATGGTCTACTTAGAGGGGTGAAGGGGAGATTTAGAATTGGTAGCCAACATTGTTTTACATCCTCAACAATCTCCGTTTATCTGCATTAGGGAAAAAAAAAATCAAAGAGTAAACTTCAAATATTTGAAGTTATTTTCTTTTAATAGAAATTTACTTTTAATAGAAATTTTAATAGCAATGTATATTTTATTCTTAGAAATTCTGCTTATTAAATGAAAGATTTGGTTTCAAGTGCAACAAATTTTTGCACCTAAATATATTCTATTAAGATCACATTATAGGGGCTGTGGCTGTGGCTCAGTGGTAAAGTGATCTGTATACAGAATTTAAGAGATGAGACATCCTTTTGCAAAAAAAATGATATTATGATATTAAGATATATGTGACACAAAGCTAATCCTCTACTTAGAATTAATATAATTAAACATAAATATTGCTAATAAAATGCTTAATCATCAACATGTATCTGCAAATTTCTAAGAAAATGATAAATATTCTAATTTTTCTTTTATTCTCCACATAAATGTTGACATACTTACTGTTTTGACTAAGTTGATAGGATAATTTACTCATGCTCCTAGTTTGGTAGACATTTTAATATGATTAACTACTTTTTTGAATAATATCTTTATAATTTAACATATTTAAAAATCAGTAAGGCTGACCTTTAATAACTGTCAAAAAATGAGCCCAAGATTAGATGAATGTTCTCATCTTAAAAAAAAAATTGAGGTATAGTTTTCAATCAATTTCCTCTATTAGCTGGAATTAAGTTGATGTCAGATACTAAATCCTCCCACTAAAAGAGGTAGGATGAAATAACAGATGAGTTACAAAAATATTTTTTTTCTGAAAGACAGCAGAGCTGTAAAATAATATCTGAGTTTAAGTTTTCAAATATGGAGGAGCTCTTTCTGGCTGTACTAAAACCACTAATTTTTAACTTTCTTCTCAATTTCTATGTGCCATGGGGGATTTGTCAAGCCTAGTCACAGTGTGACGATGTTATTTGGGCCATGCAGAGTCTAGTGGAGAGATGAGGTTGGAGGAGCCTTTGATACTTCTATGGTTTGAGGATTGGAATTTAGAGAAATATCAAATGGATAGCTGCCCCCTCCACCTATAAAAGACATGCTCAATTCTGGTTCATTAAAGAAATTAGATTATTACTAAGGGAAATCAGAATGGAATTTTCTTCCCATTATTTTGTTTGGGAGGCAAAGTTCACATATAACCACAAAATGGATCTTATTCTTTAAATAATTGAAAATACAGGGTGGGATAACTATAACTGAAGTTCCAACCCAGCCCAGATTCAGCCCTTCAACCTGTTTGCTTAACAGGAAGGGCAACCCACATAGGGGATTTTTATAGGAACTTTAAGATTATTTGTAGTGTTTTATATAAACCTACTTATACTATCTTTCCATCACCGAGAGAAAATACCTGAGAAAATCAACTTAAAAGGAAAATTTATTTTGGCATTGTGTTTCAGGTAGTTTTAGTGCATAGTCACTGGGACCCTTCATTTTATATTGTTGGTGATACAGAACATTATGGGGGAAAGCCTATAGTGAAGCAAACTGTTCATCTCATAGTGGCTGGAAGGGAGAAAGACAGGGCAAGGAAGCAGCCAGGAATAAGATATACCCTTCTAGGACTTGCCCCCATGATATATTTCTTCAACAAGTCTTCATATTCTGAGACTCCCATAACCTCCCTATAGTTTCACCAGCTGGGGTCCAAGCTTGCTACAAATGGGTTTTTGGGGGACATACAGGATCCAAATATAAAACTAATAGTAGTAAAAAAAAATACTAGACAGTCCAAGAGGCAAGAAATTATGAATGAGAAAAGCTAGATGATAGATGTAGAAGCACTGGAATCCAAACACAGACTTAGAAATGACTATTATAAATACGATAAAGGAAATAGAAAAATGGAAAAGCAAAAACAAGAATTGGGAACTCATATTAAACTAATAGAAAACATACCAGCTGAAACCAAGATGACAAAAATTAAGAGAAACAAAATAGATTGTAAAAGGAATGTATAACTTAATTAAATGAGGAAAATATAAGTCAGGTTTCAAAAAGAGAAGAAAGAAAGTGGGATGAAAGCAATATTATAAAAATAATGTTGGAAACCTATCAATCTGATGAAATACATCAATGTATAGATTTAAGAAATTTATCAAACCTTAATCAGTGTAAATATAAGTATAAAGAAAATACCATTAATGCACAGAAGAGTCAAATATTTGAAAATAGAAATAAAGGGAAAAATCTTGAAAATAGCCAAAGAGAAAAAGATAAATTACATTTACAAGAGCAACAATAAAACTGATAGCTACATTTTCCTATTTAAGCAAGAAAATAATGAAAAGATGTCTTTTGAGGGGAGGACTAACAGAAAAAGTCAAAATAGAACTGTATACTCCACAAAAAATTCTTTATTTGAATTTTTATATAATTTATTTATAGAAATGCTCATTACAAGAAATTCGAAGAAATATCTTCAAATTGAAGGGAAATAATTCCAAATAGAACACATTACTACAATAAGAATTCCTGAAGGATTGACTGTAGATATAAGGTCAATACATAAACTCAATTGTACTGTTATAGACTAGCAACAAAAAACTGAAAAGTGAAGCTTTAAAAATGCCACTTACAAGAGCGTGAAATTATAAAATACTGAAGACTGACTTTAAGAGATGTGTGAGACTTCTATGTAGAAAGTCTAAAAACAGTGCTCACAGAATTTAAAAAAACACTAAACAAATGAAAAACATTATTACTGTATAGATTTGGTAATTTTCTAATACAATCAAGAATATTTCTTTAACTTTGGTTAACAGTAAAATAATATTGATACATATATATTATATATGGTCTGTATATCATGTGGTGTGTGTACATGGTATGTATATGATTTAAACTTTAAAACATAGAAGAATGTAATTTGGATCAAATAACATATCTGATGTCTTTGAAAACAAAGGAAAATGGAAAAAATATGGAAACTTTTTAACAGAAAACTGTTAAAAGTCATTAAAAATACAGTTAGAAAAAATTATTGTTTTCTGTTTTGATAAACAAATTTAAATTTGTGACTAGAAATATGAGAGCATTTAACTCTTAATAAAGAGAGAGATCCTGCAGTATCTATTATGATATTAAATGAATAATAATTAGGTTTTCTTTAAGTTATTGTTTTGTATTTAGTGCCTTTTCTAAAACTTCTGGAGTCCATCTCCATCAAAGCAATGTTAATTTGCCAAACTGAATTTTCAAAATGAAATTGAAAATTTCAAAAATGTTTTCTGATTTATGACATTTTTGTTACAAGTGGGCACTTTTTTCTTGTGTCATGATTTTATTGTCAATATTTCATTCAGTACTAAAAACTGGCATAAAAACTGTCATGTTTTTTTTTTTTTTATTGACCCATACTGAATATTGGTGTCATTTGGATGAATAACTCATAATTAAAATTCTCCAGAATTCCTAGGACTTTTTGTTACAGCATACATAACAAACTAATTTTTTATTCCTTATATAGTGTCATATGTCCTTAAAGATAGGGAATTGATGATGAACACTGTTGTTACAGGAAAACATATATTATTGATTTCTTCTTTATCTTCTGGATTGTATTATTTTTATAATTCTAAATACTTTTGAATTTTACCATATCCAATCCATATTATTTGTGGAATTCATATTTTAAGCTTACCTACATATTATAAAATTGAATAACAAGCCCTAAATCAATACTCATGGCAATTTTGCTGTAATTCGAAGACACGCACAGGACAGTTAAAAATTAAAGTTTTCCAAGTACATATCCTTTCCTGTTTTAGCTGGTTTTGCAGCCTATTTTCAGGCAAATTCTTTTGTACTTCTTGGTGATTTCATTGTTGAGATGGCCTGTAGACAAGTGCTAAAGTGCTGTTTATAATAGATAAAAAAGTATAAGAAGGCTATGATAGGCCTCACAAAGAGAAAAATATGTGTGTGAGGAATGCTTTGTTCAGCATGACTTATAGCGCTTTAGGCTGTGAGTTCAGTGATCATGAATCAACAATATGGTACCTCCAGAAAAAGGAAGAGGAAATTTGTGATGTGTAAGTTATGTTGCTATGTAAAGGGCTAAACTAACATCTGAAGTATGCACTGAAGCTATGGAAAAGATGGTGAAATGGCTACATTTGTAGATTCATGAGATGACCAATAAAAAGCATAGTGGCCAGCATTGTTGTAAGGATAATAGTTACAAAAAATTTGTGGCCATGTTTATCTACATCAAAAGAATTACATATACACTTCTAGGGTAATGCCGTGTGGGGTACATATTTCTAAGGATGACAAACATGAAAATTTTTAAAATTGTTGGTAAGCAATTTTCTGCAGATAGATAGTCTTCAAAAGAATTTTTAAAATGCCTTTTATATAGAAAAGATGTTATGTTGATGAGCGGGTTTTCAATGTTGGTATGATGGACCTACTGTATAAAAACTTTGGCAAATGAATCTACATAATCTAAGTAGCATTTGGGTGACAAAGTGTTGTGACCTGTTTTGCTGGTGCCTAAATTTATATTTCCTTTAGGAAAAATAGTTCAGTATTCACTAATTCAGTGTTCTTAGAGACTTTATAGAAAATAACTACCAGAGATAATGAGAATTAACTGTTACTTCATCTGCATATGCATTGCAATCATGCTTGAATCCAGTATGACCAGCCTTTCATGTCTATTACGGAAACATTAATGTTTAGCTTATAGTCTGTTATTTATAGTCAGAGAAACTGGACCTGATTGCAACTGTTTCTCTTTTTATTACCATGTTATTCATGAAATTGACTCAAAAACCATCAATATAACCCTATAGCTTATATCATTACTTGTTTTCCAGAGTCCACATCTATACTTCCTTGCTTAATGCTTCCTCATTACATTGTGTCTCCCAGGAGATTTCAAAATGCTTTACAAAACCCATAGGACATTGTTGCTGCTCATAAATAATAGAGTACTGAAGCTACCCATCTGTCTACTCTGGGGAACCTTATACCTGATGGAGGTAGGGCTGTAACTTCAACATTTAGATATAGCTGACTATAAGTCTGCAATCTGCTCCCAAATTTTTATTTAAAAAAAATAGCTTGCTGATTAGTAGAAACACAAAGAACTAAAGACTGAAAACTTTTTTCTGGAACAATAAAGCAAAGAGCAATAATTTCCTTCCTTGGTTCAGGGAGGTAAGGATATACGAATATTTGCATGACTTTAGGACTGAATGTGATCTGTCAGTGATTATCAGATTATGGCCATTGGATTTCTGTGGATCACCAAAACCCTCAGTGAACTCAAGGGCTCATTTTAAAATAACAGTACTAAGATTGTCTTTGCTTTATTCACTTTGTTGACATCTGCTGGGAGGGAGACAAGACCTAGTGGGTCAAGTTGCTGATGCATTCATAAGAGTAAAGGCAGTGAGCATGCATCATTTTGATGAGAAGTAAGCTTAAAACACCCTGGCTTCCTACTGATGTGAAAAGACATTCTAGAGTAAAGGCACTTACATATGTTTGAGTTGCAAACTAAATGAGCTACTTTGTTCATGAGCATTATTTTTACTGAAAGGATGACTGAGAAAAACCATGGTCTTTCAAACTTGGGTATTTTATAGCTATTGCCCTTGAAAATATATGCAGTAAATAATTCATTTTATGGAAAACAAATTGCAGTGTTTTATTGCCAATGGATAACTCTAGAAATTTCAAGTGAAAATTAGAAATTTAGAAAGACCACATCCTATACTGTGAGCTTCATAGCTTTCCAACACTTAGAGATGGGTCTGAGAAAAATTACAATGCTATTTTTTATATTGCATATGAAATATCTCAACATTCACAAAATCTGCACAGCACAAAGATTATCAATGCATGATGTTACAGAATTATTCATACATTAAAAGCATTCAAAATACAAGTTCAACTAATAGATGTAATCTGGTGGAATATAAAATATTTGTTGTTAAAGCTTCAGGTTTCACATTGCAACTAACTTTCAAAAAACTATTCTTTACTATGTTTAAATGTAGTATCAAAGCAGAGTATCCTTAATTATATGAAAAAGGTATAAAATACTATTTTATTTTCAAAATAGAATATACATGTGAAGTAAAATTACATGATCAAAAAAAAAAAAAACAAAAAAAACAACCCAACCATTGCAACCAACTGAATTCAAAGGCAGATATGAGAATCCAGCTTTCATTATGACAGATTTTTTTTTTAAAAAAACATTTTAAACATACAAAAATGTCATTCTTTAGGTCAATTTTTGAAAATATGGTTATATTGCCTCTATTATTATTTATAATTTTTATTATTATTTCAAGTGAAATTTAAAAATAAATACTTTTAAATTGAAAAATAAATACTTTTAAAAATGTATGGTTTTAATTTTACTACACCAAATATTGATAGATATAGCCCAAAGAATCCAAATTTCGAGTTCTTAAACATTTTTAAGAGCCTAAGAGTACTGAGACCAAACTGAGAGTTGGTATATTTCATATTGAAAATATTTCAATAGTACAAAGTTTTATTATTATGTTAAGTAAGTTATACTTAAAAGTAAAATGGTATTTGGAGAGGATATTACCAGTTCAGTGATTGATGAAATTATTCCTGTTGGGCATTGTTTCTACAATGTGAAAAATCTCAGAGAAAGAAATATTTTGCTTGCTTGAGATCTGGAGAACTATTAACTGGTGTAACATATTGCTAGCATTCAGTCTTGAATAGGTGATGGATATTAAGGGTATTAAGGTACTAACGCGTATTGAGAACAATTATTGTTTATTTCTTTATTTTTATCTTGTACTGCTGGGAGTCAAACCTAGAGCCTCATGCATGGTAGGCAAGTGCTCTAATACTGAGCTACACCCCCACACTCAATCAGGGTTTTTATGTGTGTGTCTCTGTGTGTGTGTATATATATTTTTTTTTCTCTCAGACAATCCACTGAGGTGCATTATTTCATAAAAATGAAAACTATGATTCAGTGAATGACTTTGTTAAAACCACACAGAAGGATTTTGAAATTAGATTGTATACTCTCAACATCACAGTCTTTGTTATTTCTCCTGTACTACATTGCTTTAAGAAAAGTTTCCTTAATTTATTTTTTCTGCCTTTAGGTTGTTAGTCACATCCACACAATAAGTAAAATCTAATGTGTTTGATTTTTAAATTACTTTTCTTATTAGGAATTAATGCATATAAAATGTAAAATTAGCATGAAAAATAAGACAATTACTCATGTGCATTTGTCTTTAGTAAAATGAAGTTACTATATACTTCATTTAAAATATCTGTATAATGTTCTCACTCTGATACATAATTATATATTTCATCTGTAATACAGAACATTCATATATGTATAGCTGATATTTATATAATAAAAACTATTTATAGTATATTTTTAAATTTTTAAATATCACTTAAAATTGTCTATAACAATTTTAGTTATCTATTTTGAATTTAATAATATAGGTAAACTATAATTTATTTAACTAATTCCAATTATTCCAGTCAATATATTTCTAATATTTTGCTATGATAAATAATATAGCAAAGGATATTTTTCAATTTAACTTAAAAATGTATTCATAATTACATCCCACAAAATATTAAAACTAGAATTTTTCATATGCATCTCTATGTTGTGTTGTCGAAATGTTGTATTAATTTAAATATTTTCTAATATTCATTGTTGGCTACTACTAGAATAAATGTTTGCTTTAATCATTTTTGTTTTTATCACTAATATCACTAATGAGCTTGATACTTTTTCATATACTCTTACGTCATTTTTATTTTAAGAACTCACGTTTAGCTATTGAATTATTAGTAGAAGTAATAATCATCCATCATCCCTTATGTATAAATTTCCGTGGGCCAGAATCATTCCACATTATAGAAAAACATACACGCACACATGCACACACACTCACATTTAATACTAAAAACAACACTTTGAGATAACAAACAGATCAATCAGGATAGACTAAGCTATACCCGTGTAACAAACATACCAAAGATATAAACATGGGACTTAATTTTATTTTTTGCTTACATTGGACATCTCTTATGAGTCAACATGAGGTCTCTCTCTTCTTCATAATAAGACCTAGACTGAAGGATTTGTCCTTATGGGGACTTCATCAATCTATTGATGGAGAAAACAAGGAAGGACTCAATCACAACGTGACTCTTAAAGCTTCTGTGTGTAGGCCTACCCTTCACCTTTGTGCACATTTCTTTGACCAAAAGAATTTAAGTATTTGAACATGTCCTAATAGTGTGATGACATATAATCTTTCCTCATGGATGAGCACCACAAATCATAGAACCAGTCATGCTTCACTGGAAACAGAAAACATTACCCTCCGACAAGAGGGGTGACAAATATTTGAGAAGAAAAATGTAATCTTCACACCAGAAATCATTATTTTATACATTTTATCAATGAGAAAACTAAGGTACAAAAAGTTCATCTAAGTTATCAGTACTCCCAGAATTAATAAATGATGGCACTGGGATGCAAGCCCATACATTCTGGTTTCAAAACTGTGCTCTTGTCCAATGATAGGAGATGTCTCATATTCAGGAAAAATTATGTAACACCTCATAGCCTTTAACCATTACAGTCCTATAGCCTGTTGTTCAAACCTAGACTTTTTCATAAGTGTTAAAACAGATAGGATGCATGAACTAGTTTTTTTTCTGTGATTGTCACAAGTCAATTAACATGTGTGGTGAATCTAGAGGCAAATTTTATAAAACATTGCATTATTATCAGAAAAAATCAAGTAAAAAATTAAATTTGCATAATGAATACTAATCAAGTAAACACTTAAACAGAGACTTTGCTGCAAAATGTATAATACCCTCCGAGGCATAGTAAATCTTTAAATGGGTTTTGCTGCTTTGCTATATACTGTAAATGAAACTTGGTAATGTACGATTTCCCAAGATGGTCTCTAAAGTCTGTTCTATTTCAGTATATTTAACTGTCACTTAAAGTAGTAAATATTCCTATGGGAAGCTAAATAATATTTCTAAAATTTTAATAGCTAGAGTAGAATAAATAATAAAAGTTACACTAAGAATTCATTCAGTGAAAAGGAGCAAGATTTCTAGACCCCAAATCATGTACCTATTGTCTTATATGCTTAGTGAAAAAAAATGTATAAATGCAGCTGGGTATACAAACTATAAAACCTCATTAATTTTGATATTGCTTATTCTCAGACTAGAAATCTTTAGGGGAGTTTTGATTTGCAGTCTTTTATTGGTTTACCAGACTCATTAATTGCCTTTGCACAACTTTTATTCTTTAGGTTCTCACTGGGTTATATCTAGCTTTTGAAATTGAAAAGTTAAAGTAAAACATAAATTCCCCATAGAAAAAATGATTACAAGATGTGAATACACACAGGCAATTCCCCCTCAAAATTACAAATTATAAACGAAAAATATATTTCATACTAGTTGTGGCACTATTTGAGTCAAGGAGTGAAAAACCAAAACAACATGCTATTTTTATCTATTAAACGGGCAATGATTAAAAATATATTATTCAATGTTGGCGAAGGTTTTGTTCGCGTGAACATTGTTGTATATTGCTTGTGAGGGTCTAACCTGACACAAATTTTATCAAAAGAGATTTGAAATAGTACCACAAGAATGTATAAATATTTCTAGATGTTGGCATGAAGGTAATTATATTTTGCAATCACCTATACATTTTAATTTATTTACTAGCATTATTTCTAGTATTGAAATTCTGGATATAAAAATGAAAGGGTAGATAAATAACCAATTTGCCCAAATGGAGGAAACTTACATAGCTACTCAAGATAACTTGTCTTCAAACAATGAAACTTAGGAAATTTTAATTGTTGAGTGTTGAGTCTGCAAAACTGTTAAACATGATGATTGCAATTTTAAAAAGTAGATGTAAATGTAAATGTGCATCAGATTGTTAGTAGCAATTGAAAACTACTGTAGGAAAATAAGTGACTTTTTTTTTTTGCTTTTCCAAACTGCATTTCTTACATATTCTAAAAAATTTTATTATAGTCAATGAAATAATTAGAAAAGTTGTCACATAAAATTAGACAAATTAAGGCTTAAATTTACCTGTAGAAAGTTGCTTCAGACAAATGTATTTCCATTTGTTGACTACCCTCAGATTTGCTAAATATCTTAAAATCAACAGTACATTATTTGTGCATTTCATTTACTACAGATATAATCTTGTCATTTGTATTAATAGTGTAAGTTGTGTTTAATTAATTGAGTTTATGCTGTAGGTTGAGAAAATATAATTCTACTAATTTACTTATTGCCTACACATTTCCTTCCTGAGAAAAATGGTGATCTCTCAGTTGTAATTAAGATAGAGAGATGAAAGAATAAATTATTAAGCTACAAGCACCCAAGTAGAAGGAGTATACATTGGAAGAAGTTTCTTTTATCTTTGCATTTATTCCTGAATAATGCCAAAGTTGACAGAGCTATCTCTGACCATAGTAGATAACATCTTCATTGAGTAAACAATACTTTTGTCTTACAGTCATTTAATTATATATTTCCTTTTCATTTAATAAATTATATATGATCTATTTTTTGAAGGCAGGCTATCATAATTTTATTTTCTATCTTTCAAGTTTCCAAATATATTGTATATGTAAGAATGCTATAAATGTCAGAGAACAAATTACTAAGCATGTTTGTATTCACACAGAAGGGCAGTCAATAAAAAACTTCAGAGAGCAGACCCTAAAACCAGATTACCTGCATTTGGATCCCTGTACTGCTGTGTGACCTAAGGAGAGTTATTTAACCTTGTGTCTCAGTTGTATCAAATATAATAAATAATAATATATAAATAATTATAAGTGTAATAAAAGGAAAATGAGGCTACTTGTCTTTAGTGTTGTGAGGATTACTTGAATTAATGCTTATATAGCATACTAGTGTTAGAGCCGTGGCATATTTATTTATTATTTTGAGATTCTTCCCTTGCTAAGCAACCATAATGATTACAACACATAGCTATAGCTTTGAGGAATATATAAACATATCCATCATGGGAGTAATTTGTTGCCAGCTTCATTGCTGTATAGAGGATTATAGAAGGTACTCAACATATGTAGATGTGATCGTCAAGAGATCTGGAAATAGAGAAGTGCATTATAAACATGATGTTTATTGATAAATTTATAATTAGTGAGATAAAATTTACGAATGTTATGGGATGTCATGGAATAGCTTTTATAAGATGAGCCTCCCACAGGTTCACAAAACAGTATGTTGATAAATATTTTTTGTATAAGAATATAAGCAGGCATTTCAACCTTTATGGAAGATATTATGCAATAATTTTCCATGGAATTTTCCTTTTTTCAGTTTACATTAATTGATAAAAGAATACTTTTGAAAAATCTAAAGTGATATTTTAAGTGATGTGCAAATATAAGGCATTATAATGACTACTACTTCTTTTTAAATAAAAGTCCTAGAAAATGTAAGCAAAATAAACTAGTTTGAGTCCTCTTTTGTGAAAGAGTGATGAACAAAGTAAACATTGCATTTTAATCTTTGGTTCATTTTCATATACTTTCTTTGGTAATCAGTATTTTTAAGCTGAATATTTTGGGGTATACTCAATTACTTTGTATCCACTCCACCCCTTTGCTGTATTTGGGAACATTGAGTATTAGAGCTGATGAAAGGTGCTGAGAAGGAGGTCTGCTATGGCAACCTTTATTTAAGCAATTTGGCTGCTTAGTTACATCATTTATTCATTGCACACAAAAATGCACTGGTAGCAATCACTGGAATATAACACTTCTTTTCCACTCCTCTCCACAATGTTTGAGTGAAGCTCTGAAGAAAGTGTTGACGTGGTGCCTTTAGCATTTAATGAAGAAAATAAAGGAAGCACATAGTTAAATAGGAGTAAGGAAATTTTAAAATGCACTTGGGCTAAATGTGATTATATGATAACATGCTAGCTCCAACCATCAATATAATGATATTTTAGAATTTTTCCCTTAGAGATTTTTCAAAACATGATTTCCTTCTTAGGAATTGGCAAGGAAAGGAGAACTTATCTTACTTTTAACTTGCTGTCCTTTTTAGATTCTTCTAACATGTGAATGATGAACACATTTTAGAATATACATGGAGTTCAATGTACATTTCCAACCTTGGAGTCAACTGTATATTCCCTTTCTTTCTGATCCTTTGACCATTCAAATGTTTATTTCAAAATACTATGGCTTTAGTTATTTTTATTCACAAATTATGACCCTGTGGTAGCTAAAGTACATATTAATCATCATATCAGTGTTAGGATATTTTGGAATTCCTGGGGCAAATTCAAGAGACTGACCTTAAGGACACATAAGCAGGTCATCACATTTAGTCTTTGGGAGACAAGACAGGAAAAAATGAGTTTTGAAGTTGAGTTTTTCATGTTTTGCATGGCCTCTAATATGGTGTTCTCATGTTTTGTAGTCACATTGCAACATTTGGTATTATATTGTATGCTAAGGTGCATTTGAGGATGCTTTTGTATCTACACTGACTGAATTTACCTTAGAAATCTGTGCAATTCATATATTTTTAACATACATTCCACAGAAAAATAAAACATTCACAAGACCAAAAGCTATGTACATTACAGCCACATTTATAGATATTAAGTTCCACTCAAGTACCCTTCCTTGACTTTTCCACTTATATTTTTGTTTTGTAACCCTCCTTATTTAAAACTACCACAATATTAGCCTGTGAACCTGTCTTCTTGAGACAGAAGTAGTTATTCTTATAGTCTTCTACTTTCTTCTGTCAGAAGACTACCTCTGTTTTAAACTAACCTTCTTATTATAATATCCATTAGTGTCCTGTATCCTCTTACCAGACAAAACACATTATTGCCTGTCATTTCACTCAATACAATAGGAGCCAGAATTCAATTTTAGCTTTTGCTACAAGTGAGTGATAGGGGAAAAAAAATCTATAGTGGACCAACCATATCAATTCCTAAGATATTCCTACCCAAAACTTAGGTCACAGACCCTGAACACATTATGAAGTATTTTCTACTTATTTACCACACCCAAATAACTTCCTGTGCAAATGAGTGTTACCAGAGATCCAAATGTAGTTTCCTTTGGAGGTAGACCTTTTTCAGATGACCATTGATTTATGGTATTCATGTTTTGATATTATGTGTGGTGTTTAACAATATAAAGTACTTTCAACATTTAATGGACAATTGTGGTTGAACCACAATAAAACAGTGCTTGAGTCTTGGGTTTTCTTGGTCTCCAGGCTCTAATTCAAGCAATTTCCTGGCCATACAACCAAAGATTCTTCAAACCTTGTATGACAGATTTTTCTCTAAAATATCATAGTTTTCTTTGCCCTATCTTCTGTTTAAAATCTGGAAATTATTAAATATCTCTATCCAAATAAATTCCCTATGTATATAATTTTCGATAGTCTCCTATATCTAGGTACCAGCAAGTAAACAAGGGGGACATTTTCATGGTTTTTTGAGGTGTATTTTTAAATGAATTATCTCCCTTGTGTTTCAAAACAGCATAGCCTACATAGATTTAATTTTCAACATCAAAAAGAAACCAGTAAAATGATATATCTCAGCTCCTAACAAAGAAAAACAATGGAGATGAAATTTGATTTGGTGCTGAATCTTCAGAGTAAGATACCTTATGTGCCAGAGAGTTTTGATTTCCAGAAGACATTAAAATTTCTTTCAAGTTTACTTCATAAATTTTGAAAATTAATTTGAGTATTTATTTTGTTAATTTTTTTGTGCTTCTCTTTCTTCACTTCTTAACTAAAGACATGTAGTACAAAGGTATCTAAAATTCTCAAGTGATCTTACCTTCTTTAGGTTTGCTTGTTCTTGGTTATATGTTTTACTCAGCTCTCTTATGATATATAGTATGAAATGTAACCAATGGTTTCTGGTTCCTTGCCTCAAAGGAACGAATAATAATTAGCAAGTAATTTATTCAAGAAATAAGTACCACCGTTGTTCAGTTTTCTGTGTTAGAGAAATGGCTTTGAATGAAACTTCAAGGTGACAAACACATCTCCTTTGCATCATCAATGGCTACCTCTGCTCAAGACTTAGCTTTCTATAGTGGCTTGCTTGACTAATAATGTCCCTGCCTGATGTTTTTCTTAATGTGGCAATACTAACACTTCAGTTTTAGTACTTGCTCAAGTGGAGAAGGCAGCAGAAGTAATGGCCTGGGAGTGGAGGTGAAAATGCTATCATTGTCAGTATTTGAAGAGACTGCCAGTGTTGAGGAGTCCCCAAAAATGTTTGTTAGATATTATGAAGAATGATTCAAGTTTTATTTTTTCATAGATAGTATCAAGAGAGAAAGATCACATTCAAAACCCAAGGAATGAAAGAGTGCTTGTATGGGAACTGCACTTCTATAGAAAGGGAGGTCTAGAATTACTTTGTATCCATAATACTGGAATCCTATAATACTGTCTGGAATAATAAATAAATAAATAAACATATAAATAAATAAATAAATAAATAAATAAATAAATAAATAAAATGCACTTCCATTTTTACTGAAAGAGAGATTCGGCTTTAACATCTTGTATTGATTGCCTTTCTTTGATTCCCAAGCAGTAGTGGCCAAAAAATGATGTTTGGATTGTAATGGAGATGTTTTGTTATAATGGGTTTAAAAAATCTACCAAATGATTTGTGATTTATTTGAATTTATTATGGGAAAACGTTCCTGAACAGGTTAACAAGATTCTTGGTTTATATATTTTCTACTACACCAGTTCTACCTGAATTATAAAAGTTAGGTTGATATGCCTTGAGTATAAGGGTCTGTTTAAAGCTAAATTATGATCTATGAAACAATATCACATCTCCAAGGTAAGCCCACTAAATTTCAGGACATTAATTTTAAATTGAATATAATGTAACCTGTAAATTATTGAAACATTCTTAGGGAGATATTTTATATTATCATAGTGCTTCCTACAATATTAATGCTTTCACTTGCCTCTATCATAAGTTCCAAAAAAACTCAATATTTAAACAAATCCATCTTTTTTGCCAACCATAATATGGGTATTTGTTGTAAATAAAATAATAGGGAAGCTCATTGTTAATGCTCAGGTAAGATTTCAGGCTAACAGTACTGCCACAGAAAATCTTTATGAATTGCAAGATTTCCTTCCTCATTCTGTGTGTTTTTCTTTTTTTAGCTCCTCAACATTGACCAATTCTTAGTAACATTGTATTTGAAAGTGTTTATAAATCTTTTTATAGTATGAGTAATTCCCTAGGATCATCAATTTTGAACACTTACAACAAATTCTTGCTTAAGAATGAAATTTCTGTATTCTCATTCACTGCTGACTTCCCCATGCTTAGTAGTCAGTTTAATTGCTTTCAAGTAATTTCAAGGTTATGCCTGGTTGTTGGTCCTGTGCCTGGTCTACAGATTTTCCACAGTGAAAATGCCAGAGAAAGCAAATCCACACAATTGATCTATATTTATTTTCCTACTGCGTGGTATTATTTCCTTTCCCACCTTGCCTGCTCAGGAAATTGAAATACTTGGCAAGCCTAATTCTCACATGGTAAAAAAATGTTAAGTGACAAAAAGTATCAACTTAGACCATTTTTTCAAGAAAGCATTTTTTAAAAAAACTTTTATTTTCTTCCTTACATTTGAAAGAGTAGCAATCAAAATTTTTGGATTGAAAGGAATATTTTATCTGTTGATTAAAACTAATTACAAATTAAATGCAAACAACTGTAGTATGTCAATGGCTTTTCTTCATTTATGTAAACCTTTGTTTTTTCACAAGTGACTTAGCTCAAAAGTTAATTATAGAAATAATTACATCCAAATGTACACGTCGAGAAAACCCAGATAGAGGCTTCATTCAAAATTCACTGACTTTATGAAACAGATGGTATGAAAAAGTCAGTGTTCTACTTCCATCATTTAATTGAAGTAAGGTTCAGGCAAGCTGCCTTATCTCTGCCCCTCAGTTTACTCATTGTTCATGCAACACAGCTTCTATGAGGATTATACGTAATAGCATATTCTAAATCTTAGATACAAATGGGGCTTGCCCCCCATCTTATGAATTTCTTTCAATGAAGAAGTTCATTTATGGAAATTGTGTGTTCTTAAGTACTTTGTAATTTGGCTCATTAAATTTTTAGTATGGTTATTAATATACACTGGAAAGCTATTATACAGTTGTCATTGCCCATTTTTCAGCAGACAACATTTCAATAAACTGTGATATAAAAATGACAGTACCCTTCCTATTTAGTTACCATACACATACACACACACACACACACACACACACACACACACACACACCTGCTTTATATAGAGAAGTATTCTGAGTATTCTATTCTTTTATGAGTTTGCCTTAGTTATAGATACAAGTATTAAAAAAATTTATAAATGTACTCAATGTTCTTCATATTCATCTGCATTAACTTTTTATTGTGTGCATGTATAGTTGAAGCACTATTTTTTTACCCAATAAATGTAATTTCTGTCCACAAGAAGACTGACCTTTGAAATTGTGACACATTGAAAACATGGGTTAGCTTTTAGAAAACCAATTATTAAGTTACAACTCAGAAACTAATCTGAGAGTTGTTTTGAATCCAGACTATTCTCGGGTATCTCTTTAACTGGTTCTCATGGTAATCTTACAGTTGTCCAGGGTTTAGTGTGATATTGTCATGGAACACTGGACTCCTGTAATTGCACCTCTGAAATCTCAATTGTCTTTTGAGAGTATTGTTTCTTTCAGTTTGTTTTTTACCACACTTTTTTCCAAACACCACCAGTTTCTTAGGGAAAAAATTTTTAACTTTCTTTTTATGCTTCTGTGTTCTCTCTGGGGAAACACCTGTGCCCCATGGCTAGATAGCTGGGGTAGAACTGTGGTCAGCTTCTCTCAAAGTTGACACTTCTTATACAGGGAGCTCTTACTCCTGCTTTACAGATAAGACATTGAGTGGGGTGGGAGCTTCTGATCTTCTTTGCTTCCTTTCCTAGAATAAAACTTCTGTTCTATGAATGAAATAGGGCAAGTGGGATCAGGGATTCCCCATTCTTGGCCTGTTATACCTGGGGTAGAGCATCTACCATAAAGTAGGGAGAGACAAGGAATAAAGTTCAGTTTTCCTAGTCATTTATGCAACACAGATCTCCAGAGCACGAGACTGAGAACACCACTGATGGCTGCTGCCTCTCAAGGGGAGATAACATGTCTTCACTAGGAATGGATGGAGAGGTGCTTTGTGTTCTTGGCTATGTCCTTCTGGAGTGGAGTTTCTCCCATACTCAGCTGTGGATGGGAGGAAGTGGCGTGCTTATGATTCAAGTGCCACAAAGTGTTGCCCTTCTTACCAAGAGTTAGTGGATTTTCTCAAATAGATGTATTTTTTTTTAGTCATTTGCTGAATGCTCTGAATGCTCTCAGAACAATTTCCAGAGAATAATTTTTAACAGTTATGGTTGTTTTGATGGAAAGTGAACCTATAGATTCTGGATTCTGCCACCATTTTAAAAGTGATCTCATATACCTACATTATTAAGATGATGAAATGGATTTATTAAATAGACAAATATGTTCTTAACATACTTTAATGTCAGTAATTCTGCTAGATATGGTAAAAGAAAGATAAATTTATTGTGGCTACTTCTCTAAGTAGAACAAATTAAAATAGGAGAAATGAAAAACAATTATTAATTGTGTAAAATACAAAATTACATAAGTAGGTAGATTATTGTGGAAGATATATATATATGCATACAAAGATATATATTTTTATGTAGAATGCTCATTTGAACAATTCAAAATATGGGGATATAGAAATCCTGCTAATATATGGTGAAATGATTTTATTAATGTTATTTTCTGGAAAGATGTAGAAATTTAAATAACTATGCTTTCTGTCTTTGTAAAGTATCTTAAATTTCTCTTTGAAGATATGCACATAGAAGTGAATCACCTTTTAATTTTATAATCTTAGGAGAATATGTATTGGCTTTAAGTATTATTTTAATAGAAGTTCTTTTTCTAAAACATTTAAATTTTATTTGATCAATAACAACTCTTATGATTTGGTTATAAGGACTCCCCCAAAAGCTCTTGTGCAAAACAATGAAAAATTGTTCAGAGGTGAACTGAATAGACTGTGAGCACTGTAACCTAATCAGTTCATTAATCCACTTCGGTGGATTAACTGCAAAGTAACTATAGGCAGGTAGGGTATGGCTAGGATAATAGGTCACTGGGGTTATGGATTTGGCGTCTATATTTTGTCCATTGAACAGAACATGTTCTTTAGTTCTCTTTGTCCTTCTGGCTATAATGCTCTGCGCTGCTTTCATCTGTTACACCCTTTCATCATGATGTTCCGTCTCACTTCAGGCTCAGAGTGATGGAATAAACTGACCATGGACTAAACCTCTAAAATGAACTTTACCTTCTGTAAGTTGTTTTTTTCAGGTATTGGTTAAAGTGATGTAAAGCTGACTAAAACACAAGCCCAAAACATGAGCTAATAACAAATGCCAAACTTGGTTCACTCATCCTATCCTTTGGAAAACCTATATCAGGAAAAAACAAAAATGTTCTTCAGCACTTTTCCCAGACTACTTAAAATAACCCATGTGATTGAGTTTATTCCAGTTTCAGGAAACTGTTCCATAATTCATTTATTGTTCATAGTCAGGAAATTGTGTGAGATAGTCAACTCAAATTTCCTTTACCTTTATAAGGGTAACTTTTTGACATTTAGGATATTTTATATTTATCCTAATTCTTTGCCCTTATTTTTTCAATTTTCATAAAAATCTGTATGTCATAATTATCCAACAGAAATAACTACCCATCTGTACTATTTTATGTTTTATAAACATAAAATGAAAAATTTTAAAGTTCTAACCTGGAGTATTAGGTTTTAGTTTTTTAACAGTGAATGAAAATAATAGATTTTATCATATCAATCTATTCATTGGTAATTTAGAATTCTTAATTTGATAATTCAGGCCAATGATTAAATATATACTATCAATATTATTTTCAGGAATGAACAAAGATAATTCAATAAGATCCAACTATTTGGTTTAGCTATAAAAGTTGTTTAAAATATCTAAGGCTACATAAACAGTATATTATTGAAAAGATGTATAATAACTGACACTTTGCCTCTTTTACTGTTAAAGCCATAATTGAAATCTATTGCTTAGATATTTGATAAAATCTACTATATTTTTATTGAAAAGTTCTCCATCTGGGAATGGAGAGTGCATTGTAAGTTAAATAGCAAAGCACAAGTCAAAACGATATTTTATTTATATGGATCATTTAAAGTTTATATGGTATATATTTTATACCTATATAAATAACTTTAAATTTTATTTATTTTTAATTTTTTTGAATGAAGATGAAGGTCAGTTTTGTTACATGCATAAAGGACTATAACTAAATTTAGTAGGTCAAGGGTCATATGTTTTCTCTCATGCGCAAAGTAGAAAGAAAAAAAGAAAAGAAAGATGTATGTGTGTGTGTGTGGGGATGGGTGGGGGAGTCTCATGAAAATCCAAGGGAGATCAGTAGAATAGAAGAAAGATACTAGGGGAAGGGAGCCTGACTAGGAGAGGTGAAATACTAGGGAATGATATTGGCCAAATTATATTGTTATATCTTTTGCATGTATGTATATGTAACATCAAATCCCACCATTACCTATAACTATAATGCACCAATAAAAGAAATGGAAAAAAGACTATTGATTTGGAAAAAAGTACTTATTATAATATCTTAAACTAAAGACTTTTGAAAAATGTTTATAAGATAAAGAACATGATCATACTGACATAAATAATTAATATTTAACATAAAATATACTAAATAAAAGGAAGAGTTATTAGTTTTTATCATTCTCATTGTAAAATTTATGGATATTTTATTGTTAGACATACTTTTGACAATTCTCAATTGTAGAATTGAAGGCCTTTATTCAAATGCCATTTCTTGTGTCTTTTGTATTATTATATTAAAACATTAAAATATAATTCTTCTATACAAAATTTTAAGATTTTTTTCATTTTCCTTATAAAATGACATACAATTGTTTAAAACAATAGTTGTTTTTTTTTAAAAAAAACTTTATAATGCATTTTAAACTATTCATTGAGATCTGAGATATTAACAAATGGCTATGAGAAAAAACAAACAAACAAAAACAACAAAGTGACCAGTATAAGGCTCTGTAATAAACACTAAATGGATCACTCAGATTACAGAACTGCTTTGAACTAATGAGATATTTAATTGTACCCTGAAAGGTTATTATGAAAATGCAGATAGGCAGAAGTCCCGTCTGGCAGCCTTGTTACTACAAGCTAAATATAGAGAAGCTTGCTGCCAGTGGAGGCATTTCATGCTTCATGTCTGCAAAAAAAAGCTATAATTTCGTTGTGTATGGTTGTTCAAATAGTTTCAGGATGGTGCTTTTGACAGTCCAAGTTACAGCTGCTCAAGTCTGTGAGTCCCCCTGTGAAAAATTTATATAACCCAGCCAAGGTAACTGCAGTCACTTTTGATAGATTTCCTCTATATTGGTAGAAGTTACTGCACATTGCTCTTTTTATAACCAATTTAGTTTAAAAATAAAAACTAATTAAAATTATTTGAAAAGAAAATCTGAGGCAAATGTTTGATATTTTGTATGATTTAAGAGGTCTTATCAATTTTTTGATGGTGTTTTTGCTAGACTTCATGAGATATGTAAAATGTCTGTTATAAATAATGTGGATCTTTTGGAGTTTAAAAGCAACTACCCAATTTTAAATGCATTCTCCATGTAGGCTGTTTCTCCTTTAATGCTCAAAATATCTTTTCCAATTAACTTAATTAACTGAAAACTGTGACTGGTGGAATTGCACTGGCAAGGCCAAATACTTAAAAATGTGCAATTATTCTCCCTAGAATTTGAAGTGCCTCTAAGAGTACCTAGAAATGTATTTGGGGACTAGTAACAGTATCAAGACTAAGAGATATTTACAGTTGCAGAAAATTATCTTTTTCTCCATAATCAACATGAATAGTGGTAACTGAGGTGAGATCAGGTAAATGAATACCTCCTTTTCAATGAGAAAAATATATTGAATGTGCTTATGAAGCAAAAGGCATGAAGTATGACTACAGGGAATATTGTGAGTGCAGGCAGCTGAGGGCACTTCTTTGCTTTAAAGGACTTCATGCAGTGAATAATGACTTGAGTTTCTGTGCCATGCCCAAGGAAATACTTGGATTGCATCCCAGTGCTTGTTCAAAAAAATAAATGTACAATGTACAACACATCCACTTTTAAAGAACATAATACAAAAATTTTAAATATAAATTCAAGTACTTAAACTTAAAAACTCAAAAGATTTCATGTACTATTAAATGAAACTAATATAGCCCTACTTATGTCTCAATAGTATCTCAATTGTGGGAGAAATAAAATAATATGAATAAAGAAAATGAGATGTGAAATAGGTTGTAAATGGTGAATATTTCTTTTATATTGTATCTCTATTTATGCTATTTGAGAGTAAAACATTCTCTTTTATCTTTTTCCTTTATGCTTATTTTTGTACTGATATCTCCAACCAAAATATCAGTGATTACAGATTGTTAATAGCAACTAAAAATATGATCAGTATTTGTAGTAAAGACTAATTCCCATTTTAAAAAATAACAATAAGTTTAACTTAGTACAGTGCAACCACATTTATTTAGCATCTTTATTTTACTACACTCTACCACTGGAAAAATGAAGAGTGCAGAGTTGTTTGTGTTTGATCAGAAGCCCAGGATACTGTGAGACCACAAAGAAGAAAAATAATTCAACCTGAGATTTTAGGGGAGACTTCTTGCTACAGTTTCCATATTAAAGATAAAATAGATTAAAACAATAAATGAAAGCATAATGAAATGTTTTGAAGGCTTTAAAGCAGTTTGCCAGACATTATTTCATTTGAATTTAATGTATATCCCAGATGCTTCTGAGCATAGTTGTTTCATTTTGCAAATGAGAAAATTGATGGTAATCTGATAACACCTTTATCTAATACACATATACTTCAGTATAAAATGGGTTATATCATAATGCCTAACTCAGACCCAGGTAATCTTGTTCTAACTACGTTTCTCCCTCCCTCATAATGCTGCTTGTTAAATTGAATGAAAGCCTTATATTACATAACCCTGTAAGGCAACAATTGGACTGCCCTTTGACTTATACAAGTGAGATCTTTCCTTACGTTGTTTTTCTGTGTCCTATACCAGTGATGTTTATCACTGTTAATAGAGTTAGGAATTTAATTTTCTCAAGACATTGCATAAAGCATTATCTAAAACTTCATAAATATAAAGTACTCTTAAAACTAGGGATAGCTTCTGTAATATTACTATTACTATTATTATTATTATTATTATTATTATTTCAAGCCTGATTGTTCTGTTTAAAACTCAGTGCTATTGAGCAGCATGTTAAATTCTGCTGAATGTGAGTCACCAGCCAGTCCACAAGGCAGCAAAGTTATTGTTACCTCCTAATGAGAACACACAATAGGTCATGAGAGCAAACATATGAGCAATGTCATGTTTGCCTCTGACGTTGGTTTTCGTTGTTGTTTTGGCATTAAGAATTGTACCCAATGGGGCTTAACAATTGAGCTACATCCCTAGTCCTTTTGATTTTTTATTTTCAGACAGGATCACACTAAGCTGATTAAGGCCTTGCTAAATTGCTGAAGCTGGCTTTGAACTTGCCATGGCCCTGCCTTAACCTTCCTAACCCCTGAGATTACAGGCATGTGCAATGGAGCCCAACTGGTTATTTGCCATTCTCAAAGCTGTGGTGTAAAGATGCACAACTTCATGAAATTCTTATCTGTACTTTATTATCCCAGAATCTTGTGATTAATAAGACACATTTTATAACACAATAAGAGAGCACATAAGTAAAAATTGTTTGGCAACAGAAATCTTTGCTTAAAAATTGTTACTTCAAATAAACTCTATGAGTATGTGTGGTTTAAAACATTTATTCATCCAAATAAAAATTCTAATCAGTATATACTTAGTATTACAGTAATCAACTCCACTTTGTCTCTAGTACATTTGCTCTTCAAATTCCTACATTTAATTTAGCACTTAGTGGTTTTTTTTTTGTACAATATTTAATTGACAGAAAATTTTCAGTTTTGAAAGAAAACATTATTTATTTAATACATTATCTGGGTTTGGATGTTTACTTCTTATCTTCATTCAGTTATCTTTTTTTTTGTTTTTATTTTTTATTGATTTTTTTTAAATAAATGAGAGCGGAGTGCATTACAATTCTTTTACATGCATACAGCACAATTTTTCATATCTCTGGTTGTATATAAAGTGTGTTGACACCAATTCGTGCCTTCATACATGTACTTTGGTGGAATGTGATAGACATCATTCAGTTATCTTATTCATTATAATATTAAATATTTATAATTTCAAAGCTTATAATCTTATGTAATTTACCAAAAGTGAAGTACTTATCTAGTTGCTAGAAAATAAAATAATTTTATATCCAAACATAATGTATATTACTTTTAATATTATACCTCTATTAATATAATGCATATTACTATTTTGTTATCATAAAATACCTTCTTTTGATTAATTTTCTAAGATCTTAATCTACTGCATTGAATCTAGATCCAGTTTTAAAAATCAAACTTTTTAATATTGCAATATTAAAATACTTACATGTAAGAAAATGAATGTCTTCAACAGCTCTATCTTGATGCATAATTGACTATCCTTAGAAAAGTATTGAAATGGGTGGTTCCTTATGATATGCATGACAGTAAATCTTATTCGTGTTATTGACATATACCCAGTGTTGCACTGAGGGACGATGGCTTTTGTGTCATTGTCCAGGTTTTTTAATATCTTAAAGTATCGTTTAGTCCCCTCACCAATTCAAAATAACTGGAGTTGTAATATCTGCTACTATATCATGCTATATATTTTTGTGTTTGTGTAAAATTTTATGTTATTCTTTTGCATACATGTTTTCTGATGTTTTGATAAAATATTATTTGATGTTTTTGTAACATGTCACTACAGGGCAAGATGGACATATAAATAAAACCCTACTATGTAGTTTATATGTTTAAAAATATTAATCTGAAAATGACTGTGGAAGGTTCACTTAGGATGTGCAAGATATCTATGGAACAAGGAAATATCAGGGATGCCTATTTTAAATGGTTTAATACTTACTTTTGTTCCACTATCAATAACAGGCTGATTTTTGCACTTCTCACCCAATTCCTTTTTGTCTTCAATTCTGTTTCCTTATGTTTAATGCCTGTGGCTTCCTTCAGAAGCAAAAAAGGAAAGAACAGCTTTTTTTCTTAACATCTGAATAGAATACATTTCTAGGTATATTCATAAGTTGTACCCAGTAAAGTTGCTACTCATTAAAGAATAAATGAACAATAAAGATTACTTTTATTGATATTTACAAATTTTCATCTGAATGAATTTTAGGGCATACAATAATTGACATATTTTTAAATACACTAGGTTTATTGTCATTTACATCTTGAATATAGTGATTTTTATTTTCTGTTGTATAGAAGAACACCTATAAGTTCAATATTGTCCTTTTCAAAGTGACTCACAAAACACAGAATATATTGAATAAAATGGTTGTTTTTGTTCTCTCCAAATACCGTATTGATAAAACATGGTAAAGTTTCTTTTTGTTGTCTTACTGGGTGCTGACCCAGATAATGACTTGAGATTTATTTCAGCTGGGAGAATGGGTATTCTATCCTATATGAGATTAGTGTATATATAGTAAGAAGAATGTAAATATTTATTTCTAACATATCATTTTAACTTATTAATATGTGAATATATTTTGAAAAACTGAGAATTTGAAGTCATCCAATGGAATTTATATTACATATTCAGAAAAAATAAAGTCACCAATGCTGAAAGTATTTTTTCATCCCCATCCTCAACTACTTTCCTAATATTTTTAAAATTATATTCCATTTTCAGTTCCTGTCTCTGGAACATTCCCAGCTAATGTGATAAAAGAGATAGTTACATTGTAAACCAAAGAGGTTCAAAAGAGGGATGTCGTATCTCCAACTGGCTGTGGGCAATGACATTGAGATATCTTGTGGTAATCTCAAATTCAGTGAAAAATGATAAAAAAAATGTGTCTGAACATTAAAATGATTCTAAGCTTCCTAATTCATGTTTATAGAGACACAGAATCTGTATACCCAAAGGATTTATCATTGCTTACAAAAACTCATTGATATTCTTCTTATTTGTATCCTAAACAAATGATTGCTAGCATTGATTAGTTATAAAATAACACAGCTACGTTATATAGTTCAAATACTATTAATAACTTCTTATTGGTTCCAGTATAAATTAAATATTAGTAGTGTAGTCCTTGGTGGCAATGACTATGGGAAGTATCAATAAATAGCAGCCTTCTTCCCTTCATGTTTTCTATAAAATTAAATAATATAAAAATGTATTACCAGTTTGAGATTACATCATCACTTTTATCAATGATAAAGATTAAATTGGAAGACATGGTTTAGATGTGAGCCAAATGGCCCTGACAACTGAAATAGAGAATCTTATAGACCTACCCAATGTGATATAGGGGGTGTAGTGAAGAAAAAATTACTTTGTTTATTGTTATTTTTTATATAAACATTTATTTTATTGTCAAAATAAACCAGTGAGAAAATCAGCAAGTAAATAAAGAAATAATTATTTTAAGCCATAAAATGAACACATTCTAATTCTGTTGCAATTGTAAAAAAAAAGTTTTTATGCTCATAGGAGATTTGCCATAAGTTTATACAATTTTTTCCTTTAAATTAGTGGTGTATCATTGTTTCAGTGAATTTATTTTTGAGTGCTTATTCTTTTCAAAACATTATACTAAATTTGGGGGGGAAGCAAAGATTAGAAAATCTTTGTTCTCTGTTAGTTCATAATCTATTGTGCAAAATGGGCACACAAATTGAAGAACACAAAACATCTGGAACATTGTTAATTATGAGAACTGCTATTGTAGTGGATGATGTACTGTGACAATGGAAGGAGGAAAGGAAAGTTAAGTTTATTTTCAGCATCACATCATCTCATCCCAATTAAAGAAATACAAAGAAACAAAATTTGACTTGGGATGTAACTTTGTGGTATGCTCACCATGGGCTAAAAAAAAAAAGAAAAGAAAAAAGTAGAATTAACACAAGATATTTTTTTATGTGTTTAACTTGATAAATCTGATACAAAAGCAAATATACACTGTTTATTAAAAGTATAAAATTATTAAAACATTAGCATCACTCCAGAAATATTCCAACTTTTAAAACTTAATTACCTTTTATGATTTTTTAACAGATAATAGAGTATTTATAATTTTCATTAAATAGATCTAATAAAATAGCTATGAAATTGGGAAAGTTCTTTTGAAGCTAGACCTTTGATAGAAAAAAAAAAACCCTAAGGAGTTAAACAGAATTTTATTTTGAAATATTTATAATGAGCTTTGACAAAAATAGCAAAAGTTTGGAACAGTTTAGACAATCTACATAGTGCTCTCCCTTACGACAAAGGACACTCTCTACTGATGATATTGTCGGAAATTTTGATTATCCGATATTGTAGCCATTAGTCCAATGTGAATATTGAGTACTTGAAAGGTGTTTAGTGCAACTAAAGCATGGAATTTTTATTTATTTCAATTAATTTAAATTAAAACAGTCAGATCTATTTATTACCTACAATATTGGACAACACAGATCTATAATGTATTTCTAAAACTATATTGTACAATCTTAGATAATAAAACAAGGAAGCCAAAAATGGCAAACCAAAAAGGAAAATGAAATTTCCTGCTTTGTAGCATATGGAGCCTCAGTCTCCCCTTATTATTTTTAATAATTCTTAGAATGATTTTGATAGATGTAGCTTTGTTAGATGTTTGTCCAATATGTCCTCATTGTCAGGTCTTGTTTTTTCATTTACTTAACATTGTTTTTATAGAGCAAGCATTTGTTTTGCTTTTATTTAGAACATTTTTAATTTCTTTAAACAGTCCATTTTATCATTTTTTTTCATATATTGAGCTTTACATGATATATCTGCAAACTTGTCACCAAACTGAAGGTTATGCAGACTTTCTCATAAGATTTTTTCAAGTTTCTCAGTTTTCATTTTTTTGTTAAAGTCTGGGATCCATTGTGAGTTAATTTTTCAGTATCATTGTAGCTCTGTCTTTTGTTTATTTTCTTCTGCACATGAATATCTGGTTTCGCTAGCACTATTTGGTAAAATGGTCATTCTTTCCCCAATTGAATTACCTTTGCTCCTTTGTCAAAAAATCCATTTGCTCTATTCGTGTGGTTGGTTAATGCGTTCTTAACTCCTTGCATCGTGTCTTTTCTTCTGCTGGATATCAGGCCTGATTATCATGTTGTAATAGAAACTCTTAAATTTAGGTAATGTGAATTTTAAAAGTTTTGTCCTATTTTGGTGTTTTGATTCTTATTGTTACCTTTTAATATAATCATTGAAAATTTTTATCATTAATTGAAAATTAATATATATATATATATAATTATGGGGATAAAAGGAGATGTTATGATTTGTGAATACAATGTGGAATAATAAAGTCAAGCTAGTTAATGTATCCATAACCACAAGTGCTTACTATTTGTTGTGAAAACAATTGTCCTTTACTCTATTAGCAATATAGAAATGTAGAATATACCAACTCTATTCACCATACCATTCAATAGATCTCAAAAACAAGACAAAATTTCTGCTGTTTTAAATTTTATACCCTTTGATTATCAGATTTTTGTTTTCCCAACTTCAACTTCTAACCAGCATTCTATGTTCTGATTCTTTGACTTTAATTGATTTAGACTCCCAATATTACTAGGGACATAAGAATATGCATATATGTATGTATGTATATACATACATAAACACATACATATACATACACACACAGACACACACACTCCTGGATATTTCTCTTAGAATTGTTTCTCCAGTTCCACCCATGCTGTTGCTAATTATTTTTTTCTTTTTAAAATATTCCATACACACACACACACACACACACACGTACATACATACCACATTTGGTAGCTTGGTTCAGAGTCGTGGCTTTTGTGCATAGAATTGCAGTTAACATGGAAGTGCAAGAACCTCTTTGACAAACTGATTTCAGATCTTTGGCTACATACCCAGAAGTATGATTTCTGGATCATATGGTATTTCCATTTTTAGTTTTTTGAAAAACTTCCATAATGTTTGATATTATGGCTACACTAATTTACATTTCTACGAACACTACACAAGGATTCTGTTTCTCCCTCATTTCACAAGCATCTATATTTCATTGTTTCTGATAAAAGCCTCTCTGACCAGTGTGAGATGATATCTCATTGTTGTTGTAATTTGCATTTCCCTAATGATCAGTAATATTGAACACTTTTTTTTTTTCAAATAGGTAGTGGCCCTTTGTACATTTTCCTTTAAGATATGTGTATTCATGTTCCTTGCCAATTTTATTTATTTATTTATTTTGTATTCTTTATATTGACTTGTTTGAGTACTTTGTATATTCTGGATACTAACTTAAAATTGGATATATGGCTTGCAAATCTTTTCTCCCAATTTATACTTTGTCTTTCCACATAGTTAGTTTCTTCCTTTTCTGTGCAGGAGCTTTTTGTTTTGATGTAATCTCATTTATTGGGTTTTGCTTTTGTGGCCAGTAATTTGGGATTTAATTGTTTAATTGTTGCCTAGAGCAATGTTGTGTAGTTTTCTCCCTGTTCTTTTTCTAATAGCTTTAGATTTTTTTTGTCCTATTGTTAAGTCTGTAATCTATTTTGAGGTTAATTTTGTGTATTGTATGAAATAAGAGTCCAATTTTACTCTCTGTCACTATCCAGTTTCCCAACAATATTAATTGAAGCGGGTTATCTTTTCCTTTGCCTATTATCACTTTTGCCAAAAATCATTTGACCACATACACATGTTAAATTTCTTGGGTCTATATTGTGCTCTACTGTTTATGCTGATTCCATGTTGTTTTTATTATGGTAGCCTTGTAACATAGTTTTAAAACTGGTAAATGAGACCTATACTTGGTTATTTTTTCTTGGGATTGCCTTGGCAATTTTTTTGTTTTGCTTTATTTTGTAGATATAAAAGCATTTTTCTATTTCTATGAGACATATTGGGATTTTGATAGAGATTTTATTTAAATTGTAGATTATTTGGGGTAATGTGGACATTTTAATAATATTAATTCTTCCCACCAATGCACACAGGATATCTTTCAATTTATTTGCTATTATTTAATTTCTTTCATTAACATTGTATATTTTCCAACAAATAGATCTTCCATCTCATTCATGAAATTTATTTCTAAGTATATTGTTTTATTAATCAATTGATTCATTTATTTTGTCATTATTATAAATATAATTGTTCTCTTGCTTTCTTGTATGGATAGTTCTTTGTATTGAAATGCTGTTGTTTTTTTGTATGTTGATTTTGTATTCTACCTTTGTACTGTATGTTTATTTGTCCTAACTTTTTTATTTCCTTAAGTTTTTATATATTCAAGATCATGTCTTCAGCAAACAGGAATAATTTCACATCTTGCTTTTTTTTGTGAATGCCTTTTATTTCTTTCTCTACCTAATCAGTCTGGAAAACATTTTCAAACTATGTTGAATAGAAGTGGTGAGAATGGGTGTCTTTTTTTGTTCCAAATATTGAAGGAAAGGCTATTGATTTTTCACTGTTGAATGAACGTTATTTGAGGATTTCTCATATATTGCCTTCCCTGTATTGGTACAATCTTTCTATAGTTAAAATTTGTTGAGAGTTTTTAACATGAAAAAATATTGAATTTAATTAAATGCTTTTTAGCATCTAACATGATGATTATATATATTTTTGTTTTTCACTCTGCTAATGTGATGTAATTGACTCTTAATCTTCTGAATAAATCTCACTCGATATAGGAGATGATTTTGTTAATGTGTTGTTGAATTTGGTTTGATAGTTTTCTGTTGACGATTTGTATATCTGTGTTCATTGGCAATATTGGCCCATAATTTTATTTTCTTTTAATGATCTTATCTGTATTTATATCAGACTAATGCTTCTTTTATAAAAAGTGGTTGAAAGTGTTAACTTTTCTATTATTTGGAAGATTTTGAAGGAGGTTGGTATTAGCTCTTTAAATGTGTGGTAGATTTCAATAGCAAATCCATCAAGTTCTGGGTCATTCATTAATAAAAGTTCATTACTAAAACAGCTGCTTAGTTATTGGTACATTCAGATTTGCTGTTTCTTCATGAAACAGTCTTGGTAGCTTGTATATGCCTAGGAATTTGTCCATTTCTTCCAGGTTAACCCACTTGATGGTTTATAAGTGATCACAGTAGTCTCTATCATACTTCTTATGTCTCAGCTATCAGATGTATAATCTTTCTTCTGCAATTTCTGGTTTTATTTATTTGGACTTTCTATCTTCTTTCCTAATTTTCTAGCAAACAATTGTTTATGTCTGTAAAACTCTACTTTTATCTTTTCTATGGTTTTTCTAGTTCCTATTTCATTTCTTTTTGCTATTTTATTTATTTACTTATTCTTTTACTTTCTTAAATTCAGCCTTTCCTTCTTTTTTTGGTTCGTGGAAGTGTAATATTGAGATTCTTCTCTTTTTCATGAAGGCATTTATTGCTATACATTTTCCCCTTTGAACTGCTTTTGCTGCATCCCATTACTTTTAGCATGTTGTATTTTCATTTTTATCTCAAAATATTTTAAAAAATATTTTCAGTTTCCTCATTGAGCTATAGGTTGTTAAGGAATTTCTTTAATTTTCTGTTTCTTTTATAAGTATCATGATTCATTGCTTATTCATAGTGTGTTCTTGCACTGTTGTTTGTACATTTGAGGAGACAGCCCTCTCTATGGCCTTTGAAAGTGTTATTTGGCACCAATAGACCGTCACTATTTAGTCTAGATTCTGATTCTTAGAGGGTCACTTGGTAACAACTCAGAACATGCTGTAATTCTTGTGTTTTCTCTCATTGACTTACTTCTGCTTTTTCTCTGATGTCAGAGACTATTCAGTGGGTTTCATTATCTGATAAGATGAAGATGGGCTTTACCATTAATGAGCAGAGCTGCTATCTGGCTACTGTATTCTTCTGATCAGACTGGCCACAGAATACATTCTGTGGCTGGGCAACTCTTAAGATTTCAGATTTACAGTTGAGCATAGATATAGGATTGGCTCTGAGGTTAGGTTAACTCATTTTGGGGGACATGTGGGATCATCTTAGAATTGCATACTTGAAGATTGCCTTTTTGGCATCAGGGGGACTTTTAGCAGAGCTGAGTGGCTATTTGACCTACTGTATCAATCTCCTCTGGCCTCTCCTGGCTTCTTTGTAATGTGTAGAGGTGAGAATCTCTGCCAGATGAGGTTACTTGAGGTGGGCTCTGAGACTGAGAGTGGATATTAGTGATGTGGGGACTCAAGTTGGTTTGAACTTCCCACTGTGCTTCTGAGGACCACCAGTTCAACCGTAGCTGGCAGGATCCTAGAGGTACTACCAAGATATATATGCTGGGTCACCTTGACCTCTCTCTTCTCTCTTTCCTTTTACTTGACCTCAGAAATTCTAGTTGTGCCATTTTTTTCTAGTGTTCATCATAAGGTAAGACCAGAGAGGGCTCCATGGAAAGCACTTTGAAATGCTAGTGAAGCTGAATAAATGCCTCTGGTTTTCTTTTTTTTTTTTGCCTGAAGTAACCATGACCCTAGAGGAAATCCTCTCCATCTGGTATTTTGCTATATAGGGGGAAAGGGAAAAACAGCATTGTTAATGGAACACAATTTTTCTTATACTTCACACTTAGGTTTTATTTATTTTTATGGACCATGTGGATTTTTCAGGCTTGTTTGCAAACATTAGGGTTTTCAAAAAAAAAAATATTTTTTGCTCTGTAGACAGTTGCCAGTTAAGCTTTCTGTAAGAGGGGAATTGGTAGATCCTGAGACCTTCTATCCTTTAATTTTAAATATATCACACTCCATATAGCTTATTAAATTTTGTTGATGTATAAATGATGGTTCACTGACATTTTGATTGGAATTATGTTGAATTTATAGATAAGGTTGGGAATAATTTATTTCTTAACAATATTGAGTCTTCCTATCCATGAAAACAAGATATTTCTCCTTTTATTTAGATTTCTGTGTTTGCTTTTCATTGCTGTGATCAAATATATGATGCAAATAACTTAGAGGCAGAAAACTTAAATTGGGGCTCATGGTTTTAGATGTCTAACTTCCTGGTCTGCCAACTCCATTACTTTGGACACAGGGTGAGGAAGAATATTATCGTAGAAATGTGTATTGCAGAAGAAAGATGCTCAAATGCAGAGTGTGATAAGGAAGGAGCCAGGGACAAAATATACCTATATTTTGAGTATTGGGGTATACCCTGAGTGACCTACTTCTTCTAGCCATGCCCTTGTTCTATAGTTAACACCTAGTAATATTTTCAAAGTATTAATTATTTGTTTTAGTCAGGTTTTTCACTGCTATGACTAAAAAACCTGACAAGAAGAATTTTAAGTAGGAAAAGTTTATTTGGGGACTCATGATTTCAGGTCTCAGTCCATAGACTGCCTACCTCCATTCTTCCAGGTGAGGCAGAACATCACCACAGAAGATTGTGGCAGAGGGAATCAGCTCACATGATAAACAGAAAGGAGGGAGGGAAAGAGAGTGAGAGTGAGAGTGAGAGTGAGTGTGTGTGTGTGTGTGTGTGTGTGTGTGTGAGAGAGAGAGAGAGAGAGAGAGAGAGAGAGAGAGAGAGAGAGAGAGCTGAGCTCAGAAACTATATAGCCCAAAGGCATGTCCCCACGGACCCACCTCCCCTAGCCACATTCTACCTAACTTCAGTTACTGCTCAGTTAATCCCTACGAGGCGAATAATTCACTGATTAGGTGAAAGGTGTCATAATCTTAATTTTTACCTCTAAGCCTTCTTTGCATCCTGTCACACATGAGCTTTTGGGGGACATCTCACATCTAAACCATAACATCAATCAAGTATATTAATTACTGCTAAAGTTACGACTATCATAATCTAATCATTTAATCTCTGGTTATTTGCTAGTGGGATAGCAAGTTTCCATCACATAAGCTTTTTTTTTTGTGTGTGTGTGTGTGTGTGTGTGTGGATAATTCATGTCCAAGTCATAACATTCTGCTTCTAGCCTTCCAGAGCTAATTTCCATTTTACAATTGAAAATTTATTCCATCTCTAAGAGCCCCTCTAGTTTTAACTGTTCTGATATTGCCCAAATGTTTAAGCCCAAAGTCTCTTTCAAACTCTAGGGAAATGCCTAGCTGTGAGCCCCTGTAAAAACCTATTACATTCCAATATCCAATGGCACAGAGTAAATATTTCGAATCCAAAGAAGAGGAATAATATTATAGAAAGAAGGGAGGCAACCTATACAAAACCAAAACCCAGGTAGAAAAATACTAGGTGCTACACCTCCATTTGTAGCATCTCAGCACATAGTAGTGAGATTTGTGATCTCAAAGGGCTTGGGTAGTCCCATCCCTATGGCCTTCCCAGTTGTAGCCTACAAAGCCTCTCTCTTGACCTTCCACTTCTTGATTCCTGCAACTTTCTTTGGCAGATATTCCTGAGCTCTCTTAATTTTGGGGGTCTCCATTTAAGCTTTGGTTTCATCCTCATGGTGTTACATGTTACCCAGTCATGACCTGCACACAGACTTTCTGACCACATTATACTTGTCCTTACATCTACTTACTTTCAAATCTCAGTGGAAGTCTCCCAGACCCCCTACCTCCAAATTCCTGCATTCATCCAGAACCAGCATCTTGTTGAAAATTCCAGGGTCTGACACCAGTTTAAGCAGTTACCAAGCTCTCTTTGATCATGGCTGCAGTAGGCCGAGTGCCTGTGCAACTTGGCAAGGTGACAGGAATGCTGAGGAAAAAACTTCCTATGTCACATGTGTGAGCAGGCTGCCCCAAGAAAATCAAATGAGTTTTCACTTTTATGTATTTGATCCTGCCATGGCTGAGGTCTATCTGATTCCTGAGATGCCCTTAAGGCATCCTTCCTATTGTCCTATTGTGCAAAGTATTTAGCTTCTTTTTAATGGAAATAATCTCTTCAAGAACCATCTGCACACATGAACTTTTCTGACCAAACTGTTATGTTTAAAAACTTTCATCTCTGTTTCTGCTCTGAATTTTCACATTAATCCTGGCAAAAAGATGCCAGTAATACCAATGCCATTGCCTGATTGCTGTGTTGCTTTGAAATTTCCTCCACTGGACTAATTGGTTTATTACTTTAAATTCAGTATCAAAGTCTCAGGATATGAGCAAAATGTAAACAAGTTTTTAATTTTATTATTTTAATTTTATTTATTTTTTTTTTCTAAAATGTCACATGAATGGCCTCTAGTACAATCCCATTACAGTTCCAATTATCCTCTGAAACTGCATGAGTTACTTCTTTTCTGTCCTCATTCCTATTAGCACTCTGGTCTTCTGAGCTTCTAACAAAATTGTTCATTGTATTCTGCTTAAAATATTGTAATGTTTCTCTAGCCTGCATCCCCAAACTTTTCTAAACTCCCATGAAACTTCTCCAATGACTTCTTACCTACCTTGTCAGATATATCACAGCACTGACCCTACTGTTGATTCCAATTTTTTATCGCTGTGACCAAAATACCTGACGAGATCAATTTGGAGGAATAAAGTTTACCTGTGACTCATGTTATCAAGCAAGCAGTCTTTGTCCATGGTCACTCAACTCCATTGCTCTAGGATGTAGGTGAAACAGAACATCATAGTGGGAAGACATGGTGGAAGAAAGATGCTTAGCTCATGGTAACCAGAGAGAGAGAGAGAGAGAGAGAGAGAGAGAGAGAGAAAGAAAGTGAAAGTGAGAGAGGAGAGGAGAGGAGAGGAGAGGAGAGGAGAGGAGAGGAGAGGAGAGGAGAGGAGAGGAGAGGAGAGGAGAAGAGGGAAGGGGAGGGGAGGGAAGGTGATCTGGTACAAAATATTATCACCAACAGTGGCATGCTCCCAACAACATATTTCCTCCAGGTACATTCTACTACCCAATACTCCTTTCAAATTATTATTATTTTTTCTTTTCATTTGTTCCTTTTAGATATACATGAATGTCGAATATATGCTGGCATATTATGCATACATGAAGAATACTTTGTTCTAATTAGGATCTTATTCTTTTGGTTGTACATGATGCAGAGTTACCCTGGTTATATATTCAAACACAAGGATAGGAAAGTTATATCATATTAATTCTACTGGGCTTACTATCCCCCTCCCCCTGCCCCTTCCTTCACTTCATTCTCCTTTCTCTAATCCAATGCACATCTATTCTTCCCCTCTCTACCCTCCTTTGCAATGGTTTGGCATTCTCATATCAGAGAGAACATTCAGTCTTTGGATTTGGGGACTGGCTTATTGCACTTAGCATGATATTCTCCAGTTCCATCCATTTAGCAAGTAAGTGCCATAATTTCATACTTCTTTTTTAAAATTTTTTGTAGTTATAGATAGGAAGTGTGCCTTTATCTTATTTGTTTATTTTTATGGGGTGCTGAGGTTTGAACCTAGTGTGTCACATGTGTAGGCAAATGATCTGCCCAATTTCATTCTTCTTTATGGCTGAGTAATATTCCATTGTATATATACCAAATTTCCTATTTCCACTCATCTGTTGAAGCATACATAGCTTGGTTTCATAGCTTGGCTATTGTGAATTGAGCTACTATAAAAATTGATGTGTCTGCATCACTGTAGTATGCTGATTTTCCTTTGGGTATAGACCAAGGAATGGGATAAATGGATCAAATGATAGTTCCATTCCAAGTTTTCTAAGGAATCTTCATCCTGATTTCCATAGTGTTGCACCAGTGTGAAGTCTCATCAGCAATGTATGAGAGTACTTCTTTCCCCACATCCTCACCAACATTTATTGTTACTTGTATTCTTGATAATTGCCATTTTTATTGGAGCAAGATGGAATCTCAGGGTAGTCTTAATTTGCATTTCTCTAATTCCTAGATGTTGAACAATGTTCAGTTCCTTTGCCAATTTATTGATTGGGTTATTTGTTGTTTTTTTTTTTGTATTAAGTTTTTTTGAGTTCTTTGTATATCCTTAAAGTGATGCTCTATCTGAGGTACAAGTTGTATGCTCTCTGTTTACATTCTCGATTATTTTCTTTGTGGTAAAGAAGCTTTTTAGTTTGATACCTTCCCAATTATTGGTTCTAACTTCTTGTCTTTTAGGAGTATTATTGAGGTTGTTGGTTCTAGAGCCCACATGATGGAGAATTGGGGCCTACTTTTTCTTTTAGTAAACACAGGATCTCTGGTCCAATGCCTAGGTCCTTGGTCCACTTTGAGTTTTGTGCAGGGTGAGAGATAGGTGTTCAATTTCATTCTACTACATATGACTTTCCAGCCCAGCATCATTGGTTGAAGAGGCTATCTTTTCTCCTATATATGGTTATGGAGCCTTTGTCTAGTATGAGATAACTGTATTTATGTGAGTGTGTATTTGTGTCTTCTATTCTGTTGGTCTTGTAAGTTGTAATTTTATATATTTGGAATCCTGTATACTTTTTGTATTTGATTTTCCATTTCTTTCTTAAGGTTTGGGAAATTTTCAGACATTATTTTATTTGAAAGATTATGATTATACATTCCTTTGGTTTGTATCTCTGAGCCTTCATCTATCCCAATAAATCTTTAGTTTTTTTTTTCTTGTTATTTCATATTTCTTAGAAATTCTGTAATGGCCTTTTAACATCTTTGCTCCATGGTCAACTTTATTTTCAAGATTATATATTTTGTCTTCATCGCCTGAGACTGTATTCCAAATGGTTTTGTCTGCTGGTGATACTTTCCAATGAATTTTTGATTTGGTTTATTGATTCCTTCATTTTGAGAATTTCTGCTTTTTTTTTTTCTTTTCTTTTTTTTTCAGAATTTCTCTTTATTGAAGTGATCTTTTGCTTTTTGTATTTTCTCCCTTCCATCATCCTTTACCTTACAGACCAATTTAACTATGAACATTTTAAACTCTTTCTCTGACATTTCTTCCATGGTGATATTGGTGGATTCTGTTTTTTTTTTTTTCTTTAAATATTTATTTTTTAAACGTAGTTAGACACAATACCTTTATTTTTATTTATTTTTTAAATAGTAAAAATTATTTTTATTTATTTATTTTGCTGATGATCAAACCCAGGGCCTCCTATGTGCTGGGCAAGCTCTCTACCACTTAGTCATAACCCCAGCCCAGATGGATTGTGTTTTTGAGGTAGTTTGTTTTTTTCTTGGTTTGAGGTGATTTGTTCCCTTGCTTTTTCATGTTGTTTATATGTCTACCAACCAAACAGTTGATTTTGAGGAATTATAGTGTCCCTGACAGTTTCCAGTACCTCACAGTTTAGAGAGAGACAGATAATAACAACAACTGATGCAAACAATATACAACATGAAACCAAATAGCTCTTGTAATGAAATCCACAATATTGATTGTTACAATAATCAGAAATGATATGATTAGTTATTGCTTATGGTAAAATCAGTAAATTTACATAAAGGTTTAGAATTTCATATGGTGACCAAGGATAGAACAGAAGTGATGTAGGTTGTTATGATTCTGAGGGATGAGGAGAAAAAAGTAGAAGTAAACAATTAAAGGGATAGTGAAGGAGAGCACAAAAGAAATTGGCTGTCAGCAGAGTAAAGGAAAGAAAGAGAGTTGATGGAAACTGACAAGTGAGAGAAAAAATATATATCTAAAAATAAAATAGAAAATAAAAACATACAAAAAAATCACAGGAACAAAATCCATATACACTAATCAAACATATAAATCCTCAAAATATTGATCCATGTAAAATAACTACCTTTAAATAAATGGTATAAATGAGAGAAAAAAAAAAGATATGGATATTTATAAATATCCAGTTAAAGATGGTGTTCTTTAAGAGGAAAAGAAGAGATGGGACAGTAGAAAAGGCTTTATAGATTCAAGAGTTGGCAAGGCAAATACAATTTCAATGTAGGATGTGTTTATAAGTGAGAGAACCACAGCAATAAAAGAAGTAAAAGAATTAAGGAAGAGTAAGGGAGATAGCAATGAAGTTTGTCTGTTAGCAACTGAAAAGAGAGAAATAGAAACCAAGGAAAACAGTCCTGGAAGAGACAACAGAAATCAATCCAAAATGTACTAATCAGAAATGCAATCTTCCAAAAAAAACAGATCACAAAAAATAACTACCTTCAAGAAATGTTAAAACTGAAAAAGCAAAAGCAAATATGTATGTGTAGAAATGTATAAATGTCCATCATGTATTCCTTGGTTTACATTAAAAACAGAATAAAAACAATAACAGAACAGTCAATGAGAGCTTTTGGGCACTGTCTCTGCCAAACTGCCTTTCATTTCTCAGCCTCCCTTCTCAGCAGGGTACTGTGAGGGGCTCTGCAAAATCCTCACAGCTTGACATCCTGGGTATTGTTGTCTTTGGGTTCTGTGTGAAAAGTCTGCAAGTGAAACTCCCAGGACAGGGATTTGGTATGATATTACCCAGGTGTGTTATTTTGTAGGGTTTTATTATTGTCTGTTTTAAAGACACATATTTCTATTTCATTTACTTACACTGTCATGTCACTCTTCTCAATTTCATTGTTTTCTGATTTAATTTGTATTATGTATTTTTTTCCTACTTGATTTAGACTTAAGTTACTATTTTATCTCACAGTACATAAGGTGAAAACTTGGTTTTTTGAATTTAGCTATTTCATCTTTTTATCATACATGTATTTATTTCTATGAATTTTTCTCTATGAATTCCTTTGCTACATTCTAAAAATAGATAAGTTGTATTACTCTTTTCATTTAGTTAAAAATATTTTTTTAATTTCTACTGAGACTCATTGACCCATGTATTATTTTAAGATGTGTTGTTTTATTACCAATTTTATTTTTCCAACTTTGTTTCTGTTTCTAATTTCTAGTTTAATTTCATTTTAGCCTGAAAACATAGATGGTATGATCTTTGTTCTTGGTGTCCTTCAATAGATGAATGGATAAAGAAATGTGGTATATAGATTCAATGAAATATTACTCAGCTTTAAAGAAAAATTAAATTATGACATTTTCTGGTAAATGGATAGAGTTGGAGAATACCATGCTAAGCAAAATAAGCCAATCCCCCAAAACCAGGAGCTGAATGTTTTCATTAATATGTGGAGGCTAATCATAACAAGGGGAGAGGCACTAGGGAAGAATACAGTTACCTTAGATTAGGTAGAGGGGAGTGAAGGGACAGGAGGAGAGGGGACCTGGGGATAGGAAGGATAGTAGAATGAAGCAAATGTTATTAATATATATAGTTGATATATATTACTGCATGACCAATGTGATTCTACAACATGTATAATCAGAAAAATGAAAAATTATATTCTATCTATGTATGTCAAAGTGAATAAATACATTCTACTGTCACGTATAACTAATTAAAACAAATTAAAAAATTAAAACATTTTATGGTCTGTTTATATTTCAGAACTTGGTCTGTCCTGGTAAATATGCCATGTATGCTTGAAAACAAATTATGTACTTTGTGTATTAATTGATGGGGATCCTATAAATGCCAATTAGATCTAATTGATTACTAATCATATTTAGGTCATCTTATCCTTAATGATTTTCTGCCTGCTAAATCTAATAACTAATGAAAGAAAGGTATTTACATCCTCATATAGGTTAGTATACTTATATATATTTTTACACAGTTCTATTATGCCTCATTAATGTTGATGTTCTTTTTTTTTTTTTTCAGTTTCATGCATGTTTAGACTATTGTATCTTATGGTGATTTGGCCATTTTATCTTTTTGTAACTTCTCTCTCTATCCTTGATGATTTTTCTTGTTCTGATGTCTTTATCTGAAACTAATATAGATAAACCAACCTCCTGATTTGTGTTAGCATAGTCTAATTTTCCTTATCTCTTTTCTCTTAATCTGTCTGAATCTATGTAAAGTGCATTTCTCTTTTCTTTTCCTTTCTTTCACTTTTTTTGGGATGGGTACCATGGATTGAACTCGAGGTATTTGACTACTCAGCCACATTTTCAGCCCTATTTTGTATTTTGCTTAGAGACAGGATTTTCCTGATTTGCTTAGCGCCTCACTTTTGCTGAGGCTGGCTTTGAAGTTGCCATCTTCCTGTCTCAGACTCCCAAACCACTGGGATTAAAGATATGTGTCACTGCATTCAGCCATAAAGTGCATTTCTTATAGACAACATAGCATTGGGTCTTTCTTTTCATCTACTCTTGACAATCATCCTTTATTTGCTGTATTTAAAGATTTTACATTTAAAATTATCATTGGCTAGGCTGGTATAATATATACCATATTTGTAATTGATTTTCTACTTGTATTTGTTCTTTGTGTTTTTTATCCTATGTTCTCTTAATTCAGCATTTCATATGATTCTATTTGGTTACTTCTCTTTAAAAAAAACACAAAACACTTATTTAAAGCACAATTACCCTGTAACAGAATATTTCCAATTCCTCCTTTTTGTGCCTGTGACATTGCTTTCAATAAGTTGACTATTCACATACTATAATCATTCAGTGCCTTTTAACTGTTATTATTTCTGCTTATAGAACTATATATGATAGGCATAATTATTAAAAATGTAGCAGGAAATATAGAAAAAAGTCAGTGACCTTGACTAATTAAAGGTTTCTCAGATCACCAATGAACAAATCAGAATGGAGAAAACTGATGAATTGCACTTCTTAAAAATTAAAATTGCGTTTTCCAAAAACCTTGTAAAGTTAAAAAAAAAAAACAAACAAACAAACAAAAAACAAAAACAAAAACACCAAAAAGTGGCAAAGGTTTCATCGAACATGTTTCTTAACATGGATTTTTTCCTGAATTTCTAAAGATCTCTTAAAGCTCTATAATGTGACTTCAAACTACCCAATAAAACAAATGGGCAAAAAATTTGTCCAGACACTTTGCCAGAAAAGAAAATGCAATCACAAACACACATATAATAAATGGATGCTATAATAAATGGATTCTTAACAGCAATATGGTAAGGGCATTAGGGGTACTAATTAAACCCCATATAAGGAAACATATATCCATTAGAGTGCATAAAGTTAAAAAATTGAAATTAGTAAATTCTGGTTAGAACACAGAACAACTTTAAATCTTGTTAATTGCTGCTAGAAATAGAAAATGATACAGGAACTTTGGAAAAAAACTTTGATAGCTTCTTATAAATCTAAACTATTACATGCCTTCCCATCCAATTCCATAATATGTAAACAAGAAAATATGTCCATATATTAATTCATGCCAAATGCACACAGCAGCTTTATTTGTAACATTCAACTATTAAAATATAATCAAATATCTACTAGTGAGTGGATCAAACAAAGTTTGGATCCTCTTTACTCAAAAACACTACTAAATAATAAATAGAAACTGACATGCTGAATGAAAGAATCTAGACACAAAGACACACACACAAAAATAAAACACAGAAAATTAAATATTGTATGATTCCATTTAATTGAAATTCTAGTAAAGTGAAAAAATACACATGTGTATTAAGAATTGTAATGCAAAAAGTACATGTATAATGGCATAAAACTATATTCTTTCTAACATTGCCCTGGTAAAACTACAAAAGAAATAAATAAAGAAACAAATATAAATAAAATTAAAAAGAATACTAGGAGAAACTGATGATGCAATTTGTGAAAGGTGGTTGATTGTTGTTAAATGTCTGAAAGTAGTGATTCCATTGTTTTGTTCACTAGCTGCTTGCTCTCAAAGAGCTTGTTGAAAATGCAGATTTCTGGCCTTGGTAGCATGAATAAGAATCCCTGGGTACCTAAAGTCTGTATTGAACAAGAGCCCCAGGTAATTCTGATGCATAGGAAAAGTTCAGAACTAACTGGCTTAATAGTCATCTAAATTTCAAATAAAATCAGATGAAAATACAAAGAAATTAATAAAAAAGTGAAAAAATAATATTAGTAGAACAGAACTGATTATTAGGAACTGTTGGTGTGAAGAGGGAATCATCTACAAATGACCATAATTAACTTTCTGAAGTCTTGAAGTATTGTATATTCTCAGTTCAGTGGTGAAGTGGTAATTATAGTACTATATTCATTTATCACAACTCATCTTAAGTAGGATGCATTTATGATGTGTATATTAAATATCAGTATATCTGACTATAAAAACATTCTCCAGTGGGATAAAGTGAAAGTCAAACAGCCTAACTCTAAATTTGATTATCATAATTCTCACAGTAAGACTAAATTCATGAGGATTTCACCTCTTGATCTATTCTCCAATACAAGTTTGCCTTTCAATTAAAAATATATATATTTATATATATAATATATATATATATATATATATATATATATATATATATATATATATATGAAGCATGCCAAAGGCTAGAGAAAATGAGTCTGAAACAACAAAGTGATGATCAGAACCAAATTCAATTATGGTTCATATGTTGGAATTGAAAGTAATTCTAATTATTAATATGCTATTTGGCTCCAAAGGAAAAGGTAGACTACATGCAACACATGATGTATAATACCAGCAGTGATATAACAATCATAAGATGAAATATTGGAAATTAAAAGCCCAGGAACAGATATGAAAAGTACATTTAGTTAGCATACTACACCTGACAGAAGAAACATAAAACTTGATGATATTACAATAGAAATCACCCAACCTGAAACAGAAAAAGAAAATAGGACAGAAATACTCTTAACATCCAAGACTGTGGGATCCAGCTGTGTCATATTTGTGCAAGTGGAATAATAGAAGGAGAAGAAATGAAAATGAGAAGACAATATGTTTGAAGACATCACATTTTCTTCAAAGTACAGGTCGGAGCAATGCAAAGAATACTAACAGGATAAATGCTGAAAATATACACCTATTTACTTCATATCTCAACAGCAGAAACCTGAACACAAATAGAAGACCTTGATGACATCCAGGGAGATCAGGGGAGATTGAGAAAGAATCCTACCTACAGAGGAATAAGGATGAGAAATACAGCAGAGTTCTCATCAGAAAACATGCAAATAAGAAGAGTGAAGCCATTCAAGTATTAAAAGAAAAATAAAGCTATGAGTGTGTAATTTTATGTTTAAGGAAATTTTTCTTCAGAAGTAAAGATAAAATAAATTTATAATTACTGTTTTCTCATACAAATAAAAATTGAGGGATTTTGCTGGGAGATCTGTATAGACATTTTAAAGAAGCAAAATGTCTTTGTACAGAAGCAAAATGATGTAGATTGTAATCTTGTATCTACATAACACAAGGAAGACTGTGATAAAAGAAATAAGTGAAGATGAGTATTTTGACATTGCTGTGCAAGCAAAGAATCTATTTCTATAGATTCAGAGCCATGGGAAATAGAAGAGGCATGTATAGAAACTTCTGAGATTGAAACTTGGAAATAAGATCATGATGAATTGAAGCAAAGACTTAAAGTTTAGCTTCCATGATATCAGCAGAGAGAGCAAATTATGTAATGTGGATATAAATATAATGTGTGATTCTATAAAGTTCTCACTAGAAGAGTTTAGATAAATAAAGGTGGCTGTTTTTTTTCCTGCCAATGACCTTACTAGCCCTTAGTCAATGCTTACCTTCCAGTATTTGCAGGATGTTATCGAGATGGCAATAAAAACACTACTACTATTTGTCTATTTATAATTCATAAAACGAATATCAAGCTATTAAATAAAATTTATTTTTCCCTTTAAGAACACTACAATTTGCTATCACTAAATATCCATTAATATGGCCCAAATCAGAATAATTGGCAGTATTTAGTCCTGGCAGGAACGTTTAGAAACTGGAACTCTTACACATTTATTTTTGGTAGGTAGGAATGTGACTTGGAGAGTTTGCAATTTCTTACAAAGATAAAATATACTCATCATTTAATCAAACAATTTCAATCCTTGGTGTTTACCCATGATAAATAACTACTGACACACTGAACAGCATAAATGAGTCTTAAAAACAATATGCTGAGGGAAAGAATTCTGGCACGAAAGACTACATGCTGTATGATTCCATTTATTTAAAGAAGCACATCTAAACTATGGTGACAGAAGGCCTATCAGCAGGCCGGAGCACTGTGTGGGCATGGTGGGAAAGGCCTGAAGGGGACGTCTGGAGAAGGATGAACATTTTCTATGTTCCAGTGTGGTGGTTCTATAAGTGTATGTGTTTGTCAAAATTCACAAACTGCATATATAAAGTTGATCTTTTTATTATATTTAATGCCTCAAATAAAGTTATTTTTAGAAAATAAATATTAACTAAAGATGTCCTAATTTTACAACATTAAATTTAGTAACTGAGGACGGGAGTGTGGCTTGGTGGTAAACTACTTCTCTATCCCCACGTTTGATCCCTAGCACAATGAAAAATAAAATGAAATAAATTAAGTAATAGATCTGCGTTTCATTTTCCCCTCCATTTCCCCCAAATGGTTATAATTGAAATCTAATTCATTATCTTGGGAGACCATTAATCACACAGATGCGGCTAATTTGATTTACATGGAAGACAGGGAAGCTGTGTATCTATTAAGTCAGTGTTATATAAGAAAAAGATACATAGCCCTCAGGTTTCTAGCAGGAGGTATGTGTTCACAGGCATGGAACAATAGAAACAGAATAAGAATCAGGAACATTTGTTATTATGTATTAATTGATTTACTTATTCATTCTGATGTTTATAAATTTTATTCTTTTGTCCTTTGTTACAGGCCCGTGTACAAGAAATAATATGCAAACAATTCAATATTAAATTGAACTTTGTTTCCTGCAGAAATAATTATATAATCATTAAAATCTTTTTATGATAAAATATTTGAATATATAGACAGCCTATGAGTCATAATAACTGTGAAAATTCATAAATTATGAAGTCCTGAAATATATATACTAAAATGTATAATAGCATATTTTATGTGTGTGTATATGTGTGTGTGTGTATACTATTAATGCTGTGCATCTTTCACTGAAAGGTAAAATTTAATTGTTTTTAACTTATGTAAATTCTAGAACTTCTCATGTGAATGATAAGTTCAGTATTAAAGAGATATATTTCAGCAAGTGACTGTGAGATTATGGTAGGTTGACGAAGGGCCAGATATTGTACTCTGAGAATTATACAATGAGAGTTGATGACTTTATTTTTTAAATACTATAGTTTCAGTTAAATTAGATTTTTTTTAAAATTTACATTGCTATTGAACAGATAATTAAATTAACCTAATGTGGGTACTTTTAATATAAAGGAAATGCTCATAATTCTTAGTGGGGAGATTTGGAACAGATACTGGATATGTACTGCTAAATAAGACACACTCTTAGGATTTGATGCCTGGGTTTGATAAGGACTTTACTTACTTGGAAGTTATTTAAGCACTATGTATTTCTGTGTTTTATCTTCCATGAATATAAGTAGTACCCAGTCTATATGCTTGATATACACCCTGAAAACAACGCCTTGCTCATGAAGATTACATAAATATGACCTGTTTAATTTTTGCTTCTGTTGGATAATAACACAATTTTTCATTTAAAATTTTTTAGTGGTACTAGAAAGAATATCTTACAAGAAAATTAAAACTTACACCTTGTGAAGCATAACTATGGGATATATATTTCTTGTATGATGCAAGAATGCAAGCATAGGGATTTTATCTATTATACTCAAGTTATTTTGTAATTTTAGTGTTCGTTAACATCCCATGAATTTCAAACAGAAACAGGTAATCTGTCAATAAGTGCTAGATGATTTGAAATGAATTTAAAGAGAGTCTCCATCATACTCGAAATTTAACAAGAGTTAAATGTTCAGTTATAGTATATATATAGTATATATAGTATTTCAAATTAGTAGTTTACATAAAAATAGAACTTGGCACTGTATCATGTAAAACTACTGCAAACATGATAAAGGAAATCTTTATGAAATAGATAACTTTCAATTACAAAAAGGCTTAAAATGCTTTAATAAGGCATAGTTTTCTGACAGGGTAGAAAAGAGGTGATGATCAATAATTCATATTCAATGGGAAAAACTCTATAAAGTAAAAATTTTATTAATCATAATGAATTCATACTCTATGGGGGAATATACCACACTGAGCCTTGTTCAGTAAAACTTAAAGTTTGACTCCATCATCCCAATTCCTTTATTTCCTCCTGTTCTGCATAGTTAAAAGATAGCAAATGAATAAGAATGAAGGTTCCCAAACAATTGTAAACCTTGTTACTCTATTTTGTACTTTCACTTTAGTTTGGATTTAAAGGAACAAGAACATTTTATTTTATTTATTTTTTTTAAAGCAGACTGTCTGTACTTACCAATGATCTCAGATTCTTTCTCACAATTAAGATAATCTACTTTCTGAAATATTTCCCCTTGGGCAACTGTGACTGTTTTTCAGTGAGTGAACCCCCATTCCGAAGGGAGCACTTCAAGTCAGTTAGTTGCCAAGGGCAATAGTAGGCAGCTATCAGGTGGTTCTGTTTAGTGGAATGTGATACTCAAGATGCACAGAATCTTACTGCACCGCTCTGCCTTTGCTTTTCTCCCTTCAATCTATTTTGTCCTGAGAGTACATATTTTTTTAAAAATTCTTATAAATGATAATAACATTATTAAATTAAACCTCAACTTTGTTTTTTAACTTAAGATTACCAAGGTAAAAAGAAATACTGATTCCAAATAATTATCTATTCAAGATTACCTTGTACTTTAGGTGTACATTAATACCTCTTAACTTTCTAATCTTGAAATATTGTGATTTTATAATTTTACAAGATATGAAGCTATCTGGGTTTTGAAGAATACAATGTGATATGGGCTTAACAGTGGTGCTTTATCTAACCAGATTGCCTCTTTTGTCCTTTTGTTACAGAATGAGAGTACAAATGTGTCAGTTAATTTTTTGTTACTATGACCTAAATACCTGACAAGAACAACTTATAGGAAGAAAAGCTTATTTTAGTTCTCAATTCTGAGTTTTAGTCCATGGTAGGTCGAGTGCATTACTTTGGACCTAAGATGAGGCAGGATATCATGGAGGAAAGCTGCCCAGCTCATCGCAGCTAGAAAGCAGAGATAGCCAGGATCCAGCAGGGAAATGTAATCCCCATGGGCATGACCCACATGAACTGCTTCCTCCAGCTACATCACATACCTTACTCCATGCCTACAGTCACATACCCAGTACAGTAGTCCTTTGAAATTTTTAGTTCATCAGATGGATTAAGCCACTTTTTTGGTTATAGTAGCTCTCATTATCAAAGTCCACCTTTGAATATTTTAGGGGAACATATCATATCCAAACTATAACAGTATGAAGTGGCAGAATACATAGGGAAAGAGATCAGAGTGAATAAATGGAGCTAAAAGGCAAAGAAACAGTATCTAAGAGATTGTGAAATGTTTTGCTGTGCTACATACAATGTAAGATGAACTAAAATTTGATCAATAAGTAATTTAAAGGCCACTTCACAAAGAATACTCATAGTTGTACTCTGAAAAATTGTTTATTTTTAAATCACTAAAATATTTTTTACCTCTGTCTGATAAAAAAGTAAGTATGCCAGAGTGACCTTTTCTTTTCTTTTCTTTTTTTTACTTAAGAGTTAAAATTAATTTATGGAATGTATTCTTCAAAAGTTTCATGATTACCTTGAAAATCAAGTTCAATGGCATGATCTTCAAAAATGTGTTTAAACAACATGAATTTTAAGTCATATAGAATTTAAACGAATAATTTTATGTAATAAAAATTAAGCACCTATATATATAGTAGTGAAAAGATGAAATCTTCAAATATTAACAAAATTAGCGTCAATAAAGATGCTGCCTTTATATATATGTATACATATATAAACTTATAAGTTATATATATATATATATAGTTATATATCACATACACAGTGTATATGCACATACATATATATCACATACTTATTACATATAATCAGGCAGAAATATTAGGGATCAGACTTAGATCTCTGTTATTTTATATCAATATCAGTCTACTAATTTAATCTGTAGTTTGTTCATGTGAGTAAACACCAACAACATACCTTTGATCTGATGATATAACCCAAATTTCCTTATAAAAGCATAGGTTAGATAATAAAAACCATAGTTTATTTGATAATATTTCACCTGCACCTAATAAGTGGGAAACCTGTGTTCATTTGAATATATACCTTACTAATGGTTACATATTATATTGATTTTTATGACCATATAAAATTTTAGACAGCATATTTCTTTTGGTATACTCAATTAAATGCTTATTAAATAAGTATTGGCTTAGGCTTTGTAGCTTTTGAATGATTAAGATCTTAGTATATTTAAATAGTTAAGTGTAGTATATGACCAATTTCTGAAAATTTTATCGCATGTTTGCATTATTCAGGTAGCATGTTCAGTTAATTATTTGACTATAAAGTTATTCTTTATTATAATATATGATTAGTGTCCTCTTTCTATTAATATTCGTTAACAGAAACTTTCCAGTTGCAATGAAAAACTCAAAATGGCATAAATTAATGATGAGCAATAAGATTTATAATAACTGAGTAAATAAAAAAATCAGCAGCTTGTTTATACAGATGGACAATGAAATGTTGGAATTCCCAAAACAAAAACATAAGGGTTGATGGTAGGAGGCAGGTAGTGATTAGATATCTGTTTGGTGAGGTTAGCCTTTTTAGTATAACTTTGAATTTTTGTTTTTCCTTTACCAGAAAGTTTCTCTAGGGGAAAAATATTTTATCAAAATATTACATTTCACAGTGTAGTGCCTTTTGTACCATTATTTATATCAGTTTATTTTGATGGCCTGAAGTTATTGCTCAAGCTTCTGAAAAATATCTGACTTAAAAACCAACTAACATTTAAGTAATGGGAAATCTAGTTCCTTTACTTAACAGGTAAATTGAAGAATTTATATAATTTCTTATTTCTGAATTTGCTGATAAACTAAGGTAGCTTCCTATCAGAGTTCCATCTGGTCATTCTGAAATGTAAATCTTATAACCTTTATTACAATCATGATGTCTTCAACACAAGGTATAATAGCAATATTTTAGCCCTGCTTCAAGATATACATTCTGATTAATATTTAGAAAAACAAATAAAATTTAGCTCACATCTTTTACTATATGTGCTCCACCATCCTAAACTGCCTTTTCCATATTTTTATTCCCCCTAATCCCTCTTTCTGCCCAACACCAGAGATCATATTGCTAATATAGACGTCTCCAATCATATCCCATGAATAAGAGTAATGTGTTTATCGGGGTAAGTAGCAGAGTATACCTACCATTTGAACCTCATCCACATTTTGGCCTTCAGAAATTCTATCTAGTGATTTTTTTCTTCTTCTTAATTTTGTGCCATTAAGAGTAACTGGTAAGAAGGTCAAGCCCATGCTCAACCTCAGGAGATGAGTATTAAAGTGAAATAGTTCCTATATAACAACCAATGCAATGTAACAGCAAAATAGCTAGAGAACAAATGTACACTATCATCACTTTATCTGTAGTTATTTCCAAAAATGACATGTGAACCCAAATAATGCATAAAATGTTTCAGTGAAATAGAAAATATTAGAATTTCCTTTTGTTTTTCACCTTACTTTGATTTTCCTATTTTTGGTTTAGGGCTATATAAATTATCAGCAAATAAACATAATTGTTACAGATTCATACTCATACATTTTTAAACAATTGAAGAACATGACAAGAAAACATTGATGACATTTGGGAAAGAAAATTAGAAAGTTAATGTGGTATTCAATCCAGAGAAACTGATGGCTTGAATGCTAACACGAATTTTCTGTAGATTTTGTCATTAAGTGATGAATCCACTGCAGCTCCCTGATACTTTTTAAACTCTTTCATCATGAAACAGATGGTACACTTCAAGCAGGAGTGTATAATGTAAATGGCTATTTATAAAGGAGTAAATAGAGTTTTAAGAAAGCAACAAGAGGTGGTTGCACATTAGGGCCAGTAATTGCGACACAAGTCATTACCACTATGAAATTTTAAAATGTGATGGGGAGGGAAAAATAACATGAGCTCATAGTAATATTTTTATGAAGGGGGCTACCTGACAGGTACTATGACCTTTGTTTAGGTACAAAGTCATTTTGTGACTTCTCCACAAGAGACACCAAGGGAGTGATTGTTCTAATTTTAATTTTGTCCTAATATCCAAACTCCTACTGATGATTGTCACTTGCTGAACCCAATCTAAAGCCAGAGGGAAAAAAAAATTCATAGAGATAGTCTTGTTTGGATGGTTTGGATGGGAAGTGTGCCCAAAAGCTCATGCATGATACAATGCAAGAAGATTCACAGGAGAAATTATTGGATTATGAAAATATTAACCTTATCAGTAAATTAATCCCCTGGTAGGAATAACTGAGTGATAACTGAAGGCAGGCAGAGTGTGGCTGGAAGAGGTGGTTCATTGAGGCTGTGCCTTTGGGATATATATTTTGTATCTCATAAGTGGAGTCTGTCTCTCTCTCTCTCTCTCTCTCTCTCTCTCTCTCTCTCTCTCTCTCTCTCTCCTCTTTCTTTCTCTCTGCTTTCTGATCATCAGGTGAGCTGCTTCCCTCTGCTGCACTCTTCTACCATGTTCTTGTGCCCCACCTAGAGCCCTAGCCCAAGAAGCCTACTGTCCATGGACTGAGACTTCTGAATCCCTGAGCCTAAAATAACCTTTTTCTCCTCTACAGTTGTCCTGATCAGGGCTTTTAGTTACAGCAGCAAATGAGCTGACTAAAACAAGTCTGAACAAGGCATATCTTTGATGTTATCCAAACTGTGCTCTGGTAGCATAGTTTGAGAAAGAAAAGGTCCAGATGGAGAGTTGTAGGTTCCGTCCACTTTTTTCTTAGCATCTCCTCTTTTCCAAAAGAAAAAAAAAATACGTATATTTCTCTAATACAAGGACTAAGGGAATCCCATATCTAATACCACATTCTCATGATATAATTCTCAATACCATATACTCATGGATATCAGTTGTATTCCCAGACAATATCTAAAAGGTTAGAAATCCTGAATACTGTTCCCTTAAAATATACTAGGGAAAGATGTAAGGAATGGGATTTTATCAACATAGAATAAAATTTCTACAGATTTTACTTATGTAGCTGATCATATAATCTTCAAAGATAATTATAAATTATTTAATCCATACCCATTCAATTTGCTTAAGTTCTGCCTGAATCTACTCTGATAGTCTTTATCTGGTGGTAAAAATCCTGTGTTATAAGCCCTTGATTGGCCTGCTTGTAAAGGGTTGCCTCATTATTGTATTTCTCAGGATATTAGGGAAGTAAACTATTCCACAGAAACCTCTAAACTCCAGAAATATTTCTTGCCCTAAGTATGTCAGCCATATAATTTCCTACTGGTAAGTAATATAAATCACCTCAACCAGTGTTGTGGTTCTTTTCTTTGCTAGTCAGTTCTATAGCTTGAGGAGCTCAAAATAGAGGGAAGACTCAGTTTCCAATTTAACTATCATGATTGTGTTCTCTTGTGGAAACATTTTTTTTCCATGAAAACTAGGACTTTTCTACCCAGAAAGCTCAAAAGTCAGAGAGATAGAAACAAATAGCTCATCAGTGATTTAATAAGGAAGAACACTCTCTATACCTTCCTTGTTTTCCAGACCTATGCATTCTATTTTTAGGAGTGATGACCACATACATTGTATATTGTTTAAGATATGTAATATTATGTGGGACAGCACCCAAATCTACAAGATTTTGTTTGTAACATAATAAAGACTCTTTGCAGAATCCTATCAACCTGCTTCTAGGTGTTGAGGCAAAAGACTAATGGTTGTTGTAGCTGAGCACATTTTCAACATTTTTTTTGGTCATAAATTATTTCCATCAGTCTAAGGCAAAATTATGTTAAAATCAAATGCCAGTAAGTATTTTGAAGTTTTCAAGTTGTTGATGCTGGCAGAATCATGACTAGAGAAAAACATTCCAGTGTTTCTCCCTGAAAGAAGACATTTTTTCTAAAATAGGAAAATGGTCCAATTGAATGAAGCTTTTCCCAGGTTCTCTAGAAGGGTTCTATATGATTTTTTTCCCCTGTGTTTTCTTTTGTTCTTGGCAAGTTGGGTGGCCATAACCATGGTGAGAAGTTCCTGTTGTGAAACCTGTACATTGTCTTTGTCTACATTAACCTGGCCTCCAAGTTCCTTTCCCATTTTACAAGCATTGGGTTCACTGTAAAAGGAAATAGGCTACCAGCTCAAGGAAGGACTTTTTTCCCCATTTCATTGTTGAGAAGTTTTTTTTTGTTGTTGTTGTTGTTTGTTTGTTTGTTTTTTAATAATTGAATCTTCTCTGGTAGATTATATACGGTAATAAAATCCATCATATTTTTTGCATTTTCAAAGAACAACTTATTCTCTCCATCAGACTTCATGTCATCAGTGGTCCTTGTCATCAGTCTTCCAATCTTGTTTGAAAATCCCTTCTGAGCTGTCCAACCCACCTGTGTGCTTCTGCTCATGGACTAGATTCCTACCTCAACCTCTATCCCTTCAGACCCTTTCAGAGTTCCCCTCTTAATTTATGCCTGATGGAAAATTTCTTTTTATCTACTAACTTTCAGGACCACCCATGGGAAGTGTTGTAAAGTATCACCTTCTAACAAATGCTAGGATATAAGATGGATTCTTCTTTGATCTAGGCTTGCATTTTTTTCTTTGTTCATTAACTCATCATAAGGCAATCTCCATGAGACTATATGTTTTATGGAAGAAAGCCCGCCCATATCAGTTGCCCCATGGAAAGGGAATTATGGAAGTACAAATCACAACCTCATCTATCACTTGTCCCCTAATGCCTGGTCAGCATCTTACCAATCAGGAATCAAAGTGCAAGGCAGACTGAGGAGGACACAGAGTTCAGTGCCCCAGTTCATAGAGTAGCCTGGAAATGATGCAGAGCCAGGCCAGCAGAAGACATGCAGCAGAACTGGTGTCAACAAGGTCTCATGGTCTACCAGTAGATTTAATTTTACAGTTTAAAATACAGTAGGGTATTGGTAACTTAATCCAATATTATTTCATTTTTAAATACATTGCTGGTGAAAGATATTTTACTTCTAAAGTAAACTCATAACAACCCACCCAGTAATAATTATGTGACAAAACATTAGTTAATCAATTTGAATCATTACTAGATATTTTATGTAGCTTCATAGTAAATGAAAAGATACATTCAGAAAATATTCTAAAAATATATATCTAGTTTCTCACATAGCTGTGTAGTTCATAAATGTAGTACCCATTTCTTTTTGTCCAAAGTCAAAATAGTTTTTGCAAACTTGGTGAATCATATCTGGGATAATATATTGAATGATAAGAGGCTGTTATTATCAAATAATGTATTATGAATGTTGGGTTATACATAGGCCTTCATATTGGTCATGGTTCTACTTGAGATGTCTTTTCCAAAGAGGCATCTCAAAGCATCTTCAGACAAAATTGGTGCTTTTGTTTCCAAAGAATTTATAGTTTTCTCAAGGTTTTTTTTTTGTTATTGTTGTTTTTTTTTTTAGTGGACAGAAGTGGGATCCTATGCAGATTTCCTATTTAAAGCTGAAACTAAGGCTATTACTATAAACATTATAAGATGAGGACTTTTTAAACACTTTTAATAAGGAAGTTCATTTTTAATGCAGAAGGAAATGATTTCATACTTCAGCATTATTTTATTACTTTAGTGAACAGTTAAAAGTCGTGCCAATTACTTCCAGGAAACATTTGTGACTGTAACATGTGCCAAACTACCGCTTACTGTATATGAGTAGTACTGCTTTAATGAATGTGCAGAATGTTTGGAAAGGACTGTTGTGAAAGGAAAGTTAAAATTTTACTACCTAAATGAGAATTTGTTTTTCCTTATAAAGAATCCAAGGAACTTATTACCTGTGCTTGTTCAGTCACTAAATATTTTCCTTATCTGTAATTGTAATGAATTTCCTATAAGGAACTTTCCTGCTAGAACTAACCATAATTCTTTCCCACCTGCTTGTCATATCATGGATCTTAAGAAGCTTTCTTTCCATCAGGAATTCTTCTAGCCTCTGATTCCTTCATTTTATCATCCCAATGTCTAATGACTTCACTTTGTACCAGTTACTGTAAAATGCATGCTGATTCTATTGTCATTGAAGTCAGAATTTGGGTTAATTTGTAACTGAAATTACCTTATTAGGTATTGACAAACTGATTAAGAAAATATACTTCTAATTTAATTTAAAAATAGAACAGAATTAACAAACCACTGCTAATCATCATTGCTACCATATGCATATACATTATCCAAAACATGCTTATTTTATAACATTGCTTTATGACCCCCTTTTCACTCTCGGTAGCCTGAATATCTTCCACATCATTAAACATTTTTTTGTAGTATAATTTTAATTACTACATAGGGTTCATATATAGATATAACATGATTTATATAGCATTTACTGCATATAAATACATAATGTACTTATATTTGCTTGCATATACAAATATACATGCATACATATACAATGCTATCTATGAAGATAAGTCTTTGGGCAGATCCAAATTTATTTCCTTATAATATATTTTTTAAAGGAATTCCTGAAACATTCCTGAGTCCTGAGTAGGCTGTATGCACTTAGAGATGAATTACAAGTGATTTTTGGTGGAGGTGATTGAACCCAAAGAACAGACAGTAGTATGGAAAAAAATTTACTTATTTCTTGGTATGGCATCACAACTCTAGTCTTTCTGGCAGTGAACTAATCTTCTAAGATATCCAACTTTTACGTAGATAGAGATACTTCAGAGAAAGTCGCTTTCTGTACTTTGTTAGGGTAATAAGTATAAGAACTGGGGTGGGAGGGCACAAGAAGGTCAAAGAGACTGTTTCTCCTTTAGATCAAAACATTCAGCATTCCAATCATCATACTTGGGGTATTGTTTCCAGAGTTCTCAAAATGTATAGGTCAGCTATAATATAGATATTTAAAGCCCATTAGTGACTTTAAGATAAATTGGCTAAAAAGCAAATATATACTGATTTAACTTATTTTAACAACAAGTACCCTTGATAAATTCAGAGCCTTTTGAACACCAGAAGAGTATGGTTCAGGGAATGCTGCATGGAGAGCAAAGTGGTAGAGGAATGAGGAAGGGACTGGTGTGATTTCCTCATCTTCTGACTTCACTGCAAACAGGCTTATTATTGGCAATCTGAAAGCATTGTTTCAAGGACACTGAGTAATTAATGAAAGAATGTTAATATTCAAAGGTAAGGAGAACTAAAGCCAAAATTTCTTTATTATAATTGTCAAATTGGAAGTGGTAAAAGTGAAAGAAGAGCAACTAAAAGAAAGATTTTAGAGGCAAATATACAGAAATTAACAAGTGAGTTAATCTGAGGATGAGAATACAATTTGAAAAAAAATTGGAAAGCATGACATGTGGAATAGCATTTAGAATTTGGTTCCATGTTATACTTTTATGGATGTGTATCATAAATCACTGTATTCTTTAACAGAATAAAATCACTGCTTTAAAGTCAACTTATTTTTTTAATTTCATTCTGTTTCCTGGGTCGAGAATGGTCCATTTTTCTTTTTTTCAAATAGTGTTCATTAAAGGGGTTATTCTGCAAATAAGAAGATGTTCATAATGCAGTGTGCATAAGTAAATAATGCAATTAATATGTAGTGGGAGTTTTGGTAGAAAAGCAGTTGCTATGTTTATATTTTGATGATTCTCTTCTAACAGTGGAAATTCTAAGATTAAAATAAATATTCTTAAAGTCTTTAAAGTGTGTACTATGTTAAAGAAAATGATATTATAAAATGCTTTGGCTCTTATATTTCTACTTGCTTTATAATATCATTTTAAGTCAAATTTTCTTTTTTGATGATTTTATCATATAATGAGAAAGTAAATAATTTATGGCTTAATATATTAATCTCATCTTTTAGTCTAAACCAATTTTGGAATCAGGACATTTCTTTCCACATTCACATCAGCAATAAAGAAACTAGAATGTAGATTTAGTTGCCATCTGTTATAGTTGCCTGGTACAGTAAATAATTTTAAAAATTTTAACAATTAATTTTGACTTTTCTTGGCTATAGGGAAATGCATTCTGTGAGTGGTCCTTTCTTTTAGTTTGTGCTTTCTTTCTCTTTCTCTCTCTCATTCTCTCTCTCTCTCTCTCTTTCTCTCTCATCCTCCCTCCCTCTCTCTCTCTCTTTCTTTCTTTCTCTCTCTCTCTCTCTCTCTCTCTTTCTTTCTTTCTTTCTTTCTTTCTTTCTTTCTTTCTTTCTTTCTTTCTTCTTTTAAGCTATATAGAGGAAAGAAAATCAATAGGTAAAGAAAAATAGGAGTTGTTGTTTAACAAGATGCCTCAAATCTGAGATAGACCACAAAGCTGAATTGCTTATTCTTTCCTATTACCTATTTATGCTATTTAAAGGATTTAAAAAACAAAACAAAAACAAAACAAAACAAAACCTACCAAACAAACAACAACAACAACAAAAACCTTTGTTTTCTGAATACAAGATGCATTCCTCCAGGTAAGAGCCAGAAAAGGAAAAAGACTGATTCCACACTTTGATTATTTAGTATTCTTTTTTCTCAAGGGAGGTGAAAATACCAATAGATTTGTTCATACAAAAGGAAAAAAAGATTTTAAATATACATTTATTATAGGTCATTATAGAAAAATGTATTTAACTCTGGAGGAGACAAAAAACCTGATATGCACTCAGCTGTTACATGATTAAGGAGGATGACTACACATGTTTGCAACTAGTTGTAGGTATACTATTTAAGACAATTTTAATTTTATTGATTTTGTATTGCAACATGATTCTGTTACTCCTACTGCCACTGACAAAACTCCAATCTGCATGAAGTTAAAATGAAATTGTTACTCCTTCGAATATGTGACAAAACCCAAAAACATCTCTATCCCTGCCCTAATTTATTGTAGTTGAGTTTTCTCTTCCTTAAAAAGAGAAACATTTTAACACTATTTACTTCCTGGCTTTGGAAGCACTATGTTGGTCATGGTGCCTTTCTCAGTAACAGAATATCCTTTTGTCAGAGTTATAGAAGGTGAAGAGGTTCAGAATATGCCACCTCTAAATATGCTATTTTGGCATATTGATTATTTTGTGCTGCAGGCACTCAAGAAATAGCACACGCAGGAAGCTCTCTCTGGCCTGCCCTCCCTTTTCTACCTGAAAGAAGGCTATAAAATTTCTCATAAGAAATAAGCCCTCCGTGCTGTACCAGGAGGAGAACATTTTTTCTATCCCAAACTGGGTGTCAATACTGGAATGGATCTGTGTAAAACAAGCTCACTAAAAGAACTCATCTTTCAGTTGATACCCCTATGTGTTTTCTAGTTATTGACCCACAATTTTTTTGACCCTATCCCAAGTCTCTTTGTCTTGTCACCCTCTATTTTTCTTGTATAAAAAGGTTTATAAGCTTTTGGGCCTAACAACTTATTCCAGCCTTCATTTTCCTTCTGAAGACTCCTGTGTACAAGTAACAAGAAATTTGTGTGATATTTCTGTTAAAGTCTGTCCTATCTGTTTAATTTTTAGGTTACTCTCAAAACCTAAGGGGGCAAAAGGAAACCTTTCTCCTTTACAAAGCATCATAAATAATCGTGACTTAGAAACTGCTTTCTTAATTTATAAAAATTGTTAAAATATCCTACATCAAATTCTTTAACAGTTCCTTAGTGTTTCAAAATAAAAGCAAAACTTTTCTATGAGAAAATCATCCTTTTTATGGCTTCAAGGTAATACTCCAAAATATGTAAAAAACATGTAAATTGAATATTTGTAGTCAGTAGGAAGTATCATAGTCTGATTATGTTCTTCTTACAAAATCAGAAGGACTCCTGAGGAATCAACAGACATTTTTTAACACTTTCTGTGGAATCAAAATAATAATAATAATAATAATAATAATATTTTTAAAAATATGAGAAATGGAATATAACTTCATGCAAACATTTTATGATTATGAGGTACCCCTCAAAAGATCATGATTAGATTATGAGATATATAACTTAATCACTGAATTAATCCATTTGTTGGATTAATAATTGAGAAGGACTACTGTACCAGTAATAAATATGGTTGACTGGAGGAAGGGTCACTGGGGCCATGCCTTTTGGGTTTATATTTTGTCCCTGGGTGCCTTGCTTTCTCTTTCATCTTCTAAGATGTCAGGAATTGAGCATCTTTCCTCATCAGGGGCCCAGAACAATGGAGTTGAGTGATCATGGTCTGAACTTCTGAAACTATGAGTTGAAATAAACTTTTCCTCCTCTGAGTTGTTCTTTTCAGGTATTTTATCACAGTGATGAACACCTAATGCAACATCTCACCAAGAGCACAGATTTACTCAAATTCAATTCTAACAACTCCAGCTGATGTTAGGGATGCTGAAATTTACTAATTCCCAAGATAAATTATTACCATTAGAATTTAGTTTCTTAAAATGATCAAAATATGCTGTCTCATAAAATTACAGCCATCATTTCTAATTGTGTTTCTTAAGATGGATGATAAATCTCTGCAAAATTTCTTTACATTATGTTAGTCACCTTTTAGTCACTATGATAAATATCTGAGATAATCCAGTTATATAGGAAAGAGCTTATTTTGGCCTATACTTTTGGAGATTTCAGTCCATGATCAGTTGGTCCCAGTATATTGGGCCTGTGTTAGCAAATCATGGTGGGAATGTGTGTTAGAGCAATACTGCTATGTCATGGCTTGGAAGTGAAAGAAAAATGAAGGGACTGAAGTCTCACAATTACCTAAAGCTCTTTCACTAGGCTCCACCTCTTCAAGTTCCCACCTTCTACCTATAATGCCACATTGAGAAGTATAAACCCTTATCACATAGAACTTTGGGGAAACTCTAGCAAAGTAAAAACGCCAAGTTTACCAAATGGCAATTTTTAAATAATTTGAAGTTGTATATCTATATTTTTCCATTTAAAATCTCCCACTTCTTTTTCTATGTATGAGAGAATTTTAGGCTAATCATCCTCCTGGTACCAATGTCTAATAGTCCTTAGAAGTATTTATTCTCTTTCATTTTGTCTGACTCATGCTAATCCAAAACTGGGATAACTTTTCATAAAGAATAACCATCTGGGTAGTCAATATTGGATTAATACTAGTAATAACATTGTTTTTTTTTATAACTATGAACCTCAAGAGAGTAGAAAGTTTGCTAATGGTGTTCTATCCTAGTTTTTTTACCATATTCTTATATCATTTTAGACTTTATATTTTTATGAAATATTATACTTTATTAAACATTTTCCCATGCATAATATCCCTTACTTATATTTATAGCATTTTGAGGTAAGCTATGTTAAAATATTTGCACATTAATTTATGTACAAATTAAGTTCAGTTAGATTAATGTATGGGAACTATAATATAGGAAAACATTGAAAAAGTCAAGAACAGAATTGTATCCCTTTCACCTTAACCTAACTTAATATTATTATGATTTGTAAGTTAAAAGGTACCTTAGGATCAACTGGAACTTGGCTTATTGTTATATGTTAACATGTATATAGACGTGTGCACGTACATATACACATTTAAACATGCATTTTAGAGCAGTTAAGAACTTTAGTGAAAACTTGGGAGAAATAGCAAGAATGTTAGCCTGAAGATGGAATACTGAGTTCTCCTAATAAGCAGCCAAGTTCAGAAAATTGTTGTGAATTTCAAGTCATGAAGCACCTATCTACCTTGACATTTAAAATTATGTGTTACCACTCTGAAACTTCTTTTTATACATTTCAAAGTGATTTGAGAATAAATCAAATTGCTATGGGAGGAAAAAACTATTAAGCTGATGGCCTTTATGAAGATGTGATGACAGCAGATATGTTCAGATATGAAAGCATTTTATTTGATGTGAAAATAAATTTATCTTGGTGTATTTTCAAAAGTTATCTTTTATTTTGAACAATAAGGTCTCCCTACTGTTCAACTTCATCTCTTTATAATAAGTGTATTAAAAATATGACTAAGAAGTTTTAAGATAAGATGTTTTGTAGTGCTTTACTATTGTCTTAATAATTAATAATTAGTCTAATATGTTTACACTTGAAAGACAACATGCAACATTAAGCTAATGAATTAAAATAGGCTGTTTCTTTTGTGTGGTGTATGGTTTACAAATACGACTGGATGATTACATTATAGAACCAGTTTGTAATTAATACACTTCAGAATTTAATCCAACTCATGAGTTTCTTCATTCCATTCATTATCTTGTGTTTGTATGTATGTTTGTACCTGTGTATGTCTTACAGCTGTTATTTCAAGAAACCAAGAAGGCCCAGGAGAAATGGGAAAGGCTGTTCTGATTCCTAAAGATGACCAGGAGAAAATGAAAGAGCTGTTCAAAATCAATCAGTTTAACCTTATGGCCAGTGATTTGATTGCCCTTAATAGAAGTCTGCCAGATGTAAGATTGGAAGGGTAAGTTTAAATGTGTTACATAGTCTTATGTATTAATAAACCACTCATTTCAGAATCTCAGAACTTTAGCTAACTTAGATTATATTTCTGTAACTAGATGCACTTGACTACTTATATATTACACATCAGGGACATACTGTATATCCATATGCTGAGATTGTTTTCTTCTCTGACAAAACAAAATGTTACTTGCAAAGATACTGCCAAATGTATAGACCTAATAGGTTTCTCTTCATGAGATTTTTGTTGTTGTTGTTGTTGTTGTTGTTGTTGTTTTGTTTTGCTTTGCTTTACTTTGTCAAATACAGAACAAATACTTTCTTTAATAGATTATTTTCTGGCCTGCATAGAATGCACCCTATACTATGTTTTGAAAAAAGTCTGTTTTGCTATGTCAGCATAAATATAGCCAATTGCCTGTATCATTATTGACCCTTTAAAATTATTTATTATAGGTTATAGCAATTTATGCTGCCATTTATAATTGGAATACTCAGTTATTAGCAATGGAGGAAATGTTCACTTGGAAATATTTCTGCATGAAAAAATGATGAAAATTTCAACTTTCATGTGATTAACTATAATCTCTGCTGCACTTAGTAGAATATATTTTAAATTTATTTAATAAAACTGAGAATATTTAATAGTAGCACATTGCCATTATAGTACATACTTCTTATGAAACTCCTGGCAGTCACAGATGATATATCTGGGGATTTTAGAAAATTTCCAAGCTTACAGATGTACTCTAAGACACACTTCCACATAAACAGACATTGTTGTTTTAGACACATTATTTGCTTAATACTAAAATCATAACTGCAAAAAAATTTTTCATCTATAATGGTATGTATTACATTACTATAACATTTATTTAATTCAAATTTTTTTCTTTATGAATTAGTTCACATAAAACCCAATCATTATTAAGATGCTAGTGCTGATTATCAGAAGATTCATTCCTAGCTAAGTGGTACTTTACATCACTGTATGCTTTTAAAATGTCTCTCTCAAGAAAACCACAAATAAGAAAATGTTACAGACATTTTTGGTCCCCAGCAAATGTTTAAACATTGAATACTAAAATTGTTTATTTAAAGTTCTAAATAATTTAGATATAGTTCTATGCATATGTTTGTATGATTTGTGTTTTTGAAGATATACTATAATAAGCATATTCTTCAAAATAATTTTGAGAATTGTAGATGCTATGTTTATTATGTTATAATGTTACATTTGGTACATTGTTTCATATGTCTTGGTATAATGAAATGGATAAATAATATTCTTATATATTCAGGAAAATGTTAAAATGGTTTCAGATTTTTAAAGAATTCTTTCAACTATCATAATATAAATAAATTAAATTTTATGACAGATCTCAACTATAAAGGTAAGAACTGATTGATACAGAACCATTAATTATTATTTTCTTTAAAGCAAAGTCTCTGTTAATCATATATTTAAAATATTTTGGGGTAATGGTATTACTTTAAGAATAACTGAGCAAGCTGAGCAAGGTGGTACATGCCTATAATCCAGTAGTTTAAGAGGTGAATGGTAGGAGGATTGTAAGTTCAGGGGTAGACTCAGTACTTTAGTGAGGCTTTAAGCAACATAGTAAGATCTTTTCTCAAAATAAAAAAATAAAAATAGTTGGGAATGCAGCTCAATAATAAAACTCACCCAGCATCCCCTTTCAATCTCTAGTACCATAAATAATAATTTTTAAAAAAGAATCAGTAATTAAATGTTTGGGTAATTAAGACTCAAGCTATAGAATAGTTCAGCATTTGAAAATGGAGAATTTAAATTTGTTTAGTATAAAAAGTATAACATGCATATCTATCCTGGTTATTATTGCTTGAATTCTGAGATTTTTACCAATATTCTATTAAATAATATTAGTGAAATAGATAATTTTCTATTTTATTTTCTCATTTATTTTTGACATCACAGTGTATGATGGGAGTAAGAACTCACAACTACCATCTAAAATTTTTAGATGAATCATAATATATGAAGTTTCAGAGGACAATTACAAGTTGTTTTGAATGATGCAATTGTACGGTCTGGTACAGTGAATGTTTAAAAAACTTACTATGAATCATATATTCAAACTGTTGTTTAAAACTTGTGGAAATAAAATTTAGCAAGGCCCTAAGCAACTTAGGGATACCCTGTCTCAAAATACAAAATAAAAAAAAGCTGGGGATGTGGCCCGGGGTGGAGGGGGGGGAAGTTGTAGAAATAGTTAATCCTCTTTCAAATGAAAACGTATTTTTTTAAAAAAATTGTATTAGTCACATACAGGTCAAATTTTAGATAGTTATAATTTAAAATGAAGATGTGGAAATGGAATGTGTCTCGGTGGCATTTTGCTTGCCTGACATGTATGAGACCTTGGGTTCAAGCCCCAGGACTGCAGGAAAAAACAACAAAAAAAGATATGGATACTTTAATTTACCCAAACTGATGAATGATTTTACTGCACTGTACCCTTAAACTGTTTTAACTAAATTCAGAAAGTTTTTCTAACCATTTAATGCTGTTTGGTCTTAATGTCAATATAAAAAGTGTTCATACTCCTTTCAGAGGAATAAACCTAAGAAATATTACATGTTTTCACAGTATACAGATATGGTAAAAAAAAATTGATTTTGAAGGCAATTGCAATCAAATAACAAGACAAATTGAAGTTAAGTTCTGGAATGGTGATCCCTAACATTTAAATCTCTATGCTAATTTACTCAATATATTTGATTTATTTTTATATGTAATACATGTATATTCCTGAATTGTTTTTGAGATATAAAATGATAATTATCAGAAAAATTGTTACTTTTATATTTTCAGTAAAATAATGGCTGGAGGCCTTTAGTAACTTACTTTCTTGAGGGTCTTCTTGGGATTCTTATTGTATTCTGTATATACATGTAAGTAAAATTCTAAACAACTGTAACCAATCTTCTTTCTGTTATGATCATTCTCCACAAATTATGGAATGTCATAAATTCTGTCTGATTCAGAAAGTTGAAAAATGCATATTAATTTGACTTTATACTGGGCTTTAGTGATAGTTTACCATGTTTCTCATCAATTATGTGTGTATGGCTTTGTAAGTTTATGTAGTTGGAATTTTGAAACAAATGGATTTAAATACTTGTGCATAAGAAAGTAAATACATACATGCCATTTTGTTCGTTTTTTAACCTAAGACATTTTCTATTTAATATTCATATAGAGTGAGAATGAATCATTAAGCAATGGAAAGCTGTTAAGAGATATTAAAGACATAATTTTGAGGAAGTGCAGAGAACAAAGTAGGGAGGGATTGTCTCTAAGAAACTTAAAATGAGAAAATTAAATGTACCTTAAGCACTACAATGTTATAATTTTACTAATACAGAGTTGTTAAATGCTAATTTCCTGGAATAGTTAATACTAGAAATATGACAGCTTAGAATATATGAAATTTCATGAAAATACAAAAGAAGCTGTGCAAACATTAAATAAATGAATAATTATATATATGCATATATAAATAATTGTATTATGTTTTGAAACCATTATTTGAATTGTATTTACATGAGAGCCAGTAGAAACCATGCTTTTGTTTGGTAAAGCATCTGGGCATCTAGGGTTAGCCTATGCCACTAGTTTTTCCTGGAAGTAGAGAAAGCAATCTGATTATCATAAGTCTAGGTTTCAGACCAGACTCTGTTCCATCATATGCAAAGGTTATAGAGGAAACAAAAAGCTAAATGTGAAGAGACTTTTTGGAGATAGTGCACAAATGTTTAAGACCTGATTTTATGGCTTAATGTTGCATGTTGGTCAAGTTATTAATATTTTAATCCCCAGTTCCCTTTCACTGATTACACAAACCAATTACTCACTCAACCAACCAGCAAATCCCTAATGTTTATCTTACACAGGCTTAGTCTTAAGAACAAAAATATTGTTCAAGAGGCTATGACTATTAGAAAGCAGAAAGAAATTATTCACTCTAAAAACTAATTATAATATTGTGTGAACACATCTATAATTGCAAAAAATTATGAATAGGGCAGCTTGGAATTCTTAGTGAAATATAAGTGTAAAATATTTTAGACACTCCATAAATATGATATTATTATTCTATGGAATTTTCTTAGGCTCTCTATCTCCTTTTCCTGGATGAAGGAGAACTTTTTGAGCAATCAGCTTCATCCTCTACTTTTTATAATTTTTTTTAGAATGAGAAGTTAATTGTTAAATGATTATTTATTTAAAAAAGTTGGGGTTGTAGCTCAGCTCAGTAAAGTACTTGCCTCCCAAGCATGAGGCCCTGGGTTCAATCCTCAGCGCCACATAAAAAAATAATAAATAAATATATAATAGAGATGTCGTGTTCATCTACAACTAAAAAAAAAAAAAAAAAGCTAAAGGCAATTAGAACAAAATTTTAAGTTCTTCATATTTACTTGTATTCATACATTTAATGGCATCTCAAGAACTGGTATTGAGTTGTTTGAAGGTTATAATGCAGCTGGCATTTAAATATATTTTGTCAGGAAAAAAAAGAGGAAATAGAAAATTCATTTCAGCTATTTATATCCCAGACCAAATAACTGCTTCTTGCATATGCACACTTGCAAGGTGATAAAGCGGAAATGACTCTAGCAGTCTCCCATTATTAGTGGAAGAAGAGCTGTAGCATACAGATTTTACATAAGTTATTCTCAAAGGACAAGGAGTTTATTTATACATAAAATAGAAATAAACCAGTATACATTTTCTGTGCTCATTTTCATAAGTGAGACTGTCCATTTATAGAGTTGCCTTTCGCATAAATTAAAATATGATAAAGGTAGCATTGATTGCACAAAGGAGACATAGGAAATGAGAATATTAATTGGATTTCTGATCTCTGTTCCACATCTTTTCTTTTTAATTTGAGAATTAGTATAACTTTCATATGCTAGCAAAAATTTTTTCTGTGAAGATAATAATGACTTCTGTGATACTGTGATTTATGTACTCATGTGTCAAATTAATTTCACTACCTAAATTATAAGTGGTATGTAAGAGTTTATGTGTATTTTAATGTGTCTCTGTGTGTAAATATATGAGAAACATGGAGATTTTAGGTATTGCTATGATCTTTGTGGTAATAATACTACTATACTATAACTTCTTTAAAATAATAGAATAAATCATGCCTAGGCATGTTTTTGGGAAACATTTAAGTACTCTGATAGGCAGAAAACATGCTGCATCTGTCCATTTATACTTTAAATACCTTGTCACAGTCTCCTTAAATATATTAATTATCTGACACTATTGCTTTGAACTCTTTTAAAATTGTATGTAACATTAAACTTACTATCTCACCTAATTTTAAGTGCACAGTTAAGAATTGTTAAGTGGAAAGGAAATCAGAATATACTATCCTTGAATATGCAACTTTAGTATAAAGATCATTTTGAACTGAAGGCAATAGAGAAAAACCAAGCACAAGAAAAGCACTCTGTCCTCACATGTCTGCTTAAAGGAAGGCATACCTTTCTGTTATGAAGGTGTCCTGCTCTCTCATACCAGTGAGACAGGCAGTCTAACAATAGTGATATGGGGTTAACCCACATAACAGAAATTTAGAAATTGAAATGGTGACCAGTCTTCAAGCTATGGAATTAAGGTAACACAACAGGAGGTGGGAGGTTGAGAAGTGAGCTCAGCCTTCTGAGATAATGCTATCAGCAAAGTACCCACAAGCCACAGCCAAACATCAGTCTCTTAAACTCAAACCCACTGACACAGGAAAATCGTTTGCCCTGTTCTGAAAGTAATAATAGGGACTCTCCCAGATGAGAAAGTAGGACCTCAAGTAGTGAAGGGAAAACATGCACAGAATAGTCACTATAGTAAGCTGTAGTTTACCTTTACTTTATCAGCATAGTAAAACAAAAACCCTGAGGTAGAGACAAGATTTTAATGAGAATGTGCATGACATGAAGAGCCATGTTGAAGAAGAGTGGAGTCACAATTAAACCCCACCTCTGCATGTGTATTCATATTCTCCCTTACTTGTTTCTACTGTCACTATGTCAGAAATTCCTCTCTCTCTTATCACTATGGTCATGGGGCAGATGAAATGTTACTTTAAATCAAGATGGCCATAAACATTTCATGCCAGATCCCTGAAAACGTAGATAAGGCCACTGCATTTAGCTATTTCCTTGAGTCTTCACTTCTTTGCTGTGAAGGCCTTTTTAGAAGGCCATGCATTTAGAAACTAATTTCTTAACATCAACTAAAAATTGTATGCTTTTCCTCCTCTTAATCAGTCATAGGTGCCAGTACAGAGCCACTCTTAAGAGAATAAAGGAGATTTTTTTCCTTCCAGCAAGTTCATTGTCCACATTATTGTAGAGCCTAACTTCAGAATTCCTTTCATCTTGCAAAACAAAAACTTTATACTCATGAAACAACTCCATGCTTCCCTGACTTGTGATCACCACCATTCTAATTCCTGTCTCTGAATATTTTCCTGTGCAGGTATACATATAACTTACTCAAATTCCATTTGTCTTTTTGTGACTGATTTATTTTACTCAATCATGATGTCCTCATGTTTCATCAATACTGTACAGATGTAAGAATTTCTTAAATTTTTAAGTCTGAATTATATTTAATTTTAGGTATAAGCACATTTTATTTATTCCTACATCGATAGATGGATACTTGTCTTACTTTCATCTTTGGTTTTTGTGAATACTATTACTATTACTATGGATGTACTTATGTCTCTTTCATATTCTGTTTTCAGTTCTTTTAGTTGTATGCCAAGAAGTGGAACTGCTTCATTACATAATAATTCTATTTTTAATTTTTTGAAGAACCACTGTGCTTTTTTAATAATACATAGTATAGTAGTGTAAAGTACACTACTTTACATTCCATTATACAAGGGTTCTACCAACATGGTTTATTTGATTTAATTTGTATTGTAGCAGATGTGAGATCGAAACTTTTTATGATTTTGATTTTTTTTTTGTTTTCATTTTCCTGATTAGTTATATTAAATATTTTTTCACAGTTTTGCTCATTTGTATATTTTCTTTGGAGAAATGCCTATGTAAGTCATTTCCCCATTTTTAAACATTTTGTTTGTTTGTTTGTCACAGAGTTGTAGATGATCTTTATACATTCTGGATATTAACCCCTACTGAATTTACATTTGCAAACACATGCCCCATTCTGTAGGTTGCCTTTTCAGTCTCCCATGGCTTTTTTTTTTTTTTGTGTGTGTGTGTGTTTATTCACTCTCTTCTCTTTTCTATTTATAAATATTTTATAATTTTATATTTTCACCATTTATAAAAATCTAATTTAATGCACATGAAAACCAAGAGATACAGCTCTCCACTACCAAATGGACTATGTAAAATCTAATACTTGGCATTATGAATTTAGACGTGGGTAGCTTTATGTGACTTACTTGAAACCAGACTTATAAGATGGCTGTTTTATGGAATCAGTCAAAGATAAAAGGGAGATCACTCTCTGGGCTGTAAGAAAAGAAAAGAACAGTAAACCATGTCCACCTCAAACAGGGACAATGAAACTTTTGTTAATATGCATGATAGGTAAACATAGGCAAATATTCTGGTCATTATTTCATTTATATTCTTAAGAATGCATTATACAGGTTTATAAAATAACTTTGTTATTTATTTTATAAATTCTGAGAAAGCAGATATTTTAATGTTCATTCTCAATCTACCATGGAAATCATATTTTATTAATATTTTTTGATTTAAGACTAAAGTAACTTTTGTATTTACCCATAATTACAGATGTTAAGTTTGTTTATATGTCTATTAGTTTTGATTTTGTTTGTTTGTTTGTTTGGGGGTGCCAGGAGCTGAACTCAAGGACACTCAACCACTTGAGCCATATCTGTAGCCCTATTTTGTACTTTATTTAGAGACAGGGTCTCACTGAGTTGCTTAGCACCACATTTTTGCTGAGGCTGGCTTTGAACTCACGATCCTCCTGTCTCAGGCTCCTAAGCCACTGGTATTGTATATGTACACTTCTGGGCCTGGCTAATAGTTTGTTTTGATTCCTATATTTTTATTCTATATTGTTTGTGGCAGACATATGCATCTATCTAATCCTCATTAAAAATTAGAGCTCATATCATTTAAGTGTTTTTTTAAAAGGAATTTTTAAATGAGAAAAAGGGAAAGAAAAGTTTTAAGATGTACAAAGTTTAGATAATTGATGAGTAGAGATAGGTGCTGCAGTTTAGATAGGAAGCATTTGAGAACTTGGGAGGAAACAATAGTTTAGAGGGTTGTAATTAGCCATTCCACTTGCAGAAGGATGATGAGTATTATCAACTATGCCTGTTTACACAGGTCATGGTAGGTAACCAGGAGGTTTTAGAACAGGAATGTGGCATGATGGAAATGGTATTTAGCAAGAAATAATCCTGCAGTATTATATACAAGATATTATAGATAGAAGAAGCCTAAATGCAATAAGATACTCTATTGGTATTGTATTCACATAGAAGGGATTAGGTGAGGAATCTGTCAAGACTTAGAAACAGAGCAAATGTTAAAATGGAGAAAAAGGATGAACACCAAATTCAAGATGGTTTTAAAAGGATTGGCATGTGACTAAATTTTTAATGCTTATTTTTATGTGTGTTTTATACCTGAAAGAGGTAGGGAAATGGGAAGGAAAATGTTTTAGTCAACTTATTTATTGCTCTGACCAAAAAACCAGACAGATAAAGAAAAAACTTTATTTTGGTGCTCAGTTTTAGATGTTTCAGTCCATAGATGACCAACTCTGTTGTTCTGGGCTGGAGGTGCTCATGAGCACCTATCTGCTCATGGTAGAAACATGTGGCAAAGGAAAGAAGCTCAGGATTTGGAACCAGGAAGCAGAGAGAGCAACCACTCCCCTCACCATGGACACAATATATACCTAAAGGCATTCCCCTAATGACCCTAGCTACACCCTAGCTGCCTACAGTTATCACCCAATTAGTTCCTATCAGTGGGTTAATGCACTGATTAACTTAAACCTCTCATAACCCAATCATTTCACCACTAAACTTTCTTGCATTGTTTTACACATGAGATTTTCAGGGACACTCTATCTAATATCTAAACCATAACAAGAACTATAAGTGATGATGGTTCTAAGTATATTTTAAAATCATATTCCAGAATTAGTGACCATTTGGATACAAAGGTAAACAGGAGTAAAAACATGACTTCAATGTTCAAAATTGAATGACTAGATTTGTGGTAATATGTGTATGTATGTTTGTGTATGTGTATGAAACAATCATACATACACCTACAGGCACACATTAATACCACTTAAATATGGGTAGTGGATTTCATTTCACATACGAATACTTAAGATATATAAAACATTATAGAAAGTATTATTATCTTTATAGGCCAACTTTTTCTCAGCATATGAAAAGTTACAGTGATTCAACAATTAAAAAGTAAACAGATCAAAAGATTCAATGAATATTATGATTTTCTATTTTCTCTTTATGAATTCAGTGGTACTGCATAGAGTAACATAGTTCTGCAAAGCATAAGTTTAAACAATTTTAAGATTCTAATATTTATAAGATTGATCTTTTGAAAATTAGTCTTTGTGGTAAAACATGGACTTTTTTTATTCACCACATGAACAACATGTAATCTACAAACAAAAGATTGACTCTTAACAGACATTTGCAGATTGACTCAATTTAAAAAAGCAGATAGTTCTATTATTAGAAAAACCCTATGTGCAAGGGATATTTGTTCTGTATTAAATTCTTCCTCATTTTTTATTGCCACGGACAGATGTTTTCTATGCACATGTCAGTGTCTTAAGGGAAGACTAAATTTTTCTAATGCCAACTTACAATGTTATTTTACTCAGGAAGAATTTATTTCATGCTTAAATACTTTAACCCATGGTAGTAAACCACAGTTTTATTGACTTGGGAGATGTTGGCATATGTCAAGAAATTCTCATTGTATATCATAATTAATATTCTCATAAGATTGCAATATCTCCCTGTAGAAGCTAGTATACTTTCTGAATGGTAATTACTGTGTAAATGAGAAAATTTGTATTTAGTATTTGAATTTTAAAATTTGTTATTTTAATATTACTATGCAATTTTGTTGCATTAAAACGTATAGAAAACAATGCCAAAGAAGAAATGAATTTCATTTTGCACATTCTAAGTTGAAAGAAATGGAATATAGGTAATGGTCATAATTTTAGAATAAAAATGTATGTGTACAAATATATATTCTACTATATATTGCATTTATGGAATCTTGATTTATTTTTCCTCTAAGGAAAGGCATTCATTTTATTCCTTTTATACTTTCTTTCTTTGTGAATGCTTTCAAATATAGCTATAGATGGAGACATTTTCAATCAAATGTCAAAGGAAGCTGCCTGAGGTAGTTAATTTTCTAAGATGGTGTTTTGTCTTCAGATCCAATATAACATAATTTTTCATTGCATACTATGTAAGATGATTTTAAATTTTATAATATAAATTAAGTAGTATTAAATTTTATAGTCAAACAGTGACTTTTTTCTGACCAACATATTGTGAGAAATTTAAAAACAAGAGTAGTAAATAGTTCCTATCCTTAGTGAGCTCACAGAGCATAGAGATTACAGAGAGATTATATACCATATTAAATTAAAAATATGAGTTAATAAGTTATATGATAATATTGATATAGGTAGAAGTCAATATTTAACTCATATTTACTATGTATTGAACATGTATTGAGTGGGTTAATTACATTTACTCATTTAATTTCCAATTTAAAAAGTCCATGATGTGTATCTTATGTTTTGTTCAATTTGTTTTATTGATTAGGAAACATACTCAGAGAGTTTAAGAGACTTCTCTAAGATTATGACTCTGACATTTGAATCCAGGCAGTATAATTCAAACTATGAGTTTCAACCACTACAGAAGATTCTTGAATATAAAAGAGTAAAACTCAACATAGAGATTTACATTAGTATGGGCTTCATAGGAAAGATGAATCATGGGTTAGCTCTTGAATAATGAGTGGGACATATATAGATACAAGGAATAACATAGAGACTCCAAGTGGGAAGAAGAACATGAAAAGATTCACAAAATAGAATGACTCTGTACTGTGTTGAAAAGACTGTACTAACATAATTGTGAGCTCATTTGGGGATTATTCATGGCATTATGGTGACTTCTCTTATCTTAAATTTTTAATGACTACACTTAAGCAGGCTTTAACACTGTCCATCAGTCAGATATTTTCCTTATCCATTCTCTTTTCCACTTTGCAAATTATCATTTCATAATTTCAGCATTTTCCTCCTGTTACCCTTTTTCCAATCCTCATTCTCATTCATTGAGAAAAACAAACGGAAATAAATAGAAGAAAACTCCCACTTCTCTTACCATCACATGGATTTCCCTCACTGAAATTTGTAACTTTATTTTATGTTTTTTTGAATGACTTCATTTTTATGAATGACTTGCCCATGCTTTTAATTATACCTAGCCCACCCTCTAGGTGCCATCCTCTCTTAACTCCTCGAGTGTGTTGTGTCAAAAATGCTGCCCACCTACACGGGATGTTTATTCTGCTTTTTTTAAAAAAAAATAACATATAAAACATTTTTAGACACATCTCACAGATATTACCATTTTTTTCTTTTTTTGTTCAAAAATTCTTGAAAGAATTGGCTCTGCTCAGTGTCTTGATCCTTTTCTTCCCATCATTTTGTTTTAACACCAATGCAATTGACTTTTATACCCATAATATCAGCAAAGTTACTCTTATCAAGGTCGCTAATGGTTTCTGTGTTATTGTGTTCCATGATTGGTTCTCAGTCCTCGTATTTCTTATCAACATAATTTGACACAGTCGTTTACTACCTCAATTTTTTTCTTATTAAGTTTGTTTTTAGTTTTTGATGAACCTTTATTTAAATTTACTTATTTATATGCAGTACTGAGAATAAAACCTGTGCCTCACACATGCTAGGCAAACACTCAACCACTGAGCTGCAACCCCAGCCCTATTACCTCCCTTTTGAAACAAACTTTTTCCCTTGGTTTCAAGTAACTTCAGTGTTCTGATTTTCCTTTACCTCCCTTCTCACTATTTCTCTTTATTATTTGCCAGTGCTTTTCTTCACATTAATCCCTACATGTAGGTATGGCCCAAGAGGAAGGCTTACACTGGCCTACAGTTTGTTGGTACTCAACTCTTTTGGTAGTTTCATATAGTTCCTCTTTGCAGTATCATCTTAGTATTCAATGCAGTCCTCTCTGCTGACCTCCAGAATTGTATTACCAAGAACATTCTTCATATTTTCACTTGAACATCTTATACTTGTCTGTCATGTATCATGTTTGAAACACTGCAACAGATGGTCCCTAAATAACCTCCTTTTTTCTTCAAGTTCATCATATTAGGAAATTGCATCTCCTTTCTTCCAGTTACTCAGGTAAAACCTTGGGTTCTAATTTGATCACTCTCTTTCTCTTAAACCCATATGTGACTCATCAAATAATTCAAAATATCAGCTCATCTCCTCTGCTACCATTTTAGACCAAGCTACCAATATTTTTCACCTGAATGTGCATTTTTGTTTGTTTGTTTTGTTTTATCTGTTTTTTTTTTCCTTTATCCTTGGCACCATTCATCTCCAATCAGCCCAACAATCAGAGTTATCCTGTTAATATAAACTCTCTTATCTCTGAGTCTGTCTGTGCTTATTTCCATGATCCAGGCACAGATACACACTGGAACATACCCAGAGCCTTTCAATTTCAGGAGTTTTGTACTTTCCTTTTCCCTCTGCTTTGATTATTTGTTTCTTAAATATTCACATGGTTCCCTTATCTTCAAGCTTTTTACTGAATGTCATCTTCTCTCTGAAGTATTTCCTGGCCACATTATATAAAATTATACCATCCCCATGATATCTTACTCTCTGCTAAATTTTTCTTCTTTATTCCATTGACTACCTACTTTAGTGCATATTTTAATTAGTTGTCTTCTTCATTATCTGTTTCCCCCTAGGACACAAGCTCATTGAATAGATGTCCTCCTATTCTTTATTCACTGCTGTGTCCCCAGTTCTTAGAAGAGTTGCTGCTGAGTGATGGGAACTGAATAAATATTTGTTGAATGAATTTTTAAATTAATGAATGATGATATGTATTTTGATATAGAGGATGTGACAGGCAGAAAGCTTGACTTTGAATTTTTGCAATTAAAAGGGAGATTTTTATAGGTTTGCAGAGGGATACTGACTAGTTGAAAGAAGTGTAGGTTTGTATTAGGATAAGTTGGCATTTTTATCATCTTGTTTTTTAAATAAGACAGCTTAGCCTTGAGCAGAATAATAATTTAAATAAACAGAAATTTCAAACAGTGTAATGTTAGGAATTACACAAATGCACTTTATATAAGATAGGAGAAAAATTTAAGTAGTTGAAATTTAGTGACGAGGGGACTAACAGTTTTTTAAAATTAAAGTTTGAGTACTTTCCTTTGTACCTTACATTTATTGATCAACTACTAAGTGTCAGTCACTATGTGAAGTGTTTATAAATCCTCTACCCTTAGTTCTCCTGGTCACTTCTCAAATTCAACTTAAAAAGTAAATGATACTATTCACCCTTTGCAACCAAAGAACTTGAGGAGAGACAAGATGTTTTCCTTTAAGCTGAACTATTGGAAATGGGGTCTTCCACAATTTCTTCTAAATTTGCTGCCAGAATTTTTACCAGTTTTCTGGAAATTTTTAGCAATTAGAAAAGTCTCATTTTCAGAGAATAAATGGTCAGCCTAGTTTTTGGCTAATATTATTCAACCATAATATTCCCCAGTGTAGCATGCCTCCACATTTTCATTTTTTAGTGAGGAACATTTGTGTGACTTCTTCACTGTATAATTTCTAACCTAAACCAATGACTCCCAGCTGACTTTGTTCAATGTCCTTCCCAAGTTTGTGCCTCTGGAAACATAGCACAGAAGGACTTGCTACTGGGCTGTCTTGCTCACGAGACAGCCTTATTACATATGCCCCACTGAAAGACCTTAACTCCAGCTACCTCATACCATGTCTACTTGCACTTAGGAACTCATGCCTCCCTGTGCCACAAAAATTTGGAAATGTACTTCTACCATCACTAAAGTAGGTGGGTTTCCCCACCCAGTACTTAAACAGTTTCTTCTAGTATGCTTCATGCCTTACATATCTCCAAACACAAACTTAGGCCTGACATTGAGATCTATCTGTGGCTTTCTCACATACACAATACACACACACACACACACACACACACGCACACGCACACGCACACACACACCAAAAAGTTGTGGTATTTTCCTATTGTAGTCTGTTATATCCCAATATTTCTCTGCATAATTTCAGGTTTTAATTACACAGCCTCTAAATATCTATTGAAAAGTAAGATTTTAATCACTTAAAAGCTACTACAACCATTGAGCAAAGATCTTTTGGGATCCCTATCACTTGGATGGAAGGGCAAGAAGCACCTTCCTTCCTTGTCTCAGAAGTATGGCATGCTGCCACACGCCCAATGTATTTGAATCCCCTAACTATGTTGAACTCTTCTTCACATTTGAATCTCCCCATAGAGGCTGCAGGTGGGTAATAGAGATTCATAGTTAAATATCAATCTAGCTGTCTTTTCAGCAGTTTTATTTTAGAACTTGGGTGACTTACTGTCAGCTAACCTCAGTTTTTAGACTTTCTAAATATGCAAGAAATGTATTTCTCTTATCACATTATATTATCCACATTTATTTGTTATCATATAGTCTAAAAGTCATAAAGCAGGATTTGAATCAACCTCTTTGACTCCAAAATTATATTCTTTCTGAATCCCTTACTTGAGTTTTCTTGAGAGGGTCCCTTACACTGAAGTAGTATGAAATAAGGAGGAAATGGTGAGAACAATGAGATTATAAAGGACAAGCATCAATATTGGTGAAATGCTCCAGTGTACTTGGGTTAATGCAAGTTTTGCCAAGGTCTGATGTATACGTATTGCATTTTTAATGATCATTCAAGAAGAATGCGTATTTCTGCATTTAAGGGATCTGAAAGTACATGCAGATCTCAGATTATCAAAGTAGACTCTAAAATAATAACGTAAATGAATGTAAGTTCCACATTGATATCGCTTTAGTGAGTCCAGAATTGATAAGCAATGTGGTGGTTGTGAGGACAAGAGACAACAACCGGAATAATCAAGTGAGCAGCTTAGACAGATGGTATAGACCTCAAGCAAAGAAATCCAAAGGGTGGTGGATAAATATTGAGAGTTGCATAGGTGATTAAGGAAAATTGGCCATTCTCACCCTATGATTCAGAGACTACTGGAGGAGGCCAGACCTTTAAACATTTATTACCTTTGTTAATAAAAATGATACAACAAGTAATATCCAAAAAAACATGTATTCACTATATTTTTATAAACTCTTATTATAACTAAGAGAAACAGGTTGAAGAAAAGATAAGGGCTGAATAACATAACAGACTCCAGTGTATTTTTTCTTTTGAAAAACTGTGTGCTGGTTTTCCATTGTGACATAAATGCTCTTTGTCAGAAACACATAACAATAACAAAACTATGGAATGAGAAAAATTGTCATGAAGCTGGAATTTAATAATAGATTGTTATTCGTACATGAACTACCAATGTGTGTTTGTGAAGGAATGTCTATTTAACTGTTAAATTTTTATGTCACATACAATTCTAAAACAATGCAATAACTTTTAAAAAGACATTCAGTGCTGTTCATACACAGTTTTCGTCATCTGAGTGCCAATTCAGCTGCAAATGATTTTAACAGAAGTAAATTGCTTCAAGTGTGTGCTTAACAGACTAGGTCACAAAACTGCAGCCTACCAAACAGGAGGATGAAATTCATGTGGTCTGCATGCTCATGTTTCTGTATAGATTGAGCATGGTAGAAGCAGTGTGAGAGAACTTGCTTATTTCCTCTTCATTTTCAATGATATAAGGAGGACGGGGAAGTGAGAGATAGGGATTGTCTAATAAAAATATATATATTTATAAAACCATAAATACTTTTAAATTAAAGAAAACATTGTTAAATGAAGTATCACAACGTATCCATTCCTGCTGTGCTTAAAAATGACAACAATATCAGTTTCTTTAAGATCATTTTTCTTTTTTACATTAATGAACTGATAACAATCTGAGTGTTGGTTTGGTGCCACCTTTATATATATATGACCTTATGCTATTTATACTGTGTTTATAGTCATCTATATATGATTGCTATATTTATTTATTATTAATTTGGGGGTTTCCTATATATTATTTATACTGGTCCCAAACTTGTGAGCTGAAGTGATCCCCGCACCTACAGGCCTATGCCACCATTCACTGCTCATTGTGACTGTCATTTAACTTATGTTTGCCACTCAAGTATTTTGTTATGTTCAGTGCTCACAATATCGTATGAATTAGTAAATTGTCACTTACAGATGAGGTAACAGAGGGACTATCATAATTGGCTAAGTTTTTCAAACTCATTTATGAAAAAGAACAGAATCCCGCCTGAACCCACAACCTCTGAATGATACCAGTTCCATGAATCAATTCACTGTCCTTCTCCACTTGATGCCAAGGCTATGTGACATTTAGTTATTGGGATACACAGTGGCTGGGTGGCTATGTGTTCCTTTATGTTTCTTAACTTAATCAGAATTGTACCTTCATAGTAACAACCCAGAGGGATCATAGGAAAAGGGACAGTGGACACAGAGGCCTAAACTTAAGAAAAAAAATACTAATTAGACTCTGATAGAAATGGTGGAAGTTAAATAGGGGTACATTGAAATACCTGTTTTAAATTTTTGTTGATTTTTTTAAATGACATTGGATAAAAATGAAGAATAACATTTTAATTTTTTTTCTCTTTTGTCATAGGCTTACTAGGTTCACATCATTGGTATTCTTTGCATTGTTTTACTTAGAAAATACAAGTATTGACCTTGATAGCATCCAACATTTTTTCTAGCTCTGTTTCCTTCTTGAAATGAAGAATTTCAAAAGTTGTAAACTATGCCTTATGAAGATCACTGCACCTGCCATTTAATACAAGGCATTTATACTATTACTGAATCCCAGAATCTAGAATTCCCATAAAGCCTTCTCATAGGCATTAATGCAGGCATTGCTTAGAATTCTTCTAATACTTCAACATCTAGTGCAAAATTAACATTTAGAAATAATAATGGGAAAAAAAGAAAAAAAATCCAGAAATTTGTATTAGTTTTAATCTGGTAATAGAAGTAACTTACCATAAAAATGACCCAATAGATGTTCTTTGGTTCATTAATGAAGTATAACTGAAATGTACATAGATCATATCAGAATCCATATCTGTGTTTATAGTAATTGTATTTGGGAGTGAGAGTAATTGCTTGAATGTTTAAAATGTTGGTATTACTTCAAAAACTAGAAATTTATTTAACAAAAGGTAATAGAAACACCTACCATGCAAGGCTAGATATGACAGACCCATTAAAATGCATACAAGAGCCTCAAATTAGTATTCAGTAAAGCAACACATACAGGGTTTGAGATTCAGGAGAAGAAACTCAATTGACTGAACAAAAACCATTCATGTTTGTTAAAAGGTTAGTTCAATTTATCTGCACAAATGGTTCATATAATTTTAATATTGAAGAGTTATTTATAATACACATAAGAAAGCACCTGATACTTTGGCCTTAAAACTAGTAATTTAAATTTAGAATTTGTATATAGACTGCATATTTGAATTTTAACACACACACACAGAGGAAGTATATCGAAAATTAGAATTCAGACAATCAAAAGTTTAAAAAAATCAACCATTATTTATTAAAAATGAAAAAGGCTTTGTGTTCAGTTTATAATAAATCTTTATCTTAAAGAGGAAAGAGGCTCTAGCTGATTTCTTCCACTGTTGTAATTCCAGTGTCTAGCAATGTATCTGATAAATAGTTCATACTCAGTAGTTGTATCTTAAATAAATTAGTACATTGTTTGAAACAGTGAATTATATATTAAAATCCCACTGCAAGTAAAAATACTGCAATTTTCTCAGAGTGTTGCAAATGAGGATTTGAAGGAGAAAGCACAGGAACATGTTATACTGCTACTTTTTAAAAAATCAACAATAGAGTGAAAGAAAACTCAATACAAATATTACTTGCTTATATAGCAAGAGAAAATGATCTAGCAGGAGTCAATTAGAAGTGTGATGTTTTTGTTTAGATTTTTGCTTCCTTCTCTTTCTGCCAAAACAAAGAATATCAACAATTTTCAAAGAATCTTCCTGTTCGTATTTCTTTGAGAAAGTTATTTTCATTTTTTTATTTCTTTTTTTCCTCTCACACATTAGATAATTATCACAATTTTCTGAGACTCCTAATTAACTAGGACTTATGTAGCTCTTTCCACTTACAGCTTGATCTTTATCATCAAAATACAAATACAATCAGCTTTAGAAAGGATGAACCATTGATTGAGGTGTTCAGTCATTGTAAGATGCAGTTGAATCTTCATTAACATTTTGTGACTTCTGTTAGGGTTTTGATTTTTCAGTTTTCATGTATATTGAGAATAGTTGGAATGTGACTTACCTGGACAAGAAGGAACATAGGGTTCTGATTTTGTATATTGAGAGAATTTAAAGGGCACTTTGTTAGATTAGAGGAGAATCAAAGAGAAAGGTTACCAAAAGGCATTGACTTTAGTCATTGGCTGGATAAAGTGAAATCAAACCTGTATCAGGGCTCCAAGCTGAGAAGAAAATTACACAGAGTGAAAGGCTATTAGTAGAACTCCCTAGAAAGGATATCACTGGGTCAAACTCCACAGGTGGCAGAAGCTTTTCCGTTGATTGTGATCTCAAGAGTATTAGGCAAGGTACTTTTTGCCAGGGATCTTTGGGCACAAAGAAGTTATTATTTAAGGCTCTTTGTGTGAAGTTTGGATGTCATGACCTAGGTCTGGTACAACAGTCAATTTCTTTAAAGTCTCACAAGTCTAAACAAAATGACTTTCTATTTGTTCCGAATGACTGGTCTAAAGGATCTCAACTCATTCACTAAATAAATATTGTTAGGGCCTACCAGGTTCTAGGAACTGTGCCAGAGCCTGTGATTGCAAACACGAGTAAGACATATTCCCTGCCACTGTGAAATTTACATTCTAGTTGAGGAAAAATTGAAAGGCATACAAGGAATATCGTAAGTAGTAGAATACCTAGTGTGATCGATCAATGTGTTTCTCCAATATGCACAGATAGCACTTTAAAAAACTCTAAACTTCTAAGTTTGACAGAGGATTCTTGGACTAATTGAGCTTTTCGTGATTAAGCAACTGTCAGAAATTAACTTAAATCTCAGAAAGTTAAAAAATAAAATAAAAACCAGCCTCTTCCTCTGAGTGAACTTTTGGGACTGATCATAACAGCAATAGCAAAGGCTTTTCCTTTACCCTATCCCTTCACATTTCATTGTCATTCTCTTTCTGAACACTTCTGCTCAAAGCTAATAAGTGATCCAGAGCACAGTCAGAATCTACACAGTATGAGGAAGGCATTCATAGGTGACAAAAATCTATCAGCGTCCTTAAAGGATCAGAAGCAAAACTAGGTGGGCTCTGGACCCTAAGTAAGGTAAGGAAAGAGTCCTGGTGGAGAAGCAGCCTCTGCTGGAGTGAGTGAACCATCAAGGACATCGACCCCCTTGGAAGTGGCCTGGTATCACATGCCAGTCCCTGAACAGGGCAAGGAAGCCATCTTTAGAGTAGTATTTCCCAGAGAGGCATTTTAGACTCTAGTTTGGTAAAGAGTAATTTCACATGCAAAACAGCCATATCAGGGGGCAAGGGCATGAATGCATGGAAGGTAGTTTGGCATGAGGAGCTGGGATCCTAATGGAGTAAGTAGGTTGTCCAGGTAGGAATTTGGAGGATTTTCTGCAACATCCATGCAGAAAGTTGGAGCCTGAGCCCTAGAAGAGCTGCTGAATGGCAGGGTAGTATAGGCCAGCATGTCACAGAGAATCATTTTAAGGAATTGACTCATGTAACTATAGAGGCTGACAGGTTACAACTTTGCAGAGTGGGCTTGCAACTGGAGACATGGGGAAGAAATACGACCATACTTCATGTCTGTAGGCAATCTGCTGGCAGAATTTCCTCTTCTTCAGAGATCAGTGGTTTTCTAAGAAAATTTTAAACTGATTGGATGGGACACACCCACATTATTGAAGGTAATCTGCTTTATTCAAGTCTTATGTGAAAAATTCCTTCATGAAAACATCTAAAATAATATTTGACCAAACATGTATGTATTGTGGCCTATGTAATTTGGCACATAAAATTACCCATCATACTTGGTATGTAGTATCTAGATGGAAGTACTCACTCTATGATTAATTATAAGCTGCCAGTTTCACAAGGCAGGATATGTAGAGAAGGGTTATATAGAGAGCTATTATGAGATGGTACCGTCCAGCTGCAGCAGGCCACTGAGTTCAGCTGTGAATCAGTCTGAGCAGACACTTCATCCCATCCCATCATATGGGGGGTTTTAAGGACAAATTTCTCCCTCTAGATCGTCCTGCATTGGCATGAGTGGGCCAGATCACTACACCCGGAATCAATTAGTCATTGGGTTCAGGCTGCCTTCAGAATAGGGCATGGTTTTGAGAAAGGCAACTCTCTTAATTTAGGCAGTCTTCAAATTCAGGCTAACTGGAGCTATTTGTTGGCAGTACTCCCAGCATTTTGCATAATAAATGCTTTATTCCTGGATGAGGATCTGGGCAGTACATCATAATATACACCATGTTCAGTGATAAATTTTCATGATTGTGTGTAGCAAATTTATAAGAAGAAATTGGGACTCTGCTATGTTTGCATAGATGTATTGTGGCCTACGTAAGTTGAGAATGTAAAATATGTGCCAAATACATGAAAAAGTACATATAATTCTTCTATATTTGTAGGTGAAATTTTCATTTGATATTCTACCTTTAGTCTCATTGTTTCATTAAATAGAGGTGCTCCTCTATTTAGAGTGGTATTATGTCCTTCTAAACCCATCATAAGTTGAAAATGAATTCAATACACCAAAATTAACAAACATAGTAGCATAGCCTAACCTACCTTAAATATCCTTAAAACACATTGCCTATGATTGAGCAAAATCATCTAACACAAAGTTGATTTTATAATAACATTGACTATCTGGTGGTGTTTATTGATTATCTATTTCTAAAAAAATATTTCCAACACATTATACTGTGGAGTCCAGACGTACCTCATTTTATGTATTTCACTTGACTATGTATCACAGATACTGTGGATATTACAAATTGAAGGTTTGTGGCAACTTGGGATCCAGCAAGTCTATCAGTGCCCTTTTTCCAACACTGTGTTCTCATTTCATGTATCTGTCTCTCACTTTGGTAATTGTCATTCAAAACATTTTATACTTTTTCATTATCAGTATATCTGTTATGTTGATCTGTGATCTTTGATGTTACTATCAAAATTAGGCCGCTTGCTCCAAGCATCCAAGTCATGAATGTAAGGGAACAGTTATTGAAGGAAATTAAAAGTGCTACTCCAGTGAACACATGCATGTTATGAAAGAAAAACAACCTTCTGTTGATATGGAGAAAGTTTTCCTGGTCTGGAAATAAAATTAATCTAGTCACAACAATCACTTAAACCAAAACCCAATTCAGAACAAGCCCTGAGCTCTCTTTAATTTGGGGTGGTTTGTAGTTGTGAGGAAGCTACAGAAAAAATGTTGAAACTGGCAGAGGTTGGTACATGAGGTTAAAGTGGTGATGCACCTGGGAGGTTGAGACAGGAAGATTGAGAGTTCAAAGCTAGGCTCAACAAAAGCGAGGCTCTAAGCAACACAATGAGACCCTGTCTCTAAATAAAATACAAAATAGGGCTGGGGATGTGGCTCAGTGGTCGAGTGCCCCTGCATTTGATCCCCACTACCCCTTTCTCACCCCAAAAAAGAAAGACACCCTCTCCACAATGTCAGAGTGCAAGGGAAGCAGCAAGTGCTGATTCCGAAGCTGTGGCAAGTTATCCTGAAGACCTGGATAAGGTAATTGATAAGGGTGGGTGGCCACATTAACTAACAGATTTTCAGTTGGCCAGGACAACCTTGTATTGGAAGAAGATGCCCCCTAGAATTTTCATAGCTAGAGAGGGATTGTCAACCCCTGGTTATAAAGTTCAAATGAGTGTTGTTAAAGTCTAATACAACTGGTGAAGCCAATACTTACTTACCTTTCAGAAAATCCTAATGTCCTTGAAAGTCATAAGTTTGATGATAACATCTTATTTTGCAATTTGGTTTACTTAATGTTTTAAACTTATTGTTGAAACTTGTTTCTCAGGAAAAAAAAAAAGCTCCTTTCAAAATATTCCTATTTATTAACAATGCATCTTTTCATCCAGTGAGATCATTGTTATTCTCATATCTAGCATATCAGCATGTAGTCTGAAGCCTATGGTTCAAAGAATAATTTCATCTTTCATGTTTTATTATGTAAGAAATTTAGGCTATATTTGCCATAGTCATTCCTTCAATGGATCTAGACAAAGTAAATTGAAAAGTTTGGGATAGTATTCACCAGTCTAGATGCCATTCAGTAGATTTGTGATTCATAGAAAGTGGTCAAAATATCCACATTCACAGGAGTTTAGAAGAAGTTGATTCCAGCCTTCATGGTTGACTTTGAGGATTTAAGACTGCAGTAGAGGAAGTACCTTCAGATGTGATGGATATAGAAAGAAAACTAGAGTTAGAAGTGGAGCTTTAAGATGTGACTGATTTTGCTGCAATCTCACCATAAAACTTCAAAGGATGGGGAGCTACTTATGAATAAACAAAGGAAGAGGTTCTATGGGATGGAATTTACAACTGGTGAAGACACTGTGGGTAATGTTATAATGACTACGATGTTAACTTAGTTGTTAAATCAGTGGCAGGTTGAAGATGATTGATTCCAATCCTGAAAGAAGTTATACTGTGGATAAAATGCTATCAAACAGCAGCATCACATGCTACTAAAATATAGAAATCTTTTGTGAAAAGGAGAATCACTTGATGTGACATATTTCGTTGTTGTCTTATTCTAAGTAATTCCACAGTCAGACCAACTTACAGCCACTATCAACATGAAGGCAGCACCTTCTTTCTATCAGCAAAAAGATCGAAAGTCCCTGAAGCCTCAGATAATCTTTAGAATATTTTAGCAATAAAGTATTTTAAGGATAGGCACAACATTGTTATTTTTAAACATAATGCTATTGCACACTTAGTCTACTATATAATGTAAGCATAATTTTTATATGCACTGAGAAACCAAAAATTAATATAACTCACTTTATTGCAGTATTTGCTTTGTTGCGGTGACCTAGAATCAAACTAGCAATACTTGCAGTACCTGCAGGGTTTTCCTATATTGGTTGTTTATCCTCTTGATCACATGGCTGATGCCCTGTACATAAAATAATATTGTACAGCATATTAGTAGTCTGTGAAAAAGACAAACTTTCAAAATTTGAAGTATAATTTCTACTGAATGTGTATTGGTTTGGCCCCATTGTAAGATAAAAAATCATGAGTTGATAAGTCTATCATCATCCATATGAAACTGAAAGCTATAATAGGTTCAATAATGCCCCACCTCTCTAAAATGTCTATATACTAATTGCCAGAAACTGGGAACATTATCTTACATAGCAGAAGATACTTTGTAGATATAAATAAGTATACTAAAATAATATTATCCTGGATTATCTGTATATGTATGAGCCCATGTAATCACAAGGGCCCTCATAAACAGGTGCAAGAGAAGTCAGAGAGAAGGCTGTGTGAGAAGCAAGGCAGAGATTTGAAGATGCAGGAAGGGACCACAAGCCAAGGCCTGTAGTCCACGTGGAAAGTACATGTCTTCAGTATATACTATTTTGTTGTTGTTGTTGTTTTTCTTAGGTACCTAGAATTTAACCCACAGATGCTTAACTACTACAGTTCAACCCCAGCTATTTTTTTATATTTTAATTAGGGACAGGGTCTCACTGAGTTACTTAGGGTCTTGCTAAGTTGCTGAGGCTGACTTTGAACTCCTAATCCTCCTGCCTCAGCCTTTCCAGTGGCTGGGGTTACAGGCATGTGTCTGGTTCAGCATATACATTTTGATCTTTTCTCCACAAAATAGAAAAAGCAAATAAATTGTCTCTGTGGTCAGAACCTACAGAACAAATCAGCCCAGGTGACAGTTTGATTTTAGGCCACTGAAACTGATTACAGAATTCTGGCCTCTAGAACTATGAAAGAGTCAATTTGTGTTGTTTTCAGCCAGGGATTTACCAAAGGTTAGGTATTAACCATCAAAGAGGATATCTTTAAAGATATACCTTAAAGCCCTTTGTGTCTACCTGATTTTATTAGGCACTTAGCAATGTTAATTTTCTTTTCCTGCTTGAAAAAGTTTCTTAGGCAAGAAATATTTTTGAGATGTAACTTCTTAGAGGGCTTGAAAAAGTCTTCTACACAATCTTCCCAAGGAGAGAGTTTTTTATCCTTAAATGTTCTTTATCTAGTAGTAAAATTCTTCATTTGCAGGCTTGGATGTTAGGGAGTTATCACTGCCTGCTCCCCACTTTCCTCCCATGTACTCCACAAGCAGTATTCCCCTGTGGCTTGAAACATATATATATATATATATATATATATATATATATATATATATATATATAAAACCACACTCTAAATTGATATGTTTTGAGTTTATAAAATTTTATCAAACAGTTCATCTCAGTTAAGCATCATAACCACTGATAAGTTGCCAGTTTTAGTAATGATCCCATTTTACAGAAGGGAAATATGGAACTCCAAGAAGTTAATTGAACTTGACTAAATAATGCAGATGAGAATTAGAAGAGGTAGTCAGGATCCACACTGGCTTTCTTATCACCAAAGTGAATGCCTTGTCTTCTTTGGACCCACCAATCTTCTCACCAATATAAGATTTTAGATCTTTAATCAAGGCAGGCACTAGTGAAGTCCAAACACACAAGTGCTTAACTCTTTCTTAGTTGCAGCTTGTGTTTTCATCTCTTTGCAAGACTATTCCACTTGAGAGCTCTGTACCTCTGGCCTGCTGTGAGTCATGAGTGATAAAATCTATTTTGGAAGTGGTGGTGAATTGTGGGTTATGGTAACTCTGTTATGAGTTTGTTATTATTAATTACTTGCCATAATTTCCATTCTGACAATTTTTGTTTAGTGGATATAATGTGTACACAATACAAAAAATGAAGCAGTTAACTATGAAATAATTTGCTCAAAAACAAATACACATAAAATAGTAAGGTAAATGCGTGAGTGGCATTTTACTTCACCTTGAGTTTCAACATCAAATATTAATCTGGTTTTCTTAAAAACTGAGTTTAGCTAATATTGCCATATATAAAGGGTATTTTGAAGACCAGTTTCAAATAACCAATTTCAATGAACATATTCTTTGAACTTAAATAGGCATAGTTTAATTGCCATGAATTTGAATTTGTGATTTTCTTATATATGATATCTTTGGAAAGAAATATTAAAGATATATTAAAATTGTGCAGTCAGAGGATTCAAGTGCACTCAGTGAGGCAGTACCTCAGGGTGTTTCCAAGCTCTTCATCAAATACCAGTATTCTCCTAAAGTTGGTGTGGGTAAAGCAAATGCAATCATAGCTGATGTGTGGTGAGCAGTGGTACTCCAGGGCACCCAGAAGGCACACTGCGACCTACAGATTCAAAGAGTCAGTGACAAGTGAAATCTGTTTTATCAGGGTTGAATGAGAAATTCAGAAAAGTAAATCTGAGCATTTTCTAAGCTTGCATACAATACCACAAGCATGTTGGAAAGTGTTTTATGGAGTATACACATGTGAAAATTGAAAAGTGAACCTTATCTAAAAAATACCTTGTTCATCAAGGGAAGTTTTTAAGTGAGAAGAGTTTAGGAATGCTTGGCTTTTCTTGAAGATATATCCTTTATTTTTCCCTGTGTAAGGATATATAGGAAACCTGACATTTGGTTCACTGACTTTTAAAATTTATTATTGAAAATGAAAACTGTAGTTCTTTGAAAATTCCAAGCAATCACGAAAGTGAGACTTCTGCTTTCACTTTTGCATTCTGATTTGGCATTTCAGGATACATTAGGGCATCACCACTGTTTTTTGTTTTGTTTTGTTTTGTTTTGTTTTGCTTTTTAGTTGCATCTCTTATTATGAGAAATTGTTTCGATATTGGAGAACTGAGTGAAATATTCTTGTCATTGTAATGATATTGATTTCCATTTGCTTTATTAGAAAGCTTCTGCATATTAAAAAGTGATTTATCATAAGTTCTTACAAAAACTTGAGTTGATGTTATTTCATTTTCATGTAGTTATAATAACCAGTATATTTTTTTCTGAAAAACTAATTGGTAATAGTCCCTATCATTTTGTAGGCTTGATTAGAAAAACTGTAAATTGTCATTCAGTTTTTGAAAAAAAACAATAAGCCAAGTAGACACATATTCTTGCCAGATAGATGCACATCCTTATTAAGAATGTAACTCACAGGTGATGGAATTTACTTGTAATTTTTTTTCTTTTCGATTCCTGAATCAGATTAGTGTATTGTATAAATATATCAGTGCATGGAGTAACCAATTTGTTCATTCCAGCTGTTCTCCTGATCAATACTGTGATTACATCAATTCACAGAAATCCATATATATCATATGGCATGACTCTTTCAACATCCTGAGGTTTATTCATAATATTCAGGATGGGACAGATTTTTCTGTTGCCAGAACAGCCACATTTCCAATAGAGACACTGAATATGAAAGATGCAAGTCAGATCAAAGAACTGAAAACAATTCTGTAAGGAATAATCAAAGCCAGTAGGAAGCCTTTGGTACTAATTTGCAATTTATAGGAAGAACATTTTTACCTAACTGTTTTAGGATTTTTACCTGTTTTAGGATTTTTAACCTGTAAATCCCATGGACTCTTTTAAGAAATCTAGCTAAAACTATGGGCCAAATCTCAAAACAAAATATTAAATGTGTAAAATAAAAGGAAGATTTTTAAATATGAAAAATAAAAATAATCTTAAATTTATTTATTTTTATATTAAAATATATTTACCAAAATATTTTAAAATTTATAACAGAATACTATGTCCTTAAAATTACTTAAATCTAGAGTAGCCTTTAAAAATTACAGTAATTTCAAAATGGTGATGATCACAGATGATAATCCTAGAAGTCTGAAACTGTAATGTGTTTATGAAAATATCTATGATTTCTGTTAATGCCAGATTAACAGATTATGCAATATGCCCATTGTTTGCTGCCTATCTTCATGATTATAATAAATGTTTTCTCTCATTAGAAATTAATGAAGGATGTTTTCCCCCTACCCAAAACTATAAGTTCCTGAAACCTATACCTAGATCATCTTGTAATTTTACAAGTAAAATGTAAATTTTACTTGTAGCTTTTTTCTTTTTACTTCCTGAAACACATCCTCTTTTAAATAATAAAGAGTAAGAAATCCTGAACTGGGAATGTAATTCAGCGTTAAAGTTCTTGCATAGCATTCATGAGGCACTGGGTTCAATCCCTAGCACCACTGAAAAAGAAAGAGAGGAAGAGAGAAAAGGGCAGAAACTATCATAATAACTGGAGACTATGGTAATTAAACGACATGCACATGTACATCAACACAAAGTCAAATAGAGCTTTGCCTATTTTGTGCTAGAATTTCTGGCTCTTTGTTGTGAGAATCTGTGTCTGCTGGAAACCAGCAGGACTGAGTATTTTTCTTCAAGTTCTACTAGAACATATAATTTATTTAAAAATATTCATTTTAAAAAATCTTGGTATCACCTCAATGAAAAGGCAGTAACTTTGTTTTAAGATATGTCTGAACAATGGATAATTATGTAAATTCTACTTCAGAAAACAGAAAGGAGGAACATTATGACTAAGATGATCCTTTAGTGTGTGGTGCTTCTGTTGTTAATGTTGTATTATTTATATTCCTCTAAACATGCTGACATTGAAAGAATGTCATTTATCTCATTTAATATTTCAATTAATGCAAAGCAAAAATCCTTTTTGGAAATATTATCAGGGGCTTGATTTTATCCAGAAACTCCCTTAGGCCAAATTTATAATTCTTATTATCTACATTTGGATTACTCAGATTGTAGGCCAGGAATCATCAACATCTGTAACTGCCTTGGAACATGTTATATATTCAAATTCATGAATCCTCTTTCCATTCTGAGCTACAGAGTCATAATTCAGGATGTATATGGCTAAAAAAATCAGTCTTTTAACAGATACTATGTTAAATAGCAACAACAAGGTGAACTTATTGTCAGAACTTAAACATTGAATGATTTCCCATTAAAAGATTTCAGCTTTTGAAGAGGGATACCAAAAAAACAAAGGATTTCAAAATACTAGTCCAATGGAAAAAGAAAAAAAAAGGATCTGTACAGTGGCATATTATTCAGTGATAAATAGATATGAGCTCTCAAATAAAAAAAAAACATGGAGAAATCTTAAATACATTTTGCTAAATGCAAAAAGGCAGTCTGAAAGACCCCTCCATTGTATGATTCCAACTGTATAACAGAGGAAAAGGCAAAACCATGGGGAATATAAAAAATTAGTGGTTGTCAGGTATTGGGGTTATATGGTGGGGAGGAGTAGGGAAGGCATAGAAAACTTTAATGGACTGAAAAATGCTCTATGATGTTATAATGGAAGATATTTCATTATGTATTTGCCAAACCCCAAAAATGCACCACATCAAGGGTGGACCCTAATGTAAACTATGGATTTTATTTAATGACAATATATGTGTCAACATTGGTTTAATCAGTCTAACAAATATACCAGATTAATACAAGGTGTTAATCATACAGACATGGCAGTGGGGAGAGGGAGGAAGGTGAAGTAGTATTTTGGAACTTTCAATTTTTCTTTCATCCTAAATAGAAGAGGATCAGGTAATATCATACCTGGCTAGATGATTCGTATGACAGCACTCTGCAGCTGAGTAGTAGCCACTACTCCCTTTTGAAGGGCCAAGAACACATCAGTTTGCTTCAATATCCAGTTTAACCTTTTAAGGATTTGATTTATATACTTCAGACCTCCAAACATTAATGGCTTAATTAGTGCAAAGGTAAGATTTAATGGCAGAATTGTCATTAATTCATCCAATAATTGCAAATCCTTCACTCTCACTAAATCTTGGTGAAAATGCCACTGCTCTCAAATCTTCTGCTGTCCCTACACCTTCTTGTGGTTACTTCTGCATAGGGGCCAGGTACCATGCAAGTGATTTTGTAGTCGAGTTCTTGTACTCCTTTGCTCACCTTTCTGAAATAGCTGCTAAGACACAGAAGCATCTTGCTGGAGGACAAATGAGGACTTAATGGAAGAATGAGCACTTGTCTCCTAGCCTATCAACCTTCAAAGCCAGTACTCAGAATCATCAGCTTGTACATTTGAAAGATTTGTCCGGGATTTTTCAAATGTGAAGTAGAACATGGGAATTAGAAGAAATGATATCCAAAACATGAGAACTGATCAGTGAAAAAATTCTCAAAATCGTGCGTGACTTTAGTCTCAAAGTCCTTAATTGTGTAAATAACATTCCCCACGTCTGTCCCTACTCTTCAATCCCCCTGTTTACATCTTTTGCTGCTAGATTTATAATAATTTCTTAATTTATCTCCCTGTCACTATGTTTTCAGTCAACCTTCTTCTGCATTCAGTAAACACCAATCCTTTTCACAAGTTTATCGGAATTATATTCTAAATGTAAATATGATCCTGTGGCTCCCTTTCTAACATCTTTCATTGGCATTCTAGTACAAAGATCTTAGCATCCTATAAAGCTTCTGTAGTCTCCTTTTGAAGTTCATCTGAAGTTCTGATTCAAAGGTGCTTATGACCCCATTATACAGAACCTGCTTGGAATTTATATTGGGAAGAACACTTCCCTTGGGCTCATTGATAAAACCCTTTAGCATACTGGTCCTTTGAAAGAATTTTCTTTCCCACCCAATTCACATGGATAAGCCCCCACTTATGCTTCTGTCCCAACACAGTCATCCCTCATTCTGAAACATTTTCTCCCACCTCCCACCTCTTCCCTTACCTCTACAGCAGGTATGGTGAGTAGCACCCCTCACCAGGACATTCTATACCTTTTTTTGATAGCACAGATTATAGTTTATTGATTAATTTTTACATGCTGCATCCCCTGTCCTCTGGAGTGTAAATTAGACCCTGTTTTCTTTATCTATCCTTTTCCTAAAATATAATAAATAACTCAGTAAGTATTCAGTGAACAAACATATATGGTGTGAATAAGTGAATAATTCTGAATGTGAAATGTATAATACTGCTATACTCTGATGACTTCATTACAATTGAATGATGAAAAGAGAAACTTGGTGGTAAGTTGCACATGTGATTTAATTTTTTGTTGATTCTCTTGTTGTTGTTTTGAAATTAAAATTGCACATGAAGTGTTTTCAAAAAGATAAAGAGTGAGGAGAAAACTGTATAATGTGGAAGTCATCCCTTAAAGCAGAATGAGTTTTGCAGAGTTTGAATATTGAAGGTCTTTATTAACATTCATCATAAAATAGAGTGTCCTGTGTTTGCTTTTTTATTATGAATCATGCCAGGAGGAAGTGTAAGAACTATTCCTCTTACCTGACATTTATAACTAAAAGAGATTTCAGCTATAATTTCCTATCCAGGCAAAACAGCTTCTGAAGAAAGGTCATTTAAGTGTCAGTATTTGTGGTTTAGGGTCTGCTTCCATGATAAAAACTTAAAAAGAGTGTTTTCAGTGAACTGACATATTCCTATTTGTTACTTAACTGCATATCAAATCAGATAAACTTTGAGAGGCAGATGTTTTTGGACATGCATTTCTTAATAGCTGGTTTAGAGTGCATTTTATTATATGGATGAGTTGAAAACAAATTTCACAGCAAAATTTATTGAAAAATGTTGCTTAGTTTGTAATGCAATTCACATACTCAGCATGAATACCAATTTATGAAGGTGTTGTCAAGTTGTTTAAACCAGTCCAAACACACAGAACACAGATGGCATTGAAAGCATCAGTGCCTGAAAAATAATCTGTGACATCTGTAGCCTTCTCATAATCATTTTGGTTTTTTTTTTCTACATTTTGTTCAGTGATTCTTAAGCTATTCCAAAATACATGCAAACTTATAGTGACATATATTGATTTCCTGAACAGCAAAAATAAAAATATAATTCTATGTAATATTGCTTTTCAATTTTCCATTACCTTACAATTGTTTTGACATAAGTAGTATGTTAAATATATTTTGGTTAACCATTTTATTTCCTTGATTTTTCTGGCCCATTTTTCTTCAACAAAGCACTTATTTACAAATTCAGTAGGAATATCATTTTTGAAATCTGCATTGAAGATTTCTTACTGAAAGTTACACATTACAAGTTACATGCATTGGTTGATGGAATTATATATTTTCAGATTTTAAATACTTTATATTTTTGGAAAACATTTAAAATTTATGCATAAGGATTTTAAAAATCATCACCCAATAAATTTAGTTAAAAGTTTGCTATACAAAATTGTAAATTTACATTTATAAGCTAATAGTCTTACATGAGTATCTCTACTTTTATACCTAACAGGTAAATCATCTATTATTATTATCATAGGTTTATGATTATGGGTTTTTTTTCTTAGTCTGCTTTGATGCCCAATTTCATTATTTTTGTGTGTCATTAACTGTATATCTTCTTTTTTTTGTATTTGGGTTTGAATCTAGGGGTGCTTAAACACTAACACACATCCTCATTCCTTTTTATATTTTATTTAGAGACAAGATCTCATTAAGTTGCTTAGGCCCTCACTGGGTTGCTGAGGCTGGCTTTGAACCCATGATCCTCCTACTTTAGCCTCTCAAGTCACTGGGATTACACGTATGCACCACCATGCTTGGCATTAACTGTATATCTTTATCAGTATGGTAATAATAAAACATGGTAAATGGATGTATTTCTTCACATTTTATTCATCTTTAATTATTATACATTTAGTTATTTTTATGATTCAGATATATAAAACAGATTTTAGGACTTGAATCAGAAAACTGAGGGATGTTAACAAAATGTGAAGGTATTTCTTAAATGAAAAATATTTTACCTGTGAAGGCAAAATATTCCTGAGCTTTGGTACAAATAAAAGAATTCATTTAGTACTTGTGTCTATAGTATTTCTCCTGTTTATATTAACATTTTCTTCTCTGGAAAATTATTTAATAAAAATAATCTTAGGTTTTATTATTGATTTAAAATGAGTATGTGCTTTTCCCAAATGAGTAATTTAAACTTGAAGATGAAGCATTGCCATTCTGTTTTTCTCAGCTATCCCACTCCCAGGTCTATACCCAAAGGACTTAAAAACAGTATACTACAGTGCCATAGCCCCTTCAATGTTTATAGCTGTACAATTCACAATAGCTAAACCCACTATATGCCCCTCAATAGATGAATTGCTGAAGAAACTGTGGTATATAAACACACTGGAATATTACTCAGCATTAAAAGAAAAGAAAATTATGGCATTTGCATGTAAAGGGATGGAGTTGGATAATATCATCCTAAGTGAATTAAGCCAACCCCCCCAAACCAAAGGACAAATGTTCTCTCTGATCGGTGGATGCTGATACATAATGAGAGAGTGTGTGGGGAGAATGGAGGAACTTTGATTGGGCCAAGGTGAGGGATAGATGGGGAAGGAGGGGGTATGAGGGTTAGAAAGATGGCGGATTGAGTGGAACATCATTTCCCTATGTGCATGTATGACTGCATGTGTGGTGCAACTCTACATTGTGTAAAGCCAGAGAAATGAAAAGTTGTGCTCCATTTGTGTACAATGAATGGTAAACTTTCTGGTGTCATGGATAACTGATTACAACTAACAAGAGATAAATTTAACAAAAAGGATATTTTTAAAAAACTAGAAAACCAAATAAAATTTTACAGCATGAACTGTAGCCTCTTAATGTCTAACTATAATGCATTTATGTTTAAATATAATCTAAGTAGTTATTGTTTTTCATCTGTAAAACAAGAAATGAATTTTTTTATTTGGTCCAGGGTAATTGAAAGTTACATTTACACATCTGTTTTGATTGTCAATCATAATTTTCTTAGGAAATGAATTACAGATAAACATGTACCAACATTTCACCATTTTAGTCAGTTCCTTAGTATCTAAGGATAATACTAATTTCAAACAAAGTCCATGATTATTGAATTTTTTTTTTTTACATTTTCAGACTTTTCTCTTTTCCCTTCATATATTTTGGTCATCAATTATCTTTCCTCTCTCAATAGCTTTTTAAATCATGGAACTTAATAAGATCACTTTTGAATAATAAGAATAATAACAATACTGATAAAATAATTGAAATTCCGACTCATATTTAAAGAATTCCTCCTGCATATCAGACACTGTGTGTTTCTGTCAGCTCCTTCACTGTGTGACTAAAGACCCAACCAGAACAATTGTAGAGAAGGAAAAGTTTATTTTGGGGCTCATTGTTTCAGAGGTTTCAATCCATAGATAGCCTTCTCCATTCCTTGGGACTCAAGGTGAGGCAGAACATCATGTTGAAAGAATATGGTGGAGGGATGTGGCTCACATGATGATCAGTAAGCAGAGGGAGACTCCACTTGCCAGATGCAATCTATATACCTCAAAATATACCCGCAATGCTCACCTCCTCCATCCACACCTACTCACCTCCAGTTACCACTCAGTCTATCCCCATCAAGGGATTAGTTCATCCACTAATTCATTGATTGGATTATGACTCTCATAAATCAATCATTTCTCCTCTAAACTCTTGCATTGTTTCACACATGAGCTTTTGTGGGATACCTCACATCCAAACCATAATGGTATGCTAGTCTTTTCTATTGACTGACTAATGATTTAATCTTAGGATCCATTGATATTCGTTCTCTTCATAGTTTCCTTTGCATACATAAAAGGAAATATGGGCATATAGATGTCAAATGGTCTAGGCCACAGTCATAGTAAATTGAGGAACCAACTTTCAAATCTAAACACTCTGACTCCAAAAGTTATGTCAATCATTTTACTATTAAAATCAAGACAGTGTTTTGTTTATTAAGCTTAATTTTAGTTGTTAAAACTACAAAACAACAGATAAGTACAGTACTATTTTTTTTGTGTGAATTTGGTGGAATAATTTTTGTAGGTTTGAAAGTTGTGTTTACTTTGCCTTGAACAGGACTAATCTGAGTCCAAAGTGGCTGATTTTCTTTACACAATGATTTTCTTTCCATTGTGGGGTCATTAAGAATCTGTGTTAGTCACCTTTTCATAACTATGATAGAATATGTAAGAAAAACAATGGGGGAGAGATTTATATTGGCTCATGGTTTCAGAGTTTTCAGTCCATGGTCAGCTCCATTGCTCTTGGGTCTGTGGCAAGGAAGGTGAAGTACTGGGGACTGAATTAGAAAGAAATATATATATTCTGTCCTTCTACAATTATGTTAAAATAAATTGTATTTTCATGTATAACTAGAAGAACTAAGAAAAAAAGAGGAAATATGCTAACACTATGCTAGAGGAAATATGCTAACACCATGGAGACGATGAAGTAGAGAAAAAGAGGGTATGGGGACAATGTATAATCTTCGGGACATACCTTGAAGGACCCACTCCCTTCAAGATGGTCCCACCTCCATAGTACCATTATTGAACTCATCCATTGATGCAGTCTGGCCCTCGTGATCCAGTCACTTCCCAAAAGCCTCAGCTCAAGATAGTATTGGATTGAAGACTGACCCTTTAACACATGAGACTTTGTGGAACATTACAGATCCAAACCATGACAAGATGCTTCTTTTCCACTATGTTTATGGAACAATACAGTAGTTCTCAAATCTTAATTTTGGAAGGTCTTGAAGAACCTAAAGATTATTTATGTAGGTTACAAATAATGATATTTATGGTATTGAAAATTAAAACACAATTTTGAGTATATACTTATTGATTTATCTTAAAACAATAATAAATTATAATAAACCAACTATACATTAAATGAGATAATTTATGAAAAGTAACTATATTTTACAAATGTAGAATCTAGGAAAGGTATCATTGATCTCTTTAATGCTTACCTTAGTAGAAAACTACTGAAATCTCATTTCTGCTCCCATAATAAACCCATTTGAAAAGATTGCTTTACTATATTTATATGAACAATATTGGACTCACTGAGTTGGTTATAGTTGGAAAAGGAAGATGTATCTATTTGGTCCATTATTATAATTGTTTATTTTTAAAAATGTGATACTATACTAAAATGCAACTGATAGCTTCTTTTTGTAAAACCACTTTATGGAGGTATGATTAACACAAAAAAATTATACACGTTGCTTGACAGAGATAGAAAAATAACTTTTTGCTCATGATAAAACTCTGGAATCAGATGCATCAAACACATCTGATTTTAAATTAAATTGTAATTAAACACATAATTGTGTTTTTTATATAAAATATAATTTCAGTAACTTTTTTTATATAATCCTTATATAGAAACTTGTTGGAATAGAGAATGAATGAATAAGGAAGATATAGAAACAAAAATTCCAAAAATTTACTTCATAATGATTTTGGACATCTTCCTCTTGACTATGTAGGTTTGGGTTAGAGTGTCTAGTGGCACATTCATAAACATATAAGTCTGAATTTTCTATCACTTATTATTACTATAGTGTTGCCCATTAAATGTTCTAGGAACTCTAATGGGACCAAGACATATGAGTTCAAGACTGTATAGAGACCTAAGCAACCACCTGACATCACACGTACAAAATAAAAGCTAGGGATGGGAAGAAAAAATTACAACTACTTTCTAATAAATATTATTGACATTAAATGAACATTTTAACATTATAATAAAAATATAATATTTTCTGTTCCTATGGGAGTCTTACTGGCTTTTTCATGAGTATAAGATACAGAAACACAATTCACATAAAAGGCACACATAATGTAGATTCTCCTATTCTGTTTGAGTTGATAGGAGTTTCCTAGGTGGTTTCAATGAAAAATTAAGACAAGGAAGGAGTATTGATGCAGCTGGGAATCAGACATCTTTCCTCCATCTCTCATTTCTGTTTTTCTCTTTACTTATGCTTCATTTGCTCTCATTTGATACAGATTTCCCCCAAATGGTTGACAATATGGCCTCCCAAACATTTATCTGTAGTTACTTGACTGCCATTTACTGATGTACAGAAATCACAAGAAAGAGACTCATTTTCCTATCTTTTGGCAGTTGAATGCTCTCTGCCAAATAGAGTAATGATCAAGATGTCAGAGTCATGGCTATCCCTACTTGAACTGCATGGATGCAGTATGGGATGTCAACAGTCCCAAATAAAAAGTAGCTATAAAAACAGTACATAGGAATGACTACTAGACTGACAAAATAGAAGTTTACATAGCACAGATTCATTGTTACAAGATGTTTTTAATTAGTCCTATTAAAAGTTTTTATAAATTGCAGTTATAAAATATATCCATGTTGAATAAGAATAAAACCCATTACCGGGCCAACTGCCAGCTGGGAAAAACAGAACACAAAAAGATGCTATGATTGTGAACCCAGCTGAATCTTTGCATGTAAATTAGTGTTTATTAATGTTAAAGCACAAAAAGATAAGCATATTAATCTCCTCACAGCAAGGCATATTTGATAAACAGAAACTATTTGACAATTGGATTGGTGAATATTTTTATTTGTATTTGTATGTTACAAATAGAGTAGGATGTGACTCTTCATATTTTGTTTACTATTATATTGGAAATAAAATTATTATAGGGAAAAATACATATGCTCTTTCATTGTTAAAATATAAAGCATTTTCTCATACTTGAAATATATACAAGTCTTTCATTTTTCCTCATTGCACTAGATTGAAAATATTTTTCACGTCTCTGGTTCCATGACTTAATAACTGTAACATTCTTCAATTATTTAAGTTTAATATTCCTCAATTTCTTAATCTAAAATATTTAATAACCCTATAAACTAAGAAAATTTTAATTGTTTTTCTTTTTAGTTATACATGAGAGTAAAGTATAATTTGACTTATTTATACAGAGTACATATTATTGTATTTAGGATCCCAGTTTGGTGGTTATACATGATATACATATTCACTATGGTGTATTCATATATGTACATAGGAAAGTTATATCAGAATCATTTTCCTTTGTCTAGTCTACTAAGCTTCTATTCTATACGTGATATGTTAGCATCCACACATCAAAGAGAACATTTGACCTTTGGTTTTGGGGGATCAGTTTATTTTGCTTAGTGAATAATCTCCAGAATCATCCATTTTCCAGCAAATGTCCTCAAGTCATTCTTCTTTTATGACTGAGTAATATTCCATTATGTATATACATATACACCATGTTTTCTTTATTCATTTATCGGTTGTAAGGCACCTACATTGCTTCCATAGCTTAGCTATTGTGAATTGAGCTGCTGTAAACATTGATTTAGCCATGTCACTATAGTATGCTGTTTTTGAGTTCTTTGGGTATACAACAAAAGTGGAATATCTAGCTCAAATGGTGGTTTCATTCCAAGTTTTCTGAGGAATCTCCATATTGCTTTCCAGCTCAAACTATCTGTATTTGCCGATGACATGATCCTCTATTTAGAAGATCTAAAAAACCTCACCAGAAATCTATTAGAACTTGTAAACAAATTCAGCAAATTAGCAGGATATAAAACTAAACCATTGTGTTCCTATACACCAATGATGAATCAGCCAAAATGGAAATTAAGAAAACTATCTCATTTACAACAGCCTCAAAAGAATAATAACCTGAGAATCAATCTAACAAAAGAGGTGAAAGGTCCTCTACAATGAAAACTACAGAACACTAAAGAAAGAAATTGAAGACTACCTTAGAATATTGAAAGAGCTCACATATTCTTTGATAGGCAGAATTAATTATCAAAATGTCCTTAGTACCAAAAGCACTATACAGATTTTATGCACTTCCTATTAAAGTTCTAATGACATTCTTCATAGAAATACAGCAATTATGAAATCATTTGAAAAAATTAGAGGCCCAGAATAGCCAAAGCAATCCTTAGTGAGAAAAGTGAAGCAGGAGGCATCACCTTTTACCAAACCTTAAATAATATTATATTACAGATATAAATGGAATATTAAATTATATTACAGAGCTATAGTAACCAAAATATGAACAGAATGGAACAGAATAGAAGACACAGAGACAAACCCACATAAACACTGATATCTCATACTGGACAATATTTTTTGAATTAGGTTATATAAGGGAAATTTTGTAATCTGGGATAAATAGTTTATTTATGCAACTGACTTTCTGAACTTTTTGTATAGCAAATATAGAGAGAATAGAGATACAAAATAAATCAAATCAAATATATGACATATAAAATTGAACAGTTGGATAATTTTAGGTACTGAATGGTTGTGTCTTCTCCAAATTAAGAGATTGGAGTCCAACCTCTAATTTCATAGTATTTGGAAATGGGAACTTCGGGAGGTACTAACAGAAGGCAAGAGGACTGGTCTGATGGGTTCCATACCCTTTTAAGAGAAGACACATGACAGCCTGTTTTTCTCACCCCACCCCCATGAGCATACAGTGGAAAGATTATGAGAGCACATACCAAGGTGGCCATCTACAAAACAGGAAGAGAGTCCTCACACAAATCTGACCATTCTGGCACCCTGCTCTTGGAATTCCAGTTGCCAGGATTATGAGAGTATGAATCCTACTGTTTCAGTCACCCAGCCTAAAATATTTTGTTCTGATAGCCCAAGCTGACTGTGACAGATAAAATTAGAAGTTAATTTAAAAAAACTAGATTGAATTGCATAATAAACATAAGAGTGCCATCAACTTCCATCTCAATAAATATCTTAACACTGCCACATATTTTCCTTCTATCCACTTCTGCACAGGTGGAATGGAGGAGAACAGTTGAGGGATCACTAAAGCTTTTTAACCATATTACTAAAAAAATCACTTCATCTCATAGAGAAAAAGAAATACAAAATAGAAAATGATTCACATTTGTATACCTGTAACAGTGCTGCTTGAATTTTTCTATCATTAGCTTTAATATGTCAAATACAAGAGGTTATAAAAGCCATAAAAAAGCATGAAAGTGAAACATTTTACAGCAAGAAAAATGTCAGATCATAAAAGACACCTCATTGGTATCCTTTTTGTGTGCATTTCTTTTCAGCATCTTGTTCTCGATGAAATTCCCTCAAATGCTCCTTAGAGGCAAGCTTGCTTGCAGCAGGGTCCATGAAGTGAGAGGAATGTAACTCAATTTTCTGATTTAATAGTGCAGGGTTATTCAAGCATGAAATTACCTCCTTCATGTAGAGCAATCCCCTTTGCCTAGCAAGTCAAGGCTCAAAAACTTGATGTCTACTGTGATTACAGCTGTTGACCCTACCAATTGTTGCTGGAATCAGAGTTAAGCTTTTCTGTATGCCCCACTGAAGAAAATACATCTCTTCAACCCGTTAAAAAGGTGAAGAATCTCAGCTCTATGTGACTGCCTGCTGGGTTAAAAATGATCAAATATGATTATAGCACAGGGGCAAAGTATATTTTTTAAACTGACTAGAATATGGTTTCATTACATACAAACAAGTTAATAAAACTTATATCAGCTTAAGAATAACAGAAAAGTCTACCTTAGCTTTTTCTATGAACATCTCAATTTGGAACATTCATATTTTGAGTCCTGAGTAGCCCCTTGCTCTCTTTATGTTGAACAGTTTAGGCCTCGTCTCCCTAATATTTTAGGATAGTTTCTTTGGAATCAAGGGTGTGGGAACTTTGAGTGGTAAACACTGGAGATGTGAAATGGTTGAAAGGAGTCAACCAGGATGTCTGCTTTAGTGAGGCCTTTGAATAGGAGGAGACTTTAAAGGGTGAGTTTCTTTATTTATACAATGGGAACACACCCCCCCACACACACACACACACAACTGGCCTTCTGGCCTTTTTGCTTCACTAGTTTTTCTTTTCCTCAGCAGAGAATTGATGTGAATAGCTTAGATATGTTTATATGTTAAAGGCTAGGCAACTTGTGTTCCACAAACAAACAAACAAACAAACAAAACCCAATGACCTAGAAAGGTGTAGTTACTGGATCAGATTTAGTGGGGAGTGACAGAAGAAATTTAAAATGGCCAAATACTTGAAGAGAAATTCAGAAAGTTTGTCAATGCATGTGAATGTAAATTCATAATGTGATAGGAATAAAATTATTGGGTAATATATTCCAGTGCCATTGGTAAAGTTTAAATCACTCTTCAGTATGTAGACGGATTTAGTTGATGGATTTTAGGATGTGACAGGATACCTAGATGGGTCATGAAGTCAGTCAGGTTTATTGGGCTGCATTGATATTCATAGGGGTTATATAATCAACAAAATAGCCTAATTCTTTAATAAACTTTTACAATTTTCTTTGTAACTGCTAAATAATATGCACATCTGTGCTTGACAGCATTATGAAATAAACTAACTTGTTTTGTTCTTTTGTGTGTGTGCAAACATGAGATAAAACTTTACAATTGTCTTTATATGATTTGTTTTGCCATTATCATTCTAGTGACTAGTGACTAGTTCCATTTTTACAGAAGTTTCTACTAAATAGTTAACATTTGTTAAGTCAAATACATAAAATTTTCAGAAATATTTTTTAAAGTTAATTAAAGGCAGAACTTGAGAGGGAACATTTTCTAACCAAAATTTTAAAAGATTTAAGGTCATTATTTTATTATTTGCTTAAGGCTTAGGTGTAGCTTGCATAAAATATTAAAGCATCTTTTTTTTTTTTTGCCAAGAGCTAGTTTTATTATTTTAGAAACACAGAAGTTGAAAATCACATTATAATTTTCATTAATAACTCAAATTTACCATAATGAAAGTTCATATTTGGTGAGAGTTTTTTAAAGTGACTCTAAATTCCAATTTTTGTATAAAGACACTTTTGATAAACATTAACTCAAATAATTAAATGGTAAATGTCACATGCATTAAAATATTTTGATCAAATATTGTGCAGCATGCCTGTGTTTCTTAGCAAGGAAATCTAAGCATGTGTCTTTTGCTTCAGATCAGAATAACATCTCACTTTCTATTTCTCAAGAATGACAGCAAACACTTTTACTTGAAAATACCCCAAGAATTAACTGCACACCGAATGTGTTTACCATGTGCCTCATCCCAACTTCTCTCCTATCGCAAAAGGTATTAATGTCCCTAGCAGCTTTATCCTTCATTCTTATTTGATGGACCCTAGACTCAGGGTTGGAGCAGACTTTTCATTTTTGTTGGATAAGACCCAAAACCAAGCCTTCATTTTATTCTCCTGAATTAGGTCAGCTCTTCTTGGAAAGTAGGTGGCCTTCCTCAAGACTGATAAATTGGATACATGCAGGTTTTGGTTCCTGGAGAATCACATCTGTAACTCAACACCACTTGAATGTTAGAAGCTTTCTTCTTCAACATCTTTTCTCCGGGACCTTGATTACCTAAGGTTTCCTTGTCTTTGATCGGTCACAGTCCTGATACTGACAGGGACTGACAAAACCCCACTGCTGGATCCCAAGAAGCTCCTGCTGTGGTACTGTACAGAATTGCCCTATGCCTTAGAGATAACTACTGAGGGCAGTTTTCCTCATGAAATTAACCTCAAATGATTGCTTGAAACTGGTGGTCAAACGACTGTATTATTTTCTAATATTTACAGGCAATCAGTGTCCTTTGGAGCAATACTTCCTGCCTGCATTTTAGTCAGATCTCCGCCTCTGCCCAGCCATGTTACTTTGAGCTAATCATATAAACTTTCTGTACCTATCTCCATTTTTCATCTGTGAAATGGGAATGGTCATAGAACCCTACCTTTTAGGATCACCCTGAAGATTCAATGACATGAGGGTCAGATGTGTTAATACATATAAACCACATTAATAGTGCCTGGTACTTGGTAAGCAGCCAATAGTTATCATCACTGGTACTAGATTATACATCAGAATCACCCAATGAAAAATTTAAAAATCAGTGTATTTGATTCTCAATATAGATGTAGTGAATTAAATTCTTGAGAAGTCAGTCCGATCATGTGTCCTTAAAAAAGGCAGTTCCACAGATAATTCTGATACAAAGCCAAGTTGCAGTCTGACTTAAATAGCAAAATATCATCTTTATAACTAGTATGCAGTTTTGACTAGTGATGAACTAATCAAATACTGACAGTGTATTTTCTATTTTACATTGTATTGATGCAAAACGATATTCAATTTCATATTTACATGGACTAGTTATGAACTAATCAAATACTAGCAGTGTATTTTGTGTGCTATATTTTGTGGATTCTAGACCATTTTTCAATATTAGCATTTACATGGAGGTCTCATGAGAGACTGAAACATTTTTTCCCATGTCAATGTCACTCATACACAGTTAAAAAAAAAGTGGAATTAAAAGAGGATGATAAAGGATTAAAACTTATCTGTGAAAATATAATGTAGACACAAAGAAAAATCAATATTTCTTTTAAACCATAGAGTGAGCAGCAATACCTCTGGTGAGTGAGGGAACTCTGTGATGGTGCATTTAGAGGTCTTTGTATGTGTGTTTTATCCAAGGTATCCATTGCCCCTTCAGAGTACAATTATACTAGATCCAGGATCAACTCAAGTTTGCCTGGGTATTATGATTCACAAGATTTGTTAAGGGTGCTCTGAGAGTCAAACACCATTCTCTGGGCTTTACATGGTTGTATCACAATATAACAGAACTGGGCGATATTAATATCACCATCTTACCTTTCGGGGCCTGTGGTCAGAGAGATTAAGCAACTTGCTTAAAGTGGCACAATTTCTAAGTGATGCAGCCAGGACTTTAAGCATATTAACCCTGAGGGTTGGGTTCCACAGTCACATTGGTAACCTTTCCTGGGTACTGCTGCCTCTCTCAACTATAGTTTTTCAGCCAGAACCACCTGAGAAGGAAAACATCCTGTTATAGACTACTAATTCAGGAAAACAGATATATTCCTACCCTGGGCATTTCTGTCTCTCTCCTGACTTTTCTCTTTAGCTACCAGTTTTGGCCACTACTGTACCTTCTTAGTTGATATTGTTCTTAATATTTCAAATTCCAGTTCTATTGAGAATAGTTTTCCTTTTTTTTTTTCCCCTAAAAACTTACCATGGGAGAATGCAATCATTTCTCCTTCAGGGCTCTTTCCTTTGACATGATTAAATAATCTATCTCAATAAATGTACTCAACCAGGTCAAACAAAGAATTCCTAGGAAACCATAATTCTACTAAGATTTAAATTCTCTACTGCTCACTTCAAATTGTTCAGATAAAATACTTCACCTTCAATTCAATTTTACTCATATTTTCCTGAGTTTCTGTTCCTCTGGCATTCTTCAAATTTTTAACTTTGGCCAGACAAATGATATTTTTGTCTGTCCTTTGTTTTAATGCTCAGGAGCTTCCATACATACAAAGTATATACCACATGAAATATATATATATATATATATATATATATATATATATATATATATGGAATAGTTCATGTTTGTGGTCATTCAAAATGAACCTCTTCACCACTGGGAGTTATAACTTGGTGGTAGATTACCTGCCTAACATGTTGAAGGTCCTTTGTCTGATTTCTCAGCACTGAATACCTAGACACTAGCAGGAGGGGCTTTTCAAATTTTTAAAAACTCTCAGTTATGGGGCTAAGAAAATGAATGATTGTGTCTGAACTCACACTTGTATCTAGTTATATGTGGTGGACCAACTCTGCACTACTGAGCACTTATAATGAAATGATTATGCCACTTCATCTGCCCAACTAATCTTCCATGTTAACACAACCACAACTCCACTCTGAGAAATCTGAGTACCTATTCTATTCATAGATCTATGATTTGGATGAAATTGACCCAACCCAGTTGGAAGCTAAATTTGTGAAGTCCAATGTCTGGCCTATGTTAATTTCATCAGATGTTGGCCTACTGTGTTAATTTGAACCGAAAGGACACTGCAGATATTTGCTGGTGTCTTCTGAGTAAGAAACTTCCTCTTTCCTCTGAGAGCTCTACAGGAAATATAGTCTCTTCTAGACATTGGGATACAAGATTATAAAACTTAGAATGGGTGCAGCTATTTCTGAATAGATGTTCAAAGCAAGTCATAGAGAAGATTTGATACTCTGAAAAAAAGTCTCATAAATTATATTGTGAGAATTCAGATCAAACTACATGTGAAATCAGAGAACTCTGAGTTTTTCAATTCATTTTTATGTTTAAGGCTGTGTTGTCTGGGATTTTGATCCATACAACAGAGAGAGTCATAAATGATATTTCAAAAGAGAAAAAGAAGGAATCAAGCTTGAATTATAAACCTGTATGTCATTTCTTTTATTTATTTATTTTTAGCCAATTAATATTTACTAAAGATACAGAGGCATGAAATACTTAGATAATCATAGATTAGAAGCAACATAAAGGCAGAAATAAAAAGCAAGCTGTAATAAAACTAGTTTCTGTTTATTTTAAAAGCTTTGATTCAATCAATATGTTATGACCAATAGGTAAACACAGATGCTACTGATAAAAAGCTACTACAAGTCTTTGTGGGCTTATTTTTAATTCTCCTATATAAATTTTATGATGATTACTAATAAAATCATGTTTACTCACATTACAATGATAGAGTTTTAGACTTGCGGAATAAAATGTGTTCTTTTGATCTGTTTGTATTCATATTTCAAAAAATGAATGTGTTTCTCTTAAAATAATTTCTTGGCTTTTCTGTTGCAAAGTCTTTTTGGCAACCTCTTTGCTAAGTGGATATAGGACCAATGTCTGAACACCATGAGTGGTAATGTTGACTGCTTCTTACTATTACTACATGCTCCTTAGTATCAGAACATGGATTATCCCCTGGTTATTTCATTTTCTTGGTGCCATTCTGGTTACACATGAAATAATTTTAGAGATTTAATAATATTCTTTAAAATTATTATCATTATTATTTTTATAATCTCTAACATCTTAATTTTCTGAACATTCAAATTATTTGATAATTTTTTTCAATATGATATAAATATAATAAATTTTTCCCTTTAAGAAGGTGACTACTGGGGCTGGGGATGTGGCTCAAGCGGTAGCGCGCTCGCCTGGCATGCGTGCGGCCCGGGTTCGATCCTCAGCACCACATACCAACAAAGATGTTGTGTCCGCCGAGAACAAAAAAATAAATATTAAAAATTCTCTCTCTATCTCTCTCTCTCCTCTCTCACTCTCTTTAAAAAAAAAAAAAAAAAAAAAAGAAGGTGACTACCATTGGGTATAAACCAAGGAGTGGGATACCTGGGTCAAACAGTGGTTCCATTCCCAGTTTTCCAAGTAATCTCCATACTGCTTTCCAGATTGGTTGCACCAATTTGCAGTCCCACTAGCAATGTATCAGTGTGCCTTTCTCGCCACATCCTTGCGAACACTTATTGTTTTTGTATTCTTAATAACTGCCATTCTGACTGGAGTGAGATGAAATCTTAGAGTAGTTTTGATTTGCACTTCTCCAATTGCTAGAGATGTTGAAAATTTTTTCATATATTTGTTGATTATTGTATATCCTCTTCTGAGAAGTATCTGTCCAGTTCCTTGGCTCATTTATTGATTGGGTTACTTGTTGTTTTGGTGTTAAGACCTTGGGTTCTTTACATACCCTAGAGATTAGTGCTTTATCTGATGTGCATGTGTTAAAAACTTGCTCCCATTCTGTAGACTCTCTACTCAACTCATTGATTGTTTCTTTTGCTAAGAAGAAGCTTTTTAGTTTGAATCCATCCCATTTATTGATTGTTGATATTATTTCTTGTGCTATAGGAGTCTTATTAAGGAAGTCATGGCCTAATACGACATGATGAAGATATGGGCCTACTTTTTCTTCTATTAGGCTCAGGGTCTAAGGACTTAAAAACAGCATACTATAGTAACACAGCCATATCAATGTTTATAGCAGCACAATTCACAATAGCTAAACTGTGGAACCAACCTAGATGCCTTTCAGTAGATGAATGGATAAAAAAAACTGTGGTATATATACACAATGGAATATTACTCAGAATTAAAAGAAAAAAAAATAAAATTATGGCATTGCAGGTAAATTGATGGACTGCAGAGTATCATGCTAAGTGAAGTAAGCCAATCCCAAAAAACCAAATGCCTAATGTTTTCTGTGACATGAGGGTGCTGATCCATAATGGGGATGGGCAGGGAGCATAGGAGGAATAGAAGAGCCTTAGATAGGGCAAAGGGGAGGGAAAACAAGTGAGGGAGCAGGGGGATAGAAAAGATAGTGGAATGAGATGGACATCATTACCCCAAGTATATGTATGAAGACATGAATGGTGTGACTCTACTTTGTGTACAACTATAAACATGAAAATTGTGCTCGATATGTGTACTATGAATTGAAATGTATTCTGCTGTCACATATAAAAAATTTAAATAAATAAATAAATTTTTAAAAAAAAGAAACAGAAAAAATACATTCAAAAAACAAACAAACAAAAAAAGAGGACGACTACCCCTGGGAACAGAAAATTTGGGTGAACAAGATACAAAAAGAAATTATAACTTTTTCCTACTTTTAGGGAGTGAGACTTCAACCTTTCCAGCTGAGGTTACAGAATAGAATAAACTGTTGTTATAAAAGTAAAATAATCCAGTAAAAAAATCAGAAGCTCCAGGGAAATAGTGAGTCCAAAAGTAAAGAGTTAATAATAACATTTTATAAAGTGGAGAATCCAGATATGGTATCTAGAAAATGCAAATACAGCTAATGGAATATCTGACAATAGTATTATAACTATGTTGGACAGAGGATTAGGATATAAATTATGTATATATTAATATATCAGAATTCCAATTGTTAATGTTAACTATTCCAATAAAAATGTTCATTCATATTCAAAGTAATATCTGAGTACTTACATCTGAAGAACTGGATTTCAAGTGAGGAAGCTGATAAGAAAATTTTTGTCTTTAAGTTTTGAAGGTTTTAGTCATTTACATATTTTGATTAAAAATTATCATAGTGGTAGGTTCATAAAACTGGTTGTTTTGCTATTAATGTTTCTTAGATTTGTGTTACTTCTAATTCTTTTTAAAATCAATTAATTAATATTATTATTATTCATGGTTGTAGGAATCAAATCTACAACCACAGACATACCAGGCAAGCGAAATACAACTGGACTAAATTCTTAACTCCTAATTTTTTTATTATTTTTGGATAGTATACTTTCTTTAGGATTACTATAAAAAATATCACAAAGGAGGGAAAGTATTTTAAGCCCAGGAAGTAAAATAAAATATAATGAAAATAACTGTTATAGGTTTTACATTACTTAAAATAACATTCAATCTTGATTTTGGGGAGTGTTTTTCCCTATATTATGCTTTCTTTTTATCAAGCAGAGTATACAGTTGATATACCAAATTTCAGGAAACTTAAGATTTAATAACTTTTCCTTCTTTAATACCTTATCAAATATCACAGTGGTTTCATTAATCAGATTTTTGTCACTTACATATGAATGTATGTATGTATGTATGTATTTTGTTCTAGTTAGTTATACATGACAGCAGAATGCATTTCATTTCATTATAACAAAATGGAGCACAACTTTTCATTTCTCTGGTTGTACACAATGTAGAGTTGTACCACCTATGTAGTCATACATATACTTAGGATAATGATGTCCTTCTCATTCTACTATCTTTCCTACTACCATATCCCCTGCCCTCCCCTCCCCTTCCCTACTTTGCCCCATCCAAAGGTCCTCCATTCTTCCCATGCTCCCTCCCCCATTATGGATCAGCTTTCAATTATCAGAGAGAACATTGAGCCTTTGGTTTTGGGGATTGGCTTACTTCACTTAGCAAGATATTCTCCAGCTCCATCCATTTACCTGAAAATGCCATAATTTTATTTTCTTTTGATGCTGAGTAATTTTCCATTTTGTATATATACCACAGTTTCTTCATCCATTCATTTATTGAAGGTCATCTAGGTTGGTTCTACAGTTTAGCTATTGTGCATTTAAAACAAGGCATTTCCTGGGCAGGGGATGTGGCTCAAGCAGTAGCATGCTCACCTGGCATGTGTGTGGCCTGGGTTTGATCCTCAGCACCACATACAAATAAAGATGTTTTGTCTCCCAAAAACTAAAAAAAATAAATATTAAAAATTCTCTCTCTCTCAATTAAAAAATAAATAAATAAATAAAACAAGGCAGTTCCTGGGAGTTTTATAGTTGTTTAACAGTGGAAACTAAACAAAATGTGTTCACATGGAGTTTTTCTTATATAAATGTTAAAACTCATTAGTGAAAAAATAATTGGTCTTATACCTGTGTCAGAAAATTTGAGAGAGGAGCACTAGAATAGAGATTTTAAGAATATTACAATGTGGGAATTCTGTAATATTTTAATACTTAACTTGGGAACATATTTCTTCTGGAGGCCAAAGACAGAGTTTTGACCATGGATAAGAAATTATTTATCTGAAGTGTATCCTGAGTTTCCTAAGATTTGAATTATTTGATACTTGTATTCAAAGAATATCAAGTTATTAAGATATGCATTATGTCCTCAGTCTCATCATTATAGGACAAGAATTCCAGAGTTATACACAGTTGCTACAGTCCATATAGATCCTCTGAAGTCATATCTTCAACAAAAATTACATTTACTGACAAACCACCTTTGGGAAAACAGGGACATCGCTGCTTCCAAGATGGTACTCTGTTGCTACACCCTGGGCATGGAGATATCTCCACATGGCAGACTAGCCAAGAGGACTAAATGTTGTGTGAAGCCTTTTTTTTTTTTTAATTAATGTCTTAATTCCATTCACACAGGAAGAGCCCTCATAGTCTAATCACTTCTTACAGAACCCACCTCTACTATTTTCCCATTGCCCACTAAGTTTTAGAGCCTGACTCTTGGAGAGGATACCTCAAACTATAGCCAAGATTATTCTAGAGAATTTTATAAATGCATATGTTGAAGCTGTTCATCCTTTTAAGCTTTATTGTGAGCTAAAGTGACTTTAGGAAATAGCCTAGAAAACTTAACATTCCATACAATTTTACTTAAGAAAATGCAATCCTATTTTATGACAAGTAAATGAACTTTTAAAAAAGACTTTTCATAATATTATCAGTTTCTGCATTTGAGTTTTTTTCCTATTGGTGTGTAAATGAATGAGGTCATATCAGATGTTATATGTGTAAATGAAATGCTTATACTAGCATGTGCGACCTATTTTCAAGTTCAAGTTAATGGAAGGAATCCTGGTCAGCCTACAGAGTTGGGATCTGTATTAATAATGTAATCTGGGTGCCTGTGCAGTGATAAAATTATACTGTCAGTAGTTAATAAAGACAATAGAAAGTCTAACATGAATGTCTATTAATGCTAGTGTGGGAGAATAATTCTCTCTGGGTGCACTTTGAAATTCTCGAATGTCATAGAAGCTTTGTTTGATTTGTTGCTTTTGCTTTCTTGTCAGAAATTCAATTTAGGGAGGAAGCTCTGAGACCAATACATCTGTTACCTGCTTTGTGAAGCATGGCATTGAAGACTGTCTCATACCTATTAGCAATCATGACGAGAAAACATTTGTAATGATGGCACATGTGTATATCATCATTGGCTTTACTTAAAGTAGCATGGGATTGTACCCTTTAGATAACTATTCCAAATAGGCTTAGATAATTTTTGGCTTACACATACAGAGGCAATCAAATCCAAATACCATAAAATGTTCTTCTCAATTAAAAAAAAAAGCATCCGTTTTTATCTCCTTCTTTCAAAGGTTTCTTTATTTGCATTCTATTATTGCTAAGAGCCAGTTCTAAATATTTTTTTCTCAATAAGCATATGCATTTGAGCATTATTTACTTCTTTCTTATAGAACTTACTTCTAGTTGAGCAGATACATCAAAAAAATTGGTAAGATTTGTAGCTATCAATGCTTTCCCTTCACATAAATTCTTGTTCTGTTATAGCATTCAATTGATGACACTATGCTGTGATTTTTATCATTGACATCTCAAGACTCTGATTCTCCTAATTTTATTACAACTGTTTATAGTTTGTGTTTTCACAATCATGTTTTTCACAACTAAGCTACATTAATGAAAGTAAATTCTGGCATTTACATTACTTGTCCTTAGATTTTAATTGAGTCTAAAATAGTTTTATGAAGCACCTACTGGGTGCCTGGTGTAGGAGTGATTGTTCTCTTTCTAGCAGAGAAGACAGGAAGAAAACTATATGTTAGAAGAATAATAAAAACACATATAAAGTGTTAATACAACATCTGTTGGGGAGAAAATAAAAATTTTGTCTTTCATAGGAAGGAATTGAATGAGCATAACCAGGCAAACCTCAGTAAGATAATATCTGAGCTAGACTTTGAAGGATAGATGTATTTTTTTTTTTTGAGAGAGAGAGAGAGAGAGCGAGAGAGAGAGAGAGAGGAGAGAATTTTTAATATTTTTTAGTTTTCGGTGGACACAACATCTTTATTTTATTTTATGTGGTGCTGAGAGTCGAACCCAGTGCCCTGTGCATGCCAGGCGAATGTGCTACTGCTTGAGCCACATCCCCAGCCCAAGATGTATTTTAATTGCATATATTAGGTACTGTATCATCCCCAATGAACAGTCTGTATATCAGAGAATATTACTGCTCTTAATGACCTCAACAGAAGCAATGATTTTGTTTCTGGTTTAGTAAAAGCACAAATAGAGGCAGGGTTTTTGCTGTCCATGTTTTTAACACTGATCCTGCAGGTATGCAATCACAGATCAGGATTATGGTAATAACTATCCTTCTTTAACAATAGTCCATGGACTACAGAGTAACTTAAAACCACATAAGAAATTAATAGATTACTATCCTTGAGAATATTTAGGAGATTTCACTGGCTACCTGATGGCCAATACCAAGCTTTCATCACTATAAAGATTTGTAAATTAAAAGTTTGATTAATCACATACTTCTGTTTATCTCTATCATGATGTTATATTAAAAATATTAAGATCTTTTGTTTCTGTTGGGCTCTTCCCTCCTTTGATATAACCAGATATGTTAACATTTTATTCCTTAATACTTTGGGGTTTGTAACAGTAATTCACAATCACCACCAAAAGTGTTTCCAATCTAATTGCACATTAGTTTCATCCAGAGAAATCAATACAAATCCAGGATCCTGAATCTAATATGCAGTGTTTTGCTGAAGTAGATATGGGGAAGAAAAACAAAGTGAGGACTTCGGTTTTATTTCTTTTGACTGTTTTTAGTAACTGAACCCAGGGTACTTAGGTATTCAGCTACATCCCTACCCCATTTCATTTTTTAATTTGAGACAGAATCTCACTAGTTTGTTCAAACTCATGATCCTCCTGCCTCAGCCTCCCAAGTTGCTGGGCATACATGTGTGCAACTTCACCCAACGAGGACTTTGTTTTTAATTGACAGATAATAACTGTAAATCTTAATGGGGAATGCTGTGTTGCTTACATTTATACATTATTTATCGATCAACTCATAACACTTAGGATTTTCTATCATCTCAAATTCTTATAATTTCCTTGTAATGATAACATTCAAAATCCTCTCTTTTGGCTGTTTTGAATTATACCACACAATATTAACTATCATCAATCTCTGTGTAATAGAATGTTAGAACTTTAAAACAGGATTTTTAATATGTAGTTTAGGTAAATCTAATTTAGTCAGTCTGTGAAATGGATGCTGGAAGCCATCAATCCACATTTTATATTTCAACCAGTGGAAATATAATGTTTAGGGTTTTATTTATTTATTTATTTACTTGTGCGTGTGTTTGTGTATGTGTGTGTTTTGTTTTGTTTTGTTTACATTATTCAATCTGTATTGTTTTTGTTGTTGTTGGGAGCTATATCTGGCCCCCTAGCAAAAGTATTCTGAACTTAATATCTATTTTAACCCGACCTGGGGGAAAGAAGGAGAAAAATACCAAATAATGAAATTCAGTATCAGTACTCATAAATATCCAATTTTTGCCTTGAGCAGACTGGCAGAAAATGCTGGGGGAATAAAGGTGAGTTTTTGTATTTCTCCTTATTTGCTTCCAATTCTGTTTTCATGTTAGACATCTGTGTGATTAATAGTTTATTGATTTCCTGCATTAGGAAGCTCTCAATTTGTCAAGGTTGAAAGCTACACTGTCACACTGTCAGGACTGGCATTCCCAGTTGTAGCAGAATTGTCTCTTCTATGAACTGTCTCATGTCACATTGTATACAGATTTTTCGTTTACTATCAAATCTCTTCCAAAGTCATTTACACCAAAGACCTTGAGACTGTCCCTAACTCTTGGTTCCCAGGACACCATCCTTTGTCTACTCCTCATCTAGTCTTCCCTGCATCAGAAAATAGCAACATCTTCTACCTGATGCTTTGGAGAGTACACCAGGAGTTTGGGGTTTTTTGTTTTGTTTTGTTTTGTTTTTCCACTTATAAGCCACCCTCTATTTGACCCAGCACCATCATGTGTCCTGAATTAACTAACTTTTCTTTTTCTCTTAGAACAAGTCACTGCCTTTGTCTGTGTTTCTACTGTTGCTTCCACACAATTCATCATCCATGGAGCAACAATAAGGGACTTTATGATAATTAAGTGTCACAACTTCTATAGTGATTTTTCCAAGAGATTTGGACTCTAGTTAAGATGCAACATTCCTACCTTACCTGATAGACCATGGATAATATGAATTCTGACCACCTTCTCAACAGCTTCTATAGCATTGAATTCTCACGAGCTCCTTTTGATCCAGACACACATGCTGTAATTCTGTTCTTTGGACATTCAAGCTCATTCTCTCTGGACCATTGCACTCTTTTCTAAGTCACTTTACCCCTGACCGACTCCTCATTAATAAAGTGTAAGTTCAAATATCAACAACTTCAGATAGCCTTTTTGTAATCACCTTAACAGTATCACCACCATCCCACTCTCCCAGTTCATTACCACCTATAGTTGTTTCATGGAACTTAAAATTATCTTTTTTTAATGTATTTATTTAATCAAAGTTTGCTACTGCTAAAAACAGGCTTTCTGTTGGTCTTATTATTATCATATTTCTAATTCTAGAAAATTATCTAAGGTATAAATATTCCATGAAAAAATAAATTAATACATTCAGAGGCATGATAAGTTGAATTGTTGTTCTTTCTACTTTAAAAGCTCCTGTATTATGATAGTCCCAATTATAGAATTCTACTAAGTTTTCTTTTTCCACTTTATATTTTTCTGTGATTCATCTTTGACAGTTACCAATGTTAAATTTCTAAATGAATAAAATGATGTTGGTGTCATTTTAAAGACATTTACAACTCCCTAATGTCCCAACTCCATAAGATTGTCAAAAGTCCTGAGAAAAGTCTAATGGCTTTTTATAGTTCATTTTCTGTCTTTATTTTTGTCTTCTGTTTTGGCTACTTCTTCTTGTACATCTATTATAGAAACACGCACATGCGTGCGCGCACGCGCACAAACACACACACACACACACACACAAATGAATAGTCCCAGACACCATATTTTTTGTGATTCAGACATTTTCATACTGGTACATTATTCCTTTTAAGGTTGACCTCAAATATCAGTTGTTCCCCTTTAATGGAAAGTCAGTGACTTTTAAAATCTCCATTTTAGCATTTAGTGCATGATATGGGTACTACCATTTTAATGTGCTGTTCAAATCCTAGAGACTAACTTAGTGATCATTGTAATTTCATATGTGTAGATTGAATGAGTGATGGATGGATGGATGGAAGCGTCAATGAGATAATTTTTTTCTACAAATCCATAATCATCATGTGGATCTTGAAAGATCCTTTCCAGTGCATCTCTGTTCCTTGACATAGGGCTTTAAACATGTTGAGGAATTAATACTATATTGAGTATGTAGGTAAATAAATACTTAAGTAAGTGACTAACATAATAGTATTCACTTATTTTTATCTAAAAATTACTTTCTCCTTAAGAAAGTTCAGTTTTCCTGTGTTCCAGGTCTGTGTTCTTTAACCCAGTAGTCACAAGTCATTTTAAGAAAGTGATCAAGAATAATGTAGATAGTTAAAGTTGAGGTGTTCTGTAAGAACTAAATAGATAGTGTAAAAAATTATCATAAATATCTAGATAATAACTTAAAACACATTGCATATTGCTATGTTAATAATTTGGATATGCATTCTTGACTTATAAGATATAAAATTAAAATTAATCCATCTGTTTAATTTATTGTCTTTAATATGATAATTAGAAAATTTATGCATTATGCATCTGATCTGTATTTTATTTCTATATAATTTATACCATTACAGTTACAATTATCTTTTCTCAACATGTTTATTATTTGCCAGTAACTATCATTTCTGACCCATAAAATTTATACAAAACAAAGCTACTTGCTTTACAGGGAAATGTTCTTTTTATCTCATTTCACATTTTTGTAGGAAAAAACAGTTAAGTCTGGTGAGAATTATATAGCTTTGTATTTGTGTTCTAATTTATCAGTCACCCTTTTAAAATATAATAATTACACGAGCCATGTTCTTTTTTATCATTTCTGTCCCCCCAAATCTAGACATGTTTCACCTTTAAAATTGTGGAATATGTCTGAATTTCTCACAGAAGAAGAAAAATCATTCTATATTATTTATTTATATATATTTTGTTCATCTTTATTTAAATGTCTTACTTGCCATTGCATTTGATTCACAAGGTTTGATTCACACAATTTGAGACAATTATGATTTTTATGTTAATTATTTATATGGTGAATTTGTTTTTTTGAACTCATGGATGTGTTTGTATATTTGTGTGTGAATATGTATGTGTATATGTATGTGTGTACATACATATACAATGAAGAAATACATGTGTGTGTACACATACACACACACACACACACATATTTCTTCATTGAGTGAAAGAAGTACATCTAAATCTGCTTACTCACTACAAATATCTGCCTGCTAAAGATCCTACATTTGTGATCATAGTTGTCTAAAAGTGTAAAAGAGTATAGGTTATAGGGGTGAGGATTGGCCTAGGGTCAAGAACAAAGAGGCTATCTGAGCTTGCAGAGACAGCCACCTAGCCATTGGGACTTATTTATCAAATGTGCTCATTTGTTCATCTCTGATGCAGTGTATTATTGAAGAGCTTTATTACCTTTTACCTTGACTTCAAAAAATCTTGTAACTGTTTTCCTTCCTTCGAGTACTGTCTCTCTCAAATCTATTCTCCACACTGCTACCAGAGGAATGATTAAATATTTATAATGTAAAGATATCACTTTCCCAACTAAGAGCCTCCATTATTCATTAACCCTGAGGTTATTAAGTACAGAGATGAAGTCTGAACCCTGGAAAGGGCACACATGCCCCTGTCTGATTGACCTTTTGGCTACCTTTCCAACATTGTGTCCTGCTTACTACTCCCTACCTCCTGCCACATATTTTTAGCAATTAAATCATGTGTTCCTCTTATCTCCATACCCCTCTCCTGTATGCCTTTGCTGAATCCTTATGTCACCCTCCATTAACAATCTAGATTTATCTATTTTTCCATATCTGATTTTATGATGAATCTGCTTATTATAAATCTCCCCACAGTTTTTCCAAAGTACAGATCTTATCTTATTTTCTGCAGCTTAATTTCCTCTTGAGATAAATGAGAAGGACAAGTTACTTTCTTTTTAGGAGGACTGAGTGAATAAATACACATGCCTGGAAAATAGCCAGTCATCATTAGTTGTTATTTATATCATGGATATTGTTTTGTTCTTTTAATTATTAGCAGTAGTAGTAACTTGTTATTATCTCACTGTTGAGATACAGTAGGCATTCAGGAAAGGTGTGTAGAATAGGTAATGATCAGTTCATCAGCAACATTTAGGAATCCAGGAAAAGGGACTGTGAGATAACTGACTTAAATCAAATAGGACAAAACTGTGAAAAAGTTTGAGGCCCGAAATCTCCAGCTGAAACTAATGATACCTCTCTACCATGGCTTAAACCTTGCTCACTGGATTGTATTTATATGCTATCTGTCCCCTGAGGAGGCAATTATCACGTTTTTTTGGTAAATTCCCTCAGAGACTTAGTAGTAAGTATCAAGGGATGTTAGATAGGAAGAAGGGAACATATAAAGCTTTGAAGCAGGATTTTTCAATGTATACTCTGTAGTAATGTTGATTTACTTGTTACAATTCTGCACTAACTATCTGGTCTTTTTTAATTTAAGTTATAAATATCTAGGGGATATTGTTTTTAGGAACCAATAAGGATTTTCAGAATTTTTGCTAAGTTTCCAATTAGATCAAAGAGGAGATATATCATGTAGTTGATTAAAAAAAAGAATGAATAACCGAAAAGTCAATTCTGCAAAGAGCTTTGAGAAAGTAGGAAGCATTCCGTACCAATTATTAGCTGTTTCCTTCTTTGTATCTGGTATTCATTTTATTTAGCAAGCATAACGTATTGTTATAGAATGAACTTATTTTCCAAAATGTTGAGTCATTATTATGAGAAAAACATGACCTAATGTCAGAAAACTAACCTGAATGTTGCATTGTTGTAATAAACATAATATCACTTCATACATATTGCAGCAAATATTGTATATAACATGATAAGTGAAATTTAACAATATTGAGTTTTTTTATTGAGAATTCATTATGTGTTCATGACTATTCTGTACAGTAATCTGTGGCTAGGTTTAACCATGTTTTCTGGAGTCAGTACTGACAGAACTTCGATTCATCTGGTATCTTTGACACTGGAGTCTGGTGTGTGAAGTCCCACATTACCGTGTTTTAGTTACAATGTGTGTGCATGAAGCTAACTAAATATGCCTAGAAGAATGCTAGTCATAGAACAGATAAGGGTCATTTATTTAATTACATAAAATGAACTTTAGTATCAGACTGTTTCATAATTGCTTATCAGAGTTAAAGTACCTAATGTCTGAATCCAAATGTCATTTAATCCTATATAAATACTTTTTATAATGAGATACATGACTATTTTACCTGTATTGAAATACAAAGAAATAGTAATTATTTTTATTTCAATTCTCTTTGTTTATGTCCTCCTTCAAGGATTACTCATAATAATCATACTTAAGAATTTGTTGGATATGTATTTTTCTTTTATACTTGTTGTATGCCTTTATAAACTTTGGTCAGGTCCATTCCAAACTGTCTTCATTCCAGATCAAAGAGTTGGGATCTTTGGTTGTGTTTGAGCATAATAACAAAAGGAAGAACTATGGTTTTCAAAAATAGGGTTTGCAAAAGTTCAGAAAGAAGTATTAATAAATGAAAGCAAAAGATGTTTTCTGACTAGATAAAATGAATATACCCAAATCCTTCATAAAAGCCAATTTAATTAAATCTGAGGATACAGTAGAGTTTTGTGGTGGTGGTAGTGATTGACCTATTTTTTAGGTCATAAACCTCAGTGGAGAATTTAATGAAATCTAAGAATCATTCTTGCCAAGTAAGATGCATGTGTGCAAATAAATACAAACATTGTTTATATAATTTCAGGGAAGAGAATCCAAAGGATGTGCCTTAGGCTAATAACTTCTAACAGCATCTGTAAATTAGGATTCACTTTACTGTACTGCACTCAGTTTCTACTATCTCATGCTCAAGATTTTTTCTTCTGATCTATAATGCTTTGCAATTTGATGTCTCTCCTCAGCATTTATGTATTGCTGATCCTATTCCAACTCTGCTAGACTTTAAGAAAAATTTTCCACCTTCCAAAAATTATTTCTTGTGCTTAGTATATTTGAACATTATATTGGAGTGATCACTTTATGTTACTTTTTAAAAATTATTTGATAAATTATCATTTATATTTATTTATGGGGTACAATGATGTTTTTATACACATACAAGGTAGAACGATCAAGCCAATTAACATATTCATCAACTCAAATATGCATCATCTTTTGTGGTAAGAACAATTGAAATTTCCTTTCTTAGCATTTGCAAAATATACATTATCATCAAGTATAATTTACATTATAATTTGCACAACAGGTCTCAAAATGGAACCTTATTTCTCCTAAGTGAAACTTTATATCCTTTGGCCAACATCTGCCTATTCCCAGCACCTCCCAGAGGTAACCACCTTTCCTTTCTCTGCTTCTATGGATTTGATTGTTTTTGATTTCACATATATAAATGAGATTATGTGGCATTTGTCTTCCTGTACACACAGTACACACATGTTGAGTTCCCTAGGTGAAATGTTTTACTACACCATGTAGTAGTGAAGCCAGAATTAGACAAGCAATCAGTATAGGTAGATAAGTCAGATTGGATCAAAGAGGCCAATTTTGAGTGAGTCCAGCAAGTTGGAGACTGTCCTCTGAAGGGCTGAAATGTTAATGCCTTATTTCACATCACATAATGTCTTCCAGATGCAGTTCTCATAAGACTAGTAAAGGAACTACCATATTACTCAGATATATCACTCCAAGGTATTTAGCCACAAGAGTTGAAGTCAGCATACTAGGGATATGTGCATACCCATGTTTATAGTAGCACAATTCATAATAGCAAAGTTTCTTTGGAGAGTATCATCAGTGACATCCAATTATCCACACTGTTGGACTTTAGTAGATCTTTCATAGATTACTATCCTTTTGTCATATTTCTCTTGACCTATTTGCTTTTTTTGAATTCCGTAATTTCTCTAATAATTTCTTGTTAATTGCCTGTTTTTCATTGTCTTCCATGACTTATGTGCTAAACATCTTCAAGGCTAATTCTAAAAAAAAATGTCTTCTTTTATACTTTTTCCTTAAGAAATTACTCCTAGGACCTTGACTCTGAATATCACATATATACTGATGACTCATACATGACTATATCAAGTTCTAATTTATTCTCTGGACTATACAGTTGATATATCTAATTAAATGTTTCACAGTCTTCTAAAGTCAACATATTCAGAATTGAAGATATCACATCTTCTAAGTTTTCAAAATTTCTATCAATAACTATATCCATTAAGTTATTTACATTAGAAACTTTCAGTCAGTTAAATCCACTCCTACTATGACTTGAATCCTTTATAGCTTCCTGGAGGGAGGGGAAATTCCTGGGACAAGTTACCTTAGCAACAGGTTGGAGCAGGGGGAGGTTCTTGATAAGGGTCAGGGGAGAGCTCTGAAGGCATTAACATTTCAGCCCTTCAGAGGATAGTCTCCAACTTGCTGGACTCACTCAAAATTGGCCTCTTTGATCCAACCTGACTTGATTTACCTACCTAAACTGACTGCCTGTCTAATTCTGGCTTCACTACTACATGGTATAGAAAAACATTCCACCTAGGGAACCCAACATGTGTGTACTGCTTGTTGTGCTATTGTTGTATTTGCCTCTCATCCTTTCTTCCATCTTACTTAAATAATATTATTTCAGTTCCTATTAGGAGAACAGTCCTTTCCCTTGTGTCAGTCTTTGTGACTGAAGTGAAATTGCTCATCTCCCTTACTCAATGGGTGGGCTTGGGATGGGTGTGTTACTAAGAGCATCTGTTACCCTGGTTGTGGTGCAAGATTCACAGAAGGCACATAAATAAAGATTATCTGTGAGAGTCTTTACTCAAACTTTCACAGGGGCTGTTGGGGAAAGTAACATTTTTTTCAGCTTTTGAGGATAACTCAACTACATGTGGAAAGAAAAGTCAATACAGAGGGAAATCAAACCGATATAAGGAGACACTTAACACCATTTTCTGACACAGGGATCAGTCATCTGCCAAGCTGTCATTCTCTCTTGAATTTTCAAATTATATCAGCCAATAATTTCTACTTTGTGTCTCAACTAATATGAGTTGGATTTTTATAATAGCTGAATTTCCTGAATATGCCATTTTCACTATGTCTTCCTTCCAACTTAATTTTTACCAATACCAGATTAATCTTTATGAAATGAGAACCTGGTCATCTAACCTGCTCTGCTTTATTTATACTGATCCCTGAGGCTAAGCCCAGTGTCTTGCTGGGATGTGACTGATCCTTCATGACCTAGCCTTGACCTATCTTTATAATTTTCTCTCTTAGCACTCTTGCTTCACCAAACTTGTTCTCTGATGCTTCTAAGTATTTGTGTATCTGTTTCGTTTTGCCTAAAGTGTTTTTCTTTTATTTGTTTTTTTTTTAAATAAAGGGTTTATTTATTTATTTTTTAGAGAGAGACGAGAGAGAGAGAATTTTTTAATATTTATTCATTATTTTTTAGTTATCGGTGGACACAACATCTTTGTCTGTATGTGGTGCTGAGGATCAAACCCGGGCCGCATGCATGCCAGGCGAGCACGCTACCGCTTGAGCCACATCCCCAGCCCTAAAGTGTTTTTCTTTTCCAGCCAATAGTCATTGACTATTTTCTTTGCCCTGTCCATTGTTTTACTTGTCACTTTTTTTTTTTAAGACTTCATTTTTTTTTTAAAGAGAGAGTGAGAGAGGAGAGAGAGAGAGAGAGAGAGAATTTTTAATATTTATTTTTTAGTTCTCGGTGGACACAACATCTAGACTTCATCTTTCCATACTTTTTTTTTAAGCTCATAGAGTTGATTTATCTTTCTTCCATTTAAATATCCATTTAGGGAAGAATTTTTTCCCCAAAATTTCTAGCTCTTTCCAGATCATTCTGTCCATAAATAAATATTTAATGAATGCTTGGAAGAGCAAATAGATAACAATCTTTAAAAAGCTGAAATTGTATTTTTATAGGATACTTACAATGAAAACATTTCAGTCGAGTTTTTTGCTCCACTTCAAAAGACTTTCCCTTTTAACCAAGATTGAAGGCATCATATGGTTAAGGTTCTAATAGCCTAAAATTTAGAGATAATAAAATTATCACACTTCACTTGTGAATTATAAACTTTAAGATAATTATATTAGGACAACTAAAGTTTGGTAATATAAAATTAATATTAGTAATATTGTTGACTTTGTAAAATATTTACTTTGTTAGCCACGCCACAGTGAACATAAAACATTTCCCACATACTGTCTCATTTCTGATACACACAAACACAAAACCCTTTGAGCTTTTTGTACAATACCTTCTTACATGTAGTAATGTATTAAATATTAATATTCTAGGTTTGAAAATTCCCCTCTGAAGCTTTGATATTCATGACTAGATTCAGAATATGTCATCATTATGAGCTGTGACAGTTAAAGATATGACTGAAGGATCTCTGTCCTTATAAAATAATAACCTATTTTTTTGCATAATGGGAAACTAGAGAGCCATTTTCCTCTCACATTTCTATGTTCATCATTTTCTATATATCAAAATTGATTGGCTTTTGAGTATTGTTTTCCGATAAAACTCAAGAAGTCTGTTGATTTTAATTTTTACATATGAAGCAAGTTTCTTGGTATTTATCACAAAAAAATTAATTTGAAATTTAAATGACTTCCATTTGAGAAATGCTGCAAATATCACTCTTCTATTTATTTAAATTAGATAAAATAAGCGTGGTTCGTAATAGTATAATAAAGGTTCACTTGTCATCTTTATTTAGGCAGGGTGGACTAGGAAGAACTATCAGAATAACTACTTGCCATACTGTATCTGTGTTTTTGGCAAATGTGTTAAGGAGAAACACAAAAGTAAATTGCTTTTTCTTTTAAAAAATTCTTCATAATGACAGCAATATCAAAAATCCTCTGTTTCTAGTTTTCTTTTCTATTTAGCTACTCAAATAGCTTCGGTCTTACAAAAAGACTTATATTATTGGGGATTTTTCAAAAGGGACTTTTTGCTGTACCTCTTGTGAACACCATCCCTAAGAATATGACAAATAACAAAGTGGAAATTCCAGATTCTAGCAATGAAATTCTCAATATTGAGTACATAACTCACATTTAACTTCTTATTTTGAGATGTAAGAATGAGAAAAGTACTATAGCTGAAGGGGATTACATCTGGTCATGCAATTGGAATTCAACCTAGTATGTTTTGGGGAAAATATAACTGTAAATTAGTGGAAAGAAAGGTTATCAAAATTTTTAAAATTTGTACATTAATTTTATGCATCATATGCTGTATTCTAATTTACATATATCTAGATTTCAGTGATATAAAATGATATTATAAACATATTCTGGCAGTTGTTAGCCTCATGAGTTTTCTGGACCACACAGACCATGATTATACCCTCATATATATGAGAGTTTGGAAATATCTACCAAAAAAACAAAGTTTTCACTGAGAAGTTAGCATTTCAGTAATATTAGAATTAGGTAATATTAAGATTAAATAATTTTTATTTTTTATTAATATAAGAAAAATATATACTCATGGTTTTTTAAAAAGGGAGAAGTTAATACTCTTCTCAGAAAAAAATGTTTTCAGATTTATTTTCAAAAAGTGTGGAAAGAATTTGTATATACTTAATGACCTCTGAACTTAGTGGGAAATATATAGTACACAATGAGATCCTTTCTAGGCAGTAAGGTTCTGGGAGGTATAAATTTCAAGAAAAAATATAAGAGAGAAAGTTCAACGAGTATAAACTTATGGTGTCATGAGCACATTTTAGTTTCCAGGACATCAGAATTTCACATTATTATGGTTCTGATATCAGATTATAGGAAATTAATAGAAACTTGGAGAAGAAGATGATTCATATAAGGGAAAATACATATACCAGTGACTCCAGAAAATGGTTGTTCATCATTGGAGTTTCAATAGTCAGCCAGGACATTGATGTTCAGTCAGGAGTATATTTTCTCACTTTACTGAAAGGCTGTAAACAGGTTAATCACTATATATTTTAGATGTAGCCACAGATAGAGATGTGTCAATAACTTTATAGCTTTTCTCAATCTTAAAGCCCACCTTCCCATTTGACTATTTTTTTAGCCAATAAATATTCTACCATCACTTCTAAAATTAAAAAAAAAATAGGTGAACAGCTTTTATGCAAGAACCATACCCTCCATTGTGGTCTGAATACTCTTCTTGATGTTGCTTTTTTTGTTAATTTTACTTAACAGCTAAAATTCTTAAAAAAATAGTCTTTTCTGTAGTCATCTCTACTTACATCCAATTTATCACTCCACTATTTAATATGGTAGCTGTCCCCAAGACTGTCCTTAGGGTCCCTCTTACTAGGGTCACAAAGGGCTTCCCTGTTAGGCCATCCTGCAGAGACTGTTCATTTTTTCTCTTAATGTATTTTCTAAGACTTTCATAAAATCATTTTATCTTGAATTATATATGCGCTTTTTCAGTGCTCTTTCCTCTCCTCCATGAGTTCTGCTTTTGCATTTCATATCTTAACATTAGTATTCATTTTTGATGCACATTTTTCATATCTAATATTACTAATTTTGTGAAATATTTTGTTTTGACTATTTGCCATTATCTGTCTCAACATTTGACTAACTTCAGAGGTTCATAGTAAAATATTTTATCATTTTTTTGGCATATATCATCCACATATACACTAAATTATGCATAAGCTCTCTCTCTCTCCAGTTCCTTATTAAGTATTTCTTAACTCTATACTGATACTTGAAAATCTGGAGCCTTCTCAACTCCTCCATGCTTTTACTGCATGTCAAAATCAATCACTAGGACTTAAATATCTCTTAAATGCTTCCTTAATTTTTATCTGCTTCCTAGCCTATTTTAATAATGTTGATAAATTATGATGTTGATAATGATGGCCAACATTTACAGAGTATTCAAAAAGATATAGGCACTGTGCCAATTTCTTTATAGGTACCAATTCATTTGATCCTCCCAACATCATTATGAGGTAGGCATTAATAGTGATTTCACTTTAAAGATGAGGAAATTAATTCAAAAAATGATTAAGTCCCTCTACCAAGGTTCTGCTTCAAGTAAATGATACAGTCATAGTTTGAGTGCAGGCAATCTGTTGCCAAAAACCTGCCCTTTAATCTCCTTACCTGTCTTCATCTTTCCAATCTTACCCCTTCCCAAGACTAAATCTATATCTAAAAATTTTTATCCATATGTTTTAGTCGTTGTCATTTGGGGATCATATTAACAATATGTCTTGCAGTTACTAGCAAGCTTCAAATTCTGATTCATTATTTTAAAAGTGTTTTCACCAACAAGTCACTTCAGTTTCTGCTTGAGATGAAGTCACAACTTGATACCCAATGCTGTTATCATAGGAGCTGTCTTCAGATGGCCTGAGATATGGAAGCTATTTGGGAACCAAAACTATCAATGTGACAAAAAACCTTTGTGCTTTCTGGCCCCTCATGTGCCATGGTCAGGCGCTGTATTATCTAGGAAGGGATGGTTTCTAGCACAACTTTTGGCCCACCAAAACCTTTACAACTGATGTTTTCAGTCTCTGAGCATAGGTGACAGTAATTAATTAATTAGCTCATTTATTTATGAGAGAAAGGATGCAACCCTTTCCCCAAGACTTTTCTCCAATCTCTGGGGTAAGTGATCTTCTTGCCTCACATTTCCAAGGAATCTGTTCCAGGCATGTCCAGCATAATCAGCTCCTATGACTTTTAGATGTCTGTCACACTGAAACAAAGAGGCCCTGAGGAAAGAGCAAACTAATTTCTGATATATGAGGAATGAGGATATATTTTGTATGTGTCCAGGGACAAATGTAGGGCAGATCCAGTTTGTAGGGCTTCAAAGTTAATTACTAAATAAAGAAAGTGAAGTTTTAGAGATTTGGATACATTAACTACAAATAAGGGTGCTTCATTTTATGTATACCAAATTAACAACAGAATTTAAAGTTTCTAAGGTTAAAAAAAAAGAAAAATAATAAAAACCGTGACTACAAAATTAGACACAGGAGCACTGAATGTGATGTGCAAGCATTCAGCTCTGAGACTATGCATCTTGGCTTAGTGTGCAGCTTTCTCTATCCACTTCAGCGAGTACTAGAATCATGCTGACTCAACAGTTCCCCCAGAAGTGAATGTTCCCATATGTTCCAGGCATAACTTTTATCTCTGAGTAATAAATGAAAATTTTGTATGTGTAGAAAAAAGGAAAATTTCAATTATTAATGTAAATTATAATGGGTATTTCTCATTGACTGATAATTTATATAATCCATTATAGCATTTATTATAGCATATTTGAGGGATTTTAATTTTATGTAAATTAAATGTTTGATTTCATACACAGGATTTATAGATAATTTACCCAATGCTTTCTTTTCTAGTGATTAACCTGGAAAGGGGTAAAAAATAAATGGAGATCAAAAAACTAGGGACAAACTAGTTGCTTTGGTCATATACATCAGAAAGGAACCTCCAGTTTTCCAGCATATATATATTCTCTCAGCAATTCTAAAGTTATATTTTTTCTAGAGCTTAAGCTTTTAAGATAATTTCCCGGTTTTGTGTTTGTTTTTTTTTTACTCCACATCTTAAAACACATATGCACATGTGCATATATGTGCACATGTACATACATATAGTCATATATTTCTAAAGAATCAACTGTTCTTTCAACGAATATTTATATTAAGAACTAGTAGTAGAAGTTCTCCAAATGTTGATCTCATACAAAATTTTACATGTAAGAAAAAAATTCTTTACTTTAATTTTTTATTAAGGGTTCTATTACTTTGTTGTTAATGCCACTAATAAAGTAAGTGTAACTTAAATAGCAAAGAATAAATCACCCTCACCACTATGTCCAAAGCCAGCATCTGTTGTGACTAGGATTTCTATTACAATAACTCCTTGACTTAGGACTCTACCTAATTAAACTGTTTTGTTTTCTAGGTAGGTGTTGCTTATGACAATTGGGTTCAGGTTGATTAGTTCCTTAAACCTGGAATATGTAGTTATGGATAATATATAATTTGAAATCTAAGGGAGGAATGACCGTGAGTTTGTTATAATTTGACAATCACAACTGCAGTAATTTTTCCCTGGAGAGTGAAAGACAATTCTATTTGAAACATCTAATAAAAGATACCAGTGACAATTTATTCCTTATCAGAGCATGTGGAAAAGGGAATTTGATTTCCAAGCCTATTTACTACTCTTGAGATTTTCCTTATGGCAGGGAAACTGTCTTTTAGAGCACAAAGACTGAATTGAAGGAAAAGCATCTTCAAGGAAAGCATCTCTTGTTTCTTTCTCTGTGTGTGTGTGTGTGTGTATGTATGTATATATATATATATATATATATATATATATATATATATATATATATATATATATAACTTTTTATTAGCATTTTCAAGTGCAGCAGGAGGTGGCCTTTCCACCTTCCCAAGAGGCCATGCTACGGTAGACCTCCCAGAAAATGATGGTCCCTTCCAACCTTTTCCCCTCATAGTTGCAAATTCTTTTACAGTTGCCTTGTTTCTAACTTTGTTTGTTATATTACAAAAATATTAAAATGCTATGGTTTGCTGCATTTCCCCAGTGTTTCATCATGCCCTTCTTTTTTGTCTTCTTTCCTCACCATTTGTTCTCCATGTGCCTGTGTTCTACTCCTGCCTGCTTCCTACGCACAATTTATAGGTCGATCCCATACTCACTAGAAAAGAAAGCATTGGGTAAATTGTCTATAAATCTTGTGTATGAAGTCAAACATTTAATTACACAAAATTAAAATCCCTAAAATATGGGGCTGGGCTGGAGCTCAGTGGTAGAGCACTTGCCTAGCATGTGTGAGGCACTAGGTTCGATTTTCAGCACTACATAAACAAATAAACAAATAAATAAATAAAATATTTTTAAAAATTCCTAATATATGCTATAATAAATTCTGCAATGGATTATATAAATTATCAGTCAATGAGAAAGGGCTTTGAAATATTTCACTGCTTTTCTTCATCTGTACTGTGTTATTTTAGTGAAACTCTGTTCTAAATACCAACATCATGACAGATATTTTATAAATGATAAAGTGTCATATGTTATTTTAATCCATAAATTATAGAATTAAGTTTAATTCTCCTGTTTCTTTTATTTTCAGTCTGTTCCTATATGTTTCATAAGAGGGGAACATCAGTGTTTTATGTGTGCCCTGCTAGGTCCTGGATATCCTAACAAGGCAAAGTCACTTTTCAGGGAGTTCAAAGACCTGGATACTGGTCACAGCAGAATGACTCTTGTCAGATCATTTTCCCTCTTTGTGATGCAATTTCCTCATCCTTAAAATTAAGGATGGGCAGCAGTGAATCTAGATAATATGAACAGTGCAAAATGAGAGAGTAGCAAATATACACTCAAAAAGAGCTTTGCTCATGGTTATAAAAATGGTTTCCTGATGGTCTTGGTTACTTAGTATATCTCAAACCCCATCAGTCATTTCTCCCTCTTCTTTTGTCAACCGTCTACCTCTTCTCCCCGGATGATAGAGCTTAATGTCTCCATGGACATGATTTTCCAGAAAGGAAATTGGGTTAACTGTCTGGGGACTAAATCCCAATGCTGATACCAAGAGTCTAACCCATCTGGAAACTAATGAAAAAGGATAGCAATAAGGAAATAGATTCCAAATCTAGCCAGCACGGCTATTACTTAGGGAGAGAAGGTAGGAAAAGGAGACTGGATGAACATATGTTCTCTCTTCAAACAGGAATTGGTTCAGCAATTGAGAGTTCATGGAGCAGGTTGGATTACCAGACACCACTCAGGAAATAGGAGTTTGGGTGTCAGCAGAAGAGAAAGACAGTCTTTTAAAGAATTCTACTTCATCCCAAAAGAGTTTAAAGATAAAGTGAGAGTATGGCAATTAAATAAATATTAAGGACAAAGTTATTTTTTCAAGTTTAGTTCAGGAATTGTACATTATAGAAAGAGATATTTATATTTATGAAATAAAAGAATTATAATTCTTATTTACATTATCTGAAAATAGAATATAGAATTACTTTAACATGTAAAACTATAAAAATATTCACTGTAGAATTTTAATCATAATGATTTTAAAGGATTACCCATTATTTTGGTATTTGATTTACTTTTTATTTCATTTTTATAGAATACAGATGTGCAAATTTTAATAATAAAATTAAATGAAGATATATTTTATTTTAGATAGCTCAATATAATCTCAGCAACATGTAAAGGCTGCTGAACTGATACCAGATCTATGTGAGTGATTATGTTCTCTATTTTTTTCAGTATGCAATTGTAGTGGACCTACATTGATGAAATTTATTATTTCATTTTTAATAAATCATTTGAAAATTATCTTATTACAGGTAGAAATATTTATTGCTAAGAATTCTCACTCTTCAGTAGTAATGACTGCTCTTAACTAGCATTGCATTAAAATTAAGAATAGATATATTTGACATTTTGATATTGCTTGCAGTCACTGAGGCGTGATATTTTATGTTACATTTAGCTATAACAATTGAGGTTTAGGGCACATATTGAGACATTAATGATGGGAAGGGAGGAGTTGATATATGGAGATTGCTTTGCCCTTAGTTATCCATTACAATTCAGAAAATGCTCAGTAATAGTTCATTATTCAGTGTTATATATAAAAATAGAAGCTTATGGTCTTTTTTGTTTTGTAGTTAAAATATAATATATATTGATACATTTGAATAAATTTTTAGGTGTATGTAGTGGGGAGAGAAAGAAAACAAAAGAAACCATAGATAAAAGAACACATAAAATATGATATCATGGAAAAATAATTATATGTCATGTACAATATTCATATGATGCAAAAACAGTTATGTGGTTGATTTAGGTGGCAAATTTTCCTTGTGAAAAAATTGTCAGCAGTTATTTCTGTTTTATATTTTCATAATTTAGATTACACAAGTTTTTGCGTGTATCAAAGCTAAGGAAATGCACATGAAAAATGTATGAATTTAAAATTTGCATTAAAAGAAAGAAATCAAAACAAAACTCAAACTCTAATAACCATGCTGCAAAATTTAGGGAAGGACATGCCAATGCTTTAATATACATAAAAAAATGAGATGTATCAGAATGGGTAGAGGGACTCTTACAAGAGACACCATGCTAGAATACTAGTAATGCAAAGAAAGAAAAAAGCTACAGTGGAGAACTAGTATAACCAGATAGTAAAATATAGTTCAAAGAAAAAAAAAATCTCTACTATGATTGGAAGCAAATGAACAAAAGACTAAAATGAATGTATACACACACACACACTCACAAAATTAGCTTTTAAACATTTTCAAAGATGATTAATTTTATTCCTGAATCTGAAAATGCAAGATAAAACTATTCTGAGATATTTTAATTTACCTATTAGACCGGAGAAAAAATTGTTAATTCATGATGACAAATTTTGCTTACAATTCTATGAGAACAGCTATCACATATTTATGTGAAGGCGAATTTCTACCACCCTTATGTTAAGGGATTTGGCAATACCTAATACAATTTTTTATGCATTTGCATTGAATTAAGTATTCTACTTCTAGGAATTCACCCTGAAGATTCATCTCCAAATATGGAGAAAATATATGAATAATATGTATATTAAAGGTGATGATCCTAAATGGATAAAATATAACTAGTGGATTAAATTTTGATAAGATAAAAAGGCACCAATTTTCAAACTGTATCCTAACCAGGTGCTTATTTGTTAAAAGGGAAACATACTCTACAGGGGAGAAACTTGGCAGATACTACTTTCCTTAAGTTATCACCATTAACATCAGTAATTACATAAACCAGCATTCTATCACCTGTTATGATACACTAGGGACACAAAGTCACTTCTATTACATTTTTCCTAAAAATGCTGGCCTCAGTCTAATGATATGGAAATTCTAGGATGTACTTAAAAAGAGATTTTCACTCTGAAACATTTTCTCCTTCCATAATTTGCTCTGGCTACAGAGCTTTACTTGACCAATTGGACTTTTTTTTATCAATAGCTGCATCTTTTTTTAAAACTGTGTGACCCATAACCAACATATGAGTTCTCAAGCATGTATCAAATATATAAATGTTGTATAGTCAAAGAATTCTCTACTAGAAGAATATAAAGGGAAAAGGGACCCTTTCAGGGAATCTTTCCAATCTTGTCTGGAGAATATCAGGTACAATATGAAGGAGGATTTTCCATCCCCTTCAGAATGACTCCATTCTCTCGGGGGTTGAATTACTTAACAATGTACTTATATTAGAAGGAAAGGAAGATAAACAAATAAAATATGGCAGAGCACAATAGTGTACACCTGTAATCCTAGTGGCTCTGGGGCTGAGACAGAAAAATCCTGAGTTCAAAGTCAGCCTCAGAAAAAAGTGAGGTGCTGAGCAACTCAGTGATACCATGTCTCTAAATAAAATAATGTAGGGCTAGGGATGTGGCTCAGTGGTTGAGTGCCCCTGAGTTCAATGTCTGGTACCCAAAATAATTAGATAGATAGATAGATAGATAGATAGATAGATAGATAGATAAAGTTTACTGGGGAATTAGGAAAGCAAATAGTTGACTAACTTTGGGGGAAAGATTTCATAGAGGATGTATGACAGGAGCCCCACCATGGACAATATATGTGAGTTCTTCAGGGAATAAAATATTTCAAATACTAGGAATCCTTAGAGCTAGCAAAATATTAATGAATGAGAAATCTTTGTTTCCTAGAGAAATTGAGATACTCAATATTGCTATTAAATTTGACAGTGAGAGAAGGGAACATGAAGTGAACTCAGTGAGCTCTGTGGCACCTTTAGATGTTATCATTGGGTGATGAAAAGCCTTCAAACCTCAGGTACAAGAGTTCATGGGCAGAATTGTCTTTTTTGGTCTGCACTGAAGAGAATATATTTTGAAGATTAAGGATATTCCATGGACTCAAGGTGACTGTATGTGATAGTGTAAGGATTTTTTTTGACTCCTAATGTCAGCATCACCATTATGATGTCAACAATAGTTACTGGCTTTGAATCTCGGTGAATAGTAGTTTTATTGCCTCAGAGACTTTTAAAAAGTGAGAGCCCCAGAGTGGTCAATTGATTTGAATAAGACCATACCTGAGGGCAGAAGCAAAACCTGTTCCAGAGTTCAGATCTATTGATAAGAAATTCAATGCTATTGTCATTAACAATGGAAGAATCAAAATTTACAAATGGAAATAGCAAGTAATTTTGTAACAGAGTCACTTTAATTATAGTTTTCACATATAATAAAAAACATTCTAGACAACGTTAAGTATGTTCAAAAGGAGAAATGAGGCATATTCAAAGGTTGCACAAAAGAAACAACTTCTTAAATTCATATTCTGAAACAATAAAGACCATTAGATTTATTTGAATAGTATTATTTTCTTTTCTATTTTAGTTGATTTTCAAAATTCAGGAGAATTCTTTGCAATACAAAGAATATTAAACTTACTTGTACAATACTCAGGGTCTTCTTTCTCATTTTATGTCCTAGGGGAAAAAAAAGAGGCTACTTACTAAGCATTCACTTCAGAGGAGTAATAACTCCAAGAGGAATATATAGTTGCCAATTTCTGGTAGAAACTAGAGCAATAATTAAAGCAATAATAATTTTTATTTTTTAATACAACTCAGATGACAGTTGAGTGTACTCTGTTAAATATGAGTCGGTTGAAACCCCAGTGGAATTATCAGTGGACATTAGAGCTCTTCCCAGGATTTCTTCAGTTACTTGGTGGACTTAATGCCCTGTGATTGCTTTTGTGATTATTTCCTGTGCTCTTTAATATTTTAGTTCAGACACTAAACTTGGCTTCTTTCCCAAATTAGAGATATAGTCATTAAACCACTATTATAATTCATTTGTGAATAGCCTAAATTTAATGGACAATGGGAGAGGAGATGGAATTGAATTACAACATGGTCATCAAACTTGAACTTCAGACATTAGTCACTTTTAAAGATCTTCCTGCTAATCTCATCACTGAGAAAAGCCCACTGGCCTTCTTAGTCTTACATTAGTTTACTGCTCACCTCCCTGTCTTGTCTCTTTTTTACTTTTCTCTAGTATACTCCATCTCAAGCCTCCACCCACATGAAGCAAAGGTGAAGTTCTCTATTCTTGTTTATTCAAATAATTTAATAATTGCTTCTGCCCTCATAATGATGCTTGCTTCTCCAAAACATCAAGGAGTTCTCCCTAACAAAGGTAGTTTCTTCCCGAAGGGCAATGACAGAGCTAGCTGATAAAATAGTAAAATACTTCCTTAACCATGAAACTTATATGTGTTTATGAGCTAAAATATATAGTGACATTTCCCATGTACTTTCCCTGGAAGAATCATGTTTCTATCAGTTTTTGATTATGTAAACCACTTCTGTTTTTGTTTGGTTTGATTTGGTTTACATTGCTCTTCTGCTACTTAGTAATGTTATGAGGCACTGGATTAATTTACAAATGACAAAAAAAAAAATATTTTTTTAAGAATCTCCACTAGTACTAAAGTTCTTCATAAAGCCTCCTTAAGGATTCTCCCTTGTGAAGCTTTATTTCTACAAAGAGAACAGTGGTACAGTGGGTTACAAAATGCATTTCTTTGCCAGTGAAATGCTGTATGAACTAAAACACACTATCTGGATGGATCTTTGTTTGAATTTACTCTTCTGTATTTTTAATTCAAATAGGACATCTATGTCTATATGCAATCAAAAGACACAGATATACTAACATATTCATGTTACAAATATATACATATATATGTACATACACACATAGTTTACAAATGCATACTATATATATAAAGTGCTGACCCAAATGCTTTGCACGTATTACCTCCTCCACCTCCTCCTTCTCCTCTTTCTCCTTCTTCTTCTCCTTCTACTCCTCCCCTTCTCCTTCTTCTTCATCTTCTTCACTTTCATCTTCTATCATCTTCCATTTTCTCAGCAAAGGAAAGGGAGGCACAGTTAAAGAATACAGTCTGACTCTAGATACCTACTGTCCCATTCTGATTCTTGGGTAGTGACATCATCTCAGTCTCCAGAGGTTATGTCAGTGTCATTTTCTCACCTTGGCTATGTTTAAGATCCAAGCAATGATGGGTATTTACTGTTCTAGGTTTCAGATTCATTATTAACTCTAATAATCACTGTAGGAAATTTCTTCACCTGCAAGACCTATTTATTTCTATCCAGAGATACTAGAAGAAAAATACGTTATCATGTTTATTATTCATGTGGTTTAATTAAGATCTTGGTGTCACGTTGTCACCAAAATTTTCCCTGAATTAGTAAAAACCCTTATCCCATAAGGAAAGAAGGAGAATAGCAACTTTTGAGGCCATGCAGCCTCATCAATCAGCCCTACCATTTGGAAACATGTTAGTGACGGAACATCAAGTTCCTATCAAATGGGAGTGATAATGTAACTATTTCACAAGAAATATTGTGTGGATTATATTTTCTTCTAGTCACATGTCAATGGAATAACCTTTTGATGGAAACATGATTCATTTTGTACTGCAATAAAGAATAGCAGCCTAACAGGTAGTCTTAGTATAATGGAAAGGGAAAGCCAAGGTGGTCATTCACAGAGATGGGCAGTCTGGGCTTAAGCAGCTTAAGACAAGGTTTTCAATGCCAGTATCTCATTTAAATTTGGGGAAGTATGTGACATAACATTCAGGATTGGTAGACATAATGAGGAAAGCATCTTGATGTCAACTAATAAGCTGGCAATCCGGTCAGTTAAAAAATATATTATCTGGTGAAGAGGATTGTTTGCTTGTATGAATAGTTCTTCCTCTTGAGAAGGAGACTGAACATTTTATTGTTTGAATGAATTTATTTTGTGGAAGTTCTTGAAGCATGAAATGAAATTATTTATGCTATTTATGAGGTTATAATCCTACCATGGCCCTGAAGATTATCCTATGTAGTTATAGGAGGTCTGAGTTCTCAAGGTCAAGTGAGACAATCCATATAATACGCATAGTACAATGACTGCTACCTAATTAAGAAATGAATAAAAGTTACCCACTTACTATTCTCTCCCATATGTGTTTTCTAAATCATGCTTAACTAGTGGGAAACATGCCTAACCTTGGCTGAGATTGAAAGATTTTGTAATCAGATAGAATACCAGAGTAGAGACAATGTCAGGGATCGTTCCAATTGGATTAGTCAGAGGGGTTACATGTTGACAGAGTCAGATCATGGATCTTCAAGAGCTGCCAAGAAGCAGAGACAAAATGTAACCTCTGGGTTCTTTGAACACAAAATATTAAGCAGAATGTAAGGTAAATAAACAGGAATATCTAAAAATGAGCAGCTACATCTGGAGAGAACATGGGATTAGGGGCAATATATGCTTTAGAAAGACCCAAGGAAAGAAAAAGAGCTTCCATTGCATTGGCCTGAAGTTACAGCAGACAAATAAAGCTGTTTTCAAGCCTAAAGCATCTACAAACCTAGATATGTGGTTCAACCTGTGTTGGACATGGGGAATAAAATGGAAAATTGGCCACAGGAACTGCAAACAAGTTAGTAGAACTATGGCAATGGTGAGAATCCCACCAGAAGCAACACTGGCCAAGTAATTTTAGAGACCTTATATCTATCTATTTAGTGTGTCATGAGAATAATTTAATAATAAATTACATTCACATAATTTCTTTATAATTTTATTTGTGGTCCTCAGAATTTTTGCAATATAGATATCATAAGTTTACCTTAATTCAGATAATGACAAAATTGAAGATTAGAGTTTACTGGAAGATTGTAAATGGCAGATGAAGGAGAAAATCATTCACAGATCTTGCCTGGGAATATTTTCAATATGTCCAAATAGGAATTATATCCCTTAGTAAGAAATGCATTAGAATAGATAGAACATAATAACTTGCAGACCTATTTTCTTGTTTATAATCTTTCCTTTCCCTATCACTTGCCTATTGATTTGTCTGGATCTGAAGAATGGTAAAAGCAAAATGAAGATGCAAAATTTTTTGAAAAATTTATATTTCTACGCATCTAATTCAAATTATAATAATATAGAGCTATGACTGGAGGGTTGACCTGATAACTCATATAATAGTCTGATTTTTTATAATGTGAAGTTTTATTTATTCAATTCCTTATTAAATATATTTTTGTGGCACACAGGATGCTAGATTCTACAAAAATTAAATAAATAAGATAAACCTTCCTACTTTTCTGCTTTTAAAGTATCTCCTAGTCTATAAAATTAGATTTATTTTAAAAGTTATTTATTTCCACTCAGTAAGTAAAAATATTGAGACACATGCAATGAGTGGGCTGTGGAAGAGACATGAATAATTTTGCATGGGATTAGAGTAGGTTAGAGAAAGAAATTCCCTGGCTTCCAACCTCAGATCCCCATGATATTATTTCAAATAGAAGCCAAGAAATGAGGCAGTATTGGAAATGTATTCTTCTGGATAATAACCCTTTCACTCTATACCCACTAATACAGAGAAAATAGAGCCAGGAATTGATCTAACATATCTGATGGCAAATAGGCCAAGGATGACTATAGCATACAGTTGGACTTTAAAACAGAACTATTTGGGGAAGATTAAAATTTAAAAAAAAAGTTTGATTTTTTTAAAAATTTAAATTACTAAAGAAATTAAGACATAGGAACTTACTCTTGGAAGACTTAACACATTATACATATAAATCAACCTAAAGAAACCCATGCTTTATTTTCCTTAAGGCCCCAAGCTGTTCAATTTTATGAAAAGAAGTGCTTTCCTGTTGCCCAAATTTTCTTTTGCATGGGTACTTGGGAACATGAAGCAGTTTCTCTCTTTGGATATGAATATTTATTAGGAAATATAAACCACACATAATTCTGCAATTATCATAGCTCTTTAAAACAAGAAATATATAGGGAACTTGTATTGCCAGTCTTTATTTTAATTATAATTATTAATCTTCTTTGATTCAGGTAGTAAAAGGGAACCACTGGCACAGTGAGCAGCAATCCAAACAAGTGTTGACAGGCTTGGTGTGGAGTTCTAAACCACTGTGTAATTATGGATCTTTGTGATTCACAGTCTCATCTTCTAGTCAATTTTTCTTTCTTTGATGTGGCATGTTGTGTTCCATAGCTTATCTAAAAACATCAATATGCTTTTGAAAAGGATAAAATCAAATTGTAACAGTTTATGTTCCCATAATGTGTGCATAGCCAAGGGGAAAGATGGTAAATAGGCATGCTATCTCACAGTATTTCTGTGTTACAGACATTGGAAACATGATTCTACCCTCACATTCTCACCCAAGTACAGCAATAGGATTTTTCTAAATATTTCTAAATCCACAGAAAAGGGACAGAAGATTGGAACATCTGTGTACATCTTGGTGACAGAAGAGGTTGAAAAGGAAGTGGGGAACTTTCTGACTCTGCACACCTATAATTACAGAAAATAGTGTCATCTTAATTTCGTCTGATATAAAAAGAGATATTAACCTAGGGCATTTTATCTTAAAATATTGATGTAGGCAAAAAGAAGGTTTTACATATTTAAAAATATGTCTTTGGATTAAATAAATTTATGTGGCAGCTCTTAACTTTGACTTCACAAAGTATATTTTTTTATATCTAATCTACATTGTGTAAAACAAAAATCCCATTATCCACATCCATACCCCAGACACTTTAATCACAATCTCTGTGACTGAAACCCACACACTTAGCATTTTTCAATCATGTGGGGTAATTTCATCAGTCAGACAGTGTTTGGTGTCACTGATAAATCATAAAAGAATTAAAAGGAAATAAACTTTCACTTCAAGTATTACTAATTCAGCATATCAATGCAGGGTTCATAAGAAATTCTGCCATATTAAAATTTATGAATTCACTGGAAAATTAGATCTCAGGAACTTGCTTTGATGAGTGGACATCAATTGCCACTGCAGTCTGCTACTTTACTCAAAAGTTAAGTTTACATATACAATGTGTTATGGCTCAGTGTTAGTGTGCGTGCCTACTATGTGCAAGAAGAGTCTGGGTTTGATTCTCAGCACCAGATACAAATAAATAAAATAAAGATCCATCCACAACATATACAATGTAGTCCCACAATAATATCATTTTTATAGTTCCATTTAGATGTTTACATGAAAGAAAACAATGTCTTCATAAACCAATATCATTTAAAAATTTGGTATCAGATAGTTTGAGATAGGAAACATTAGTTAAAATTATTATCTTTAAAAACAGATCACATTGGGAGGGATCCAAGATGGCAGGACAGAGGGAGCAAGCATTCTGCATAGCTTCATGAGCCGGGATTCAAGCAGTGAGAATACTGCTTCTCTGTGAGCGATATTCCTGCCCACCCACCCACCACCCCTGGTGCAGGAAGCACCATGCTGTCCAGGGCTCTAGGCCTCAGCATCAGAGTAGGTTTCCCAACTACTTGTCCATGGTACTACAGGGAACTGGAGTGAGACCATGGGTAAGAGCAGCACCCATGAAGAATATTTGGCCATCCACCGGAGCATAAATCACGGAGGACACCCAGCAGCTTCCTACAAGTAGGAACTCTGGCCACCACCCCCATGTGGACCCCCATCTACCAACGTGGAGCTCCCCTGGTCATGCCATCTTGGGACTCTACAGCAGCTGATATAGTCCCCTACATGCAGTAGCCTACCTGCACCAAAGAACTTCACATAGGCTCTGAAGTCAGCCAGCACTGCAAACCACAGAGCTCAGCGCTGGACTCATCATCCAACATCATCACCCATCTTCCCCCAAATGATTGGAAACCCCACCACTCAAAGCAGGAGCCTACATCTTGGGTCACCTTCATCACCATCTTCCAGGTACCCAGTTTCTAACTCCCCCCCTCTCCCCAGCAGTCACCAAACTGGCATAATGACACCCTGGTTACCTTCAACATCCTTGGGGTGGATACCAGCGAACAATAGACGACCCCACCTATTGGATGAGAAGAGAAGCAGGAAAGATATTGATCTCCAACCAAAACAAGTCCTGTGTCTTCCTTCAAAATTTTTCTTTTTTCAATCCTATTTTTCCCCTCTGTAGAAGGGAGCTTCTCCTACCCTCATGTCTGCAAAGTATGTGAAACCATGACTTAGGATTTTTGAGGAATGGCATGTCTAAAAAGCATAATACAGTTGTGTTGTGCGTCCTTCTCATTCTGTTTTATTATTTTAACTTTTCCCCACAAATTTCTGCTATTTAAACATTTTTTAAAATTTTTTCTTAATATATGTGTGTGTTTGTATTATGTACTCTATTATCTTCCCAATTACTTGTCTACCCAAATTTACTTTCTCTACCTTCTCCTGCTACTAATCTTTCTCTTTACATTTCTCTTTCACGTGTCCTAAGATATAATAATTCTATATCCTCACCTCCTACCTCCTTGGCATTTCATCCTATTCGTCACCCCAAGATCTCTGTCTACAATCAGAAAATGAAAACCCTTTTAAAAACCCATTGAGTATATTTTTATAATAATTAAGTTCACCATTTCTGTACATTGTGGCCAAACTGTAATGTTTTATTAGCAAACATTTGTTTTTAGGGCATATATTGTTTATATTGTTATCTGATAACACTGTCCTTCACCTCAAATGAGAGGTATTGGATCCCTATAGGGGAAATATAAGGGTGGAGGGTAAAACTGGTAACTCCTAGGATCCACAGTGCTAGAAGGAAAGACACACAAGCAATATGAAAAGACAAGGGCAGAAAGTACCTCAAACAAATCAAGACACCACATTATTAGAATTCATGGCCAGGACAGCAGAAGAAATGACAGAGAAGGAGTTCAGGATATATATAATTAAAACATTCTGTGAATTAAAGTATGATTAAGAGAGCAAATACAGGCAGCAAAACATCATTTTGACAAAGAATCATATAAACAAATACAGGAAGCAAAAGATTACTTCAATAAGAAGATAGAGGTTCTAAAAAACAAAACAACAATAACAAAAACCAGAAATCCTTGAAATGAAAGAATCTATAAACCAAATTAAAAGATTAATTAAAAGCATCACCAAGAGATTACACCACTCGGAAGAAAGAACCTCAGACAATGAAGACAGAATATATAATCTTGAAAAAAATGTGGATCACACAGTGAAAATGGCAAGAAACCATGAGGAGAACATTCAAGAAATATGAGATAGCATAAAAACGCCAAATTTAAGAGTTATTTGGATGGAGGAAGGCATAGAGTTCCAAACCAAAGGAATGAACAATCTATTCAAAGAAATAACATCAGAAAATTTTCCAAAAATGAAGAATGAATTTTGGAAAACCAAATTCAAAAGGCTTACATGATGCCAAATGTACAAAATTAACAAAATTTGTACAAAACAACAGATCCACACCAAGGCACTTTATAATGAAAATGACTAGCATACGGTAAAAGGAGAGAATATTAAAAGCCATGAGAGAGGAATCAGATTACATATAGGGGGAAACCAAATAGAATATGTGAAGATTTTTCAACCCAGACTCTGAAAGCTAAAAGATCCTAGAACAACACATATCAAGCTCTGAAAGACAATGGATGCCAGCCAAGAATCTTATATCCAGCAAACTAAGCTTAGGTTTGATGATGAAATAAAAACCTTTCATGATAAACATAAGTTAAAAATTTTTACAACTTGAAAGCCTGTATACAGAGCATCCTCAATAAAATATTCCATGAAGAGGAACTGAAAAACAATGAAAATCAGCAAAGGGAGGTATTACACTAAAGGAAAAGCTAATCAAAGGAGAAACCAGGTCAAGTTAAATACCAAAAATAAACAAAAATGGCTGGAAATACAAATCATGTCTCAATAATAATCCTGAATGTTAATGACCTAAACTCATCATTCAAAAGACAGACTGCAGATTGGATTAAAAAAAAAAAAAAGACCCCAACAATATGCTTCCTCCAAGAGACTCAACTCATAGGAAAAGATGTCCACAGACTGAAGGTGAAAGGATGGGAAAAATCATACCACTTACATGGACTGCAGAAGCAAGTAAGGCTTTCTACCCTTATATTACATAAAGCAGATTTTAAGCCAAAATTAATCAAAAGACATAAAGAAGGATATTTCATACTGCTTAAGGGAACAATTCATCAACAAGACCTGACAAAAATAAATTCATATGCCCCAAACAATAGAGCATCTATGTTCATCAAACATACACCTCTCAGGTTCAAGGGTCAAATAGACCATAACACAATAATTCTGGGTGACTTTAACATACCGAGTTCATGACTGGATGGATCTTTGAAACAAAAGCTGAACAAAGAAACTATTGAACTCAATGATAAAATCAATAACTTAGAATTAGTTGACATATATAGAATATTTCATCTTTCAATGAACAAATACACTTTCTTCTCAGCACCACATGTATCCTTTTCTAAAATAGACCATATATTATGCCACAAAGCAACTCTTAGCAAATATAAAAAAGTAGAGATAATACCCTGCATTCTATCAGATCATAATGGAATGAAATTATAAATCAATAATAAATAAAAAATAAAAGCTACTTCAACATCTGCAGACAAAATAATGCTACTGAATGAACAGTGGGTTTCAAAAGACATCAAGGAGGAGATTAACAGATTCATAGAGGTGAATGAGAACATAGATACAATACATCAAAATTTCTGGGACACTATAAAGGTAGTGCTAAGTAGAAAATTCATTGCATGGATTTCATTCCTTTAAATAAGAAAAAGCCAATAAATAAATGACCTAACATTACATCTCAAAGCCCAAAAAAGAAGACCAAATCAACAGAAAATCAGTAGAAGACAGGAAATAATTAAAATCTGAGCAGAAATCGATGAAATCGAAACAATTGAAAAAATTGACAGAACAAAAAGTTGGCTCTTTGAAAAAATAAATAAAACTGACAGACCCTTAACTATGCTAATGAAGAGAAAGAGAGAGAAAACTCAAGTTACTAACATCAGTGATGAAAAAGGAAATATCACAACAGACACTAAAGAAACACTGAAGATAATTAGGAATAATTTTGAAGACTTGTACTCCAATAAAATAGAAAATATCAAAGGCATTGGCAAATTGCTAGAATCATATAATTTCCCCAACTTGAATCAGGATGATATACACGGTTTAAACAGACCAATTTCAAGTGATGAAATAGAAGATGCCATCAGAAGCCTACCAACCAAGAAAAGCCCAGGACCAAATGGATACACAGCTGAGTTCTACAAGACCTTTATAAATGAACTAATACCAATACTCTTCGATTTATTTCAGGATGTCCTCTTTTACCACTTCTATTTAACATAATTCTTGATACACTGGCCAGAGCAATTAGACAGAGGAAAGAAATTAAATAGATACAGATAGGTAAAGAAGAACTCAAATTAGCACTATTTGCCCATGATTTGATTCTATACCTAGAAGACCCTAAAAAATTCCACCAGAAAACTTCTAGAACCTTTAAATGAATTCAGTGAAGTAGCAGGATACAAAAGAACACCCAAAATCAAAGGCCTTTCTATGTATCAGTGACAAATCCTCTGAAAGGGAAATGAGGAAAACTAACTCATTTACAATAGCCTAAATAAATAAATAAATAAACTTTGGAATCAACCTAACAAAAGAGGTAAAAGACCTCTACAAGGAAAATTCAGAATGCTAAAGATAAAAATTAAAGAAGACCTTAGGATATGAAAAGATCTCCCTTGTTCTTAGATAGGCAGAATTAATATTGTCAAATGACCATATTACTAAAAGCACTATCCATATTTAATGTCATTCCAATCAAAATCCCAATGAAATTCCTCATAGAAATAGAAAAACCAGTCATGAAATTCATCTGGAAAATTAAGTGAACCAGAATAGCTAAAGCAATCCTTAGCAAGAAGAGTGAAGCAGGTGGCATCAGGATACCATACCTTAAACTACACTACAGAGCAACAGCAACAAAATCATCATGGTATTGGCACCAAAATAGATTGGTAGACCAATGGTACAGAATAGAGGACACAGAAACTAACCCACATAATTACAGTTATCTTGTATTAGACAAAGGCACCAAAAATATACATGGGAAAAAGATAGCCTATTCAACAAATGGTTCTGGGGAAAACTGGAAATCCATATACAACAAAATGAAATTAAACCCCTATCTCTATCATGCACGAAACTCAACTCAGAATGGATCAAGTACCTAGCAATTAAACCAGAGACCCTGTGTCTAACAGAAGAAAAGTAGGCCCCAATCTCCATCATATTGGATTAGGCCCCTACTTCCTTAATAAGACTCCTATAGCTCAAGAATTAAAATCAAGAATTAATCAATGGGATGGATTCAAACTAAAAACTTTCTCAGCAAAAGAAACAATCAGTGAGGTGAATAGAGAGCCTACATACTGGGAGAAAATTTTTACCACTTGCACACAGATAGAGCACAAATCTCTAGGGTATATAAACAACTCATAAAGCTAAACACCAAAATAACAAATAATCCAATCAATAAATGGTCCAAGGAACTAAACACACAATTTAATCATTGGAGCTTCCGATTTAACATTGGAGCTTTATACTCTGCTATGTATATTAAGCAATATCTGTCACATATTTTGGATGAGACCTTTAAAAATACCTACTGTAATCTTATATGAAAGATATACAAAGTGAGTTGAAACGTGGTGGAATTATTCTTTTAATATCACAACTTGTTTTTCATGTTATCTGAGAGAGGAGACCATTACCTAAGTCACATCTATTTATTTTATTTGAAGAACTTAGACATGTTTTCCTCAAATGATTTTCTTGTTTTGTTGGTTTTTAATTATTTATGGAAAAAAATTGATGAGTTAAAAATTCTGCCTGCTGAAATACTAATGGCATGTTCTTTTTTTTAAGAGAGAGAATTTTTTAATATTTATTTTATTTATTTATTTTAGTTTTCAGTGGACACAATATCTTTATTTTATTTGTATGTGGTGCTGAGGATCAAACCCAGCGCCCCATGCATGCCAGGCCAGCGCATTACTCCTTGAGCCACATCCCCAGCCCACCGCATGTTCTAAAATAAACATTACATGGAGTACTTTTTCTTCAGCATGTTAAATCAAAACATTATATTTACCTGTTATGAGCTGTACACTTTTTTTCATTTTGCATGTCTAAAATCATGATGAGTTATATAATCAATAGTTAGTTATAATATTTTCAACCAGTTGGCAAGAGATACATAGGCAGTATTTCTTAAGCATGTGTGAACATGGTTCTTGCTGCTTGTATAGTCTTTGTGTCAGTTCTGTTATGTGTACTCTTTATATGTGTTGAAATTGTCAATTGACACTTCTTCACATTGATTGCATTATGATTTAGACTAGAATAAAGAATTGTCTAAAAAGAAAGGCACAAAATTGCAACAAAATTAAATTTCATATGATGAAGCGAACATTTTACTGTTAAAACATTGACTACAATTCCGTATTTTTATTTTTTCAATCTTTTTTTGCTAATCATCAGCTAAGCAAGTTATGTAACCTTGCTTTTTATGTCAACTCGGGACCAACTGTGTTGGCATCTCTAAGGATCTTGTTAGAGATGCTGAACCATGGGCTCATCTCAGATCTACAAATCAGAATCTGGGTTTTAACAAAATCCCTATATAATTCATTTTTACCTTAAAGTTTGAAAATCACTTTATATAAATTTAGAAAAACTTTATTGTACCACACAAGATATCCACTGAGTAAAACTTTTATATTTTACTACTGAGATATGAACTGAGCATTTGTCTCCCATCTGCTATGCAATGCAGCTTGAAACTGGTGAAAAAAACTTTGGAAAGCACCAGGACACTATGTGGTTGACTCAAAAATTAAGATGGCAATATGCATTAACATCAATTTCCAAATGAAAGCTCTTCTGTAAGCTCTATTTAACTTAGGTATTTGTTTGCTTGCTTTTGTGGTACGGAAAATTGAACCTAGAGGTGCTGTACGACTGAGCTACATCCCTAGGCTTTTTTTTTTTTTTTTTTTTTTTTGAGACAGTTTTTCTAAGTGGCTGATGCTGGCCTTGAACTAGTGGTCCTCCTCCCTTAGCTTCCTGAATAGCTGGGATTACAGATGTTTGCCAAGGCATCCCTCTCTCTATTTAGGTATTAAGTAGATTCTACTGATAAGAGAAAATTGTGCTATAGTTTATTTGGCAGCATTATTTTTCTTTCCAAGTGGTACATAAAATCATGTTGTAATTTAGAACACAGTGACTTTGATAAAATACAAAAATTCACACCAGTGCAATATATCACAAATCCATTAGATATCATGAAAATTATAACTCTTGTTCTTACAGATGTGTGCATTTGAGATAACTGGATAAAGTGACATAGAAAATATTTAATGTGTATAGCTTAAAATTTATCCTACTAATTATTTTATTATTAACTAAGTCTTCTCTGATAAATGACATTTTCCAAAGTTATTGCAGTATACTTGAAAAATAACAATTGCATATATTTAGATGTAAACCTTGAAGAATTGATATACATAACTATTAGGAAATGATTACTATAATCAAGCTAATTAAAATAATCAGCTCAATGTATCACTATAATTTTTGTGGTAGGAAAGCAAGATGAATTCTCTTAGTACAATTTAAGTATATAGTGCAAAATCATTAATATAATCATTGTACTATACATTAGATTTCTAGAATTTATTCATCTAATATACTGAAACTTTATTCTCTTTGATGAATGACTGTTTATATAAGAAGAAGAAGAAGAATTAATAAACCTATTATTCACATTTTATTTTTATGCTACATTAAATAATGACAGTGGATATTTGCTCTAAGTTAATACAGTAGCTACATTAATAGTAAATTAGCTCATTATAACTTTGATACATATAATGAATATAAAATTAACACTTGTAAGTGAATTTTTTAACCACAAAAATAAACTTGATAAATGGTTTAAAATGTTGGACCTAAATATCTGCTTTTAGTTTGATATTTTAAATAATTTATCTATATTCATATCTCATCCATATGTTCTTAGTTGGCATTTAGTGTAACCAATGAAATTTCTATTTTAAAAAATGTCACTTTTATTCTAAATGACATTGAGAACACTTTATTCACTTAAAGTCTTGGGTCAAGTCTGTGGTTGCTGACTATTAGACAGTCTACATCCTATTTTTTCCAAATTTAATTATTTATTTATGATGATCTCTGTCATACTTTGTGCTTGGCATGCTGAAAGTAATGGGATTTTTTGTTAAGGCAGAACAGTAGGTTTTGAGGACAGGGATAAAATTAAAGAGCCAAGCCCATCTCACCTACCTAAATGGCTTTCTCTGCCACATCATGTTGAGCTGCCTGGAGACACAAGTCAAATGATGAACAGGCAAGGGAGATCAATTGAATTTTACCACCAGAACAGGAAGAGATGGATGAGTTCAAATGCTTCTTCCAAAATTTACATTTTGATTTTCTAGGGCACAGCATCTTTTGTATTGTAGATACTTAGTAAATACTTTTTAAATAAAAATATGCTGAAAATTGTTGTGATTGTGGGTTATGCCCATTCTTAACTGAGTATTCTGCAGATTTCAATGAACAGGCCATTTTTAGGCTGTTTTAAATGATTAGAAGATCATTTGAGACAGGCACACAATATATTTTGTTTTATTATGTGCCTTCATCTCCAACATTTTATTAGGGTTTTTCACTAACTTGTGAAGTAAATAAATTTTAATAATGCCACTTTGTGTCATGTAATATAATAGATTGTCACAAGTAGCAGGGGGTATCTGGTTTATATTATCTTATACAATTATTTTCATTGTTTAGGCCCTCTGTACCTTATATTAAAAAAAAATAGCTTAACGTGAATATACTTCTATTTTGCTCCAGATGCCCTGTGGAATATTTTGCACTCTATAATCATGATGATTTAAAATTACATGACAGAAATGTCTGATTGTTGACAAATTAATGGGGAATACCCTCTGCATGTGAAATCTGGCATGATCACTTAGACCATTGCACATATTATTTATCAAACCTACCTTTTTGTAGCAACTGCTTGAAAGGTAAAATCTGAACATATTTGGATGTGTAAGCAAAGTTGAAAATTTTTCTGAAAGCATGAAGGTCAGAAATAATGACAATCATTTTATTGTTCTTCATGAATCTGTGTCTTCCTGAGACCAGCAGCATCTGAATTATGGGAGCTATTTAGAAATACAGAATCATGCAAAGGGTGGGGAGAGTCCCACCTTTCCAAGCTCAGGGACCACACAGGTCCACACAGTCTTCTCTGAGGACTATATGATAGAGGCTGGTAGGAGGGAACATGTAATAGCACCAAGCAGTGAGACAACCTGCTTGTAGCCATGCCAGCTGCTATCAGTGCCGGCTGCCCCCCACCAGGCAGCACGGAGCTAATTGCCACCTTGACACAGGGGAACATACCTGTACATAGCACCCACAACAACACCACAAGGACCATGCCTACAGAGGTACACACCTGGAAAGGGTAGGGGTTCTAGATTGCCAGCGACATCAGGTAGGCCCCAAAGAGCAAGCCCCACAGAGAGAGACCTCACAGCACTACTAGGGATCTTGATGAGGACTGTCTCATCATTGCCTCCACAGAATCACCACCAGTAGACCCAGGTTCCCCAGCACCTCAAGCATAGAAATGTATGAGGGGAGACTCCAAACCTCTGAGAGGTCTCTCACCACTACAGGCAGCTCCACCAGATCCTATTGACCACAGCCCACATGACCATGCAGAGGAGGGCCACCAGCAGGTGGATTAGCACCAGGCACCCCAAAGAGGATGCTGCCATTGAGCCAAATGTGGGCCCTCCAGGTGCTGGTTAAGGTCACAGCGCACTCTTTTCCTCAGGCAGTCTCCATGCACGTTAAAATTTCAGAAGTGCTGCTAGTCAATTATTTTTTTCTGATCTCCAGTAAACAGGAAATTTTAGGGGCAAGATCTTGACTCCCAAACCTTGTCTTGAAATTAGACATGGTTTATGGCATTTTCAAATGGAATGGAAATCATACATGATTTGATTCTAGAACAGAAAAGCAATCTCCATTTTACATGCTTTAAATCCCTGTAGAATCATGTCTATTTATGTTCTTGTGAATTTTTGACTTATATAATATTATTTTTTTCCCAAACAAAGAATAAAAATTACAGCCACTAAATGAATTCAACTGTCTCTGTTGTACTGGGTCTTTTATTGACAGTCTCAGAATGTTATTTTAGATTTCTCAGATTTTTTTTTCTTAGACTTGTGGAAATCATGCTGCTTTGTTCTCTGCAGGAGTTAAAATAAAATATTAGTAATTATGCATATTTAATTTTCAAAAGGCCAAGTGATTACTCATAGCACATTTAAAAAAGGAAAATGATTTCAGATATTCATAAAATGTTTCCTTGGTAAGGGGCTTTCAAGTCTAAAGTTGTGTTATTATGAATACTTTTTCTCATGATGATCAGAATGAAAAATGAATTTATTAACATTCTGCTTCTTTTTTTCTTTTCCAGATGCAAGACAAAAGTCTACCCTGATGAACTTCCCAACACAAGTGTAGTCATTGTGTTTCATAATGAGGCTTGGAGCACTCTCCTTAGAACTGTTTACAGTGTTATAAATCGCTCCCCACACTACTTGCTCTCTGAAGTCATCTTGGTAGATGATGCCAGTGAAAGAGGTATAAAATATTTTTCTTGTACTTATTTTATTATAAAGCTTTATTATGGTCAAAAAGATAGCCAAGCAATGATCTGTATTTTGCTTTATAACCAATCAACGTCCTATCAAATTTTCATCAGTATATTTTGACAGTGTTCCATCCAGGAAAAATTAACTAATTCAGTTTTGTTATTATTCTTTTTGGCCTTTATTAACCTAAGAGATCAGCCAAAATGACTTTCAAATATATTTCTTTTTTCCTCCCATTAATTGCTTATATTTAAAATTTATATCACTTAATATATAACATTAATTAACTACTGAAATTTCTTATATTATTTTCCCTAGTGCAAAAAAAAATTCTAAGATTTGGTCACCATTTCTGTATGTTGTATTTCTGCCTTGAAAGTATCTCTACTCTGTCTTAAAACTTTCAATTTTTTTTTGAAATAAAAAAAATTCTCATTGCATGTTACAGATTTTCTCAAGTTGACATTAGAGAATTATGTGAAAAATTTAGAAGTACCAGTAAAAATTATCAGGATGGAAGAGCGCTCTGGGTTAATACGAGCCCGTCTTCGAGGAGCAGCTGCTTCAAAAGGGCAGGTCATAACTTTTCTGGATGCACACTGTGAATGCACATTAGGGTGGCTGGAGCCCTTGCTGGCAAGAATAAAGGAAGACAGGTAGGGATTCCTGTGTTATGTCTGCATGGGTTATGACTGAACCTGTGAGGACAGTTTCAGCTGTCCATCAGATTTCTCTTCCAAGTTGCTATTTTCAGAAAGTTTACTTCACAGTTTTTTTTTCTTTTCTTTTCTTTTTTTTTAATGTTTTTCTTTATTTAATACAAAAGATTGGCTTATTCATGTTGAACATTAGTGTTTAAGAAATAAATAATTCAAACCATAAAAATGTGCTGAATATTTAGTTTTTAAGTGAAGGAAATCAATTTGAAATAGTACAATATCTTATAAGCACATTTCCAAAGCAAATTTCTGTGTCCTCACAAACCCAGTGTGAAGTAGGTAATGTAGATGTTCTTATCTGTAACTTATAATAGGGAGTAATAAAGAAGTTACATACCTTGTGCTAGTAGTTAGCAGTATTGGGAACAATTGTTTAGTTCTTCCTACTCTCTCACCAGGGTTTGCTTACTGCATCAGTGCCCTCAGTCAGAGTCTAGTTCAAAATCACTTTGAGGTTTTTAAGAATAAACACACACACACACACACACTGCCAAAATAAATCAGGATTTAAAAAATCAGAGATCATAATTTTAATAGTATTGGCACTTTCTACATATAAATTGTGAAATTTTAAAACTGAGTAACTCTCTACAGAAGTTAAGAACCCTCATACATATCTACATTTATTTCTGATGATGAAGCTATGAAGTACAAGCTTTTTTGCATTGGTGAAAATTCTAAACACTTAATGAACATAACTAACACTAAATGCCATCTGATGCAATAACAAAGCATTATGTACCAACTCATTTATATATTTATCATATATAGTAAAAGAGTCTTTCTAGAATTAAAGTTTTTAATTAGATGCTCCAGTGAGGGGCTGCTTAGTCTGAGCTTGTTCAACCATATCACATAAATGGCAGGATTTGGAACTTGCCAGGAAGATGAATAGAGACTGTCACTAAAATGAACCACAGCAGTTCAAGAAAGCAGTGAGAACCTTTTAGTCAACTGAAGGTAATACACAGCTAATAACATTTTGTGTGTTGTACAGTACCCACAGGAGAGTAAGACGAGCAAAGTAGAATGAATCTGGAACATAAAATGCATTACTGGCAACATTTCAAATGTTATACTGCTTTGTAAATACATGTATTTCACATTCAACTTCAGAAATTTTTTAATATACTGTTTCATTATGGTCACACATTAGGCATATTTATTTTTACTAACAATGTATTTGTATTACATTTGTATATAGTGAACTTCTATCTCTTGTCCTGATTATAAATTCTAATATTGCCATAACTAGATAATAAAGTCTGTTCAAAGTTATTAGATCTAATTTTTTCTTTCTCTAAGTTAAATCTAATGAGGAAAGAAAGATAATGACTTTGTTGTGTTTAGAATCACCAAGAAACTTTTCCAAGGCCAGGTGCATCATGCTGATTTCAGAGAACTTCAGGGTTGGCCAATAGTGTGAAAAATGAAACTAAGTTAATAGTTTTGATGACCCTAGTGTTACAAAACAAGAAGAAATAATGAGCAATTCTTCATTTCTTTCTACATCTATGGGTTACCCAATAAGAAAAACACCTCTGATTTTCAGAATTAGCTACAATCAATGCTATCCTGGGGAGACCTGAACTTTTAATTGTGTAGATGACAGAAATTTTAGCCCACAAGAAAACACATAAACTTGGAGTAGGGGAAGAGTGAGAGAAGGCAAAACCTAGATTAAAAGAGTACCTAATGATTTCCCCAAGTAAAGTGTTCTAAAACCTACCATCTTAAAAGTTACTATCAAGAACATAAAACATCCTGGCTTCATTCTAACTTTAGGAGTAGGAGAAAACATGAGACTAAAATGGCTAATGTTTCCCTGTCTTAAAATTTCAGCTGGATTGTTAACAACTGGAAATTCTTAGTTATAGGACAGTTGACTCAGAAATTGTCATAAACCCGTTTTTCTTCATGGGAAGCTTTACTTACTCTGATAGTTCATGATGTTAATTGTTTCTGTTTGTTGTGTTTCCTAGTAGGTGTTTTCTTCATGAAGATTTTCTCAGAACCCTTACTTTAACATAACCAATCCAATTTGAAAGGCAAACTATCAGACCTAATGTTTTAGCATCCATTTCCCTCTCCCTATATTCTATCACTTTTCAGTGGGCTGTAGCTGAAATGATGCATAATCTCAAAATGAATCTACTAATCATGCTGTGGGTGGAGGTTTTATAAAAAATAGATCATTTTCACCCTGCTGAGTTAGTACTTGGAATACACTTGGAAATCAACTTGAAGGTCAATTCATGTACTTGATTAGATTTTACATGATTACATAAAGTTTACCATCAGAAAGATATAATAAAAGGAAATAATTTCCTAGAGTAAAAGGACAAAATAAAATTAAGGCATACTTAAGTCACAAAATAATTAAATTATATCTTAGCTGCTAAAACCAATTTAAAGAAGCTAATGTAGCATTTAAATGATCGTTTATATGTAAACTGGTTTTAATTTTTCTTCAGGAAAACAGTCGTATGCCCCATCATTGATGTGATTAGTGATGATACCTTTGAATATATGGCTGGGTCAGATATGACTTATGGGGGTTTTAACTGGAAACTAAATTTCCGCTGGTATCCTGTTCCCCAAAGAGAAATGGATAGGAGGAAAGGAGACAGAACATTGCCTGTCAGGTAAGTCATACCAAACAATGAATAGCATGTGTGTTTCTATAAAAGTTAAATAATATTATAAATTCTTGTTCTAATATTTATCATTCTACAGTCCTAAATTTATTATTCCTGTGTGTACATACATGATTGTAAAGAGTAAAATGTATGTATATGATATTAAATCTACTTTAAGTTAATATGGGAAAACCGAACTATTTGTAGAAATGCCAAATAAGCTTTAAAGGTTTATATATTCTTATATTCAAAATATATTTACTACAAATTTTATGTGACAGGAATGTGCAACACTGGATACATCAAGGAAATATATGTCTTATTTAGAAGTTTATACTTCATAGTAGACATATTCTCAAAACTGAATTAACAAAAAATGTTTTGGTACATATCTAAATTTATCATCCTTTAAATGGTTATCTTCATTTAGAGACAATGTAAAGAACCATATGGAAAACTTTAGTATATTAACAATTTTGAAGGATTTATTGTTGGTTTCAAATAGCTATTTATTTGGAATACTTTTTAGTAAAATATTTATGTTCCCTTAATAAAAAAGAATATTATGCATATTTGGTTGTCTAGATAAGTATTATTATCACAAAAGTATCACCTTCCTAATTTAACACATTGCTGTATACTTCTTACCTACAATCAAAAATTGGTTTCCTAAAAATTTTTGGAGGAAATATTCACTAATTTAACTCTTTAAAGTTGAATTCGGCAAATCATCATTCTATTGTAACAACAGAGAAATATCCTAAAATTCTAAAATAACATACATATAATCCATTCTATTAAAAACTGCTTTCTGGCAAACTACTGAGAGCATGATCTATTCATTGTTAACTACTTAGTAATCAAAAATTAATCTTAAAAATTGTCTAATAGAGGAGAGCACCTCTAATTACTTGTTATTGAGTAATCAAAAATTATCAGCTATTAACTTATTAAGGAAATACTACCCCATCAACTAGAATGGAATGTGACTCCTAAAATTTGCATAACGACAAGGAAATTATCATGTCAATATTTAAAGCATAATTTAGTGGTTTTTAAATCTTGTGTCATCACTTTCACCCAGTTCTAATAATAGTTACCTTTAACAACCTGAGTAAATAGTGTCTCAAACATAATACCACCATTATTAGAAATCCTCTTTAGCTAGATCCTGGCTTCATTTAGTGTTAGCTGGTTTTTAAGCTTCAAAGCCCAAATTAAAAATATCAAAATGCTTGACCAATGCACTTATATAAGTAATGTGTTTATTGATTTGAAAATGAATTTTATAAGGATACACATTTGTACTTGTTTTTTAAAAAAAGATTTTTTTAAACTTCATTTTCAAGAGTCAAAAGATACATAATTAAGGTAGCTATCCATTCACAGTAAGAAATTACTGATCTGATTCATGGACGTAAAGATCTACACAGAAATCAACCATAATTACTCATTTTTCATTAACTGAAACAAAAGATGAATCACCCAACTCTCTGTATTTAACCAGAATTCATGTGGTTTTATTGAAGTAAGGTGAGAACTGATAAAAGTCTCAGCATTTTATTTGCCTAGTAACTACACACCATTTCATTTTCTAAAATACTGAAGAAGCTAGAGGAAGAGAAGTGGAGAAACTGCAGTGTCTGCTGAAGTTTCTAGATTTTTATGGCAAAAGGTTAATTAATTCACTGGCTCAGTTGTAACAGCCTGCAGGTAATTTTCATCAGCATAGCTGTGATGTGAACTTTCTTTGTACTTGTAATCTATTACTTGAAGATGTGATCATTTTTCTCACATTCATACAAATAGATAAATCATTCCAGGCGTTGAAGATAATTTTTTTCCCACATGATTAACAGAATTCTGAATAGCTAAAGTGATTAAAATGAGGTTGAAATTTTAGTTTTCTTAGTGGAATGCTTCATTTAAAATGTCACTAATGACAGTACTTTGTAGTCATCATACTTGGCTGGTCATCATATAGAAATACAATCATGTATCTGCAAATAGTACCAACTTGAACTGGTGGCCTACATTCAGTGATACTACATTTAGAGTCCAGCTAATAATGGTTATACTTATTTTTGGGGGGTCAGTCTCTAGTCCTTAGTGTTTTCTTTCTCATAATAGATGTAGTATGTGAAGTAAGTTTTTAAGTTATGAGTATGGAATAATAGCATGAGTCCTGAATATTTAGTCTGATTTAATCAGTAAAGTCTCTTGACATGTTAGTAAATTGTATGAGTTTTTAGGAATGTCTCAATTATGCATGCAACAATAGAGTAAACAAATTGTTAAGCCAGAGGTCATAACTAGGAGCTTGTGTGCCAAAAAATGCCTGGTAGTTGTGTTTTAGTTGGACTACGTAGTGTTTTGTCTTTTCAAAAAGTAGCATCAGTTGTAAATGAGAAGTATTAAATAACATCTGGGTTTCCAGCTATTGAGAAGTTAAAGAATCTTGCCACAATATCTCCTTATTCTTACTTGGCACCATTAGGCAGAGCTAAATAGAAAATGCCCATATGAAATTAACTGGAAAGTTTAGCCTACTCCCTCAAAACTCCTATAAGTGTGTCTCAGACTCTGAGCCTGAGGGTCAGTTGCTACTTGTCACCATTCATATACTTGGAGAAATATTTCTCAGCATCTGTATGCCAAGCAAAGTTGAGAGAAATACATTTACTGCAACCAATTGACTTTGCATGAATAACTTTGTTTGGCTTTAACCTTTTAAATGTGTGACCCTCAACTTGAGGAATGGTTGAGTTTGAAACATAAAGAACATTAGCCCTCCAAGAATACACATTTATGTTGCCTAATGAAATACAAAGAATAGCAAAATGACTTGATAATGCAGATAATCCTACAAATCATTTAGTATACCTGAAGACATGGTATATATTTTTATTAACACAAAAATTAACGTGATTTGGTCTAAGCTATTGAGATGACTCTGATTCCACAGGAAAACACACATACAGACACACTTGTCCGCACTATGTTAGATTTTTCACATACAAACATAGACAAAGAGATCTCTGCTCTAATATTGTTCATGTTCTGGCATTGGTCATATGTATGCTAGATGAGAGAGAGGGAGAGGCCAGAATATGAGGTCTGAGGGTGGCTCCATAGGAGTGAATTGTGTGTACTACTAGAGCGGTGAATAGTTCTGAAAAAGAACCTGTCTTAAATCTTATGGATTGCATTAATTTTTTAATTATGTCCTATAAGTGACCCTCAATAAATAGTTATAAAGATATTCATTTTCCCTTTAATTTCTGGATATTTAAAAAAGATTTCCTAATTAGAAAACTACTGGTTATTTTTCAAATCCGTATAACTTTTTTACTCTCCATATCTTACCTTACGGACACTTATATTTTGTCATTATTCATATTCTTAATATGATTTCTTTCATTCGTATGTGGAGTACCACGTTAAGTATATTCTAAAGTACAACAAAGGAGTTTTAGATTTTTTATTACTCCTTAGCTAGTCTAATGAATCAAACATAAATTTAATTATTAGATTTTATTCCTGACATATTTTATTTACTTATTATACATCCCATTTTATCAACATCAGTCTCAACTCATGCATCTATTTTGCACTTATTTAGAATTAGGAATTTCTTAAAAATATCAAATAACGTGATTGATAGAATCTTGAATTGCAACTACTCTGTCTTCATATCATTAAAGGCTCAGGGTGTTCATACGCATTGTCTTGTGAATCCTTCTACTGTTGTAATCACAGAAGAAGTTTTGAATTTGTGGGATAGGGTCAAGTTTTTGCAGGCTTCTCCATTTGAGGAATTGATCCACTCTTTTAAATATAAAATGGGAATTTTCCTCCATGCCTTGTTTAACTCATGAAGTGCTAAAACTATTTAATGAGTAATATATTTGTCAGAAGTAGATGATAAATTTATGGAACACACATGTGTTGCAAAATAGATGTGAAAAGAACCCAAAAGTATAAAAACAATTAGCCAGCCACCTCTTTTAATATTTTTGTTTATTTCCTTCCAGAGTATTTCTTTCCAGATTCATTTAAAATTTGACACTGATGATATTTATCAGTACTTTCCAAAGCTATTAAGGTATTCTTTTTCTCACAAATAAAAGTCTTAATGTCTGCTAAAGCCTCACTTACTTAGCTCCCCCACTATTTATTTTGTAGCAAAAGTGAATCAAGGTTTATTTACACTTTATTTTTTTTATATTTTACCAATTATTTCTTATTTTTTAACCTACACTCTTTTCATATGATGTGTATTTTTCAGAATTTTGCAATTTGATAATATAAAATTTGGTTTTTATGAAATTTGCTTACTAATATATAATTGGTTTCTTGGTACCTCCTGCTAGTGTTATGATTCTGCCCTCCTCCAAAATAAGAAATGTTGTCATTGTCTTTAACTTATAATTTCTTTAGTTAGTATAATCAATGATAAACATTTTATTCTATAATTTCTTATGTAAAAATAAAGAATCTTATATTTAATAGTAACTAACAGTTTGTTTCTTAATTTAAATCTACTAGATTTTCTTCATTCAGCTTTTCTCAACCCAAATACTTTCATATTTGAGAAAAGAAACAGATATCAGCAAAACCTTTAAGATACTTCTTTTTTTAAGAGAGAGAGAGAGAAAGAGAGAGAGAATTTTATATTTATTTTTTAGTTTTCGGCAGACACAACATCTTTGTATGTGGTGCTGAGGATGGAACCCGGGCCGCACGCATGCCAGGCCAGTGCACTACCGCTTGAGCCACATCCCCAGCCCCTTTAAGATACTTCTATACAAATTGGAGATATTAAAATACTGGCATAGGGAAGGATCAACATCATGAACAGAACAAATGCTTTGAAAGAAACGATTTGAAATTGGGATGTTCAACTGTTTGACATTCTTAATTCCTCATATTAAAATCTAAAATATGTTGATTTCAAGAGATAAAAGTTTTCATCTCAGATGGAATCTTTGAACCTATATTCTATATAGAAAGAGTATATTTATTTTATATTGTTTCCTAATGTTTTGCAAGACTTTTCTTAGCAGACTGTAGAGATGAGAAGATAGCAGAGATCTCATAGAAAGATTCAGGATTGTGAATTAAATATCACATATATATATACTGAATAATGTTATCATATTAGTCAAAGCATTGTCATGCATCTGATTCCAGCTAGTATTATTATTTATTTTGAACCTTCTCAGGCAAAAAAGAAAAATCAAAGGAAATATTAAGTTTGTACCAACTATTACACATCCTTTTGGAAGCTTGGGGTTGTATCAGTTTATGAAGATTATAAAAAGCTACTGAGAGAAAAGGTAGAAAGTATCTGCTTTTTTTTTATTAGAAAGAGGGTCTTTAAGCACAGGTTAAGGTATTTAATTTACACACTTATTGGTAAATGGGTTCTTGGACTCCAAAACAACTCATTTTCCAATACTAAACAGAACTTTATATTTTTTCTCAACCTTTACAAATAGTATTGACTTCTTTTGTGTTTCATAGACTCTAAGGACTTGAGCAAGCTTCACTGCTCAGAGTCTAAGCCAGCATACGCCCTTAAAGTAAGTTTCCTCTTTACAGAAAGCTGCATCTTTATCCCCAATTGTATGCACAAATGATTGTGCAGTGTACAATATTCCACCAAAATTTTCACTTTTCAGCTGTAAAATTTTTAAATTACATTCACATTTGACATTCACTGCTGCAATAGAAGAGGGTTTGTGCCTTTGCTTTCTTTCTCTCCACTGAGCTCTCTGTACTGAGTGCTGTGGACAGGATGAGGCAGAAAGGGAAACTCATAGCATTTCATTTCCCTTTGGTTTCTACGTCTGGAAAATACTGAACCAAACAAAACCATTGTATTGTATAATGTAAAAATTCAGAAGTATGTGAAGACTTAAGTTCTTCAAGACACTCTTTATACAAGTGTGATAATAAATAAAATACTCATCTTTATCCATTATCTTAATTATGAATAATATTTGAGACATGTTACTAAAATAGACCTAAATACCAATAGTCTAGAAATTGAGTTATCTAACCACTACAAATAACAGCCTATAGAATTTGGAGGGTTTTGGGAAGAAATAAAAATGAGTAATTAGAAAAGCAAAATTGACACCCAGGGAAGTGAGAACAGATAAGGCACCAGCCTCATAAACACAGTTATAGGTATGTGCAAATGATCGTCTCCAGGTAAAGAGCAGAGAAAGAGTAACATGCCAAGAGACACTCTTGAGATGCCCTTCTAAAGACCCGTTTTGGACAAGAGAAGATAATTGCTAAGTGCATATATCCACAAAAACATTTTAGTGACATATCATACTTATGTGATACATATACACTAAGAATATGTCCAAAGTCTTACAGCTAGAGAGGGAGGAAAAGGAAGGGATGTCAGTAAAAATTACAAAATGAATGGTCAAATCAGTAGAAGGAATGACCTCTATAGAACAATGAAATTCCAGAAAGAAATTATTGCTGAAATGGGAGCAGGATCCAAGCTTCTTAGTTTGAAGGTCAAAAGGAGTTGAGGGAGTAGGTGGAAAGTATCCTTTCGATAAGGTTACCAGTGGAGGGAATAGAAATGCATGTCCCTAGTTTGAATGAGCTGTGTAATGGAATGAAGATGTATTTTGGTTTAGGAGAGAACTTAATTGAGCATGTTTGTAAGCTCCAGGGAACAATCTAAAAATCAAAGGCATAAAACTAAATGCAGTAGTCAGTGAACAAGTGGCTGACACAGTATGCAGGAGAGAGCAGGAGAGTGAATGTTAGCCCACAGCATAGGAGCAGAGGTATTCTATCCTGAGACACAAGAGGAAAGAGAGGGTCATGAGGAAGACTCAAACATATTGAGCTAGAGTTTGAGGGAGTTTAGACTTCATGCACCTCCCTAATTCCAGGGTTCTTAAGTGAATTCAAAATTTTTGGAAAACATTTATTCAAAAATTAGACATGTATCAATAAACTTGGATAAAAGGATTATTATCAGTTTGTGAATTAAGCAGACAATCCAGTCAATAACATGGGCTTGTAGTATAATCAGTTGGCCTCATCTCATTACTTTCCATTACTCTGGGTCTTAGTAGCAGATGTAGATGAAGTAAAGGGTAAGTTTATCCAGGCACATAGAATTACAGAAAGAAAATTGGGTCAGACAATGCAAAAACAGGGAACCAAGGGTACTAAGCTTATTTTTCACTGACATGGTAGAGAGGGGGTGGGAGGAGGGAAGAAAAAATTCCCTAAGGAGGTTATTAATATGAGAATATGAATTAATTAAGGAACCATAACTATTAATTAGGGATGAAAAACAACTTTGATGGAAATAGGAGAGGTTAATGAGTAGGAAGTTGTGTTCAGAGGCAGATCTCAGAGGCAATATGATAGATAAAAAGTAGTTATGAATTATTTTGCAACACAAAGAGTATGTATATGGGGAGCCAAAATTAAGTGAAGGACACTCATGGCTACTGTGTGAATGACTAACATCAATAATAATAGCAAAGATAAATAATCAAATCTTGTTAACTCTTTTTGATGTGCTGGACACTGAGCTAAATGCTTTACTTCTGTTCATTCAATTCATCTTGGCCTACTTTGTAGTAGATCGTGTTTACATTGAGATGATTACCCATTCCCAAACTAACTGATTGATTGGTCAGTGGTTTTAATACTGTATGGACACAAACTTGAAAAACAAATAACCTCAGATAATTCAACTACAATCAAAGTTTGTCTTTTTTTAGAGACCTTCAAGCTGCATATAGGCACATATAAATAGTTCATTAGGGACACTACAGAGCAGTCTACTTAGAACAGAACATGTAGTAGGACAATGACCATGGCTAAAGGGAGTATGTATCTGAACCACAATCTATAGACTGTGAAAGAGCCAATCAATATCTCAAACACAACACACACAAATATACATGTGCCTATCCACACACAAGCCTCTCTAAGAATACCTGTCTTTAGAAAATATAGAATTGTTTTTGCAGGATTTTTCTTTTATTAATTTTTGCTACTCTTCAACTGAATGTGAAAGTTATTTGAGTCTTTCTTATGGTCTAATATGGTTTATTTCTAGCCATTTTTTCATGAACTTCTCACATATTTATAGGAATAATGACCAAGAGTAAGATGAAATTGAACACATGCTTTCACATTAAAATGTGTTAGTATTTTATTTATAAGCAGATAAATATATATGCTCTCTGAACTGATCATTTAAAATGCATCATTTAACATTCTTAAGCATTTGGTTGCATCATGATAGGATAATTGCAGCAATTTTTGTTGCTAATTTTACTAAATAGACTCTCTAGCACTGTATTACCTTATGTAGTTATTGCTATAGAGTTCCAAAACCCCAATCAGGTGAGGTCATGGCTACTCCATAATTATCATCTGTTTAGCTTTGTTAGTATTTCTCATTATAACACAGAAGGTCAATGATGCTGTTCTTGATAGGAACCTAGCAAGAACAAAAGTAATAAAACAGCTCTGAGACTAAGCAAGGCTCTGCTACTCCAACTGATGGACAGTTAATTACCTGAGTATAAAATAGTGAGAGCACTGGGAGAAATAGAGAATTTTGCAATATGGTTGATGTCCAAGTACAATATTATTTGGTAGATTTTCAATGAAATAAACTGTTTAATTAGAAGACATGAACCTAGCCTGTGACAGAGGATACAGTTTCAAGAAAACCAAAATAGTTGGTTCTTTAACATTCTCACAGACACGAGCAATAAAAATCTAAGTTATTAGATCAGTGTTTCTGTTCTTTAATAGTATATTAGAATTGCTCAGGAGCTGTACATGCTATCATGGGTTTTTACACAGGCCAGCTAAATCTGAATCCGTGGAGGGAGGTAACTGAGCATGGATGTCTATGAGGTTGGAAATCACAATATTACAACTAACCCTTCAAAAATGATTCCCAGTCTGGTTCTATTTGTGAACAATTTTTTAATCATTATCTCATACGGTTTATGTATAAAATCTTCTGTAGCTCATACATGAACCATTGTCCTTAATTAGTCTTTTTGAAAATTAATTAGACCTTTAAAAACTTAAGGCCTAATTTCTTGTATTCTGTAAGAAAACTTGAATATGAAAAACAAAAATAAAGGCTTTTATTACTAAGGAAAAGTTTTGGAGTTTATGATTAGGTCCTAAAATGCTGAATAGCATACAGGATTTTTGTTTATCCATAGGTCAGATAATAAATTCTACCCTTTGACGTAGGTAAAGAGAAACAATAAGTACATGTAAAAATATTTTGTAACTATAATTAGATACTTATTTCATATAAGCATTTTATATAGCATTTACTTCTTTTCATATTTAATTAGAGTATGAATCTTTTAAGAGAAAAAGCATGTCCTTAGTTTCCTAGGGTTTATTTTAAAATGATTTATAATTATATTATCAAAGATCATGACTGTTTGAGAATTAGTTCATCTCTTTAAAGACTGTGCAAAGTGACCTCACTTTGGCTTTCAGAAGGAATGTAGAAGCCCCAGTTTTAATGGGTCAGTGTTCCTTCCATATAGCTCTTTGATCACATATAAGACAGAAATAGACTCATCTAAAGTGAGTTTATAGAAAATGTGAAATAAAATGTAATTTTTAAATCTTAAAACCTCTTGTAACTTGTTTTTGTGTTTCTAGTTTGAACTTTTGAAATACTAGTTTTTATATTTAAAATGTCAAAAAATATTTGCTACAGTCTCCTTAAACACCACACATTGATTTCAAAAGATATTCTTTTGTTTTTGTTTTGTTTTTGTTTTTGTTTTTTTCAACTAGGACCCCTACTATGGCTGGTGGCCTATTTTCTATTGACAGAAACTACTTTGAAGAGATAGGAACTTACGATGCAGGAATGGATATCTGGGGTGGAGAGAATCTTGAAATGTCTTTTAGGGTAATTGCATTTTACTTTGTTTTTTGTTTTTTGTTTTTTAACTCTGAACATAGTATGCTGTAGCATGCACATATCAGACCTAGTAATTTGCTGTCAAATTTTCTTTTGCTAAATGATGCAATTTACTGATCAGTTGGTCATTTTAATGCTTACTTAGAAGCCTTGTTAGAGTCCTATTGCATGAAATATTTGCTATAAAATTGGGATTTAAAACTATTTTTTAAGTTTTTAAAAGTAAGTTTTTTATTCATAGTAAAAGGAAAATAGGGGTCTCAATTGCTTTGTTTTTTTTAATGAAATATTACTCTGAAATCATTTCATGTTTTGGAACTGAAGTTTAAAAATGTTTGTACAATTGGAATTTGCAAGTTCTGCTTTGTTTTCAAATAACTATTAAGATTGATTTATTGTCAAAGAATTCTAGATAATTCTTAAAGTAATATGTTGATAATTGTAGACATTATTATTTTATAAATTTGATAAATCAGTTTGAAAAATGCAAACTTATTTAATGAATAATCTTCCTAGCATATACTTGTTTAGGATTACCTTTTCTTCACAAATATGATATTAGGAAGTAAATAATTTTAATATTTATTACATTCAAAAATTTTAAATAATGACAAATGTGCCTTTTTGTTAAGAAATAAAGGCTAGCATATTTTTTCCTTCAAAACATGCACAGCATTATTTTTAAGTGATTGAGTTAATAATAACATTTATTTCTTCCTAAAATTGAATGTGAAATATTGATATACTGTTATTCTGCCCAAATCCTTTGTATAGCAATATTATTAAAGTATAGGTATATTAATCAGTAAAGCTTAATATTCATGCCTTTAAATTTGTTATTTTAAAACTATTATTTTACTAATAATATAAATATGTTTTATAAGAAAATGTTAACATTTGAGGATAAAAATCCCAATTTTTATAATGCTGATTTTGGTGGATTGGGGATAAATGAATTATTTTAGAAGCACTAGAATGACCTTGTTATACTATGCTTTGGGCTCTTAATCTTCCTTGTAGACAGATGTCTGAGACAACCATTAATGAAAATTTCTTATTTCCATATTTGCTTATATATTTATAGTCTGATATAACCTGGAAAGCAAATTTCAGAACTAGACTTAGAGCTGTCAAGTTTCTATAAGGACCATGGTACATATTTGCAGAAATTTCCAGGACATTTGGAAAAACCAAACTTGTTACTTGATGTAGTTCTCAAAGTGAAGGACATAGGAGATGACAGAAAGGAAGGGAGTAAAGAAAAATGAGATCAACCAAGGAAGGAAGAAGGAAAAAATGAAACACAAAATAAGCTCACAAACAATTTGCTTTTACCGTTACATGCAATAACAAGAGTATTTACCCATCACTAATCAATACTCTGGTATTATGCTGGGATTACATAAGAAAAAAAATCAACATAACAACATTGCTATTAATTCTCATACTGCTGGTTACCATTTCTTTTTCTCTTGAAATTTTATTTACCTCTTTTTGACTTTTCTGTTAAATGTGATTCCCTACCACTAGTCTAACCTTCATTTTGACTATGTGCTATGAGCTTTTGAATTAGATGGATACTCTTCCATCTAGCTAAAAGATGTGTTAATAAGGAATTCAGTGGACTAACATAATAAACAAGGAGACACTGGTCAGAAAATGTAACAGAAGCATAAACATATAAAAGGATTTATAATACAGCTATCAGGGAGACAGAAAGAATGCAGCTAGTGGGCATGCGAATGATCAGATTTTTAGAAAATGATGAAGGAGTTTCTGTGTGTGTGTGTGTGTGTGTGTGTGTGTGTGTGTGTGTGTAAATAGTCTCTTGGGAATAATTAAGAAATAAAGTACTCATGAGTGACTGTTTTTCAAAACAGAAAGCTAGGGTAGGGAAGAGCAATAGGAAGTATTAAATGTGGGAGGATAGCTAGAGATTAAAACATTAGATAGAACTGAGAAATGAATAGCCATATAAAATAATTGGTCATACAATAGGCTAACCAAATTGTGAATTACCATGAAAACTACCATCTCTCTTTAAATAATAATCTTTGAATAATAATAATCAGCATAATTGTCACCAATATGGATTGTCACCAAACTCTTGAATTTCATAAATAATAGTACAAGAAACAGTGTTTCTAAGCATATATATCCTTTCGTCCATTTTAAAATAGATTTATTGCCACTTTTGAATCAGTTGAGGTGATTTTAAAACAGGGAGTTCAAAGGCAACAAGGGCCTCAGGTCTGACTCAAAGCCATAGAGGGTAGACTGAGGTTCCAAGCACGGACTAGGATTTCAAGACGCAACCTGGGTTCAAAACCCAACCCTGGCACTTTCTGATAAGCTTGAGTAAGGTACTATGGCTCTGAAGCTTTAGTTTGATTATCTTTAGAACAGAAGGACAGAACACTTCCTCATATATTTGAGGGAAAGATTGTATGAGATTATGCACATAGTGCTGAGTACCCTTTCAAATACACGAAAAGTGTGTCATTATTGGCATCTCTTATACTGATGGTTATAAGCTGTGCAACATTGGGCAAACCACAGGATTTTTGAAATCACTTATTAAAAACCTTGCCCTTAATAATCTGACCTCAATCATAGATAATGAATGAGAAAATGCATGCAAATCCTTGAAGACCAGAATATACAACATACATGTAAAATATTGTTGCTCTAAGTGTCATTCAAGATGTAGCTCTAGCAACCCCCTGCCCAGAGAAGAAATTAATATTTTGTAAAATAACTCTTTCTATACTCCCACAATAAGCTTTGGGATAATGACTGTGATCTAATAATCAAGGATAGAGACTATTTTCCCACACTCATGAATCAGTTTACATAAAATATCTTTTAAGTTGAAAAATAAAAATGAAAACATTATCTAGACTTGGAGACCTGGAGTAACAGACTCTACATTTTCCCCTTCGTTAACACTCACCTGAATCAAATATATTTGAAACAACACTTGCGAGACATTGAACAGCAGGTCATAAAGGACAGTGGTCCTGAGAGATGGGAAACAAACAAGAAATGCCCCGAAATTGCCTTGATTTACTGCCTTGAAAAAGCTTCTAATCCTCAGTGGTGGTAAGAGAATCCTAGACAGAGCCTGCAGGAAACCATGAATTGAAGAGATGAAGCTGAATGCCTGGAAAGATCAGAGCCCCAAGAGTTTGCTGAACAATGCACAGGAGAAAAAAAGAGGTGCATGGACAGGGAACTCAGGAGACATGCAGAAGTGACCACTTGAGTATTCAGCTGCCTGCTGACACACACATACTAGTGAGGAAAGGATTCAAATTTTAGGAAAGAACCATCAGAAAGGATTAACAATGTTATTGCCCTGTGATCTCTCCAGATAATCAGCAGTAACTATATGTTCCACACAGTTTTATTTGTGGGACATGGGGGTAGTATAAATATTGGGCAATTACATAACCCAATAACAGATAACTCATGTATCAAAGAAATCACAAGTGAAATTTATAATATTTTGAATTGAATGAAAATGAGAAAATAACATATAAAATTTGTAATGTCACTACAGTTATACTCAGTGGTTACTTATAGCCCTAAACATCGATATTAGGAAAAAAAATATATAATATCACTAACCTCAGCTTAAGAAACTAAAAGAAATGAGAATAATTCCAATTGATCCAAAAGAAAGGAAATAATAAATATCTAAGCAGCAATAATGAACTATGAAGCAGCAACATTTTAGGAAAGGCAATGAAACCAGAATCTGTTTCTTTAATCAATGAAAATAAGATCAATAAAGTATTTAAATTTCTAACCAAATTACCTTGACAACTTGATAAAATGGGCAACTTCCATGAGAGCCATAAACTATCAGAGTTTACAGGAAGAAACAGATCAGCCAAATAGTCCTATATCTAGTAAAGTAATGAAACTAAGTGGTGAAATGGGTTTAATCCCCAGTAACAAAAAAAAAAGCACAACTTTCCAGAAAATTGCAAAAGAGATGATACTGCCCAACTCACCCTATGAACCTATGAAGTCAGCATTTTTAAGATGTGAAAAACTGACATAGACATTGTAAGAAAACTATAAATTATATCCTTTATGAACATCAATGTAAAATTTCTAAATTAAAATAAAAAATCAAGACTCTCAATAGGCAGAACAAATAATACTTCTAAGTGATATTCAATGCAAGATTGATTTAACATTTAAAAATCCATCAATATAATTCACTATGTTAACAAACTGAAAAAAAACCTAATTGATCATCTAAATAAACTAAGAAATGTATTTGACAAAAATCAGCTAGTGCAATAAAAACAATGAATTAAAGCTATCCATATTGGGAAGAAAAAGGTAAGATTGTTGTTTCAGATGATAATATCATCTGGAAAATCCCATGGAAGTTACCAAAATAGTATTAAAATTAAAAGTCATCTTATCAAGATTATAGAATATAAAAACAATGCAAAAAAGTAACTTGCATTTCTACATAGTAGCAATAAACAACATCAAATTGAAATTTAACAATTATATATGATAATCAAAAATATGCAATAGTGATGAATCTGACAATAAATGTATGAGACGTCAATGGCGAAAACTATAATATATTGTTGCAATTAAAGAAGGCCTAAATAAATGCAAAAATATATTTATTAAGTTTATAAATACAGCATGATATTGAGATAACAATTCTCCCTCTTATCAATATAGATTCAATATAATACTAAGCAAAATGCCCGTGGTTATTTTCCTTGGTAGAAATAAATGGACAAGTTGATTCTAGAATTCGCATAGTAATGCAAGTAATGTAGAATAGCCCTTCTTCCCAAGAAAAGGCTTAATAAAGAAAAGAATAATTAACAAAATATGATTTCAAATTTAATTTATTATATTGGTCAAGGCTGGGCGGTATTGGCATAAAGTCAATAAATTTGAAACAATAATATAAATCTTCACATTTATCAATAATTGATTTTTCATTATGTAAAATCAGTTTAGGTGGAAAAATATCTTTTCAATAGATAATGTTAAAATAACTAAATATAGATATACAGAAAAATAAAACAATTTTAAATCATACTTCACACCATAAAGATATTAATTCAAATATAAAACTTAAAATTCTAAAAGAACACATATAAGAAAAAAATTTAAGACCAATGGTTAAGGGAATATTTCATTGATACCAAAAGTATGAACCATTAGAGAAAAAATTGATAAGTTGAACTTTATCAAAATTAAAAACTTTTGCTTTTCCATATCACCAAGAAAATTGAAAGGACAAGTCTCTGATAAGAAGAAAATATTAGCATATAATATATCTGTATCCATAAAAAAGAAAAAAAAATCCCTCTCAAAACTCCTAAAAAGAAAATAATCAACCTGATAAAAAATGGCCAAAGAATTTGAACAGACACTTCACTAATGAAGGTATACAAATGGCAATAAACACATGAAAAAATCCCTATCATTATTAGTAATAGGGGAAATGAAAGATAAAATACAATGAACTAATACCACTGAGCCATGAGAAAGAGTCAGATTAAATTTTCCAGCCCTATTGGTGATGCAAATTAATTTTAAGAACTGTACCTGAAACACTGGAAGTAATGTAAAACAGGACACTAAACTTGAGGGTTACTATTTCTTAATGCCTGAGTATTTTCCCAGGGGAGAAGAAAACAAGTCCATATGAAGAGTTGTACTCTGATGTTCATAGCAGCTCTATTAATGTTAGCAAAAACCAGACACAGTCCAAGTGGCCTTCTACAGGTCAATAAATGAACTATGGTTTGTGCAAACATGGAATATTGCTCCAAAAAAAAAATGTACTATCTATTGATGCATCCTAAAATTTCAGTGAATCTCAAATGAATTATGCTAAACAAAATAAGCCAGGCAAAAAGTTTACATACAGTATGAGTCCAAGTATATAAAATTTTAGTACATGCAAGCTAATTTATTTCACAAAGCAGATAACTTGTTGTCTAGGGATAGGGGATTGGGATGGGAGAGCTGAACAAGAAGGAGGGATTACCAAGGAATACATGGAAATTCTTAGAATTATTTATGCATTCATTATCTTGATTGTCATTAAGGTCTCACAAGTTTCACACTACTTATTAAACTAAGCAATTTAAATATGTGCATTCATTTTGTGCTAATTATACTTCAGTAAAGCTGCTAAAACAGTGAAAACACGCAGACATATACACACACACAGAGGCATCTTTCAAAGAAAAACAAATGAAAGTGTAGTTCAAGGTATCTAGTCAAGGTATACCTGTATATAGAGTATCAGTATAACAGTCCAGCTATTTTTAAATAACCCTGTTGGTATAATATTAATAATCTACCCATAGGGAAATTGAATTGATTAAATAAATTTATATTATTAAAGCCTTTTATAAATGTATATTACTATGGTGTTATTATGTTTTATTATCTCTGTCCTAAAATAAGTTCTTTTGTCAATAATGTTTTAATTAGGAGGATAGAAATTACTTTAAATGCCTCATTTGTCCTTAAAATCACAATAAAATCATCAATATATTTATTTGAAGATTATAACCAAAAAAACCACAACTTTTTGTGTGAAATCTAATTATTTCCGAATCGTACGAGCAATGAAGTTGAAAATAAATGATAGCTGATGTAATAAATTTAGAAAAGATGAAAGGCAGAGATTCCCACAGGACAGAACAGTCTGGTAAACTATGCAAAGAAGTTTGTAAACCTTTTGGGGATTCTAAAATTCAGATTTTTTAATAGCATGGAAAGAAAGAAAAGTCTTCTCTTAAAACGTCCAAAAGTTGAAAATTTGAAGGATGGAAATGTCAGTCATAATAATTTGTTAGGCAGAAATAAAATTAAACCAGTATAGCAGAATTACTTCTGTTGGAACTCTTTGCCTTTTGTAAATTCAGTTCATACAAGTGTGAGTAAAATGGAATGCTCATCAATGTATAAAACTTGACTACTATAGTTTTACTTGACCAGTCACAGAAGCTAAACTATAACAGAAGTATTTCCATTAATTGAACTGACTCTGAATAATTTATGCATGATTCACAGTTTTAATGGATACTTGATTTGGAGAAAATTTTCTTTAAATATGATAAACTATTCTCCTAATGTTAATATAGATATTTATTTGCCTATTTTTCAAAAGATTCTGAGATCAAGCATGTGTAGTCTTCATAAATACTATAAAACAGACAGTATCAATGATTCTGATCCAGCAAACAACCCTCTGGTCACCTATTTGGTGCAGGCTAAACCTCAACCATATTGAATACATTGAAATTTTAACTCCTGTGCTTACATGTGGATTATCTGATAACTACTCCTCTGTCTTGAACCACTGTTTAAACATTTCTCTACTCAAAGAGGAGTTTGTGTAATTTATATCACAGAATAAAATTCCTCTGGGTAATTGGAACCCAGGCAGTGCTGTCAAAGAGTATCACATTGATTTATATTTTTCTAAAATATTGGGTAAATAGGTGCTATGGATTAAATTTATTCATTTCTAAGAGGACTCTATTCTTCCAAAGCCAGTATGTTAGAATTTTATTTTGAATATTAAATACCATAAATATTTGACTTCATATATTCCCTTAGGAAAAAAATCAAATGGGCAAGGCATTGTGACCCTTGCCTATTATCCCAGTGACACAGAAGGAGGCAGAAGGATTGCAAGTTCAAAGCCAGTCTCAGCAACTTAGTGAGGCCTTAAGTAATTTAGTGAGACTCTGTCTCAAAAATAAAAAATTAAAAGGGCTGAGAATTTTGCTCAATGGTTAAAGTGCCCCTAAGTTCAATCCCTGATATTAAAAAAAAAAAGTAAAATAAAATAACAAATGGAAAACAGGTAAATTCAACATTAATCAAACTTTAGAAGAACATTAACAAACATTAGCAAAATATGAAAAATTATGCTGTATACATGTAATAAGAATTGTAATGCATTCTGCTGTCATATATAAATAAAAAATTAATTATAAAAAACTGGTAAGGTTAAAATTACAATATAGTCTAAGTCTTGATAATTTTAAAATTATCTCTCTGTTAAAATATCTTGTGAAATAAAATCAGAATATTCTATTAAACAGCCTTTATATTTTAGCTTTCAAATCTACTATGTAGAAATACATATTTTTACAAATACAAGAAATTTTCAGATTTAGATGCACTAAAACTTTGTGTAATCTCTGGTTCTCTTTTTATTTGTTTAATTATTTCTTAAAATACTTGCTTGAAAATATAGTCTTGGGGCGGTCAATACTACTCACAATTTACTTTTAGAGCATAACCGCTCATTTATACCTTTGTTTACTAGTTTCTAAAATGAAGGGTTGGAAAACTCACATGAAAATAATTCAAAATAAAACAGCTGAGAATAAAGATAAATATCCATCACAAGGGCAAGAGAAGTATTGTAAGAGGAAAGTGGGGTGAGCTAGTAACCGTGAGTAGTAGGTACTAACTTCATGAATGATTACTGAGGTCTAAAGGGAAAAAAAAAAATTCACTGAACCTTGTTTTCAGAAGGAAGTGACTCAATTTTAGAAGACAATGCCCATTTTCTGGCATACATCCAGTAATGCCCTTAAAAAGGATTGCTGTTTCTAGGATGTTCTAAGAGAAGACGACACAATTTCATTGCTTTCCAGCAATTCGATCTCTCAGAGGATTATATCTTAAAGAAGACAGAATATCATTGTAGATTATTAAATATGGGTTGTTTAAATTCAGTCTAATCAAACTGTGAGCCAATTCACATTTGAATAATCATAATATTCTTTTTTTTTCCTGCTCAGACCCATCATATTTCTAAACAGGTTTTGTGCACAGAGTGGCTTCTGTGTAATTATTCAGATAAATACAAATTTGAAGAGATTAAAATATAATCAAGATATAAATTGTCTAGTTTTTTTTAGTTTTTGCTATATGTTTTTGGTTAGTCCCATAATAGACAGTTACTGTCCACAGTACAGTCACTGTGCCAGCTTCTACCAGCTCTCTTAGAATGAAATAAACAAACTTGAAATTCTATAAGAGTAAAAGGCAACTTTGTTAAGCAATGGTGTTCGGGTATTGAATGTGGTAAAACAAAGCCTAATTAGTGTGAGGGGAGTTTAGGTGATATTTTCACTGAGTATAAAAGAACTGATAAAAGTTATCTATTTAGAGAATGTTTAGAAAGGCATTTTAGACACAGACAACCACCTCTATGAGGGAATGAAATATGTATAGTCACTCTCTTACTAATAACATTCACTGCTTGTATTTTATGATATCACAAAACTTATCATTTGAGCATTCTGTATAAGTGTGTGTGTGTGTGTGCATGTATGTGTTTGTGTGTGATTTATCAGTGTGAAAAAAAGTATCTAATGTGTAAACAATTCTGTTTATTACGTACTCATAGTGTATCCATCTATCTGTACATATTTGTAGTGATAGTTATTTTAATGGATAGAAATATGGCAATAATATGTAAATTAAAAAATAAAAACATTAAGGGTTTCTTTTGCAAATGAGTGCTAGGTGATATACTGCATGGCAGACTTCCTGAGGGAGTTGAGACTAGGATAGTAAAAGGAATTGTGGAATTATGAAGCCCTAAAAAATGGAGTGGAATTAAATGCATATAAACAGAAGAACTGGGATGAAAATGATATAAAAATAACAATGTATAAAATATATATTTTTTTCATTAATATGTAACACAGGAATGATAATTAAACATATGCATTGGAAATAAATTTCATTCAAAAGTCAGTTTAATTGAGAGAGTTTTGTTCAGTCTTCTTGGATCATACCATTGAATGAAAATAGAACTATATGAAAGAGAAATGAGCTATTAATTTTTGAACTGTGATACCAAAACTGTTTTGAAAAGTTGGCCTGTATCAAATGCAAGGATACTTCAAAAACATTAAGCAGGATGTCCCTGGATATAGCAGTAAGCCAGGTTTTGGCAATTTAGTGAGACACTGTCTCAAAGTAAAAGTTAAAAAAGGGGGGGGGACTAGGAGATTATAACTCAGTGATAGAACACCCATGGATTCAATCCCCAGTACCACAAAGACAATAATAAGAATAATTTTATGATAGACAAATATCTAAATTGTCACTGTCTGGAAACACATTTCAGTTATGCAGCTCTCTGATGCTTCTCTGCTCATGTGCACAGATACCACACAGGTACCCACATTTGTCTTAAAAGTCATTATGATCCTTCTGATTCCAAATAGGAAGAAACTCAGTTTATCTGTTTGAATTTTTGTCATTAAAAAAGAGCTTTTGAAGAATGTTAATATGCACAAAATTATTGCATAGAAAAGTTTGAGATATTTCTTTATTACCGGATTTTACTAGAGCCTCACATTAAGTGTTCTTAATCAAACAAAATGAAATTGAAAATTAAGGCAATTATCCTGCTGATTTACCTTTGAAGTGCCCCTGAAATATCCTATAATGAACTGTTTCTTTTTGTATCTAAATATATGTTGCCTTTACTTAACTCTGAACTACTCATTTGACAAATTAAGATTCCATTTTTTTTAAGTTGGAATGGGAAAGTTAAAGTAGTAAATATCTTGTGAAAAATATATTTAGTGTTGAAATTGAAGAATCATTTATACATATTGGGTTTGGTTAATGAGAGAAACATGCCATTAAATTCAAATGAAATTTACAAATAATTATAATTCACGTAATTTACTCATTAATTTAAAGATATTTTTAAGTGTTTTGGCATGCAGATATGTATAAGATAGACTCAGTGCCTTGTCTCATCAAGCTTATACTGGAGAGTTTAGAAGAGAAATATTTTAGGTAAAGTGTAGTGACAGAGGTGGAAGGTGAAGAGTAGAGAACTGTATTACCTAGAATGGCCAGAGATGAACTGTGAGGGGACATTTGTGCTGAGAACAAAATGACAGGAAGAATCTAGCCATGCAAGAATTTGAAGAGGGAATATGCAAGACAGAGCAATCTGTAAATGCAGAAGGTTTTCTGCAGCAATGAGATGAACCAATTTTCCCATTTCACATCTACAGAATCCCAAATAGCCTAAAGATTGCAGGTGGGAGTGGTTAAGAAGTAACTCATACTTTTAGTATATTTTGGTAAATTGATTCAACAGTTAATGTGTACCTAGAATTTACCAAGCACTGTGCAAGGTACAAGAGATGTGGAAATGAAAGACAGTCCAGACCATGTTCATTTGTCTTGAGCAGGTCTTATATTTCCAGAGTAGTTAAAATATTCCTGCATCCTTTAAATGTGAGAAGACATTTTTTTCTCATTAACTTAGTTTTTATCTTGAATGCATTTTGTAACATTTGCATGATACTTCAGATCACCTCTGAAGTAACAGCCAGGTCCCCACCTCCCTAATTTTACCTATCAATCATTTTGACAGTTATCTACCTAAACCTGCACTAGACATTGAATGCCATATACACAACTTGTAGCTCTTGATTTCAGTGCAAATGAATGTAAGATAAATTTCATATGTGTAGTACATTAAGTTCAAAGGAGGTAAAGACTGATGTGGATCAAGGACAATGGGTAAAGCATTTGTAAATTAAAAATTCAAAGGTCTAGACTTCTAGTTGGAACAGAAAAATAGGGGCTAAAATATGCAATTTTTTATTTTATTAACTATACTTCTGTATTCCTTCCTTATGATTTGAGCTGTACCTAAGTGTATAGTACAGCATTATATTCCCCACCTCTTGTTTTCCCTCTTGAAAATTACATGAATGAAATATCACAAAAGCATTATATGGGCACTTTGTAGGACTAATATTTAAATGAATGAACTAATAAAGTATCCATTAAAATTCAAGAATTGAACTATTTTCATATATATATATTTTCCCAAGATTTCTAGGACAAAATTCCAAAAATGTTGTTTCCATATATGTGCATTCAGTTAGGAAACCTACTGCACCTTGCTAGCCAACATTAATGCATTCAAATTCGAATCCACGTGTTTTCATTAAAGAGCCAAATTTAAATCTCTATGGTAACTACTGCAATAAATGTGCAACATCTTAAGCTATGATTATACTGTCACACTTAGTGATGTCTATCTTAGGTACTTGGCTACCAATCGCTTCACTGTTGTTCTAGTCAATCTGAAATGTAGTTTAAAAAGGAAACTAATTATGAGATTTATTTAAATAAGACTGAACGATTTCAGCAATAACAGATTGTAGATACTAGGAATGACTCTTGGAGGGTATGAGAAAATGTTGAGAAGACTTTGATCCAACTGTCCTAAAATCGAATGTTAAGTACCAATGAAATTGAGTAATTATCATTGAAAAGCTAGTTTTAAATTTATAATAGATTTTTTAAATTAACATTAAAAATTATCAACTTAATGGTTTTTATAGCATCTAAATTATCCAGACTTGATGGATTAAGAATCTAAAAGTGTTTTATTAATTATGAAACAGCAAATATACTAAAACTAAGATTAAAATTTGGGGATAGAATTATTAACCTTTCTCTTACCTGCCTGCATACTAACAAATGTGCTATATGCCACTATCAAAGTTGCTTCTGCTTTTTGTACTGGAGATTGAATGTAGGACCTCATAAATGATAGGCAGGCACCCTAACACTGAGCTATATTCACAGCACTATTTATGATGTTTTTATTTTAAGACAGGGTCTTCCTAAATTGCTGAGACTGGCCTTGAGCGTGTGATCCTCTGTTTTCAGTCTCCCAAATAGCTGGGATTATAGGTGTGCCTCACTACACCTAGCACTAACAAAGTTCTGATTGTTTTCCTATTTATTTAAGTATGTCATACTCTGTTATGATGATTTCTCAAATCCATATTTTTATTGGCTAACCATACTTATTTGGGTTTAAAAAAACCATCATAACTTCTGCAATTCTTAAATTAAGATAAGGAACTATAATAAAGTAAGGGAAAAGCATCCCATACTAAACTTCTAATGATATATTTGAATAGTAGTAAGATCTGCTGAAGGACAAATACTCCTTGATCATTTCTCTGGCTGTAAGAGAAGACCTCAGGAACTGCAAACTTGCTTTCTGTATCTGTGGAACAGAATAGAAACTCTTGACTCTTTAAGGTCATGGAAAGTTAAAGATGTTCCTGAGAAAGTTGGAAATCATATTGTAGAGTCACGGCAAAGTATAAGGAAGGTGACAGATTTGAGAGTTAGCTTTATGGAATTTATAATTAAATGAGCATATGAGAATGGATGACTTTGTCAAGAAAGAAAACAGGGAGAGCGGCAGAAAAAAAGCATGTCCTTAGGTAGCATCTACATTTAGAGGTGGAAGAAAGAAGAGAAAGTGAATGCTAAGTCAAAGCTGTCAGAGAAGAACAAATATAATGTCACAAAAACTTTGAAAGTTATGGTGATTGTCAACAGTGTCAAATGCTGCAGAGAAGTAAGAATAATGAAAGCTCATAAAAGGCTTCTTGAGCAATTTCAGATGATGGGTTCAAGATACTAGAATATAAGTTGTTAAGATAATTAGATTTTGAGGATGCATAGGGAAAGAAAAACTTTTTAAAAAAATTACCAGCAAACAGAAAAGGAAGTGCATGATAAAAGGTAAAAAAAGATCAAGCTAATTATTCCATATTTGCTTCCCTTTGATTTTATCATTTTATTTTAAATAAAATATAAACCAATATGAAGCTTAAAAATACGAGATGATAATGAAAAAAAGAGGAAGGCAAAGTTGATGAGATAAATACCTTTAGGGTTTAGAAGAATATGATAGAGAAAAAATTAAGTACATCTGGGTGACACTTATTAGCTGACAGTGCAGTTTTACACTCACTCATTATTTAACAATGTCTTTTCCAGAACAAAATGAGTAAGCTATTATTTTATTCTATAGCTGAGCATTTTGAGCCTTAAGGAAATTGTCATGTGGCTAGATATTGGCAATACTGAATATCAAAACCACTTCTCTGTGCTCTGAGTCTAGTGGCTCTCTATTCTGAGTTCAAGAGGCCAAGGGGAGAAGGTTTGATTCTATTTCCTAAGAAGACATTTCATGGAAAAATTAGTAGATTGCCAGGGCAGCTCTTCTTCAGCTCAAGTAAAGTGAAAGGAAAGAGATTATTTATAGATTAAAAATATGAAATTGATATAGGGGCTTGATAGGAGGAGAAAATTTGGGTTTCTTCAGCAAGCATTTGAATAAGTACCGATATTCTCTATATTACAGCCTTTAAATGTCAGTAGACTGACATCTTGCAATTCTATTGAAACAGAAGAAGAAATTATCTTTACTATGCTTCAAGGATGGTATTGGGAGAAATATACATCATACTTCACTTTGTTTGTTTTTGATTGATAAGTAAGCAAAATAATATTGTAAATGTTGCTATTCACAGTTCTTTCTTTGATTCTTTTTTCCTGGTGCTGGGGATAGAGCTGAAATCTTCATACGTGCTAAATGAGTGCTGTACCACTGCATTGCCTCCCCGGGTTTCATGGTTATTTCTTAACTCTTCTGAAATGTGTGATGTAATCTACATTGAATGCCAACAATTTCTTTTTAAAAAATCAAAAACTGTTGAAAGTACAATATTATTCCCCAGTATAGTGGACTTTGTGTGTAATTTTAATGAGCACTTGAGGTGACATCAGTATTAATATGGGTATTTTTATGCATTTCATATTTGTCTCACTAAGGACTTCAAAGCCAATTTTTTTAAAAAAAAAGTGTCTGTAAGATGACTTTTGGAAGGGAATCACAATTTTCATTGGTAGCATTAGAATTTTATATATGCAACCTATTGAAAGTATTTATCTGAAACAAAATGTATAGCTTTCTATAAGATGTCTTGTGTCTCTGACCAGAAACAAGCTATTAAATGACCATGAACCTAGAACTAGGCTTGGGGTGAGTACCTCTTAAAATAGTTCCTTTCTTGTATCACAGGGAACTGCTATTCAACTGTCACATGCAAACTGGTGAGTAGACTTTAACATGCTCAATCTAACATTCACAATTTCACCGGCCTGTGAGTGACTTAAAGATAGAGAACCATGCTTTATGATTCTTTCTCTGTGCCCCAGAGCCCAGCAGGGTGCTTGACATAAAGTCAATGGCCAGTGTATATTTGCTGAGTAGATACAAGTCCTGAGAGAACATGCTTGAGGACAGAGATTATTCCCTGTCCTCAAATTTATCACAATGCTTAAGAATCACTTGACCTCTTTATAAGTTATATGGGAAGTTTCATTTAAACAAAAAAATGAAGGAACTACAGTTTAGAGAAATGGATTTTTATTTGCCAATAGAGAAACTAAGTAACTGAAAGGTAACTTTTTTCCTGAGGTATCAGGTATTTCCCATCCAAATTCTTTGCATTTCTGGCATGTGTAAAAGAGCAGGAGATGTGGCACTCTGCAGCTGGGTACCCAGGTGGTCTACTGATATTCAAAGGGACCATTCTGGCATGAATTCTAGGGCAGCATCATGCAGCTGTCATGAGTTGCTCTGTGGCTAGAAGCAGCAGATGTTACTGATCTGACAAGCAGTCACACCATCAGATACAGGGGGACACCAATACAAAATGTAAAATATCTGATCTGAATATCATTTAATGTATCTCAGGTACTTGCCATCTAGTTTTTAGTAACATCTACATCCAGTTTTTTTCCCATGTTTAAGATTTACTTATTGGGTTAATTGTATAACAAGGGAAAGACAAATTCTGATAAATCTTCTCTTGTCTTAATAGTCCTCTTAAATGTACTGAAAGGACTTCTAAAACATCCATGATTTATTAGACTTTTAAGATTATTGTTATTGAAGGATGATAAAATATAACTGTATCACATGTCATGTCTTGAATGTGACTTATCACATATCATTTCTTATTTTTATGAGTTATCTGCTGAGAACAGTCTGTGCTTATTTAAAAGCAATATTTTTTTGTAAATATGAAAAGCTAGACTCTAATTTTTTAGTCAGTGCCACCTTATACTACATAGGATTTTCAATATCCAGTTCACTATTTTATGTTCTTCATTTCTTTCCAGCTATATTCATACATTTCACTTAAGTAGAATATGAAATATTTTCACAACACAATCAGAACATGTTTTTCCCTGTTGATGGAAAGAATTGGGATTTTCCAAAATAAGCAGCCCTTGAAAGATGTAGAATAATAACATATAACAATTCTCTTGACTCCAAAAAATAGAGTACCATAATATGTGGTAATTCTAAAGGTCAGAAAGCTCCAGGGAATGAAAGTTGTTGAAAGGAAAAAGTGAGAGTAGATTATACATCATAAAATGTTGGCCTTTGTATATTGGGGATATCTCCACTGTGCATGTGAATTACTGGGGATGAGTTTTTGTGTTTGAGAGGAATGGGACATGAGATTAAAAATTCCATCTGTGACCACCGCAGCCCCACCATATGTCGCATACATGCTGGTTCCTTCACATGCCCTCTCAATTCCATTTCAAAGCAGTTCTTCAGCGATACTCAGTAAAAGCATACCTTTCCATTCTTTTGATCCATTTTCTCCTCATCCTTTGCTGTCCCATGGTCAAGACTGAAAATGTAAAGAGGTATACTGTGATTGGGATCCTTCTCTTAAAAAGACCTATTTTAGAATCAATGCATTAAATCTTTTACAAAGTGAATCATTATTTTTAAAAAAAATAATAAATAGTTGGAATTTGGAGGTTTCAAAAAGTTCATTTCTAAGTTAAGATGAAAAGTACTTTATAAGGGAAAATAATAAATAACTGATCACTTTAGAAACAAATGAATAAGAAATAAAATGTGCTATGAATTCAACTCACCACCATGTACATTCAATACCAACTTGGAAAAAATATTTTTAAATTACCCTAATGTATAATAACTAGCTCTTGAAAACATCTCTTGGAGAACAAAAGTGCTTTTGTAGTTTCCTTGTTTCTGTAACCTTTATAACCTTTCTAAAATAGACAACTGGGATGTGGATATAGCTCAGTTGTTAGAGTGCTTGCCTCACATGCACAAGGCCTTCTATTGGATCCCCAGCACCACAAAAAAATTAAAATTAAAATTAAATAGGCAACTCACATAACTTGAGGTGGAGAATGTATTACCTTACAGAATGTTCACATGGCCATTTTTTTCATGCTTTTTCTTCATCAGAGAATAGTATTCTGTCTTCCTCTTCCAATCCATCTAAGGTATGTTTACCTAAGTAGGAAAATATTGACACACATTTTGAATGTTTTTTTTTCATTTTTCACCTAGGCATATGATCTCTGATATGGTCTGTATATCTGAATCATAGAAATAATTGTTAAAATATCTCAGCCATCACCAACCTTACTCCCTCTTCTTTTACATGTGAATTTTCTAAGGCCTCTTAGGATTAAGTAACGTGATCCAAATTTTACAATCAATCAGTGTCTATTCCAAAATCAGAATCCAGTTTTTTGATCTCAAATTTTATGCTTTTCTCTTTCCTACAAATAATTCTTCTTCAAAACAGCATTCATCTGGGCGGGTGGTATAACATCAGTAAGTGAGGTGTTACCTTTAATGCACAGGGTCCTGAGTTAGATTTTTAGTACTACAGGGGGTGAAATAGTAGTCCTGAGACATGTGGAATCTCCCTGTCGTCACAGGCAAGTGAACAATTAAAGACCACAGAAGCTTGGTGTGGTGACTCTACATCTTGAAATATTATCATCACATCAAGATGTGTCTCCAGCTCTAGTGATACCTCCTGGATCGTCCCCTCAACTACACAGCACAACGAAAAGTAGACAGTGTCAACTAAACTCTTAAGGCATTTCCACTCAAAATAACTATGAGGAATAATTGGCAAGTTTCATTATAAGGATGAAGAGAAAATGCCTACAGAATCCCAAGACTGCCCCTTTTATATAATTATATCATGCCTCTTGTGTTGATCTCAACTTATAAACTATCATGTGCCTTCAGGATCTCAATGGAGGCTTTTTTCAGACTTTGTTCACTTGTAAGAATTAAAGAATTTGTCATCAGTCTAATTAGATATATGTAAACAAAGGAAACAAAGTGCTGACAGGAATTATTTCAAACAAACAGTGTTTTTATCTTGCTTTTGTTTTCCCTTTGCCACCACAAAGAAATCTGCACTTTTTGTTCCTAACTCAACTGCATGACATACGTATTTTATGTGCATCATGTAATTTTTCATATTTCTCTTTATTACATTAACATATCAGTACATATTGAACACTTACATAATAAACATTTCCTTTAAACTTAGGACACACTGATTAAATGGTATCTTAAAGTTCTGATTTTTTACTACAGGTAAATTATATCTCAATTTTAAATCATGAAGCATGTGGTGCTTCTTCTCAAAGAGATAATGTGGTTGGTATATAAGACTAATATACATAAGGCCAAATGTATAACATATATAAGTATGTGTGCATGTATAAAGAAGCTCTTACCTAAACACATATACAAACATTTAGCAAGAGGAAAAACTACAGAATTGATGTGACAAAGTTGGTTCATAGTGTTCGAAATCCATGAAGACTGAGATCATTAAAAGCAAGTAAAGAGCTGTTCATTGGGGGAAAAAAATGTGAGCTGGACCTAATAGAAAGGAACTAATAGGTAAGGGAAATACATACACGAAGGTTTAGTTTAATCCTCACAAATTGTGTCAGCTTATTGCCTGTCTCTCTATTTCTTTGTCATAACCCTAAGATTAGTCATTATTAACCTCTTTCCTGGATTATTCCACTAACTCTGTGAAACTTGATTTTTCTGTTTTAATCCATGTCCCACATAAAGGCTAACTGTCCCTATACAGACTGGTTTACCTTAATCATCACAGCTCCTCTTTGGGGTATATCCTTCTATTTTCATTTTACTATCTAAAACTTGTACCATATAGAAAGATGAAGTAACCAAGGTACCCCGCTGGTGAGAGGCAGGGCGGATATCATCTTGAGAGCTGTAGACTACACTCAAGACCTTTGTGCCACATAGTCTCCATTGTATATTACTGTTTGCTTTTATCATTAAGGCTGTATTAAACAATGGCTTTCTGCCAAAAATAGTATTGGGAAAGCAGATAAATATTAGTATGAGTACATGCAACTGCATGAATTTGACACAACAGCTGTAATGTTAGAAACAATAGCAGCATTAGAAATGAGATTGCAAAGTTGGAACTTACGAAGTTTCTGATCCTTAATTACAATGTCATTGATGTAGGTACCAGAAAAACATGAAAAAGATAATGTATGTTAGTTAATTGCCTCCTAGCGGGAGGAAGAAAATCAAGTAGATAATCAAATGAGCAATGGGCATTTTACATTTTGATTAACAACCTTCTCTATCATCAAAAGACTCTCATAAAAATATCTGGGAACAAAGACAAGTAACTAACTAGCTTCAATTCTCTAAGGAAAAGGAGCAGTTTGTGTTTCATACATGGTCAAATTTACTTGAGAGATATAGTGTATAAATATTAATCTGCTGGAAGCCTAGAAAATAGCAATCAGATATGCTTGAACATACACAGGAGTTCTGCATCACCTGTTCATAGGGGTAACACAGCATGTTTTTATTCAGTTTATACTGCTGTTCAGACATTGGGAGATAATTTCAGAAAGCAAAATGTGGAATTCTAATGGGCAACTAAATGGCTATTCTTTTAAATTCTTTACTGTGTACCTAAACTCTTAGACATTTTATACTTTTAAAGAAAGGCAGTATTATAATAACAAAGTATATATATACATATATATATGTATGTATATATACATATATAATAATAAATAAAGGCAGTATTATAATAACTATTGATTTTATTAATATAAAATTATAATATATTATTATAGTTGTAATTTTAAAGAAATGCAAGATTCTTCAATAATACATACATCTGAGCAAGAATAGTTGATTTCCCTAACAATGTTGATTTCCTTGAACAACAACAACAAAAAAATGACAGGCAAGGTATCTTTTTAGGTCACCTATTCCAAGTGCTACTTGTAGTGCTTGATACACACAATCTTGTTATAGTCTTGGATGTGGTTATTACTATGACTACTTTCCAAAGGGAAAATTAAGCCCTTGAACACTTAAGTAATTTTCACAATACACATAGACAATAAGTGACAGGGCCAATAGAATATGTCTTTTGCTTATTTTATAGCCCAAGTTCTTAATAAATGTATCATACTATCACTTCCTTCTTTTCTACCTTTCTATATTTATTGAAGGTACAACTAAGGTAAATTATCATGTTAGTCACTGGAGCTACTACTCAATTTAAGTTCTATTTATTTTAACATTTAACCATATAAATTTTGATCAATTAATGTTAATCAATTATAATCTTCTATCAATGAAATGTTTAATTTTTGTGTTACTTAATTCAGTAGCAGTAATAATAGTAGGAGCAGGAGTAGAAGTAGAAGAATTACAGTATTAGGAACCAACCCAGCTTGCTCTACCACTAAGATACACCCCAAGCACCTCTTCTTTTATTGAGAAAGGATCTTGCTAAGTTGCTGAGGCTGGTCTCAAACTTGAAATCCTCTTGATATGCTGGGATTACAGGCTGGGGCCACTATGCCCAGCTACTTACTCAGTGTTATTATGAGCAGGTATTAGCCTAGGTGATTCATATTTCTTATGTGTTCCTACCTTGATCTTTTCACTTTCAATTTTTGGACAGAAGTTTACGTAAAATATGCAATATGAGTTTATCAACATATTCTTTGAGCACAGATGGTGGTTGAGAGAAGTACTCACATTATTCCCAGTCAGCAGTTGAGAACAAACATTCATAGAGTTATGGAAAATTTATTACAACCTCTATGTGTCTCTCCCATATATATTTGAGACCTACTTCATTTCTAAGAGTTAAAATCAAAGGTAGGTTTTTCCTTAAGTTTTGTAAGTCAACATCCGTTATTAGGCATTGGGTCAGTGCATATACATTCAAACTCTCATTGCAAATTAGGATGGTAATATAAAATCAGCACTTCCATACATACTCAACTTTGCTAATTAAAGAGGTAGGAAGGAGAGCATTGAAACCCCATTTAAAAAGATTTCCAACCAGATTTCATTCTCTGTTGTGTGTGTAGGTTCAGAGTGTAGGGGAAAATTTATTTCCTCACTTATCACAAGATTCATGACTGATAACACTAAACAAAAGAGATTAAGAACCCTTGAAGTATTTAACCAAAGTACTTTAAAACAAGGGAGATTGCAGAACTGAAGGCACAAAGTTAATGGAATACTGAGTATTTTCATGTTTAGGAACAATGAAAAATGGACAATTATGTGGAAGCATGATTGGACTAAAAGGGTATGATCTGGAAATAGATAAGAAAGAAGAGTTGGAGTGATGTAACATGGCTAATATGCTCACATTCTTCTTGGACTTGGGATACAAGACAAGACTTCCTTTAGAACAAGTGTCTTATGACTGGCTTTCAGATGAGTGTGTCAGAGAATTCCATATTGCTGTGCGTTATAGTTTAGGTATGAGGTGTCCCCAAAATGTTCATGTGTAAGAACATACAAGACAGAGGAGAAATAATTGGATTTTAATAATTTTAACTACTGTAGATTAACCTGGTGATAATGTAAGCAGTTAGGTGGCTGGAGAAGATCGGTCACTATGGGCATGGCTTTGGGTTTATATTTTGTCCCTGGTAAGTGAAGCACTCTCTCTTTATCTCTTCCTGTTTGTCATGTACTGAACTGCATTTCTTAGTCATGCTCTTCTGTCATGATGCTGTGCCTCAACAGGGCCCAGTACAATGGAGTCAGCCATCTAAGGACTGAGACCTCTTTTTCTTCCTCCTCTTGTTTTTGTCAGGTGTTTGGGCCACAGCATCAAAAAGCTAACTAAAACACCATGTTTCAGATGAGAAAGAAAGGAAAAAATTAGAGTGATCTTCTGGTTTCTACAATTTTCTCAGTTGCCAAAGTGCCATATTTTGTGACATCATGTTTTGAGCCCTGATATAGTAAATCCCAGAAGCCCACAAACTGTGGTAGGCCCAAGAAATTACAGAGTAGAAATATAGAGCTAGGCATCTCACACAAACCACAGTGCTGATTTGTCTTTGCAAAAAGGCAAATAAGGAACTCTGTACAGCTGTCAATCACTGGTTTATATGTAAGAGGACTTACAGTACAGTCTGAATTTTAAATGTTTTTATTTTTTTTTCCTCCAGCTGTTTTCATGCTCTAAGAACATCCCTTCCCAGATTTAGGACACATTCTAGACTTTATGGTTATTTTTACATATTGAAACCAAGACTTCAAAAACACTATGTAGCTGACATTCTGTTTTCTCCCTAGCCTCGTAATGACAGAGGAGCTTGGGATGTGGAAGAGCATGGGTTTGGAGCTTGCCTTCCCACCACCAGTATTTAGGATCCCATGGGATGGTTAAAGAATGATGACTGCCCATTGTTGGCTCAGTGTGCTTCTACCTGCACTAATGGCCTCCACCAGCATGGTTATCTTCCCTACACAGTTTTTATTTCCTTATAACTGTGTTTATCTTCAGAACCTATCCCTTCTGTTATCCAAGGATCTTTTGAAGAGCAAGATTTTAGTCTTTCTCTCACAACATAGGGTCCTCAACTGCCTTTCTCATTTCGTCGCTCATCTGCCACATTTCTTGTCCCAGAGCTCATTCTTTCTTTTCTATGATCCATGCTATTTAGAGCCCAGACCATTGAGTTCTTGATCAGTTACTGTTAAAGATCCCTTCTTCCCAACATCACTTCATTGCTAGACCTAATTATTTTTCAAAGAAGCTGTACAATAACCCCAATGCCACCTTCAGAATTCTGTACCTATTTTACTAGGGTCATGTTTTTCTCCGACAGTTGAGGGGAAGAACTTGTGCCCCAAAACTTTCTGGACATACTCTGCTCCATACAAATGACAGCACTAAGACAGTCCAGTGATACCTGTTCAGCAAGTAACTACCTGGGGTGAAATGCCCCTCTTGCCTTCTCTCACTTTGCTCCTTATTTAACTTGTGAAGAAGGAAAGAAGCTATTTACTTGTGTCTAACCCATAGCAAGCAGGAACAGCTACTCTACTAACTCTGCATTCCTCATCATAAGAAGACCTTATGTAACTTCTCATCTACAACAAACCATGTCTTATATGTTCTTAATTCTAGGAACCTTTTGGAAAGTCCTGGTGCTGGTACAAGTGGCTGATTATTTCACTAAAGTTTGCTTATTGAAAAAAGAGAGATTAGTGTATGATTGTATTATCATCTTTGATTGGATCCATCAGTCACCATGAACCACCAAACACTTCTATATTGTTTTTGTTCCTTTGTGACATCCAAAGAATTTCCTCAATTCCCAAGACCTGTGGAACAGCACATATATCATTTCACTAAATTATTTCACCTAATTTGATATTTTAAAATATTTTCAATAATGTGATTTAAAATCCTCCTAAAATATTTCTATTTAAATCTCATAATTCTGCCATAATTTTCATAATTAAACTTGCTAGTCAATTTTTGTCATTCATTTGATCACTCAAGCAGCATACAATGGCATCTATTATGGATATAGCACTGGACTTGGCTCTAGGGCTATGGAAATGACAAGACAACGCCACTGTCCTTTTAGAACCTACATTCTAGTTGAGGAAAGGAAGTAGATGCAGATAGAGATAAATAAATTTCAGATTGTGCTAAGCAGTGAAGGAAGCTGAGCAGAGCTCCATTAGAGAAAATAACTGGGTGTGGCTACTTTAAATATGATAATTAGGGAAGGTCTGTCTGATGAAGTAGTGTTTTCAGCTGAGATAAGAATGAGAATAAGCATCCAAAGTTGCCAGAATATTAATAGAAGAAGAAGAGAAGCAGTTATTGAGGCTTTGCTATGTGAAAAACCGTGTGATACATTATTGTAAGAAATGGCAAAGGGCCAATATCACCATGTACATTTATAGAGGGAGATACTCATATTGGGATCTTAGAGAACCTGCTAAAGGATTTTGTTTATATGCACAGTGCAATAGAAAGGCATTGAAGAATTTAAACAGGGAATGAAATGAAATGATTAAATTTTTAAAGACCACTTTGATTTCTCAGAAAAAAACAAATTGTAAGACAGAAATGGTGAAAGAGGCAAGATAATTAAGAGTCTATTACAGTTGGCATACAAATATGTTTATTAGGTCAAGGATGTTGGCATTGGAATTGGAGAGATGGTGCTATGGACTGAAACATGTGGCCTCCAAATTCATATGTTGAAACCCTAAAAGCCTATAAGACTCTATTTGGTCTTGTAAAAGTTAACTGAGGTTACTGTGTGGGACCCGAATCCAGTAACATTGATATTCTTAGAAGGGGAAGAGCCACCCAACTGCAGTGCTTGCTCTCTCTTCCTCAGTCAATCTCTCTCTCTCTCTCTCTCTCTCTCTCTCTCTCTCTCTGTGTGTGTGTGTGTGTGTGTGTGTGTGTGTGTGTGTGTGTGTGATCATGTAAGGACACAGCAAGAAGGTGGCCATCTGTGAGCCAGGGAGAACACCCTTATTAGAAACTGATCATGCTGGCAACTTGATCATGGTCTTCCCAGGCTCCTGAACAGTGCGGAAAACATTCCTCTTGTTTAAACTATTGCCTGGCCTTTGTCTATGGAATTCTGTTATAACAGCCCAAGTGGAATGGGAAAGATGGATATTCAGAGAATTGTTTTACAGATGGTTCCACAATAAGATTTGTTCAGGAAATGCATATGAGAAATGGAAGAGAGAAATCAACCAAAACATGTAGTTTGGTCTTACTGTTTATTTTTGTTTGATCCCCTGGGAAAACAGTGACACTATTCATTGATAAATTAAAACAACACAATGGGATACAATAAAATAAAACCTTGCTCCACAAAAGGAATGACTGTATGATTCCACTTTGGACATAGCTGCTTGGATATCTCTGAGACCAGCAAGTGGAAGAGCCAAGTTAATGTTTGGATACACAAGTTTGAATCCTGGAGGAGAGGTCTAGGCTGAGTTGTAAATGTTGAGGTTGTTAGTATTCTGATCACATGTACATAACAGGAGCAAATTGAGACCATCCACTGAATGTACAAAGAGAGATGAAAGCTAACATTTGAATAGAAATTTAGAGAGAAGGTAGATAAACAATGAAGTAGGAGGAGAAAAACTAGAATCCAAGAAAAGAATATACTAAATAATGCATCTAAGGAAAAAATTGTAATTTTTACAATACCAATTTTGGAGGAGCTGTAGAAATAAGCAGCATTTTACAGTTAATAGAGTATAAATTATGGAAAGTAAATAACATGTATCAGAGGATATATTTTATATTATTTTAGGAGTAAAGTGAAGCAAAAATGAGGTATGCGGAATACAGATGTGGACCAAATGCTGATTTTTAAATTCTTTTGTAATTTTATTTATTCATTTATTTACTTTTTAACTATTTGAAAGATAGGTGATTTGAGAAGATGTTATATTAAGAGAGAAATAATCAAGAAATTAGGAAAGTGATTGATGTTTCAAGGGGGTGAATGAATTAGTGACATCCTTAAAAAAGACATAAGGGATATGATCCAGACTGCTATGCAAGTATTGATTTGTTTTTGATAAGTGGAGACCAACTTTCTTCATTTTAATTCTAAGAATATAAAGTTATTTGTAATTATAAGAAGGGTTATAGATTTCATTTTAGAAATTAATTAAATACTTTGATTATTTAATTGCCTATCTTGTGAGAGGAATGATGAATTTCATTTTTCTTCTTTTTCTTGTTCAATATTTCAATGTTTGATGAGAACCTCCTGCTAACATTACAGTTTAAACAACAGTAAAATTTTTAAAAAATATATATTTACCTAAAATTCATAAATCATTGCTGCTGATATTTTATTATCATGTTTCATCTTGTGGTAAAATTTGGATGTCTATTAATGGATCCCAAGCCCAACAGAAGCCCTCTTCTAAGCCTAACATTACTTGAAGGGCCAATTGGAGAAAACCTTTTCTTTTACAAAAAAAAAAAAAAAAAAACCTATACATAACATAATAAAATTTTACATATTAATGGAGGACTTTTTTTAAAAAGCAACTCTTCTTAAATAGTATTTATGAAATAAAAACGACATTAGTAATAGTCTAAAGGTGTTCTTGAAATTCCATATAGCAATAACTATTACTTTTCCTTAAGAAACTTACAGTATATGTGTAATATGAATGTGTATGTGAAAGTAGTAGTAGGATGTGTGTATGTGTATGTGTGTATGTGTGTGTGTGTGTACACACATCTCTCAGTATTCCACTTTGGAAGGTTGGTTTCAAGACCCCTTATGGGTTCCAAATTCTGCAGATGTTCAAGCCCTTTATATAAAATGGCATAGCATTTGCATATAACCTATCCTCCTGTGTACTTTAAATCATCCTAGATTATTTATAATACCTAATACAATATAAAGTCTGTGACATTTGTTACACTGACAAGTAAAATTTATGTTCATATTCAGTACAGATGAGATTAACCTCCAATATCTTCAATCCGTAGTTGGTTGAACCCACAGATGTATAATCTATGAATATAGAAGGCCAACTCTGTGTGTGTGTGTGTGTGTGTGTGTGTGTGTGTGTGTGTATGTGAGTATGTGCATCTTTGGCCATACAATTAAGTTTTATAGAAATAAATGTCTTCTGGATACTTTACATAATTCTTAACCTCAGCTGCATAGTAAATCCCAGAACATTAAGAAATATATAATATGTCTTCCAAGAGTCGTCATTGAAAATTTTGGATACCAAATATGTATTAAATAGCAATTATGTTAACTACAAGAAATTAGATTGTCTAATAAAATGACATTATTGCAATTACATCTTACCGCCATGATTCCAAAGCTACCAGTATATTATGATTTTCCAAAGTAGCATTTCTTGCCAAATGTAAGTATGCTAATTCTAGATTTTGCATATATGTAATATTTTCTTGAAACATATAATATCTGAATATTTGTCAAATTTTCAATTATTTCGTATACATTATTATTGCATTCTTTATAGTAACTGTTAAACAATGATTTTTCTTTTTCCAGATTTGGCAATGTGGAGGCTCTTTGGAGATTGTAACTTGCTCCCACGTTGGTCATGTTTTTCGGAAGGCAACCCCTTATACTTTCCCTGGTGGCACTGGTCATGTCATTAACAAGAACAATAGGAGACTGGCAGAAGTTTGGATGGATGAATTTAAAGATTTCTTCTATATCATATCCCCAGGTATGCAATTCTTACATTTTTCTTCTTCTACAAGCAACATAAAAACTTACACATGCTCAATGTGTGTTTCACTATTCCTATTTTTCTACTACTTTAAATAAAATAATGTTTATTACCATATGCTGCAGAAAAAATGTCTTGGAAAGTTGTACTACACAATTTAATTTAAAATGAGAAAGTTAGTATCTCTATATTCTCCTTTATTTCCCTCAATCCAAATAAAGCAAGCAGTACATAGAGATATCCAAATTTAATTGACATTTATCAGTTCAATTTAAGAGTAAAAATTTGCTGAGAGTGGTGGTGCATGCCTGTAATCTCATGGCTCTGGTGCCTGAGGTAGGAAGATTGCAAGTTTGAAGCCAGCCTCAGCAATTTAGTGAGGCCCTAAGCAACTCAGCAAGACCATGGCTCTAAATAAAACATAAAAAAGGGGGTGGGGATGTGGCTAAGTGATTATCCCCTGGTTCAATGCCCAGTACCAAAAAAAAGAAAAAAGAAATGAGTAAAACTTTTTGTGTTTAAGCAAAGATGGTTTCATAATGCCTTATTTTTTTCAAGTCTGATTAAGGAAGGATCATATATTTTTCTAGAAACAAGACAGAATATCACTTAAACATTAAAATTTATGTTTTGGAAGAATAATAGCATAGTAAAGCTAATAATAGAATGGAATTATTACTATATTAATTCTTTGTAATTTTATAGTTTTATTTAATAGCCACATTGCATATTTCCAAAAAAGCTATAAAACTGAGGCATTAAAAAAAGAAACAATGTAAAGATAGAAGAGAAACTTGTACAAGAGAAAGGTTGCCTGTCAAATTTCCAAGTGTAGACAAGGGGATAAAGGATCAATTGCAGAAATTCAACTGCATTTATAACACAGTTGTAAGCATTTTATTTTCAATGGTTTACTATGTAGGCTTAGTGGTCATCAGTGCTATTATATAATGCATATGCTATGGTTTGGATGTGAGGTATCCCCCAAAAGCTCAGATATAAGATAATTTAAGCAGGTTTGGAGGAGAAATAATTGGGTTATAGCCCTAATTAATCAGTGAATTATTCTTAATGGGATTAACTAAGTGGTAACTAGAGCAGAGTGTGCTGTGGCTGGAGACAGTGGTTCACTGGGGGCGTGGCTATGGGGTATATGTTTTGAATTGGGAGAGTGGAGTCTTTCTGATCACACATGAGCTGCTTCCCACTGCCCCACTCTCCTGTGATGATGTTCTGCCTCAACTGGAGCTCCGAGGAATGGAGCCTACTGTCCATGGACTGAGACCTCTGAGACCATGAGCCTGGAAATAAACTTTTTCCCCCTTAAAATTGATCTTGTCAGATCTTTTAGTCATAAAAATGCAAAAGCTGACTAAAATACTATAACAACAACAAAAAAATACCCATGCCTATACCTTGTTTTCTGTAATACAATCTACTACATGATTTAGAAAAGTCAGTTTGGATTCTAATTTACATGCTATCATTTCTGAAGTCATGTATAAGGCAATTAAATTCTTCTTTTATAAATAAATATGAAGAAAACAGTATGAGCTTTCACAATAAGATCCAGAATTCTATGCAAGTAAGGAAAATTAGACCATTATATGTGTAAGTGTTTGATTTGAAGGACTTTTTCAAATGCTTTCAGGCCTCTTCTATATCAAGAAGTTATTGTCAAGAACATAGCTTCACGAATAGACATGATGCTCTTTACAGCAGAAATATAGACCAGATGTTCACGGAGCTAAGTTCAGCAAGAACATGTTAAATTTTTAGCAAGGCAGTGACATTTATATAACCTTTTCATTTTCTTTGGATGATACTTTTTGAATTCAAGTCATCCCTTACAGAAATAATATAAGCTCAAATATGAATAAGGAAGTGGAGTAATGGAGGAAGGTCATGTGTTACTTGTGATTATATACCACTTACATTTAGGAATACCAGTGATTGAGAATAATTGTGGATATATGCATTATATTCATCTACAATGAATATTATTGTGAAAAGTGGTATCAGTATAGGGTTAAAGGGGATTTCCATCTCTACCCTCTGAAGATTTGCTGGAATTAACTGACCAAAAAAAAAAAAAAAACAGATTAAATAAAAGAGAAAAGCCTTGGAAATTTATTAACTTGCAAAAGGGAAAAAAGTCAGCATGGTAAGTGGCATCCAGGAGTGCTATTACCCACTAGGACCACATGATTTACAAACTTATGGACCCTTTTTCTAGAGATGATGGGGAAAATGAGGACAGTTGGGGGACAGTAAGTGACTTTTAGGGGAACTCAATGGGTTTAGCAACACAGAATGGCCTGGAAGGAAGTTTGTTGGGCCTGCAACAAGGCACAGTGGATTATCTACAGGACTGAAAGAGAAGTGTGTTTTGTGACAAGTCTGTTCAGGTGTGTTGATGATGAAGAGTGTTTAGTCTTTCTTTCTGCAATATGAGTTCAGTTGACAAAGCTCAGGAAAAGACCGTAGTTATTTGTTTCTTCTTTGGCAGGTATAGAACATAAGGGAACTTCGTAGAAGTTCTCCCTGTCTTAGCAGAGGGGCTGGGATGGCAAGTACAAGACAAAGTTACAGAAACCTTGATTCTGAGCTGTTTTCTAAGGCCTTTTAATTTCATTTACATCAACTTGCTCAGCATACCATTGTTGTAGGGACAGATGAGGCAAGGCTCCAAAAATAGCGGGAAAGAGTTTTATTTGGCTGCAGCCAGGTTCAGAGGGCACAGCTTTTGCTGTAATCAATCCCCTGAACCCAGAGTTCAGGTAGTTTCAGAATTTTATAACCCAGCATATAAGGGGAGGGGCTCAGAAGTTCACAGTCTGCAGAAGTTCACATAAAAGCAGCTTTTTCTTTCACTGTTCTGGGCAAGATAACCCTTCAAGGACAACACCTGAGAAGGGGAGAGCTTTTTATCCCCTTTATTTTCCTCCCCCTGCCAGCTGTTACCATGGAGCCCAGTTGGTAACTTCTCTTATCTTAGAAATTTAGATATCTCTATGAAGTCCCAGCTCAAGGCCAGAGGCCTTGTTTACACATTTCTACAAACTATTATACTGGGTAAATATTTGTGAAAAATTTAGTAAGGGGGTGTCCAGCATCTGGAATGCTGATTTCTTCTAGGCTAGTGGCAAAGTAAAATAGGGCAGCAACATGAAAATATAAGTTTATCTACATTGAACTCTTTTGTAGAGACTCTTTTGCTGACAGTCCTAAAATCAGCCATGGGGAAGATTTCTGTAGAATCCCAGTTAAGATTTTTTTTTGTGCAGGAAGGGGGTGCCACTATTCCACAATACCTCCTTATATGGAGGGTATTGTTCTCTGAGCCCCAACATTCATCTGTTACATAATTTTTCATTGAGTTAAAAAGATAAATGAATCATTTCTGAAACTATGATGGAACGGCAGCTTTTAGAGTTTAAATGGTGTCTGAAACTAGTAACTTTGTTTTTCTCAGCAGAGACGGTTTGTGTATGCTGAAAAGGATAATTTTTATAGTATAATGAATATCATGAGGAAGGTTATTATTCTAAAATGGGCTCTCTTAATCCAGAAGGTATTTTAGAAAACAGAAAAATGGCGCTTGGGGAGTGTGCTGAAAATATCCAGGAACATCCTTTGGGGCATTTATGCTTGTATCTAAGACAGCATTCCTGAATGTGATGGAATCAGCCTGCTCTAGAGTGGGCAAAAGGGAAAAACAAAAGCATGAAACAGTGCATTGCTTCTCAGTGGAAAAGAGTAAAAGTAGGCCAGAACCTAGAGCTGGATGTCTAAAAACAATTCTAGCCGGAGGCAGGTTTCAGGTCATTCAAAAACAGATAAAGTGGGTTATTCAGGTTGTCAGGAATCTGTCATTTTTATGAGGAAAAAAAATTTAGCCACAATTTATTTAGGCTATAGATTCTGATATTTTCTGTAACTTAAAATGAAAATTATACATTTCTTTGCTATTCCCTAGAATTGTCCAGTTTCTAATTTTGCATTTTCTTTGGTCATGAGTAAGTTTGTGAAGAGAGAAGTTGGTGGGTATATGGTGAGGGGGTCATAAAGACCTTCACAGTGACACTTAGAATTGTACCCTTTACTATAATATGCACACAAACTTGTATGGTTGTGAAAAACTCGAAAGAGTGTAAAAGATTTTATGTTGAGTTGCTAAAACCTGCTTAGCATTTTGACCAAGGAAATTGTTATGTTTCTTTCTGGAAGAACATCTGGGTATCTGTTAATTTTCTATTACATTTTGTAAGGAGATTCTGCTTTTTTTTATTCTAGGACTTCAGTTACCAAATTTTATTCTCCACTTACACAGTTGCCCAAAACTCAGTGACTAAGTACTAGAACTTTGTGAACTGAATTATGATAACAACTCTGCTTCTTTCCAGTGCCTTTGAACAAATAATACCTGTCCACTTTATTGATTGGTTTTGTGGATGTATCAGGTTTCTCATTACATGGGTATTCTTTCCTTCCAAAAGTATATTCTCTCAAGTTTGATGCCAGGGCAATCATTGTCATCACCCGCCATACTGTTTTAATTTTTATCATTTGGGTCTTTATCTGCTCAAAGATCCATATTTCAGTAGATAGCAGCTTTCCAGTCACTTTATAGTCCTTAAAAAAGTCGTTGAATGATTAGAATTAATAAATTAATAAATGCATGAATGAAAAAAGCCGTTGTCCTACCATCTGATCCAGCCCTGGTTAAGGACCCACTGATAAAAGAGAGCAAAAGAGTTCTTTTCATACGTCAGGAATATCATTCTTCTGAATTGGCCATCAGAAAAGAAAGCCCTACTGACTTACCTATATGTTTGGGGTTTGACGATTTTAACATAATCTTAGGTGTGCATTGTAATAAAATTTTGCTCTCCAGGGTTAATACTATAATATGATTTAGGTAGACAATAAAATTATCTAATGGAGGAACATGATACAAAAGTTCCCAAATATCAAATACTTCTGAATTTTTTTCTAATGAATCCCGAGTTCATTTAATGTTTAAAATGAGATCTAAAATAGCTATGATAGGGGTCTTGGAAATCAGGATCAGATCCTCATTTGCCCAGTATTGAAGATTAAACACCCGAAAAACCTTGTTGGCAAGTTTTATCTTAAGAAAGATAGTGAGCCTGGCGCAGATACCAGACTTCCCCTGAGAGAAGGTGGGCCCAGAACTGGTGCAGGCTGGAGTAGGTGTGTCTTGCTTTCTTAAAGACTCCCACCTCCTCTTTTTTTTTTTTTTTTTTTTTTCCTAAGTGCCAGGAAGCAGCAACCCAGAGAATAATCACATGTATTGGAAAGTGCCTATCTCAGGAGGTATGTTGAGCAGAGAAAGGCAATCAAAGGTGTTAGCAACCCATTTACTTTTCTTTGATAATCTACCCTCATCTTTTGGACCTAATCATTTACTATCTATGCTTACTACCTGTTCTTCATCCCTGTCTCAGTTACAATGTGCGACTTAATTTTATCTTATGTTTTCATAATACTATATGTTCTAATTATCTGGACCCATGCCCAATAGCCATTTGGCAATACTGAAAGAGTAGGTGGTGTCTCATTACATTTCTTAAATGGGTGTATAAGTGAAACATATATTTACTTGGAAATAGTGTGGAGGAATAGATTTTCAACATTTGTTGAGTGTGCTTTCTGCTGTCTTTTTAAGGTTACAAATACTGTGGCATCACAGATTCTTAAAGCCCAGTAGGCTCTTAAAGCCTTAGGCAGGTTTCACTAGTAATGGGCTGCTTCAGTGTAAGCCAGAGTGCTTGTCCCAGCAAGTCTTTTGAAATAAATTGATGTAAACAGAAATCCCTCTTCAAAGAACACCTTATTATAAATGGTTGCATTTTTTCCCTTTTGGTTACAGGTAAAAAGCTTAAGAACTTAAAAGAGACTATAGTCATAACAATTGCTGTTTATTTGAAATGCTGGCTGTTCTATAAATATTGATTTTCCTTCTTTGGGGAGGTGGATTTCTCAGTGTGTATCAATAGACAGGGTGATTAGAAGCAGCTGTCCTTATATAACCCCTGGGTGGTTCTTCCTTTTCTTAATGGACAGCTTGTGCTCTTGTTTTTAGCAGAAACAAATTGAAAATATAATTGAAAGACTCTTGAAACAAACCTTTAGATATTTATGTGTACCTGAGAAAAATTTATCTTCCTTTGGCAATATTGTAATCTGATCTGTATTCCTGGTAAAGACAAACCGCACATTGAGAGAGAAATCCTTGAACTTATTTTGAAGGTTAACTCCCCATTTGTTAACCTTTTTTAAAAAAAAAATTAGTTATACATGAGCACAATATCTTTATTTTGTTTACTTTTATGTGGTGCTGAGGATCAAACCCAGAGCCTCACATGTGCCAAGAAAGCACTCTACCACTAAGCCACAACCTCAGTCCCTTAACCTCTTTTTTAATACCTTAGAAATATTGGCTTATCAAAGACTGCCCTTCTGAGCAGTTTCTTTGGTTCATTATTAAAGTTTAAGGCCTATATTTGTTTATACCTCTTGATATTTGTAAGATACAGATGTTTTTTATCATGCTGATTTCTTTTAAAGATATAAAATTAAATAGTCAGCCCTTTGAGTATCAGGCCTATTTTTTTTCTCTAAGTCCTGAAAACATGATACAAGGGCTGATTTCATAGCTGAGTGATGCCTTATTTTGAAATAAGGGATAATAACTGTATTCAATATTGTCGGTGTAGTGGACATACAACTGCTTTTCATTGTTGTAATCAATCAAAACCCTTTGAGTTATTTAATTCTTACAGACTTTAGGTCAATTTTTATTGTTGCTACTTTTATAGATGTTTTGTGGTTATAAATTTGTATTTTGCAATAATGATATTGCCTTCCTTATGTCTCCCTGTTGTAACTGCTTGTTAGCATCATGCCTAGCACCATGCAGGTAGGAGGGAACACAGACAGTTAAGATGTGACTTTGCCTTTGAAAAGGCAATTGCCAACATTATCACATTTGACTAATTTAAACAAAAAAAAAAAAATAAGATGAAGTGTTTAGTAATGGGGAACATATTGTCAAGATTTAAAAGGGATTCTAATGTGAACTACATACTTTTCCCTGGATTCCTACTTCTTATAGACTTCAAAATCAAATGGTGAATTTTCACATCCTTTCTTTCTATCTGCTAATTTCTTTCAAATCCATTCAGTTATCTTCACTTCTGTACTCATCCTCACCCAGGAAACCTCCTGACCATTATGTTCATGTTCCTTGCCTCAAAATTTGCCTCCCTCTCACCCATCCATGCACAGCAGCTTGAAGACCTTTCCAAACCTAAATCTAATGCGATCCCTCACTTCCCTGACAGCCTTTCAATGACAGTAGAAAGTCATACTCCTGAGCATGGCCAAAGGCCCCATGAGACCCAGCTTTACCATTTTTTCCAGTCTTTCCTCTCACACTTTCTTACTAAGCATTGCACATACCTGTCCTTGGGGACTACACTCATTTCCCAAGCTCAACATGCTCCCTCTTGCTTTTAGCTTTTGCATATATCTTGAACATATTTTGAGGAGTTAATGAATGCTACCACCTCTGCATAAAATACCATCTAACATACCACTATCATACACCCCATTCATCATTTATGTATCAACTTTCAATGGCTCCCTGTACTTTCAATATTGTCGGAATTTATACATTATTAAAATGATTCTTCCTTCCACTAGACTGTAAATAAAGGGACTATGACTTATTTTTTGCTTTGTTTTTTAGAATTCATAGAGATCAAATCATTAATTGAAACAGTAAAATATATGTCCAATTATATAATCTTGTGTCCTTCAAATCCTTTTCCCATAAATTAGCCTATGTATGCAGATGTATATATGTATACAAGAAAATATAATACGTATTGTATTGACTTCTTCTGACTTAGTATATCTTAACAGTGTCTCACAAATAATTTATATGCAATTATATCATTCTATTTTGCAGCAAAATATTGTTATGTAAATGTATCAAAATAATCACACTAGTATTGTCAAGCAATTAAGCAGATTCCAACTATCAGATGGGAATCTGCCAAATTCACTATTAAAAATGAACTATAGAACAGGGGACCCTGGCTGGGAAGACTGAGGCAGGAGGATTACAAGTTCAAAACCAGCCTCAGCAATTTAGTGTGGCCTTAAACAACTTTGTGAGACCCTGTCTCAAAATAATAACAAAAAAGGATAGAGATATGGCTTAGAGACATAGAACCTCTAGGTTCAATCACTGGTACAAAAAAAAAAAAGAGAGAGAGAGAGAGAAGCATTGTTATAACAATATGTAAAAAACATTAGAAATAATTGCTAGAGATGATGAACATTTTTTCATATTTTTGTTGATTGATTGTATATCCTTTTCTGAGAAGTATCTGTTCAGGTCCTTGGCTCATTTGTTGATTGGGTTATTTGTTTTTTTGGTGCTTAGCTTTTTGAGTTCTTTATGTACCCTAGAGATTAGTGCTGTATCTGATGTGTGAGGGGTAAAAATATGCTTCCAGGATTTAGGCTCTCTGTTCACCTCACAGATTGTTTCTTTTGCTGAGAAGAAACTTTTTAGCTTAATTCCATCCCATTTATTGATTCTTGGTTTAATTCTTGTGCTATAGGAGTCTTATTAAGGAAGTTGGGGCCTAATCCCACATGATGAAGATTAGAGCCTACTTTTTTTTCTATTAGATGTAGAGTCTCTGGTTTAATTCCTAGGTCCTTGATCCACTCTGAGTTGAGTTTTGTACATGGTGAGAGATAGAGGTTTAATTGCATTTTGTTGCATATGGATTTCCAGTTTTCCCAGCACCATTTGTTGAAGGTGCTATCTTTTCTCCAATGGCACCTTTGTGTAATGTAAGATAATTGTAGTTGGGTTAGTCTCTGTGTCCTCTATTCTGTATCATTGGTCTACCAGTCTGTTTCGGTGCCAATATCATGCTGTTTTTGTTACTATTGCTCTGTTAAGTCAAAACTACTCTAAGATATCATCTCACTCCAGTTAGAATGGCAGCTATTATGAAGACAAACAACAATAAGTGTTGGTGAGGATGTGGGGAAAAAGGTACACGCATACATTGTTGGTGGGACTGAAAATTGGTGCAGACAATATGAAAAGCAGTATGGAGATTTCTTGGAAAACTGGGAATGGAATCACTCTTTGACTCAGCTATCCCTCTCCTTGGTTTATACCCAAAAGACTTAAAAGCAGCATGCTATTTATTGGGACATAGCCACATCAATGTTTATAGCAACACAATTCACAATAGCTAAATGGTAGGGCTAACCTAGATGGATGAATGGATAAAAAAATGTGGAATATATTCACAATGGAATTTTACTCAGCAATAAGAGAGAACAAACTCATGGCATTTTCAGCTAAATGGATGGTGTTGGAGAAGATAATGCTAAGTGAAGTTAGCCAATACCAGAAATCAAATGCCGAATGTTTTCTCTGATATAAGGAGGTTGACTCATAGTAGGGTAGGGAGGGGGAGAATGGGAGGAATTGATAATTCTAGATAGGGCAGAGGGGTGGGAGGGAAAAGGGGGGCAGGGGACTAGCAAGGATGGTGGAATATAATAGACATCATCATCTAAAGTACATGTATGAAGACACGAATTGGTGTCAACATACTTTATATACAACCTAAGATATGAAAAATTGTTCTGTATACATGTAATAAGAATTGCAATGCATTCCGCTGTCATTTTTTAAATCTATAAAAGATAAATTAAAATATGGTATTTAACTGAAAAAAAAAACATTAGAAATAAGAGTTCTGGAGACAAACTGTCTGGGTTACTTAAAATTCTGGCTATGCTTGACCTTTCTCTACTCAGTCTATGCACTTAGTTTCCTTTTTAAATTTTTTTTTAAAGAGAGACAGAGACAGAGAGAGAGAGAATTTTTTAATGTTTATTTTTTAGGTTTTGGTGGACACAACATCTTTATTTTATTTTTATGTGGTGCTGAGGATCGAACCCAGCGCCCCGCGCATGCCAGGTGAGCACGCTACCGTGTGAGCCACATCCCCAGCCCTTAGTTTCCTTTTTGAAAAAAAAGATTTTATTTATTAATTTATGTATTTATTTATTTGAAGTACTGCTATCAAACCCAGGGCTTCACACATGCTAGCAAGTATTCTAACATTCAGCCATATCTTCAGCCCAATTTCTTTAAAATGAGAGCTATAATTAAAAGGTCTTCTTTTCACATAAGGTATACTGAATCTTAAGTGAAATAGAGATATAAATCACTGAAAACAATGACTAGCAAATATTAAATACTCAATTATTGTTAGAAATTACTGTTAGTAATATGCAGATACATTCATAAGAATAAATTTATTAGATCAACATGTATGTACATTTTATTTTGATAGATGTTGTCAGAACCTCAAATTATTCTTAAAAGACTGTCATCATCAGTCCCACCAATGGTATATGTGTACTTACTGTATATCATCAATTCTTTGTGTTATTAATCCTTTCATTTTTGCATATATAAGTTTGTTAGTCAGCTTTTTGTCACTGTGACAAAAATATCTGACAAGAACAATTTAGAGAAGGAATAATTTATTTTAGTATCACAGTTTCTGAGGCTCACTCCTTGGTTGGCCAACTCCCTTACTCTGGTTGGGAGGTGAGGCAGAACATCATGAAAGAAAGACCTGGTGGAGGAAAGCTACTCAATTCATGTCAGTCAGGAAGCAGAGAGAGAAAGCCAGGTTCCAGGACAGAGGCACACCACCAGTCAAATTTTTCTTCCATTCATGCCCTTCTCACCTGCAGTTCTCTCCCACTAATCCATTCAAATGATTAAACTACTAATTAGGTTATGGCTCTCATAATTCTAATCATTTCACCTCTGAATATCCCTGCATTAACACAGGAGATTTTCAGGGAATACCTTATATCCAAAACATATCACTAGTTGTGTATGTTCGTATATGTATATACTTATCTGTTCATATTTTCATGTATATTTACAAATATATTCAGTTACTTTTTTGCCTTGCTATCAGGAATGCATGCCTTTTTCATTTTTTAATTTAACTTTGGATTTGTTCTGTGAAAAATCATTTATTCATGTCTCAATCATATTTTTTGCTAATGTTAACTTTGGAAATTTTTTACCCTTGTTTTATGTATACATAGATCTTCACTGTTTTCTGATCACTAATCCTTAATCTGTTATATACATTTCTAAGTACATTATCCCAGACTACTAGATGTGTTATAAACTAATTGATAAACATTTTTTAAAAAATTAATTGTTGCAGTAAAATCTGTCTTAGCCCTTATGACTTTTTTGTTTTACGTTTTGTTCAAACAGTTTTCCCCAAACCTGAAACATTCCAGATTCTTCAGAAACATTCCTTGAATGATTTAGATTTGAGTTGGATGAAATTAGTGCTTTCTTTTCTTTTCTTTTTTTTTTTTTTTTTGAGTAAAGCCAGTGATCTGTCAGGACAATAAGCATGAGCAGAATACTTGAATCAGATAATTCTCCTTATGAATAAGTGTTTTTATTTTTAATCACAAGCAAATGTAAAAGTGTCTTCTCTAACAGTTACAATTTGTAAAAATGCTATTCAAGTTATTATATTATTTCCCATTATACTAATTCTTTCCAACTATCTTGAATTTTATTTGTGGTCCACAAAACTAATTGCTCCATGTATAAATAATATTTATTTAATATTACAGAAAGATTGACTTTGAAAACTCAGGGTAAATCATTGTGACCTGAGTCTTTGGTTAGCAATTCAACAATTACTTCAGATAATTAGCCCTTCAAAATAATTTTATCCTTATCAAACCTGAGTAGTTTCCAATTATTCATAGAATAAATATCCCTCAAGGTCTTGTATGGATTGAATCACAGAATGATGAGTACCTTTAGGATATTATAATAATATTATATTTTAATATTATATCATAATATTATCAATATTATCCACACATCTAATTTTGTTCTGCTCTCAAGCAAAACATTATAGTTCTAGTCTAATCAGTTTTTGTGCCTACAACTAATTCAATAGTCCGAAATTTCCAATTAATAAATTCTAACCCAGTTGCATTTGATGGATCATGATTCAGTTACCAAACGTTTGTTGAACTGGTCAAAATGGGAAATTTCAGAATTTTTCAAACTGGTGCAAATAATCGAGAACAATTGTGCAAATTGTGTGAATCTTTTAGTCGGGAATTGGCTAAATGTTTTGCGTGATGTAAGATAATCAAATGTGAATTAAATGATTCATGTGCATGCAGAGGTTTTATCATATCTACTTGCAGCTTGTCATTTATTCTTCAGAATGCCCCAATTTTATTATTTAAATCTAGCATAACTAAACTTGAACAGCTTAAAAATATAAAATTAGTTACATTAAATTTGAGTATAGTGTTTTTGTTTTTGTAGTTGGCATTGAACAAAGAAGTACTTCGTTCAACCACTGAGCTTCATCCTCAGTCCATTTTATTTTATTTGACACAGGGTCTCTCTAAGTTATTTAGGTACTCGTGTAAGTTGCTGAAGCTATTCTCAAACTTTAGATCCTCCTGCCTCATCATCCAGAATTGTGGGAATTGAAGGCTTGTACCACCATACACATCCAGCTGAATGCTAATTCTTAACTGAAATGAGTTTGTCACTTTGACATTCAGTGGCATTTACACAAGCTTTTTGGTTTCCAGGTGGTTACATGTTGCATATTTCTTTTTAATAAAACTCAGGCTACGTCCCTAGCATTAGTTGTCCTGATAGCCACATTTGTCTGAATTCCTATGTAGCATTCATCTTTTAGCTCTAAACTAAAATATGATTTCAATTCTGGAACGACCCAGTTACATATACTTTCAGGAGAGTAAGCAGAGTTAAGGATGCCTTTTAAAGAATTGAGAAACCCAGTCTCCTCTAAACTCAGTAATGATACAAGGTGGATTAATCTACCCAGCTCTGGGGCTCTCTCTAAAATAGTCACTTACAAAAAACAAATTAAAAAACTAGCCATGAATTTTCCTTCTGGGTGTATAAACTCTTAATGACAGATTATCTCAGCATCTTAATTCATATTCAATTGGAAGCAGCTCCCCTTTAGCAATTTGTCATTGTGTATCTTTATTAAATGGGATTATGAAGTTAAAGGGAGTGTTGCAGTGAATCTTATAAGAAATAAGGTAGAAAAATGGATACAGACTGGGATGAAAAGTTGCATAAGGGAAATGGGGCTAGGGCTTTGAAAGGGAAGTGGAAATAATTTCTGAAAATATAGGATTGAATAAATAGACCTTCTGTGTAATTTTTCCAGCATCACTGTTATTGTGGATTTGTCAGTGTTAAATGTTGGTGGCAAACATGCTGGCATTTGCCTGGTTATGACATACATGGTGAGAAAGTTGTGTTGTAGAGCACTCCCACACAAACACCTGATTCATTAACACAAGACACAGGAACTAATTTTATGTTAATTATCTTGAAATGTTTAAGTTTTAATTACAGGAAATGTGCTAGAATTAACAGATTGTTATATTTTACAAGTAGATTTAACTAACATGCCAAATAATGAAGGACTTCACATTAGCCTTTAATTTGGTTAGTTTGGTTCAGCAACTAAATTTTAAATGGGGGGGGGGGGCTGGAGAGGTGGCTCAAGCAGTAGTGCACTCACCTGGCATGCGCGGGGCGCTGGGTTCAATCCTCAGCACCACATAAAAATAAAATAAAGATGTTGCGTCCACTGAAAACTAAAAAATAAATATTAAAAAATTTAAAAAAAATTTAAATCGGGTATTATCTCTGTAAGTTGAGTTAAGATGTATTTTATACATACAGTAATACTGATAACATCTATCAGTTAAATCTAACTTATGTGGTCAAAAATAAGATAAATGAAGTTATAGTGATGGTGTTCTTATTGAAAGATATTCTTTCAGAATTGCCATAATTAAAAGAGGTCTACTATTCTATCATTGACATTTTAAATTATTTTGTCTTACAACTTTGTACATTTTTGATGAAACATCTTTGTTCTTTTTGAAAACACCACAAAATTTGAGAACTGTGATTAACTAGAGATTTTGTGCAATTTAAAAACTTAAGAAACCTTACCATTTCAGTATAATTTAAATAAAATTATTAAAATCAATTAAAAATTCTTATTGGAATTTAAAAAAAAATTGATCCCAAGTGTCTGAACATTTTCAAATAACCAAAGTGAATATCAAATTAAATGAAACTATACATAGCTAGCTTTTGATCTATGTCATATGAATCACCAAAGAAGAAGTGGGGGCTTCCACTTGGAAATAAGGTGTGAGAAGATGTTGAATTTTTCCTAAAGGAGCTCTGAAGGGCTTAGATATTTGTACAGACTCAGAACGTAAGAAATTACAGAGAGACAATTTTAAGTTCTATGTCAAAACACAATCTAGAAATATAAGGGTTGATTTTCAATGTTGTGAACTTCCTATCTAGAAAGAGCCAAACAGAGGCTAGATGTTCATCTTCTGGAGATTCTCTAGTAAGAATTGAATAAGAGATGGATGTGATTGTTATTTCTATTTCTAAAATCCTACCATCAGAGAAACATGTATATGAATGAATATTACCCTTACTCTGACAGCCCCAGAATTTAAAATATAAAGTAAATAGATTTAAACTCAACATAAGATATTCTAATACACTTTTAAACCAGGGAACAGGAAGTCTTTAAGGAAGGTGACTATCCATCCTTGTATATTTGGAACAAGACTAACTTAGGCCTGTTATCTAGACATCATTATTATTAGCATTGCCTTTCACTCACAGAAGTATCCTCGAGTGAACCTTGCATTTCAGTCCTCATCATATCATTATATAATTATTACATTATTATTAATGCTTATATTATTAGTGCTTATAATATTATAAGCATTAAGCATACTGTTCCCAGAAGTGACCATTCCTAGAATGGACTAAGTGGACTGACAAGGACAGTGGTCATTTTTACATGGAATGGAATGTTGACCCTCATTCAGGTAGTCCTCATCCTACCAAATTCCAGAAAAAAAAAATTATAAATTATATAGGCTTTAGACTATCAGATTGCAGATATCCTCTCTAATTCAATGACTTTTTGACACCCAAAATAAATGCCTTTCCTTAAAATACTTTCTATAAAGAAGCAATTATTTTAAAATAAACTCAATATGTGGAAATAAAATCAAATTAGAGTTTTGACTCCTTCTGGTAATGTTTGCTCTCATCTTTTTAAAATGTGTGTGATTGCTTATTCCTGACTTTATGATAATAAGAAGTCAAGTTCCAAATGGCATACTAATGTTTCCAAGTCCAAAAAATTGTTCCATCTTAAAGTATCTTTGAACATCTTCATAAGACTTTATACATATTTTCTAAATGCTTTCTAAGCCTAATGAATATTATAATGCATTTTAATGGATATTATAATTTTAGAAAGAAGGGGAGAGTGATGAACTAGTAATTTCACAGATTTAACCAAAAGTTGTGGTATTGTAAGGAAGGTTAAAAATCCTATTATTAAAATATCATCTGAAAAATAGAGGAAATGCAAAGATTAGTGAATTCAGTTATTCAATTATCCAGTGTTTAAGCAAGATGATACATGTCAATCCAAAGAATTAGAAAGTTAAGACTGATTAAATATCCATTTAACTGGTTCAGTTCAAAAGCAAGGCTAAAGATAGTGATTTCCTCTCACCAATAACTGAGTTTCATGGAAACTTTTTTCTTACTGACTGACTTACATGGAAAAATGAAAATTCAGTGGGAATCACACACCCTATTTTAATTATTTATGTTTAAATTACATTTGTAAAGTTTTTTAAATCAGAAAAACAGAAGAGGAACGTTAGAGTTAAAAGTCCATAAAATAAATTTAACCAGACATTTGATAGCAGAAGTATTTGTTCCATGTTTGAGAGTATAGAAAAAATGAATAGTAATGCATAATTCATACAAATTGCTATACAGATCACTAAACAATCCTGTAGTGATTGTTACTGAAAGAATTGACTGATTGCTCCTGTGACAATTTTTATAAATGATTCCATTTTAACTGAAAAAAATTATTATTATACTTTACATTAGAAGCATTAAGTAAACTAAGCATTTATTATTAAGCATTATATTTATCTATAACATTACTTTTCTGTATCCAGTATCATATTTTGATTTCCTTTGGTTTTAGGGTTTTTATTTTTATTTAATCTACAACACTTTAAACTTTCTTCTAAAATACAGTATAAATTATTCAATTTTTTTAGTTACAGCAGATATGAAAGAAAAATTATATAAAGACTAATTATTTTATGCATATGTTTATTCTATGTACAGATATTCTATATAAGAATATTTTTTCTTATTGTCTTCATAAGAAAAAGAGAGAGCGTATTTATTTTCCAGATTAAGAAATGTTTGGAAGATATTGCTTATTACAATCTGATTTTTTGGTTGTTTAATATACTATACCTTCTCTTGCCATACTAAAAATACCTTAATTATATTAAGTGCAAAAGCCATATGACATTCTCATTCTTACTGAGATATCATTATACAGTATTATGCTATAATGATAGCAAGCTTCTTTATAAGTTTGGACGGCTAAGTATATATTCCATCATAATAATATTTCCCCATATCATTTTCTCCCAATTCTAAAGTACTCCCTTAACATTCTATCCCCATTTGAAATGCTGCTTCTAGAGGTAATAGATGTAGCAGACATCTGCGTAGTTGATCCTACCTTCCAATTCCTATGGCATCTAGTCGACCTTTAAATTTTGAAACCACATTTTCTTCTTATCTTTGTTTATGTCTGCTAAGTAGTTGCATGACCTGTGGACTTCTTGATGTTCATGAGTTAAACAATAAAGCTCATAAATCAGATGACATCATGTTAAGCAAAAATTTCCAAGAGTTATAGGTCTTATTTTAGAGAAGTTTTATGTAATGTCAGAGTAAACTATTGTTTCTGTGAATACTGTGGATCAGTACTAAGAATTGACATTTTCAGGATTAGCTATTTACTAGGTTAGAGTTTTCCTCATCAAATACATAAAGAATACAATTCTAACATATTTATCTTCTGAAGTTAATCGTTTGCTATATTTCCAATACCCCTTTTAACAAGGAAAATATAACTTCTTCATTGTCAAGGGAAAACAAGGAAACATGGAAGCCACTGCTAATGAACTACTTAGTGAGACTTTGTATTTATTCTTCCCTATTTTCTTCCATTGGATTTTTCTGATTTTAGAATTCTAATATCTTATTTATTTTAGAGAAATAAGCAAGGGTGGAAACCAATGGGCTGGTGCATGAACTTGTCAGGTTTCTGGGTTTATAATCTGAAATGATGTCACTTACCAGGGCACATTTGTGCCAGGTGCTACAGTGTGCTCATAGAAGTATTTTTCCTCTAAAAATAAAGTGTGTTAGCTATGTGAGAAAAATTGGAAATGCATGCTCTAACATGATCCACAACATAGAAATTGTGTGTAAAATGGGCATGTCCCTTGTGACCAACCTCTTACCCGCTGTCTCTACAGCTTTCTCACTCATCTTTCAGGGTAGCTCTGGTCTGGTCTGGGCCCTGGACCACAGAAGCTAAAGGCCTTTTCTTTTTATCTTCTACCCCAGATGCTACCCCATTCTGCTATTAACAGTCAGATTATTCTCTGTACAATCCTGCATCATACAGTATGTAAATTTGACTTTAAACTACATCAGAGTCCAAGGGACAGTAACATCAAAAGGATCTTTTCTTTTCTTTTCTTTTTTAAACCTCAGTGGAACCTTTTCTAGTACAAAGTACTTACATTCTTACTTTCATTTCTTATGGTATATATTGACTTCTTTCTGGAAAAGACAATAAATAGGGAAAAAAAAGTTAAAAACCCTCCAGGGAAAGTACATTAGCAACCAACATCCTAACTTTACTTTGCTAAGAGTTGTCCAGATAAATGGGACATCAAAAGGGAATGCAAGGATCAGAAGTAGACAATCACAAAGAATGAAGACAGGGAAGGGTGGCCATGGAAGAGGAGGGATAGGGCCTGGTGTTTATAACCCAGGGGTCAGCCTGGCTGCATGGTAACAAGGAGCATAAACCAAGAGGAGCCCAGATTTAGGACCATAGTAGCTGTCTTCCACAGATGGAGTTTCAGTCCTGTTACCCATTGGCAGTCTTTCTTCCTTTCTTCTCTCTTGGAATTCTCGACAAGTGATCTGTTTTCTATATCTGCTTCCAACTTCTTTCATTCTACTATCTTTTTAAAATTCAATTTTAGTTTTATAAAACAAATGCCTGCTATTTTTCTCATTCTTTTCTTTTTCTCTGTAGATTCAGACATGAAGAGAGAAAACATTTCAACTTAACATTTTAAATAAAAAATGCATTAATAAAGAATTAAAAATATGATCCATTGCTGGCTATCTAATCCTCAATAAGTTATATAGACTACTTATCTCTCAGTTTCTATTTCTATAAAATAACACTTTTAATAATATTTATCTCACATAAATTTGGGGAGCATCAATGAGATAAAGTGAATAAAAACAGTGAAACTGTATCTGAGATGTAGTAAGGACTTGATGGATTATAAAAATAATAGTAGAAATATATGGAGAAAATAATGGGAAGCATTATCCAAGGATCAAATACTCAATAAATAAATATCTAGGTTTTCTATTATTTTAGGAAAGTTATTATTTAAAATGTCATTAATAAATAATGGATACATTTAAAAATATTTGCATAATAACAATTTTACATAAGAAAGTAATTCAGAGCTTCCTTAAGATAATATCTCTTAACTTTGGAAAGTTAGAAAATCTGATAAAGTATATGAAGTAAGTCCCAGACAGTGACTTCATCTTATGAAATAAATAGCTTCTTCATATCTTTTGAAATAAGATTATGCTGGTATGAATGGGATGGATGATATCTCAGCACCCATTAATGGAATATATTGTCCTCTGTCTTGGGCCTTTAAAATTGGAAGAAGGCACAGGGGGCAAGAGCCAAAGAAAAAAGGAACAAATGTCTTGCTCTCAGAGACTTGGAGAACAATTAAATGAGTATTAATTGGAGAGCAGTGGCAGTCTTGGTTCGAAGGACTCTGACTCTGCTTGGGAATCAGTTTAAGAATTTATAATCACAGTTTGTTTCTCATTGTCTTTTAGTCCATCCTAATTATATTCTTGACCTGTTGTCTTTAAAATCTGTATTTGTCAGGTTTTGTTGTTCATATGTTTTGGTTCTATTTCTTCTTACTAAAAATATTAACTCAAAACTTGGTGGCTTAACCTAATATTTCATTGTGTCATGATTTTGGGGGGTCAGGAGATTAGGGAAAACATAGTAGGACAATTCCTCTGATCCGTATGGCATTTGGTGTACTTGTCTTCCCTATTTTCTCTAAAGTTCCTAATCTAAAATCACTTGATGGTATTCAGATGGCAGATGGACTTGTCTGGAAAATCCAAGTTGTCTTTCCTTCATGTCTAATGTCTTGATATGATAGTGAAAGGCTGGGCTGAGGTGAAAAGCTCAACTGAATTGCTAGTCTCTGGAGTCTCCAACAAGTGGTCTCAGGGAATAAAGATAACTAGCAAGGAAGCCAGCTTTTCCTGGAGAACATGATTCATGGGGCCTGAGCAGAAGGTGCATGGAGTCTTGTAAGGTAGTCTTGGGAATCCACAAATGCCTGGAGTTCAAAGAAGGAGATTTTTAATTGTTCTCTCTGTCTCTCAGGGAAGTATAGCAACATATTTGTGACCGTCTTTGACCCACCACAGTGTTTACCCTAAACTTTGGGTAAAGACAATTTAATCATACTTCTTAGTCCAAGGCACATTAATATTTTACTCCTGAAATAGATTATTTATTTATTTTATCCCCCATTATAGATAACCATTGTAATTTGTTTAATGCCCCAGTCTGACTGGGCAAAATAACCCAGAGGTGACAAGCAACTTGAAGGTTGAAGGGGAACTGCTTTTTTGCGGAACAGCAGGGGTATATATGTCTAACTGATTACATACAGCTTGACTCAATCAGCATCATCCAATCATAACATTGCTCCCTTACAGATACAGCAGTCAGCCAATAAGGAGTCCCCACCATCTTGATGGCTTGGTGGCGTTGCCTCACAAACCACTCCTTCTGGCAAACTGCCAGGCTCCATCTTGACTTGATCATGGCCTCCAACAGTTTAATATATGTATTTTATTTTAATGTTTTATTTAAAAATGTATATTGTTTGGGTGAATTTATTTTTAATTGGAATAAATAATATTGGGTTATATATCTCATTATTTTTCTTCCCTGTCTTACACAAACTTTATGATGTAAAGATTCATTCCTTGTTTCTGAAGGCACATTGATGTGCTAAACAGTACTCATTGGTTTAGAATCCACTGCTTTTTAACTATATTGATTATAAACCAAGAAGCTCCAGTTCCCTGCTGGCATGAACTTATGTATCTTCAACAAATAATACCCAATATTTACTGTGTACAAGTACTGTTTGGGGTACATGCAGCATACATATTGTTATGGACTTAACAAGAATCAGGAGGGAGGACATATATCTAGAAGCAAAATTTCTGAGTCATAATATTTTGTGATGTTTTGTAGCAGCGATATCTTCTCCAGTGTGTCATTTATCTTTGTTCATATTGTTTTTTATTAAGTGGGACTCATATTTTTGATTTATGGTTTTTATTAAATTCATGCTTTATGGATACACATAAAGATGAAATTTATGGTGGATTTTATAAATGTAAATAGCACAATAAGGTCTCTTTCATTCCACTCTTCCTCTCTTCTTCCATCCCTTCTCCCTTTCCCTCAATCCCCTTCCTCTACTCCACTGAGCTCTTCTATTTTCATAGGATCCCTCCTCACTTTTCCCTTATTTGGGCCTAGCTTCTGCATATGAGACTCAGAATTTCTGAGTCTGGCCAATTACACTTAGCATGATATTCTCCAGTTTTATCCACTTATTGGCAAATGACATAATTTCACAGTTCTTTATGGCTGAGTAAAACTCCATTGTGTGTTTCACATTTTTTCAATCCATTCATCAGTCAACCAGCATCTGGACTGGTTCCATAACTTGGCTATTGTGAATTGCACTGCTGCAAACATTGATGTGCCTATATCACTATGGTATATTGGGTTCTTTAAGGTAAATACCGAGGAGTGGGATAGCAGGGTCATATGGTAGTTTCATTCTTAATCTTTTGAGGAATCTCCATACTGCTTTCCGGAGTGGCTGTACTAATTTGCAGTCCCACCAACAATGTATGAGTGTACCTTTTTTCCCCGCATCTTTGCCAGCATTTATTATCACTGTATTTCTTGATAACTGCCATTCAGACTGGAGTGAGATGAAGTCCTAGTATTATTTTGATTTGCATTTCCTTAATCGCTAGAGATATTGAGCATTTTTTGTATATTTGTTGGCCATTTGAATTTCTTCTTTTGAAAAGCATCTGATTAATTTTTTGAGACTTATAAATTGGGTTATTTGTGTTTTGGTGTTGAGCTTTTTTATATATTTACATGTACTGGATATTAATCACCTGTTGGAGGAGTAGTTGGCAAAGGCTTTCTCCCATTCTCTAGGCTCTTTTTACATTATTCATTTCCTTTACTGTACAGAAGCTTTTTAATTTTATGCCATTCATTATTGATTATTTGTTTTATTTCTTGATATTTAGGAGTTTTGTTTAGAATACTGGAACATTAAAAAAAAGAAAAAAAAGTGGTACTTGTACCAATATTTTAGAATATTGAGCTTACCTTTTTTTCCTAGCAGTTGCAGCATTTCTGGTTTAATTTTCAAGTCTTTGATCCACTTGGATTTGACTTTTGTGCAATTAAAGAGATAGACACCTAGTTTCATTTTTCTACCTATGCATATTCAGCTTTCCCAACAATGTTTGCTTAAAAGGCTATCTTTTCTTCAATGTATGTTTTTGGCATGTTTGTCAAGCATCAAATTACTGAAACAATGTAGTTGTCTCTGTGTCTTCTATTCTACTATATTGGGGTTTGTGTCTGTTTCTGTGTGAATGCCATCTAGTTTTTGTTACTTAGCTCTGTGGTATAATTAGAGGTCCGGTATTGTGATGCCTCTAGCATTGCTCTTCTTGCTGAGGATTGCTTTGGCTATTCTGTATCTCTTATTCTTCCAAGGAATTTTAGAACTTTTTTTTTCCTAGTTTTGTGAAGAACAGCATTGTATTTTGATGGAGATTGCATTGACTCTGAATAATGCTTTTGGTAGTATTGCCATTTTGATAATATTAATTCTGCATATCCGAGAACATGGGAGACCTTTCATCTTCTAAAGTTTTTTATTTCTTTTTTCAGTTTTATGATTTTCATTGTAGAGGCTTTTCTTCTTGTTGTCAGATTTGATCCCAAGTATTTAATTTTTGAGGTTATCGTAAATGGAAGAATTTTCCCTATTTTTTTCACAGAAGATTCCTTATTGAAGTATAGGAAAGCAATTGATTTAGGTATGTTCCTCTCTAATCTTGTACTTAGCTCAACTTGTTTATAAGCTATAAAGTCTTCTGATGAAATTTTTTGGTATTCTAAATATAAGATAATGTCATCCTCTAACAAATAATTTGATTTTTTAAAAGAGACAGTGTGTGTGTGTGTGTGTGTGTGTGTGTGTGAGAGAGAGAGAGAGAGAGAGAGAGAGAGAGAGAGAATTTTTTAATATTTATTTTTCAGTTTTCGGTTTACACAACAAATTTGTTTGTATGTGGTGCTGAGGGTCAAACCCAGGCCACACACATGCCAGGAGAGCGCGCTATCGCTTGAGCCACATCCCCAGCCCCAAATATTTTGATTTTTTAGTCACTTTGTTTACTACTATGACCAAAAAACCTGACAAGAACAATGCAGAAGAGGAAAAGTTTATTTTGACTCACAATTTTAGAGGTTCAGTCTATGGTCAGCCAACTCCATAGCTCTGGGCTCAAGTTCAGCAGAACATCATGAAAGAAAAGCATGGTGGAGGAAAACAGCTCAGGATGTAGAAACAGATAATCAGAGTGACCTACTTTCTCCAGCCATATCCTACCTGTTTACATTTACCACCTAGTTAATCCATATCCATGGATTAATCTACTGATTAGGTTAAAGTTCTCATAACTTATTTTACTTCTAAATATTCTTGCATTGTCTCACACATAGACTTTTGGAGGATACTTCATATCCAAATCATAATATTTGACTTCCTCTTTTCTTTATATCCTTGTAATTTCCTCCTCTTGCCTAATTGCTCAGACAAGTTTCAAGGACAATATTAAATAGGAGGAATAAGAGTGGACATCCTTATTTTTTTCCTGATTGTAGAGGAAATGGTTTCTCTACTCAATGCGATGTTTGCCTCAGGTTTGTCATATACACCCTTTAAAATGTTGAGGTAAGTTCCTTCTATCCCTCATTTCTCTAGTGTTTTAAACATAAATGGTTGCTGGATTTGACAAGTGATTTTCTGCATCCATTGAGATAATCATTTGATCTTGTCCTTAACTCAATTTATGTGGTGTACTACATTTATTGATTTTCATACGTTGAACCAACCTTTCATCCCTGGAATAAAACCCCCTTGATCATAGTGTATAACATTCTTATTGTGTTTTTGAATGCAGTTTGCCAATATTTTATTAAGGATTTTTGCATCAATGTTCATTAGGGATATTTTTCTGAGATTTTCTTTCCTTAACATGAATCAGGACTTATTAAAAAAAAAAAAAAAAGCTTTTTTAAATGTTGTGGGGTGCATAGTACAGGACTATAATCACAATCACTTGGGAGACTGAGGCAGGAGGATCTAAAGTTTGAAGCCAGCCTTAGCAACTTAGTGAGACCCTAAGAAACTTAGTGATACCCTGTCTAAAAATAAGAAATAAAAATGTCTGGGGATATAGCTCAATGGTAAAATAACCCTGGGTTCATTCTCTGGTACCATAAAGTTTTGTGTTTTTTTTTGTTGTTGTTGTTGTTCAACACATTCGCTTAATTGAAAACTTAAGATTATAGAGCAAAGTTAATATTGAGAAATCTTTATCACATTGCTCCAAACTTTTTCCACATCTTTTGTTATTTTCTTCTGTATTCATCCAATGAGAAATACTTGATTTTTATGTATTGAATTTTGTTTGTTTGTTTGTTTGCCTTTTGATTTACACTCTAACATTTTAGTTATACTCCCCTTTAGCATTTTGGTTCCTCATCATATTATTATTAGATATTTTATTGTCTTGTACAATCTCAGCTATGTCTTGCACCATAACCATATGCAAAGTATTCAGTTGCATTTTATTGTTTTTAATATATAGAATCTAATTTTTGTCTTCAGGAGGTTTTTGCGCTATATAACACATGAAAATTTTATGTATTTGTTCTGAAACGTATTTGAATGGTTTTGTGAATGATTTGGAAAATGTCACCCCATCATCTTCTCCATAGCTTTGGTCTGAAGGAATGAGGTAGACTGATTTACATGAGGACTGCATCTTTCTGAAAAGAAGGAAGCTATCACTTCCCAAGTTCAGATTTAAGCCTTTTAAACTAGGGTGGACACAACACAGAAAGTTGGTTGCAGAGAAAGTGGGAGGATCAGTGAGTGAATCATAAAATCTAAATCAGAAAAGGTGAAAGTTGGTGGGGATCCAAGAGGGCGGGCCAGAGGGAGGCAGCATTCTATGTCGCTCCATGACCTGGGACTCAAGTAGTGAAAGTACTGCTTCTCTGCGAGCGATAGAGGACACCCGCACAACTACTCCCTCACAGGAATCACAGTTGCTGTGCCCCTATGTCCCTACAGGGCTTCAGGCCTCAGTGTCAGAGTAGGTCTCCCAACTGCTCACCCACACAGGACTACCAGGCACCCCAGCAGGATCACTGGCATCAGCACCCACCCAAAACTTTCAGCTACCAATTGGAGCAGAAATCTCATATGCTGCTCCCACACCAGTCACTCAGCATCTAACCACGCACAGGAGCTCTGGCCGTCACTCAGGTATGGAACCCCATCTACCAACATGGGGCTCCCCCGTCACAGTAGCCTGTCTGCACCTGGGGACATTGCACAAGCTCTGATGACAGGCAACAGCCACCAGCCACCAGCCACACGCTGCACAATACAGAGGTCTGCTCTGAACACATTGTCTAATGCCATTGCCTGGCTCTCCCCACTCAACCTGACACCCCATCACTGAAAGCAACTGCCTCAATCTTGGGTCACCTTCATCACCATCTTTAGTGGGAGCAACTCTCAGTTTGGAACTCCTGGAAACTATGGTACCCATAGTTTCTAACAGCCCCTTCTCACTAATCTGGCACAGTGACTGCCCAATACAAAACAGCTGTCAGCGACAGGTGCAGCAGGTACACAGCGCCCAAAGCACAACACACAGACCTCCAGAGAGAAAGGTCCCTTATTATGAAGTAGAAAGGGAAAAGGTGAGTGTGATATAGTTTAGAGACTAATATAGAGACCAGGAAATGGGAGGCCTTCAGGTGAGATAAGGAGGTAAGACCAGGTGCCCACATCACACAGGTGGGCCCCAAAGGAGATCCTTGAGGTGCAGTCTCCCTTCAGGGACAGGTGGGTGCCACATCCCACTTCCAGTGTCCTCCACCCAACACCAGCCCTCCCACCCTGGTAACCTTCAACATCCTGAGGCTGGAGACAACAGCTAACAACAGCTAACAACAGACGACTCCGCCTATTGGATGAGAAGGGAAGCAGGAAAGATCCTCATCTCCAACCAAAACAATCCTTGTTTCTTCCTTCAAATTTTTTTTTCTTCTCTCTTTCTATTCTCCCGTCCTCACGTCCCCAACATGGGAAACTAAGTACTTCACATGAATTAAGATACTGAGACATCCCCAACATGGGAAACTAAGTACTTTACATGAATTAAGATACTGAGGACAGGGATGTCTGAATAGTATATATTACAGATGTGTTGTATATTCTCTTTTTTCTTCATTTTTTACTATTTTAACATTTTTTCTTAATATATATGTGTGTTTGTTTTATGTATGCTACTGTCTTCCCACTTACTTGTCAACCCCAAATTACTTCCTCTCTCTTCTCCTGCTGCTAACCTTCTTCTTTAGATTTCTCTTTCAAACTTCCTAAGATATAATAACTCTATATCCTCTACTCCTACCTCCTCAGCATATTATTCTTACACTTCATCCTTGGTTCTTTGTTTAGCATCACAAACAGTAAATCCTTTTGTAAACCTACGGACTGTATTGTAGATAATAATTGAATTCACCATTTTTGCACATTGTGACCAAACTGTAAACATCTTAATAGAAACTACTTGATTTCAGGTTTTATATTGTTTATATTGGAATATGTTAACATTGTTCTTTCCTTCAAAGGAGAGATATTGGAATGCTTTAGGACACTATAAGCCTAGAGAGTAAAAATAGTAATGCCTAGGATCCACAGTGCTAGAAGGGAAGACACACAAACAATATGAAAAGACAAGAAATCAAGATACCTCATTATTAGAATCTATGGCCAGCACAGCAGAAAAAATTACAGAGAAGAAGTTCAGGATGTACATAGTTAAAATGTTCAATGAATTAAAGGGTGATACATGAGAGCAAATAAAGGCAGCAAAAGATCTTCCATAAAGAGCAACATAAGCAAACACAGGAAGGAAAAGATTACTTCATTAGGGAGATAGAAGTTCATTTCAGATATCCTTGAAATGAAAGAAACAATAAACCAAATTAAAAGTTCAATAGAAATCATCACCAACAGATTAGACCACTTGGAAGACAGGACCTCAGACAATGAAGACAAAATATATAATCTTAAAAAGAATGTAGACCACACAATGAAAATGGTAAGAAACTATGAGCAGAACATTCAAGAAATATGGGGTAGCATAAAAAAGAACAAATTTAAGAGTTATTGGGATAGAGGAAGGCATAGAGTTCCAAACCAAAGTAATGAACAATCTATTCAATAAGATAACATCAGAAAAATTTCCAAAAATGAAGAATGAATTGGAAAACCTAATACAGGACATGAAATATAAAAAATCACAACAGATGCACACCAAGCCACCTTATAATGAGAATTCCTAGCATTCAGAACAAGGAGAGAATATTAAAAGCCACAAGAGAAAGGATTTACATATAGGGGAAAACCAATTAGGTTATGTGCAGATTTTTCAACCCAGACCTGGAACATCATTTATCAAGCTCTGAAAGAAAAGTAATGCCAAGCAAGAATTTTATATCCAGCAAAATTAAGTTTTAGATTTGATGATGAAATAAAAATCTTCCATGATAAATAAAAGGGAAATGAGGAAAACTACACCATGTACAATAGCCTCAAAAAATAATAATAATAAAATACTTGGGAATCAACTTAATGAAAGGGGTGAAAGACTTCTGCAATGAAAACTACAGAACACTAAAGAAAACAATTAAAGAATACCTTAGAAGATGGAAAGATCTTCCATGTTTTTGGGTCGTCAGAATTAATATTGTCAAAATGACCATACTACCAAAAGCACTATACAGATTTAATGCAATTCCAATCAAAATCCCCATGACATTCCTCATAGAAATAGAAAAAGCAATCATGAAATTCATCTGGAAAAATAAGAGACCCAGAATAGCTAAAGCAATTCTTAGCAAGAAGAATGAAACAGGTGGCATCAGTATACTAGGCCTTAAACTATATTACAGATCAATAGCAACAAAAACAGTATCGTATTGGCACCAAAATAAACTGGTAGACCCTTAATGGTACAGAATAGAGGACAGAGACTAATCCACATAATTACAATTATCTTATGTTAAACAAAGGCACCAAAAACATACATTGGCAAAAAGATAGCCTCTTCAACAAATGGTGCTAGGAAAACTGGAAATCCATATACAACAAAATGAAATGAAACCCCTGTCTCTCACCATTCACAAAATTCAACTCAAAGTGGATCAAGTACCTAGCAATTAGGCCAGAGACACTGCATCTAATAGAAGAAAAAGTAGTCGGCCCAAATCTTCATCATGTCGGATTAGGCCCTGACTTCCCTAATGGGACTCCTATAGAGCAAGAATTAAAATCAAGAATCCATAAATGGGATGGATTCAAACTAGAAGATTCTTCTCAGCAAAAGAATCAATCAATGAGGTGAATAAAGAGCCTACATTTGGGGAGCAAATTTTTACCACACACAGCAGATAAAGCAATAATTTCTAGAATATATAAAGAACTCACATTCTTAACATCAAAAATAAATAAATAATCCAATCAACAAATGGGCCAAGGAATTGAACAGACACTTCTCAGAAGATGATATACTATCAATCAACATATATATACATATATACATATATGTATATAAAATGTTCAACATCTCTAGCAATTAGAGAAATGCAAATCAAAACTACTCTAAGATTTCATCTCACTCTAGTCAGAATGACAGCTATTAAGAATACAAACAACAATAGTTTGGGAGAGGATGTGGGGAAAAAGGCACACTTATACATTGCTAGTGAACTGCAAAATGGTGCATCCCATATGGAAACAGTATGGATATTCCTTGGAAAACTGGGAATGGAACAACCATTTGACCCAGCTATCCCACTCCTTAGTCTATTCCCAAAGGACTTAAAAACCACATACTTCAGGGACACAGCCACATTAATATTTATAGCAGCACAATTCACAATAGCTAAACTGTGGAACCAACCTAGATGCCCCTCAGTAGATGAATGGATAAAGAAAATGTAGTATATATACACAATGGAATATTAGTCAGCATTAAAAGAGAATAAAATCATAGCATTTGCAGGTAATTGGATGGAGTTGGAGAATATGATGCTAAGTGAAGTTAGCCAATCCCAAAAAATCAAATGCAGAATGTTTTCTCTGATAAAAAGATGCTGATTCATAATGTGAATCACAGGAGGATTAGATGAACTCTAGATAGGGAAAGGGGGTTGAAGGTGAAGGGAGAGGAATAGGGGTAGAAAAGATGGTGGAATGAGATGGACATCATTGCCCTAAGTGTATGTATGAAGACACAAATGGCATGACTCTACTTTGTGTACAAACAGAGATATGAAAAATTGCTCTCTATATGTGTAATATGAATTGTAATGCATGCTGCTGTCATATACAACAAATAAGAATAAAAATGAAAGAAAGAAAAGGTGGAAGTATTTGCTGTGATTCTAATGCACAAAATGAAAGTTGACATCACCACTGTGACTGACAGCTTCTGGGGCTGATGCTCCCCAACAGTAGTATGGTCATGTGGATCTATAGCTGGGAATACTTTAACCCTGCCATGGGGTTCTAGCTAAAATCTGTAGAAGTTCCAAAAATAGTGGGTGTTTTCTATTGAAGAGGCTCTATCTTGTTTATGAAATGACACCCACCTTCAATAAATTGTTTGCCTCATGCTAAATTCTGTTTTCAGGACATTCATTCACCATTTCTTCCTGAGTTCTGCTCACAGGGGCACTGTCACACCATATAGTCAGTATCTTTGTCACCTCATTTCTATCAGGTCAAATCCTGGGGCATGCCAGCTCCCTGTGCAAGTGACTGGTGAGGAACTCAAAAGTGTTTGATATCAGCTGGGCATGATGGCGGATGCCTGTAATCCCAGTGGCTCTGGAGGCTGAGGCAAGAGGATTGCAAGTTCAAAGCCAGCCTCAGCAATTTAGTGAGGCCCTAAGCAACTCGGTGAGACCCTTTCTCTAAATAAAATACCAAAAAGTTCTGGGGATGTGACTCAATGGTTAAGTGCCCCTGGGTTCTAGCCCCTATACCGAAAAAAAAAAAAAAAAAAGTGTTTCAAATCAGAGAAAGCCCATCAGCCTAAAAAATGAGCCTGTCCATCTGCCGCAACCCTGCTGGGCACAGAATCACAAGCCACTCAAGCAGGAACAAAAACTTTATTTTTAAAAAGGCTGCCAAATACCCCATGCGCGCCCGGCTAGCAAGCTGGTCCACACACGTGTGTGCGTCTACCAGAACCGGGGTCCCCTGACCTCCCCCAGAAATTCCCGCCTACTATCCTTCCCCAACCAATGGGAACTCTCCGGGAGTCCCGTAACATGAGTCCCATAGCAGGCTGAGGTGAACAGCAGGAGTCCAATTTCCATATGAATGTAAATCTTAACATAATCATATCATCTCAATGGCTAGCTGGCAGTCACCTTAACCAAAGGTGCCATGTATCATAATACTTTTGCTGTGGCTCCTAGCATCCATCCTCATAGGAAAACACAATACCTAGAGGCCCATGGTTCTTCCCTAAGAAAGCTGTGTTCCCGTCCTCAAGGCAATCATTCAGAGCTACCATAAGCTCAATAAAAAGTATTCTCCTTGGGGCTGGGATTGTGGCTCAGTAGTAGATCACTCGTCTAGCACATGCCAGGCCCTGGGTTCGATCCTCAGCACCATATAAAAATAAAATAAATACAATAAAGATATTGTGTCCAGTTACAATTAAAAAATAAATATTAAAAAAAATTCTTATTATTTTCACAACTAATAAATTAGATCAGTCTCCTGCATATTAAGACTCTCAAACACACTTGAGTACAAAATGGTAATGAGGAGTGTCCATGGAAGGGGATAAATCTTGCTATTGGCACTGGGGTTTAAACTTGAAAATCTAGGAATTGAGTTAGTTCACTTGTGCTTTTATTTCTTTAACATTCTGTTTGAAACTTTGTTTTGAAACTAGTTATTCTGCCATAATTATGTATAATTAAGGATATATTTAGCTTTGGGTTTTATATTTAAATATGGCACATAGAGATCAACTGTGAGGATTTGCTCTCTAAACCTATGTTGTTCAGTGTGGACTCAACTAGCAAAATAAGCATCAACTGAGAACTTCTTAGAAATAAACTCTGAGGTTAGAGTCTAGGAATGTGTTTAATAAAAGCACCAAAATATTCTGATGTGCGCTAAAGTTTGAAAACTGCTATTTAAATTTTTTTCTGTTCAGTGTATTTTGTCCGATTTGGGCTTATTAGACATAAACAGTCTCAGGGTCCATTCTAGCCCCACTGTATGGGCATCTGCATTTTACAAGACCTCTAGTAATTGTGGTACATACTAAAGTTTGAGGAAATTTACAGTGTAATAACAACTATTTACTCTTATTTTTATATCCTCTGGTTGGCCCCCCTGACCCCTATAATAGATGTATTAGTTTTTCCAATATTGAATATATTAATTCCCAAATCACTGTTTCTTAATATGGTTAATTTATATAGAAAGACTCCCTGTTGAATTTGAATGTCAGATCAACAACAAATATTTCAATGTGGGTATTTTCCATGCAGGGCTGTATTATATTAATAAATTATTAACTAGTGACATGAAATTCCAATTTAACTAGGAATCCTGTATTTGCTGCAACTGGAAATTCTACATATAGGTCAAAATTCTCTCTTAGGATAACCAGTAATTTCTGCTTTCATCAATATTAATATTCTTTAAAAATAACCCATCTTTTCACGTAATTTTTCACTTCCTTTTAAAAGAGATATATTCTTGACTCTACTGTCTTATAAGCCAGTGTCTATATGTCTTTGTATACTGATATATGATAAAATAGAGCTCAGCTTTGTGGCCTTAGATAATTGACCTTAAGACAAAACACTCTGGAATTTAAATTCACTATGAAAACACAAAAAAATCATTATTGGAAGGTTTTTCCCCCCCAACATATAACAATCAATATCAATTTATTCTCTATGGTAAGTTGAACTTTTCAAATACTGAGGGCATACTTTGCCACTAAATTATTCTGGCTTGTCTATCAGGAGTTCCTATTGCCTTAAACTTGATACTCCTTCTCTAGAGTATTACTAAACATTCCTCTGTTCTTGGAAAATAACTGACGACACTTGCTTTGACTGATTTTCTTTAGATCATACTGGTTTATGCTATGATCCTTATTGAGGATATGTGGGCAAACATAGATTTAGTTCTGGAAGGGAATTAAGGTACTTTTGAGATGACACCTCTCATAAGCCATCCTTGGGTCCAACTCCATGTGGATATAAAATGCACTTCTATTTGCATGGGAGCACTGGACGAGAGTGCTCTTGAATTTCAATAATACATTATAAAACCTTTTCTACTGCTCTGCTGTCTAGAACTTCCATAAATTATGTTGGTCAGCAATATCATATTACTGCAATTGAAACTCTTACTACAGAAGTACAGTTGATGTATGCTTTGTCTTTTCTACCAAAATTTCATGGAGGATAATTTAAGGGATGTGCTAACAATGCGCTCCTCTGTATATTTAGAGTCTGTCATTGGATCCAATTACAACATCAGAGAGCTGTAAATTTAATCACATCACTTTGAATTGTCCTTTCTGGATTCTCACTTTAGGTTTTGCCTGCAAAATTTATCAAACATAATCCCATGGTTTTTGATTTTCAATTTATTTTTATATCATTAAACTCATTCTCTAATTTTATACCACATTTGTATTATATGTATTAACATTTATTTTAGGAACATAGTTGAGGATTTTTTGTTTTCATCATCAAGGCAGCATTCATATGATAAAATACAGTTTAAAGATAGTAAAAAACAGCTTTGAATAAAAAATTTGTTTTAAAACTAGGTACTAATTTTACCTTAAAAAGTTATTGTGTACATCTTATTTATCTCATCATCTTGACCAAATTACTTCTGCATTTTAACTATTTTATATATTTTTATATAAAATATACTAAATATATTTTATATTTAGCTATTTTATATACTTATATATATATATATATATATATATTTTTTTTTTTTTAACTATTATGATGAACCTTCTGTCGCTTTCTTTCCTTACCAATTTTATCACACATTTCTTTGCCTGCTTTTGATCTTTTAACATAAATAAAATTATTTTGTTGTATTCCTCTGGAATTTATTTTTGGTCAATATTGCTTTTGATATATATTCAACTGATTGGTTTTTATGTTATATAGGTATCTATAAGAATGTTATTTTTTATTTTCCTATCTATACAGGATGCCAAATTTATGTTTACATATTAATCTTCTATAGAGTCAGGTTTTTAAAAATATTTACTTTTTTGGTTGTACACAATTCCTTTATTTTAATATTTATTTTTATGTGGTACTGAGGATTGAACCCAGGCCCTTGCATGTGCTAGGTGAGCGCTCTACCCCTGAGCCACAACCCAGCCCTCCTGTCATTTTCACACAAAGTTAAGCATCAATTATTTTGGACTGTCAATATCTCGTCTTCTTTTAAAGACATTTTCATAATCTAATTCATTTCTTCATATGTTTATTATGTTCTCCTTATTGATTTTGGGTTATTCTTTATATAGTCTATATATTACTTCTTTTTCTTGGATGTAGGTATTGAAAGTATTTCTACCCTATTTATGGATTGCAATTTTGTTCTCTTTATGATGTTGTGATTAACTGAAAATTGTATTTTTAATATAGTTGAATTTATCAATATAGATCAATCATCAGGTTTTCTGTTCTGTATTTTGATGTGACTTTCCAATTTAATTTCTCAAGATATCTAGTCCTGCACATTTTTGGAAATGGAGGCCATATAAATTTCTCTCATTCTTTCATATCCCAGCCAATGACTTCCCAGGGTAGGCAGTATGGGAAACAAAGGTCATTTATTATAGCTGGGCAGATGATGTGCACCTGTCCTCAAAGCTAGCCAACACAATCTCACTTAGGAATTCGGAGGAAATTTTAAAAAATTCATTGTAAATGCAGAGAGAATGACCAACACCTGTTGACTTAACAACAAGAAGCAGAGAAGACCAGAGATTCCCTTTTCTGCCTGAAGGGCCCAGGAAACCCATCCATTAAAATAATACCCTCACAGAATATTTGGGACTGAGACCAATCAATTTTGTGCAATGCTTTCTTCCACAGCTGGGAGAGGAGAGAAAACAAAGGCAATGGAATGAATACAAAGGGTTCTCATGTCCCCTCACTTGTTGCCCAGTTAGATATGTTGAGACAGACATTACTCACCTCCCTCCCCAATGTATATACAACTGTTTTCCTATTTCTCTCTAACCATCTTTGCCATGACTAATAAGAATGAAGCTAGTCTGATTCGCAGTTTCATAATGCCCCTCTGTGTCTCCTGTGCATCCAGAGCCCTATGATTTGGCCATTGAGCTCTTGCTTCCAGAAATCTGTGAAACAGATCTTTATGGAAGATTCATTTTTCACTCAGAACACACTATACCACGGACCAAAAATCTGCATTTTATTCTAACTTCAATTTCACATTGTGTTCAATTGTGTTATCAATACAGATTATCAGAAGTTAAATATCCTCTAAATTTTAGTAATACAGTTTTCCCCATTACTAAATTCCTATTGACTATATTTAAATTTTTGTTCCTTTGTATAATGTAAATTCAAAGGACTTATAGTGTGTATTTTTTTCTTTCACAATTATTACTCTAGACTCAGCTGGAAGAATGGTGAGGATAAAAAGATTTCATGAGGAGAGTTGATGTAGTGTCATTAGTAGTCTGGACACTTTGTCATCATTATAAATATTACAAGGGTTTAAGGAAAATTTAGAGCTTATCAGAAATTTCCTTCATAAAAGTATGCCTTTTTCTTACTAAAATGCAGTACAAAATAAAGCTGTAATCAAGGAATTAGCTATACAAGAAATAAGAATAATGCAAGATCTTGGAAAAGGAGGAGAAATTATGTATCAGTAATTTGACAAGTCTATCCAGTGAAATAATCTATGTCAGAAAATATCTATTAAGTAACCACAATTGTTTCTCTGTTAAGAAAATACCATATATTTCATCACTAAAAAATAATTTTCTCATGGCAAATAACAACTTCTCTGGAATTTTAATGAAAAAATTCTAGGGACTTACTTCAGAGAAAAGTGAAGCTATAATCCAATTTTGACAAAGTATCATTTATGCACAATTTTGCATACTCTGAGTAATGCCTATCTTTATAACCCACTAGGACATCAGAATATGTGGGCATCTGTCTCAGAGTAGTGAGAACTAATTTGGAATGCCTTTATTCTTTTTCTCCTAAACCACAAATATCTAGCTCTTGGAATAAGCAATAGCTGTTTCTTGTTACAAAAATAAAGAAGGGTAATGTGTTGTTTGTGAAAGACAAGTTTTGGATGCAAATGCCCAAGCAATCTTCATTAAGGAATAAATTCATTTGATTGGTTTGAACAATTTGAACAGTAAATGTGCTGTCTTTACATGATCTGTTTTAGGCTTGAAGGCAGTTTACTGCATTGCATAAATGATTTTATCTTATGGAAAATATTTGAAGTTACTACTTCTTGGACTCAGCATTCACCAGACCAGGCTTCTCACATTTGGATAGCAATCTGGACACATTTAGCTTCTGTCTAATCATATACCTTTTTATTTCAACCCACAATGCCCTTATACTTTATTCATCTTAAAAAAAATGCTTCCAAGATCTTGTTTGATGATTGTCTTTTTGTTGAATCTTCTCCCATGGCATTTTATCTATATCCCCAAAATTGTATTTATGTTTTTACAAATCTGTAGCTCAATTGGATACTCCTCAAGGGCAGGGACTTTGATTTATCTGTATATCATTGGTCAGTGGCTGGTACTAATGCTGTCCTGTAGATGAGTGTTCACTGAGCAGATGGTAAATGAATGAGTGAACAAATGAACAAATAAAAGTAGTGTTCATTTATTCAAACATATTTGCACACTACAAATATGAATTTATGTCTAATCCTGCAATGTTGTTCAGTCTTTAGTGCTTTAGATATTATGACCTATAAAAAAGTTAAAGGGATTGGCAGTATCAAAGAATGAATTTAAGTTGTCATTGAGTTCATATATGGATGTTTTGCAAAAGATAGATACTGTATTCTATCTCCACTGAGCCTACATCTAAGGAGAATGAATGCTGAGCTTGCACCCAGAATGCTCAAACCTTGTTTTTTTCACAAGAATTCTTGAGTTTTAATAGAACTTAATTTCACTGAATCTCCTCAGCAACTCATCTGTAAAATAGGAATTAAAAATTCTGTCCTAGATACTTAGCAGAAAAATTTTGAGTATGTAACCAAGTGAAAGAATGGTCTCATACATAATGCCCTATTTCAGATATTTATTTTTTAAAAATAATGTCCTTTACTAGACCAAATTTCCTAAGTATAAGGAGCTCAGACAAACAGGTTGAGGGACCTCTTTGCAATACACTTACCTCTTCTACTTTATCACCCTGCAATAGAGGTTTCACCAGGACTCTAATGTGACTCCTCTTTATAGGGTCTGATTTCTTTGTTCTCAATCTTGCCAATATCTGTGGCCCTGTGCTTCTGTTTTCCTGAGCCACATTAGTGGTAAGGTATCAGTTGAAACTGGACAAATTTATAAAATTATATGAATGAAGACTAAAGGCAAATGCTAAAATGCCATTAGTTTTCTTCTGTGACAACCAAAGTAAATCTGTTTACTCACATGGGTATTCTTGGTTACCTGAATGTTTTCTTGCAATAACACATTAAGCACAGAGGTGTGTGCTGCACCCTTGGAGTCTTTCTTGTGTAACAAATCTCTTTCTCCTAGCTCTTTCCAAGCAGAATTAATCACTAATTATCAATGCTTTGGTAAAATTGCTCAAACCTGGATTTAAAATCTCACATTGTTTTGAAACAGTCTATTTATGGGTCTGTCTTCCCCCCCAAATAATCTTTTTTTTTTTTTTTTTTTAACTGGGGATTTTACTCAGGGTCACTCCCTAGCCTTTTGTTGTTGTTGTTGTTGTTGTTATTTTATTTAGAGACAGGGTCTCACTGAGTTTCTTAGTGCCCTCCTAAGTTGCTGAGACTGGATTTGAGCCCTCCTGCCTCTGCCTCCAGAGCCCCTGGGATTACAGGTGTGCGCCCTTACATCCAGCTGAATAAAAACATTTTTAAGAATCTTGGCTTTTCTTTCCCGTGTTTCCAGGACCTCACTAGCTCTGCAGCTATGCAGGTATGCCTCAGTAGAGCCTCCAGCAACACTTGATTTTAAAAAGACAGTGAAATTTTAAACGTTTCTTTCTGACCTTTTTATAATTAAATGCACTCTAAAAGAGGGAATGAAAGTAGACGGCTTAAATACATGGCAGAGAATAAAGAAGTTTGGGGAAGGAAAAATCACATGACCTTGTTTTTCAGAAAGCCTGGTAATAATGGAATCCTGTTTCACTGCTTTAACATTTTACTGAGCAGATGAGGATCTTTCACTTACGGTAGTATGGCTCTCTATTCGCATGGGTACCTTCATGCAGAGGACACAGGAAAGAGAGCTACTCCAACAGAGGGCCATTATGGAGAAGGGTCCTAGTAGTGGGTTATTAAGCTTAATATCCTTGGTGTTTGGCAGTATAAGGATTCAGCTCTAAAACAGAAAACCTGCTTGTGATAGAAAAATAGATTTATTTGTACAGAAAGCAGAAAATTCCCAGCCCTGAAAGGAGTGAAAACAAATTGAGAACAATATAAAAGAAATGCAATGGCTTTGGAATGATGACAGTATTTTAGATAATTTTTTAAGAGCTAAGAATTTGAAAGCCCTGGGATGGAAGAAAACTAGGTAGTTCTGTTCATTTTGGCAATAAATTTGAGTTATGATAAGATGTATATGAATAATATTTTTTGCTGTTGAATCTTAATTCCACTTATTTATTTTCTTCAACAAATGATGAACAAAAGATGGCACTCCCAATCCTCATTAATGTTACCACATAGAGGTGGCTAAGGTCAAGCAAATATTGCAATTAAAATACAGTTGAAATGTATGATGTAGGATGGAAAATGTATAACAGAAAATGCAGCAAGTGTTATGAAAATAGTTTTAGAAAGGCAGAATAGTTTTTTCGAGTGAAATAACTTCTAAAGTAGCAGAAGTTAGCCAGGGAAAAGGGAGACAAGTGGGAAAATGTGGATTTCTGACAGAAGGATCACAGTTTATCCCTGCAGAGAATTAAGAATGAGCATGATGCTGTCCAGGAACTGAAAGGGAAAGATTTAATAAGGTTGGAAGAGTTGAGCAGCAGCATGGACTTTATCTCAAAGGGCACCTGGGTACTAATAAAGGACATAAGTAGAAAGTGAATCATTCTGACTGTTATAGAAGAATTGGAATGGAGAGAAAATTGGAGGGGAGGCTATAAGATGTGTTGTTCTAAACCAAGTATAAAATATTGTTGTCCTCAATTCACATAATAGTGTCACTGAAAAGATATATACAAAGTTTAGGCATATTTTAGAGGTAGAAACAACAAAATGTATGATAGCTTTATAGCTTACAATTAAGCAAGGAAAGACAGAAAGGATAATGGCAGGTTTTCTGATAGAAGCAAATGGGCATATGATTGCTGACTTTTTTTGCAGTAGGGGGTCCCCACAAAAATGTTTTAGTATGATAGCCAGAAATGTTAGATAATAAGGTCTGAAAATTCACATCAGTTATTTGATTGCTTGCTGTGTTATATTTACAGCTTAAATTTCTTCAGTACTTAGAATGCTTCCAGTTTCAATTCATTTCAAAGGTTGTTTATTGACTTCGTGAACATCAGTGAGTTGTCTTGGTAAATGTGACTGTGAATCATAATGAATTTATGCTCCATGGAAAGCTATATTGTCCTGTACAGTTTTCCATAAGGCAAGAAGAAAAATATTGCCATAATAATAGTAAAGTATGATTTCCAAAAAATTTTAGATTAACTTGAAGAATCATATCTATAACATAAGTGGAATGAAGAAAACATCTTATTTCTCTTCTGTGGCAAAGAATATTAATGGAATCTTCTAGAATGCCCTTTGAAAGGAGATATTTAAACTTGAATGTTTAAATATCCTATGAAAAAGAAGAGAAAAGAAATGTCCGTGAGGAAACATAACAATGAAAGATCAAAAGCAATATAAATGACTGGGTATGTGACTGACAGTTCCAAAATAATGGAATCATCTGTCTGTGAGGCTTTGCAAGTTACTACAATTGTAGAATAGGACTCTCTGATATTATCTTCTATGATTAGAATCCAAGAAAGACACTAGATGATTTTTATTTGTTAAAACAAAAGGCTAATTTCAAATGAAGCACCAGCTGCCACTTGCAGATTTGGTGGAAATCTACCACTTTTTTCTTTAACAGGGAGAAGTATTCCTTATTTTTATCTTAGAAGAAGAATAAGCTGCTAATTACTTTTAAAATACCAGAAGCTGTTAATTTATACCTATTATTAATCATTGCTCAACATTGATATTTTAAAATATTTTCGACATTTCTTTGATAACTAAACAGAGCTATATAGAGTTCATTGCTATTTCAAGTGAGTTCAAAATAATATAGTATGAAATAATAGGGGGAGAGTGGGCCAATGTTATAGGGAATGCATAATTGCAAAAATAAAGATTTGCAAATTCCTTTCTTTGATCAATGATTTTGTTCAACAAATGGCAAATGATAAATATCATTATTTTAAATCAAATTATATAAATCAAATTTCTAACTTTTAAAGAAAAAAGCTTTCTAGATGAAACAGTTATGTATTTAAGGAAAATATAGAATAAATGGCTAAAGAATCATTTTGTTTAAACACAAAACTGCTCTACTTAATCCCTTAATAATTCATATTTTCTTTGTCATAAAATGAATATGTGTCAATATGGAAAAAATAAATATTTTTTTAAAAAACTCTGTGAGAAATAAATGCAACTTTAATGCCAGTGATAATCACTGTGAAAACTTTTATATATTCTCCTAATCTCTAGAAAGAAGAAAAATATAATTTATATACCTTGAACATTATAATTATACCTTGAAGTATAAATCATATTTATACTTTATTAAGCTTAGCTGCATCGTATTGTATTATAAGGACTAACAGAATTCGTTTCTAAAGCTTAATTACCAGAATTCCAGGAGGTATAAATATGTTATAAACAGAATAGGAATTAATGTTTTTGGAATTCACTTTTTGTTGATCCTTAGAACAAATGATAAAAATAAACAAAAGAAGTTAAGTGTCCTTTTCTCAAACTCCCGGGCTCAAGCAATCCTTCTGCCTCAGCATCCCCAGTAGTTGGCAGTATATGCATGTATGACTGCACCTGGCTCTCAAGTTTCTTGACAACTTCCCAGATTTTTTGTATTTCCTTTATGTCTAAAGTATCTATATGATACTTTTTTCAGAACTCTTAGGGATTCAAAGATGAGCAACTCATAGACAATGAATATAAAAGAGCATATATGTATCAGAATGAATGTCAGGCAAATAATAATATCAAAGGGTGGAAGAGAAGGAATAGTGGATTGGAGAAGGAATTGAGTGCCACCTGCATATAGAACTACCTAGCACACCTAGAAATCTAGTTGATAAATGAACCCCTGCTATGTTTGGAATTGAAAGAACAGATTGCAGGGGACAATTAGAATGGTTAACAGTAGAGATATTTTAAGAGGTGCAATTTATAAAGATAATAGCCACAGACTTTGTATTCCTCTTTTCAAAACAGCCTGCAGCCAGGAACTGTGGTGCACGCCTGTAATTCCAGTACTCAGGGGAATGAGACAGGAAGGTCCCTCAAGATCAGGGATTTGAGGCCAGCTTTGGCAACACAGTGGGACTCCATTACAAAAATAAATGAATACACAAATATGTGAATTAACTAAATAAAATAAAAGCAGACCTGGCCTAACTGACTTCAAGACCCTGAGGAAAATCAGAGTTTTACCAATCTAGGCCATTAGAAACCCGTGCACACCAATGATGACTGCTGTCATCCAGTAGAAGATATTTGTATGGATGGTGTGTATTTCACTTGTAGAAACTCTCCTTCTAGGCACTGGAAGCAATGCAAAGTTGTTGTATTGACAGAGCATTTTATTCAAACTATGGTTATGTCTAAGGAGAGGTTTTAGAAGTTAACTTTTTTTGAGAGATCCTGGAGAGTTTCTGTCATCTAAGCAAACAATAAGATCACATTAAATTATGAAATTTTATAATTTCAAATTTTCTGATTAAAAGCCCTTGATATAATTATTACTACCTATCCAGTTGTCTAAAACTTTAAAGTTCCAATACTTATTAATAAAAGAACTAGCATAAAATTACTTATAATTTAGCACTCTCCCTGCAGTGTGACCTATTTACGGCATTGAGCCTATAGTATACCCAACTTGATAAATCCCTGGGATAAGAATCCAGATTTGTTCGAGATACTAAAGTTATTTTCTGGTCCAATGTTCTGAATAACATTTAAACAAATAGACTTTCTCTAGTTATTAATAAATGAACACAAATTGAAATGATTAAAATATGTCTTGCTTTAAATAATTGATACTTATTAAATGACCCATGATATGCCACCTATGGTAGAATGTCAGTTCCACACAGCAAATACACCAAGCTAAGGAAAGTTCAAGTTGAAATGCTGTCATTTTAAAATGCAAAATAGGGATGCAGATTAATATTCATTCAGTATGAAGAGACATGATAAGACCCCTCCAGATAAATTTAAAATGATTTTACTGATTACAAAGAAATATCCATTGTAGGAAAAAATTTTAAAACTGCATATGAAAGATGATGCTTTATTCATAAATTATGAGCAAGGAGAAAAAGGGATTCAGTGAAGCTTTTAGTTATATTGTAATGTTTTATTATTTTAAAAAGACCTGAAACTAATATGGTAAAAATAATTGAATTGATTATACCTATATTTGCATACTTAGTTTATTTTCTCTATTCTTGAAATGTTTCAAAAATGAAAATAAAACATTACAAAACATCCATAAACCCACTACAATAGTTATAATCATTCTGTATTTTAGTGCTTAACTTCACAGTTTTTGTTGCATGACTATCCAAATACAAATTTTGTTATGAATACAGAATTATAGTTTTTTGTTTGTTGAACAAGTACTTTATACATTTTCTATATGATATGTATTCTATAATGTGGAACATACATATTATTTTAAACATCACATTTTACTATTAGGTATTTTTTCTAGTTTTGGTGTTCTGTTTGTGTTTTTTTAATCACAAGCTCAGTTAATATTGGTTTGCATATTACCAAATTGTCTTACAGAAACTTTCCACCAAATTAAAATTAGACTTGCAGAGTTACAATTTTGCAAACTACCTTGGTAAAAAGTATCTCAATTACTATCATATGAGATCAACTTTTTCCCCCCAACGTGGAAACGTTTCTTGTTTGAGTTGAAACTCTTTTCCAGAGGAATTGTATTTTAAAGACACCTGGTGTCTGTTTTAATCACATTTGGTATGACAGATAAGGAAATGACTATCATGAGGAAGAAGTTTGTTGTTGTCCAATCCTAGAAACCAGAGGTGTGATGTGCCATGCAAGGCCCTGGGGGTAAGCTGCAGGTCAGTCAGGAGGCAGAGAATGGTAAAAGTATGAACAAGAGCCTCTGTTCTGGTATTTCTGGGAATGAAGAAGCAAGGCAGTGTGAGCAAGCAAGTTTAGGATTGAGTACTTTTAATAATTTCAACAAACTCTCAGACATAAGGCTGTTCCTAGATGTCTATACCAAACCTGGAAAATTTAGTGCATTTTGATATTGACCCCCAGCTTAGAACCTTACAGAGAATATGTGTGTAGCTGTGAGCTCTGAATTGGTTGATTTTCGTTTGAAAACCCAGGCTTCTTTATGAGTTACTATATGTAGGCATTGGTAACATGAGGTTACCAAGGCCTCAAATACCTTAAAGTATCAGAAAACAGAAAATGAAAAGACAGTGGTAATGCACAGAAATGTGAAGTTAGATAATCATAAAAACGTCATATTTTATCATGAATATGCAGGTATAGTCATATAATTGTGAGAATTGTTTATTCATCCATTTATTAAACAAATAATTACTCAGCCATTCAATCATGGGTCAAAACAGAAATTCATCCATTTATTAAACAAATAATTACTCAGCCATTCAATCATGGGTCAAAACAGAAACAAATTTTATCAACATTTTACTTGTATTCTGGACTTCATTTTCAAATCATTATTCTTTTGTAGATATCTCATAGTTTATGTTAATACCATATTTTTTAAGAAAGAGAGAATTTTTTAATATTTATTTTTTAGTTTTCAGTGGACACAACATCTTTATTTTTATGTGGTGCTGAGGATCGAACCCAGTGCCCTGCGCATGCCAGGCGAGCACATTACTGCTTGAGCCACATCCCCAGCCCACTATACCATATGTTTTAACACCAAGAGTAGCATGAAAAAAGTTGATACATGTATCACTATCTATATTCTGTACATGTTTGCCTCTCTGGACTTTCAATATGGACTTACTCTTCAATAGGGACAATATTTGTTGAATAATGCATTGGTCATAATTTAGAGGAACTTTAGGTAATTGAGAAACATTTCTTGCAGTGACTCAATAAAATAATAAGTGTATTTTATACTAGAGTTAAAATGTTGTGATATACTTCAGAACTTAACCACCCTCTGTTAATAAGTCAATACCTGTGTTGACAAAAAGTGATGTTTGAAATATACTCATTATTGGAATGAAATTGCAGGATTCTTTACTCCCTAATCCAGGAGTTTTTATAGAGACATAATGGACAGGAAGTAATCAAATGAATATAAGGATTAAGACTTGCTGTGTGGTTTTAAGGAGAATTTGCATAGAAATGGATACCATTATAATGACAATAGATATTAAATTATTGGGTTTTGCAAATTACTGATATAAATTCTGATTTCCATGGTTTCTCAAATTGTTGGCCTATTTCATAAGGGCCAGAAAGAGTGTTTTTTCAACTTTGAAGAGGTTTATCAGCAGATGAAATATATCCTCAGTTGTAACATGTGCCTCTAATACCACCTTCATTTTTGTTAACCACAGAGATGTTTTTGCAGGTATATTAGGTGATAATATATAACTTGATTCTAAAAGCCTCCATCGTATTTCTTTCTTCAAAATACCAATATTGAAAAATTGGAATGTTCTATATGACCTTGAAATAATAAAATATGTTGATATTTTCTAAACGTTTCAGACATAATATCATCTTAATCCCATCATTTTAGTTACTCTTAGTCTATCTCTATTGCTTCAACTTTCTAACTTGGTTAAACTACTAAAATTTCCTCATCCCTCATCTTCCACATGCATCTCCTCTAATCCTCACCCCTTCTCATCTATACTCATTTCTATAATAGCACATAAATTCTCCAAATGGGTGCATAAGTTTTTTTGTTTTTGTTTTTTTTTTTTTTTTTTTTTTTTTTGTAGTTCTAGGGACCAAACCTAGAGTCTTAGGCATGTTAGGCAAGTGTTCTACAAAATAGTCATTTCACTGAGTTTACTTGATTACCACAACTTAATAAAATGATTGGGGTTAAATTATTTTTTATTATTCTTTTTGTCCCCTAATGTACTGTATTGATATTTATGGTAAAAATGATTTTTTTTTTCTAAGACTCTTTTCCTTTTCTTTCTCCTAGAGCTGGAGAATAATCCCTATACCATCAACCTAAATTTGAATTTAAAACTAGTTCTTCATTCAATTCAGGTTACAAAATTCATGGGACAAAAATAAATAAATATGTATATGTATGTACTGAAATGAATTGCTTAGCCTAAAATAATTGGTAAAAAAATATTTTAAAACCCTCCTTTTTTAATGATTTTATATTGAATAGAAATTAAAGTTCACAAAATACCTTCAAAAACCTTGATCATATTTTATCCTCACAATAATGTAAAGTTAGTAAGTCATACATATATTGTATTTTATCATGCATATGTAGAAGTGTATATATGTGCATCAATGTTTGTGGTATGTACATATGTATTATATATGTATATGCATGTATTCATATATGTAATAGATACATATATTTCTATCTTCTTTTAGCATGGTTCTAAGTAAGTTTAGGTCATAAAATTTTTAATTTACCATGTTAGAGCCTAACATATGTGTCTTTTTTGGTGGGGAGGGGGTACCAGGGATTGAGCCCTGGGGCACTTTACCACTGAACCACATCACCAGCCCTTTTTATATTTTACTTAGAGAGAGGTTCTAACTATGTTTCTTAGGGCCTCACTAAGTTACTGAGGTTGGTTTTGAACACACCATCCTCCTGCCTCAGCCTCCCAATTTGCTGTGATTACAGGCATGCACCACTGCACCAGGCTTGTGCCTCTTGATTTAAAGTCTCTTGTAGCTATCCTTTGCTTTCTGATTGGATCCACAAACATGTGCAAAGAAACAAAAATAAAGATCACCCACCAAAGATCCCAGTGCCCAAAATATCCTTACTTGTTCAACAAATTTACTTGGAATTCTTACTACACCAGGTAGCATTCTTCTCACTAGGTAGTATCATAGCCAATGAGACAGATAAAAAGGGATATCATGGAGATTACATACTAATGGAACAGTTTTATGGTTAAAATGTTCAATATTTGTCATATGGTATCTACATTATGGAGAAAAATTCAGCAAGAAAGTGCTGGGAATGGGTGTTGGATATAGTGTTAAATAGACCAGTAATCATTAAGAGGCAGCGTTGAAACAAAAACCTGTTACAAGCAAGAAGCAGAGTATGTCAGACAGAGGTGTGAGCGTTTTCTCTGAAGAATGTCAAGGAGACCACCATGGCTCTAGTAAAGTGGGCAATAGGAAGAGTTGTGCTAGAGGAGGTCAAATGAGGGAAGGAAAGTGGAGGAAACGAGTAATATGAGGCATCTATATAGGTCCTTGCAAGACACAGCAAATACTGTCATTCTCATTTTCTCTAACAGAAGTTGAAAGTTATCAGAGAGTTGTACATAGAAACAGCATGTGTTAGGTAGTGACAGATCATTCTATATATTCTATCAAGAATAGACTGTAGCTGGCCAGTGTGGACACAGCAGGACTATTTGGGATCCTATTTGAATAATCCCACTTAGAGACGATGGTAATGATAAAATAAAAATCTCATGAAATGTTAGTATTTCCGTTATATTTTAAAGAGAAAGCCAAGAGTATTTGCAGGTGGATGTATGCTGTGAGAGAGAGCAAAGAATAAAAAAAATAGCCTAAAAAAATAGAGGAATTGTCATAAATTGGGATAGAAAGACTATGAGAGGTTTGGAAGAAAAATCATAAATTTAGTTTTGAACATGTCCAGTTTGAGTTGTATTTTAGACATCAAGGTGGAATAGTTTTTTTGACATAAGAGTCTATGGTTCAGAGAATAAGTTCAGGTTATCGATATAAATTTTGGATTCAACAATCTGTAAATGATTTTAAGGTCAGAACACTGGATGAGCTCACCAAGAAAATGGACATAGAAGACAAAAAGATCTAATAAATGTTGAATATTGAGATATTAGATATAGATATTACTAATAAAGTTAATTCACCTCTCAAAAGGTGGCTGTATTATTAATTCTGCACATGGGCAAGAAATCTGTACTCTTGAAAATTCCCTTAGTCATTCATAAATTTCAGTATATATAGATTGGTTTAATAACAGGAGTTGGCAAACTCTGGTTGTGGAAACAAATCAAGTCTGTTATCTGATTATTAAAGCTAAGAATGTGTTTTGCATTTCTAAATTATTGAATAAAATAAAAAATATTTTATGACAAAAAACTCTATGAAATTCAAATTTTAGTGTCCATAAATAAAATTCTATTAGAACACAGTCATGCATATTTATTTATGCACATTTGTTTATTGTTTTGTATAGGGCTGATTTAGCTGTACAAGAGCAGAGTTTAATAGTTACAGCAGAGGCTGTACATTTCACAAGAATTGAAATAATTACTATCTGTCTCTTTGCAGAAAAATTTACCAATCCATGATTGAGACAGTTCTATGCAAAAGTATATAATAGTAAAGTATACCAAATAATTAAGTGTGTGTATGTGTGTGTGTAACAATTCTTCAAGAGCTTTAACTTTAAAAATATTTAAAACACTTATTTTTTTATGGAACACATAGCTTAATTTGCCTGAGGTAAGGTCACTGCATTTACTGTCAGTCTTAAAGATCTGCTATGTGTCAGATGCTTTGCAAGCAGTATTATATTTAATACTTGCTATTCCCATTTAAAGATGGTTAAAAAATCAGAGAGAGTGAAAAAATTATTAGAATATATATATATGATCTGGGTTGCAATTCTAGGATCTCTTTAACTCTACCACAAATTCATGTGGAGCTAAATACACATGGTATCAGTACATGAAATATCATATGCAGCTCTTGCCAGTTCCCTTTATAGAAGGTTTTAAAATTTTGGAGAATGAGATGTACTGAAAAGCAAATTAAATTATTTTTTAAGCAAGTATTAAAGTACTGTTCATGATCTAGAAAATTGTAGCTATTTGTTTTGTAGGGACTAGGGAATAGAGTTATATCAATCAATGTATACATTTATTCATTCATAAATTCATTCATTGTTAAGAAAATGATTTTCTTGGTTTTTTTTTAATTTTCATTTTTTTATTGATTGTTCAAAACATTACAGAGCTCATGATATATCATCTTTCATACATTTGACTTAATTGGGTTTTGAACTCCCCAAATACAAATTGCAGACTCACTTCTGTTACATACTCACATTTTTACATAATGGCATATTAGCAGAATACAACAGTCACTAATATGCCATTATGATTTTCTAATGCTTTTATCAGTGCATTATAGTTATAGATAATAATTGAATTCATTTTAACCTAATCATACATACATGGAATTGACTTTGTGCCATTCCATTCCATAGTGCCTCTTCTTTCTCCTCCCCTTTCCTATCCCTATTCTCTATCCTGTAAGCCACTGATCTTACCTTTATTTATTTAATTTTTAATTGGTGCTTTATCAATAAACATAAAGGTGGAATTTACTGTGCTTATACATGAACATAGTATAATTTTGTAAATTCATTCTGTGTTTACTTCTTCTTTGCATTCTTCCTCCCTCCCTCTCCACTCCTTCTTCTACTCCACAGTTCTTCCCTATATCTTCATGAGATCTGACACTGCACCTCCCTCCTGTTTTTTTTTCTTTCCCTTACTTAGCTCTAGCTTCTGCATGAGAGGAAATATCCCTCAATTTCTGAGTTTTCTTATATCTTCTAGGATGACATTCTCTATTTCCATCCATATACTGGCAGATACCATAATTTCATTCTTCTTTGTGGCAGAGCAAAACTCCATTGTGTATATTTGCCACATTTTCTTAATCTGTTCATCTATTGAAGGGCACCTGGGTTGAATCTATAACTTGACTATTATGAATTGTGCTGTAATAAACATTGATGTGGATTGATTTTACCATAGGATGCGATTTTAGTTCTTTTGGATAAGTATTAAGGAGTAGGATTGCTGGGTCATATGGTGATTCCATCCCTGGTCATTTGAGGAACCATTTTAATGCTTTTCAGAGTGGTTGTGCTAATTTGCAGTCCCACCAACAGTAGATGAGTATACACTTTTTCTCTCTTGCCAGCACTTATTATTTATATTCTTGATAATTGCCATTCTGCCTGGAGTGAGATAAAATACAAAAGCAATTTTGATTTGCATTTCCTTGATTGCTAGGGGAAATTGAACATTTTTTCATATATTTGTTGAACATTTATATTTTTTTTTCTTTTGAGAAATATATGTTCAGTTCTTTTGCCCATAACTGATTGAGATTTTTTTTTTGGTGGTAAGATTTTTAAATTCTTTATTCTAGATATTAATCCTCTGTTACAGGAATAGCTGGCAAAGATATTTTTCCCATTGTAAAGTCTCTCTTTTCATGCTCTCATTTGTTCCATGTGCTGTATAGAAGCTTTTTAATTTGATGTCATCCAATTGTTAACTCTTGGTTTTATTTTTGAGCTTTAGGAGTTTTGTTGAAGAAGACAGTGCCTGCACCTATATGGCAGAGCATTGACCAAGTTTTCTTCTAAAAGTTGTAACATTTCTGGTCTAATTCCTAAGTCTTTGATCCATTTAAATTTCACTTTTGTGCTGGGCGATTGAAAGAGATAATTTCATTCTTCTCCATATGAATATTTTATTTTCCCAGTATCATTTGTTTAAAAAAACTGTCTTCAGCACATATTTTTGGCACCATGGCCAAGTATTCTATGACTGAAATTATGTGGGCTTGTCTCTGTATCTTCTATTCTATTCCATTCATCTTCATGTTCATTTTGATGTCAATAACATGCTGTTTTTCTTACTGTACTTTTATAGCACAATTTAAGATTAGGTATTGTGATGCCTCCCAGCATTCACTATTATTAGTCTATTATTTTTCCAAATGAATTTTAGAACTATTTTTTTCTCTAACTCTATGAAGAATTTCATTGGTATTTTCATGGGGAATGCACTGGATCTTTGTAGCACTTTTAGTAATATGGCCATTTTGACCATATTCTTCCTATCCAAGAACATGGGAGCTCTTTCCATCTTCTAAGGTCTTCTTCAACTTTTTTCCCCTCAGTATTCTAATGTTCTCATTGCAGAGGTCTTTAACCTCCCTGGTTATATTTATTCCCAATCAGTTTATTTTTTTTTTTTGAGAGTATTATGAATGGGATGGTTTTCCCGATTTCTTTCTCAACAGACTCACTATTGAAGTAGAGGAAAGCTATTGATTTATGAATATTGATCTTATATCCTGCCATGAGAAAGTAGTTTTAATATACTGTATTAGGGTCTTTGCTTGTAATTGGCTATAAAATTGCTAATGACACATTAGTACAAGAAATTTTAAAACCAGCAGGCAGACAACTTTATTATTCCAGGGATAAGGACTAAGGATTAGGATGTGATATTATTGGCCTGGTAGGTTGGATTATAAGAATTTACATTTTAAAAAGAAGTATATTTGACTCTACATTACTAGATTTAAAATTTACACAAATTCAATCAATGAGTGACACTATGCCCTTGCCCAGCAAACCTTTCACTATATCTGGAAAACAACATTCTGACTTGAATGAACCTTGTATATGTTATGCCTCAGATATCTTCTTGAATATCTTATTCCAAATCATGGCTACCACATTTACATGTACAGTGAATAAGATTACTTATAATTACTGAAATAATTAGAAAGAAACAGGAGTCCTCCCAAGGATCTTGATTACATGAGATATAATGGATTATGAAAATGTTTTGGAAAACCAAGTTTTATGGGCTACACAAGCTTGGGAAGATAGCTGCGCTGAGTGTTTTTACTGTGACTAATTGAACCCCTGAGAAGAACATTTTGCATTTTGCGAAGATATGATTCTGTCACTTGGGTCTATTTATAGACCGAATATTTCAGTGAGTGGCACCTTGGTGACTTTGAAATATGAATACAGCTCCAAATATACACTCTTTTCTCTTCTTGGGAGTCTTGAGACCTATTACTTGATATAATATCGATTTAAGGATGTTATGTGTTGTCTCTATGATCTTTACAAATTGCTTCTCAGTGTTATTAACCTTAGATCTAAAATTTTCTGCTTTTGAAACAAAAAAGACTTTATTTGCAAATTGTATAATCACATGGTATAAATTTATAAAATTTAAACAAAATTGTCTGTATTACTACATAGCTAACAAAGGGAGTTCTTGCTTGTTGAATGGCCTGAAAGATAACTTTTAAAAAGTCATGATGTCACTGTTTTTATCATGCTTTTATCTTTGAATAAACAAATAATAGAATATTTTAAAGGACATTTAAAGGAATTTAGATAAACACAAACTTTACTCCTAATAGTTTTGTTGATGGATAACTGATTATTTGTAGCCATAGTATTTTTCCTGATTGTGTAGTACATAGAAAACATATAATAATTATAGAACACCAGAAACATTAAAGAGATTGTCCCCTGAGAGTAAAAATAACTCCACAGAAAGAACCCAAGCTCACTGAATAGTCCAATTTTCTACAAAAATGGCCCTGAGCTAATATCAATGCTTTCTCAAATACATAAGATAAAACTAGTCAAGCTATTAGCTTGACAATATAGAGAAAATTATGTGGAATAGATTTGTATTCAAATTCATTGTCCCCTTTAATCTTCATTTTTTTAAAAAAAATGTATATTTGTCCCTATTGTTTTCTCTGGCTCAAGACAGTTGAAAATACCTGTGGCTATGGAATTAAGAAATGGTAGAAAGTGTTTGGGTGTGGTTTAGGGGTAAAACAATTGCTTGGTATGAACAAGGCCCTGGGTTCAATCTCTAGTATCAGAACTGGGGGGGCATAAGAGTCACACCAAACCAAACCTATGTATTCTTATTCCCTTTTTTGTTTTCAGTGATACAGACTTTAACTCCACCCTCACCCAAGAAAAGACAAATAATTTTATTTCAGAACATTTCCATTATGTCATCACCATTTCATATTGCACAAACAATGACTAGTAAATCCAATAAGCTTGATAGAATAGAATTCTAAAATGATTTATTTTTAATTTAATTTAATTTTAAAAATTATTTTAAACTTTAGTTAAGGTTTATTTTTATTGGATATTTGACCCAGTTATGTCATTTTTCAGCATATATCCAGAGGATTTAAAATCAGCATATGACAGTGACTCAACCATATCAACGTTTATAGAAGTACAATTCACAGTCGCTAAGTATTGGATCCAACGTGGTTGCTCTTCAACAGATGAATGGATAAAGAAATTGTGCTATATATACACAATGGAATATTACTCAGCCATAAAGAAAAGTGACTTTATGACATTTACCAGTAAATACATGTATCTGGAGATTATAGTGCAAAGTTAAATAAGACAATCCTCAAAACTAGAAATTTTTTAATTTTAGATGGAGTTTTAGAGGATGCAGGATATATCTGAAGATTATGATAGAGTAGCCTAAGATATGGTGATGGAATCCAAGACCACTGGAGAATACTTTAAGAGCTCAAAGCTCACAGTTTTAAAAGGTGTAAAATATAGATACGGATAAGCAGTTATTGATAAAACACAAACTCCACAAGCTTCACAACTTTACCCCAGATCAGAAACAACTTTAGATTCCATTATCTGGGTAATACTATCAACAAAGGAGGATTTCTCATGAGCAATGTTTGCATTCCTCCTGAAACAGGTCTTCAAAATGACTTTAGATAAACACAAACTTTACTCCTAATAGTTTTGTTGATGGATAACTGATTATTGGTAGCCATAGTATTTTTCCTGATTGTGTAGTACATAGAAAACATATAATAATTATAGAACACCAGAAACATTAAGAGGTGGTCCCCTGAGAACAAAAATAACCCCACAGAAAGAACCCAAGCTCACTGAATAGTCCAATTACTGCTGATTTGCCTGAGTTGAGGATTTTTCTCCCAGAAGAACTCATCACACTCTGGGGCAGTTGGTTCTCAAGAGAACATTCCTTGATGATGAAACCATTACATAATTCTACACTAATATATGACTATGGAGCACTTGAAGTGTTCCTAAAATGATTCAGGAACTGAACTTTTAATTTGATGATGTGGATAGAACAGCTCTAGAATAAAGAGAAGGTAATGGGTTTGACCTAAAGCAAATCCTAAAACTGAATTGCTTTTGAGGCCCACTGAGGAATACTTGAGTAACACAAGGTCCCAGTAATTATAGAAAAGTCCAGTGCCTGTGGGATTTTCTAGTCTGGAATAGAGATCCTCAAAGATAACCATAACTGTTATCTTACTCTTAGATGAAAATGCCTATATCTGTGGTAAAACATTCGAGTCAGAATTTCCTGACAATTTTCTCTTTTCTTCTTCAGCTATCAGTGGGACGATTTATCTCAATATTCTCAAAATAGCCAAAGCTAAAGAAAACTTTGTAGATATTCACTCTCTTTTCTTACCGTATACATCTCACCCCAATTATTCTAAACTTCTATCCCCAAACTCTATAATCCTCAACAGTAACATATTATTCCTTATTATTAAGCTTATATATTAATACTTTAATTTTTACATCCAATCCAGCATGGAAGACTCTGTAGACACGTCAATGGTGGTACTCAGGGCCTAGTGTACGTAAAGGCTTACTGTACTTCTGAACTTAGGAAAGTCATTTTACCATTTCCAATTTTATTTTCAGCTGTAAAAGTAAAGTGATATATATTTTAGAAATCATTAAAGGAATTAAATTGTATAGGTACTTTCAAAATCCAAATGAACAATATGCTATGAAAAATGTTAAACATTGTAATTATTCAAACATCTATCTTTTCTCTTACAAACCTGACCTTTCTCATTTCTAAAGAGATATCCATATTTTTTTTTATTTTTTAAGAGAGAGAGAGAGAAGAGAGAGAATTTTTTAATATTTATTTTTCAGTTTTCAGCAGATACAACATCTTTATTTTATTTTTATGTGGTGCTAAGGATCGAACCTAGCGCCCCGCGCATACCAGGCAAGCGCCTTACCGCTTGAGCCACATCCCCAGCCCCAAGATATATCCATATTAATATCTTATATTCACAGAGGATATTATTTTTGCAATCATTTAAATAATACTACCTAATCCCTAGATTCTTCTTAGACTATGGTCAAATACCCATGCAACTTCTGGAAATATTTTTCCAGAAATTCTGATACATTATTGCTATACACAGTAATCAACTGTTACTTCCATGTGTCTCTATTCGGTTTGAAAAAGATTGGGGAACTATTCCAAAACTGTTATTCCAATATCTAATTATTTTCAGTAATAATTACAATTGAAATTATTTAAACTTACTTAAAATTTTTGAAAGTTAAGGAATTTCAGTGGTTGAAAGAGTTTCTTTGGGCATCACTAGCAGCAGTAATTATCAATTTAAATGTAAAAACAATGAACAAGGCTATAATGCTATAACAGTATTTTAATTTACATATTTGAACTAATTAAAATTTTGGATAGTTTTTCTTACGTTTGTTCAATAGTTTATTTTTCTCTTCTATAATCTCTATCCTTGCTTTTGCCTATTTATTATCAGGGACTCAGTATACTGATTGTCAGTTTATATGAGAGCATACTATACAAAAGATGGGGTAAACTTGATCACTCATATTTGTTATGAATATAAAATTTTATTCCAAATATCTCTTTTGAATTTTCTTAATATAGTTTCAAGTATATGATATTTTAATATTTATTTTTTAGTTGTAGTTGGATGCAATACCTTTATTTCATTTATTTTTATGTGTTGCTGAGGATAGAGCCTGGGGCCTCCCACGAGATAGTCAAGCACCCTACTGCTGAGCCACAACCCCAGACCTCAAGGATCTGATTTTTAAATATTTTGTATACTCATATCTGCAATTACTTTTTCTCAGAATTTTTTCTATCACTTTCCAACTTTGCAAATCACTCTGTAGTTTGATCATTCTTCAGTAATTTGGCCAATGAATTAATTTTTAAATCTTATCTTTTCATACTAGTTTGTCATCTATGAATTTTATTTTTCTCTTGACTGCTCATGATATCAGAGCAAATACAATTAAGAGATCACATTAACAGCCAAAAGTCATAGAAGAAAAATATTTGGACTTTTCAGTTCTACTCCTCTGAAATGGTAAATAGCCAAAGAAGGCAAAAGGGATTAGCAGGGACTGCTGTGGGCTCTTGGTATGTGTGACCTTATTTCACATTCACCATAGTTCTCAGAATTAGATATTGTTGTTATTTTCCCAGTAAGAAATTGAGGCTATGCAAGGCACAGTGCAAAGATCACAGAGCTAGGAATTAGTGTGTCTGGCTTCTGTATCCAGATCCAAGTGCCTTGAGTTCAACAAGGCCTTCATTATCCTGCGTGCTCAACCTCAGGTCTGTAAACACACCCATAAACTGTTTCCCAATCCCAAAGAAAAAGAGGTTTTGGACATGCTGTTACTCACACACCTCTCTGTAGCTTCAGGCCAGGATAAAATAGAGGGCTGCCCACATCTACAAGCCAGGGAATATATGGAATAGGTTGCATGCTCAGTACATAAATGGATTTCTTCAGATATTTTTTGAGTACATTCTTGTGCTTTACAACCAATGTCACTCTGCTTTGATTCTCACCTAAAGACAGGAAGGAAAGTGGCGTGTTGCTCTCTCAATTTCCTTTCTTTGGAGTCCTTCTTCTCTCAAAGCAAGTTTTACTAAGCACTCAGTAGTGCATCAGTAATAATTACAGTTGAAATCATTTAACCTTATTTAAAATATTTGAAAGTTAAGGAAATGCAGTGTTTGAAAGAGTTTCTTTGGGCATCACTCCAGCAGTAATTATCAATTTAAATGTAAAAATAATGAACAAGACTATAATGCTATAACAGTATTTTAATCTATATACTTGAATTAATTAAAATTTCAGATAGTTTTTCTTATGTTTGTTCTTTAAAAGGCTAATAAGGCACTAAAGTTGCCACCATTCCCCACCTTAAGTGCCTTATTAGCCTTTTAATGTCCCTCACAATTTTATATCACCTCGTGTCCTTCACAAAGCCCTCAGGATAGGGCTCCAGGGGCACATGGCATTCAGATTGTATAACAGCAATACAGAGAGCAAGAACCTATCAGCAAGCATGCTAAGGAAATTAAGATAGCATTAACTTGCTTAGACACTTAGGTTAAAGAATGAGAGAGATGGTGATTTTAGTACAGTTCTCTTTATCGAAGTCCATTCCATCTCTTGTGTGGGTGAAACTACCCAGGGAAGTCCTAGTGTTGTAATCACAGAGAGTTCTAACCAGAAGCAACAGTCAGTCTGGTTAGCATAGCTTCTTAACCCAGTCCAGGAATAGGTTACCTGTTGCTAATCTATTGAGAACATGCCAAATGTTGAACAGGCATCAATAGTGTGGCAAATCAGTCCGTGAGGCAGTATGCATGCTACTGTGTAATCTTGGGTTATTAAAGTAGTCTTCACAGTAGGCATACCTGGACAAGGATATGAGACCAATCTACTTGCGCTTCAGGGTGTAGAAAGAATAAGACACCCCTGGAATATACAACTATCAGAAACTGATACAAAGTGTTCCTTGGATGATGATACTTAGGAGTAACATCACCTGTACTTGTGAGGGACAGATTCCAAACACAGCAGGCTTTACTTGTAAATTTAGACATTTTTCCTCCTCTTGAGGGATCAGTAAGGCAACACTCCTGGTGGCTTACTTGTACTGTGCATGGCCAACTCAATCTCCTTGTCTCCTGATGTGATGTCCTGAGGAGCTGGCCACAGAAGTGGTTACTAATGCCCCAGGCCAGTTTAAGAAAATGTTCATTGGATGTGCTCTTATCTGGAACTTTAATGATGGCCATGGGTGAGGTATCATTGAAACAACTGCAGGCCACTGATATCTGGGCTCATCATTAGCACATTAGTGTCCTCAGTAATTTAAGTAGATGAGCATTCTACCCCTGCATCGAGTTAATCTCAATCCTTAATGTTTGTTTCAGCAGTCCATTCATTCTGCTAATTAATCCAGCCCTTGTTGGATTGTATGGCAGGTGTAAAATTCATAATATGCCCTGGTCTTGACTCCACTGTTTCATATCATGGCCTGCAAAATGAGTTCCTTGGTCACTCTCAATTACCTATGGTGTGCCATTCCTGGCACTCAGCTGAATCAGTCCATTAATAGTTTTCTCCTTATTGTCTGTTTTGCTGGAGAAGGCTTCCATCAATCCTGTAACTGTCCACACAAATCAAAGCATATTTATCTTCTTCTAATAAGAGGAAAGGGCCAATGTGGTCTATCTGTCATCACTGAAGAGGGACATCATCTCACTTGATATGCCCCTCAGTGGCATCCAGTCATTGAGGCAGTGCTGAGAGCAGACAAGACAGTTCTGGCATGAAGCAATATCAGACCTCTTTATGGGCAGTCCCCAACATGTCACAGTTATCCACAGAGTCTTTCAACCTGTATGTTTTAATCTGCAATATAGCCAAATGGTAATTTCTTCCGCTGAGATTTCCTTCAATCATATCTTCAATAGTTGTGTGACCTTGACTAGTGCTTCTCTGATGACAGACTCCATAGGAATAAGGACAGAATAAGTGGCAGAAAATTGTTTTCCAATAGACTGTAATATTTTCTACTTCTTTGTATAACTGTGACCAAAATTCAGTGGGGGATTTATGTCCCTGAATAAGCTACCAGAAGCTCCCATCCAAACTCATTTGGGGTGATATGATGGTAAACTCAGCAGGTTTTGATGTGTCTAATGTCCTAAGTGTGTGCGCCTATGTATACTGTTCATTGTTCTGATTAAATGCTTGAGTATGCCAGTCAGTTCAGTCCTATACAGCCTTGCTACACAAATTTTATACACATACATACACACACGTATATTGATTGAGCCAGATGAGGTATGAAAGCTGTCCAATAACCCAGTAGCCCCACAAATTGTTATATTGCTTTACTATGTTGGGAAGTGGAAACACCTGAACTTTGTCTATCACTGCTTGAGGTATAACCTTGTCTTGCCTGACTAGACAACACCTAAGAATTTTAATGATAAGCCAAGGACCTGTATTTTTTCAGGGTTTATGACTCATCCTGTCATTTTCAAATGGATCAAAAGCATGGGGAGGGGTAGCTTTGGTGAGTAGCGAAAGAAAATTAGATGTGATCATTATTTAGAAAGTGATGGAGATATCCTTGAGGTACAGGTGAAAGTTCATTGTCCACTTTCCCACAAGAAGGCAAATAGGTCTGGTAGAATTCAGCTGAGAACATTTGAGAACCTTGAGTAGCGGTGAGAAATGGTTTATAAAATAAATAAATAAAATACTTAACTTTTAAATAAAGTTCCCAAGGCACAATGCCTCATTGATGTGTGTGGATGTGTGTATACATACACACACACACACACACACGTAAGTGTACTAACAATACACATATATATGGATACACTATACCTATTCATATATATATATATATATATATATATACAGTAAAGAAGTCATTAGCAAGGTTTAGAACACAGTGAGTATTATGTTTTTCCAGAATAGTGGCTATGTTGGAAATGACCATATAAATAATTTTTTTATAATCCACTATCATGTGCCAAATTCCATTCTGCTTTTTTAACAGCTACATAGGAGAGCTAAGAGGACTGTGTGATTGGTGAATTGTGTTTACTTTAGTCAGTTCATATATTGTACCCATCATCTTTTGATAGACACCAGGGAGCTGATATTGTTTGTTGACAACAATTCAGCAGGTTGCAGGTAGAACAACAGGGGTGTGTTTAGTGTGCCCTCTTAATATTGGCTTTTTGACTGACACATGCTTAATCTCCAGGCATCACAAATGGAATTTCCCTAGGGTAGTTTGTAGACATTTGCCCCAAAAGATATCAGTAATTATAATGTATTTAGGAATGGGAGCTATGAACACCAGGAAGCAGGTGACTGGCAGGTATCCAAATTGTAGCATCAGTATTACAGCTTGGACTCTCACTGTTTTTCGAAGACATCCATCAGTAGCAGTTAAACTGATTGGACATAGTAGCTCACGCCTCTAATCCCAGCAACTTGGGAGACTGAGGCAGGAGGATTACAATTTTGAAGCCAGCCTCAGCAATTTAGTGAGGCCCTAAGCAACTGTCTCAGAATAAAAAAATAAAAGGGCTGGGGATCTGGCTCAGAGGTAGGGCACCCTTAGGTTCAATACCTAGTTTAGAGAGAGAGAGAGAGAGATGTGGGGGAGAAAAAGAGAGAGAAAAAAAATAAAATAAAGAAAGCAAAATAGCAGGACACCTGCCCGAGAATTTGTCTGGATTACCATATATCTATCCACTGAGGTCCTATGTCCACTAATGCTGTTACACTGAATATTTTTTAAGACCAATGTATTGACAATTCTGCATATAGTCTCTGGTCTAGGGACATGGCCCAGACTGCTGAAACTTGACCTCCTGACTATTCATTCCACAATAAATATCTCAAGGACTCCTCAGGGGAGTTGTGGGTTCCACTTCCATTGCATCTCCTAATGGAAGACACATGTCTTTGTTTCCTTTTAGAAGAGGAGTCCAGTCTATCTTAGTGACTCCTTTTTCTTTTTCTTTTTGAGAGGTAATGGCTGAAATATTTTGTTCTTTAACAACTGCTTCCATAACTACCAGGATGACATTAGGTTGTTTATCAATTTTCCTTCCTTACATTCCTATTGCTCTTAAGTCCTCCCACATTATTGACAGGAAACTCAAGGAGGTCCTTCCAGTCTGAGCTAGGTTTGACATACTCCCTTTTATTGCTGCAGTCTTTCTCTCTCCTATAGATCTGCTATCAATTGTGATGCTTGCTGGAGAGGCCACCTTACTAATGGAGATATAATATTGATACCAAGGTGGCATAAATGGATGTATGAGCTACATGTAACACTAAACCCTTCATCCTGGCAGTGAAGCTCATTCTATCTGGAAAGGCTGCAAGTAAAAAGCATATTTCATCCCCAACCCTGAAAATTGCTCTGAATTTGATAATACATCAGCAAATTAAGAGATATTCCCCTGCTCACAGGCAGCTGGGTGACAGAGGCTCAGATGCCTCTGGGCATGGGAATATCTCTGAATTTGACAACTTATTATAAGTGACAAAAAGCATCTAAGCTAATAATGTTCCAGCACTTTCATCAGCAGCATTGGTGAAAGTTGCTGACATAAAGCAGGGTGAGCGATTACTAAAGCCATTTTAGACAGTTCTAGGCCATTCAACATTATCCCACCTGTTTCAGTGTACCAAAAGCAGAACAACCATGCCTATGCATTTTCTTTTGTTATCTTCCTGAACTTAGGTCCCAGTTCCACTAGCTCTGTGGGGGTTACATAGTCTCATAGTGGTATGTTGTTATCTCTCTTGCTGGGAGCAGATCTGGATGAGTTCCCTCAGGCTTGCTCCTGCTGGGTCTTTCATTACAGATCTAGTTTCCGCTATCATTTTATCCTCCACCTTAACTTCTGAATCATTGGAAGTACTAGATTCTCTGAATGGGTCCCACATCTGAGGGTTTTCACTGGCTGCCAAGGCCCTAATGTGGGCCCTAGGTTCACAATGTTCCCTTAGTTTAGCATAATGGCAGGCCATGACCTATAGGCATTTGTCTGTAAGTCCAAAATGCCATGTCAGCACATTCTTGCTCTCAACCTATGCTAAAGGGACATCTTATTTTAATCTAATTCTTTCTGTATTCTGCAGAGCTAAGCCTGGGTGGCTAACTCCTGGTATCTGGCTAACTTTAAAGCACACAGCAAGGACCTTGCCACCACTGAAGCAGCATTTGACACTCTTTATTTCCATTTATTTTGACCTTTAGTCACTTTCATATGACTACTTTGGATGCTGCTTCCAACATCTGAAGCACCCCTCTTTCCATTTTGGTGTATCCCCAAATGCACACAATGGTTCCTACCCTTCCTACAGGGAAACCATCTCAAAACACATTGAGACTTATGGCCAGCTCAGATTTTCCCCAATTTTTTCCCTTCCCAATTTTAGAGTCAACTCAACACATTCCTCTTTAATGTTCTACTGACTCTGCCAATTGTTCAACCCCAGCACTGCACACACCCCAGTATACTGTTGATCATTTCCAAAGAAAAAACCTGGAGGAAGTCATAAATGTTTGGACATTTTATGAGGAAACAGAGCACCAAGGTCACATAATTATCAAGTATTGTAGAGAGATCTATAACCTTGCTCTTGTTTCTAATGCCTGGTCCTTAATCACTCCACAATCCTGCCACACACTGCTGTTTATGGTCTCTCACTTTAAATGACTTCCCAGTCATTTGAGAGTGGAAAGAACCTATTCTTGTGAATGGTTTCCTAAATAGGTTCTTTAGCACATTTGTTTGATTAGGCCCTCTTGATATATTTACTTCCAATTTAAGAGTGTTAATACCACTGAGTGGCTTTAGTGTTAAAGTGTGCTTTTGTTGATTGCTTGTTTAAGGATACTTTCCATTTGTCAGAATTTTGAGTCAAGAGGGAAGAAACACACACAGTGTTAGGTTTCTTTGCATGTCCCAGAACTCCTTTGAAAAACAGTGTGCATACCCTCCTGAGAGGAGCACTGACCCTGAAGTCTGTCATATTCATAACAAAGCCACGGCATCTATTTCATGTTTGGGCCTGGCCTGCCTCTGATGTGCTATGCATTGCTTCCTAACTGTGCATCCCAGTGGGGGAATCTATTTGAGGAAGTCCCAATACCATTTTATACTAGACAGTAGGAGAGCCTTCACAATGCAGTCCCTGACACTTTTATTCTGTGAGGTTCTGGAAATGCACTTGAATTTCTGCCCCTCTGGAGTCTGCACATTATTCAGAGGTGAGCATTAAGGATGAAAGAACATAGTCAGAATCAAACAGAGCTTTTCCAGAACTTTTTAAAGGGTCAGAGAAATGAAAAGACTAGAGAATTCCTTCAGATAATCCTGCCTTTCTACATTTTTCATAAGCTTTTTAGAAATAAATGCTAAATTTCAAGTTTGGCTATTGTGGTTCCATTAAAATGTTTTAAATAACATATCACTTGAGATTGCCATAACATTTGAAGACATCAGAACCATTCATACATATTTTATTAACTAAATACAAATTTAGAGAGTACTAAGAATGTTCCAACAAATGTCCACATACAGTCATCAGTAAACAGGTTTGTATAATCCAGAGAGAGAGAGGTATAAAGTCAGAATCTAAAGATCTATACTTATTTTTTTCATCATCATCATCATCAATAATTAGACACATAAAAGATAGAACATATCATTGCATTTACCCCATGACATTTTCCTATCCATAAGATGTGGATAAAATACAAGGATCTTACTTTGCTTACAAAAACATTGCCACAATCATCTTAAGTATCATTTAACATAGTTTAAAACACTTTTAATTTGAAAGAGTGATATCAAGATTTTCTTTCTCCATGGACAAAAAAAAATAAATAACCACATTAAAAATTTTAAACATAAATATTTTCCGCTGAAGATGGCAAAAAAAACAGAATGTATCACATAAAATAAAATTATACACAAACAACACTGCTGTTAGATTCAGCATTAAAGCTGCCACAAGTCACTTTTTAGGCTGTGGATGAGCATGACTCAATGATTTATTATGAAATCATTTAAATTGGGAAAGACTTTGAAAATGGATATAAATCCAAACCCTAGGGTAATGTGAGTGTGGAGAGAGAAGTCAGGAAGGGAGATGAGCATATCCAGAAGCAAATGCAGGGAAGATTTCAAAGCTAGTAAATAAACTTAATATCCACAATATAGACAGACTCATCATTAGTGTCCTTCCAGGCCCACAAGCAATGTAAAATGGGACCAGTTAAGTAACTCTGACATGCATATATTTGCAGAACATGGATGGTAGGAAGAGAAGTAGAAGTAGGACTATACCAAGGGAGTCTTCTGGAAGTGTTAGTTCTGTGGTTCACCAGACTCTGTGCAATTGAGAAACCCATGCCCATTGTCTTTGATATTGCTAAGATCACAGCAGAATCTCAATGACCTAGAACCACGAGATTCCAGGATAAAGAATTAAAGTGGAAATATCTATACGCAAATAGGGCATTAATGAACAGAATAATAGGGAGGATAACTTGTTTATTCATTTAAAAATATTCATTGACTTCCTCCTATATGCACATGAACATGCTGATTTCAGGAATGAGGAAATAAAAGGTATAGTTGCTCTCACATGTTCATTTTCTACTTAGGAGACAAGTAATTACGAAGGCAAGGGCATCATGTGGCAGGGGATGCAAACCAGTGGAGAGGCCAAAGCTCTCCGGGGAACCTCAGACTTAAACCATGTCTTAAATGACAAGTAGAAACCAGCAGCTGTACTTTGAGAATATTTAAGGCTGAGGAAATGTATGGCTTTTTTAAAGCCTATTTTACCGGAGAACAATAAATAGCTTGACTTTCCTAAAGATTAATTGTATGTGTGTGGGAAATGGAGTTGGAGCTGGAGTCTGGGGAGGTGAGCACTCAGGAATTGGAGTTAAGGAGACAGGATGTTCGCAGTTAATGAAGGTTCATAAAAAGGCTCTCTTGTCTCTATCACGAAGCTGGGTAGGAGGCGGAGTGGGCATTGAAGGATTTTAACCACATGCGTGTCTTAGAACTGTTGTCTGTAATTCTGTTTAAGCATTAATGGTGAGGCCCTGGAATATATTTTGGAAATATAGTCATTAAGCTTGATTTTATTATTTTGAAATATCTCAGATTCAATAAAGCTGAAAGAATTTCATTTGGAGACATGTACTAACTGTGTGATATACTTCTTGTATCATGCTGTAGAAGTTTGCAGTTGTGAGTTTCTGGAGCAGAATTGGGGAAACATGCAATAAAGACAAAAACTGTACTTTATGAGACTACCCATAAAATACATAAATCACTTGTACACAAATCTCTTATAAGATCTTATTGATCCATGTACAGGATCCATCACAATGAAAAATATACATTCTAACTTCTTTGATTAATAAAACCAGTAGTTATAAATAAACATATAAAAGAGAAGAGATATAATGTATCTATTAGTCAACCATATATTATAAAAAAATAACCATAGGGTTTATTTTTCTTTGAATCAAACTACTAAACACACTTTCAGGATGTGTAATTATTTCATGTGAAGGTTTTCCATATACCATTTCCAGCAGGAAATTTTTCTTGAATACTTTTTTGGTGCTGTTTAAAATAATAGAAGTCTAGCTTACATATTGTTTCCAATTAAAGGGTGTACTTATACAAATCCTCATGATCTGCTTTCAAAAAATATCAGGATCCCTTTTAATGAATGATTAATTGGGCATCAAGGAGGTAGAGAGACTCACTCAGCATCTCTGCACTTGACTCAACTTTCTTTCTTTTTCATGAACCATGAACATGCCATGCATTCATCGCTGCCCCATGTCTCTGCACAACCTGCTCCTGGGCTGATTTCTAAGTTTGTGCCAAGGTTGATTCCATGGATGAAACAGATGGTTACTTTTTACTCCTCCTAAAAAGGGAAATGCATATCTTCTAATCAATAATGCTGCTCCTTACTAAGTGCTTGTTAATACAATTAGACACAGCTCCAAGTTCTGCCTGTGCATTATCTCATTTAAGGCTCATAACCCATGAGCCTTTATTACTTCCAGATTATAAATGGGAAATTTGAGCCTCAGAGAGGTGAAAGAACTTCCAGAATCAACGACAGAGAAAGCAGTAGAGCAAAGCTTGAAGTTGGTCTGACTTCACTGTTTGTAACTTTGCCAAAACTGCACTATGAGAAATGACTCCCAGCACTAGTTGCTTAAGCTCCTTCAGTGGTCCTACTAGGACAGGAACTTTCAGTTTTATCCTTTTCTGTGTTCCTCATCAGTGTCTCAATTTGGTCTGTCTACTCAAACCTACTTTGTCACCCTCTGGTACACGGAGAACCTGGCAAGTCCAGTGCAGACTCTTAACTAGCTATTCTTACTGTTAATATTCTACTGTTGTTGCTGTGGTTCTCTGAAGTATAACTTAGTGTGACAGTTACTCAGGCACAGGGCTCTGAACCTTGTTCTCTGGTGACTGAGGTTTCTGAAAGAAAGTCATGTAAAGATCATGAGCTTTGCATTACAATGACCTTGATTTGAACATCAGTTTTGTCAAGTGACTTAAACTCTTTGATCCTCATTTTACCATGCATTTAATGGGTATTAACAATATATTATATTAAGCTTATTGCTAATTCAAATTAAATAGTGCCTATAGAGGACTTTAGCATAGAATATTTATAATAGTTAGCACTATTATAGTTATTAACTTTACTTCCCCGCAGCAGCAATTCACTATATTGTATGCTAGCTGCTTAAGGTCTGGATTCCTCAAATTGAGTGCTCCTATTTCTATGCCCTGGATTTCCTATTTGTTTCTACAATACTAGCTTTCTACCTGACTGCATTTCTGCCATTATCTGCCATCACCATTCTCAGAAATAACACTCATTTAAATTTTTTTTTGAAATTTACATTGATTCCTGTGTTGCCTTTTATACATTGATTTTTAACTTATATGTGCCTTTAAGCTTTGGTTTCTACTCACCTGTCATTAGAATAAGATACCAGCCCCATGTATGGACTCTTTCCAAGCTCAGAAAATATTACACATAGATATATTTGTAGTTTATTGAGTATTTTCAGATTTGACATCTCATTTAATTTTGGCAACAATTCAGCTGGGGAAATACAACTTTTCATTTGAAGAAATGGAGACTTGCCTCTTAAAATAATATTTACTTAAACCACATGAATTTGCTGATGTCTGAACACTTTTATTTATATAATTTCTTGAGATTCACTCTAATATCATCTTAAATGTGCAGGATATGAGCTATTTTTCTTAGGTTAAATAGTCTCCGTTCCTATAGTACACTGACATAGGTGTTACAGAGCTGGGGCCTTCTGAGTAACTAAGGAACTGTGAAGACCCCCTCTTTAAACTTCAATTCTTGTGATCAAGTAAGAAAGATCCAGACATGTCGCTCAGAGTAACAGAAATGAGTTTATGTAAGAGATAGGAAAAGGGAAGGGGAAGGGGACACTCTCAAGGGAGAGAGTGGGTCCTCTCAAAGAGGGGAGAGACAATGCACCTCTCCTCCACTCCAGTTTTGTTGGGGATTCAGAGTCCCACCCAGATCTACCTCTTCTCTTTTGCCTGCCAGCAGAGTGACATCAGACTATCACGTCTCCCCAGTCATGGCAACTCAAGGTCACCTTGCCCATGCTGACTGGTTCTATTTGGATTCTTAACCATACATTCTTACAGATTCTATGGTTAGGAGTAACTGACCATATCTCACAAGGTTTGGGGATCCAGTTACAAAAGTCTCCTCCTTCAGGGTAACTTGGGTTCCTCTTATCAACATTATTTGGGGCCTGCATTTCTCCTGCAATGAACAAGTAGTTTGCTGGGGAATGTGACATATCCCATCCACTGAAGCCAAGCAGGGCTGCAGGTAAATTGCTTCTTGGAAAAGAAAGCATTTGTGGATCAGTATAGTGGGCCTGTTTTCTAAAATTATTCTCTTAACCCCATGTTCTCACCATCCTAATCTGTCTGTTTTATAACATAGGTATATGTAAATGTCACTTATAACTCTGACATCATGGTATCTGCCACACTGAAATGAGGGACTCTTTCTTTAAACTTTATATTTTGGCAGAAAGCATAAGTTTCTGAGGAACAGATTTTGTCTTGATATTAGCAAATGGCACAGTGTGGACTCAGCTTAGCGTGTTGCTTCTCTTATAGAAAAACAAAAGCTAAATTCCTAGTCACTTTTGAAGGTTGCCAAAAGCTATCTAGTCTTATTTTCATGAATACATATTCAGTTAGTTATATTTGATGTGAGAAGACCTGGTAACATTTTATGCAAACTTATAAAATATAGTATTAACCAATATAGTCTGTTTAGCAACAGGGCCTCACACATACTAGTTGCTTAATAAATCTTAATTAACTGAATTGAAAATTAACTCAAACAACAGATTAACAAAGTAGTGGGTAGCATATATGTATTTAAATTTTATTACATAATATAGTTTCATATCTATTTATTATTGAATGTAACAACTTGAAAGTCAGGATTACTGAACTCTATTCCTCTGAAATATACTATTGTATAAAATTAGGTAACTGATATTACCTAGGAATCAATGTCTCATAATAAAGTGACAAATATATCAGAAATAATTGTGCCTTAGCACTTTATTTTAAAGTTTTTAAGTGTTTTTACTGATTTATTTTATATACCACTTCTCATCACTATTCAAAAATGTTCTTAAGAGTCTCAAATGTTCTCAGCTAAATTCTAGCAGACCTTTAAAAAAGAATCAATGCCAATACTTCTCAAATTATTTAATGTAATAGAAAGGAATGGAACACTTTTAAATTCATTCTGTGAGACTAGAATCACACTTACACCAACACCAGATGACACATATCATGGAAAGAAAACTACAAACTAATAACCCAGATGAACTTAGATGCAAAAATCCTTAATAAATATTAGCAAATGTGTCCAATAATATATTAAGATAATTGTAAAGCATGACCAAGTTGGTTTTATCCCAGAGATTCAAGCATGGTTTAACATACTCAAATCAAAAATGTAATTCATCATATCAATAGAATTAAGGACAAAAATCACTTAGTTATATCGATACATGCAGAAAGGTCTTTGACAAAATTCAGCACCAAAATTCAGCACTCATTTATGATAAAAACACTGAATAAACTAGGGATAGAAGGAACCTACCTCAACATCATAAAGGCAATATTTGAAAACTACAAAGCCAATCACATAGTAAATGGGGAAAAACTGAAAATACTTTATTTAAAATCTCGAGCAAGACAAGGATGACCACTTTAACCACTCCTATATAACATGAAGTTAGAAATTCAAGCCAGATCAATTAGGCAATAGAAAGAAATAAAAGGGGTAAAAATACAAAAGAAGTAAGAGACACTGACTGGAGATCAGGTTGTGGCACAGGACTGCCTCCTTCAACCAGCAGACCCCCTCCTGAACTCAGGCTGGGTCCAGATCTGCCTCTGCCCATTGCATGGGACCCAGGCCCAGAGTAGGCCCAGGTCCATCTCACCACCAGCAGACACCTGCTGGAGCTTAGACCCAGCTCAGATTCACCTCAGCTCACCTGTGAGGGACTCAGGCCCATGGCAGGTCCTGGTCCCTCACCCGCCTCCCACACCTGGGAGCCCAGGTCTAACCCACTTCCATATTTGGACACTGATGATATGGCCATAGTCTTCCCCACATAGTAGCCTCTACCTTTCAACAACAGACAGGGCCTAGAAGCAGCTGCATCTTGGAACAGACATCCCCAAACCAGTGTAAGACCCTCCATTTCAACCCCATCTCTGAAAGACCTTGAATCCATCTTGGGGCACTGATATCTCAAGTTATTTCCCCTATTGTTACCACCACCTTTAGTTGCAGTGCATCCATCATAGGACATCTACAGAGTCTAGTAGATGTCCTATGATGGATCAAGTTGAGGTAGAGATAACCTGCATGGCTACTACAAGATTATAAGTAGAAACTGTAATATCTCACATCCACTCTGCAAGAAAGGAAGACACATAGACAACATGAAAAAAAGGGTGGGGGAGAGGAAATTACCCCAAATAAACCAGGATACTATAATAACAAATCCCATGGACAGTGAAGTTGATGAAATGTCAAAGACGGAGTTCAGAAGGCTCCTAATTAAAAAGATCTGTGAATTAAAGAATGATCTAAATGAGCAGATACAGGCAAAAATTGATCACTCCAACAAAGAGGTAGGAGAGCAAATACAGGTAATAAAAGATTACTTCAAGACAGAGACAGTCTGGGGGAAAAATCCAAACAATCAGAAATCCTTAAAATTAAGGAAACAATAAACCAAATAAAAAACTCAATAGAAAACATCACCAACAGCCTAGATCACTTGGAATACAAAATATCAGATAACGAAGACAAAGTACACAATCTGAAAAATAAAGTTGACCACACAGTGAAGATAGTAAGAAACCATGAACAGAACATCCAAGAATTATGGGTTAGCATCAAAAGACTAAATCTAAGAGTTTGGGATAGAGGTAGTCAGAGTTTCAAACCACATGAATGCACAATCTCCTCAATGAGATAATAACAGAAAATATTTTTGAATATCAAGAATGAATTGGGGGTCTGGGGATGTGGCTCAAGTGGTAGCGCGCTCGCCTGGCATGCGTGCGGCCCGGGTTCGATCCTCAGCACCACATACCAACAAAGATGTTGTGTCCGCCGAGAACTAAAAAATAAATATTAAAAATTCTCTCTCTCTCTCTCTCTCTCTCTCTCTCTCCCTCTCTCTCTCTGTCTCTCTCTCTCTCTCTCCTCTCTCAAAAAAAAAAAAAAAAGAATTAATTGGAAAATCAAATAGAAGTGGCTTACAGGACACCAAATGTACAAAAATTACAACAGATCTATACCAAGGCACATTATAATGAAAATGCCTAGCATACAGAATAAGGATAGAATCTTAAAGGCTGCAAGGGGAAGTAATCAAATTGCATAGGTAGAGACCAGTTCGTATCTCATCAGATTTTTCAACCCAGACTCTCAAAGCCAGGAGATCATGGAACACCAACCAAAAAAAAAAAAAAAAAAAGGAAGAAAATGGATGCAAGAATCTTAAATCCAGCAAAATTAAACTTTAAGGGCTGAGTTGTGACTCAGCAGTAATGCGCTTGCCTAGCATTTTTGAGGCCCTGGGTTTGATCCTCAGCACCACCATTATAAAAAATAAATAAATAAAGGTTTAAAAAATTAAACTTTACATTTGATGATGAAATAAAAACCTTCCATGATAAACAAAAGAATTTACAACTAGAAGCCTACACTACAGAACATCTTTGGCAAAATATTCCATGAAGAGGAAATGAAAAACAATGATGACAATCAGCAGAGGGAGGTATTACACTAAAGGAAGAACAGATCAAAGGAGAAACCAAGTCAAGTTAAATGCCAAAAAAATTTTTTTTAAATGGCTGGGGATACAAATCATGTCTCAATAATAACCCTGAATGTTAGTGGCCTAAACTCACCAATCAAAATATATAGGCTAGCAGATGGGATAATAATAATGAAAAAAAAAACAACAATATGCTACCTCCAAAAGACTCATCTCATAGGCAATAAAGGTAAAAGGTTGGGAGAAATCATATGACTCATATGCAGAAGCAAGCAGGGTTTTTTATGCTCATATCAAATAAAGTAGACTTCAAGTCAATGTTAATCAAAAGGGATAAAGAAAGATATTTCACACTGCTTAAGAGAATCATTCATCAACAAGACATAACAATAATAAATATATATGCCACAAACAATGAAGTGTCTACATTCATCAAACAAACTCTTCTCAAGTTCAAGAATCAAACAGAACACAACACAATAATTCTGGGTGACTTTAACATACCTGTTTCACCACTGAATAGATCTTGCAAATAAAAGCTGAGCAAAGAAATTATAGAACTCAATAATACAATCAATAACTTACACTTAACTGACACATATGGAACGTTTCATCCTTCAACAAGCAAATACACATTCTTCTCAACAGCACATGGAGCCTTCTAACACAGACTCTATATTATGCCACAAAGCAACTCTTAGCAAGTACAAAAAAGTAGAGATGCTACCCTGCATTCTATCAGATCAAAATGGAATGAAACTAGAAAACAATTATAAAATAAAATCTATTTCAACACCTGGAGACTAAATAATATACTACTGAATGAACAATGGGTTGCAAAAGACATTGAGGAGGAGATTAAAAAATTCATAAGGGTAAATGCAAACACTATCCAACATATCAAAATTTCTGGGACACAATGAAGGTAGTACTAAGAGGTTCATTGCATCGAGTTCATTCCTTCAAAGCCAAAAAAGTCAACAAATAAGTGACCTAACATTACATCTCAAAGCCCTAGAAAAAGAAAAACAAATCAACACAAAAGCAGTAGAAGAAAGGAAATAATTAAAATCAGAGCAGAAATCAATGAAATTGAAACAAAAGAAATAATTGAAAAATTGACTAAAACAAAAAGTTGGTTCTTTGAAAAAATAAATAAAATTGACAAACCCTTAGCCATGCTAATGAAGAGAAGGAGAGAGAAAACTTAAATTACTAACATATGTGAGGAAAAAGGAAATAGCAGAACAGACACTACAAAAATACAGAAGATAATTAGAAATTATTTTGAAAAACTTGTACTCCACCAAAATAGAAAAAATCAAAGGCATTGACAAATTTCTAGAGTTTCATGATTTGCCCAAATTGAATCAGGATGATACACACAATTTAAACACATCAATTTTAAGTAATGAAATAGAAGATGCCATCAGAAGCCTATCAAACAAAAAAAGTCCAGGACTGGATGAATACATAGCTGAGCTCTACAAGACTTTTAACAAAGAACTAATACCAATATTCTTCAAATTATTTCATGAAATAGAAAAAGAAGTTGCACTTCCAAACTTACTCTATGAGACTAACATCACCCTAATTTCAGAATCAGGCAAAGACACATCAAAGAAAGACAACTTCAGACCAATATCTCCAATGAAGATAGATTAAAAAATTTCTCATGAAATTCTGGTAAATCGAATACAAAAATATATCAAAAGGATAGTGCACCATGATCAAGTGGGGTTCATCCCAGGGATGCATGGTTGTTTCAACATCTACAAATAAATAAATGTAATTCATCAACATCAATAGACTTAAAGATAATAATCATATGATCACCTCAATAGATGCAGAAAAAGCATTTGACAAAACAGAGAACCCCTGGAGTTCATTCCTTAAAAGAAAAAAAAAGTCAACAAATAAATAGGCAGAATTAATATTGTTAAAATGACTGTAGTACCAAAAGCAATATACAGATTCAATGTTATCTCCATCAAAATACCAATGCATTATTCATAGAATTACAAAAAAAAATATTCCTAAAATTTATTTAGAAGAATAAAGGACCCATGATAGCCAAAGCAATTTTAAACTAAAAAAAGCAATGCTGGAGGCACCACAATAACTGATTTCAAATTATACTAAAGAGCTGTTGTAACAAAAACTGCTTGGTACTGACATAAAAACACGCAGAGAGACCAATGGTACCAAATAGAAGTCACAGAAAAACCCACACATTTACAGTTATTTTATCCTTGACAAATGTGCCAAAAATTTATATTGGAGAAAATAAAACCCTTTTAACAAGAGATGTGGAAAACTGCTTATCCCTATGTAGAAGAATGAAACTAGACCCTTATCTCTCACCCTGCACAAAAATCAACTCAAAATGGATCCGAGATCTAAGAATTAGACAAGAAACTATACAACTCCTAGAAGAATACCTTGGGTCAACACTCCAGCATTTATCACAAGCAACAACTTTCTCAATAGGACCCCTAAAGCTTAAGAATGAATGCCAAGAATTAATAAGTGGGATGGCATCAAATTGAAAAGCATGTGCACAGCTAAAGAAATAATTAGGAATATGAAAAGAAGACCTACAGAATGGAAGAACCTTTGCTAGCTATTCTTCCAACAGTGGGTTCATATCTAAAACATATTTTTTTAGAGAGAGAGAGAGAGAGAGAGAGAGAGAGAGAGAATTTTTAATATTTATTTTTTAGCTCTTGGCGGACACAACATCTTTGTTGGTATGTGGTGCTGAGGATCAAACTCGGGCCGCACGCATGCCAGGGGAGCGCGCTACCGCTTGAGCCACATCCCCAGCCCTAAAACATATTTTTAAAATGTCAAAAAAATTTAACCTACAAAACCCAATTACTAAATAGATAAGTGAATTAAACAGACATTTCTCAAAAGAAGAAATACTAATGGCCATCAAGTTTATGAAAAATGTTCAACATCATTAGCAATTAAGGAAATGGGTATCAAAACTACACTGAGATTTCATATCACACCAGTCAGAGTGGCAGTTATCAAATATACAAGAAACAATAAATGCTGGAGAAGATGTGGAGAAAAAGCAACACTTTTACATTGTTGGCAGGATTGTAAATTAGCATAATCACTATGGAAATTAGTATGGGGGCTCTTCAAAGGATTAGGCTTGGAACCACTAAATGACTCAGTTATACAACTCCTTGGTGTTTAAAGAATTAAAGTCATGACATTATACTGTTTTATGCATACCCATGTTTATAGCAACACAATTCACAATAGCCAAATTATGAAACCAGCCAAGGTGTCCATCAACAGATGAATGAGTAAAGAAAACATAATATATATATATAAACACACACACACATATAATGGAGTTATATTCAGTCATAAAGAAAACTAAAATTATGTATTTTCCACAAAAAAATGGATGGAATTTGAGATCATTATGGTGAGTACAATAAGCCAGACTCAGAAGATCCAGGCTCCTATCTTTTCTCTCATATGTGAAAGCTAGAGAGGAAAAAGAAAAACCAAAGGGAGCTTACGGAGGAATCAGTGAGTGGGAGTAGGGCTTTCAGGGGAGGAGGGGGTAGTGCTGGGGAGTGATATTGGTCAAATTATAATGTTATATTGTATGAACATATGAATATATAACAACAAATACCACAATTATGTACAACTGTAATGCACCAATAAAAGCAATGTAGGAAGAAAAAAAACTGTGTCTTAAATGTTTTTCTTCCTAAGTGCAAAGAATTATGATTACATTTCAATGATATTCAAAGCTTACTTTTAACATTAAAGAAAAAGCTGGTTTTTAAATGAACACCTTTTCATTCAAACTATGATTAGAGAAGCAAAGAAAAGTGTCATAAAAATAATGTTCATGCTTTCGTTTACTGAAACCACTGGGTGCCATTAGACTTCTTATGAGGAAGTCATTACAGAACTCAAATTATTTCTAAAACATAGTTGGTAGGATTGGTGTGTGGTAGCAAAAGTAGAAATTTGTAATCTGTGCTATTATCAAACCAATTTTAATTACTAATGCATAACATTAAACATATATTCTCCAGAGTGAAGTAAAGCAATCTAAATGCTTTTAAAATTTGTAGGATATGTTATTATGTTCTTTAAATGTCCTAAAAGTGATGTCATCTATCCACTATTATATTTCTTGATAAATGTGTACATTTATCTTCAAAATTTTATTATGAAAATTTTCAAATACACAGCAAAGTTGAAAGAATTGTATAATGAACAACATGAAACTCAACTATCTGTGTTCTACTGTAGTATATACCTGCTTTATCACATACCTACCCATCTACTTAGACTTTTATCCCTTTATTATTCCATCTTATTTTTTAAAATATTTAAATTTTTTACTTATAGTTGGACACAATACCTAATATTTTTATTTATTTATATTCATGTGCTGCTGAGGATCAAACCCAGGGCCTCACACATGCTAGGTGAGCACTCTACTGCTGAGCCACAACCCCAGCCATGTGTTTCAAAGCAAATTGCATGCTTCCGATAAACACACAAACATCTATTGCACCAAGTAGAGTCAACATTTGTATACTGAGATTTCTCAAGGTGCAATTTACACACTATGAAATATAAACATCTTAAGTGTGTATTTGCTGAGTTTTGGCAAAGCATGCAACTGTGTAAATCAAGGCTTTGTTCAAAATGCAATGTATTACCATCACTTCTGATAATTCCCTTCTGCCCTTTAAGTGTCAAGTCCATTCTCCGACAGACAGCCATACTATTTTCTTTTTTGTTATCAGATATTGAACCCAGCAGTACTCTACCAGTGAGCTATATCCTCACAGGTATTGAACCCAGGGGTACTCTACTAATGATCTACATCCTCAGTCATTCTTATTTTTTGAGATAGGGTCTCGCTACTTTGCTTGGCTTTGCTAAGTTGCTGAGGCTGGGTTTGAAATTGTTACTCTGCTGTTTTAGCCTCCCAGGTCACTAAAAACACAGGCATATACCACCATGCAAGACAGTCACAACTCTTATGCTTTAGCAGCATAAACTAGTTATGCCTGGTATAAAACATCATTTAAATATAATCATATAGTATAAATTTTATAGTTTAAGTCCTTTTTTACTCAGGAATCTTTTTTGAGATTTATCTGTGATAGTGCATGTATCATAGATCTTATCTTTTTAAGGCAAATTAGAATGCCATGGTACAAAAAGACTACAGTCTATCTATTGTTTTTAAGGTTTGAATCCATTGCATAATTAATGGATTGGCCAACTGGGGAACATAAGTTATAATATTACACATATTTCCCTAGAAGTTTAAGATCTCTTAAAAATTTGTAATGAATTGCAATTATTTAAACATAAGTTAAAGTCATAACATATATAAGACTTCTTAAAGGTTGAAATTAACCTGATTTCCGAGTAGGAATAAATACAAGATCCTTCCAGTTATGTAACTATAACCAATGATGATGATGATGGTGATGATGATGATGATTTTTTGGGGGGGTGGTATTAGTGATTGAACCCAGGGCATTTTAGCACTGAGACATATCCTTTTTTATATTTTATTTAGAGACAGGGTCTTGCTGAATTACTTAGGACCTCAGTATGTTGCTGTGGCAGGCTTTGAACTTTGATCTTAATGCCTCAGCCTCCAGAGCCCCTTTTGGGATTATAGGCATGTAACACTGGGCTGGATGATTATTTTTTATCATGCTGACTCTTGAGATGTTCCTGAGTGTGGACCAAGTCTTATTCACCAATGTACTCTTATAAACTCTGAGATACATAGTAGTTAGTCATCAGATCAGTTTGTTGTTGTTGTTGTTTATCTTCACTTATGGTACTTAAAAGACCATTCATTTCTTAATGAAAGCTGATGGAAGAACCCAAGGTGTGATTGAATGAGACATATTTAATTCTAGGCATTTAATGGGTATTTGCAATTTGCTCATAAGTAGTTTGGAAAAGGGCTACAAATCCCTTAAACCATCACCATTCATACAGATTTTGAAAAATTGAATCTACATTATTATTTTAGATAATGTCAACTGTTGTTTCGCTTCAGGCAAATGTAATTAAGCTGTGTAAGATGAATTGCAATTTTGTTAGCATTGTTTGAAATATGTCTTTTGAAAATATATTTCAACATTTAATCCAAGCACTGAGGGTGAGGTAGGAGGACTGTGAGATAGAGGCCAGCCTCAGCAATTTAGTGAGATCCTGTATAAATAAATAAATATAAAATATATTCAAGTTTTTATGGAGGTTACCTCAAAATGTATGTCACATATTACAGTACAATCCATCCTTTAAGATTTCACAAAAATAATATGTACATATATACACACATCCATATCTATACACATATGTATGCTTTATGTCTTTTGTCAATATGAACATAAACATAAAGCACAAATGTGATATAATAAAAGATTATAGAAATATGAAAAGTTAGTTGTTCTTTATCATTATTGCTGATATGTGTAAATAATAAAACTCTTTATAAATGTAATAATAGTTTCCCACAGCATCTAAAAGATAGCTTTTAGCTTGAGAAACTGCATAAAATGGCACTTTTCCATGAGCCACTCAGGCAAAATTATCCACTTAATAATGTTCTAGAACTTCAGATGCTATGTTCTGAGGTCAGATCATTTTTGATAATGGACTGTGAGGTCACTTTTTTCTCTTGCTACCAGTGTACCAAGGACAGTATTCAAAATTTTCCTAATAGGTGATAAAAGTCTGTTTTATCATTCTGACTTTCTTCCAGTGAATATCTTTTCTTGCAATGATTTCTCATTGAGAATAGAATTTCTCATTTGTCATTAAGTGGTTGAATTTAAAATGACAACAAACACTTCATTTTTAGATATTGTTCACTATATATCCGCTAAACACAATCTCTTATGTTTTTTCTTTGATCACTATTTTAGATTTGTGAGATAAGCTTCTTGGAAGAGATTTGATAAGTATTTGTTTTTCAACAAAGTAAGAGATTTGCCCATTAGCTTGCTGCTATTAATCAAGTAAATATAAACTATATGCTAGTATGTAGAATTTTATGTTTTCTTTAGTGGGGAATATGTTTAAGAAATGTGTCTCAGGTGGATTATTTTGATTTTCTAAACTCAGGATCTAAAATTATGTGTTTTTACTTAACAGACTAAGAATTGCCAGAATTCAATTTGCTCAGTTCAGATCTTAGTTATGAGAATTCTAGACCCTTGGAGAAAGTGCTTTTTAATCGATTATTGAAATTAATATAGCAATAAAGCAAAACATAACAACTGAATTATTTTTTTTTTAAATTTACAGGACGAAAACAGGAAGTATTCTAGCTCATTTTGTATCTTATGTGGGATAATTTATCACTTACACTAAATTATACTACTTAGGAAACCCCCTAACTGACATATTCTTTGGTAGATAATCACTACCCTCAATTTTATATGTCAGATGTATTCTACTCCAGGTCAATACTTTTCAAACCTCTGCCACTTATTTATTTACCTCTTTCATTACTCTTACATATCCAAATCTATAATTGCTTATTTTTTCTTTAAATTAATTTTAAATCTCACAGTTTAACTGAGCCTGAAACTATGAAGTTATAGTGTTATAAGTTCATGTGTTATGTATATATGTTATGTGCTATGTATATTATGTTTTTCAAATGCAATTAAATAAATACTTAGCTATTAATCTACAAAGTGATATCCACATGCCTCCTGCAATCATCATGTCTTCCACTGGACTAGAAATCACTCACTATTTAGGAGAAGCTTTTGATTGTCTGATATAATCTAATAATTGTGGAATTTGACAATACTTTTTTTTATTAACATTACCCAAAAGACATAGAAGTGTCAGAACTTAGTCAATAATATCACGAAGAACACAGCATTGGGTATTAATGGGAGATCCACCTTCTAATTGCCTTGGAAGCTCTTGATTGCAATATAGTTTTGGGTATATAATTTCCTAAGGCTAAATCAATTGTTTTATCCATACATTAAAAGCAGAGATTCTCTAATATAATCTCTTAGGATCACTTTTAGCTCATTCTAGGATATTTTAAAGATACTTTACAAAGGTGCTCTTTATGTTGAGTAATGTGTCTTCTAAGTTGTATTGTAATTAATATTTTTTTCTTATATTGCTTATTATCCTGTTTCATATTATTTGTGAGTTATCCTTATTAGATTTCAGTGTCAGCCTTCCTGTCTCAGGAACATTCTGGGTTTCTCATTTGACTATAATGCTTAACATAGGGAGAAGGATGCTGCAGTTATTTAAGGAATGCAAATTCTTTAGTGGAGTCTAGTCATTATCAGGAGGTAATCATGAGGCATCATGGAGAATGGTTTTAGAAAGAACTGACTTGTACCTCTCCTGACATCAAACAAGCTACTCAAATAGTATGATCCTCTATGATCTCACCTGTAACAAAATTTCATTTATTGAAGGGTATGGGTCAAGAGATAACAGGTCATTTAATGGGATGGTCAACATACAGTCCTCCCCTTATCACTATAAAACACCTCAGTGGATGCCTGAAAACAGATAGTACCAGAACCTTTATAAAGGATTTTGCCTACACATAAATATGATAAAGTTCACATCATAAATTAGTCATAGTAAGAAATGAATAACAATAATATAATAGAGAAGCTATAAAGATATGTTATAATAACAGTTATACAAATATAGTCTCTCAAAATATCTTATTGTACTGTCCTCGCTCTTCTTGAGGCAATGGGAGATAATACAACGCCTGCATGATGAGATGGTTACTATGTATGGTTAATTGAACATAAACAATACTGATACAACACAGTATTGACCTGATAACCTGATGGCCACTAGCTGCTAAGTGACTAAGTGAAGGTACACAGAACAAGAAGATAATTCACATTCCAGTTTGGACAGAATGAGCAAGGTAAGATTTTGTCACACTATTCAGAATTGCAGCCCACAACTTAAAACAGGAACACCTTATTTCTGGAATTCCCCAATTAACACGTGCAGCTTGAGATCATAAATAAGGGTAATCACTATACTCATTAACATCTGAATAGTAGTCACATTTACCATTCCATTGAAGTGATGATAACAAAAGCAGGGAGGTATCATTGGCTAGGACAGCTTATAGGTTGCTGTTCAGGCCTTATAAAATGGGATACTGATTAAATGAAATAAAATTATAATTATTAATTTTTTTCTCCTTTGCTTACATTTAGCAAATTGTTTCTTAAGATCTGCTATACTTCATTTCTGACTGACTCATCTCGGCAAAGTTTGGGTATATCTGAGCTTTGAGTGGATTATGCCCTTCCAAATCCTAAATATTTCCATAGGTTGTGAATATTTTTGCACATTGCTTATGATATACTTGGCATCCTGAAATTTTCTTCTGATTCATTCTGTTGTTACATGAATTATATGGTGCTCTACATATATACACTCAAGCCAAGAAAAAATGTTCTTCCAAACAGCCAGTTCTCTTACCATGGAATTATAATCTATGAATTTTGATTTTTTCTTTCTCCCTTATTTCTTTTAGTGAACTGACCATCTTAGAAAATATTGTCATTTTTTATAAGGTGATTTATTTCAGGCAAATTTTTGTATGTCCAGAAATTTTTTTGCTCTGCTTTTCACTGTATGAACTTAGAGTTGGTTACACTTTACTTTGGATAAACTGAGAGATCCTTTATCATTCTAAACCAACTCCATGTGGATTCATAGAACCATTTTTATTTTGCTATAAAATTATACAATACCTTATATAACAAAATACGTATTGGTTCAAAATCACTAAATGTGAATTTTTTGTGCAATATAATAAATTACTCTAAACAATGAGAATGCTATATCCTATCACAAAAAGAAATCATATTTGGTCTTGTTTTGGCTTTGTTTTGTGTTTTCCTTTCTTTTTTAGGATTAAAAACAAATGATCTTACCGTTTTTCAAAATGTATTCTTATTTGCTAATTGATTCACTAATTTGCATGATCTTTGAATAGCGTGCTTACTTGCCTATGTTCTTTGTATTATTCAAAATTTCTTATATCTAACTTTACTACTTAAATATTTGTAATGAACAGTCTCTAGTTCTTTTAGTTTACAAGAAAATACAATGAAAGAAATGTACAGCTTGCATTCTTACTACTGTGAGTATGTTCACTCACAAGATTCTCTCAAAACAGAACCTGTTTTCAGCTGTTCTGTATTTCAATCTGCATTCCTTATCTGAATAACTATAATAAAACAGGACAAAACAAATTTTGATGGGCAATTTCATCACAGCCCATCTGCTCAGTTATGTTGGAAAGCAGGAAACTAGACTCATTTGTCCTGCTGCTTGTAGGGCTGTTTTAATATAAAGCACAGTGAATCAGAACAACAAGGTACTTCATTTACTTTTATTTCTGTGGCTGTTGTTTGACTTCCCTTTCCAATCCTTCACAGAGGAGCTGAAGCCAATATTGGTATCAGAAAAGGAAGTTCAAATGGATTGGAACTAGAGCAGGTGTCCTGTTCAAGGTGATCTTGAAAACACAGGGCCAGTGGGAAAAATCCAAGGTGTAATCCACCAGGGAAAACCGACATTCAAACACTAGAGCAAGGAGGTATATATTCCAAGTTCAAAAGACTAGAGGGGAAATTATACTGAGTCAGAGCCAAGAAAGAGCAGGTGGGCAGAGACCAGATCATCACAAACTCCGATCATAATCCAAGGGACAAGCCTGCTATCTCCAGCCATGGTGCCTGGAAATACTGTTTATGAACTGGAAGGTCCCTAGGGGTGAAAGATCATGAAAATGTTGACAACTACCTTAGTTCTAAAGGGCGAAAGTGAAAGCAAAGGTGGGACTTTTGACTATCTCCTTAACTTCCTGGTAAAATTCCCCAGACTTTGTGCTTCATTTGAATAAAATGAAAAGCAAAATAATCTACTTGTGATCTATGGGTCACTACTTCTTCCTCTAGAATGGCCTTGCACTTTTTATTATATTTTATTCAAATGCAAACACAATTACTGAGAAGTAAATAATGATTTTCCTTATCCATTGATGACTCAGTGCATGTTGATGCTAGAGATGCATTGATTTGTACAAGCCTAGCTTCAAATGGAAGCAGAGGGGTATGCAAAGGTTTACTCAAAATCAATATGAATTAGATTGCTGCTCCCCAGTAAAATGAATTATAAGTTAGAATGACTATTTTCTTTAACCTAATGTGATAGAATGCTCTCTAAGCAATCTGTTAAGGTGAACTGACTGAAATGGTAGCCCTTGATCTTAAAAAAAAAAAAAAAAAAAAAGCATTGCAAAGAAAAGTGATTTAATGATTTAATGAACATGGCTATAAATGCCATATGAAGTTACCATATTGTGTCTCTGAAAATATAGTTAATGAATTTTAGTAAACCTCTGAAAAAATGCTTGGCAATAAATCTCATGAAAATAAGAAAAATGATCGTGCTCTTTTGAATTATACAGTATTATACTGACTGCTTTTCTTCCTTGATTGGGTGTTTGCAAATATTCACATACACATATATTACAGTAGTTTAATCATTGCACTGCCCTAAATGCAATGGTGCTGACTGGATAACTTCACTTAAAAGAAAGATCATTAACATTTATGTCCTTGTTTACTGCTCTTGCTTACAATGTAAAGAAAATGATAATCCATTTACAGTTCATTGACTCTATATTCAGGCTTCTCCTTTTCTCTTCCATAAAAACAGTGTAACCATTTGCATTCGTGAATATTAAGGGAATAAACAATTCTTTGTCCAACTATTTTTGAACTAGGTCTTGGATGTTTGGAAATTCCAAGAAGGAGAGAAAGGTGGTAAGGGAGCACTAGAGATTGTATTTTATCCCAATGCATGGGGTTGTTTTGACAAAAAAAAAAAAAAAAGTGACTTTCTAAATTGATTATGGACTTTCATTTTTCTACTGAAAATATGCACCAGGTGATTGTGATGATGATCCCATGTACATTTTTAGAGTGATACAGATTTATAACAGTGAATCTATGTGTCGATGGATGTCCTCCAAAAATCTATGGTCATAGATGAAAAGTTTAATAAACCTTTATTGAGCTTATAGTTTCTACCATATGCTGTGCTATGCAATAGATATTTTTAGAAACATAAAGCAGAATTCCTCCTTTCAAGGATGCAGACTGGTGTGGGAGCATGCTGGATATTAGGCAATGCAAGTCCTATGCAAGAACTCAGAGGGCAGCCAAGATTAATCCAGCCAAGGTGGTAGTGGCATTTGAGTTGCACCACATGACGGTGAGTTGTACTTTCAAGGAATGGGAAGCTGGGTGGGTGAAAATGGGGTTGGTTTAAAAAATAATTAAAAAGAAGGAAGGGAAAACAAAGCTAGAATTTTTTTTAAAAATACATAATTTGAAAGAGTGTATTGGGTTGTATAAAATAATTGGAGAAGCAGACAAAGGGATCTTGAATAGAAAGCACTTTCCACTTGTAGTTTTTCAGATGAAAACACCTAATACATCACCTTATTCACTTTCTTCTGGTTAAGTATATTGAGAGAGAGTTTTTGAAGGAGAATCTTATCTTGAGAAAGATTTTATTGAGCATAGAGTGATCAACACAGCTGGACATTACAAAGAATGGAAACATTTGTGAATCAAGTTTGTAACAGTGTATCTATATACAGCTTATGTATTTATATAGTACAAATTTGTCCTTAAAGCTTTATCTGTGTGTAACCTAAATTAGAGTCTATTTCCAATTTTGATACCTGTCAAATATATGCATTTGGCTAAATTATTATCCTTTCTGAAACATAACTACATGGTCTCCCATATTAATTTCAGTTACAACCTCCTTAGGAATGAACATTCTGACTTTGCAAAATATTTGGAATTAGACTGGCTTAAGTTCAGCTCCACGATCTTCTGCATACCAGTTGTGTATACTTTTGTCACTTTGCTATATTGCAAGATACTCTCTAGTCCTTAAATTATTTTCTTACAAAATAGACTTCAGGCTGGGTATAGTGGTGTATACTTATAATCCCAGCAACTCTGGAGATGGAGGTAAGAGAATCCCAAGTTCAAGGTCATCCTGGGCAACTTAGCAGGACCCTGTATCAAGATAAAGGGGTTGGTGATGTAGCTCAGTGGCAAAGAGACCCTGGGTTCAATCACCAGTACTACCAAAAAAATAAAATAAAATAAATGTGAAAATAGTGCCCATCTCTTAGGCTGCCATAAAATCAAAGTTAAAATGTTTAATCCTCTTTCTGTCACATGGTAAGTGCTTAACAGAACTATTATATGATAGCATACTGTTTAGTGAAAGAATGATAGCTACTGAATTTCCTGACCTTTGAATTTAGAAAGTCAGCTCCTATATCATACTCTAACAACTATGGCTCAGCCTTGTGATCAACATTGTTCAGCTCAGCTTGCACAATGACTCCACACGCCTGAATTTAGTTTTGGCTTTCCTAAACTTTATAGTTCTGCGTCTGATACCATCTTTAGTCCTTATTCATTTCAGGGAACTAATTAGATTTATTTCTTAAGGTAACTGGACCTTGACTTCCATACTTGGTTCAGTTTGTTCACAGTTCTGGGTAAGATATGACACTACTAGCAAGCCCAGTAACATGGATTCTACAGAGACTGTCACTGCTTCAGAAATAGGAGTCTGGGAGTAAAGTAGGCAATGAGGAACACATGAACATTCTGTGACCACAGGAAAAGATGACACAAAATCTTCTCACAAAAGCATAGGCAAAAAGAATTGGAATCTTGCTTAGAAGTCTCTATTCCAGCACACAATATCAGGGAGTCAAAAAAATGACCAGATTCTTGCCCTCCCATCAAGAAGTGAGTCTAGTTTTCACTTCTTGAATGCCATCTTGTCTTAAAGCTTACTCTTTTTGTGCAAATGATAAAAGAAAAAAGTTCTCATCCTCAGACTGAAGGATTTTGATTTTTTTTCTCCTTCTCTCTGAAAAGAGGGAATTTTCCATGTGAGCAAGTCAAATTATCTTATTGAAGAGTGAGAAACAATGCAGAAAGAAGTCCCATGTACCCCAGCCTATCCAGTCAAAATCATCTTTAATTAGCCAACCCCCACCAACCTAAAGGCTCTTCACAAATGAGAGAGGGATTTTTACCCAGAAAAAATAATTTTTTTTTAAAATTTTTAACTAGCTAAATCAAGTCAAACTTCTAACCTGCAGAATTTTTAGTTTAAAAACTAGTCATTGTTATAGATACCAAGTAGGGGATAGTTTTTGTTCTATAATGAATATTAACTGCTATATTTAGTAATACATTAATCACCTCTAAAATACTAAAATATTGCCTACAAGTGAGCATTTCTTTTGCATTGAAGAAGAAATTACATCCTTTTCGAAAGTGTAAAGACTATATGGCTCAATAATTAATTTAGATCAACCTTTTAAGCACTCTGAAATAGCAAATTCATTAATTGAATTTTCCAATAATAGACTTAAACTACAAATAAAAATTTCAATCTGCTTTTGAGGTACCAAATTCCCTGACACAGCTTTTAAAGTGGCATTGACCTCTAGCATTTTAATTTCTGATTTATTTTAACCTAGAAATATTTTCTGGGATTAAGGTCCTTTTAAGCTTGTTTTTTCCCCCATCTAATATTATGGGTCTCTGAGACTTTTAAAGTCTTCAGAATCCAGTTGTTATTTTTCTAACTTTCTCTAGCACTTTATTACCTTGGTTGGGTTAAAACCCAATAGACCAGGGCTGGAGTTGTAGCTCAGTGGTAGAGTATTTACCTACCATGTATGAGGCTCTGGATTCGATTCTCAGCACCACATAAAAATAAATAAATAAAATAAATGTATCCTGTCCATCTACAAATAAAAGTATTAAAAAAATAGACTAGGTTAGCTACATGTGTGCTCATCCAACCAGTTCACCCAGTTTACATGACTACTTTTCCTTATCCCTATCTTCCCATTCTGTCTTAGATGTTCTCTGGCCTTGGCTTGCCTCCAGCCTTTACTGAGTGGATTTCTGAATTATGTCTATAGCATATGTTTTATCTTTTGGGGGTAAATGTCATGTTCATTTATTCTGTGGATTCTGTGGTGGACCTAGTGAGGATTCTGCCAGCCATAGTTATCTCTCACTATCCATCAGCTAATTGCAAGACCTTTTCTTAAAAATGCAATTTTGTTGCAATCACTATTCTGCATGCTCTGACCCATTATAGTAATAGAAGAAAATTAAACCATACTCCAAAATATGAAAAAAAGCAAAGCACCCTGTGATGAAATGAAATGGTTATGTCTATAGCCTAAACTTTAAATGTGAGCAAATTCTTTGTCTGTAGGGAGTTTTTATGTGAAGCTCTTTTAGAATAGATATAAAAGATAAAGACTTTAGCTAAACAGAAGTGTTGAATTGACTCCCCAGACCTATGCCTTTCACATCATGTTTATGCAGTTGTGTTTTTAAGTCAGTGCCTTTATTCATCTGAAAATATCACCCAAGTGCTTTATCCCATCTACAAAGGAACCACAGTAAAGCACTGCTCAGTGGGTTGATAGAAATGTTTCAATCCTGCATAACCATCAGATGACACTAACATGAGGGAGTCTGAAAAGTGAAACAGTCACAGCCATTTACCTTTCAATAATTCTTTTTGATATAAGTAGCATTTAAAATCCTATATAATTTGAGCAGCGAATTATATAAACTGAAAATCACACAGATTATGTATTGAATGGAATGCAATATAAGTGCCTTATGTTGAGCAAACAGAGATGAGATACTGTTGCATTATCCTTATAGAATTCAAATCATATCATAATACTTATTTTCAGGAAAACAATATTGCATTGAGAGACAAGGAAACACTATCTCATAATTCTGAAAAGATAATTTCTAATTTTATCCCACAGAGTTAAAATAGAAACCTAATTTTCAATTAACCTTAATTATGGAGTGTAATAGTGCAATTTCCTTGTTGGCATGAAGGTATTTAACCTAACTTTTAAAGCATTAACACATCATTCACTATCATTTATCCCATGGGAAATCAGTAACATTTGATGACCGTGGAAAACAGGCCTTAAATGTTCAAGAGAGAACACCTCATCTCCAGGAAATTCCATTAAAACTAAGAACAATATGATGAATATTAGGAAGTACAGCAAAACAATATCCTTAGAAAGACTGCTTTGGGTCCAATAAAATAAGACCTCACTATAAATGCTGTTTTCCAAAGTTGTATTTTAGAAATGAACTTTTGACCCATATTCTTCTATGACTTGAATATTGTTATCCTACCCTTTTGAAAGCATTCATATTCTTAGATTTATTGTCAATTTAGCAATTACTAGAAAATCTAGTTCAGCACCTCTTAATTTACATATCAAAGCTATGTATGGAATGTTTTTTCCATTCTTCTGTACTGAGGTCTTCTTTTCAAATAAGCAAAATCATTAACTTGATAGAGTCTCTATTTATCCATTTATTCTATTCATAAGCACACCCACCAAGTCAGTCACTACATTCAGCTCCCTGGATATAAGAATAGACATGTTTTTCTTTCAAGCAGGTTACAGATCAGTTGGATATAAATAGTTTTTGTACAAATCATCCCCAACCATAATGTTCAGTTTAAACAAACGGGAGAACATAGCTACCAAGGGAAAACAGAGTTGTGTTTTGTTTATAAATTAGTAATATTTTAAAGAAAGGGAGAATTAAAAACTTCAAACTTATGTTAGAACATGGCATTTATATTACAAAACGTTACTTATAATGGACTACTTTCGTACATAGCTATAATTATTCATACTAAAATTATTTTAAAGGGTATGTTTAAATGGTAAAATTGAATTTACAAAAGGCATATCCATTTCATAAAGTAATATGGACCACTGTGGCAAGATCATCCTATAGACAGACTGAGACTAGTCATTTTGATCATAGAAGAAAATATTTCTCTATCAGTTTTATTCTGAGCAGGAAGAAATAACCATTGGCTTAGAATACCATTGTCTGCATTCTTTCCTCTTAAATAGTCAATAAATGTAATTAGATTGATTGACTGACTAAACAGTCTTACTTACTGCATAGAATGAACTGTCTCTATAAAAGGAAACCCCCACTTTGCAGCCAAAATTTCCAGAGAATGTTTTCAATATGAAGAGTAATGAGCATTTCCCCCAAGAGAAAACTGATTTAATATCAGGTTGGCAAAGAGACCTAGACCTGTGTCCATTAGTGTGAAGGCATGCTATTGACAGGCATCAGATGCTTTTATCTCTTCTAGTAGACTACTTAAGAAATAAATATTATCAAGAAGAACTAAAGCCTGATGTTTTTTTCCTGTTATTAATCTTAATGAATAATATATTAAATATTTTCCTGAATGTATGCATATTCATCATTTAGGATTGATTTATGCCAAAGCCATTAGGATTTAGTGGTATATCACAAATAATGCTATTCTTCTTTATATTTCATTTAGCTTACTCCTCAAAATGTCCTGGACATGGGGAATAAGCTAATCTAATAGTCATATTTGAAACAAAAATATGGTTCCTGCTTTCTTTAAAAATTTGTTTGAAAGTTATATGCCTTTATCTAAAATACACAGTTAAAAAGTAGCATATATATACTCATCTGTATGTGCACAGATAACATAATAATATATACAATAACATAAATATCAGTGTGTGCATGTCTGCCTCTCTCTATGCATGTAATTAATATATATTTAATTAATTATGAGCAGTATGCCTGGAATCCATGGCATAGCCTCAGGCACAAGTCACATCAGGTTTTATATCCTAAAGAGATGTAGACACCCAGAAACTAGTAGAAAGATTGAGAAACCAACTGACATCACCTCTCTTTTAGATTAAAAAGCTATCAAATACAGTGAATTAAACTGTTGAAGCAAATTCAAATCTGTTCCAAGCCAGGATTCATTTCCAAAGTGTGTTATATATGTCAGGACTTCTAAAAAGTGTTAATATGTGAGAATTATTAAAAGAGAACCAAAGTGGGTTGTCAAGAGAGTTGGCAGAACTTAATGTACAATGAGGAAAATCATAAGATGGACAGAGACTGGGGTGGAGTCAAATATTAACTGATGTGTGAAAAGTGGTTATGAGAAGAGGGAGAAAGGAGAATGTAGTTTCCAAAAATAAAACCAAATCCAAGTTTTAGGTCAGGTTGAAAAAAATTAGTCAATTCTGGTTTGTCACTAAAGATATAAACACTTGGAGGAATTGAGCTGGGCACTTGAGGAGAGCAGGCAGAGATTGCTTTAGCTGTGAGTGGTACAAATGGAGAAATAACAGAGAGACCTCCTTCCTTTAGGCCAAGGCAGACACTGAGATGATGGAATTTCATTTCTGCTACATTTTATCTTCATTTGTTCTAGATGAAATGAAGAGATAAATTTTTAATACATAAAATATCCTTAGGGGGTAAAAATAGAATTTGCTTAGTGCAAAGTGGAAAGTTTCTGGTTATAAAGTCATTGAGTTGTAAACCATGAATGAAGAGAAGTGATACAAACCTAAGCAACATCATTCTAAAAAAAAATTAGTGGTAATTGAGGGAATTCAAGATGTTAGGAACCCTCATCTAGGAATGAAATGAAAGACAACCCCTCTCTAGTTATAGTACCTAGAAGTGGAAAAATAATTCCCAGAAAGGAAAGAAAGATTGAGAAAAAGTAAATAGGATATAGGCAAATGGTCCAGAAATTAGCCAGTTGAAGACATAATTTTCTTAGTCACTAGTTAATATAGATCTGGAAACTTCAAAAATTATAGTGAGAAAACACTCTTGGAAATTTGAGCAGCCATTACCAGCAAACTGAGAAACAAAACTTACTCTCCAAATCCCAAGGCTGTAATTTCCTCAACTTATATACCATTTCATTGCTTACCAATTAAAAATATAAAATAACTGATTTACCTATCTTCCCATTCTCATATTTTGGAAAATTCCACATATTTTGTAGTTCCTACATGAATAGAACCTTTTGGCAGGGCCTGACTATAAAGTAACATAGAAGCTGTAAATTCTATCATAATAATAAAAAAGTCTTCATTTTTATGGCCTTGTCATCTTCTGTATTGATGAAACAAGAGTAGGATGTTTGGAGATGATCTACAAACATTTTTGAATGACAGGCATGAATAAAAAATTATCTAAGGAGCTGATTTGGCGACACATGCCTGTAATCCCAGCAACCAAGGAGGCTGAAGCAGGAGGATCATAAGTTTGAGGACAGTCTGGGCTACTTAATAAGACTCTATCTCAAAAGAAAAAAAAATACATTAAAAGGGCTGTAGAGATAGTAGAGTGATATAGAGCTTCCCTAGGTTTGATCACCAGAACCTCAATAAAAAAAAAAAAATTCTAAAGGAGAATAATTTATGGAAAAAAGCAGTTTAATATATAATATTTTTTTAATTTTTTTAGAAAATGGGAAGACTGAGGGCGGGGGGGAAGAAAGTTAAAAAGTAAAGTATGATGGTTTATGATAATACGGGTTCTCACAATATTTTTTTAAAGTAGTTGATTAAAAATGAGAGGTGTTTGAATAGAAAAACAGTCAATAGGCTGTTAGTACAGAAAGGAAAGATTGGATTTTGAACAGGAATACATTTTGAAATGTGGTTTTTATTTTATTTGGGGCTGGGGGTTTTGGAATAAACATTTGTTTGTGGATCCAATTAATTCATTTTCATTTTAATTAAAAGAAAATTCAGTAGATAATAAATTGTACAAAATATGTGAAAAATGATCTCTGGCTCTAATAAATAAGATTTGCTCTCAAAAATTATTGGTATTTTTTGTTATGATAAGCCTACACAAATATTCTTTTTTCCCTCGTGTTCTAACTATGATCCTTTTCACATAGGAGATTAGATAGTGCAAAGGTCAATATTCCTCAGACAAAGCTGGGAACAACAGAGAAACCCCTGTGATAACAGCATGGCTGAGCACATGCAGAGCAGTCTTTCTCTTAAAGAACCCTGGAGCCTGCTGTGTGGGATGAAAGAAGTTCTGCTATGGAAGAGATCCAGTCAGTTACTTTCTTACTGCTACAAACTTTATGTATGATAAAAGGTACAGGGTTTTTCACTTCAGATGAAGTACAGAGTCAGAGGTAGGAAACTGGATGGAGCTGGCACTATGTTGAGATTATGAGCCACAGTTCTGGTGCTGGATTTATTATTTTTGAATCCTGTGTTTATTATTTCCCTGTCATTGGATGGTGCCCAGTTAGCTAATATCTGTGGGCCTCAGTTTTCTCGTTGCTAAAATGGATTAACACCTGCATTATACAGTTATGAGAACAGAGCTCAAATCAGAGGAAACTCAATAAATGTTGACTAATCATTGTTGCATTAGTATAACATTCCCCAAATCCCCATACCTAATAATAACTCTTACCTAATATCAACTTTCTGGTGACTGGTAAGAGATGTTAGGGAGGAACAAGATGCTGCTGACCTACCATGCTCTTTAATTCCTTCAAAGGTCAGATCTCACTGGTGTATTCCACAAATCCTCAGTGAGTGGTTCCACGTACTCTGGAATTGAAGAGCATCTGGTGGAGTCTTTAAAAGGCAATGACATTTATTTTCTTGAGTATTGAACCTAATATATTCAAGACACAAGGTTTCCTTGGGGAGCCCTAAAACTCATCTTTCAGATGTTATCAAGTATGTAGTTGTATCTCATAAGGACTGTGGGATAGGCAGCATGGCACTATGGAAAGAACATAAGCTCTGAGAACAAACCTGGCTCAAATCTTGCTCATTTACCTTGGGGAAGGTTCATTTATAGGAGCTTGAGTTTTTGCAGCTGAAATAAATTCATAATATATATGGGCCTGGGTTTTGTGAAAATTATAATTGTACAGTATCTGTGTTACAATTCAATCCATGCTATGCCACTCAGAAAAACAAGGATATCAGAGACCTCTATTAAATCATTGCAAGCCTGCAAGTACTATGTCAACTTTACATAGCTCCTTCCTAACACATGAGTATTTCTCAGCTCCTGGGGTCCTTCTCCTTTTGCAAAAGTCAGTTGGATTTACTAAATTTTAATCATGTGTTCCAGATATATATCATTCAAAAAACATCTATAAATTTTCAATTATGTGCCAGACACTCTTGGAAATGCTGAAGATCCCACAGTAGCCAGGGAAGATGTCTTTCCAGCTCTCTTGGAGTTTAAATGCAGTAGATGAATGGTTTACAAATGATGAAATAAACAGGACAATCTCAAAGACAGAAAAAATGTGCTAATAAAAATGGGTAAGAGCAACTGGGAGAGGATGATAACTTCAGATTGACTGATTCAGGAAGGTTTCTAACAGAAGGTAGCATTGAAGCCTATGACTAAGTGCAGCTATGTAATGATCTTGGCAAGTACTGGAGGCACCTAGGTTGAAACCATAAGATGAGGATACTTCTGAGTAAAAGAAAGAAAATCTGCATTAATTTGCTCCAGCTACCATAACAGAATGTCATAGGCCTGGATAACTCAAGAGAAATTTAGTTTGGAGGCTGGGTAGTCCAGATCAAGGTGTGAGCAAGGCAGATTTCATTCTAAGGCTTCTTTTCTTGGCTTGTAAGCTGCTGGCTGTGTTCTCACACAAATTTTTTGCCATGTTATACTGAGGGGTGGAGGACTTTTAAATTCCTGACAAGTCTCTTGACAGATCACCTTAGTTCTTACCTAATAATACTCACCTGACAAATAGTGCTCAGAAGCCCTGACATATATATTATGGAAATTATAAAACTACCAAGCCTACTGGATTATATCTGTGCCAGTATAACTGCATTTAATTTTAATTTCCTCCTAGAGGTTCTATCTCCAAATACAGTCATATTGGGGGTGGATGTCACAACAAATGATATTTGGGGGACAAAAGTCAGTGCCCTGAATAGTATTGATAATATTTCCATTATAAATATAGTAAGGTGTACTTTGTTGGACAGAGATTGATACAAGATGTAGGGAGAAAAGTAGATAGAGACTCTATCATTCAGAGTATTCTAAGGAGTTTGATTTTATCCTAAGCAAATTGATATTGCTGGAGGATTTTTAAAGCATATGAACAAAATTAGACTTTTATATTCAAAAAATTACTACAGAGGTTCTGTGAAGTATTGAATGTAAAGAGGAAAAAGTATGTACTAGCTAGGATTATATAGGACAGACCAATAGCATATTTGTATAGGTATATAAGAGAAGATCTGTTAGGGAATTGTTTCACACAATTATCATGGCTGAGAAGACCCAGGGCAGATCTTCTGCAGCCTGAATTCCCTGGGGTGCTAGTAGCATGGCTTAGTTCAAGTTCAAAGGCCTCAGAATCAGAAATTCTGATGATATGACTCTCAATTTGAGGCCCCAAATTCTGTGTATCCAGAAGGGGCCACTGATTATGTTCTGGAGTTCAAAAGCTAATAAATAATAACATGGAGTTCTGATGTCCAAGGTAGAAAACTAGTGTGTTCAGTTTGGGATTGCTGGGAAACATACTAATCAGTTTGCCTTCTGTATTTGTTCTCTCCCTGTCTCCAGTCAATTGGATGGTGTATGCCCATTTTGAGGGTAAATCTTGTCTATTTATTCTACTCAGATTCATGTGCTAACTTTCTCTGGAAACATCCCGACAGACCCACCAAAAATAATGAAATTTCAATTGTAGCTATCCTTTAATGCAGTCAAATTGGCACCTACAATTAACCGTCACAAAGCTTAAGCATTAAAACCAGTTAGAGGAGTATGTCACAGTCTTAAGGAGAACTTCTCAGATGACAGTAGTAGAGTCGCTAAGAATGGAATGGACAAGGTATGTTGTAAAAGTAGAATCAACAGGGTTTACTAATAGTGTCCATAGAAGAGAACAGTAAGAGAAATAGAAAACCTTCTAAATTTTAGTTATGAGATAGATACTGGTTGCTGGGAAATTGAAGGAAGAGTATTTTGGGGTTGAGTGGGGCTGAATCCAGGGTTTGGTTTAAAACTTTTGGAGAAGCCCTCCTAGGGATTCAATTGTGAGTATCAAATAAGCAGCTGGATTTGTAAATCTTAAGTCATAATTACTAGAAAGAGTCTGGGAAATTATCTTCATGTCCATAATGTTTACATCCATTGGACTAAATGATATTATCTAGAAAGAAAGTTTATATTGAAACAAAGAAAGTCTCAGAATTGAGCCTCAGGGCATAACTACATTTAGAAGGCCAGTCTATGAATATGAACCAGCAAATGGAATCAGGGTGGATTCTGTAGGAAAAGAAATCAATCGATTATGGTGTTGTAGAAGCTAGAAAAAAACAAGTTGGCAAGAAGGAAATAGCTATCTTTGTAAAATGGCACTGAGAAGGTAAGAGAAGGACAGAGAAGTGACTATAGGATCTTGCTGCTTGGAAAGGATTGATAACTTTCCTTAGTGGAGTTTCAGTGGGTGGCATTCATGGAACCCAGCTTTGAGTAAGTTGAGGACAGTGTAGGAAGTGTGGATATAGAAACAGGATATAGACAGTGCTTCTCACTTGTGAAGCCATCTTTGACTCACCTGTAGAATTTTGAAAATGGCCAATGCCTAATGTCATAGCAGTTCTCCAGTTGATTCTAATATGCTGCCCACATTGAGGATCACCATTACAAACAAATGTTTCAAGAAGTTATTTTTACATATACGAATGAGGGTAGAATTATGGTCATGTGGCCACAAAATCATTTATTGTTAGTATTATTATTGTACTTTTATTGTATTTAGTAGGGAATACTAAAACATATTTAAGTACTTCTGTGAAGAATTTAGAGGGAGAGAACTTGACTGAAGATAAAAAGGAAACAATGGTGAGAGGAGAGTCTTTGAGAAAGGTAGAGGGAAAGGAAACTCTATTAAAAGAAGACATAATACCTACTCATAATTTTAGGTATTATGTCTTCTTTTAATAGAGTTAGATATTTTTGTTTTTCACAACTGATGAAATTCTTCTTATATAGTTTGTGTCTGGAGTCTGGTCATGAGTGGGGAAAAGGTATGAAACCTGCCTTTAAATTTCTTTTTTAAAAAGGCTTTTTCAAAAACAATTTTAAAACTATTTCTAATTTTATATATATTTTATATTCTTAATTATAAAGGCAGTCCTCATAAATGTTAGTGCTTTAATTAAATCTTAATATCTTCTAGAAACATTAGTGTTTTGGGGCCATACTACTTAAAAGTCTGAACAAGGCATGTATAGACACTCACCTATCCTCTGCTCCGTTAAATATGGATGAACAATCTGTCCAACAGAGGGCTTTGTAAAGCTTACTAGCACAAGTTTAAGTGCTTATATCTCACACAGAGAAATATAAAAGCAAAATGGAAATTTATTGCCCAAAGTCATATGTTGTAAGTTATTTTTCTATAACATATGAGAAAGGAAGAAATATTTTCTTTAAGGATGAGGAATATCAGAAACTACTTTTTGGTGAATAGGACTGACAACTTTGTGAAGATTCTAATTTTGAGACTTAAAGAGTATGAAACAAACCTTTAAATTTCTTTTTTAAAAAAGCATTTTCAAAAACAATTAATGTCTTTTAAAAAATTTGTAAGGAAGTTACCTAGATTTATACAAAATTGTGGTTTAATTTTAAAAGTTCCAATTTCATCAAATGGAGTGAGGTTTGTTTTGTTGTTGTTGTTGTTGTTGTTGTTGTTTTTGTCACACTAACTTGAAATTTGTCTAGTTTGAGAATAGACCTTTCTCAGACAAGTAATCCAAAGGGGTCAAGATGTGAAGGTGTAGAAGCATTCACTATTCCCTCTGCTCTATGGATTTTTCTATATGGTTCAAAATGGTCTCTGAAACCTAATGGGAAAGAGGTTTACAAGTTATCAAAAAGCTCATACAAATATTTATGTGCAACTGCATTCATCCCAATGTCATCTATAGTATTAGACAGGGATAAAATTTGATAATCAACAATTGGAAACTAAGAAACTAAATCATGGCACATCTATTAGATAGAGTATCATGCAGCCATTATAATATTTACATAGTGTTGTTCATTAGAAAATTACTTAGAAAAAAAGGTAAAATACTAAAATGAAAATGCAAAATACATTATGTTTTCAGCAAGCTGAAAATATATAGAAAATAAATATTGTAAAGAAATGTGATAAAAATTATGCTTATTCTTGGTTAGTGCAATTGCATGTGATTATTATTCTTTTCTTCTGCACATGTGAAAATTTTCACAGTGACGATATGTTTCCCTATGTTAAAAAAATCATGTATTTTATAGATGAGCTCAAATCATGAAAACATCATAACCTTCATTTTCTTTTTCCATTTTTAATAGATTATGTTAATATAAGTTAAAATGTGGGCTCAGTCCTCCATTTTATCATTAATATCAAAAAACTTTAGAACACCTTTTTTTTTTAAAGGATACAACTTCTAGAGGATAAGTTAAAATTTAATTTTTTAATTTGTAAAAAAAAAACAAAACATTTTACTAAGTATTTTAATGCTAAAGTCAATTATAGTCATGAAAACATTATAGAAAATGAATAATACACAAAAATAATACCTGTTTCGTACATTTTATAATAAAGATTCAGCACTTAATATTTACTACCAGATGCTGGTGCTGAGACTAGGATATCTCACCTAATATATGAGGAGACATACTACTATAAAGGAAAAAGAAAAGCCTTGATATTGACTGTTTTAGTAATCAAATAAATACAAGGAATGCTATGACAAGTTGAATCTGTGGTATATGCATGTACTCTCCATTTAAATTGAGGTTTCAATCTAAGTGGCACTAGATTTTTTCTGGTCCTTTCATGTTTGCTTCTATGTGTCTCTGTCCTTCAAACATTGAAGGTAATTTCCCATTCAGACTTTTAGCTTTGAATGCTGGTTATCCAACTCACACCCATAATTTGTTTTTAAAAATGATGCACAAAATAGTATACTGCTTGTTGACAGTCATAGAGTAATCATACAGATGGGGGACAGGACATCATCATTGGAAAGTTTTACCCCAAAAAATCTTGCATAATAATTGTACCCTACTTTTAAAATAAATGTTCATCTCATGTTTCCACTATTTTTAATTGTTTTATTTTACCACATTACTAAATCAAAGACATAAACATATTTTGATCACAGAATAGTAACAAATGCTTTCCTACCTTAGGCATAAATCTTGTCTTGGCTAGTAATAGTAGTAGTTGACAGTTGTAACAAGAGTACTGTTTTAAGGACTTTTCAGGATTTTTAGAGTCTGAATAACAAACTGGAGTATGTTTATATTTTGCTTTGTTTTATTTGTTTGAGGCAGATTTTATCCATGAGTGCCACTTATGGACTCTCAAGTTGTGAGGCTAAAGTTGTCTTCAAAGTATGCTACAGCTCTTCAAATCCTTGTTAGTTCCTCCTTCAGACTTGTCAGCTGAGGTGGTTCATCAGTGACTACAACAAAATAACATCTGCTTCCTCCTCCCTTTATCTGCTTCCTTCTTTCTCACTCTTGTGCACTACAGAAACTGGGGCTATGACAAAGAGACTAAACTCTCCATTTTGTGACTTTCAATAAGATTTAATGATATTTCTGAAAGGCATTTAGATTTATGTTAAATTTCCACATTCAATAAACATCGATCAAATACTTTTTTTGGCGGGGTGGGGGGCGGTTAATCCCCAGCCCTATTTAGTTTTTTATTTAGAGACAGGGTCCCACTGAGTTGCTTAGCACCTCACTTTTGCTGAGGCTGGCTTTGGACTTGCAATCCTCTCGCCTCAGCTTCCTGAGCTGCTGGGATTACAGGCCTGCACCTCCGGTCCCAGTTGTATTATATCAATACTTTACCTAGATCTCCTGTCTGTTGACAATGGAATACTTCTATGCCATTAACCTGGACAAGTTGTGGTTGCTGTTGTTTTTCAAATCCTAATTAAATATAATTGCCTTTTTGTCCTTAAAAGCATAAGGGGAGATGGTTAAATGAGTTTTTGATGAAGTGTGAGCTGATGGCTCTTGCTTAGTATGAGGAAAACATGAGCAGTTAGAGCAGTCAGGAATCATTACCAGAGATGAGGGTCTAAATTAGAGCTTAACTATAAACTTGTGAACTGAGTAAGAAAAAGAGGACAAGGGAAACATTACAAAATTGTGACGTAATTCAGTGACAATTCTGTAATGATGATTTCAAGTACTCTAGCTGTGCTAGTGGAGGGTGCACTGTACATACTTGTTTCATTAGTTGGACTTGTAAACCCATGGAAATATCATTCAAGTGCCTCCTTTAGAGTTAAAAAGAAATGTGGCTTCCCTGACCAGTGTTTATTCCATATTTAGTTTTGAATTGATAGAAATACCCAGTTTGCCCTGTGTCTTATAGTGCTCCAAACCCAGACTTAAAACTACCCTTGTTTTAAATATCTTTCAAAGAGACAGGGAGCTTAATAACAAAACAATAGATGACATCTGATCAGTTATTTAAAGCAAAATCATTCATTTGATGCACAGTTAAGGGTAAGGATCATCTATGGGTGTTTTCTACTGTTTGAGAGAACAAAGAGGACCAACTGAGAAGAGAGAAGCTAGACACTGGGACAAAGAGGAGACAGGGAGGCTATGTACTTGAGTCGTGCCTTTCAGGAGAAATCATGGGCTGCTTTCCTCTGCTTGTCCCAGGAGGGTTTCATTTAGAAAAACCTTCTCTGTTTTTCTGGGTCTTGCTTCCAAGGAACTATTATGGACGGAAACAGATGTAATCAATAGCCTAGGGAATTTATCACTGAGAAAGGGTAAAAGGAACATGGATACTAATGCAGGAAGACAGACAAAACTGTGCAGCCACCAAGAGCCTGGTTTCAGCATCAATCAATTTATGATTCCTTTTCTCATTCACCTCACAGGGGTCAAAACAACTTGACATTGATAATGCAATTTTTAAACCAATTACAAAGTAGGTGAATTGTGGTCTTTCTGATATGCTCTTAGAAAAGCAAGTTTCTTTCTCTCCCCACCTCCCCACCGCCCCAGCCATTTCCAGCTTCTTTTGCAATAGCAAATCCAAATAACATGCTTGTGAAGCAGTTTGAGTTTTAAAAGGGAAAGGCTTCCATCTACTGGATTTGTTGAGTAATAAAGAGAATGAGAGCCCACATTAGATTTTCTTTTTGTGCTGGCAGTGCATAGCCTGGTATGTCCACTTTGAGGTTTCATAATTCTCTTAAATTGCATCTTATTGGAAGAATCTAGTCATTATTGAACACATTCAGATTTTTCAAAATACCATATAAACCCCACATTATATCACACAAGGGAGTCAAAAGAATATATAATTTCTCTTTTTTTGCCTCTTGGTAAAAATAATATGGAGCAGTTATATACGCAAAGAAGTTCTATTTACTCAGAGAGTCCATAGTAAAACTAATCTTACCTGTAATATCTAAGTGGTTGAGATAGAATGGTACATTATTCTTTTCCCCCTTAAAAGGTAGGCATCTCATTTTCTTTTCTAAAATTTATACTATTTTTTTCTGAGCAAATTCCATCTTCAGTGCAATGCTTCTGTTTTGAGTGCAGCTAATGCTACTTAATGACTTATCTTCAGGTTTATATATTGTGTTGTATGGGTAGATAAGAACAGGAGTTTTCAGGGGACTTTACACTGAAGTAGAGGTATACATACAATGTGAGACAAATCATACAATATACTTCTATTACTTTCTACTGAGTCAATGCAAAGAAATAAATAACCATTTTTGTAGCCAATTTGATTTTTTTTAAGAATTTAAGAATTGAAGGCTTTTACTTACATTCAGTGAGTAGAATGGCAGCTGCACATGTGGCATAGCATTTTGGTGTCTATGTTTTACTGAACTCTCTTGAATTTGTAACTTCGTATCAAAATCATACTAAATATATTTTGTACCAAATGAAAATGTATAAGAAAGTACAAGCTAATATTGTCCCTTAATAAGTGTAAGAATTTCATGACAAAAAATTAAAATCCTGGCAAGATAATTTTTTTTCAATTCAAACTCATAGATAGATATCCAGGACAGTATTATCTTTGCGTTTTCCATGGTCCCATAATATTAGGTTAAAAAAATAAAGAAGAAAAATCTTAAGATTAGGCCCCTGAACTATAAGCAAATATTTAAGGATTCCAGATGATTTCTTCATGTTTTTAACTATTTTTTTTTGTAAATTAGCAAATATGTAAGTTCACACGTAGAAAAAGTAACTCATATTAAAGTAGGATTCTGCTAGGTTTGCTGTAGCCATTACACTGAAAACTTCCAGAACAAACAAAAATTTAGAATAGAATGTTCTCCTCATCCATATTATTTTCATAAGTAAATGTCAACAAAAAATTTAAAAGATGATATAATAGCTATTGCTTTTTAATTAGGACCTAAATGTCTTAGTCCATTCGGCTTCTTTTGAGTTGTCTGAGTTCTGTTGTTATTTTCTTTTTCACACAGCATAACTCTTGATCAATACTGGTAGATTTATGTTTTATTTTTGCATTGGAGAATTTTTTAGAGAGAAAGGAAAGGAAGGAGAAAGGGAAGGGAAAAGAAAGTAGACATTGATTTTTTTTTTTCTTTGCACTGTCTCCACTAACAAAATCAAGCCCAGACCTTTAAATTTAACAATAAAGGAAGAATCATTCTGTGGTTTTGCTTATACATTAACCTTAAATTATTTAAAGGGTACTTCACTAAAGCCTAGGGGAGAACAAAAAGGAAACAAAAATGAAAATTCACATAAGAATAGTTAATCTGACTTACAACCAATAGTCTACCTATCCAGCCATTCAGTTAGCAAACACTTATTGATTATCTAATATGTCCCAGGCATTCCTCTGGATCCTGGGGATCTAAAAATACATGAGACATAAAAGTCTTTATTTTCATGGAGTTTATTTTCCAGTATGAACACATAAAGTGAATACATTAAATAGTTAAGTAGTATGTGTGGTACAAATGTAGCCAGGAAATTAGGAGACAAAGGGCATAGTGGCCGTTCCCTGCTAGAGGGCACTAGTGTTTGCCATACCAGAACTGTGGCCCAGTGATGGAGCAAAGCTCAGCAATCCTTGATGCCATGCCACATTTTGGGGGCATATTCCTTTTGGCTGGATTATCTTGTCCTTTCTCATTGTGGCCACATACATGTGACTTCTGTCTTTGGGGATTATTCTCAAGCCCACATAGACTTTTAGACCCACTAATCATTTTACCTGCAGTTTCCTATCTGGGGAACTGACTCAGGGGATATCAGTTCTCTGTCAAACAAACACACGATACACATCACACATAAGTTCAACCCCCATTCATCAATTTCATCTAACTGGTAGCAGATTATTCTGCTCATTTTGTTCAATGTTCAGATTAAGAATTGAAAACTTAGCTGTTGTGGTGGCTCATACCTGTATTTCCAGCAGCTCGGGAGGCTGATGCAAGAGGATCACAGGTTCAAAGCCAGCCTTAGCAATTTAGTAAAGACTTAAGCAACTTAGTGACACCTTGTCTCTACATAAAATATATTAAAAGGAGGGCCACTGAGGATGTGGGTCAATGATTAAGCATCCCTGGGTTCAATCCTCAGTACCAAAAATAAAAAATAAAAAGGAATTGATAATTTATCACAAATGTTACTGGGGCCCCTTGATTTGCAATCTCAGAAGAGATCTGAAATATGCAGTTTGTGTATCTTCTCTAGGACAATGAAGAGAGATACAACTAATATTTTATATATGGAAGAATGAGTGTTTCCTTTCCCCCTGCTAGTAGGAAAAGCCTAAACTCCAGGAAGTTTACTTCATTATTCATCCTCTCTGTTGTAGGTGCCTAATATAATATAGTTTATACATGCATAAAAAATGCATTTTATTCAGCTCCTATTAAACAATGCAGGGGGCATATTGGTTGCAATGATTTCCTGTATTACCAAGGTAAGTATTAAATAATTGTGTATTATGAAATAAAAGATTATTTTCCTTGATTAACAATTGAGCTGCCTCACTTTGTCATGCTGCCTTTATAGTGGCTTGGATTGCTAAGAATCTTCTCTTCGCACTTAAAATTAAATCTACTATAACTTAGAAAATAAGGTGTAAGTCTCAGTGTCAGGAAGACTTTTTTATACTATATAAAGTGAAATCATACTATCAGCAGTAATTTCGGAAGGCATATAATGTATATGAACAGCATATTGTATGATTAATATATGATACCTAGCTCCTTTAATGCAGAAAATTATATAACCAACAGTAGTTTTAAAAGCTACCTAAATTTTGTGTCATCATTCCAACTTGGTAAGAGAGTTAAAAATATATTAGTATATAACAATAAAACTTTTCATATTAGCTAGAAATTATCAAGATCTTCTAATGAAATAAATCTACTCTGCAAAATACCATGACGTTTTCCTTCCCTTTTGAAGAAGGCGTAAACTGAATTTTTGTTAATGAGGTTTGATCAAAAGTTTTTAAGATTTTGTTAATATTACTATATGCCATATTAATAATGGATACATCTATGAGTTAAAATTAAAATATTGCTTTAGTACTGATATATTTTTTTAAGCAGTACTGGGGATTGAACCTAGGGATGCCCTACCATTGAGCTATGTTCACAGCCCTCTTTATTTATCTTACAATGACACAGGAGATCCTTTAGGATGCTGAGGCTGACCTTGAACTTGCAGTCCTCCTGCATCATTCTTTTGAGTGCTGGGATTATAGGCATGCACCATTGTACCTGGCTAAGTGCAGATAATTTTCAATTAATTAAGTTTTGGCCCATGAATATCATCTAATATTTTCCCACATATTCAATGCTTAGAAGACTGTTTGATTATATAAATAAAGAATCCTTAAAAGTTGAACTCAAAACTATTTAAAATTTGAAAGCATACTGATCTGTCTTATTTTCTTTAATAACAACCTGTGCTCACTTTTCAAAATAATTTAATTGATAGATAAAATTGTATATATTTGCCATAAAAATATGGTGTTTTGAAGTATATGCACATTATGCAATAACTAATTCTAGCTAAATTAATGCATTATATTGAATAGTTATCACTTGTGGGGTGAGGACATTTCATTCCTAGAATTTTTTTAAATACATTTTATTATTAGTATAGTCACCATGTTTTACAATATATCACTTGAATTTATTTCTTCCAATTAATTGAAACTTAGAATCCTTTGATAAACATCTCTCCAGTGTTCCTCCCCATGAGATAATAACCCCAGTTTCTGGTAACCACCATACCCTCTGCTTCCAGATAAGGTTATTTGGATTCCACATTCAATGAGAGCATAGTCCTCTGATTTGTGTGCCTGACTTATTCCACTTAGCATAGTGGCCTTCAAGTTCATCCTTGTTTCAGATGACAGGATTTTTTTTCAAAGTTTAGTAGTATTCCATTATGCATATATAACTCATTTTCTTTAGCCATTCATCCACTGACAGAACTCTTAGATGGATTCTTTATCTTGCCATTGTGAATAATGCTGCAGTGAACATGGGACTGCATATATTTCTTTAACACCCTGACTTTATATGGCCATTTACTCCTAACAGGATGACTAGATCATATAGTAGTTCTATTTTTAATGTTTTTCTCTATTTTTAATTTTTTGAGGAACTATATAGTATATTCCATAACAACTCTACTAATGTTCATTCTATAAGTATTTAAACCTAGCTTTGGTCTGTTGTCTTAGTCAGCTTTTTCAGTGCTGTGACTGAAAGACCTGATAAGAACAATTTTAGAGGAGGAGAAGTTTATACAGCAGCTCCTAGTTGCAGAGGTGTCAGTCCAAAGACAGCTGTCTCCATTCCTCGGGGCTCCAGGTGAGGTAGAATGTCATGGAAGAAGAGTGTGGTGGAAGGAAGCATCTCAGGACATGATCAGGAAGCAGAGAGAGAGGCCAGGCTCAGCTCAACAAAGATCTATCCCAAAGGCACTCCCCCAGTGACACACCACCTCCAGCCAAGCCCTACCAGCCTGCAGTTACCACTCAGTTAATCCCTGTCAGGGAATTAATTCACAAATTGGATTAAGGCTTTCATAATCCAATAATATCACCTCTGAATGTTCTGGCATTGTTTCATACATGAGCTTTGGGGGCATACTTAATGTCTAAACCATAATAGTTGTCAAGCCGCAATCTACAATTATGGCTGAGAATGGTGGTTCACACCTTTATCCAAGTGACTCAGAAAGGTGGATTGCAAGTCGGAGGCCTGCCCAGCAATTTAGTGAGATACTCACCAAAAAGACCCTGTCTCAAAATAAAATAAAAAAGGCTGGGAGTGTGTTTCAGTGCCAGAGTTCCCCTGAGTCCAATCTCTAGTAACACACACATACACTCACTCACTCACTCTCTCTCTCTCTCTCATAAAAGGAAATCTCCAATTTAACTATATAGTAGCCATACAATTTTAATGTTCTTAAAATTTTGCAAAGTTTTCTGCAACACTGCCTTGCAGAAGAACATCTCTTAACTTGGAAAACATTGAATATTTGGGATGAAAAATAAATGCAAAACTAAGTATTACATTTACAAAAAAAGAGATAATATTAAGATTAATGAATTCATGAAAACATTAGTAAAATACTTTATTAAATCTATCTTTAGATTATAAATCCAAAGAAGATAATAGAGCTTAATCTATGACTAAAGTCAATGAAAATTACTTTCAAATTTTTAGTCTAATATAAACTGAAAAACTATTTCCATTTGCATTTTAAAATTCTAAAAGTAGAATGCATGAGACTATAATCTATTATTAGCTTATGAAATATTTTACTGAAAAGTTTGTATAACTGAAAAAAGACATTTATGCATTTTTGCAATGATAAGAGTTATATTTTATCGGTGCCAGGTATTTTCTATGTATTATAATATTTATTCCCACACCATAATACAATAAAGTAGCTAAACTTACTTATTGTACCCTCCAAGAGGAAAATAACTTATCAAAGGTCATATGAGTGGTATATGATGGATCTAGAATTCATACTCGGGTGGATAAGTCACATGAATTAAAATGGTAATCAGTGTCTTCATTTCTTTATAGCTTTTTGCCTAATGTTTTTTAGATATCAGTAAGACATTTTGGGGAAAAATGTTCAAAATATCTTTGTTTATATAATCTTATGTAGTTATGGGCTAATATTTCCAGAAGTTCAACTTATGAAAGTTTTATATGTATATGTTAAGAAATTTAATTATCATCTAAAGAACTCCATACTATTTCTCACAGAATTCTTTGCTTAGATTTGTGGGAGATTTTATAAAACCTAAGAACTTCAACTTATCAATACAAAAAAGAGGACATTCCCAATGACATCTGAAATGGCACAAAGGAGCCAGTTATCTGTTGATATGTGCTACAGTACCACAAACTCGGTGGCTTATAGACACACAGATACACATGCATTTATTATCTGTCAATTTATGTGGGTTAGGCATCCAGGGGTGGCCCAGCTGGGGACACTGATCAGGGCTTCTCCTATGGCTGCTGGGGAAGCAATCTCACCTCAGGGCTTGACTGAGGAAATGTTTCCTTCCAAGTTTATGTGACCATCATTAGAGTTTAGTTTGCAGATTGCAAGAGGATTGTTTTTAGTTTCTTGCTAGCTATGAGAAAAGTCCTGCTCTTTGGACTTCTCCATGGGGCCGCTTCCCACCAGGCAGTTTGTTTCACCAAAGCCAGAAATGCAGGAAGTCAAACACAGTATCAGATAGTAAGGTGCAAAGTACAATTACACATAATGTCATCACAAGTTACACCCCATCACTTTTGTTCTTTGTCTTGAGTAGAAGCAAGATGCAGTTTCTCCTCACACTTGATGGAAAGGAACCACATGATTTTGAGCCACCCTACAGTCTCTGGTACAAAAATATAATACAGAAATAAATAGGTGAATAATCCTCAGGAATAGCCAAAGAAAAACATTTTTTTTTTATCAACATGTCCCCAAACAATAAAACTAGGTGACATTTCCCATCATGCCCAATGCTCCCCTGGGTATGTCATTTTACTTATCTCAAGATCTCAACTCAAAGGTCATTTCCTCAGACAGCCTGATCTGCCTCTCCCTAAGGCCCAGTGGATCAGTTACTTATCCTATGCTTTTTTACCCTGTATATTTCTCAAATATATTTGTCATTACAACTGTTGATTTTCATTCCTGTTGTTTGATTACATATGTACAGATTAAGTTGACGACGGAAGAAACTATATGTGGTTGTTGAATAGTGTATCTCGACTGCACAGCACAGTTTTTAACACAAAATGAGAAACAATTAAAAGTGTTGTAAGGAGGAACAGATGTTCAGGGCACTAACTTGGAGTCAGGAATCCCACGTTCCAGTGCAAGATCTTTCATTTTCTTGTGCTACTTCACCCAAGTCCAATCAAGTTTCTGAGACTCAGGCTTTTCATCTGCAAAAGATTATTTTTAACACATACAGAATTTTGATACGATTTTATGATTTTAAACTATTACTAATGACTAAACTTTTACTGCATTGAAATTCCTCCTCCCTCCCTCTCTGAATTGTCTGGTCATTTCCTTCTTTATCTTGACCAATGGTTTTGAAGGATTAGCCTATTTGCAACAGACAAAATCAGCAGACTGCAGAAGGGAAATAAGAAGCTTCAATGAACATTTGTGAAATGCATGTATTTTAAGAAAGACTCCTGGATATTTTATATATTTGATTTTATATATTTGAATATTCCCAGCATGTTATAACTCAAAATGTATTTATTTCCACTACACAAATCAAACCCTCAACCAAACAAACAAAAACTGTATTAAATGCATCCTACTTTCAAGATATTGGTCTCTGACTCTCCTCTTGAGCCATTCAATACCCTTATGGGCCCAAAACATTTGTTAAATTAAATATTAGTCCAGTCCTAGGCCAATAACATCTTCAGAAAAATGCAAACTCTAAAAAAAAGAAGAAAGGAATGTTAGAATTCCTATGCAGTATTTGAATTAAATCACCATGTAGGAGAGTATTAGCATCACAATAGTGCAGCTGACACAGTTGGCTTCTTTTCAACATGACTGAATATTGACTTTATTTAGTAACTGCTGAGATCTTCTCCTGCCTAGCAGTGTTGACTCTGCTTTGTGAACTCTATCTTATATATGTAATAAATAAATGTTGCTTTGTTTTTAGTTTCCATTATTTGACATGACAGTGCTATAAGAAGATAAATACTGCATGGGAAACCCAGGAGCAAAATTTTACTCTACCATTTCCAAAAAGCATAAGTCAAATTCATGCTTATTGAAATTTGTGTCATTGGTTGTGCCATAGTAACAGTGCACAGTGTCCCTGGGGTGACTAATGTCTCTCCTGTAGCCTTTTCCAGCTCATTCATTTATAGTAGTTTAGGACAGATGGAGGAAATTAGTTGACAATAGAGTCCAAGAATAATTTTACAATTGGTTGTTCAACATGCTTTTATAGAACAGCTTTTCGTTCTTCTTTTAGAACACCAATTTCTGCCATGCTGATTGGTATGTCTTAACAGAGACTATGATTCTGAAATTTGTGGTATGTTGTTGTTATTGTTGTGAATATGTGACAGAATGTGTGGTCAGAATCACCCTGGTGCACAAATGTAAGTAGGAAAAATGGCAAGTGCAGGAAGTGTGGAGCTTCAGCTTCATTTTTATTAGATGTTTGGAGTAGAAAAATCCTTACATTGAGACCCTAAATGATAGCGGCAGGAGTACAGATTCAAGAAATCTTGAAAGTGATCTATGGTGTGCCTCTCACTAAAGGGCATCTGGGTCAAAGGAAGTGATTGTTTTCCCACACCAGACAGCTGATAGACAACAGAAGTGCACAGACTCAGAAAACAACTAGCCTGCTCCTCTGTTAGGAAAGCGTGTGCCTTCTTGAAATTCTCATTCACGTTAAATAACAAACATTATCAGTAACATTCAACAAGCCCTTGCTATGCATCAAGTCCTGCCTGAGTGTTTTGCTCATTAACTCATTTAGTAATCACAATGACACTTAGAGGAAAGTGTTATTATTATGTCCATGTAACAGGGGAAGATATGAGGCCTTCTGAGTTTACATCAATTGCCATACCATTGCCAAACTAGATGTGTGTTCCAGCACATGGAAATAGTGACCACAAGCAAGCTTGGCATGTTTATTACATAGGTTTAAACATCAAAAGGATTTATTGTGAGAAAGTTTCTTCAAAGTAAGCAGAACTAAGGTCATGAATATTAGCAGCCCGATTATCAGCTTGCGCCTATAACTTTCTACCCACAAGCAGCTGGCTTTTGAACCGCAAGGTCAAGGACAGAATACTCCGTGATTGGCACAGAACCTCCTATTGAACAGGGCATCACCATAGCAACTGGGCAGTCTCAGATCCATGCCTTCACACAGAGACTTCCCAAGAGAGGCATCGCCTGTGTCTCAGGACAGTTCAAGACCCATAATTCAGTCTCTGCCCTTGATGACCATTTTCTTGGTTTAATTAAAACAAATGATAAGAGCTATTTTTTTCTACTAAAGCTTTTTCTTAATGGAATCAGTTTGGCTCTAGTGACTAATATCTTTGGTTAGATATAGAAAATACAATGAGAACTGCATTTCTCACAGTAATTTAAAGGGGCATGTTTCAAATTCTGGAAAAAGGCAAGTAAATTTGGGAAATGCTATCTACTTTGGTTGTTCACAGTGCATGTTAGCATAGTAAAAGTTCTCAGAAATCCTGTAGGAAAGATTTGTTTGCTCATTGTTTCCACTAAAATATGGCAAGATTATAATGTTTGATTACTGATTCTTATCTAAGTTTCCACCTTTTGCAGGATCACCATTGTGCAATATAACATTACCAAAAAAAAAATTATCCATACAAAATATAACAAAAAACTTCCTTTTCACCTAGGATTATAGTATGCCTGCTAAATAAAATCTTTTACATATAAATTCATGCAGATGCAGCTTTTTGTACAAGCATGTACAAGCATTCTTATACATGAATAAATATTTTTGAACAATTAAAATAATTGATCAAGCTACTTCACATTTGAAGGCTGATATTTCAGAAAAATTTACAAGTGTGTATGTGTTTTCCATTCAGTATCATTCTGACTGTGATCAGGTGGGTGACAGTGTAGAATTTCTTAAAATGATGATCCATTTTATCTCAAGATTTTATTCCAAGTTACAGAAACCACTCAACAAATTTTTATCTTGCTGCTTTCTTGATTTTACCAGAAAGAATCAAAGGAAAATTTTTTAATAATCAGGATGCATTTAATTGTCCATTGATTTCAATAGCCATTAACTAATTACAGAAAGTACAATTGGCCAGTGATTCCACAAAGAGGAAAAGAAATTGTACCTACTCAGGCAGTAATAACCCAAGTATGATTACCTTCTCCTAAGCAACAATTGTAAAATGCCATTGATTGTTGACTCCATCACCATGTCAGAGATATTACAATAATGTCTCACAGAATTGAAGAACCAGTTGAATCTAGCTTCCTGCACAGTAATTATAGAACACAATTTGTGAGGCACTTTATGGGTATATTTTGATTCCTCAGTCAATTATACACTGAAATATCCTAGCTTATATTTAATTGTCAAGCCAATACAGGAAATTCCAATTACATCATATTATACTATTAATCATTTATTTCTATGAATTCGAGTTTGTCAGGCTCTTGGATCATCATATTGATCTGTCAGGACAGAGATAATTTGCCAAGTGGTTCCCATCCTTTGAAGGTTGATAATTATCATGGTTAGTACCACCACTCAGAGAAAGATTTCTTGGTGGAGCTGTTTCCCGCTTTCTCAAGTTTTATGACCCCATTCAAGTATTGCAGAAAAGAACATGGATTTTGATATTAGAAAGAAGGAGGGAGTGACTTCTAACCCTGCCACTAGAACAATTATACTATTTTCTGCTATTTCTGTGGTTAACTTTAGCAATTTATGTAACCAAAGACTTAATTTCATTCTTTTTTAATTTTAATTTTATTTTTTGTACTCAGGATTGAATCCAGGGGCACTTTACCACCGAGCTTCATCCCCAGTCCTTTTTTTATCATTTTTTATTTTTGAGACAGATTCTTGCTATGTTGTTAGGGGTCTTACTAAGTTGACAAAGCTGCCTCCAACTTGTGATTCTCCTGTTTCAGCCTCCTGAGTTGCTGGAATTTCATGAATGCCTCAGTTTCATCCTTAAATAATAAATAATAGGGATATTGGAGATATTTAATGAGAAAGAATATACAAGTGTGTTTACTATAGAAATAAAATCTCTTAAATCATATTTTAACTCTTTTTTCCAACACCATGCTTTATTATGGTTTTATTACTTGGCTAAATGAATGAATGACTGTCCTGTTTCAAACGTACTTTGATATAGTATTCTAAATTCATGTGGTATACTGGATAGACTATAGGAGGATATGTCAGTTATAAAGATAGAAATGTTTGTAAGATGAAAACAACATAATAAGTTACTAAGGACAAACACTATTTTCCCTGTTCCTGGGTTTGTACAGGAAATTGCTCTTGAGATACCTTATAAAACAAAAAATTATATGATGCAATAGTCCAGGACCTCAAGACAACACAGAAAGCTGGTACAATTGCAAGTTTGGGGAAACTATCTTGTTTTTCTTTATTGATCTGCAATGAACCAATAGCATAATGTCAAATCCTCATTTAGATTTTACAAAAATCAGATAATGACTAAATATAGAGTACTATATTGAATTAAGTTGATTCTACATAAAACTTAAAGTGCCTAGAGGCTATTAAGCTATAAGGTATATTAGAGATCTACTTAATCAAACCAAACTGAAACAAGTGAATCACTTTAAATATGTATCTTTTTATATATACAAGAAAAAGAACAATGAAAGTAAAAAAAAAAGACATGGTGATTAAATGAATGAAAATAATATGAGGTAAAACATTTTTACATTCTATATTTTATTTGTGTTTATATTATATTATTAAAAGATAATTGGACATTTTTGATATCTCAGGACATAAAAGTCATTTTCAAATATCATATCAAGGGCAGAGCAGAAGATTGTTATCATTTACGATATTAAAACTAAAACACTTTGTACTATTAAAAATTCTCTAAAATTTAAATATTTGCAACAAATATACCAAATTTGTTTGTCTCAAGAGTGCCCATCAAGATAGGAATGGATAAAGAAGATGAGTAATATAAATAGAATAAAGTTTTATTAAGCTGCAAAGAAGAATGAAATTATGTTATCTGCTGATAAATGAACAGAACTGAGGTACACAATGCAGTTTATCAAATCCATAGATCAATGAATATGGAGGACTGACTGTATATAACTTCAAGCCTTAAGACTCTGTTATCAGAATACCTTGCTTCTAGAAATTAATGAAATAATGGTAAAATAAAAAAAAATTGTATAAAGATATTTATTGGTTGTTAGGTCTAAAATTTAAAATAAATTGAATGTTCATCTATAGTTGACTAATTAAATGCATTATGACTAATTTGTAAAATAGAATTCTATAGAAACATTGAAATCAAAGGTTACAAAAGATTGGGCATTTGGAGAAAGTGGATTAAGGGTAACTGAATTTCATCAGTGCACTCTATATGCATGTGTTGAAATGTCATTTGGAGTCCCGTTAATATGAACAATTGAAATGTTAATCAAAATATTCTTTTAAATTTAAAAGTCTCATTGTATATCTTAAATATATATTTAAGTTTCAGAAGAGTTCACTTAGCTTTGAAAGTGTTTATGACATACTCTGTTAGGAAAAAGCAGGTTGCAAATACATATTATATTATGAATCAATTTTTGCAAAAAAAAATAAAACTTGTATCTACTAAATAAAGAAGTTTAGAAAAATCATTAATATAAGATAAATATAAACATTACAGGTGACTTTAAACTTTTTATGTTCATTTATGATTTAGTTTCATCTGCAATGAATATATACTTTTCAAATAATTTTAATGTGAGTCATCAAATTATGTGATGTTCATGTACATACATGGCATAAAAATCCCACTATTATGTATGATTACAAGTCATCCTTGAAAAATTAGAGAAATTTAAGAAATATTAATAAATTAATTGCACGCAAATATTTCCTTTCTACTGGGAGAAAAATAAAACCAAAAAATGGAAACAGAATGTACACAAGTAGATGAATAGCATCATCAGTAGATTAATATTTCTTTTGCAGTTTCCATAAAATATGTGAATGAGGAAGCTGGTGACTGCATACACTTGCTGCTCCAGCTGAAGTGTTCAGTACTTCCCTGAAGTTCCTGACTTAGCATAATTTCCTGAAGACTGTAGATTTTATACTCCATTTTCCTCAATGATATCAAGTTGACCTTTATTTTAAAATGCTACTGTTCATATTTAGTTTCCTTATGAAGGAAACATATTTAGTTTCCTTATGAACTGAAGCCAAGCAGTTGAATATAAGATCTTTAATGTCAAATGGAACTGAAGTTTGAGGTAACTACCTAGAAAATTCAGCTTCAAGACCTGTTCTAACTTTTAACTATATCAGACAGAATTAAATAAACTGCAAAGCTGGTTGATATTTGGTTCTTTGGTATGATACAGCTCTCTACGGAAGATATGACCTTTATAAAATTCATTATCTCATTCTTATTCCATTAAAATAAAATCAAAGTAATAACAGTAAATGATATATTCAATAAATTATCATTGTGTATTATTGGCTGAGATGGGTTACCAGCCTTTTATGCAGTTCTGCCTAGTGAGAGCTTAGGAACCTGGGTATTTTTTATGCACATAAAGAATGGACATATTAAATTGAAAAAGTAGATTAAAGTTTTAAAAACAACAAAAATTCTAAGTAATCTCCTAAACTTCTGATATGTATAGTAATTAAATAGTATAGAATTCAATAATCACTGATTGGCTTTAACATGGCTTATTTGTCACATTTGATAATAATATACATAAAATATACATCTTTACTCATAAAGACATTAAGGAAAATTATTAAAATAAATAATAAAATGAAGGATGATTTTCTATTTATGTTAAATTTAGAAAATTTCAAAGAATAATTCTTAGCCAGGCATGGTGGCACACGCCTGTAATCCCAGCAGCTTGGGAGGCTGAGGCAAGGGGATTGTGAGTTCAAAGCCAGTTTCAGCAAAATTGAGGCTCTAAGCAACTCAGAAAGATCCTGTCTCTAAATAAAAAATAAAAAGGGCTGGGGAAGTGGCTCAGTGGTTGTGCACCCCTGGGTTCAATCCCTGACACCAAAAATAAATAAATAAATCCTTAAACAGTATAGCTGGTATACTCCTATACTGTGCAAATATATTATTAATATCACATCATTTATATAAAAATATTTATGATTAACTGCATAGTTTTGACTTTTGCTTAAGAAAGGAATGGGAGCCTTCTTAGTTCTTTGTTTCAATTTTTTTTTGAGTAGCAAAGGGAAGGTACTGTTTTTATTTTTCTCAGATTCTTGCTATTTCATTTATTTCCATTTGAGTTGGTTTTAGTGGCAGTATTATACACACACACACACACACACACATAAAATTTTAGGTTTTTATTAACATTTTTCATATTCTTATATTGACAATTATTTTAATATGTACATTATATTTTGTCTACTAGATGTACAATTGATTTATTTAAGCATTCTTTATAGAAAGAAAATAGTTTCCCCTTTTCTCCACTTTAAGTTATTCTGCAAAAGATACTTTTATCCATTAGATTGTAAGCTGTAGTGTGCAATCAGGGCATTTGTTTTTTATACCTTGATTATAGAAAACTAGAATTCTTAGAATTACTAGGTCTGTATTAGGGAAGTACTAACTGGGAATATTATGATCTTCCATGTAATAGCTATTTAAAATTTAAAACATGATTGCTCTAAATATATGAATTTAATACTACCATGCAATGTGTTTAAAGATGATTAATAAAGGAAAAGTTATTAAATAAAATAGAACAACCCATAAGTGTTATCATTTTTCTATTAATCAAACCACAAACCTGGAGTTAATTAAAATACACTTTTTTTCTTATTATACATTTTTATCTCATCATCAAAGTCTTTTAGGGCTTTTGTAAGTCTCATTGAAAGACTTGCCTTAAAAACTGTCAACTTATATAAATTGTCTTTGCAAAAAGTAATAATGTATTAAGATTCCTTCAGTTGCAATCATCCTTTCCTGTCCAACTCCGTATTTGCCATAGCATGTATCATTCATATATATATATATATATATATATATATATATATATATATATATAATCTTTGGTATAATATAAAATCCATAGACAAAGGTAGTTAGTTTTGTTTGTTTATAAATGTATCCAAAATATCTAGAATAAGTGCCTTGTATGTAGTTGGACTACAGCAAATATTGGTTGAATTAATCATGATTTGACCTCTGGGCCCACTTTCTCTCTCTCTCTCTTTCTCCTGCCTTCCCTTCCTCCCTCCCTCCCTCCCCATACACACACTTTTGGTTATTTATCTTACTCCTCAAGGTGTCTCTGTCCAAGGCCTTCTCTATAGAGTATCTCCATAAGCTCAGGTTTAAATCATCTTTGTAGGTACCAATTCCAGAGGAAATAGAGCTTTAAATTTCTGATGGTACAAACAACTTCTTGGAGTAAACTTGTATTAGGTTCTCAGAGGCCCATTCATGAATCAATCATTACTATCTGTTTGTATATAAGGTTGATAAATGAAATGCTCTGATTATCTTGAGTGCTAATCATATTCTGGTCTGAGCAACATCCTCCATGAGCTTGTCTGAACTGCAGACTGAAAGGCCCTCCCCAAGACCAACCAAATTAGAATTTTCATTTTAACAAGACTCTCTAGTAATGTGAATTTAGTCTGTATACCTAGATGGAGCTAAAAGGTTAGGAAGGGGAATGAGAACAGCCCCACCCAAACTGAAAGTCAGGGAGGGATGTCTACTCAAAGAAAACTAATGCTTTTACCAGAAGTCAGATGGATATCAGACATGCAAAAACAACAGATATATGTTATAATAAATACTAGATATTAAGCAATTATTATATTCCAGGCACTGTAGTAGGCCTTTTCCAGACCATATCTCCTATTCACAATATATTACAAGGTATTTTCAATAAGATATCTTAAGATTCAAGAGATTAAAAAAATTGTCCAAAATCTTGTAATAAAGGAAATGAGCAAATTAATCTGTCATATAATATTAGGGTTAGTGCTATGGAGAAAAATTAAGTAAGTTAAATAGAACATGACCAAGGGTGATGCTAGGAAGCAGTCAACTTCGATAAGATCAGGGTAAACCTGGATAAGTAAAGTTTAAGGAAAGACTTGGAACAAGTAAAGGACAATTCCTGAAAGTCCCAAACTAATACTAGTCCAGACAGGAAGATAATTACACACCTTGAATAAGAAATGAGCTTGGTGTGTTTGAAGAAAAGCAAAACAAGGATGAATTCAGAGAGATAGCCAAGAGCCAGCCATTTCAATGAAGAGTCTCCAGGCAATCATTAAGAGATGATTAGTTATTCTCAGTACAGTGGAAAATCACTGGATGCTTAGGAGCAGGGAGGTAACATAATTTTATTTGTATTTTGAATAAGTTGTCTAATGAGTAGGCATCAGTGAATAAAAGATAGATGGAGAAATGGAAAATGTTGAGAGTGCTAGTTGGGAGGCCTTTTCAATGCTGATCTATTCAGGGTTTGCCAGCATGCCGCTAGGGTACCTTTCTGCTCAGACGGTGTGAGCTGCCTGAGAAATAGAAAGTCTGAAATAATTAGAAAGAAATAAGAGACAGAGCCAGAAATTAGGTATAAAAGGAAAGCAGAGTGTCTGGTAGTTCCTCCAGTCCTGAAAGGAGCTGGAACTCAACAACTAAAAAAAAAAATTTGCTTCATTTCTTTATTTAAAGGAAAACACATCAAAGGCAGGTTTCAGCAGGAGGACTCTTGCTTCTCAGTGTGACAGGATTCTTGCAGCAAACAGGTTGGCTGGCATCTTGGCAAACCACACCCATCTCTAAGAGGCTGTGTGGCTGTGTGGCTCCAGCAGGTCATCCCATCTCTGTTGCAGTGCTGAACTTAGATGAAGCGAATTAGGAAGTCACACGTATTGGGCAGTCTCAAACCAGTAGGGCTGTACCTGGGAGTTCCCAGATACCAGACTTTCCTGTCTAATGGCTTCCACTTCATTTTTAGTTCAGGCACAGTTCAAGGATGTCTCCCGGGACTGATCTAAGAGATGAGAGGACAGGACCAGTATGGAAGCAGTAGAGGACTAAGGAAATATTGTGAAGGCATAACTAGTGGCAGTTGTTAACGAATTGCAAGTGTGGGTGTGAGATAAAGAGAATTATCTGTCTTAGCCCAGTGAAAAAAATGATGGCTATTTGAGCTAATAATGGAAATGGAGAATCTTAGAGACAGAACATGTTATAGAATCATATTATAGATTTGCCATTCTTGAGATACCTATTAGATATTTCAATAAAATTGTTGCATAAACAATTGAAAAACAATTTGGGTTGGAGATAAATGTTTGGAAACAAGTAAGATGTCATTTCCAGGTTAATTCCAGGTCTCCCTCACAGTCACTATAGCACAGTCACAGGCACAACAAGGGTCCTGTTGTCTTGCAGCTGCACATGCTGGGATACAAGGTCTCTCAGTCCTTATAGGAGAGGGAAGGAACCTGTGGTGTCTCATAGCTGTTCTTCTGTCTTTAAGACTGCAAGTGACTTTGTCCATTCCCCCCCCCCCCCCGCGCAGTTCATTCACCAGGACCAACCAGATGCCCTTACCTAAATGCAGGTGCCTGGGAAATGTGACCTGTATGGAGTATTTAGTTAGCCCTGCTGTCTTTTCATAACATTTCACTTCTGAATAGTAAAATAGGGAACCTGGAGGGAGAAAAAATTCTCATCAAAATATAGAAATAAATGACAATATTATTTTGCATTTCTAAAAGTGATTTACCGTAATTGGGATTAAGACAAAATCCCAGTTTGTGTGCCAGTGCAAAGGGGTGGTATAGGTATGGCAGGTCAAAAAGGCTTTACCTTTCTTCAATAATTTCTTTGAATCTCCACCAACTGCCCATTGCCAAGGTGAGCAGTTAATGTTTTCTGTGGACCACTGTAAAATGATATGCAGGTGAGTCTTCTTCAGACATGACTTCCTGTCAGAAAACTACTCATAAAACATGCCTAGGAAAAAAAGTCTGAAGCTAGGATTACTAAATCTTCAGATGAAAAACGGAGAATGCTGTTATTAAATAAGCCATCTCAATTAAATGGAACCAGAACAGTAAAAGTAATTGTTGAATTAAATCCTCTGAGACTACGACTCTAGACCAATGGCATCTCTTTATGTATAATGTAGCTCATTTCAATTGTCACAACACAGTAATTCTTTTAGTGATCAAAATACAAAATTGTTTTTGAGCCTCTTTATTTGAAGGTTGCACTCCAGATTGGAAGTTCTGAATAGAAAGATTTTTGCAAACAAATATTATCGATTTCAAAAGGTCCAAAGACCTTGTTATTTTTGTCCAAACACCAACTGAAAAGATCAATATTTTTTGGAAGGAAATGGTTTTGCTGTTTAAGCATAATCAAGAATGCTTTTCAACTATATTATGCCATTTAATTTTGAAAAAAGATTGAAGAGATGAAGGAGATGGAGCTAGTTGATGATAGAATTTGAGAATTGGCTACTTTTGAAAGTAGTAAACTAATAATGGGATTAGTCACAGACATTCAGTTTGTCAAAACAATGGCTGCATATTTTATTGGGTGATTTATTGGCTCTACGGGTTGGTCTGTATATCCTAAATAATGGGTCTTTTTTTTTTTTTTTCCTGTGCCTGGTTGCTTGCTGGACTTAAATGATCTAACATTGAAAACAAGTGAAAGTTAGATCACATATGTGCAGTTCATTGTAAGGATCATATTTATATAAATTTCTCATAAAATCTACAGATGGTGAGCACATTTTAGGGAAAATATAAAGATTAGCAAAAATAAAAAGAAAAAACAGATAACATTATTGCATAGTTCTGTTAAGCTTTGATTATGAGTTACTAAATTAATACCAATTTACATTTAGTTGATATGAGAATTACCGGTACTTGGTGATAAATATTTGCATTTAAAAAGTCATAACCAATGGAAGAACTGTTTTTGCATCTATTTCATGTGCTAATTGTATGTGTACTAAGAAAACCAGTGTAATAGCAGATGCACATGCAATTGAATTTGATGAAATTATAATGATAGAGAACAAAAACTGATAGCAAAGTAAACAGAGTAAAAAGTGCTAAAATGAAAATAGCATCAACTGATTTGTGTTTCTCTGAAAAATTCCAGGTGTTGTCAAAGTGGATTATGGAGATGTGTCAGTCAGAAAAACACTAAGAGAAAATCTGAAGTGTAAGCCCTTCTCTTGGTACCTAGAAAACATCTATCCGGACTCCCAGATCCCAAGACGTTATTACTCACTTGGTGAGGTATGAATTATTTATTTTGGTTAAGTTATAAATATATTTTGCAAATGGGGCAATTTCTATAGGGCTCAAATTTTTTTTACATCATGAACAAAATGTTGTAAGGATTTTTAAATAGATCTATCTTAAATGATTTCTTACACCTTTTCAAGTATCATAAAGGTATTCATCAAAGAGAATTGTTAAAAGTGAAGAACCATTTTAATATTTCACAAACAATATTTTTTGTTTATATTTCTAAGCTTTTTGCTCATATGAACCTTATGTTTTTAAATTTGGGGGGGATACTTCCAGAAGCTTTTGTTTGTGTGGATGATAATTAAATATTTACTGTACTGATACCAAAACTGATAATTTTAAATATTATCAATTCATTAAAAATAATATAATAACTAATTGCTTGAAAATATAAATAACATTTTTTAAAAATACATGTATTTCCCATATTTTGAAAAATACATGTAATTATACTTTTAAAAGCGTGTTAATGTCTGGGTTGGTTGAAGATGGCTGAATTGTCTTATCTGTTTCAGTGTTCAATATGTTGGCACATGACACAATTGTAACAGCCTCTCAAGAATTTTTGTATCATAGTATTATAGCAGTGGCTTGGCCATCATTGAACTGTACTATTCTTTTCCAAAATATGTATTCTATTTAGAAATATGCATTTGACGTCATCATAACCACACAAAAATCTATGTAATACATATTTACTTTCTCAAAATAAGAATTATTTCTTTATTAATTGTATCCTCCATATTGGTAATTTCCAACTTAATAGGAATTAGGTTTCTGAATTAGAACTAATTTAATATTTTTGTAGATAAAAGCATCTTAACAGAATATTATAATGTGTTTTGGAAGTAATTATTAATTAAGCATGGCTTTAAGTTTAATTTGTCATTTTTGTAGGTCAGAATGGTAGAGTGTCTGACAGCTAATATGGTTCAGTCTAATACTTGTTTTGGTCATCTGCCTTTTACTGATCTGTAACTTTATAAACATACCTTACTTATTATAACTAGATAACAATGAAAAAACAAATACTTGAACTGAATGAAATCCTACCTAAATTTCAATGACTATTTTATGTGTCTTATCCATGCCCTATTTGCCACATCTCTACCTCTTCATTAAGAATGTCAATATTTCTCCACAGAACCTTTCAACTTCATACATTTAATTTGAAAAATGTAGTAAAAAGGCTCATGTGTCATAATACTGACTGACCATTTTCTGGACATATGACTTTATTCATGGAATAGCCCTATGCCTCAGAGTATTGATTTTGTTTGTTTATATCAGAGGGTGGTGGTATTGTTATTTGCTAATACATGTTACCCCCATGTTAACACTAGTCTCACCAGGACTCAACTTCAATGCCCAGATTACATGAGAGTGTTTTTCTGACAATAATACTCTTTGCATATTAATTATTATAACCCATTGAAGATTTCTAGTAGAAGGTCCAGCATTCTCATCTCTTTATTTAAAAGAACCTCACTATATATGAAAAGAGTGTTTTTATTCTTTAATAGAATTAAAAAAAAAAAAAGTGTGTGACCAGATGCTATAACAAAATGGACATCAATAGAGAGGATTTTTTGGATATTCACTGGGGCAACCAGGTGACACTTTAGAAGGACTCAGGCCTGTGAAACAATGAGATGTTTTCTTCCCAATTAAAAATACACTTTATGCTTTCTTGCACTACACCAAGGAAACCCAATTGATTTCCTTAGAAAGTAAAAATGAAATATAGTTTAGACAAATTTCTTTCTACAACCTACTGATTTTTAATTAATTATCTTCTGTAATGGATCAGATAGCCATTCTTTAATTTATAGAAGTATTTTTGGAAAAAAAAAATATTTAAAAGAGAGGTTGAGTCTTTCAGGATATCTGAGACACATCCTGAACAGGTAGCATGAGGTATTAGGGAAATCCCAGGGCCTGGAGTCAGGAGAGGAAGTTTCAAATCCTGACCTCAATGTTTAATGTCCAGCACTAGCTTTTCAGAAGGTCTGTCAGAAGAATGGAAGTAAAAGCAGGCTTACACTGATGAATGAAGACAGAGCCTCTAGTATCTTGCCTGGTAAGAATAGATAGCAACCCCAGTATCTGCAGTTACTATAACTACTATAGGTATCATTTACTGATTTCTTACTATGCTAAAAATCTTCTAGGTGCTTTTAATGATTTATGTTGTTTAAAAGTGACAATAGCTGGGTGTGGTGCTGCATGTCTGTAATCCCAGTGGCTTGGGAGGCTGAGAAAGAGGATCACAAGTTCAAAAGCAGCCTCAACAATGTAGCAAAGTTCTAAGCAACTTAGGGAGACCCTGTCTCTAAATAAAAAAAGGACTGGGAATGAGACTCATTAGTAAAGGACCTCTAAGTTCAACACCAAAAAAAAAGAAGGAAAACCAAAACGACAACAACCCCATAACTTTGGAAATTGATAAAAAGAAATGTGATTGTGTTGTGATTGGCTTTTGGTCACAGATCTAGTTAATTATAGAAATCAGGACTGAAATTTAACTGCTAGTTTGACTGTAAAATACTGTTTTATCAGAACTGAAAGGAGAAAATAGTTTATTATATTCATTCATTTAAATTATTTTTATCAAATAAGATCTTAAGGTGAATCCTGTGTCACATGCTGAGGATGCAAAGCCAAATGAAGCCATTCTACTAAAATGAGGTGGGGGGATTATGACAAGACATAATCAAACAGGTAACAAAAATCAGTAGAAATTATAGATGGTTTACCTGAGCTATATGGCATGCTATGGACTATTGTTTTGAAAACCAAATAAATTTTAAAAATATGAAATATATTAAGTTTTGAGGTTTCTGGGATATTGACATTCTATAGTTTTCCACTTTAAAACCAGCTTTAAGCTGGGCATGGTGGCACACACCTGTAATCCCAGCAGCTAGGGAGGCTGAGACAGGAGAATCATGAGTTCAAAGCCAGCTTCAGCAAGGACGAGGTGCTAAGCAATTCAGGGAGACCCTGTTTCTAAAGAAGATACAAATAGGCTGGGGATGTGGCTCAGTAGTTGAGTGCCCCTGAGTTCAATCCTTGGTACCAAAAAAAAAAAAAAAAAAACAACTTTAAAGAAATGCAACTCAACATTTGTTTCCATGGAAACAAAAGAGCATATTCACCAAACACTATTTCTCAATTCAATTTTGCATAGCTATTTATAAATAACTTAAACTGGACATATTGATAATGAATTAGTATGGGACAGTTAATGGATAACAGTCATTTATTTATTTTTTTTCTTATTTCCTGCCATTAACCATTATTGGAAGAAAGCAAAAGAGCTATATTTCCTTATATTTAAAGGTACTTTTTCTCTAATAGTTAGAGTCACAAAATTGTATCAGACATCTAAAGAATTGGCCACCAAAACAATGAAATTATTTCTTGGTAGCATGTTCTTATATACTCCTCCCTTAATTTCCAGTGAAGTTGTTGAGAATTAACAATTTGTATATTCCTTATACTCAATATTGTTGTACATTAGCAAACATGAACAGTTTTCTATGAATTTGTAACCTTCCTTGTTCTTTTGGAAGATACAAAGGCAAATATGGTATGGTATTAAATTTCAGTATTATTATATACCATCACCAAAATAATCATCAGTAAATTATTGATATTGGATAGCTACATCTTAATATCCTATATGTTTACATTTTACTCAGGCAATTGAAATATTATTTTACCCAGCCCATGAATTACATGCAGTTGCCAATGGGAAGTTAAAAGCTGTTCAATTGCTTTGAACTAAAACCTTTAAGTAACTTAATGAAGCATGTGGTTTTTAGACTCAGTAAGCAGATCATAATGGAATAAGGAGATGGAGCTCTTTGCTGCATTAAATTCTCTCCTAACTAGCCCTTTAGCTTCTGTAGATTTAACATGCCAGTTCTGATCTTGTGAATATAAAGACTAATTCAAGTATGAGATGGAAAAATGGAATTTTAAAATAGAATGCCTAGTCTCAAATTTTTGGGTTACGACGGGATAGTGTACTGAAAAAAAAAATTGTGAACTATTTGGAACATAGGAATATCAGAAGGCAAAAAGAAGTAGAGGATTTCTGCAGCCAAGAGACTTAGCTCTTAATGCTTAAATTTGCATTCTCATGTTTTGACATTAGTCTGTGCCTTTTGTATGGTGGACTTGACCTCAGTACTTCTTTGTCCTTTGTATCCTTTAACCATACCTTGCATATATGGTATTGTATTTCTTAACATTTTTTAGAGGAGATTTAAATAACTAAAAATAGACATCTATGAAGCTGCTAGGCTGAAGGGATTAGGGGCAAAAATCAGTTACTAGCAAATGCAGAAGCGCTTAAAGGTTTACCCTCTTCATTGGTAATCGAGAGATTTATTTATAGATGCACGGTGTTCTTGACCCTTTAATAGGATAACCACTAGGAAAGCCTCATTTCAGGTGCCTCACATAAATGTTGGCATTCTCTCAGCCCGTGATTTATTTCTAAAACATTTGGGACTCATTAGGTCATTTTCATCCCAGATTAGCTGAGTATGGATGTCTTTATGCAAAACATGTTATTCTTTATCAGATGTTAACCTTAAAGAATATTGGGCTGGGTAACTTACTTATGAACAAAATAAGCTATTTTATTACCTGAAAACCTATTTTTCCTTCACATTTCTGATAATGACTGGGAGTCATTCTAATTTTATTACTTAAATATGTATTGACAGAGTCAACTGCAACAAACTATAAGACAGTTTGAGATTCACTGAATTCTCCATGAATTTGTGTTGCTGCTGTCATTGTTAGCAACCAAAATTTTTAAAATACGTATTTTTTCTTTATTCTTTACTTTTTTGTAGTAACAAAATTTTTTTAAATAGCACTATCATTAATCAAGACTATTCTAAATCCCTGTCTGTGCAAGTAAAGTCAGTTTTTACTTGTTAAATATAATGATTTTGCTGACATCCTTCTGATTTATTTAGTTTGGTAAACAGATAATAAACTTAACATATATCCACCAGGGCAATTATATTATAGAAAATTAAGGCTGAACTCTAGAATTCATTACACATGTGCCAATTCCCTTCTTTATGGTGTACAAAAAAAAAACCAAAACATAAATGAGGTTGAAATCCGTTAAATAAAAAGTTGAATAACATGCAAATAAAGTTTAAGCATGTATTGGAGTAATTATGTTTTTTTAAAAAAAATGCTAGTTTAAGTTCAGATGGTCTTATCTTTAGAAAGGATTTTACATATAAGTTTTTGAAATGCAAAAATTAGTAGTGGGGTGGGGTGTATATAGTTCTCTTAAAATTGGAGTTCCCTTTGCTGCTTGCTTTTCTAGTCCAGCAGAGGGAGCAAAAGCTAATGAACACAGTGTACAAGTGTAAAGAATATTAGCAATGATGCTGCTGGCTGGATGAGTAGAAGAAACAGAGAAAAAGGTTTGCTGATTTCAAACATCAGAACGTACGTGGGAAAAATACACTCAGGTTTATACCATTAAGAATTGTTTCCTTGCAGTAAAAGATTATGTGCAAACAAAGTAATCTCGAAGCAAACAAAGTTCAAACTATCTTGGCCTTATGCCATACATTCAAAGCTGTTTTATAACATAAAGAATGAGTCAAAAGATTTTTATAGAATTCAGAAATACCAGAAATATTGTGGTTATTTTGATATAGGTCACAGAACAGATTCTATGAGGACTTCCTAATGAATAAAATTGTTCAATAGTTGGTTGCCTAGATTTTTCTCAGGATTGAAAAATATGCTACATGCCCAAGCAATTGGTGCGAGTGACAAGACCAGGATCTTTTCTTTGCTTAAATATATTCTTTGTGTATGTTCTAAGAATGGCCCCAAACCATTCTTATAAAGGCTTTTGATTTTAAAATCACACATGATCAAACAACTCTGATTATCTTTGTGTTTCAGAAGATGCATATTTTGAGCTTTCCTATATGCTATTATCTTCTGATGTGCAATATGATTTTTTGCTGTGGATTAGCAAGGACCACTAGAGCCCATTTTGCCTTTTGAAGACAGTGTAGCGGATACTATTTGTGCTGGGCTCAATGACAATCTGATGTGTACTAACCTGCCTTCTGGGTATGTGTGACATTTTTTTATACTCTGGATATCATAGGCCTAATGACAGAAACATTTGGAATATTCCAAAGGAAGTGCCCTTTGTACTTTTTAAAACATTTTTAAAATTCTTTATGTTTGTATTGGTGTATTATAGCTATACATAATGTTGGGGTTCATTTTGACATAATCATACATTCATGGAATATAATTTACTCCACTTCAGTAGCCAGTACTTCCTCTTTCCCTTCTTTCATCCCTTCCTCCCTCTGTTGCCCTTCTGCTTTCCAAATGTTCCTTCTGTTTTTAAGATGGAAATTGATACCCCAGTTTCCTGACACTCAGTCTTCCACCTTGTTTGTGTCTTGGGTCACCCCATTCATAGCTAGAAGTCATTCACTTGACCTCAGTCCAACACATGGTACTGGGCATGAAGTCTCTTTGCTTCTAATCTTCTTGACCTGGATTCCCAGGTCTGGCACTAGGCTGCTTTTATAGATCTTCTTCTATGTGCATGTCGTCACCTTTATCTGGGTGACCTCTGGTTACCTCTGTTCAGTTAGAACTCCATCCTTTCTCGTTCCTTCTATGCCTTGTTTCTAATAAAGGCTGCTTGCCTGTCTGGAATCCAGGATTGGTGATTCCGAGACTCTCTATAATAACTTTACATTCCTTAATAGGGCAAATTCCTTAACTTAATGTTTTTAAGGGAGGTAATAGGTTGGCACATACAAACTCTGAACTGTTTCCTACTAAAATAATGGCTAAGATAGTAAAATCAAAAACTGATGAAGAATTGACAATAAAATTAAGTGGCAAGATATGTCAGAGAAAACAATGAAGGAAACAGGGAAACGATGAAGTAAGTGTCTGATAGAAATGAAGACATTGTTAACACTCAAATTCTCAGTAGCTGCTCATGAGGAATTGTTTCTAGCTAATTCAGTAATAGTAGCTGAATCTTGGAGAAGGCTGTTCAGGCAAATGAAGAGTCTACTGTCTAATGTTGAAAGGGTCTTAATATCCTGGAATGTGTAGATTCTTGAAACGCATTAGTTGAAGCTCCTTCTTTAAGAGAAACTTAAAAGAAAAAAAAGCCCAAATTGAAGCGGGGGGGGGCGGGGTAGGGATCATAGGAGCAAAGGAAATGTAAGTTTCAGATAGAAAGAAGAGAGGTAAACAGAGCCAGGATATGTATAAATAGGGGCTTTCTTCTTAACTCTTCAAAAACCTACAAGAAATGAAATTCCAGATTTGTAAAGTTAGAAATGGTACCTCAACAAATACTCCCACTTCAAATATCAGGAAAATGGTTTTTATATAAAAGAAAAAGGAACCAAAAACATGAAAGAAAGAAAAGAAGAAAGAGTACAACTGGATGAGTGCTAATGAGCATGGATAGTAAGGGGTGCAGTACCCCTAGAAAAGATGCAAGCACACCAGTGCTTTAAGATCATAAGTCAGAGAAAAATGCAGCCTAATTCTTTTAAAGAAGCTAAAAAAAAAAAGAAACACTGTAAATAATAGGATGTAGAAGATAACAATATAAATCAAACTTAGGAAAGCTCTGAAGGCAAGAGTTAGAAATTAAAGAATAAATAATTTCAGAAATGACCAGTAAACTTCTGAGAACATGTGATCAGTAATCTTAAGAGAAAATGTTGTACAAATTTTAGAGGAAAAAGAGAAGGAATTTTTTTTTAAATAAAGAAGAGATTTAAAATAATATTGTTTGATCCAACTGCATGGAACACGTGTGTATTGTTCCCTTGCCTGGAATGCTCCTCCATAGATGGAAATGTGGCTGCTTTCTCGCTCCATTAATGACATACACAGAAAACAAGCAACAAGATCCAAAATAATATTTACTAAACAGGAAAACCAAAGTAATGAAATAAAATGAACATTAATGATTATAATTTAAGTAAACTTTCCTGAAAATAAAATTGGTACTACATGATGAGAAGGAGAAGTACATACCTGAAGGAGTAATCCATATAAATAACAGCAAGGCATACTGGCAAATCTATTAGAGTGTAAAGAAAAGGAAAACAAAGTAGCTGGTCATGGTGGCACACATCTATAATCCCAGCCTCTCGGGAAGCTGAGGCAGGAGGATTTAAGTTCAAAAGCCAGCCTCAGCAAAAGCGAGGCACTAAGCAACTCAGTGAGACCCTGTCTCTAAAGAAAATTCAAAATTGGGCTGGAGATGTAGCTCAGTGGTGAGTGCCCCTGAGTTCAATCCCTGGCACCCACCCACCCCACCTCCCCCCCCCCCAAAAAAAAAAGAAAAAAAAAAAGAAAGCTTGTCATCCAGGTAAATAAAAAACTGGTTAAAATAATGGGCAAAAACACCTGATTGTCGCCATACCTTCTAAAAGCAGCCCTTTACACTGTAAGTAAATGCACTGACATTGTAAACACACTCAAATAATATATTTTCAGCCAAGGACTTCCCATAAACCAAACTCATTTTCAAGTACAAAGACTACATAGATAGCTATTCACACATAAGGACTCAGAATATTGTTCCCAGTAAATGGAAACATCATTTGCTCAGCCCAAACTTTGAATATTTCTCAAGGTCTTTTTTTCTGTCATAGCTCATATCCTATTCAATTGAAAGTCCTACTGGCTCTGCCTTGAAAATATATCCCAGATTTGACCTTTCCACCTCCATTGTTATCCTTCAGTTCTAAGCAACTGTCCTCTCTTGCTTGTATTGCAGCAGTGTTCCCCCTACTTAGTTCCTGTTTCTAGCCTTGTCAACCTGTAATTGTACTCCACACAGCACCTAGAATAAGCTGTTGTGATATGCTTATGCTCAAAAACTTATGGTTCCTGACATTACTTAGTCTTGGATACCTCCATAGTGTGAGGCTCGCTCACAGTTCCCTGGCCACATTGCTAATGTGTTGTTTCAGTATTCTCCAACTGCATGGAACATGTGTGTATTGTTCCCTTGCCTGGAGTGCTCCTCCATGGATGGAAATGTGGCTGCTTTCTTGCTCTATCAAGGTATCTTTTGTGGTATCTTAGAGTTTCCTTTATTGGTTCTCATTGCAAAACAGTACTCCTTCATCACTTTCCCTGCCTGTACTGTGCTTGATAATTTTTGTAAAATTTCTTGATCATCTGACATGTTACAAGTCTTTCTAGTTATGCCTTCATTCCTTGTAAAATATAAGCTTCATGATGAAAGGGACTATGCTTATTTTTTTTTTCATTTCTATATCCTCCAACCTCAAATAGTGTTTGGTATGAGTTATAGATTCTCTCCATGTTTCTTGATTGCATTAATGAGTTCATAATACCTATTATGAAAAAACAGACAAAAAAATAAAGTTTTTCTATTGCAGAAAGTAGACTAATAATAGGTTGCTAGTGGGGAAAATTGTTTGGAAGAATTCTTAAGTTCCTTACTTAATTTTTCAAAGAGTAGGATGGCATGTATCTATAGTATGTCCCTTGAAAATGCTACTATCAGAGAAGTTACTGGAATGAATATATCTTGCATTTTCTGTCATTTAGCAAAGAGTCAAAAATCCTATAATTGATTCAACTTATAATGTTTGTAATTATTTACTAGTTATGTATTCAAGTACCAGCTGAGGTACTTTAAGTGAGATTGTATAGCTAACATCTATAGGTAAATTAATCATTTTGTAAAATACTTATCCTCTGAGTATTATGGCACTATTTTATACTTTTTTACCATGCTAATTATGAATAATAATAAATTTATTATTTTTAAGAAGTCTGCTTTTTATGAAAAGTTAAGAAAAAGTCAAATGTAAGGGATTTAAAAGTAATTCAATTTATGTGCAATGTAAATTGATTAGACCATGTGTAGCATGCATAGACTTATTACATCTTTTTTCAGTTACCACCTTTCTCAGTATTGTCTATCTGTAGGTCCTGAGAAGCCTTTTTCCACTAGGCCAAGCCTCCTCCAGTTTCTAAACCAACCTAAATCAGATTGAGAATACCTTTGAATCCTATGCCTCCATGTGGGTTTTGCTTCTGATTTTGCTTCTTTCCCTGTAATATTACTGCATGTTCTGTCCTTTCTCATCAGATATTGCTCAGATTCCTTGATGAAGTGCTGTAAATATCAGCCCATCAGAACAGGGGCTTGGGCCCTCTGTACAGTTCTTTCTAGCCCTAAGTATAATCTCGGATCTCCACTATTCTGACTTCCTGGTATGGCCTTAGTGCACATCATGCCACTTTTCCCAACTCTAGAAACCAGTATTTGTCCATGGGTTTCTGTACAGGAAAAATGAATTATACAAATTTATTTGCTAATATAATAATTTTGTACTATTATCAATTTGTTGATATGAATAAATGTGTACCTCAGGCACAGGTAATTAAATAGAGATATCCAAGTCATTATACTGCATGAGCAGAAAATATGCTTATCCGATTATGGATTAGAGACACAAAATTCTCAGAAATAGAGTGGATGGGTATACAGGAATATATGCTTGTAGATTTATAATAAGGAAAAAATACAAAACGTCCCATTTAATAGAATTCCTCTGTCTCCCCCTCCTTTTTTATATTAATTTGTACTTGATTTAGCAACTTTGGCATCCTTAAGCTTAATGAATGGCTTTTATAATTACATTTGGCTCAAATATGCATTAACTTTATGCTAATGATGGGACTAATGCAGTGTCTGAGTGTAAACCAAAAACCTCATGTCTGCAGTGGGCAATTTAATCTTGCTTTTGAAGAATTTGTAATGTGAAACTCCATTTAGCTTTGTAACAGCCTTTCTTAGGGTCAAGCACTTTCCATTAAGTTTGGTATTAGGAATAAGAGAAGATGCATGACTATGTCTCCATCACAAAAATAAACAAGGTAATTAATCCTTATTAATACACAGAAAGGAGCATCTAGTAATGAAGCAATGTAAAAATCATAAGTTTCAGTATTTAACTGATTTGTTTTTATTTTCTTGCATATGGTACTGTGAAAATTCAAAAATGGACTATAGTTATTTGGGTAGAATTTTAAAGCTCTCCAAAGTTTTAGATTATATTAAGAAGAATTCCTCATTCATAACATGTAGACATTTCCTTCTTCTCTGACACTATACTATAAAAAGGAGTACCTCCTGGTTAGATGCTAAGGCCAAAGTCAAAACTGTTCAAATTTACTCAGTGGATGTTTAAAAACTTACATAGGACTAGAAATGGATATTTAAAAAAATAGATATTTTAGAGCAGCATGTTCTTGGAGAAATTTTTTTATAAACATGTATCAGTTAGGTAACAATATACAATTTAATAGTATTAAAAATCTATTTTGACTTAAGTAACTATTTACCTTGCTTTAGCCTCCTTTTTTTGCATATGTTCCCTTTAGATAAGAAACGTGGAAACCAATCAATGTTTAGACAACATGGGCCGCAAAGAAAATGAAAAAGTGGGTATATTCAACTGTCATGGCATGGGAGGAAATCAGGTAAGCTTTCATTTAATCAGTTTCCTCCTTTTGGGGGAAAATGTTGTTAAAATGATGAGTGTAGGCCATAGCTGGAATGCTCATAACACATTTTTACTTTAGCAAATGAATTGGCCTTCAAATCAAGAACAAAATTAGCTATTTTACTGTCAAAGGTATTGTAATATAAGACAGCAGAATTGAATAAAAAGGACAATACTTTCAATGAGCCAAAGTTAATGAGAAATAGACAAATATTTTAGACTCATTTTATCATGCTGAGCAAACGAGGACTACACTCTATTCTGTTATTAACTGAATATAAAATAATCATTTGGCCACTGCAACAATTTCCTGCGGTAATTATTCTATATTTCTTTGGGTCATTTTCATGTGCCTCAGGGTTTCTAGAAGATTTTGAATTTCAGCAAAAATTTAAAGTGTTTGAATCAACACTAAAAGCTACCTAAAAGTCTAGGACAATATCTTTTGTGTGATAGTCCAATTAATTATTGGTATCTCTTCAGAACATATAAAAGGTTCTGTGTCCTCCCTAAGCACTGGGAAGCAGCACTACAGTGAGCGCCATCCAGGTCACTTGGCCATGTTTGGGCCTGAGCAACCCTGCTGCCATGGCCTTTTTGAGAGGTAGGATTTGGAATTCCTGGCAATTGTCATAAGGAGTAGAATTGGAGATGGTTGAATTGGAGATGGTTGAGCCTCTGCTTTTTTGTAATTGGTGAAATTTCTTGGTTAGCATGACCTGAGATTGCACAAGTGTCCACACTTGATCCAGCACAGGTGTCTTCATTTTGTATGGCCACACGTGCTGATTAAGTTTTGATACCACAGTTTATGCAGGGCCTGTGTGATTCTGTGGAGAACATAATATTAAAAGTAAGTTTTTCCCTTAAATATAAAGCAATTAATAATTCAAATCCTCATCAGTGTTCCAAAGTTTCAATTCAAGCAAGAAAATATTTAAAATCGAGTTTCTAACTTATGGCATTTGGGAAAATGACTTTATGAAAGAAGATGATAGAAGCAGTAATTCAGGCAGGACAATAACAAGGTATTAAAAAATGATCCAGCACAGTGTCATATTGATTCATGATGAATGTGAGTGGCCTCTCAGGTTAAAAAACAATGAAGTTCAGATAAATTCATCTGGAAACTGAAAAAAAAAAAGCTTAAATATCATAAGATTAAATGTGTGGGGTTTATCTTATTACTTAATAACTAGTCTAAGGTAGTCAGTTAAGGACATTGGTTGAGTCCTCAACAATTCCATTAAAAAAACGGAAACATTTTATCTTTCCATTTTTCAATCCTCAGAGTGAAGTTTTGTCATTGATTGATCTTAGGAGGGTTGCTGAAACTCCAGAAAACACATGTACATTCAAGACAGGAAGAAGTGGGGAAGGGGAAACTACCACAGCCTGTCTGTCCTTTAATTAGGAAAAAATAAAAGCCTTCTGGAGGCTGTACATACTTCCACGTACGTCTTTCTGGACAAAATTAAGTTACTTAGTTAACACCCTTAAGTGCAAAAACAGAGAGTCTATTTGGTCTCACACTCACACATGGCTGCTCCCTTACTTCATTTATCTTGAGCATTGGATGAACATTTAAGAGTAACTGCCACATCTATTTCAATGAATTATGGGGAAAATTTTCAACTAATCATCTGCACCATAATGGCATACAGAATTCAAAAAAGATACATTACTTATGATATCTCCCTAATTGTAATGCAGATTAAAAATAGAAGAAGGTACCCAGGTAAATTATCCACATAGGTTCATTAAGGTTGCAAGGTTAGTGTTCAAAAGGACAAATAGTTAAATATTCATATTTGTCTGGATGATACCCTAACATATACGGAGATTATACGTGTTAAAAGTTGCATGTTGTTTGCAGGGTCTATATCTTACTCCTGTCTTTATTCCTAGCACCTACTGTAGTCCTTGGGATTTGGTACATACATAATAAATACTAGTCAAGTAATTAAATGAGAGACTACATGAAACAATGGATTTTTACCTTAGTACCATGTAGACATGGCCAAGGAAATTTAGCTGTTATTGTCTTAGTATCCAAAAGTATAGAAAGACATCAAACTCCAGGCTTTATAAAGCAAAAAAATAAATAATATGCATAAACCCATTTCTACATACATTCTGATATCTCTGCATTGTTAACTTAAGGATAAGAGAGAAATTAAAACCAGTAGTTCTCCATCTTCATAAATAATTATTTATGCATACAACTATATATGAAGAATTTTTGGAGTACTTTTACTATATAACAAATAATAGAAACAACTAAATACCTATTAAGACAAGAATAATTAAATGAATCTTGATGTCCACATAGTATGGAGTACTGTATGCTGCTAACATAACTGAGGAAGGTCTATAGATACTATCATCTAAAATTAAATGTAGAAAAATATCCAGGGTAAAACTTAATTTAAAGGATCTTACTTTTTGAAAACTGGATGTGAGCATTTTCATTTATGATATTTGTAGTATCCATATACTGACAGGGTGCTCTATAATCTATTAGAAATTAATAGAAATCTGGAATATAGATCACTCTAAAGAGAGGAAATCTAGAAAGAAGTTAGAATTGGAATAGGAGTTATCACTTTTTACTCCACATTTTCTGTGTATACATATCACCTTCATAATAAAAATGGAGGATATTAGACTACTGAGTGAGAGTTTAAAAAAAAAATCATCATTTTGTAGTACCACTCTCATCTGATTGAATGTTTTCTGGATAAGTTACTTCATTTTTATTTTACTTTATTTTATTTTATTTACTTGTAGATGGACACCATACCTTTATTTTATTTACTTATTTCTATATGGTTCTTAGGATCAAACCCAGTGCCTCACATGTTCAAGGCAAGTGCTCCACTGCTGATCCATGGCCCTAGCCCTACTTCAGACTATTAAGCTTTAATATTTGATTATTTGTAAAATGGATAAAATATTTACCTCAAATTTTTTTCTCAAAAGGCTAGTGAAATCCTTAAAACAATTAACATTATATATGATACATACTGGACTTTAGTATATACTGGTCTATTTACATTAAATGTCCCCTTTATTTACAATATCCATTTATGTTCTCAATTATTTTTATTTCTACCCCTAAAAGTAAAAAAGAAAACAAAAGAAGAAGGAAAAAGAAAAAAAAAATGTTGGTTCAGTGGCTAATGCCAAAAGCAAGATAAAAATTTCACTCTTTCTTTAGCATTGTTTAGCTGAAAGCAATGAACTGTTTCTCCTGTTATTCTAACAAATATATATTTTTAAAAAGCTAAAACCTCACATAAAAGCCTATTATTATGACTTGTGCTTTGATAGAATTCTATATTTCCAGGATAATTAATACTTTGGTACATGTTTAAATTTTTTTCCTGTTCACTTTTAAAAAGAACAGATTTTATGATTTTATTCTCAGAGTTACCCTTTCTGTTTTCACTGCTATTCTTTCATGTTGCCATGGAAACAGCATCTATTTTTATGGTTATTTAGTTTTGAATTTTTATAAGTAGCCCCCAGCCCATAAAAATATTCAAATTCTTTCTCCTGCTTTTATAGGAAAATCGTAACAACTGTTAACATCATTTTTTTTTAAACTCACTTTTCTAAAAGAGTGTGCTTTATGTTTGATGACAGTTATTCCTTAAACATTTCTCCTTGCACAGGAGTTTTGGTAGTTCTATTTGTTCTTAAGTCAAGACATCAGAAAGAAACTTGCTTTTAAGTAGTTGTTAGATATATTCTCCTTAAACACTCAGATATCCAGCAAAATGTCAAAAGGAATAGATGGAAGTTTTTGTCCCAGGAATATGGTAAAAGCAAGTTTACAGGTGGGAAATGTTATTAAATTTGAAAGGGTCATCTTGAGACAATCTTTGTAAACCTTTAAAAATAAAAGTTATCTATTTTAGAGAATCCTGACAAAATTAGACACTCCATTCCTATCTGTTGCTGTAATGCTTTCCTTTCGTTAGCATGTTGATTATTTAACACTTTTAAAATAATTAAAGCAAAGAGGAATCTGAATAACTTGTGATAAATGTTTACAAGTGAAAGGAAGTGAGAGCAAAATGAAAGAAAAAGTAAAAGAAGTGGAGACAGACCTCAACAGATCAGTGATGCTTTATTAAGCACCAGAGGGGCACATTTTCAAGAGAGAAAATGACAACTGGTCACAATAGGGGTCTGAGTTTTATAGGGTTCAGTGAGACTGAACCATAGCAGAATGTGTGGGTTGGGCAGTCAGAGGGAACAGTTGTGAAAGTTGAGAGCCCATTGCTGCTGGGAAATGGTGAAAGTCCAGAGCCCACTGGTTTCCTTCTCTCAGCTAGGACCCATGGTTCTCCTTTTGCCCTGGGGGTTGTTTCCATATCCTTCATTCCGGGATCTGAAGAGTGATAATGAATTAGGGGCATTGATACCTCTGTCTGGCTGCTTCCTCCTGAAAAGACCCCCTCCTTTTTCAGAGTTCTAAGAGAGAGTACCAAATTCATGGCAGTTGAAGCTGAAAAGGGGTGTTTGAAGAAGCCTCAGGTCTTCATAGGCAAAAAACTGGTTTCAGAGAATCAGTTTGTGAGCACAGGAGTAGAATGGCTTTGACATGTTCTTGGGAGGTAGTTTGAGCTAAATGGGTCACCTTACTAAGAAGCTGTTTCCCTATACAATTAAGAATACTGAGAAGCCAGGTGCAGTTGCAGGAGCCTGTAAGCCCAGTGGCTGAGAGGCTGAGGCAGGAGGATTGCAAGTTCAAAGCCAGTCTCAGCAACTTAGTAAGGTACTTAGCAACTCAGCAAGACCCTGTCTCTAATAAAAAAAAAAAAAAAATGAGTGGGGGATATGGCTCAGTGGTTAAGCACCCCTGCGTTCAATCCCCAGTACCAAAAAAAAAAAAAAAAAAAAAGGGATACAGAGAAAAAAGTTATTATGAGAAAGATAAATATTAAGATATTAAGTAGGACATAAGGGAGAATAATAAGGAGGTCTGTGGATTTAGATCCCCCACTGAGGACTACCTGGAATTAGCTAGTTCCAGGCAGTTCTCCATCCTAGAGCTGTTTAACCTTGTCTCTTACAAATTCTGTTTGGTTTACATTGAAATAGCATTCTTCCCTGATTAGTTTTGCAGGAGCACAGATGCCAGGGAGTCCAATTTGATTTGGTAAAGTCAATGCTGAATCAGTCACCTGTTGGATATCTTCAATAACCTGTTCTGATAACTTTTCATACTAATGAATTGAGATTCCCAATCCTGCTCCTCCTGTGCCAATCTCAGCAGATATGCCTAGTCTCACAAGTAAGGGAATAATTTGGAGGTCTCTCCTATGTCTAGTGTGTGTTTGTAAAGTCAGAGATGATATATAGAAAACATAAGAAGAAGAAGATTTGGGTGGGTGTCAGGTCAATGAATGTCCCTTGAATCCAGAGTTCCAAAATAAGATCTAGTGTTTGAAGAGGAGAAAGATGAAGGGGTAATGAATATAATAAATTTAATTCATCTCTGAGAGTTTTAAGAAAGTGTGGAAGGTCATCTGAGAACGTGACATTAGGAGGTTTAGGCAGGAGGCTCAGTTTTTTCCTCTGAAATAATTGAAAGGCTGGTAATACATAGTGGGTAGGGCCTGTGGGAACAGAATAAGAAGAGGCATTAGTAGGAGCAAGTGTTAAGTTGCTCAAATGGACCCAACAGGATGGCCTTCTAGTTTGGCTGCAGTTGAGATAGTCAGAATAACCCTGAAGGGGCCCTTCCATTTTTCTAGTAAGATTGAGGGGGTAGGTATACTTGGTCCCCTATGGAAAGAGGAGGGGCCCTCCCAAAGATTGCAGCTGGGGAAGGTGGGAGTGTCATATTCCAGAGGGCAGTCCTGCGGTGGGCCAGTAAGGTATTCAGGATGTTAGAGGGAAGGTTTGGTGATTGAGGTTGAATGGTGGGTGGGATTAGCCATTGTTAAAAGGAATTCAAATAGGCTAATCATGATAGGCTTCTTGGGAAGACCTTGGATTCCGGAGAAAGGCCAAAGGGAGGAGCTTAATTCAATTCTCCTGGATTTCTATAGATTGGTTAACCATGGCCTTTAAGGTACTATTTGTCCTCTCAAATTTTCCTGAGGAATGCAGGTGGATAGGGAATGTGGAAGTTCTCTTTTATATGCAAAAATTCTACTAATTTTTAGGAAACAGAAAAGATGAATTTAGGGCCATTGTCCAACTGGAGAGAGGCAGGTAGACCAAAATGTGGGATTATTTCTCAGTAAAGTATAGCTACAACTGTAGAAGCCCTTTTATTGGTAGTTGGGAAGGCCTCAACCCACCCAGTAAACATAGTACCAGGAGATATTTCATTTTTCTTATAGGGGCATTTGGGTGAAATCAAATTGCTAATCCATGGCAGGAAGGGCTCCCCGAGCTTGGTGTGTGGGCAAACAGGATGGTCTCACATTGGAGTTGGGATTAGCCTTGAGACAGGTGGTACAAGATTGAGAAATTGTTGAAGGTACAGTAAAGCTGAAGAGGACAGGTTTAGGGAATTCTTTAGGAATAGTTGAAGGGAGTGAAGATTGGAATGGAACAGATTGTGAAGGTGGGATAATAGAGCTTTAGTTGTCAGGGGGAAGTTGGAGTTTAATGGGAATAGGGTATAAAACTGGATTCAGAATTCATGATGACTGAGAGTTGTAGCCAGACAGAGCAACTTTTTGCCAGTTGGTCAGCCTCATTATTTCCTAAGAAAATGCATTGTTTTTTTGGCTTGATATCCTCTACAGTGGAGGATGGCTGCAGTAGAGAGTAAATTTTTTTAAAGCCTCTAGTAAATTTTACTAGTAAGCCTCTAGTAAAATTTTAATGTTACTGCTGTTGACTGGTGATGAGTCCTTGCTTCCCCGATGATGAAGTATAACACCAGAGAAGAAAGAAGAGGCAAGGTCAGAGTGGAAAGTAGAAGTTTATTAAAGGACAGCAGAAAAGACTTCTCAGGGAGGAAGAAGGGGACCTAAGAGATGGAATCCATGGAAGTGCGGTTGTCTCCCCTTTTTATACCTAGGGTCTTCATCTGGTTCCCCCCCCATTCCTGTCCTTTGTTCTGTTATCTTTCAGTGATGGAATGTAGGTGAGAAGGCCCAAAGGGTGGGGCACAGGTGGGCCAAAGAATTAATCTTTTAAGATATTTGGGTCAGCATCTTCTAGTTTGCTGGGAGCTGTTTCATTAACATTTCTTTGGGATGGGCTCTGGGCCTTGGGGACATTAACATTCCATGAGTTGTCCTGCTTTTCCCAGAATTCATTCTCAACATGGCCTCCATTTTCGATTTTACTCGATATTAGACCCGATTTACCTAAGGACACTGATTACCTAACTTTAAATCTGGCTTCATTAATATAGCTAGCATTGAAGATGGGTGCTCTTTCTGAATAAGGAAACCCCACTCTCTCCAAATTAAGATGTTGGGGAGAATAATGTTATAGGTATATTTGAAATTAGTAAAAATGTTGATTGATGTGTCCCTGGCTACTAAGGCTTTAATAAGGGCTACTAGTCAGCCTGTTGGGAGGTTATGCCTGGGGGTAGAGAGGAGGCATCAATTATTTGGGTTATGATGAAGTGAGAGTCCACAGAAGTTTTACCTCAGATTGAGGCATAGCCTGCAAGGTAAGGAGGCTATTTGGGGAGCTTCTATCGAAGAACCAGGCTGGGGAGTAGAAAGTGTTCAATCAGTAATATGTGAAAAGGGGTTCATTAAGAAGTAAAGGGTGTCAGTGTTACCGCTGTTGACGGGTGACGAGTCCTTGCTTCCCCAATGTTGAAGAATTAACACCAAAGAAGCACACCGAGGCAAGGTCAGAGTAGAAATTAGAAGAGCAGAAAAGACTTCTCCCGGAGGAAGAAGGGGACCCAAGAGGACGAAGAAGGGGACCCAAGAGGTGGAATCTGTGGAAGTGAGGTTGTCTCCCCTTTTTATAGTTTTGGTGATGGAATGTAAGGGGGAAGGGTTGGGACACAGGTAATCTAAGCAGGAAGGACTTCATTATCACTTCTTGGGATGGGCTACCTCCAAATCTGTTAGGGGCTGTTTCCTGGGTTCCATTAACATTTCTTTGGGATGGACTTTGGCCTAGGGCCTTTCTGGGACTTCATTAACATTCCATGAGTTGTCCTACATTTCCCATGGCCTCCATTTTAGATATGGTATTAGACCCGATTTATCTAACTACACTGACTACCTAACTTTAAATCTGGCTTCATCAGGACAGGAGTGAGAAACCACAGGGGTAGAAGGGGTTTTTGCTGGGAGGAAAGTAATAGGGTTCAATGAGGAGTCTTGCTGGAAGGCAGTCAAGGGATCCAGAGTGCAGTAATTGGATCCTGGCTGAGGGGATGGAAAGGAATGATCAATGACTGAGGAGATCCAAGAGGGAGTATGTGGTAAGAACAGTGATAGGGTGATAAAAGGGAAATTTGTGGGCCTCAAGGATGAGGAGGGCTGCTGTAGCTAAAATCTTGAGGCATTGGAGACGCCTTGAGAGATTGAGTCAAGTTGTTTTGATAGGAAATCAATGGGATGGGGGGTATCTGCCACTTTTGGTAAAGTACTCCTAAGGCTTGTCTATGTTCTGAGTGGAGGGACAGGAAGAAAGGCTTTTTAGGGTTTGATAGATAAAGAGTTGAAGATTTGAGAAGAGAACTCTGAAGAGTAGAAATGGTAGAGGAAAAGAAATGTGGAGATGGTGTTATGCTCGAATTCGGGACACCCAAAAGACCACCAGAGACCAAGATCGATGTAAACAGCAAAGAGGTATTTATTGCGAGCTAGCTCGGTCCTCCAACGCTGAGAGGCCCCAACCCCAGGGTTTGCAGCAGTTTTATACATTCTTTGGAGAAGGCAGGGACCCCCACATACATCATAGCATCTCTTATCAAATCATCACACACTGCGGAGGGGGGGGGGGCGGACGACAAATAACAACTCTAAAACATGATTAGCACATTCACTGGCTGGCGGGAACAAGTTGGGTAGGGGTGATTGGTTAGTACAAGAGGGGGATTCATTTGAACTGATTGGTTTAAGCCATGAGCATGAGGGGTGTTCATGCTGAACTACATGGTTTCCTAACATGTTATCAACCACCATAAACTACTGGGAGGGTCATCTGGCATCCCAGGTATTTCCCTGTCTCATGCTGATTGGTGGCTGCTAGGGGGCTGCTATGGACACCTGGCACAGCAGATCTCTCCTGTTATTTGTAGATAAACATCTTAGCAGGGTGGTAATGTGCCTAGAAGTGCTCTGTGTGTCTTTCCAAGGACAAAGGTCATGTCCCTTCCTTGGACAGGCTTTGCTCTGAGGTAGAGTCTGGTTTTTCAATGGAAGATGTTAAAAATAATCCCCTTTTGATGCTTCATAAAAGAGTTTGGCTATAAGAGAGCATTTTAGTATCCAGATGTGAAAATAATTGCAAAGTCCTAGGAGGAAAAGCTTACTTCTTTTAGAGGAAGGTAAAGGTATATCCTTTAGAGCCTGAAGTATTTCTGGGTGTATAATATATGTGGTGGGGGTTAAGAAGATGCCTAAAATATTGCACCTGAGGGGAGCAGAGCTGGACTTTAGATTGAGAGACCTAGTACCTACCCCCCAGGAGGCCAGGGAATTGAGAAGGATTGTAGTGTGAGTGTGGAGAGTCCTATTGAGGGACTACAGGGTAGGAGATCACCTACATACTGTATGAGGTGGCTGGGGGATAAATTCAGGGTGGCCGGGTCACATTGGAGAGCCTGGCCAGAGTAGTATGGGCTATCTCAGAAGGCTTACGGGAGAACAGTCCAAGTGAGTTGTTAAGAGGAATTAGTGTCTGGGTCAGTATAGGTAAAGGCAAAACTTGGACGTGAGGTGGGATGGAGGGGAATAGTAAAGAAGGTGTCCTTCAGGTCTAGCCCCCAAAAAAATGGATGATGGGGGAGGATATGAAATAGTATGGTGTAGAGATTCAGTACTACAGGATAGGTGAGGGTGATTGCCTCATTGATTTTTCTGAGGTCCTATAATAGCTGGAATTGGCCATTGTTTTTGTTTTTGTTTTTTTTTCCACCAAGGATGTGGGAGTTGTGAGGGGAGTGGGTTAGTGTAAGAAGATGAGCCTGTACTAAATTGGAGATAATGGGCTTTAAACCCTTGAGAGTTGAGGAAGTGAGAAGATATTGGGGAAGGGTAACATAATGAGTAGGGTCTTTTACTTGGATTTGAATAGGGAGATGGTGTTTAGCAATGTTGGGTTAAGAGGTGTCTCAGACTGTGGGGTCAATCCCAGCGAGGAGGCTTAAGGGGCAGAGAGAGCAGGTCCTGGCTGGAATGGATTTAAAAAATGACAGTAGATCTTAAAGGAGGAATGATGGGTAGAGGCTTTCAATTATAGAGGAGATTTCAGCCCAATGGAGGGATGGGACAATGTGGCATGAAAATAAAAGAGTGGTTATACATTCTGTGTTGAAGGAACCGCTGGGTTAGAGCCAGTTGGGGGATCCAAATGTGCAAAAAAGGGGCTGTCTTTAGTGAATGTGTAGGGGTTCCAGAGACTTCCATAATAGGGGTATTTGCTTTGGAAGTAGGTCCATGCCATTGTGTCAGATGGGAAAGACTTGCCCTGTGTTGATCACAATATGAACTGCTTGGCCATTCACTATCCCTGTGATCTGGGGCTCCTCAGATGTGAAGTGACTGGGCAGTGGAGTTGGGCCCCCATCATTCCAGTAACTCAGTGTATGGGACTTGGGAAGCGGGTCATACTGAAGGGAGGGGTATCTTTCCCTGGGGACAATTCATCTTCTAGTGCCCCCATTTTCTGCAGTTGGGACAGGGCTTGGTAAAGAAGACTCAGGGCAAGCTTTTGCCCAGTGTCCTATCTGCCCACATCAGAAAAAGGCCCAGAAGGTGTCTGGTGAGACCACAGGCAGCAGGTGCTTTTTTTCTAAGGTTATGGATGGCTGAGGCCAGAAGTTGATATTTAGCTTGGGATGTTTTTCTTTTTCCTTTTTGGCCTTTCCTTTTTGGCATCCAGAAATTGCTGCATAGGAGTCTCGGGAACTTTGTCTAAGTTTTTTTTTTTTTTTTTTTTTATGTATATCAGGTGCAGAACTGACAGCAAATTATTAGACATGGCGAAAGAGAGTACTGGTGGGAGTGTTGAGATCTAGGTGGTATATTTGGTAGCCTCAGTAAGTTGAGCCAAAAAGATGGCAGGATTTTCATCAGGACCTTGAGTGATTGCCCTGATGGCCCTTGTCATAATTAACGTGGATATGAGAATTTTTTGTCATGCCCTCAAGAATAAGCAATCTTGTGTTGGAATCTAGTGATACCAGAGTCTTGAGATTGGTATGTCCAATTAGGTTCAGCCATAGGGAGGGCAGTATCTGAAACAGGATTAATATGGATTTGGGGTACTGAGGAGATTGGCATGTTCTCTAGCTACTTGCCAAATATGGGCACATTCATCTGGACTCAGGGTGGAAGTGAGAATATAGTAAACATCTGCCCAAAAGTAAGGTGATAGGTCTGAGTCAGATGTATAAACTCCTTTCTAAATTTAGTAGGGTTTTCAGAAAATGAGCCTCATCTGTCCTCAACATGGGATATATCTGTCTTAGAAAATGGAACATGAACTCAGACTGTCCCTTCAGCTCCTGCCACTTCCTGGAGAGGGAATACATGTTTCCCTGGAAGAGTTTTAGATCTTGTAAGAGGACATGATGGGGGCGGTGGTTTGGTTTGAGGAGGAGAATTGGATGAGGGGACAGAGGGACCCGGTGGTCTATAAGGAGTGGGTTCATTTGCTATTTTTGGCACAGTTGTGTCAGTTAGGATATTGAAATAATGAGAGAGTCCTGAAATCCTAAGGTAAAGATTCTCAAGGCACAGCGGACTTGTATATAGGAGATCATTCCACCTTCCCTCCCTGGGCTATAGTGTTTAGGGAAGAATTTGTTAAGAAAGCAGCATGGTAGATTACCAAGAGGAGATAAGAGAGCCAGATATTTAGGTCACACAAGTGGCTTGAATTTAAAAGTGACACTTGTCATTTCTTTGGTCTCAATCTGCTCTCTGCAAGCCTTGTAAGTCTTGCAAGCTCTGCAGGCTCTGTAAGCCTGGAGAGATGGTAATCTGGCAGAAGCTAAGAAGTAAGGGAAGCTGCTATTTTGTGCAAAATCTCTTACATGTTCCCTTTGTCGTTTGGGGTCATCATACTCACAGGACCATGATATCATATTATGCTCCTCAATTTGAAGTGGGGAAAAAACCCTGCTAATGCTCTGGGTGATGTCTCCACTAGAGAAAATAAATAATTTGTATTCCTGAACTAGGACAGATGAGGAGTTTTACACTAATTGGAGTTTTGCTCTAATTAAGTGAGGCAGATTTTCTGGTCTTTTTCTTACCAGATGAGGGTAGCATAGAAGAAAATGTATCTTATGAGAGTCTAGAGAAGGTAATCTAATTTTAAAGCTAGGGAAGCTCTATCTTGAGAAAGTCTCATAATGGGCCTCTGTTTAACAGGCAGACAATATGTATAGAAATGGGGTGGAAGCATTTCTGAAGAGGGGGAGATTGCTTGACTCACATATTGGCATTAATGGGTCACCTCTTTCCCAAAGACTTCAGATGAAACCAAGATTTTATCTCGGGAACCAAGATTCATTGGGTAAGTGTGCCTTCCACCATTAGGCCAAATCATTAAAGAAACAGAGATAGATAGTAGTCAATAATTGGTACACCTGAGGGCTGCAAGGTTCTGACTCAGGACATGAGACCTTCATGCAATACCAGAGATTGGCCTCAGCTAGGTGCCTTTAGTTGTCCCAAGCCTCCCTCTGTCCCATGCACCAAATTTCTCCCACAGAAAAGAAACTTAGAAGCAAGTCAAGACCGACATTCTTAACACCTCAGTGAAGGGAAATCCAAACCAACTCTTGAATTCAAATGAAAAAGAAGGCTGGGGGTCAGGACCTGATCTAGGGGGCTTGTGGAACAGGAAATAAGCAGGAATGAATTGTAGAGCACAGCAAAGATGGCATAATAAAGGCATTGAGCAAGGTAAAAGAAAGCTTGGAGGAGGAACCTCAGGTCATTTGCCTTTCTTTGGAGAAAATTATCTAAATCCTGGAGAATTTTTAGATCAAAGGTCCTGCATTTGGGCCATGGATACGGGTTGCCTAATTTATATTGCAGCTGGATCTGAATACTAAGCCTAATGAGGCATCTAATTTTAAGATTTTTAAAATTATTTATGAGACAACATAAGGGGAAGTAGACCTCATGTTGGAGAGGTTTGACTTCAATTACAGTTGAGATCAAAGCATCATTTCATATCTCACATCACTGGACAGCAGTTCTACCAGAGAATGAGAGGGCATCCCCTTCTGCAATCCCAATGGTAGAAGACCCCCAGGCTCCAGACCAGCCAAATGGCAGGGGGCTGGGGCAGGGCGCCTGTGAGAGAGACTGGAAGCGATCTTGCCTCTTTGAAGAATGAGAAGGCAGGTATTCTTGTAGGAACAAAATGGCGAGAAAGTGGTCCTTGATCCAGAGGTCTGCATGTAAGAGAAGGTAGAAATTGGAGAGGAGAGGATTAGAAGGAGGATGCCTCCAATACCAATCAAGGATCCAATACAAGTCCTTGTTCTGTCCACTTAGCAATGAAGCTGCAAAAACCAACCCAAGAATGGGGTCACTTTTGGGCCACGTGCCAGCCACTGTTTAGCCAAAGTAGACTGAGAGGGTGTGATGAGTCACCTTGTATGAGGCAGAAAGAAAGAGAAAAAAAGTCAATATGGGAATTCAGCCATGCTATTTGTAGCTGGGGGCTTCCCTGGCCTCAGAGAGCCACAGAAGTGCCAGACCATCAATGGAGACCATCACTTTCCAGGTCTCATTGGCCATTTAACATGTGTGTTACTAACCTTTGAGTGTAAGGCATAAAGACAGTGAGACATGAACGGTAGAGGTTTGTTAGAATGGGGAGGGGTGAAGAGCCTTGAACCCCCATCCTGGTTTCCAGCACCAAATGAAATAGAAAGTAAAATAAATGGAGACAGACCTCAGTGGATCAGCGATGCTCTATTAAGCACTGGAGGGACACATTTTCAAGAGAGAAAATGGCAACTGGTTACAATAGGTGTCTGAGTTTTATAGGGTTCAGTGAGACTTAACCATAGCAGAATGTGTGGTGTTGGGCAGTCAGGGGGAACAGTTGTGAAAGTTCAGAACCCATTGTTGCAGGGAAATGGTCAAAGTCCAGAGCACATTGTTTTCCTTCTCTCCATGGGGATTGATTGTTTCTATATTCTTCAGAAAGACCTTGTCTTCAAAGGAGGGACCCATTGTCCTCCTTTTCTCTTTGGAGGTTGTTTTTCCATATCCTACAGAAAGACCTTACAATTTACTGACATAAAGTATTTTAGTAGAAGTTACTAATGTGGAGATTATCTTCTCCATATTTCTGAAAAAGGTGACAAGGATTTCTGGAAGTGGTTCCCCATCATATTTTCATCCCCTAGCCTCTGATAGGCTCTGGAACCCACAATTAATTGTGGATTTCAACAGGCATTTTTAAACTCACTTGTTTCCAAACTGGGATGATTTTCTTCTTTTGTATGGTCATCCAAAATTGAAGCCTAACATAGGAATTTCATTTCTTGTCAACTAATCCTGGCATTTCTATGTAAAAATGTCCTTTGTCTCCTACATTGCATTCATTTAATTTTGGGTCTTTGTGTCCTAACCTATAACTTTTTAATCTGTAATGATTTAAATATGTCATTAGTCCTATGATTGTATCATTCATGTTAGGTATAATTTAAAATCTTATTAAAATCTTTAATAGTTCTCCACTGCCCAAAGAAGAAAGTCCAAATTTCTTAGTTTGATCCACAGAGCTCCTTTTACTTTCATCCCCATATGGCTTTCCAGCTTGATATACATTGATGTTCTGTGCTTGATCTGCATTGATGTTCTCTGCTGAAAACAAATGTCTGATAATTTCTCATCCCCTGCCCAGTCCAAGCATTTTCAGATCTGTTCAGTTCACCAATACTGTTCTCCACTTACACTGTTAGCTCCATCCTCCATCTTCATCTCACAAACTTAGGACATACCACTCAAAACTCAATTTAGTTTATCTTCTGTAAGCTATCAGCTAGCAATGCCTTAACATGCATAAGATGTATTTTAATAGATAAACTTATAATTTATTCAGTTCATTTCCTGGTATTCAATACATATTATTTATAAATTTCCATTGCTATAGGCCAGAATTACTATCCTTGTAGCTGATATCTGGTGAATATCCATACTTCCTTCTTTAGAAATTTGTTTACAAATACATATGTGGAATCAAAGGTTATACAACATTGTTAGGCTTTTAATGTATAGTGACAAATTATCCCCATACATAAGACTAGTGGCTAAATTAGGAAAACGTTCCATGATAGATATTTAATATGGATTATACTCTTTGGTTCTCACAACATGGTCAAAGTACATAGTGTTTATGTCCTGATTTTACTCAGGATGAATTGAATGGAAACCCTGAAAAATCAGTAGCATGATTGAGCTGGTAAAGCCAGTTTGAACCTAAGTCTCTCTGATGCCACGTCAGCCTGATAGTCATGGATTCCTAATCACACTTCCTTGGGTGTATAATCACAGTGGCCAATATTGATGTTGTATTGTGTTTTTGTGTTGTTCATCCTTGCCAATTTAGTATAGAAGATATTCTTCTTGTTTAAAACATATTTCAAGCATTATCAATGCATTTAAAGATTTAAAAAGTCATTATTACAAATTTCCTAGTTACAGTTTTGCTATGTTTCCTTTGAGAGTTAAGGAATTCTTTTTCTCATGTCATCTATAAGAACACTTTATTAAATAAAGTTATTACCACACGTCATTCATAGTGTAAATTATTTTTTGACTTCAATACTTTGTTTATAGTATGTTTTGATATACAGAACTTTAAGCCGAGTATATATTCCAAACAATGTTTGTCTTTATGCTTTTTCCTTTTTCATGCAGAAATGCCGTTCTTTTAAAATAAGGTTTTAATTAGATATCTTCAAATGACATTTACATCATCCTAAAGAAATCAGTATCAAGCTTGGTATTGATTGGTGCTCACTCTTACTGAGCACATATTAAATCTACTCAAGTATTTATACTAATTTTTATTTAAAATTTACATAAAATACACTTAAAATTTGGTACAAATTGGATTAACATAATATTTATAAAATTATCACTTTACTTTAAAATCAAGCATTAATACAAAAATTTTTAAAAATTAATTGTGAATGTTTCCCTTTGAATTGCAACACAACTTTAATCAAAAAGGAGAAAAAAGGAAAAGCACCCCCTCTACATGTTATATTTCTTCCTTTTAAAGACTGAAATATAAAATGCTGGAAAAATACATTTTAGAAAATGCATTTATAATGTTTTTTTTTTTCTCCCTAGAGCCACTCATTTGGAAAGAGCTAGAATTCACATGGAAACATTCCATGTAATTTATTGTGGTAAATGATTCAGAGCCATTTTTCAAGATATCAAGCCTTTAGGGAAGCTTATGCTAACCATTTATTAATACCCTGTTTCCTGCCAACATATAGAAGAGATCATCAGATATTGCCTACACTTTCATACAAATGTCTCCTCCTCCTACTCTAAAATGTGATTATTTATACTTATGAAGAACCTAACCTTTTGATAGGTATATTAAAAAGTGAGGGAGTAAACAAACATTTTATCTTTTCATTACAAACCCTCTCCTAGAGAAAGCTTAATTATTTTAGTAATGCATTCTAATGTTCTCACAGATTGTAATGAATACATTCATTCAACAGATATGTATTTATTTTAAACTTTGAATTTTTATAAGTACTATAATTACTTAGAAGCCATTTCAACAGTAATTTGGACCCCTTTTAGGAGTTTGCACAGTGGAATTAAAATTTACCAAGGATTTCACAAAGTAAATTTGCAAATGAAATGAAATAGCCTATGAGGAAAGAAGGAACATCTACCATTCATTAAATGTTTAAATGAGTTGGATGTATGCAAGCTGGAAGGAACCAGCGTTATCACAAGTTCTATAGAAGTAGAAATTATTCCAAGAGCATTTCAATCTCATTAATGCTTAGTGGAGAAAACTTCTGTGTTTTTTGTTGGCCTATGTTCCTAGCAGGAAACTGAAAGATAGTGGGAATGGGATGGTTTCTTAGGCTGTTTGGGCTGTTGTAAAAAAAAAAAAATAAGAAAACTGAATGCTTTATAAGCAATAGAAATTTATTGCTCACAGTTTTGGAGGCTAAGAAGTCAAAAATCAAGATGCCAGAAAATTCGGTGACTGGTGAGGGGTTGTTCTATGGTTCATAGATTACACCTGTTTTTCAGTGACCCAATATGTTGGAAGGAACTAGATGGCTCTCTGGCAGTATATATATATATATAAATAATATATATAATCTTTTCCCAATCGTAAGGACAAAGCCATGACCTAATTACCTCCCAAAGAATCCACCTTCTGATCCTATCACACTGGTCCTTAGATTTCAGCATATTCATTGAGAAGGAGGAGCCACAAATATTCAGATCATAGCAAATGGAAACTTGACTCAATCATTCATCAAAGAAAAACCTGGTTATCCTAGCCCATATTACATGCTTTAGCATATGGCATTATTAGCAAAAAATATCCCAAAATGCAAACATTTCACATTGACCCAGTTGTTCAGGGGTCATGAACTACCCATCCTTAAGTCCTTTAAACCAACAATTAGTTTTCTTCCAAGTAACTATCAGGAGAGCCTGCTTTCATGGGATTTATATAGAATCAGCAAGGTCTTAGAATACATGTTCATGTTAATGCAACTATTATTGCCATGTTACTCTGTTTATTCATGGTTCTTTATATTTTATTTTCCTAGGAAAAAGACCATCTCAAATTATCTCTAAGGAAGTTCCAAAGTCCTATTCCTGGGCTTATTCCCATTGGTTCAAATCAACTAATGCACATTTCTACTTGAATGACCAAGTGTAGCCTCAAACTCAAAGTGTCTTACTTCATCTTTTATCCAGAGCCTTTTTTATCCTTGTAATCTCTCTATTCATTCATGTTTCTATTTTCTCTCTCATATTTTACTGTCCCTTGCCTTCTCCAAACTAATAATGAGCCCTATGAATTCTTCTAATTCTTTTCTATTTACTTTTCCCTCTTCTTCTACTAACAATTCTGCTTTCCTAATCTAGCCTTGATCACCTCACATTTCAGTTAATATAGTTTCTAGTACTGCTCTGTGTTGCTCCAGTCTGTCTTTATCTGTACTCTGCCTCATTAGAAAATAAAGTGCGCTGACTCCTTGTAAAAATTATACTCCACTGAAAAAGCAAACAAAACCGTAAAGGAATTTCTAGTTATTTCAGCAAAAAAAATTAACATTGCTATGTATGTAATTTTCTTATTGAATACACAGACTTTACTCCATCAGCTCTGTTAAACTGCACTACACTTTAAAAAATGTTCTTATTGTTGGTTGCTTGTTGCTTTATCTTAATCTTGCCTTGTCCATACACCTATTTGCCATGATTTTCCCCACTTTTCTAATGTGTAAATTCCATCCCTCTAGTCCAATTTCAAAACCTACACTTTTTTCCCTGCTCTTCGATATGCATGGATATTCCCTTCTTTTCAACTCATAGTATCGAAATTTTTCTCATGAATACACTCCTAATATTTCTCACTTTTTAACCATTATGCTGTTATTTAATCATGTATAAACTTTTCAAAGAATTAGTTCATCTAAAAAAAATAGTAAGATTCCACTCCAGTAATAAAGTCTGTTGAAAGAAGAAACAAGTAGGCCAATTTTTACAAAAATTTCAAAATTATTCAAGAACATGTTAACACAGATACAGTTTCAAATTTTCAGAGAAACCACATCTACCTAGAGAATGAAAGTGTTCCTATGGAAATGCTTAGAATTGGGACTGCAGTCAATGTCCCTCTTCCCTGGGTGGAAGGGGGGGAAATCCACATTCTAATCTCTGGAACCTGTATTACCTTATATGGCTAAAAACATTTTGCAGATGTAATTATAGTAAAGGTCTGGATTCAGAAGCATTACCCTGAATTGTCTGTGTGGCCCTAAGTACAACCACATGAAGGAGAAGTGAGGGGAGAGAGAGATGGGCACAGACAGAAGAGGAAAAGGCAATATGATCGTGGAGGTGGAGCTTGAGGGGATGTGGCTGTGACCCTAGGTGTGGTAGCAGTCACCTGTCACTGGAAGAAGCAAGGAAACATTCTTCCCAAGAGTCTTTGGAAAGACACTGTCCTGCTGGTAGCTTGGTTTCCACCCAAACTGATTTGGATTTCTGGCCCCTTGAAATGGGAAAGAATATTTTTCTGTTGTTTTAAGCCACCAAGTTTGTGTTAATTCTTTTTAGCAGCCAGAGGAAATTAATGTAGAGGCGCAAAGAGATAACTCCAGAAATAGTCAAGCTGAGTGTTCACAAAACAATTCACTTCTCTGGAAAAGAGCTCTGAGAATTTCTCAGAGTCAGAGACAGGTATTATTTCATCCTGTCACTTCAGGAAATGAGGTGAGTAGCTACAAGGAATGGCTCTAAGTCATACTGGGCCTTCAGAATGTTTTAATCAGAGAAAGATTGTTTCAGGGGATTCTATTTTTACTTGACTTTTTTATTGACTGGAATTTTAGTAATCATTGTAATAAATAGCATTGCCAGTAGCTCTAAATCCTATATTAATAAAAAGAAAAAATATAAAATAACTAAAGGTAGATCTTTAAAGTATTAAATGATAATGACCTCTTCAGTTAATAGTTAATATGGCATACACAAGAGTATTAGAAAATTGCTTCAATTGCTTTTAAAAATCTTAATCCAACAATTGATCAATCAATAAATAATATTTTCTTAATTTAAGCATTCATTATTTATATTACAGGAACATCTCTGTAAACTTAAAGTTGATTAGAATTTGTAGGAACTTGAGCTCATTTTCTGATTGTGCCCTGTTTGGCCTGGTCAGAGTGTTTCTGGCTTAGAAATAGCAAATCTGTTGTACTCAGCTTTTTTATTTTTCTCATGAGTTACTCAGATTATAAGATGATTTTTCTTAAGGTTTTTTTTTTTTTAAAAAAGTGATCATGTGTATTGTGAGCACTTTTTTCTAGATTTATCTTTTCTTCTTAGTGTTATAAACCTAATGTTTCTACATGATGGTACTTAGCCTCTATCACATAGGAGACTTTGTTTTTCAGAAGCCCTGGGAAAATTGTCAATAATAGTTAATTTCATGAAATCCTAGACTTGTTAAATAAGCTACATCTTTCACTTTGTTTTCCAGCCAGGAGTACAAAGTTGTTAGGACCTCTGTGTCAATAATATAAAAACAAACCAACTTCAAAAAGTTTCAATTTTTTCTATGTTGAGATCATGATGATTTCTAGTATGATTCTTGATAAGAAAGCAGTATGAGGACCCCAGAATGAACATAGAGAAGCAACTGTCTATTAGAATGATTTTAAAACTAATGATGATACCACAGTATCAATGCACACGGTAGGATAAAAGAAATATTCTGTCAATTAACCCATTAATTGAAGTTCATCATCATCGTCGTCAACCAATGTCTTGCCTTAAAGAACATACAACTAAATTCAATTTAATTTTTATAAGGCATAAACTTTAAAATGATACTCAAGATTTTTTGGGGGGGGGAAGTGTACATTAAGTTGTACACTCTTTTATCTATAATTATATATATCTATAATTATTACTTATATAATTCATGCATTGAATGTACTTTGGTATATTGAATATACTTTGTCATCTCTATACAGACACTATAATCTTCATGTTGTGAAGAAGGCCAGTTGTGTTCATTTTATTAATGGGGGTCCCAGAAGGTTTTGAAAAAAATCACTTAGCTTTGTGCTCCTGACTAGAAAACAGAGTCAAAGGTGAAATAGCTCAGAGTCTCATAAGGCAGAAAGTTTAATACCACCCTAATTTAATGACCTCCTGCCCAAACTCAAATATACACTTGCACACAAAGACACAAACTTCTCTCTCCTCCCTCATCTCACACCATCAATAGAACTCTTCTTATTGGGGCTGTTAACTGAAAAATCTACCAAAAGAAAAAATGTTTTACAATGAGCAGCATCCATCTGCCCCCTCAGCCCACCAATTCACCTGCTCTGACAGTCTTATTACTGATTAGCAGTGTGAGTTGGTTTAGTTATTAATACTTTGCATGTTTTTAAGGACAGATGATGCATTCTTGGTCCTGATAGTCAACAAGTGTGATTGGGGAGAGAAATAATATGTATTAAATACTTTTTGAACAAAGGAATTTTATTTGGTATTTTAAATATATAATAGTAATATGCCTATTTCTATGTTTATCATTCTTATAATATATACTAAGTGTTTTAAATATATAATTTAATGTTAATTACACCCATAATCATATTATTTATAGTATCTCTTTTATCTATAATTATATAGTATCTATAATTATTACTTATATAATTCATACATTGAATATACTTTGGTTCTCATAATAAATGTACATAAATTATATAATTTTATTATAATTATTATTTTAAATTATCATTAATGAATAAACTGAAGTTAATCTATACAACTCATTCCAACTTATCATAACAGAGAGTCAGTATTAGAGCAGAATCTAACTCTATATGTCTAATTTCAAAAATCTGAATTTTTTCAAAAAAGCATATTGCCATAAGGAATACTGAGTGGGAGAAGTGATAAAATATATATTATTTAACAAAAACTTAAATGAATTACATGTTGTCTAAAATATATTTGTTCAGCATCAGTGATTTCTTTTATTATATTTTGATTGTTTAGAGCCCAGGAAAAAAGTATCTGAAAGTTTATCTCCCTTTTTGAAAGGTATATACCTTTTGAGATATTCTACTCTTAGAAATATCTAAGTCATGCCAATGTTCTCACCCTTAGAACCTTCTAGAAAACTGGAAAACAGGTGCTCCCCATTTTTATGAGTGGCTCATAAATAAATATACTATACAAAGGGAACATGATTTTTTGCATCCATCTATCCAGCCTTGCTAATAAGACATGTTTCTCCTATTTTCTAAAATACACAAAATATGTCATAGACAAAATTGCCCTCTTCATGTTTTTTTGTTTGTTTGTTTGTTTTGTTAGAAATGAATATAAATAGGATTCTGATTCTCTTGTCTGTAAATGTTTGGATCCTTTCTTTGTACTCATGTGAAGACATCAGATATACACTCTTTGAAAGACATGGATACTTTGTAAGGATGGCCTGCTATTCCCTCCATGCCCCCATCCCTCCACCAACACACAAATCCATAAGCAGGAGTATCCAGAGTTCTTACTGGCTAATTAATGAAGAGATAGAAAGAATGTCATCTCTATACAGACACTAATCTTCATGTAGTGAAGAAGGCCAGGAGTGTGTGTGTGTGTGTGTGTGTGTGTGTGTGCACACATGTTCATGCCTGCATGTGTGAATAAGATAGGAAGGGAACTGAGAAACTTCCTTCTAATCATAGAAAGGATCTACCACAAGATTTACAAAATGTTGTTCCAGAAACATGACTTAACTTTTAGCCCCATTCATCCTACATTTTATTTCTATTTTTAAATTAATTTTCTTTTCTTGGTACACTATATTTATACATAAAGGGATTCACTGTGCATATTTGTACATACACATAACATAATTTGGTCAATTTAATTCTCCAGTACATCTCAAAAGGCCACCTCCATTCCCATACATATTCTGTTTTTCCATGGCTTAGTTCCTCATTTCCTTAACACTATACTCCATCACACCATATTTGAAGTCAGCCAGCTTTGAAGAGTCTAGGAGTATCACTAGACCCTTTAGATTTGCATCTTTATTGACATGGTGAGTTTCAGTTATGCCAAGTTGCTATCCTGTATTTATCTTAGTTCTATTTGCTTCCTTTTCTGCCTTTTGTATTTGAGCCTTGTTTAGAATTCCATTTTGTTTCTTAGATTGTCTTTTTAATCTAAATCCCTTTGAATCTTGTGAACATTTTCTTTTTTCTATGGTCTACGTCATATGCCTTTAAGTTATCAGAGTCTACCTCAAGTTGATATTGAAACTGAGAGTAAATTATAGGGGTCTTATAAATGTCTAATTCTGTTTACCCTCTATCATTTTGCCATTGTTGCCAAACATGATACATCTACATGCATTACAAACCAGAAATACAGTGTTATAATTTTGCTTTAAAAGTGATATTTTCTTCTTCTTCTTTTTAAATCATGAGGAATAAAAGAAGAACATAGTAACAAATAAGAATTCAGGATTTACCAGTTACTGCTAATACTTCCAGGGAAAACTAAGAGATACCATATGTATTGAATATAATGTTTCATTGACAGAAAAACCACTGCAAACTTGAGAAATTCTCAGCTTATAACTATTGTAGGAATTAGTAGTCCTAATATTCTCTATCTCTATTATTGGATAAGCAAGAGCAGCAAAGCCAGATGATTTGTGAAATTTTTTGTCTACTGACAGAAGACAGGAATTCTGAAAGTTTGATTAACAATAATTTTGAAAACTATCCCATAGCAATGCAAGAATCCAGTAACCAAAAACTACTTCTCGATGTAAAGGAAAATCCCTATGAATTGAAAAATATACTGAATAGGAAATATGGACTTTGTAATCTGTGAACACTAAGAATTCAAAACTAAGCTTAAAATTCAAGCAAACTGTTTTTATATGAGAAATTTGGTGATGATATTCAGTACATGCCTAAGTCCTTCCTGTGATCACCTTTAATTTTTTTTTTTACTGGACTAGACATTAGAGAGTATTATAATTTCCTCAGAAATTGGTTTATTTTTATCTTATGGACTCCATAAATTGTGTAACTTTTCAAGATTTTTTTTTTGGTACAAAATGCATGATCTACCCAGAGAAAATTGAATATATTCTTTCTACAAATATTTCACTTATTTCATTTTTTAAAATTTAATCAATCCCTATTGTTCCTACATATATATAAATAAGAAAAAAATTAAACCGACATTTTTTTTCCTTACTGGAAATAAACACACAGAGGGAGATAGAGATATGTATGTCTATCTACCTATCTAATTCTGTTTAAACACACTTTGCAACAGTTTTAAATATAAATAAGTAAATAGGCACATAGTGAAATTTAAAAGAATCTTTCACAATACGAGTGTCATAATTCTCTAGAGAAGACATTCAGAACATGATCTGATAAGGACAGCCACAGGTCCAAGAAATTTCACGAAGCAGTCAGGAAGCACAAGAACAGAGTGTGCGGAACAACAGTGAGAAAACTGGCATAGGCAGAGTTGAAAGGACTGGACAGAGACGGGGGAAAATTAAGTTTTATACGTAGAGGAGCTAAGATGATAGTGGAATGTAAATGTCAGGGATTTTTTTATGAGGACACAAAAGGACCAAAAAGCTTTCAGACTAGAGAGCTGTTGAAGAATAACTTATCTATTTGTAATAAATCTCATGAAAATACCCGGACATGCACTTTTGTTATTAAAAATGACATAGTGAATACAGCCAAAATGAAAAGAGCTTTCCAATCTTGTTATTTGGTGCCCAGGTATAATTTCTCAGCAAGCAAGAACAGAATATGGAACTTTTTTTTCAATTCATTTCTTTTATTCTGTTATCAAAGGATTTGATCCAATACAGAGCAAGAACCTACATGGGGTATGTACAAAAATGATACCTTGCCATTAAAGAGAAAGGGCTTCAATTGGTTACCATGGAAACCTCCTAGTGTCCATTCCAATTTCTAATAGAGCATCTTAATCTTCTAATGGAAACCTACCAGATAAAATATTTTCTACTGCTATGTTTTGGTTCTAACTCTTTAAAAAGATTTGAAATGTTTAACTTATTTAAAATAAGTAAAATAATTGTGTATGGTTGTAATATAAAAAGTTGTCATTATAAGCAAAAACATTCAAAGATGCGTTTAGGCTCATTGTAATGCTTTGGAATGATCAAAGTGGTCATGACTAGTCCTCATTGCCGGTTTCAGCCCATGGTCTACATACTGCTGAGTGTAGTGCCACTTCTGGGTGGCAGAAGTTGTCATGCTCCAATCCTAACACCAAGGAGACCTGATTTTTTAATTAATTCAGTGAATTAACCAATTGACCTAACAAAACTTATTTTAAATATAGGCACATGAAGTCACGATCCCCAATTTTAGACTGAGGTTTTTAGATACAGGTTATAATTGATTTCTATAATCTCCACTACATAAGAATTTAAAATGGTATATGTGAATGGTTCCCTCCAAGGAATGGAGCCCAACTTTCTTCCTGCCCTTGTATGTGTGGTGTACTTATTAACTTGCCTTCAAAGAGTGGGACATAGAATGTGGTGGTAACTATATAGTAGAGAAACACTGGGAACTACTACCATAGGTCCATGATCAAGGTGCTGCACTGTAAATCATGTTGAGAACATGCTCCTCTGGTCAGATGTCAAAAGAACACCACTGCACCTTTGTGGTCTTCCTGTTCAAAACCTATGACCCCAGTCTAACCATGACAGAAACATTAGACAAACTCAAAATGAGGACATTCTCTAAGATACCTGAAAAGTACTCCTCAAAGCTATAAAGGGATCTTTACAAAGGGATCTCAGAATAGACTTAATGAGAAAAGACAAGTAAATATAGTGTGATATCCTGATGCAATCCTAGGAAAAATGCACATGAGATTAGGGTAAAACTAATAAAATCTGTATACAGTACAGAGTTTAACATAAAAATTAATTTCATAACCAAGGAATAAAATACCGTGTGTGGGAAGAACATGGGGTTTGGGGCCTGACATCTAGTCCAGAACCTAATTGTCTCACTTGCAGACTGACTTTATGGGATTTTTTTTTTAACCTTTGGAAGCATCATATTTTTGACTTGCAAAAGAAGAAGACCAATGCTTATTTTAGAGGTTCACTGAAGAAATGTGTAATTTATAATCTGTTATATAATATTTAATATAAAAATATTTCAGGGCTGTGTATATAGCTCAGTTGGTAGAATGCTTGCTTTGCATGCATAAGGCCCTGGGTTTGATCCCCAGCACAAGAAATAAAAATAGATAGATAGATAGATGATAGATAGATAGATAGATAGATAGATAGATAAATTTCAAATGTCAGCCATCTTGCCTTATACACATCAAGTGCTCCTAGAGTGTAGTTTACTTTCTCTGCTTCTGCTTGCTTCCATCCCAGTATCTGAAGGCCATCACTTCCGCCCCTTTGCCTGAGGGTTCTTGCTGTCAGAGACAGCTTTGTCCATCTAGTCACACCCAGGGAGCTAATCACTTCTGCTCTCCAGAAGCTCACCTCAAGCAAAGCTGAGGGCAGGTGTTGTATAAATAAACATTGCAGCTCAGTCCCACTGCAAAAGGACTGAAACTGTGGTGGTGTTTCTACATAGGTTACCAGAGATCTGTAATAGGATTGTGCTACTGCTAACCACAGTATAATATATAATATACCCTTTGTCAGCTGCTGTCCCTTCTCTATTTCTATATAAGCTTCTATATGAGTCTTTTCTGGTATCATCTCGCTTTTGGACAGACCAAAATTAAATAGACCCTTCTCTTAGTGTTCAGCAACACAGAATGCTATAAGTGAATCAGAAACCACCTAGACAAATTAAACTTGTTTATATCAATGTAAATGCTATGGTAATAATTGGGAGGTGGTTGTTGTTGTTGTTGTTGTTGTTTGTTATTATTATTTGTACCAGGGATTGAACTCAGGGGCACTGGACCACTGAGCCACATCCCCAGCCCTATTTTGTATTTTATTTAGAGACAGAGACTCACTGAGTTGCTTAGCACCTCACTTTGGCTGAGGCTAACTTTGAACTGTGACTGGGATTACAGGCATGCCCCACTGTGCCAGCTTGGAGGTTAATTTTAAGTCATGTGTAATTTAAACTAAACAGTCAGTTATCTTTACTGAGAAGAGGAATTATTAGTGTACAGGAAGTGTATCTTTATGTCATCTGGAACATTATAATAATTTACCTTTGGGACTACCCATACATTTAATATCTTTGTCTGATTATATACCACATGCCAGAGATTTGGAATTTACCTCATGATTACAAATCCAAACCTTTAAGACAGGGGCTGGGGTTGTGGCTCAGTGGTAGAGCGCTCGCCTAGCACACATGAAGTGCTGGGTTCAATCCTCAGCACCACATGAAAATAAATAAATAAGTAAAGGTATTGTGTCCAACTAAAACTAAGAAAAATTTTTTAAAAGATCTTTAAGACATAGGTAATGTTACAAAAATACTAGTAAAATGTTTTTCAATAGTTTGACTCAAAATCTTTTGCCTTAATTTGTAACTAACAAATACCAAAATAAATATAATAGTTTATATAGAAGTCATGTGAAGTATATTGATAGGTTGATAGATAGATACATAGATGCACACATATATATCATGTGAATTACACATACATATATATTACTTCTATGTCTGTTTTTAGGCATAGTGAGAACCTTAAATATTGTGTATCTTACTATACAATGGTACATACCAATGACAGCCATGAAAGAAAAGCATACATTTAGTTTACCTATGAATGAAGAATATCCCATGCAGGAGTTTACTTTTCATCATTTGCAATTTATATGCTTATGGATTAGTTCCTCAAATAACAAAATATTTAAGGAATGATACAATTTGAAAGAATGTCATTAAAAGAGAGAATTTATTACAGAAAATCATTATAGCAAGAATCCAGAGAACAAAGTTTAAATTTGGTTGCACAGTGGAGGAAACTTATACTCAAATAGTTATTTATGTATTTAATCTAACGTTACATAAAGGACATGTAATGTTCTAAACCCCGACACATTTAACACATTCAAAATTATCTGTTGAGTAAATTAATAAATAAATGATTAGATGAAAAAAAAAGACAGAGCATAAAAGTCACTCCATTTGGAGAGAACAGATATGGGTTTTGAATGTATCCTTTTTCCTGGTGGTCAATATATATGTTTCTGTTGTTGCTTAAGAAGTTGCTACATAGAAGACAATTATTATTTCATAGTTCTGTAGGTCAGCAGTACAGCACAATGGCTGAGTTGTCCTCAGAAGTTCTCATACAGCTGAAATCAAGATGTTGGCCATAGTTGTGGTATCATCTGAGGCTCAGGGTTCTTTCTAAGTTTCCTTCCTGGTAAAATTCCATTTCTTGCAGCTATAGGACTGACTCCGTCCTGGTTTATTTGTTTTCTGACTCTTCCAGTAGTTGCTCTCAGCAGTTTAAGGGCTGCCCTCAGCTCGCTGCCACATGGCCCTCTTCAAAACAAGAGCTTTCATCCTCAAGGCCAGCAGCAAAATCTTTCTTTGCTGTTGGCTAATCTGAGGTCTTATATAACATTTTACATAACATTCCATAATCCTGGAGTGATTTTCCTATCATAGTCACAGTCTCTCTCACACTCAAGGGAAGGAGGTTATATAAGGCATGTGCACCAGGGGACGGGAAACTTGGGCCATCTGCACAATGTACCACAGTCAAATTAAGCAACATCTGCACATCCAAGCATATGTAGTGGGATATAATTTGGAAGGATTCCCAATTGGGCTAAATTTACAATTTATAGTCTTTGATATTACAGTAGTAAAATATGAGTATGTAGAGCAGAATGCTTATATATTTGATTTCAAAAGTTGTAGACTTCCTGTAAATGCCTTTAGGGCAGAGTGAAGTATTAAAAATGCATAAACTTTTAATATCAGGAAAATTTAAAATAGGAGGATTTAATAATGAAGTAGAAAGAAAATAGAAATGTCAGTCACACTGTAATATTGTATTAGTTCATGCTGCTTATGTGGTATCTTAGAATCTTTCTGTTTTCTAGAAAGTGGACTAGAAAATTTCAAAGACAAATTGTTTTCATTTCAATTCAATAAGTTATTATTGGGCACTGCTCTGTTCCTATAGTAATTTCCAAAGGGATTCAAGTATATCCTTAGAACTGTTATATGGGGAGCAATGTTTTATTTAAAAAACAAATTGCCAGTGGGAAAAGATGAGGTAGAATATAATCAAATGTAGATATTATGCATGAATAGTTCACAGATACTCACTGACATTCAGTCATTACTTGAGGCAAGTACTGTGTTTAGAGCTCATATGAATTTCCTAATTCAACCATTAAAATAGCCCATGAAACATGAGGCTCTTTTCCCAGATGGGGAAACCAAGATTTTGCAAAACCTCACAAAAACTCAAGTTCTGATGATGAGTGATTGATCTCAAACCCAGGTCTGCCTAAACCTATAGTTTTAAGCATTATCCTGCTCTAAAGATTAACAGTAATGAAAGTTGCCTGAAATGCAATGTGGATAAGCTATCAGTGGAAAAGTAGTTACAAAGCACTAAATGGAAGGAAAAAAAAAAAAAGAAAGAAAGACAGAATGCATTAAGACATTAGGAGTTTATTCTTTTCCTTGGCAATATGAAGTGAGAAGGATAGTCCTGATAAAATTAGCACATACCATGTAGCAACAATATGATCTGGTGAGATGAAAAAAACAAGAGCTAAAGTTTTGCAGATGACGTTAAGGTCAGGATGAAAATATTGAACTTGATAACACACCTACAAACTGCTTTTAATAACAGAACTTTAAATATTGAAGCAGTAAAAGACCATAGATATCATACAACTGTAGGTTAAGAGTCATAGCTGGAAGCTTCCTACTTCTTCCCCTCTACACAAACCACTGAGCTAACAGCCAATAGATGGAGCCTGAAATCAGTTAAGGCATAGAAGAAGATTCTGTCTGGGAACAAAAGTCTCTGCTTGGTGCCTCCACTGGTAAACTCAATTCCATCTATGTGTTCTTCATGCTGATTTTAAGATGGTGTGACATATGGAGAGGGAGCACATTTTTAAAATAAATTATATTTTTTTGCTTAAAGTCTAATTTTTGTTGCTAAACAATTTTTCATTTTATTTTAATACATTTTTTCTGGTTTATTTTTATCAAATGAGAGAGAAAACTGTTACATGCTTTTTTTTCCCTTATATTTTTCCTTCTGCATGATTGTTGACAAAATTAACTCATTTAAAATACTTAAACAGTTTCCCACAGAGTGTCTAAGATCTAAAATGACTAACTAATAAGTGTATAAGAGACAGTGGGGTCTAAAGAGCCCCCTGTCATTATGCAGGTTGGGCATACTGGATGAGTCCTATAGATTTTTAGCCAGTATCTTCATCCAGAAAGTGAAACCATTAGAATGATATGATATATAGAGACCCCCCAAACTGTGAAACTTTATGGTTGATATAAAATTTCCCAACCAAAACCTTTTTTTAATTAAAGCTAAACGAAATATAAAGAAATCACAGTCTACATAATAAAGCTGAATGTAATATTCTGCACTCAATGTGAATACCCAGTGAATATTTTGTATATTCAAAATATGTATTTATTTGTCAATTGTGCATTAATAAAAATTAATGAACAAAGCAAATATCTATCTATCATCTGCCTATATCTTACATCTAAGAACAAAAGAAATCCTGTAGCAAGACAGAGCCAGCAGAGGGCGTGTAGATCTTCAGCCCTTTGCTGAAGCCAGAAATGTCCAGATACCACAGAGCAGAGAGTAAGTATCCCTACTTTGCAATTTGCTCTGCTAGAACCAGGTTTCCCTAACAGTTATGCTAGAAACCTGTGCAAGTTTGTAATTTTTCAAAGCAGTAAAGTGAAAAGAGTATTTTTAAAGAAGTAACTATATGTTTTAATATATTTTTAATATTTTTTAAATGTAAAAAATTTTTGAAAAAAAGTATTGTATAGGTAGTCTTTAATTGTGTAGAATTAATTTAATTGCAGAATATTTTAGATCACTGTCACAACAGTTTTTGAAAATTATTTAAATGTTGTTTTGATTATAAATATTTTTTAAAAATTATAAATGCCTTTGGATATTCTCCCTGAAATATATACAAACTATATACACATGTAAAGTAAAGAAAAAAAAATGATGTTTTCCTAAAATAAAAACAATTGACATTGAAAAGAATTGATATTGAATTAGTTATAATTCCATATATAGTACTTATTTGAGCATAACATCAATTCAGAGAGAGAAATCAATCTGGCTTCAATAAAGTATGCATAAAAACAGGCAAATCACCTAGTCACAGTAAAGAACTACTTTTTGAACATATATCCGAATAGAAAGATGATTGTGAAAATGATGCTTTTGTAAAATATAATAGGATGTTATGGTTTTCAGTATTTCAATAAATACATATTTTGAATAGACAAAATATTCACTGGGTATTCACATTGAGTATAATAGGATTAAATTTATGTGAAATCTAAAAATCAGGTTTCTTATACAGATTTCAATGATAAGTTGGAAAGCTGTTCCATGACTTTTAGAGTCTTCAGTCAGCACAGGAATAAAAGAGGAAGTATCAGTTTCTTAAGGCTGCTGTAATAAACTACAACTAATTGTATGTGTTAAAACAACAGAAATTTATCATTTTGTGGTTCTGGAGGCTCTAAGTCTGAAATGAAGGTGTCAAAAGTGCTTCACTCCCTCTGAAACCTAGGGGAGAATTATTCCTTGCCTCAGCTAGCTTCTCCTGTTAGCCAGCAGTTCTTGGTGTTCCCTGACTTATCCCATGCCTCACTCCAGTCTCTGTCTGTGTTACCACATGACCCCCTTTTATCCCTGTATCTTTATCTTTTACTTATAAAAGTATCAGTCATTTTGGATCAAGGACCCACCCAACTTCAATATGACCTCATCATAACCACAAATTACATATGCAATGAACTTTTTTCCAAAAATGTTCACCTTCTTTGGTACTAGGGGATAAGGCAACATAATGTAGGGGACACAAATAGACCCATAGCAGGAAGCATCAGAATGTAGAGAAGACTATAAGATTTTCTATGGAGAGAGTAGTTGTTTTTCTAAAGGGAAGGAGCTGGGAGTCTGACTTCAAATGAGGTAAATTTGTAGGTATACAACCCAGTGTAGTCATATACAGCCCTAACAAGTTAAAATTCTTGATAATGTTTTTGACAGTAGGTCCTTTAGTTTACATGTTGCTGTGAACTTGGTAAGGACACCATTTGAGAACTTGATGTATGCTTCTTCCACTTGGTAAGTTTTGCAAGATGTGACCTGACTCATACCTGACAAAGTTGGCTTGTGACAACTGAAATGAGGGGACTGAACTGCCCTGTCCCCTGTGGTCAGCATGCCTCCCAGAGTTTGTCAAATTATAAAAAGTGGATGCTTATGAATATATGCATTGTCCTCCTTATTAGCACTGCGCTGAGGTGCTCAGGGATGGGAATCTCTAAAAAGCCACACTCTCTGTGGAGTCAGAGAACAGGAAGGAGTAAAAAACAAACAGCTTGGGTAAGACCTCTCCTAGAACTTTACCATCCTTGAAGAATGAACACTGACTAGCAGCCTGGGGGAATTTTAGAGTGGACAGAAGAAATGTGAAAGATAAAAAAGATGCTTAAGACAGGAAAATCAAGAAGGCAATGATACCCTTCCCCAACCTAGGCTGCCAACCTAAAAAAGTAGGCCTAACTTACAGAAGAGGATAAAATTTGATATTACATTACATTCAGAATTTTGATTAATAATGTAAATTGTATTATTGATTAATTATTAATCCAATTTCTGGATTACAAGGTGACTTAAGTCAAATAAGCAAAACCTCATGCATACCATATTTTTCATTTAAAAGTAATAAAAGACATATAGAGTCTCTTTCAAGGCATTTTGTAGGGTTAATAGATGTCATAGGCTGAATTTTGCCCTCCTCAAAATTCATATGTTAAATTCCTTAGTAACTGCTGGCCCTCAGAATGTGACTATATTTGGAGATACAGTCTTTAAAGAGATAAATAAGGCAAAATGAGAATAATTAGGTTGTCCCTTCTCTGATATGACTGGTGTCCTTTAAGAGGAAGGCGGGGGGGGGGGTGAAGACATGGGGAAGTTGCCCATCTATGAGACAGAATGAGAGAGACTTCAGAAGGAAATAACTCTATTGATATCTAGATCTTGAGACTTTCAACTTCCAGAATGTTAAGAAATATTTTTTCCCCTTAGGCTACCCATTCTATGATATTTTTTCTGGTAACCCTAGAAAACTAATACATTAGGAGACAAGAAAAATTGAGTGGTTATGGCAATAGAAGTAATTTTGGAAGGCATATTAATCAAGCAGTTCCACAAAATTGGGACCACAGAATCTGTCTTCCCTAATAAAACAACTGAAATTAAAAGAACTGCATAAAAAATGTCCTTTGAAGTGGTTATAGACCCAGTTTAAGTGGCAGACTACATAACAACATATGCAATACTAGATTGCTTAATAAAAATGTTGTGTATTTAGACAATATGAAGCACAGTATATAAAACAGAATATTCGAATCACCTTAAACTGTACTTTATTTAAAGAAATTGACTTATTCTTTGCAATGGTGTAAGTTGGTATATATTTATAGGGACACTAATTAAACAGTAAAACAAAAGGGCAAATTTATGTTTATATTTTATATTTATTTACATATGTATATAAATAAGTTTCTTGATGTTTATACAAAGAGTATTACATGTGATTTCTTACTCAGGTAGGTGCCCCATTAATGTTAACTTCCTATTTTCAGTTGTATGATATAAGGAAAGACAGATTATTTAATTCTGCTTCTAGTCACCTTAGATTAGAGTGAGTGGTCTCTGATCGATCAATGATATTTAAAGTTGATTTAAAGATGCAACAGAGCAACTAAAAATAAATGTTAAGTCTGGTTTGTATAACTCAGTTCTGGCTTTAGTAAGAATAAGTATCGATTACCAATGATAAAGCGATTTTGGGTGGTAAGAGAAAAGGAATAGTTTCCTTTTGGGGGGTGAGATTGTACAGTGAGACTTCACTAATGAAAGAAACCAATCACAGTTGCCAACAGGTGTGGAAGTTTGCTCTAAAGTGCTTCATAAGTGTTTGGCTTTAAAATATTTTATCTTATGTTATGGTCGAGCATAGAGGTTCAACTACAGTAGCAGGAGAGCCGACTGGGCAGGTTCTGAACTGGGATTCACACATACTAGGAGTACTGAGACTAGCAACAGGCCCTGGGTATGGAGAACAGTTGCTTCTCACAAAATCTAGCAACAGATTTGAGGTTGTCTCCAAGGTATGAGGAACTCAGAAGTGGTGAATCTAGAGGGACAAAATATGTGGGATGGTACTAGTTGAAAGTTTCAGGAAAGTCTGTCATCAGGATTAAAACCATTTCCTCAGGACTGTGGGCATGGCCATACGGAGGGAACAGACTGACCAGAGCAAACCCTGCAACTTATTGAGTACTGGATATATCATCAAAGCAGGGATCCACATACAAGTTCACACCTGGGAATAGCTCCAAGATTGGAATAATAACAAATATTAGTTACCAAATGCTTTCCATGTACCGGGTCCTTGCAAGCATTCTGTGTGTATTGTTTCACTACATCCAAAGTTGAATCCCATGAACCTTTACAGTCAGGGTCATTTAAAAAACACAAAAATGGCAATTATGATTAAAAAGACAATCAAAAATAAAGAACTCAGATCAAACCTTATCATTTCAAGATCAAATCAAGAAGGAGAGTTATATACTAACATGCACTGACTATTAATATAGAGGGTAAAATAACCATCACAGAAACAATCAAGCATAAAAATGAGATATGAAACCAAATTATTCTCAGTTATGAAACCAAATTATTCTCAATTTTATAGGAAATAATGCCAGGGGAAAAAAAAACTAAATTATTAGTTACAGATTTATATTTTTCATAAAAGCTACTTATATGCCAAGTATTTCACCAATGGTTAATTTTCTTTCAATTTCAAACAACTAAGAAAGATAATTTCAGGTAGATGATAGATAGATAGATAGATAGATAGATAGATAGATAGAGGCTGAGAAAACATTTTACAAACATATCATTCTTGAATGTAAATTACTTTAGATAGCTACTAGTTCACCAAAGAATGCATCAAAATTAGAATTTGGGAACAAAAAATGTGACAGACTGCTCTAGAGATATCTCAAAAGGTAGTTTCCAAATTATCACAGAGGCTTGAAGATAATCCATGCTGAGACCATTATTATGCATGTTATAAGAGACTTGAATGTGGGTGGTCTGAGGTCTCTTTTTATGGTGTCATGTCTATACAATTAAATGACAGCAATTTCAATGTGGAAGGTTTTCCTTTAGTATTGAAATAATGCTACAATGAGCAAAATTTTTTCTCTAGATCTTTCCCTCAGTTTATGATTCACTACTAGACTCAATTATTTAATTAAATAATATTATAATTGTGTTTTTAAAAATAATGTTTGAGAAGAATACAGGCTTATCTTTGATTTTTTTTCTTCTATTGTTCTTCTGGTTACTTGATGTTTTTCATTAAAATATGAACATGAAGAAGTAATAAAGATGGGACTTTTCTAAATTACATACATGAAATCTATGATATATTTATGTAATCTATTAAGTTAGTATAACATACCTCTCAAATGTTTATTCTGTTGAATAAAATTGTATAACTTTCATGAAAAATCTTTTTTCAGAAGTGGACCTAATCTTTTTTTCAAGTTGTTCGTGGTAACAGTCTGGACTTGTAGCTTCCTCTCACAACTTCTTGTGACTTTCTGAGAAACTGAGTAGCGATATGTGGAGGGAATCCTTCCAAGATCACTTGTTCAGTTTACAGACAAAGGATCTGAAGTTGATGAATTGTTCCTAGAGCTGACTTCCTCAAATTTCTTCAGTCTGTCCTGAGATGACCTTTTCCATTACACTCCCTCTGGCATTGCTAAGAAAAAAGAAAGAAATCCACCCAATACTGAACCACACTTACCATAGCAAAAGGAAGAAAACAAATTTTATGATTATTTCATAATAAGCTTCATGAAACTTTAATAGCCAATGTTATAAATAAATTAACTGCACTAAGCACAAACTAACAAAAATTATTATAGTTTCTATTTGAATCCTCTAACAATGAGGCCAGGATGCATCTTGGCATTTTCTGGATTTTTTGAGAACTGATATAGTTACCCTTAGCAAAAACCATATACGAAAGATAAGTATTAGACCCTGTTGTTAATGAAATCTTTGAAGAAGATAATCCTATAACCACCAGAAATCCATTGACAAGCTAGGTGTCATGGTGCAGCCTGTAAACTCAGTGGCTCAGGAGGCTGAGGCAGGAGGATCATAAGTTCAAAGCCAACCTCAGCAACTAGTGAGACCCTAAGCAACTTAGCATGACTGTATCTCAAAATAAACAATACAAAGGTCTGGGGAATGTGGCTCAGTGGCTAAGCACCCTAGGGGTCCAATTCCCAGTAGGAAAACAAAACAAACAAACAAGAAACCCACAAACAAGATTTAATAAAATTCACACAATGTTTTATGTTATGGAAATAAAGATTTAAATTTCTAGATTAAAAAAAATACCATTCTCTAGAGTTGAATTGGCCATAACATGGTAGGAACAAGGACTGCTCTTTATTGAGCTCCACACAGTTTACAAAGTTTGTTTTATTTAATCTTTTGTGAATTTTGTAACAAAAAATAGTATACAGGACATAAAGTGACAGCAAATAATAAGTGTTTATTAATTTAATTTGTTAAATTGAGGCTTCACCAAAATCCTATGAAAGAAATGGCATTGTCCCTATTTTGTAGTTGAAGAAAAAGATGGAGATGAACCAGCTTTCTCAAGATCACATAACAGAAATCATTTGAAAACACAAATGTAACTGACATAACAGTTTTCACATATGGGATCGTATTATGCTGTGACTTTTTTATAAAGTAGATACTATTTTATTGGCTGAATTTTCTATTTTCAGGTATTTTCTTATACAGCTGACAAAGAAATCCGAACTGATGACTTATGCTTGGATGTGTCCAGACTCAATGGACCTGTAATCATGCTAAAGTGCCACCACATGAGAGGAAATCAACTATGGGAATACGATGCTGAGGTAGAGTATTTTCCCTAACTCCTTAATTAATGCTTCAGTTCAGTTACATATTTTTAAAAAGTTAATCCTACTCTTTTTTTTAAATTTTTTTTTATTGATTGTTCCATACATTACAGAGCTCTTGATAAATCATCTTTCATACATTCGATTCCATTGGGTTTTGAACTCCCATTTCTACCCCAAATACAGATAGCAGAATCACATCTGTTACATACTCACATTTTTACCTAATGGCATATTAGTGACTGTTTTAATCTGCTACCTTTCCTATCCCCTACTATCCCCCTCCCCTCCCCTCCCACCTTCCCTCTCTGCCTCCTCTGCTGTTGTTCAATTCTCTCCCTTTTTTTCCCCATCCCCCTTGCCCATCATAACCTCTTATACTTTTTTCTGCATTGGAAACATTATATTCCAACCATTCATGCTCATATGTGATGACATTAGGAGGGCATATCATATAAGCAGGCTTTGGTTAAACTGGTCCATTAGTATAAAACATGAATAATCATTTTTAATGCTTAAAATATGTGATCTCCATGTAAATGTCCAATATAAATTAGGCCAGGGGTGAGCTATACTTATCTGAGAGGTACATATGAAGATGTTCATATAGCACAATTTGACAATATGTTCTTATTTTCAATTTTTAAATTTTGCACCATTGTAATCCCTGATATGTTTACTATTATAAAGAATATGGCAAAGAATTCTTTACTATTTAACATAGAAAATGTTTTCCAGAATTTGATAAACCAGTTTGTCATATAATAAGCCAATATAGCACACCTTTCTGATAGAGAAGAAAGTAGAGAAAACAACAAAATTATTGATGGGAATTTATAGCTAGGCAATGTGTAAAAATCAGTTCAGCCATCAGATGGAGCTAATAAAAAAGAAATATTTTATTCAACATAAGGAAGCAGCCTCAGAAACAGATTCATCACTTTCATTTCCCTTTGCTTAGCAAAATGAATTCGTCATACGTGTCACATTTTCAACATTATTAATTGGTCACTGATGTATTTTAAAGAAGAACTGAACTTTATTTTACAAGATAAATAATATAGTAGAGATAAATGGGGCTCACAGATGCAGTGTTCCATACAAGCTTAAAATATTCTGCAATAAAAATATTTTAAAACCAATCTATAGAGTTTTCAGTATTATTGATATTTTAAACAAGGTCTTCTTTTGAAAACTTTTTGAATGCCATTTTAATTTGCATGACTTTGTTTCCTAAGATGAATATCAGGAAAACTGACTGAATTTGTATAGGATTTAAAACTGGTTATATAGGATTAATTCTGGCCTGAAATTTATATAATGTTACTAGTCTCTTGGGACAAAAATTCTTCTGGGACATAATTAAGGACAAACATCCAGATTCCTTTCTGTGTTGTGGCAATGTGTTATATTGATACTCCTTGCCTGTCAGTATCTTATTCACCTTTTTGATTCACCATTCTTTTTATCTTCAACTATTATCTGTTATCACTGTTCTTTATATTAAAGCTAGAGAAGAGTTTTTCCTCTACTAAAAAAGTATCTAAATCTAAACTCTTAATCAGTGCACTACCTCTTCTATGAGGAGAAGTAAAGACAAATGTACAGAAAAAGTAGAAAACCTAAAAGTAGCATTTATTTTTAAATAAAACATTTTATTGTTGATGCTTAGTTTCTTTCAAATACCAGAAATTTGTTTGGCTTGTACCAAAAGTAAGAGACTATAGCATAAATTTATTCAGAAAGGGGAATGATTGTCCATTTTGATAAGATATAGCACAGTCAAATTTCAGAAGACCACTTTTAGTCTTCAAACTTTTCTGTACCTCTTGAGTGAACAATAACTTCTATACTTATAACTCAAGTTGCTTCATTTCTAAAGTAACTCCTGTTAGTAGTTAAGTATAAACTTTTTTAAAAGGTATATATTCTGTCAGTAACATTGTTACTGAATGCTAAGGAAGTTTATAAGACAAGTAAAAAATGTGTCTTCATCTAATTTTCTTTTTTTGAAAATTTACCCTTTTAGATGATTAGCAGTTATCTGTTGTAATATTTCAGAGCACTGTAAAATTTCAAGCCACATTAACTTTGCTTTTAGAATACACACACACAAACTTATGCCATAAATATTAAGAAATTTCATTTTAACCAAGTAATCTTTTCACGTTAAAAATAAGTGTCAGAATTTAATTTACTCTCCTATATGTTTATATGCTTTGAAAATTATGTTGTACAATTTGTCTAATGTCATCACTTTGCCAAATTTTTAGAAATAAGTAAATCATAATGTAGAGAAATCACCTGAGAATGGAACAATGATAGGAATAATGCCCTGCCTTTTTCAAAATTTCAAGTTTGAAATTTGATTGTATGTGTCAGAAGTCATTTAGAAAAAGATAAGTTTCCAAAAAAATTGAAATAAAACATTTATTTTTCTATAGTTTCCTTTAATTTTAAGTTTCATGTTCAGAGTCCCTTTAGTCCACCTAACAGTCCCTATACTTGCTACCCAGAGGGTAGTTCTAGGATCAGTGGCATGCATCGCCTGGGAACTTATTAGAAAAATAGAATGTGAGAACTGTGCTTGACATCCTAAGTCCAAATCTCTATATTTTAACAATCTCCATTAAAGTTTGGTCTAGACAGTACAAATATCTATGAATTTTCCATGGTGTTTTATGTGCTGTTGGAAATTATTGCAAACTTAGTGGGGGAAAAAAACCATGAATGCACTTTGGAAAATGCAAGGCTTCCAGGGGGTCTAAGGGAGAGAAAGGAAGCAAAGGGCCAGAGGTGCTGGGATGTGAATGAGTCACTGCTCTGTAGCTCTAGTCTTCAGAGTGGAAAATGGGTGAGAGCTGCTCACCGATTCTTCAGTTCTTTATCCTTTGCTAGCAAGGGCAAAATTATTATTCTTTGAGAAACCTCTGAGGTCATGCAGTTTCAAGGCAGAATAAAAATTGGTGGAGTTCACAGAATTATAGAGCTGAAACGTACCTTAAAGTTCTCTTCTTCCAACCTTTATCAGGAGAAAGCTAAAGCACAAAGATTACCCTGCTAGCAGCAGAGCTAGGATTTAGGTCCTAATAAAGTTTTCAAAGAAGCTAGTTATCAGTACAGTTTTGAATCTTACAGTGTGAACAGCTGAAATATTCCATCACCTTATCTCCTATAGTCCTTTCAGTCTTAGAAAGGAAAGTCATAAATAGGAGCAGAATTGTTGAAATATCCAGAGACAAATGGAAACAGTGTCATGAGCCCTGAAAACATGGAGTCTATCCAGCTGCTTCAGAATAGAGTTAATCGAGTGCTATATAATTTTATCTGTCTTTTTATACAATTGAATGGTCTTATAAGATTGAGCTTCTTATTCTCTGTGTTTATCATATTAATAAACTGGAGCATAGAATAAATGTTGGCTAAGTTTGCACACTCAGATTTCTGGTATTTAATCTAGCAATTTTTCTACTGTACTACATTACTTCTCAAGGTAATTGAAAAACTATAAATAATTAGAGGCTCCCAATGGTGAAGATCTAATAAGCTAAATGTACAGTATTATAAATAAGATAATCAAATGTTAACAGTTATTTGCAGTACCAAATTTTGTTCACATAAGATTTCTCCTTTTCTTAATAATAGGAAAATTATTCTTCAATAAATATGATCTATTTAGATAAACAGCCATGAAACTACTCTGACACTATGGTCTAATGCTTGCACACTTCAGTTACTCATATTCTGAATATAATTAATGTTCAGTTGCTTTTCCTTTCAATTAAATGGAAATAAGCTTGTGTTTATAATAAATGCATACTGCTGATTTACTCTGATTTGAAATATAGAATTTCTCACTTTCCTAACTCAACATTTCTCTTTTGTTGTTGTTTTTTTCTGGTATTTTGTGGTTCTGGAGATTCAAACCCAGGGCTTTACACATGCTAGGCAAATACTGTACCACTGAACTACATAGTCAGCCAATAACTAAATATTTCTTAAATAGCACAATTATAAACTTAACTTGCTGTCTGTCACTTTTTGCCTGGTCTAATTTGTTTGATTTGGAGGCAACCTGAGCATCATTAGCAAAGTTGTGGAATATCCACCTGGTCTATAATCCCTTGAATAAATTACCAGTCAAACACTTCAGTGCCATGAAATGCATATTGTCACAGAGTCAAACAAAAGAGAAAAGCTAAATTGAATCTAACAAAAAATATTTATTTATTAATGGTGCTGGGGACACTGAAGTGATTTTTAAAATTATTTTTATAAAAGTCTGTTGCTCATCCATTCTAATTTATTCAAATTTTCTTATAGGCTGTTGCACATCCTAAGTGTATTCCAATCTCCTTCAAATTTACATTTTCCTGCAGTATGTGCACTTAATCACATTTCTTTTTTAACATCTAGGCAGCTACATACAGTGTGAGAATCTAATTTTAGATCAGAACACTTGTGCTCAACAAACACTATGCAACAAAGAAAAAAAGGGAGCAAAATATGATGCTAAAAATAAGTCTTGTTTTTCATGTGACTGAGCAAGTTGACTGAGAAAATACTTGTTATGAATTCTATACCCATCTGTATGAAATGTTTCTCAGAGCTGAAATATAAGGAATTTTTTCAGTAGGTAAACTATGTTAGACTGATATTTACTGAAATCACAGAAGCTTATATTTAGACTTTACTTACTACCCCCCTCTTTTATTTATCTTTATCAGAAAGCAGGTAAATGGGAATATAATTTCAAGGTAAGTAATCTGTAAATACAATGTAGTCATATCCCTGTGTAGAATTCCTAATAAAAACAATGGCTTGGTTTACCTTTTAAAGGAGGTAACCATTAGACATTACCCCTTAGCTTTGATTTTGCATTATAATCAACTAGTGAATAGAAGTTTCAATAGATAAGTGTTGCAGTTGTAGCTCCTCCTTGTTAGTGATCTATGCATGAGTTTTAGAATGCTTACAACCCATTTTACTGACTGCACAGACTACTTTGTCAGGTGATCATAATTAATATTTGAATAATAACTTTACCAAGTTAATTGTAAAGAGTTGTTATTCTATACTTGGTCAATAGGGGAAACCTAGCACCTATGTCATGAAATTAAATACCTAAAATAGTCCAAGTTTATTCTTAATCCATTTATCATTATATATTATAACAATTAATTTTATTGGTTTTATTTTAAAATTTTAGTATGCCAACTGAGACTTGTATGATTGGCTCTTAAATCAACTATGCAGTCAGTTGTATTTGTTTATTTAAATATTGTTTTATAACAGTGTTCTTTAATAAAGGTATGATCTAATTATGCAATATTATTTGTCATCAAAATTGTTTCCCTATCCTGATTCCAGCTGGTTCTAAGTATGAATTGTATCTTTGGAAGGGTAGATTTAGAGATACTTCATGATACACCTTGTCTTAGATAGCGAAATATACTAATATGTTTAATGACAGAAATCATTTCTATGCACCTTAAAATAGTTTGTTTTAAATTTATAGGAAATAATTATGTCTTGCATTTCAGAAAAGAGAAATTAATTAATGTTATATATAAACAAAACATAATATTCACTTAGGGTTTATTACTTTATTTTATAGTTGATATTTTAAATAAAACCAAAGGAAAAGTATTTTTCGGTAAGCTGCATATCAGCCTGTATGTCACATTGCCTTCAAAATTGAGTTAGCATGACAACCTTTTATTGAGGCATTTGAAACAAAAGGCAAAGGACTGATATGCTTAACAAAGAGCATTTTAAAGAAAACAATTTGACACACAATATAAAATCATATAAAGTCATGAATGAACTGCATAGGAAGAATATAGATAGCCAATGGAAATTTTAAAAATAATAATTGAAATAACTATCAAAATAATACATAAAATTATATCATGGGTGTTATTTTGTCCATTTCTTTTTTTTACTCTGTAATTATGGCAAACATTTATGTATTAAGAAAAACATAATACCAATGAAGATGCAGTAAAATTGACACCATACTGTAGCCTGCCATTTAGTAAGCCATAACAGCTGCTGCTATGGCTTACTAAATTATTATCACAGGTAGTCTGGGTAAAGAATTGTACTAATTTGTATTAAAATATTCAAACATTTTTTAATTTCACTTCTAAAACTCTAATTTTCTCTATTTTCTTTAAAATGTTCTTTGTTAATCATTTCGTTAGAAATTATTATAGATGTACACAGATATGTTCAAAAATGTTTTTGACAGCATTATTTGTACTAGTTCCAACTCAAAAAGAAACTCCCAAGACAAAAAAAAAGTTAATTTTAGCAAGTCTATTTCATAGATATTATTTCCTACTAGTTTTAAAGGATTATTTTAATGATAGAAAATATACAACAGAAATTGAAGAAGGATATATATAATTTGATGACCTTAATTGTACAAATACACATAAATGTTAAAATTACTAGCAAACACATAGAATATTAATAATTGTTGCCTGTCCTGAACAGAATACCCAGAAATCATATTTTGCGTTTTTTAATATTTACTTTGTTGTAGTTGGGTACAATACTTTCAGTTTTTTATTTATTTTTATGTGGTGGTGAGGATTGAACCCAGTGCCCTGCACGTGCCAGGCAAGCACTTCACCGCTGAACCATGACCCCAACCCCATATTTTGCTTTTAAGAAATGTGTATTTTAAATAATTTTATCTGTTTTTTAAAAAGAAAAGTTATTTTTATGGCAGTGAAATTTAGATTTTTAAATTTTCTCCATTTTATGACTTTTTAGAACAACCTAGAATGAAAGTTTTTTCAAGTTTTTCATTACAATACTTGTAATAAATATTTCTTAAGAAAATATTATAACTGTGTTTCTTATGATATTGTTATATCTTATTCATGCCATGAAGTCTCTTTTCCTGGCCTTAATATCCTAAGGAAAACAATTTTTGTTTTTGTTTTATGACACAAAAAACCCTGTAGTTCATTCTTTTTAATGACACATGGAATTCATAATTCCTAAAAGTAGGGTCTTTGATGTTAACATGACGTTTACAGAAAAAAAGTTTATTACAAGAAGATAAGTTATTTGGAGTAGGGGATGATTTAGCCTAGAAATTTCAAACAGTGTGTATGGGAAATTCAGTCCTGGTTTTTAAAAAAATAAACTAGTCTTCTTAACAAATAAAACTACATCATTAAAAGTATCATTTTTACAAATAATATATGGTGTATTATAATTGTATCTTTCCTATCTTTAGATATTTCTATAGTAAAATTACCTACCATTTTACTATAGAAGATAAATGCTTGAAACAGTGAATCCAATGATTGTGTCCATTTAGCTGCTCAAGAGATGTAGTTTATTCTGTATTTATGTTCCACACTGGCCTTTCATTCAGCGTTTGAACCTGTGCACTTACATAGTGTCTCGCATGGCTGGCACTGGGCTTGCGGATGCAAGTAGCCATGGTCTATGGACTTTCTGGAGTTTATGCTCCTGCAGAGAACATCTATAGAAAGCGTGAAACAGTCAAATCAATTAATTAATGAAAAATTATATGTGGAGACCTTGATGAAGTTAAAAGCCAAAATATAGTTGATCGTTTTTCACATTTTGCTAACTTTACAGCTGACCTCTAATGAATGTGTCAATATATATGTGGAAACTTGAAAAACCTCAGGTTAGCCCCATGTTCCTCAAGCAGGAACAACTGAATACCATACTGTATAAAATAGAGCAAACTCTCAAAACTAAATTATTCCCCAGATCCTTTCCTACTCCCTACTAAAGTTTAAGTCAAAGGAATTAGAAAGCCAAGCACAGTAATTAATTGATAATCCTCTGGACTCACAAACTATTTTGAATATACACTCACAAAATAACACTTTTGACCCTAAAAGGCATTTTATTCCTAGATTGTAAGAACATAATCTCTTTTATCCAAAATTCTCTTTCTCTAAAATGTTTCATCATTTGATCTCAAGCTCCTCTTCATAGTTCTGTTTTATCTCCATTCAATCCTGCTGAGTACCATTGACATTAAAGCCATCTAAAAGAATGTGGCTCACAGCTCCATGGATGCAATTATTGTGACGTATGTCTTCCATCCTTATCCAGTAGAAATTGTGTGTTGCCCAGGATGATTGATTTATTACTGCCTTTGTACTTGATTTTTGTCATTATTCATCATTTTCTTTGTCAAACAGACCCACACTCTTCTTCATATAACCACCCAGTCCTGTCTCTCACTAAGCAAAGTAGCTGATGGCTCTCAACATCCTACTGTGGAAGCATGTGATGATAGTGCTTGGCAAAAATGGCTACTAAGAAACTATACCAGAACAGAAGTTTTTAGGAATATTTTTGGGAATCTTACTGATTACTTTCTGTAATCATTTTTAGTGATTCGCGTTGCAGACTTTATTATATTTGTTTAGTACTTTTGCTATGTTTGATCATTGAAATCTGGAAACTTTTTTAAAATATGGTTTTAAAAAATTTTATGTATGGCAACTTTTTATGTCTTTTGCTTCTTAGCTTCTCATTAATTTGGAGACTGTACATATTAAGTAGTGTTTAGTCTATCATTAACATATATTTTTCTATTTCAAATATATGTACATAAATATAATTAATAAAATATTTTATTAAATATCAACTTTTTCTTGGGCTAATTATAGCCATGTCTGTGACAACAGAGTCTGTATCAGAGCTGATTTTAAAAAACCTAACATAGTTAAAATACCTAATAGCTGAAAAAAATGGAATGTTTAATTTTTATTGTTTATTTAATTTTGTTGATTTTAATAGGTGCTTTTGTTGTTTGTAGATGTAGCACACCCTTCATAAAGTGTATAGTTATTTTAATCTGAAATACTAAGAAAATGCACTATTAAAGTCTAAATAAGATGTAATTTTCAATAACTTTATGAAAAAAAATCTAAGCATTTCTTTGTGGTGAAGTGATATAATTATAACAATAAAAATTTTTAAAAATAATATCTTTTATCTCTCCTTGTATGATTTATGACTGTCTTCTCAGTAAGGAATAAAATGAAGCTTGTAGTTAAAATCAGCAAACTGGTGAGCAATTCTAGTAAACGGTGCAAATAAGAACACATCTTAGTTCTTGATTTTATTGGATTTATCACTCAGTAAATGTGATTTTATGTTGTCCAATGCCTTACTTTGAGAATACATGGGAGGTTAGGGAGGTTTTCTGGTTCCCATGTACCAGCTAATGGATTTTAGTGCAAGACACAATGGATCTTGAATTGCTTGTAACATAGCTGTCAATGGAAGTATGGAAAGTGGATGGCAATAGGGGTATTTTTGGATTTGAATCATGTTTGAGATAAGGACATTCTGAATATAAGTCAGAATTCTAAGTTTAGACCCTTTGCATAAAGAGGACTTGCATGGAAGGCAATTTACATATATTATATTAGTGTGCTTTCAGATTAACCATACCTGGTATGTGCAATGCCCAACAAGAGACATTTTAAAACTAAAATTTCACACCCCCCCCCATGTCTACTTATAGAGTTCTAGGGCAGAGACCACAGCTGGCTTCTCTTGTTAGGAAATCTTGTGGCAGTTCCCCCAGCACTTCTTACAGGCTTCTGGAAGACAGCTTCTGTGCAGGTGACAGCCCAGTGCAAGATTATGAGATCCATTCAGCCAGATGTAGAAACCATCCTGGCTTAATAGTCTTATCCTCACAGGAGTTACCTCCTGTTCCAGCTCTACAGGCAGTTCCAAGAACCCAAGGGGACACTGGAAATTACAGGAGTCTACCCTCAGAATCCCTGAATTTATCTTCTTACATGAATTTGGTATTTTACCAATTTTTCAGTTGCAGAAGCAATTTATCAATCAGAGGTCATTTTTACCATAAACTGTGTTGCCTAGGAACATATAGTTAGCTGTTTTATCTTTATCAGGTTGCTAAGGGACCAGAGTTAGTTAGCTGACTCAAGGTCTGTTTATTTTTAGCAGAAGAGGAAGGGATATTTGTAAGCATTTATAAATCTAACCAAGTATTTTCTGACAAAAAAAAAAAAATCTGATTCCTTAGAATGATTTGGTGGCTTGCCCAAATATTCACAGCTAGTAAGTGGTGGAAGAAGAATTCACACAAGTCTATCTGAGCCTAAAATGTCTGATTTCCTACTGCACTACAGTAAAAAGGAGAAATTTTTGGTTGGTCTTTGTTATCTTAGCAGCAGTGTGTTTAGGCTATTAATAAATACCTTCAAAAGAAAATATTCATGCATTTTTTAGAAAGAACAATGCTTACTAGTATTTTTTTTTAAATTGTCATCATTTGTGTAATGTTTAATAATACTTAATTTGATCCTTCAAGAGAAAAGATCTCAGTTTATTCCATTTTGGCCTAAGGTATCTGATCTGATCATTGATCAAAGAATCCATCTGTTGTGTGTGATCAGCTTAGACTAAGATAATGACAGAGCTTTGTGGGGTATTTCAATGGGCAATAATGTACTAGATATAAGTACAATTCATACTTTCTTAGAAAAAGGACCTAATAGAAGCATGAAATGGTAAGTGATTTTTTTTGAAGGAGAATATATATACAAATGACCTCAGGTAAGTAACAAAATTGAAGATTCTTTTTTGATGTTGACTAGAACTTTTTAGGGAAAAAAAATTGCTTTAGTTTCATTTGGATCTTTTTTAACTGGCTGGTGTTTGAATTTCTGGCACGATGAAAAGAATAAATCAACTATCTTCCTGCCTTTCTATCCTTGACAATTTCTTTTTTCTCCATTTTTGAGTATAAATAGTTTGATTCATGTATTAAAAAGCAACAACAAAGGTCTCAATCTTGAAATCTCCTTCACTTCTAGTAGTCTTGCTCTTTTAATTTCCTGCTTATTGTCTATTGGGCATCCTCCACCACAGCCAATTCTTTGTTCTGTCTTTCCTCACAACAGGGCAGCTCTTGGTGTTTTCAGTCCTAATCTAAATGAATAATAGAAAGGGAAGGAGGGGAAGGAAAGATTTTGTCAACCATTAATTTTGGTAATTTGCACAAAAAGGGGGGAATCTGGGGTGCTATTTTAAAGATATACCCACAAATAACTTCATAAATTTTTCTGGTTGGGGAGTTTTTCATCTAATGTGTTTCTAGGCATTGCCCATGAAACTGAAGAAAACTATATATAATTAGTACATATAAAGCACATGGATTTAAAAAATATATATCTGGAAATTTCAAAAATGTGATTTTCCATATAATTGAGAACACCTTTTAGAATTATGAAGAAAGTAAAAATAAACAAGCATAGCATTTTTAAAAATCTGATCATAATATCCCTGCTATTATTTGATATTCATATGTTCAAATTCTTAAAAATGTATATCAAAATATGGTGATCATACTATCAAGTAAGACAGATCATTTGTTGCCATGAATCACTATTCTAAAATAAATGTGTCAGATACTATGGTTTGTTTAATATTTTGAAATGGGAACATCACTAGCAGTTTTGTTCATTTGGGCCACAGCTGTGACATCTATTTGCATGTTTACCAAATAGTTACTGAATAACACATGCCTAAGAAAACTAAGCTTTTGTGAAAGCTTGTTAATATTTGCAGCCCTCAACTATACTTAGAGCTCACAATGGGCTTTTTTCAAAGAAGCCTGAATTTTTGGCAACCCATGATAAATATTAGCCAATTGCTTTAACCATCTGCAAATAAAAGTGCATTAGACAAGAATAACTCCTTAACCATCAGAGTTGTATAAGTAACTCAGAGACACCTATGCACAGTTCCTTCTACAAACATATCACAATGTAATACACTGAAAGAAATCATAAAGGATTGTTTAAAGAGCTTTTTTGATCTGATGTGCTAGTAAAGCTAAAGATGAAAGAGCCTGAGCTGATTATTGATTATCTTTTACAGAGACTCACGTTGAGACATGTTAACAGTAACCAATGTCTAGATGAACCTTCTGAAGAAGACAAAATGGTGCCTACCATGCAGGACTGTAGTGGAAGCAGATCCCAACAATGGCTGCTAAGAAACATGACCCTGGGGGCATGAAGACTATTTCCCCCAAGCCATCAAAGTGTCTATACTTTTGGTTTTCCATTATTTCAATGAGGGGAAAATAATAACTGCTGAAATGAAAATTTTAAAAATCCTTTTAGTATTCTAAAACATAGTTGTTTATAATTCATTTTTAGGAATGTTGGATTATTTCCCTACTAAAATTTGTATCTCATTGAAGAAGCACATAAAAAACATAAATAATAGCCAAGTGTTATTAAGCTATGGAACAACTTGAAAAACAAATTGTGTTTGTTTTAAAAAAAAAAAAATCTTACTGCCCTCATGTCACAAGGTTAATGGGAGGTTAATTTATTTTTTGCTGTCATAGTGATTGAGAGAGATATAATGTAAATGCCTTACAAAATATCTTCATTATGAAATATTATCAATTGCTTTATATATTCACTCTTTGTACTGGACCTTCATAGGAACATGTTGAATTTCTATGTCAACAAATATGATCACAAATTATTTCTGAGCATCGAATTCATTGTACAAAATATCAGGTTCCACATTTTGTACCAGGAAAAAAAAATTAAATTGGATATTGAATTCATAGTCTTTACAAAAACATCACATTTAAACAAAAAAAGAAAGAAGAATTTGAAAATTCGCTTTAAATAGGAAATGCAAATTCAAATGAAGCAAGCAGAAATTAGCCATATATTGAGGAGAATGATGGAGGGAAATGGAAACAGTCCTTGGAAGAGACATGGCGGCTGGGTTGCAATCATTCCTAACACAGGCTGAAGACAAACAATTCCATGGCACAAACTAAATCTGTAGCCATGTCCCTATCTCCACAAACAACGTCCCCTTCCTCTTTAGAGTCTGTGGCTTATCACACTGTACAGAATTGTAGGACCAAGTTAGAGTTATAGACTTAATCTTTAATTCTTTCACATTTAGAAATTTTAGTTTAATCACTATTATAGTTCTAATTTTTAACTTTAATAAAATGAATGCACTGCTATTAGAATTTCATTGTTATGCCATCATACTAACATTTTCATCACCAGGGGACTGAATTCTATACATTCATTAAGCTTTTATTTTAATTAAACTGCTAGATATCAATTACTATAAATTATGACCCACATAATTAGAGAAGCTTTACATGTTCTTCATCTTAAAACAGTTTGTGTTCAAGATACATAAACAATAGGAAAAAAAGGGGGAGAAATATCAATTGGTGAGATTCTTACTAATAAGTTTCTGTATTTGACATTATTTTCAGTGCCCATAAATTTGCTTCACACAAGTGTTTTATTTGTGATAAATGTATTGAGCAGCTCAAAATAATTGGGAGCTGGGAGTGGGGCAGAGGATGGAAGACATATCTTCTGAAGCAGAAGATTCCAATTTTTTGCCCTCATCTTTTCCATAAAAGCTCTTAAAGAAACTATATTATGGTTGCATACAACTTCCCCCATGCACCTATAATCTTTTATAATGAAAATACAAACATTTTCTGAAAGTTAGTAAGTTCTTGAATGGTTTTCATAGGTAGCATTCCTTCTTCTGTTGACTTTGTATTGGTTCAATTCTAGAGAAGGAATGTCCAAGGTGGAGCATTTCAGATTTGCTCCTAAAAATGTAGACATCCACACTTGGAGGTCTTTGTAAATCTCTCAGTTTTCTAAAATTATAAGAAAAAGTTTGAATGTCAGAGCATTTTTTTTAAGGATAGACTCTGTAGTTGACAACAAATTTAGAAAGGCAGATCTCACTGCCAGAGGCAGTGAACCACTTCCTTAAATTGATCATGGCCTCTCAAGTCAGCTGAGGCCTGACAACAATCCCATTTGACACTCCCCCCCCCCCCATTTTCTACTTGTCCTGACTAAAATGCATTGAAAAGCTTAAATTCTTTTTCTTTTTCTTTCTTTTTTTTGCCCATTGTAATTATACATAAGAGAATCACTATGTCACATTTGTACATGTACATAACATAATTGATCTATCTCATTCCCCACTCCTGCCTCCTGAACTTGCTGTACTCTAGTGATCTCCCTGCTATTATTACCTTTATTATTATTTTAATTAGTACATTATAATTGCATATATAAAACAGATTCATTGTGGTATATTCATATATGAACATATCATACTTTGATGGACATCATTCCCCAGTACTTTCCCATTTTCCTCCCAGCCCCTTGATCTTTCTCTATTTTATTCATCTCCCTTCTGTTTCATGAGAACTCCTTTTTAAAAGTTTTATTTTTCTCTAGCATCCACAAATAAGAAAAAACATTTGATGCTTGATTTTCTGACTCTGGCTTATTTCACTTAGCATGAGGTTCTCCAGTTCTATCCATTTATCAGCAAATGACATAATTTCATTCTTTTTTTAATTCCATTTTTCTTTACTGCTGAGTAAAACTCCATTCTCTTTTTATATACCACATTTTCTTCATTCATTCATCTGTTGACAGGGAGCTAGGATGATTCTATAACTTGGCTATTATTAATTGCACTACTATAAACATTGATATACACATATCATCATAGCATGCTGATTTTAGTCCTCTGGGTTAAATACAGAATAGTGGGATAGCTGGGTTATATGGTGGCTCCTAGTCATTCTGGAGGAATCTCCAGATAGTTTTTCAAGGTGGTCATACTAATTTGCAGTCCCACCAACAATGTATAAATTTGCAGTTTCCCCAAATCCTACCAGTACTGACTGATATTTGAGTTATTTATTATTGTCATTCTAATTGGAGTGGGATGAAATTTCAGTGTAGCTGTGATACACATTTCCCAGATCACTAAAGATGGTTAAATTTTGTCACATATTTGTTGACTATTTGCATTTATTCTTCTGAGAAATGTCTATTTAGATCATTTGCACATTTATTGATTGAGATATTTGGTAGTGTTTTTTTGTTTAAGTTTTAGGGGTTCTTTATATATTTTGAATATTAATACTGTGTCAGAGGAGTAACTGACAAATGTTCTTTTATATATTTCCCACTTACTTTTGATTTTGTTAATCAAAAGTTATATGTTGGATAGTTAATGATTAATGACAAATTTTTAAAAATACAATTACTTCATGTAAGCTGAATTTGAAGTATTTCAACAGCACTTTAAATGATTGAAAGCTTGTTATTGTCCTAGTGAAAATACAAGAAAACCTAAACCTGCATGAATTTTAAGCTAGGGAAGAATTTTCAAAGACTATTCAGATGGTTTGAACACATACCATGGTAGTGCCTCACAACAACAACAACAAAAAGACATAAAATATTATAAAACATCCCAAACCAGAAAGCAATGAAAACATTCAATTTTTATTTCAAAAATATTTTCATATACTATAGAAAATTAAAAACATGATTGGATTTCCAAAGCATTCCTTATTTCAATCCTTCCACTTCCATGTTCTTTCTCATCTGAGTTAATGCAACTCCAAACTTCTAGATGCTCATGTCAAAAATCTAAAATATCTTTTGACTTCTCCCTTTCTCATCTTTCCATTATCAAATTCATTTGATGCTACCTTTGAAATATCCAGGCATTACTGTTATCCCACCATATCCACTGTGAGTCACTGACTTCATACTTTTTTTTTTGCAATGTGCTTATAATTTGGTTCCCTACTTTTGCCATTCCTTGTCTTGGTCTTTTCTCAATGTAACAGACATAGTGATTCTGTCAAATATTCATGTGAATGTGTCATTTCCCTGCACCCAGCACCCAATCTTCCAATGATTTTTCATTTCTCCTCAGAGACCTTCAAGGTACTTCATGATGACAGACCTCTCCATAGACCCTCAGGTTCCTTAGATACAAACTTTCTCTCTCTCTCTCTCTCTCTCTCTCACACACACACACACACACACACACACACACACCTTACTGTATTTCTTATCTCTTCTCACTTGTTACTTTCTCTAACAGGTTTTCATGTGACTTTCTGCATTAGTGTATTTTTCCCTCTGCCTGACAAAGCTCTCTTGCTCACTTTCTTGAGATCTCTGTTCAAATATCACCTCATTAGTAAGATATACTGTTGTCCTCCTTCCTACCCTATCCCCTTTACCTCTGACAAGCTATAAGTTTAATTTTCTCTTCTATCTGCCCTTTCACCTCTCCCAGTACCCTGCTCCCATCACACACTCTAGAATATGTTATTTGCCTTTTTATTTATTTTTTTTTTTGCTTGTTTGTTGGTTGGGTTTTTTTTCTGCCCTGAGGGATAGAGCCCAGGGCCTCAAGCATGCTGGGTAAGTGCTATTACTAAGCTATACCCCAGCCCAGTAAGTCCATTTTGAAGGTCGTATATTTGTCAGTTTGTTCACTGGGTATCATCATTATCTGGGATAGTTCTTAGCACATATTGAGTATTCTTTAAATATTTCTTGAACTAATGAACTGAAAAGTGTGTGTTAAAGTTGCTAAGTGCTACTGTGTAATTCTTTTTTGTGTGTCTAAATTTTAAATTCCAGTAATATATTTATACAAGATTTGCATAACTTTGTCTCCGAACGATAATTTGCTTTCTAAAATCCTTCATATTAAAATATGGACTATATGTTGTTCTCTGTAATAAAATATCCTGCCTTATAGAAATGAAATATGACATTTTATATAAATGCTGCTATACTATATAAGTTGCTTCATTAAGCTATAAATAATTTTAATTTCAATTTGTTGGTTATATTCAATGAACTCCTGAAGGTCTTCAGATTTTTAACTTTTAGAGGGGATATATTACATTTTCTTAAAACTTTTACATATTTTCATGGTCTAATAATAGCTGTTACTAAATTTATTTTCTAAGTGCAAGTCTATGAAGAAAAACAATTACAGAAAACTTAAAACTTTACAGATGTTCTGTTCTTAGGTTCTGTGTTTCCAGATAAAAGAGTGAGACCCAGACAGGTAACATAGTTTGCCTGGGGATCCTACAGCTACCAGCAATGATGCCAGGACTGCTAATTGTTAATATATAGCTTCATTCTCTTGCTCCAAAATATTATAAAAAGGACATAATGTGACAACAAAGGCTTTATCAAAATTTTTTTATTAGTACATTGATTCTTTAGAAATATTTATATTCTTAACATCATTCATATTTACATAAAATTAGTTCTACAAAATAATAGCACAGGCAATAAGACCTGCCACAAAAAAATAAAGAAATTTCCTAAAAATAGCATGATTACAGAACGATAGAACATTATAGAATCATTGAGCAAACTGGGTTTCAGGAAACAAAGCCAAGCCTCTTAAAGTAGTAACTTATGGAGCACAGTCTCTTCCATTTTCTTTATAATTATCTTCAAGCTAAAAGTAAAGATAGCCTTCAGTTTGACAGAGAATTGGAACATATATTATTGTGAACATTGGCTAGTTCTATGTTACTAAGTTTCAAAAGCTGCAGGGTAATCAGATTTTTCTGGGCTTCCAAATGTAGCTCTAGAGACTCTAGTATGCATAAGTCATAAATTTGATTTTGCTTTGGTGCTTGGAAACAGTTTAATAAATAAGAAAGAAAAATGAGTAAAAGGAGAAGAAAATAAAAAAACAACAACATAGCTGGACCATTTTTTTTTTACTTTAAAAAAATGCTGGGAGTTTAGGATCATACCATAAATTGCTTAAGTACACCCCAAAATATTGAGCCCCCACACACACATTGTTTCCACCATTTAAGAAATGATAGTTATGCACAATCACAACCATTTCAACTTGCATCCCATCTGTAGATGTTAAATCTAGTCTCAGAGGCTGCAAAACTTACGAATTCTTAAGTTATAAGAAAGACATTCAAGATCTTAATGGATGTGTCAATATCCACAAGTAGTCATTCTGCATAACTTATATCTTCACATCCTGGATATATTTCTAATTCATTTGGGCCACGTAAATCCAATTGTCTTAAGGCAGCTTGTGTTGCAGGATTCAGCCGCTTCCCAACCCTTTTCTCCAAGTGTGTTAAAATAAGGACTAGATAAGATCAACCACTCTTCTCCACAGTGCAGGATGCATCTGGTTTTACTATATTATGTTCAAACTGCTATTAATTATAAGCTATTGTATGAATTTAAGGTGTTGAGTGAACACCAGAAATGTGTTTTAAATACTTTGTGTAAATTTGTGCCCAACTTTTGTTTTATATTGTTCAATAAATTCTAAAGGAAATTTACATTGTATTTGGTTTTAAAATCCTTCTGAAATAGTAGTGATGCAGGGCAGTCTTCTGCCTGTCTTCAAAAACAAACACCACTTTAATGACACTTGTGTGTCATTATAAACTTATCCTTTTTTTCTGTAAAGAGAACAAATCACTTAATCTTCTGTTTCTAAAGAGTTAAAAGGAAAATGAAAAATTAGATGATTAAGGCTTTATCTATCTATAATACATCTATTTTAAAAATTGGAATTTTCATTGTGAATTCACTTAGTGTAAAAATGAATATCAGCTGCTGCTTGGTTCCAGTTGTACTTTCAGCTAAGAATAGCACAAGGGGGACAAAAAAGGACTTGATGATCTTATGATTGGGTGTGGGGGGGGTAGTTTTTGTTTTCTCAGTCAGTGTAGTCACAGCTAGAAAGAAGTAATTTCAAAAATGTTCTAAATATATGCCTGACACACAGTTCTTTAGCATTTATAAAAGTAAATTGTGCATAAAAATTAAAAATTTTAAATATTGTAAACATTACTATATGGTATAATTGTTCTTTTACTGTAAATTTAAATATTTATACATTTTTGTAGAATTAAAATATGCCAATTAGTTTTGTTTTGGTATATGTTGTCTTTTTTAAAAAAATTGTTAGCATTTCAAAATTTCAAACAGATAAACAACTTCAATATTTTGTGTTTTGTTCCATTTTGTAGATTATTTAAATAAATGATTAAGTGCCTATAAATATCTCTTAGAAGCTAGAAAATCTTGTGATTCCAGCACAATTTTAATACCAAAAACATATGAAACATATGAAAAAAACATGAAATAGAAATATTAAAATATTCATGATTTTCAACTATTATTTATTTTTTATTTTACAGTGACTTAAAACTGACATTTTTTCTCTTTCATAAAATTTTTTTCCCTATTTTATAAAAACAACATTGAAAAGACAAGTTACAATGCCTCCAATGATATGATTAAAAAAATATTTTTCAGAATGCTGTGGGTCATACCCAGTTTGTTGATTCTGGTGCTAGAATCTTGAAAGATAGTCTCCCAGGATTGGTGGTGGGCAGGAGCTCTCCCTGGCACGGTGATTTTCTATATCAACTCTGCAATTGTAGCCATAATCAGAATTAAGGGAGAAAACATGAAAGATCATTTAATTTGCTAGGGTAGTAGGAAGGAAAAATGGAAGGAAAAACGAAGAGAACAGGAATGGAGGGAGGAAGGAAGGAGAAAAGGAAAGAAGGATTCCAATATTACCTGTTTACATAATTTTCTTCTGAAGAAAACTCATCAAAAATGTCCCTTGGTTTTCCCAAACTTTTTCTATGACTGTATAAAGAGTATTGAAGATTTTCTCTTTCACAAAGAAAACTTCCCTCTTTTTCTTTTTATAAACCAAGTAAGGATTTATGTTTCCAACTCTGCCACTCTCTGTTTCTCTTGTCTATGTGCGCTTCCTTGCATTTCTGGTACCAGCCAGGTACTTAGTTTAACTTAGCCCCACCCATCTAAGGTTTTGACTGATTCATTACCAGGTTTTGCTTTTCTTCAGCACCTGTGGTAGAAACAACTCAGAGGCTCTGATTCCCTGCTCCTCAGCCAAGGAAAGAATTAGTTGGCCTCTATGTTGACTCATTCTTTCCTGACATAAGGATTCTCTTTTCTACATGTCAGAGTCTAGAACTTCCCAATCTCTGCCTCTACTCTCAGAATGAGTTGGCAGTGAGTCAACTGAATTCTTTTCGATAAATTTCTCTTCACCAGTTTGGTGAAGTGGAAACCTAGACAAACATGCAAGCAGCTAAAATAGATTTTGCAGATTTCTCTACAACATGAAACACTAACTTCGTGCATCCAACATGTGTCATTTACTACAATAAATGTGTCATTTACAGTTAAACTACATAAGGTCAAAGCCATTCACTCAACACCATACAAACAATCAAAGGCAGAATTCTGAATGACCTTCAGTGATATTAGGGGGATCTGTGCTTTTAATTCCTGGGTCCACAGCTTGATTTCTCTGTGTACATGTACAGGTTCTTGCCTTTGAATTATGACATTGAGTTAAATTGAAGATAGAGAAACACATCAACATTCTTCCTCTATTATATGGATCAAAGTGGGTAGTAAGTCCATGCTTAGTTCTTTGAAACTCTGGCTTACATTAGAAATATTAGAATCAGCAGATCATTGTCTCTTCCTTTAGATACATTTTTTCATGTCTTGGATTTCTTCCTAGATCCCTGGTCAATTGTTTTAATTTTCTTTGCAGGCCTTTCCTTCTCTCTTCCCCTCCATTTCTCAGTATAAGACTGGTTGAGGGTGTAGCCCTCAGTCCTCTTTCCTATTTGCATTTACTTCCTGGGTGATCTCATCCAGAACTATGAATTTCTATGTACTACCCAATGTCTCTGTCCACCAGTTCAAATGCTTTTTTCTTATCTTTTTTCAGTGTTGAACACCCAGGACTTTGCACATGGTAGGCAAGTGCTCTATCTTAACTTATAATTCAACACTTTTTATTTTTTATTTCAAGATAAATTCTTGCTAAGTTGCTCAGGCTGACCTCAAACTTGTTGTTCTCCTGCCTCAGCCTTCCAATAAGCTCAGATTACAGGCAATGTTTCACCACTACTAGCACTTCAGAAGTCTTTGATGTCTTATTGACTCTTGACATCTGTACATGGATGACCAATAGACATCTTCAAATTTTGTATATCCAAAATTGAACTCTATACCTTCTCCTATAGATGGTTAACTTACTTAGTTCAGTTTCTGCAGCTTATTATAGACTGCCTGGGAATGAGTAATTTATAATAAATAGAAATTGATTTTGCTTAGAGTTCTGGGGTTAGAAACAATAAGAGCATGACTGTGGCATCTGGCTAGGGTCTTCCTATTGTGTTATCACATAATGGAAGGCAGAATGACAAGAGAGAGCATGACCAAGAAAAAACAGTTATGAGAAAATCCACTTTCACAGTAACTAAACTACTCCTGAAATAATGACATTAATCCATTCATGAGAGCAGAACTCTTGGGAATGAATACCTCTTACTAGGCCCTAACTCCCAACACTGTTGTGTAGGGGATGAAGTTTCCAACACATGAACTTTGATAGACAATTCTAAACTACAGCAAATCCAAAGAGATTTTCCATCTCTGATGATGGAAACTCCTCTTACCAGTTTCACAGGCCAAAAATCTCAACTTCATGGAAACCTCTCCATTAGAAGATCATATTGATTCTAGCTTCACAATATATCCTGATCTGACTACTTCTTTATACCTCCACTTTATACCTCTACTGGTCTGAGCCACCATCTGAATTAATGCAGAAATCTGTTTTCCCAGTAACTTGTACCCGTGTTTCTTCCACTTTACTCTCAAAGAGAACAAGAATGGTGCTATAAAACACAACCAAGATCTATCTCTCCTAAAGCTTCCTCCAATGGCTTCCTGTTGGGCATATTGCAATGGCTGTGTCCTTAACAGAGTTTTAAAGACCTTGAGTGTTTTGGCCTCTGTAAACTCTTCTCTCTCTTCCCACCCCCGAAGTTCCTGTGTATTCACTTTATTCCCATCACTCTGTCTTCCTTGCTGTTTGTTTGAATAAATTAGACACACTTTTGGTATAGTGCCTCTACCTGGAATACATGTTAATTACAATTTAAAGGCTCAATAAGATTTCCATCTATCTTTTTTATCTCTTCAAGATTTACCAATTCATAATACTGCTACACTTTTAGTTTTGTAGCACTTATCACCTTATCATGTTATCATGATAACATGATAACTTATCATCTTATCCAGTTTACTAATTTATTGCTCTTAATGTTTGGTGGTTTATTGACTGTCTCCACCTGCCATTTTTACTAAGCACCCACCACTTGAAAACAGCAAAAAGGAGGGATTTCAGTTTCTTTGGGATATATTGTAAGTATCTACAGCAATGCCTGGTACATTGTAGGCACCCAATAAACATGTGTTGAGTGTCAAACACATTTTCATCTTTTCTCCCCTCTGCTAGTGTACGATATTCCATGCTGGGGGTGGCAATGGTGGGTGGGAGGTGGAGGCAGAAAGAGAAGGACTCTAAGATTTTTCTTGTTATTCTTTATGTTGATACAATTTAACCACCTCTTTACTTTTTAAATGTCCTCCTACTAAAGGGCTTACACAGTTTTTCCTCATTGTAAAACTATTAATTTTTAAGGGAGTGGATGCATTTGGAACTTGAGACAACTCCATAATTATATGAGTATTAGAGTAATTAAATTTGATATGACCCAGATGGGCAGTTTTCCTCTAATAGAAGCATGGTATTTTGTGATAGGATAATGAAATGTTAGGATGACAAGGCAGCTGGAGATACAATCAACCCCTGAATAATAAAATAACATTTGCTCTCACAGGCAAACTTTATTTGTACAAATTTATTATAATTTCTTTCTCAAACTTATTTCTAAAACTTGAATGCATTCTACTTATACATTCCTAGGATACATCCAATTAAAGAAAATACATAACATAATTTAATATATATTTCAAGTTTCAAAAAATATACTGAAAATTAGAATTCCCCTGGTGTGATCCTTACCAGGATTACCATTGATGTGCACCACTCTCTGGAGTTACATAGGGAGATGTGCTTCTTTCTCAAAATCTAAGTTAGTGTCAGCCCTTCATCTACTGTGACATTCTCTTATCATCCATCTACCAGGAACAGACCCAGGAGGAGCTAACTGTTGTATCACCTTCAGCAGTTAGTGTGAGTACAGGTTCTTACTCACTGTGCTGCAGGGAGCAGATCTACAGGACTGCTGCTTGCACCTGACAGATCTCTTTCTCAATACCTACCAAATCACACAAGAACCATGTCTGCTTAGCTAACAACTCAGGTCAGTTATATTTACCTTGAAATAGATCGTAACCAACAATTTTATCCTGTAGTTAGAGCACATTGGGAAGATTACAGATTTTGAAGCCAATGCCATCTCATGTGGGTCATGTACCATCTGAGATGTAGCCTTCTGGCCTTTATTAGCCAGTGGTGCCCACTTGGAAGACTCTTGTGATTATTAGCAATGACTCAGGTAAAGTGTGTCTCGCACAATGTGCTGGCCACAAAAATGTTGGCTAACCTAGGTCAGCCAAATTCATTGTGGATTCCTCTATGAGAAAGAATAGTTGACACAAAGGACACTGTCAATGGATAAGAAATTGTCGCAAGCCATCCAAGGGCTGTGTGTGTGAGCTACGCACATTGTAGCTATATGAGGGGACAGGCCTGTCATTGCATGCTGATTGGGCTGTGCGATGCAAGTGCACCTCTCCTCTGGCTCTCCTGTGATCCCACATAGCACCTGAGATGGGTGTCACTTGCCAAGATGTCAATCAATCTGCTGACCACAAGATATCATGAAGCAAGACTCCATCTATGAAACTTTATCCCCTGCCTTATTTGGTGTAGAATATTCTATTGAAAATTCTTTGTTGTCTTTTTCCTATAAATAAAGTGATTCCGTGCCGCAGTCCAGCTGCAGCAAAATAACTGGGGGGGGGGGGGGGGTGAGGAGCAACTTGTGTAGATTGATAACAGCAGGAATGGGAGCCGTTTATTGTAGGACAGAAGAGGTATTTATACATTCCACACAGCTTATCTTAATTAACATAAACTCCATACAGCAGTCAACCAATAAGGAATCTCCACACTTAATGGCTCGCTGGCGTTACTTCACAAACCACTCCCTCTGGCAAAATGCCAGGCGCCATCCAGACTTGTTTACAGACTCTAACAATTCCGGGTGCACTTGCTCTTGCCTTCCAGTGTGGAAGAGGACCCATGAGGTCACAGAGAAATCCCACCCTCAATATGAAAATTACTTCTGTGTCCTGGGTTTTTCTGCCATTTTTTTAGCTTAATATTGCAGACAGCTCTTTTGAACCCAGTTCATTTCATCAGCATGAGTCTTTGGTGAGAAGAAATGTCCAACTTTTTGTGTTTTTCTTTCCCCTCATTTCTTTACCATGTACAGAAATTGGTTTCTGTTTGACACCATAAATAGATTAAAGTCCTATGTTTTTTTTTTTCCTTTGGGCCCATAGCCAGTAGAGCAGAATCTAAACCAGAGCACCCTGAGGCTCATACATTCTGGCACTTAGGATATGCAAAGCTCTTCAAACCATCTTCAAACCACCTTAGATTTGCAGGAGAAAGCCCAGTATGTCAACATTTTCAGCCATCTTTCAGCAGCTACCATGCTGAAATACAAAACTCTCTATGATAAGCTATGCCAATCTTTAATTCTGGGTTTTACAGATAAATATTTTGAAAGGATTTCCAACATTATTACAGTTATTGCTTCTTTATTTTTCAAAATATGCAATTAGTTTTAAAGTCGAATTAATGGATAAGTATCTCTGCATCAGTCACTATATAACTTACTTCTGACTCTAAAAGCTAAAGTTGCTTGTGCATCAAACTGAAAAATACCATTCCTTATTACCAAAGAATGAAAATGAAAACTAATTTGTTTTCCCCACAATGACCTATGAGGAATTTTTATTATTATTTCTTTAATTTTTTACATATTCACAGAGAAAATCACGAAGTCAGAAACATTTGCCAACAGATGAACATAATGTCTTAGGTACAGTTTTTGCCTCTGAAACTCCTATTGGGTTTTGGTTAAATGATGGACTCTCTTTATATGGGTAACAAGTATTGATTTTTAGTAATCTGGATTTTGCCAGAAGACTCCGTGTAAAAATACAGTCTATTCAGGTTAATGGTGACATTGAGTTGTATGAGTGTAAGGTCAGGCAGCAGCAACCAAAAGGAGGCAAATTTAAAAGACTGCTGAAGGAGGCTTTATTGAGATTTCAATCCCAGGGAATCACTCCCAAACCCTCAGATCAACAGTGTGGGTCCAAGGAAAACCGGACTAGAATTTTCATTGGGCTTAGGGCAGGAAGGGAGGGCTTGGGACAGGAAAAGGGGGCTTTTAGAGTCCCTTGTTCTACTAGGGTTGGTCAGGGGAAGCTGGCTAAGATCCAGGATTGGCCAGACCCCGCGGTTCTGTGAGCGCCTGATTGGTGGTTCTTTCACGTGGGGGTGCTTGGTGCTTTGTTCCTCAGCCACTTCCACCAACCTAACGGTGAGTACTTGTTGTGATAAGCGTTATGATTATCAAACATCCATTTTAAAATAATGAATTACCTAGTATTTAAAATTTGAAGAAATATAGAGGCTGACATATGTTTGCATTTGAGCAATTAAATTTGAATTGATTAATCAAGTTGTAATTTTTAAAGAGGGTAAGGGACCCAGTAAAGCAGAGAACCATCCTCATTCCATATTCACTGCTTGGGCTGAATGTTCTGATCCCATTTTCTGTCTTCTATGCCATCCTGCTCCCTCCATTTACATCCAGCCAGTTATACAGTGAGAAAGGGGTTGCCCTTTTGCCAAGAGCTTAGACAATGGGAATTCGGCTGTAGGGAAAAGTTGAAGAGAAAAGTGAAATGTTTTGTAAAATGAGATTCTTATAAATCTCGATGAAAACAATGATTAAAATTATGCACATAGTTTACCAAAGACTGTCATGAGCCAACCTAATGCATTGAGAACAAGTAGGCTATATTTACATGAATTCTTATGTTTGTATGCTATAAATTAGGATTAGAGAATACAGTTTAAAAAAAAATCATTTTCAGATTAAAACTGTTGAACCAATGTGCAAGTAAAAAAATCTTGTTTCTGACTAGTTCTGTTGCTGACAGGTAGAAATGGTCACATATTTATTAAGGTATTTACTGATTTTGTGACTTCCTGCCTATTATATCTATTATTCATTTATTATTCCAAAGTAAGAAGTCTCTCTTCCAGGTGAAGCTTAATATTCACAAAAGGATGTCTGTAATATTCCTTCAAAACAGTTTGAATCAATGTCAAGCTAAGACCTTTATAATTGTACTAAATTTGTTCACTGTAATATGGTATATTAAAAAGGACAGACTTCAGAAGCCAAGTGACAATCCTGACACTGGGGAAGTACCGTAAAGCTAATGTTTTCATGAGCTACTCACAACCACACATCATCTCCTACCCTCCTGAAAAAAAAGTGCAAACCTGAACCAAGAAATGAATAGCTGACCTAGGATGGGCCAATCACGAACCCCCTGACCCCTGTTCATAGTGACTGTTTCAGGGATAGACCTTGATACAAGCTAGGCAAATTAGAATTCTGATTCATAAGTTTTCTACATGAAACTGATGGAAAATCTTCCCATTTCCTCTCAGATGTGAAGAGAAGAGCATGTTTCAACTTCATATGTGTGAATAGGAAGTAAAGAAAAAAGATACTCAGTTGAGGAGATTAGGTCCCTAGAGCTAACTATAGTTCTTCCCTTATTCCTTTTGGGGTGTGCGGGTGGGAGAGTAATGCATCAATGAATTCCTCTCTATCTTAAAATTTTAGGCACACACAAATAAAAGTGTACTGGCTCATCAATAGCTTAATCTAGTTGAGCATGTTTTATCACTGGTATAATATAAATTCTTAAATAAGTGTCATACGCTTTTTGAAAAATTGTATTCTATGCAGTGTGTCTTATTGTGCAAGAGTCAAAAGAATACACAACAGAAATCTGTTTCTTCTTCCCAGTCTTATTTCCAGAACACCGAAGAAAAATATCATGTACAACAGACATTATTTTCTACTCAAGTGAAACACACACACTAAAGAATCTAGCGTTTAAGCTAAATAACTGTAGCAAGTTTTTTTTTTCCATTTTTGCTTTAATTTTCAGTATTTTATTTTAGTAAAAACAGTGGGCCTTAGTAACATAATTATTTTTGATTGAGATTATTGTTAAGATACATTTTTGGTGGGGTACCAGGGATTAAATGCAGGGGTACTCAACCACTGAGCCACATCCCCAGCCTTGTATGTTTTATTTTAAGGCAAAGTTTTTCTAAGTTGCTTGAGGCTTCACTAAATTGCTGAGGCTGGCTTTGAACTTGTGATCCTCCTACTCAGCCTCCCAAGCCACTGGGATTACAGGCTTGTGCTACCCTGCTCAGCTATCTTAAGATCTTATAAGGACATAAAAAAATTATCTTGTAAACTACTATATTGGCTACTTTCCAAGTACCATGACTTAAAGTGTGAAAGTGGCCTTATTAAATAGCATTTTGGCATAGTTATTATGCATTATTATTTTGCCTATTTATAGCCCAAACCTTATATAGTGTTAATGGATGGCCTTGGCCAAGGAAGTCATTATAGCTCTGTCTTCCATAAAATTAGTTCTTCAAATGCACAGCAAATGGAAAAAAAAAAAAAAAAAGGTCTTTATAAAGGAAAGACACGGCTATAAATGCATTTAGCAATAACTAACAAAGGATATGACTGAATCAGGGGGATGGTGGGACCCCCAAAAGAAGGAGTTAATTACATTTTACTTGATTAAAAGTGATTATAATTTTCAGAGAATTATTTTAAATACCTGTATTCTGGAAGCTCAAGCTAAATATTTTTTTTAATAATTTGAATATTTCTAATCCTTACTTATTAAAAGCTTATGAATTAAAACAGTTAAATAGTGATATGAAAGACATCAACATTATTACTACCTATACCTATCTTCATGTGCCATCTGAAAAAAAATTAATTTTGTATTTTATTTAGTATAATGAATTGTATGCAATATTGTTTTAATATAATGCCATTTAATATAATATCTTTGGGAAATACATGGTATTGGTCTGTTGTGAAATGATAAAACAAAAGTAGTTTTGTGGTAGGGAGAATGGAAAATCTCAAAGGTAATTCCTCAGATGTGAAAAACATTAAGCAACTGTTCCTACAAATGGCTGATGATTCTAGTAAAGATTTAAAATCAAGATTCCCAAAAGTTATAAAATGTAGACCTAAAGTCCATTTATAAAATCATAAATGACAAAAATATTCTTAACCTTTTTTTTTTTTTTGTACCAGGGATTGAACTTAGGGGCACTCGACCACTGAGCCACATCCCCAGCCCTATTTTGTATTTTTTATTAGAGATAGGGTCTCACTGATTTGCTTAGCGCCTCGCTGAATTGCTGAGGCTGGCTTTGAACTCTGATCAGGCAATCCTCCTACCTCCAGAGCCGCTGGGACTGCAGGCGTGCACTACCGCACCCAGCCTTTAACTTTTTTTTGAAGAAAACCATTTTAAAATTATTCATCCATTAATTCGTTTGTTTTTTGTGTACTTGTATGTGGTGGGGGTGTGGTATATGTTTGTGTATAGAGAATTCCTACTTAAAGGATGATAAACTGGCATTTTACAGGCTACGAACCAGACTGAAAATATCCTGCAAAACTTCCCCTGGCTTCAGGACAAAGTATTAGAGCTTGGAGTTAGGTGATCTAAATTCCGTTTTCAGCAAAACCTTGGCTTCAGGAAGGAAGGCTTCCAGGAGTCATGGGCAGAGGTAGTGAAAGAAAACAGTGGGGCTGGCCTTGAAGATTTCCTATTGAAGCTGGTGCAGTCCTGCTGTTTTCCAAGGCTTCCATCTTTTCTCAACCTGCCTTCAGAATGTGTTCTGGACCATGATAACAAAGTGCCCTAAACAAGGTGGCTTGCAACAGAAATAGCCTCTTACAGTTCTAGAGGCCAAAAATCCAAAATTAGGATGTCAGCAATACCTAGCTCTCCCCAATGGTTCTAGGGGAGAATCTTTGTTCTTCTGGCTTCTGCTTTTGCCACCAAATCTTGGCAGTTCTGGACTCATAGCCATTCTCTCCCTGTGGGTCTCCACTGTCTTCGTTCTATGTGTGTCTCTCTGCTTTCAAAGTCCCCTTTTCATAAGGACGTCAGTTTTATTGGACTAGCACCCACACTGATTACCTCATTTTAACATGATTTCCCCCGTAATTCACCCTGTTCCCACATAAAGTCACATTCTGAAACACTTGGTCTTAGATCTTCAACCTCTCTTTTGGGGGAACACAGTGCAATTCATTTTATTCCATATTTATTCCTTACTTTAAAGCTGCCTCACAAAAATAAGAATGTAAAGGAAGTCTTGGAAGGACATTTCATAGCTTCACTTCTTGTCATTGTTATTCATGTCCCTATACCTCTGGTTATGTGACCACCTCACTCTACACCTTCTTTTCTTCTAAAAATATAAATATTGTGTTATACACATAGCTCTATTTTCTCTGAAATAATCTTCCCCTATATTTCACTTTCTTCATACAATTACCAATAGCAGGCAATCAGAATTCTCTATAAGAAACTTGAATGTTATTTTCAAATGCATTTCTTTTCACTCCACCTCACCTAGGTAGTTCAACTTTTATGTTATCTGGGGCCCACTACCAGATGGGCTGGTCATGTCAAAATAAGAAATATTGTAAAGCTTCTGCAGTGTAGGGACCTCTCTGGGAAAGTGGTAGGACAAAGTGTGATGTCCCCATCATGCATCATTCTGGAAAAAATACTGTTTGTGAAGTAAATGAATATATTTCTAGGGGACCAGGGATTAGTGAGTGGCATGGGAAGGAACTTCTACTCGTAAGGGCCATGATAGCAGTGAATAATAACTGTTCTTCATAAGGAAAGGGTTTTTGATCAAGGCTTTGATTTGCTTGGTGAGAGTTTGTATACTGGATTTTGGTCAAAAATAATTCTCTCTTTTTTTTCTACCTTGTTGCATTGTCCCTTGCTTTCCCTACTAGAGCCTCTCATGTTTGAGGTTGGGTTAAAATTATGCTGAATTGTTGACATCTCTCAGTCTTTGAAAGACAGATGACAACTGTTGGTGATAAGGTAATCAAGCAGCATCCTATTTTGTGTGTATAAAGAATTAGCATGCCTTACAAACAGCATTCTCATTTTCTCTGTGTGCTGTGGCATAACACATTGTTCTATACAGATAAAGCACAGGACAACAAAGATTATGAGAGACAAACCCATAGTTGAACAAAGTTACATTTACTAAACTGCTGCAACAAGAGAGAAAACATGCTATGGCTAACTCTGGAGTGTCTCAGTGGGAAGAAGTTAATAAGCAAGAAGGGAGAACTTTCTGAGCATAGGAAGAAAGATATGCAATGCATAATGTTATGAGTCATGAAGATGCAATTAAGGAGCAATATGAAATTTGTTATGACAGGAACATAGGCTTATGTGGGGGTAAACAGGAATAAGAAATAAGCAAAAAATGAGCTGTCCTGGAGAGTTTTGTATGCCTGATAATGATTTGGAACTTTTTTCTGTAGACAATGGAGTATCATTGAAGGATTATAAATATGATAGCAATATGGTCATATTTTCATTCTGGTGATACAATCATATTTACACTTAAATATTTCTTTAAAATCAAAAGGAAGTATATATTTGAAGGAAGTATTTATTTGAAGTATATATTTGAAGGCCTGAGAATTTTGTAATAACTCATGCTTAAAATTCTGTAATAACTCATGCTTAAAAGGACCTTGGAATAGAGCTCTAGAAATGATTTGTGTTATGTTAAAGATGATATTGTATGACTACATAGGTGGTAGGCATAGCAAAGAGCCAAAAAATCCAGATCAGGAATAGTGAATACATTTCAACACATGGTAATAAGTCAGTTGCATCTCAAGTGCCTCTCTAGAGTGCCCAGTGCAGAGTGAGTGTACAGCCACATGAACATGTATTAGGAATGGGATCAATTAACCACAGTTTTCGTGGCTTGCAAGGGGACACATGACACACTTTCCATGTGAAACGGGCATTATAGGCTCCCTAACTGGGAAAGATTTCACAATTTACTCTTCCTTTCAGAACCTCAGTTCTCCATCAAGAAGCCAATCTGCTGCAAATAGTTCGTGTTCTGCAAGACAAAATGGATCACATGGCACAGCTTTGACAGATATTCATGATGCGTTATCCCATCTGCTTTTGCATAGGAACTGGTTTCAGGGTCTAGGCCTGTGCACATCAGCACATGACACTTCCCCAGACACAGGGATTGGTTTAGAGATTGTCATGTGATGCAATTGAAGCCTTTGAGATGCCATGAGAGTTTTTCTTGGGGTACCTGGAAAAGGAGCTCCTGGCTCTTAAAAGAAAACCAGGATTAGACCAGCTTTAATGAGTCAATAAATACCATATGTTGAAAAAGTCTATTACTTGCAATGGAAGCATACTGATTAATGAGGACTTTGATTTCCTTACTGTAGCCAAACTCCCAAGTTTCTAACTTCATGACAAGGTGAATGGTATTTCATTCATCAATCTGGACAATGAAAGAGGAAAAGGCTTTAATCTTAGTTATGTTGGATTTGTGAGACACATGAGACAACCATAAACAAATATCTAAAAGTGATGTAGCTTGGAGTTTTAGAATTAGTTTTAGTCTTGGTTTTAGGTTCAGGACATCAATGTTATTTTAGTTAGTGACACGGTATCTAGAGTTGAATAGAAGGCAAAATATCAACATCTACTGTATATAATGTAGCAACATATTGTTTCTTAAAATTTTTATAATTATATTATGTTTTGTTTCATAGTAAAAATATATTTCTTACAATAAATAATAGTTGAAAGAATTTTAAATACAATGATGTAGAATGAGAAGCATTTTTCTTACTGAGAAGGTAAAATGCAACCAATAAAATAGGAAGGAAGACACAAACTCCACATAGAATATTCTCACTCTTTCCATACTCATCCAAGAGTCTCTTAATGGAAATTTCTGATGCAACCACAGTATTACAAAGAGTCAAATTTGGTTAGGACCAATATTCATTTTAGTGCCTGTTTTATGTCTTAACTATCCTGGTCTTAGCAAAATGTCTTCTTTCTTTAAATATTTTTTTAGATGCATGGACCTTTATTTTATTCATTTATTTATATGTAGTGCTGAGAATTGAACCCAGTGCCTCTCACATGCTAGGTAAGCACTCTACCACTGAGCCATAGCCTCAGCCCAGCAAAATGTCTTCTTTATGCCTCTAATCCTTTACAATTCTGATGTATCCAGTTTCCTATCACTCAAGTCCCCATCTTTGCTTAACATCTCATTTATTTTCCTGCAGTAATTTCTGAATTTTCAAAAATTTCTATCCAGCTTCTTTTATGTTCATATCAGTATAAGAACCCTCTACTTTGTATCTTGTAAGTTTTTTAGACAACTTAACACTTATAACAAATAAGTTTGTTTAAAAAAATGAAATGAGAAAAATCACCATATTTAATTATTTTAGAGAAGTAATTTAATATGAATATTATATTTTAAGAAGAAATTTCAGTGCAATTGGCCCAGGTGAACTGAGGTTTCAAACATGAACCATAGGAAAAAAATTAATTGTCAAACAGTAAGGGAGACATACAGTGAGTTATAGGAGATCTAATCTCAGTTGGATCTCAGTGGTTTGAAATTTAATTTTTCTTTTAAATAAATCTGAAAGGTATGGATCACTGTTATTTGCAGCATCCATATAGTCCTAAAAAATTTCTGTATGATTTTATCAAAACAATCAATGGTATTTTTAGAAACTTTTTTGTGTGGATTTGTTTCAGCTTTATCATTAAGGTACAAACCACATAATACTGCAGAATTAATTAATTAATTAATTAATTGATTAATTTAGTGAATGGATGAAATCTAAGGCCATGTGCATGGTAGGCATGCACTTTACCATAGAGCTACATTATTTCTGGCCCTATGAGCATTCTAATATAGATATATATTCAGTAATTTCTACTTGTTGAGTAATGTGTGTTATAGTTTCAAATTATAACTGAGACACTTGATTTTCATTGAATAATATTAAGTTATACTCCACAAATACATTCCTCTAAGAATCTGAATAAAGATGTCTCATCTGAAGGAAAGAACAGAATATTTTGTTCCTTGTACTATATCTGAATAAAATAAATAAAAATAGAAAGTTTAAAAATGCACATTTTTCCCTGAATGTACACAAAAATTTTTTTAAAGAGAGTAATGATGAGAAAAGCTATTCATTACAACATAATTTCTCCAATATAATTTTATAAGAAAACAATTAAAATTTCCATCATTGGAGAGCAGGCTGAATGAGCTATAGTCTAATTGTATAATGGAATATAATGCAGCTGTAGAACATATTAAGGAAGATCTGTCTCTATGACTCTAGTGATTCAAAGACATATTGCTGCATGTGGGAGACCAACCTTACACATGACTGAGTCACACTCCCCAGCTGGGTGCTGAGGCTCTCAGGGTCTCCTGCATGGGTGTGTCTTGCTGCAGCCCCATGGGTGAAGCTACGCTCACCTGTTCCTTTGCAATATAACCCCTTGCCCTGTTTAGGATAGAATCTTCCATGGAAGTGCCTTGTTTGTGTCCCCTTCTCTTACTGTGCCCTTGGATGTGGCCTACTCAGGTGTCAGTCAACCTGCTGACAGTGGACATCATGAAGATACTCAGCTCCCTGAAACCTGACCTCTTGCCTCATTTGAATAGCTTCCCTCAATAAAAAGGGGTCAGCGTATGCTCTCCATCTCTCTTTCTGCGGACACTTAAGGTCAGAGGAGCCGTCTTATGAAATAGTCCTTCATAAATATTTAGGTCACTCTACTAGGCATGAAACCATCACCCATCAAATTACTCATCAAGGCCTTAATGGATGTGAGGGTGTGATAGAAAATGGTTATTAAATACCAGCTATGATCTATTTTACAAGTTGTAGAAATGATGTGATGGACATGAATAGTCTCCATATTTTTGGTAAGCATGTTTGTGTGCAGGCACACATGTGCTTATGTACAAATTTAAGTCATATGTACATCATCATTTTCTTCCTCTTGTACACACGTATTATAGTTGTGACCTCGAATGTTTCCAAGGTCTCACCTGCACAGAGGTGGAATTTTAAGGCAATGATTGGATCATGAGGGCTTTGAACACTAATAGCTGGATGGACACTGGGAGGTGTGAGCCAGTTGGAGGAGCAAATCACTGGGGGCATGTCCTGGAAGGACTTTTCTTCTCCCCAGACCCTTTCTTTCTTTCATGAGCAGCTTTCTTTTGCCATGTTCTTCTTCTGTGAAGTTCTGACTCAGCTCTGGTCAAAACCAATAGAATCAACCAATTACACACCAAATCTTCTGAAACTATAAGCCAAAGTAAATCTTTTTTCCTTTAAGTTTTTCTTGTCAGGTATTTTGTTCACATTTGTGAAAATTTGACTCCACAATAGGTAAGTATACTTTTTCATCTTTGCTCTTGTTCTTCTGCCATCAGACATGTATTAATAGTAGGTAGCAACATATATTAGTACCTATATTATGGAGTACCAAAAAGGGGCCACAATTCAGCAAGAAGAGGAATCAACATTACCCAAAGATGTAAAAGTTTTCGTATTCTCTTTCTGGGAGAAGGTAGTATGGGTTTTGGTTACATGAGATATATTTGTGCCATGTTAGATAGAATCATGGTTGTGCCATTGCATTTATTTGAGAATGATTGAAAGAGAGAATATTAAGGAATGCGTTGACAAAAGATGGCCTGTGGTGGCTTTTTTGGATATCAACTTAGTTTGAACTAAGTGGCTCAGCATCCTCTCCATATATTGTCCTAGGTTCTTTGTTAGGGTTAGCCACAAGTGACAATTGTTAGGTAAGGGTTAGCCACAAGTGACAATTGTATGGGATTTGTAGTCTGCCACAATTGCAATTCACATAGTTTGTGACATTGCTATGGACCTAAAAGAAGCAGCAGCATGGCCAGAATCTTCCCCAACCTTCTCTGGACCTCCATTCACATATTATCTGAATAGGGGACATTTTGAGGGCTAAGGTCGTGGTAAATTGTTCTAGCTCTTTTTCAGGTCACCCATATCATTGAAATTGGAGGCTTGGAAATGCTGAGAAGCTATTGCTCATTCAGGTAAGAGACAGATGTGGGTGCCAGTTCATCTTCATGAGTTCTGTTTTGCCACTTCATTCCTTCTGAATTTCTGGTCCTGTGGACTTCAAACCCTGCACCATATCCAAATGTGTCAGACTTACACAGCTTAACCAATGCTCCTAATTGTGTGGAATTGCTTATCCCAACAATAAATCTCTCACACCACTCATAGTATTTTCAGATTCTCTGATCAAATCCTAATAGATTAAAGAAGAATCTGTATTGTATGTTGATATTTATTTATTCATTAATTTATACCAGGGATCAAATCCAGCAATATTTTACCATTGAGCCACATGCCCATTTTTATTTTTTATTTTGAGACAGGGCTTGACTAAGTTGCTAAGGCTGGCTTTGAACTTGTGATCCTCCTACCTCAGCCTTCTGAGCTGCTGTGAACATAGGTGTGTATAGCCATGCCATGCCTGACTTATAAGCTGTGTTCAAAGAAAAAAAAATGAAAAGATCATCTGAAAAAAAATAATAAAAATGGTTACTCTGTGGTAAGAAAATTATTAGGAGGAGAAAGAACAAAGTTATAAACTCTGAACTTTTTTTTTTTTTTTTTTTTTGGATAGCTCTGACTTTGGAATCATGTATTTCATGAATTAAAATCCAAAAATTAAATAAAAACAAACCCGAAAGTAATTCATAAAGGAAATAGTATGTAAAGTATATATACATGCATAAACACAGAACATATTATATTTACAATATAAATGATAAAATACAAATATTTTATATATTATATACCAGTACATAAGATTGGTAGAATAAGCAAATATAGAATTGTGACTTTAAGAAACATGATATTTTAACTCAAAAATATAGAAATACTCATTCTATTTTCTAAAAAGAACCAGACAAAACTGCTTCTTAGGCTTATTTTTAATGAAATCATGGAAATTTTTACTTTGAAAATATATGATTTGCACATACAAACTATTTTTATATAAGGTAAAGCAACTATAGGTATGCTAACTTAATTTAAAATCTAAAATTTTTAGAAAGACAAAACAGATATCTATTTTTAAAAATCAAGTTAAATTTTACACATTAAGTAAAACTTGTTAATGTCAAGTCTAAATGTCAGTATGCATCCATTATTTATTATTTTCTAAAATTTATCTATTTTTCAGCTCAAAACCCTGAAAAATTCCAGAAGCAAGAAACAGCCCTAAGGCATAGACTGTCATCTTTAAATCCAGCTTTCCAGTAAAAGGAATCAGGACTTCTTAGATAAATGGCTGACTCAGAGTCTACATCAAGAATTTTACAAAATGAACTTGAAATATTCACAAGAAATTTACAGGATTAACTTGAAATATTCTAGTATACCTGAAAGCAAGGAATTCATCAAAGGAAGAAGAGCCAAGAGCTACTGGCCAAAGACAAGATAGCTTGAAAATCACACAGAATAATGACTGCGCTTGACCTAAATCATAAAATACATTAAAGTCCCTGTGTACCTAAAAAAACAGAAATAGCAAAAGACAAAGCAGAACATAAATTATTGGTCTCCATAGAGTTTACTAGGGCACACTCTGATTATTTTAAGAATTGAAAATGAGAAAGAATTTAAAGACTTATTCAGCCCTTCTTCAAGGAGTTTCTTAGTTGCTAAACTGGATAAAGAGAAATCCTTGGGTATGAATCAAGGCAAATGACTGCAGGAGAATGACAAAACTGAATGACCTTGCTATTTTGTAACATCCAATGAAAAAATGTGGCAGTAGATTTTAAGATATATAGGTGAAAATTTGACAGATGACTTTATAATAGATGGATGATACTATAGTTTCCTATTACTATTCAATCTGCACGGTACTAAATTACAAAAACAAGATACGCTATGTGTCTTGATGGAACACAAGGAGATACACAACATCAGACTCAATAAACAGTGCTTGCTACCTATTTACAGGAAATTTAGAAATACAGCAAGAAACTTGTTTTAAAAAAATCAAGGAAACATAGCCAATTAAATCCCTATTATGTGAATGTGTGAAACTCTACAGGCTAAATGGGGTACTCATAAACATATCAATAGGAGAGAGAGGAAGGCATTGGGGTGGCAAGGGAAAATGGTGACACCTAAGACAGAATGCAAATTAACATACTATTATAAGAGCTATAAAGGACATACTAGCCACATGCAATATGTGGATCTTGTTTAGACCATGGTCTTAATAAATAAACTGTGAAAAGATATATCAGATATTTCATAAATTTTTCAATTAACTTAAGTGTGATACAGTATCATTTTCTAACATTTCTTATCTGTTAATTATATGCTCTGAAGTATTTACCATTTGAAGCTATTCAGAAAATCAAACTGTATTGGGGGAACTGATGAAATAGTAAGAACAAAAAGTTGATATTTGTTGAAACTTCATTATGGGCACAGGGATATGAGTTGATTCTTTATGTTTCTATATGTATACATAAATTTCCATAGTAAAAGGTGACACATTTTAAAGTGGCATCTTTTCATTGCTAAAAAATTTAAAGTTTACTTGTTAGTGAAGAAGTGCTTTTTTAGGAACATCCCAATAAAAAGGTCTTTTAAAATCTGCAAATTGTGTGACTCCATATTTTTCTTCCTTCTCTGTCATTAAGAATGGTACATATATGTGTATGTATATAAATCATATATATGTCATTCTATAGCAGAAGCAAAACATTGTAATAAGGAAAGTGTTGCACTTCAGATGAGATTATAACTCAAAACATATTTCTATTATTTGTCCAATGTAAGAAAAAGAGAGAAAAACTATTTTCTGGTTTAAAATATTGCTTTAAATTTTTTATTTTGTAGTGGGGCATGGTGATGCAGAACTACAATCCCAGCAATTTAAGAGGATGAGGCAGGAGGATCCAAGTTTGAGGCTGTCTCAGCAATTTAGACCTTGTCTCAATCAATCAATCAGTCAGACTCCCCAGTCCATTTTACCTCTGTAACTCAGTGGTAAAACACCCCTGGGTTCAAACCCCATTGTGTGTGTGTGTGTGTGTGTGTGTGTGTATAGTGTGTATATATATATGTGTGTGTGTGTGTGTGTGTGTGTGTGTGTGTATACACATATACACTTTGTAACAAAATTCAAAAGAGACTTGGTTTATATAGCTGTTTAAAAAATCTTTCAGAAAATCTATTGGTTAAAAACTACTGAACATTTTGGTTTAAAATTTATTCATTTATAATTTTGTATAAATTTTTCAGATTTTGATTTATTGATTATTTCCTCCTTTTGGTAAAATTTCCTTTAGCAATTAATATGTAACAATATATGTCTTCTTAAATAAATAGATAAATTTTCCTCATAAGCTCAGAATTTTAGAAATGTTCTATAACTATTTCAAGATTAAATGAGTTTGTGAAAATCTTCCCTGCAATTCCAACTTACCTACTTCAGTTGTGATAGGTAATAGATTGTGTCAAACTTTCTAACATACCATTTATAAACCAGTTTGTCTTAAACAGACAGTAACCTAATGATTTTTTATTTTTTGGTGTGGGGTGTAGGTATCAGGGATTTTTAATTTTTATTTTAAGACAGGGACTCTCTAAGTTGCTTAGGGCCTTGCTAAGTTGCTGAGAATGGCTTTGAACTTGCGGTCTTCCTGTCTCAGCCACCTGAGCTGCTGGGATTTCAGCCATCTGAAACCTCTCAGGGCCCTAATAATTTTTTTTTACGTACAGTGTTTGAATCTTGTTGCTTGATTTCTTTGCTTCCCAAAGCACCTGAAAGCATTGTGCTTAATGGGAGAGCAATGAATGAAGAATGAGCAAGCCTTGGGAGAAATTAGAGATTAGAATGAGTAGCCCAGCTCCGAGAGGTTAAAGAACTAATAGTTAAAAGAAAAAGCTGTGGAGAAAGTGAAGAGCAGATCCCCATGGAGGGATGTTTTCTGAGACAGCTGCACAAATATACCCACAGGAGTTGGGCAGCTTTCACCCTGCGAATATTTAGAAAATACATCCTCTAAGCTTCTGCCTCCTGCTGCAGATCCATAGGGTATATTAATGACTGGCAAACAGTAGCATGCTGTGTCTGATTGCTCAGGGCATTTTTTTTTTCTCTAAAGTTTGCATCAGGGAATATTTTTCAAACTGTTTCTAAAGGTCATGTGGAATCTCAAAACTAAGAAAATAATGAGATGCCTGGAAATGCTGAGATACATCCTTTCACATTCATAGCTGAAAACACAATACGCCTTTATGTATATGTCATTATCAAGAGAACTTTCATTTTCTGCAGTGATGCTTCCGTCCCTGAGGAAGCAATATACCTGAAGTTGACAGAGTTCATTATAATCAGTAGGAAGTTCTTGGTCTATATGTATATTGCTAAACTTCTTTCCTAAAGCATTTTGCATATTTCCAAGAATATAACTTCATTCCTGCCATAGGATATTCTCAATAACTAGAAAAGTTATTAAAATGAGGAAGAGCAAGATTCTCACAAAGGTGCAGTTAATTCTTCTCCCAGTGTTGACTCTCAAATACTATATCTTGTTTCCCCCATCAGGCAGCAACACCAGGGCCTTTCAATTCTAATGAAATCAGCAATACTGATGTTGATTAAAAGATTGGTAATTATCAGATTAACATGTTTCCATTTGGGAAGTATAGTTGCTATATTAACTTCTTAACAAATGAGTTTGTAATATTTAATGCTTATAAAGGAAGAAAAATATTTACTTCAAAAGGTTGCAATTATAACAAGAAACTTCACTTAATAATTTTGACATTGATAAAAATCAGGCAAAGTAATCAATTCTGAAGGGAATGTGAAAGGAAGAATTATAAAGCCACACAACATTGTAGCTAAAATGAATCTCTGAGATAATTTTATCTAACTTCTTACTTTTCTATAGGAGTCAGAAAAAGGCACAAAGAACTAGTCATTTGCCCAAAGAAATCATTGCCAACTTTGGAACTAGAACCTGTCACACATATCCATGCATAGGGGAAACAGAAAAGGAGTAAGGTTGGCCTACATTGCCACCCTCTTTCAGAGCACATAAATTCTGGTCTTCTGATTTGGGAAGAGCAGTATATATTCCTTTCCTCTTTGCTTTGCATTCTTTTTTTATTTCTCTATTCTCTCATCATGCCATTTCCAATGGCATGGGAAATGTAATCCATGAAATAGATTTGGGACAGGGACAGGTAGATCTGGGGTGAACAGAGGCTTATTTGAGCCAGTTAATTTATGTTGAACCAGCTCTCTTGATATATTGTAAAGTTTGATTCCCTGCAAACAAGTGGAAGGATTCTGGGAACTGGACATCTCTGTGTATCAGGATAGATGGAGTAGATAAAGTGTTGGTAACAACTTCCTATGGACTAGACACTGTTCCAAAGCCCTCTAATATGAAAAACCTTATTTTAAATTGCTACAACTTTGTAAGGTAACTGTCACAGATGATGGGAGAAATGCATTAAGATTTTAACTGATTTACACAAATCACAAAGGTAATAAATGATTGAGTCAGAAGTTCAACCTAAACCCAGTGACTCCAGAGATAATGCTCCTAACAATGGTTCTATATCTGATCCAAAAATGTTGCCACTCCTATCACCAAAGATTGTAATCACCTTTAATTTTCTTAATTTTGATTAACAATATCTACCTAAGCAGAATAACTTTCAAGTAGTAAATATAATTGATAGGAGTTTAATTCCTTTGTTGTGAGGTGAGCTGTGATTCCTATAGAACTGGAATTCATTGGTCTATTCACAAGTAGTGCTTATTTCTAAATCAGAAGTCAGGTATGGAGACACAATGAGAAGCAAGAGAGATATGCAGAAGACAAGTCATATAATAAAGAAACCATAAAAAGCCAAGATTGTATCACTTATATTTGGATGAGATAATTTTCATGAAGTAGAAATAGAAGAGAGGATAACTCAGTGATTTAAAATAAGAAAACAAAGTAATCTCCACAAGCTGAATTATGAAAAATAATTTCCAAAAAATATTGAGTGCTGGAAACAATGAATGTTGAGGACCTTTATTTTTCAATGCTGAATTAGAGTAGAAGGAAGACTGAAGAGCACTTTCTTGAAAGAGATTTCACTGGGACATTGGGTGAGGACTGGGAGAATATCTCTCTTTCCTTAACTCCCCAAGGAATATCTTACCTGTTTTTATTTTATTTTTTCTGAACTAAAAATGAAAAGGTCAAGGGAATTTTTTAAACTTCTGCTACACACTTGCTAAAATAAAATTCTATAACATTTATTAAGGAATGACAACAATACTAATAAATACTGTGGTTCCAGACATACAGCATTGTGTGTGATTTTAAAAGTCTTCTCCCTTTCCAGAGATAAATCAGAAAATGAATCTTCCTATTGGCCCTAAAATGGAGAACAGCAGTCAACTTGGCACTAATTTTTGTCACATTCCTCTAATCGAGTGTACTTTCCTTTGATCAAAATTGGAAGCAAACATTTCCCTATCCCTCTAATCTCCTTATAAATTTGATTTAGGACATCTCTGCTCTTTTCTTACAAAATGTGTGTACATGTCCATATTAGTGCATTAGTCTTAGATGGAAAAATCTACTGAGTTAATTTTCTTTGTTCTATTCTAGGGCAACCCATGTAATTATCCTTTAACTAAAGCTCGCTGAGGATAGTGACTCATATTCAAATACGCCTCTGTTTCAAGAGTGCAGTGGTAAGAAGAGTGGTTATCACCTCCCTATCTGCCCACTGCCTTAAGTCTTGGCGACTAAATAATGGAGGAGCTTATAGTTCTCTCTGTCATTCCTTTGGGATGAATCCATTGCTAATTTAATCTTTATAAGTAAGTCACCCTGAAGAATGTGGAAATGGATATATTTGCTGCATTTGGTTGGTTTGAGTAGTGTTTTAACAGGAAGAAAAGATTCTAACTCAACCTGTATCCTGCAAAATGTTTTCATGGTATAGTTCTTATATATAGCAAACAACTCAGAAATAATTGTTGGGTGAATAGGTAAAGCCCTTTCCGAAGTACTCAATCAAAATGCAGGTAGAGCTAGTTAAAATCAAGGCCCTTAGTTGAGTGGAGCAGTTAGGCTTTTGCAAGGGCATAGGAAGATGAATCAAACCCTGAAGGTGATCCACAGGCCAATGAATTAATCTCAAAGATGAAACACTTTCTCCAATTAAATGCTTTGCCCAGCACTTAGACAGAAGGCCACAAACTGTAAAATTCTGCATATGGCCCTCATAAGTTCAAACAATGGAGTGATGATGCTTGGTATTGATATTATATGAATGGAGCTGTGCTAATTATGATTTATTACTCTGGGAAAACACTAATAGAAATGTATTTGATAATCTTTTAGGAAAAAGAAACAGAAAACACTATATATAAAGCACTGTAGAGTATACAAAGAAATATGGGGGTGGGAGGCTCACACCCTGAATGAGGCACGTTACTTTATTTTAACACTTAACAAAATTGAAAGAGAGTGCCATTTGCCCTTATGTCACATTTGGGCAAATAAGGCTCAGATAGGTTAATTACTTTGCTTAAGGTAATGAAAGTAGTAAGAAACTGAACTGGAAATTAAACCAGAAGCCCATTTTCTTTTTATTATTCTACTCAGAAATCCCATGAAAGACAAAGTATAATAAGCACTAATATCTTTATAGAAGTCCAACTCCAAAGAAATTACAAGATGGTATACTAGTACCATGCCTGGATCATACTAAGCTCACCTAAGAAACTTTTTTAGTGAATAGGTAAAAGTTAAGACATTGATTTTTCAAGCATTTTTTACTGGTTTTTATCACTAACCTAACACCATAAGATCCCCTACCAACTTCTGTTTTGCCTAAATTAGCTGAATGTTTCCTTCTGTTCTCTAGTTTCATATCCACTGAATAGATATGCTAAACAAAACATAATCACATAATCTGAGGCCCACTGTTCTGCATTAAGCTCTTTCACTGGGTCCCAAGAAACCAGACTTACTCAAAATAGAGTTACTCATGCTACATTTGCACACCACCAAACCATAACTTAGTTATCTGATTCTAAGAAAAGTGGACAGAGAAGCAGAAAATTACTCAAAGAAATCAGTGTCACTAGGCATATAATGAAAGTTCCTTCTGCTTTAATTATTTCACACACAAAAAAGGTAACTTGAAGTAACCTGATATTAACCACTCATTTATGGCTTTCTTTCTTTCTTTCTTTCTTTCTTTCTTTCTTTCTTTCTTTCTTTCTTTCTTTCTTTCTTTCTTCCTTCCTTCCTTCCTTCCTTCCTTCCTTCCTTCCTTCCTTCCTTCTTTTCTTTTCTTTCTTTTCTTTTCTTTTCTTTTCTTTCTTTCTTTCTTTCTTTCTTTCTTTCTTTCTTTCTTTCTTTCTTTCTTTCTTTCTTTCCTTCTTTCTTTCTTTCCTGTTCCTGTCCTAAAAGAAAAATAATTTGAAATGGTCAATCCGTTCTTTGATATTTGTTTCTGCTTTCCCCCCTTTTTTTTTCCCTCTGTCAACATAATGAAACACTTCTGCTTACCCACTGAAACACTTATTTCATTTTGTGGAGTGAAGTGTTTCCTGATTCTATAATTTAAAAAAAAAAAAAGTGGAATCTGCAAAGGTTGATCTCTCAGAAGTTGAGAATAAAATGGTAATTACCAGAGGGTGGGTAGTGTAGGAAAGACAGAGATGGGAAAGTTTGGTTCATGGGGACTAAGTTACAGTTGGATAGGAGCAAGAAGTTCTAGTGTTCTATTGCATAGTGGAGTGACTATAGATGATAATAATGTACAGTAATTTTCAAAAAGTTAGGAGGAAGAATTTGAGAAGTTTTCTCCCCAATACAAAAATGACAAGATGTTCAAGGAAATTGTCAGGTTGGTGGAGGTGACTTAGGACAAAACAGCCCGTGAGGTTTTTTTTTAAATTATGGAATGTAAAAATTATTTTCCCATGTCCCATAAATTACTTTGGGTTTGAATCTTCGGATTCAGATACCATGTTTCACTATTTTCAAAATTACACAAGAACATAAAATACAGTCTTTGAAAAACAAAAATGAAAAGAGAATGCATCCCAATCTTGAGAACATTCTAAAGGACTTATTAATATTTCCCAATAGCAAGCTGAAACTATGCTTTCCAGTGCCTTTGAGGATGTTTGTTAAAAAGGGAAGTGGGTGTGGACTTTGGTCTATTTTTATTTCTCCCTAAGAATTCTCTATGATTTTCACACAAAGAAGTGCAGGGGAGGATGACAGTACTAATTAATTTTTTTCTGATTTATTTATTTGTTTATACCTAGAAGTAGCTGCATTGAATTTTGTGTAATAAAGTGAAATGAGTCTGAGAAAGGAAATCCACTGTGGGATTCTATCTAAAATGGTGGGTCCAGAGGAAAGACACATGGAGCAGGCATGCTAATTTGTTATGTGAATTATTCATGATACCTGAGAAAGCGATGACATTGGCATTGAAGAATGCTACCTGGGAATTTTCCTGGTATAAATATTTGACTTCATAAATAAATATGCAAAAGAGTATACTAAAAATTTACTTTCCAATTCAACATGATAAATCTACTTTTTAAAAATGCAGCTGTAGATAAAGAATTACCTAATTTGTGCATAGGTAAGGGACAATAGAACATATACTCCAGGTAAAAATCCCATTCTAATACTTACTAAATATGCCATGTTAAGAAGTTGCCTAGTCATTTTAAGCTTCTGTGTTTTCCTCTTTAAAATGAAAACAGACATCATAATTACTACATACAATGGTTTGGGTAGTTAAATAAATTAATCCATTTTTACTATTTAATAACAGAAAGTCTAGAACACAAGGGCTTAAATATTAGGATGATTAGTATGGTAATGATTATTATATTCTCATATGTCAAATTATTCTTACATTTATGATTTATTTTTTCTTCAAATTGCTACAAAATAAGTAGTAAGGTTAAGAGTAAGATTTCATGAAGCCAAATAAAAACCACTATTAGTATTTAATAGAAAATTTAATAGAAGAGAATAGAGATCTTGGATAAAAATCCATGCATTTCCATTCAAATGATTTTGACAGATACTAAGAATACATAGTGAATTAATTGTAGTCTTCTCAATAAAAGGTACTGAGAAAATTGGATATCTACATGGAAAATAATGATCTTGGGCTCTTATCTTTCACCTGTTATAAAATCAACTCAAAATAACGTTAACAACTTAAATGTAAGACCTATAAACTAGTACATTCATTATTAAGACAGGTTGGAGGTTTCTCAAAAATTAAGAATAGAACTACCATATTAACCAACAATCTTACTACTGGATATATATCCAAAAAAATGAAATCAGTACATCAAAGAGACATCTGAATTCCCATGTTTATTGCAGCACTATTCACAATAGCCAAAAAGTGGAAACAAACTACATGTCCATTAATTGATGAAGGAATAAAGAAAATGCAGTACATACACATAATGGAATACTACACAGATATAAAAAAAGAATGAGATCCTGTCACCTACAACAACATGAATGGAACTAAAGATCATTGCATTAAATAAAATGAACCAGACACAGAAAGACAAGAGCTACATGATCTCACCTATATATGAAATATAAAATAAAAAAGTTAATCTCATGGAAGTTGGAAGTAGAATGATTACCAGAAGCTGGAGAGAATAGGAAGTATGAAGATGGATGGGAAAGGCTGATCAATGGGTATTAAAATTACAATTAAATAGGAGAAAGCAGCTCTGTTGTGCTATCTCACAATAGTATGACTATAGATAACAATAATATAATATATATTTCAAAAAGCCAGAGGAAAGGATTTTGAATGTTTTCATCATAAAGAAATGACAAATGTTTGAGGAGATAGATATGTTTAACCAGATTTGTACACTGTGCACAAATATCAAAACATCACATGGTACCCCATAATTATGTATGATTTTTATGATTTTATATATTAGTTAAAAATAAATTGAATAATTATTTTTAAATTTAAAAATATGTAAAAATTGAACAAAATGTATAAAAGATGGTTTTCTTTCTTTGGTGCATTGCAAAGGGTTTTATTTTGCACATAAAACTCAGAGGAAGGAAAAAAAATAATGAACTGCTCCTATTATTATAGGTGGGAGTAAATTGAGAACAAGTGACTTCTTCAGGGTCACAAAGTGATTTAAATACAAGCCAGAAATAAAAACATCAGTTGTTCGAAGTCCCCAAGGACAAGTCTATGTCTTTTTCAGTCTTTTTTTTTTTTTTTCATTGCTCTTTCTGCTTGACAGTGGCACATTAAGAACATTTGAAATTCAAGGCCAAGAATATTTTAAATTTAACTATACATTTATGGGGTAATATCTGTCCCCACATGTACTGGTAACAGAAATGAAGAACAGTGGTGGTCACTGATTTTGAGGAGCCTTATGGAGTGTGAGCTAGGCAGGAGCACTGTGCATTAAAACCTGGATTAGCCTGTAAACCTGAGAGACAACTGCAGGGGAAAATATGCACTTAATATAAAAGTTTGATTATAAACAGTATTCCTAAGATTGTGTCTGATACTTTAACAACACTTCACTTCTCCCTATTCTTGCTTTTTTTATGGCATAGAATTATAACAATTAGACTATGGCTGAGAGCTGAACTTGTCTTTTAATGGATTTTTGTTTTTGATTTTTTGTTCGTTCGGGTTTTGTTTTGTTTTGTTTTGTTTTGTTTTTTGACAGACTGCAGAGGTCTTGAGTGTTCTCTGTCACTTTGGTTAAATAGATGTTCGTTAAACTTAACTGAGTAACTTCCTTAAACCTTCAAATTGCTCTCTCCCTGTTACTTGCTGAGGAATTCCATGACTGATCCCAAACCAAGGTCCAGTGCTGCTGTAAATGCCTCCCTCCTTAATCAGCAACCAAGAGTCTTTTTCTTTCAGGACACTTTCCTTCACTAGTAATTCCCAAATGCTACTGTGTTTTTTGTCATTACTGTTCCACTATCCTACAAAACTGTGGTTTCAATCTTTGCATGGACTGTGTTTCTTTGCTCACATTTTGGTGCTGGGCACCCAAGTCGACACTCAGAAAATCCTGGATGAGTGAACACTTGTGGATTAGACGGAGAAATGGCTCCTGGTTTCACCTTAAATAATTTAGTCATGTTTATCTGGTGACAAAAAGGCTTATATGAAAATAGTGTTACTAGTTCTATGTCTTTGTCTTCATGAAAATTCTGATCAATTACACTTTTAAGCCCATTCCTTCCAAAATGAATCTTTTATTTTAGAAAGAGTGTGTCACTGTTGTGTTTTTTTTTTTCTCAGCAAATGCATACAATGAAAAATTCATGTGTCAGGATGGTGATTGTCTCTTAACGTTCAGTCAACCCTGAAAACTTAATGCAGTAGCTGAGAGTCACAAGGTGTGTGTGTACTACTCAGTTGACAGGCAACAAGCAGCACTAGGCATACTCAGAAATTCAGTTAACCAGTCAGTTTAAGGAAGAAGAGTAAATAGGCCTTAGGAACTCCCGTATTTATATTTTACTTGATAGTTTAATGAAAGCTAGAAATACAAAGGCAAATTCATTATGTATTCTAAAATACATTAACACGGCAAAGTAAAAAATACATTGAACTTAAAAGTAGATGATGGGAGTTTTGTCCTGTTTCTTCTGATTATGACCTATTTGGATTTTGCAAAATACTTCATCAAGTTATTCATGTATAAAAGGAGTTTAGATGGTGTTGTGGTTTGGATATGACTTATGTGTCTCCTGATGGTCCATGTGTTGGAGGTTTGGTTGGAAAATATTAGGAGATAGAGGAAATTTCAAGAGATGGGGCCTATTCGGAGGTCCTCAGGTCTGGCTGGGAGAATTACCCTTTGGAAGAGTTTAAGGTAGCTGTGGTGCAATTCCTTGGTAGTTTTTGTGAGATCATCACAGAAGTCTGAGCTGGTCCCACCTCCATCTCTTTGACTTTCTTTCTGGCACAGTGACCACTACCTCCTATGTGTATGCTCTTGCCATAGACTAACTCTATCCACTATGTTGCCAAAGGCCCAAACCAATAGAGCAACCTGACCTTGAATTTTGGACTTCCAAAACTGTGAGCTAATTAAATTTCTTTTCTTGATAAGTAGTCATCCATAAGTATTTCATTACAGGAATGAGAAACTGATGAGTATATGTGGTCTAACTTCTTCACAGTTGAAGGGCTCGTGTGAGGCTCAAGGAGAGGTTGAAAATGAAAGCATATTTAAAGATAAGCCCTAAAAAACAAGTAAAGAAGAAAATAAGAGTGAAAAGTCCAGGATTAGTAATATAATATAAGGCAAGCAAGTGGAGTAGAGGGAGATGTTCACAGAAGGAATCAGTTTTACATGTGGATATAGAGAGAGGTAGATTAGAGAGACACAATAAAGATGATCTGCCTACCTGAATATTCTTATGCCACCTCAAGAAATTAATCCCAGAACACCATCATCTCTTCTCATTGCCCTGAAATTTCTACTTAATTGACCTGTGATTCCAGCTCTTACCTACTCTGTATTCTTAAAACTTTACTGATGACTCTAAATTGGTGTATCATAGCATACTACATAAAATGCAATTACTTTCTGGATGGTTGTTTTGACAAATTGAGCAACATAACCCTGTTGAACTAGAATAAGTAAAATGAAGGCTTTGGAAATGAGGTTGGCCAACATTTATCTGTGCCCATGTTATCCCTGAGGGGAAGAAAGTAACCAGCAACTCTGAGTGTCCACCTTAGGTCAGGAAGTGTGCCTATCTCCATTAATCTTCCAAGCCAATGTAAAAAGAACATAACCTACAGGAGAATGAAGGTCTACTGAGGTTACCTAGTCTGGCAGTAGGAGTTCTACTGTGGTTATGTTAAATGAGAAAAAAAAAATCACTCTAAAAAGAATGACCACATGTTGATTTTATTCCAGTACGGTTGCTAGAAATAAGGGAGAAAGCACAGATTAAATCCTTGCTGAGACAAAGGCTGAAAGTTTTTAAGTGGTGGAGTGAGCTAGTGACATAGTCTTGTAGGATGTTCGTTAGAGGAATGTTGATCAAGGGAATGTATGAAACACATTCAGTCATGACTAGTTTGCAAATGCTTTTCTCTGTGGTTATGTCTTCTGCATTGGTTAATTAGTGTCTATCCCATGAATGTCACACTCCTATACTCCTCAAATACTAAGGAAAATGGGGATTATTTCCTTCCATGTTTAGTTTTTAAAGAGATGCTTCTCAGATTCTTCAAAAAGATGTTTAGTAGTTTGTAAAGGGGTAAGGGAAATATTTGCATACATTTTAAAAGGAAAGAGAAAAAATTGAGATATAAGAGTGTTCTAAAGTAAATGCTCTAAGAGAAGGGAGGTCAGGGGCTGAAATAAACCTATTTAAATTTTAGTCGAGTTGAGGAGAAAATTAAGACTGTTTTAGTCAGTTAAACTTTACAACTGTCATAGGAACCAAAGCAAAAACTAAAATGCAAATCAAGGGAAAACTTTCGGCCCTACACTGGACCAATTAAATCTGAAGATTAGGCTCTCCTATGACCTGGGCATCAACATGTCAATATTTTAAGCTTCTTGGGCACTGAAACATGGTCTGAGCAATACATGTGTACGTGTCTGTGCCACAGTGTCACACTCCAGCACCCCATCCTCCACTATTTCAACTTCCTTGCAGGTGATTATTTTCTTAACTGGGATTATTTTAGACCTGGTGGTTATGTCTTCATTTCAGTTTAGGTGACGGTATATTCTGAGTTCTTGGTTATATAAATGTATTTTGGCAGAAACTTTTGTTTCTAGTTTCTCAGTTCTGTTTGGGCATTAACACACCCAGGGAAAGCAGGCCCCACCACAGATTCAGGAAATGACAAAAGGTCAAAGACAAATATGGTGAACCTTTCCACATTTGCCAAGTCATTCTGTTAGGAATAAACCTAACTCAATACTGACAAATAAGATATAAGAGAAATGTCCTAAGCAGATGATGCTAGGTGGTATTCTTCTCCCCAACATAAAGAAAGAGTGAGAAATCTTGCCCCTTTCTTTTTTGGCTAGATTTAGAATATAATACCCACAGAGAGCTTAAGCAGCTGTCTTGCAGCAAGTAGGTAAGAAGCCAAATGATGAAAGTGCTGAAGATGGCTGAGTGGGGAGTTGGACAAAGCCTAGTAATTAGCACTTTGGAAATGCAGCAGCATGCCCATGTTCATTCACAACAGCCAATATATGGAAACATTGTAGGTGTTCATCGATGAATGAATGGATAAAGAATGGATAAAGAACACACACACACACACACACACACACACACACACACACACACACTGGAATATCATCCAGTAATAAAAAGAATGAAACTATGTCATATACAGCAACATCAGTAGAACTGGAAGACATTATGTTAAGTGGAAGAATCCAGGGACAGAAAGACAATCATGGCATGCTCTCTGCTCTCACTTAGATGTGGAAAGAAGAAAAAAAAAAAAACTTATAGTAATAGAGACTGGAATAGTGGTCACCAGAGCATGGAAAATGTAGTGGAGCTGGGAGAGGGAGAGAATGGTTGATGAACACAGGAATCAGTGGATAGGAGAGATGGCTCCTGTGTTCTATAGCACCACAGGATAACTGTGGTTAACAACAAATTGTATATTTAAAAACAGTAGAGAGAATTTTGAATGTTCCTAAAACAGAAACATTTGAGGTGCTGGATATGCCAGTTACTCTGATCTGATCATTATACTTTGCTAACATTTCTTGAAGTATCACAGTATGTTCCATAAATATTATGTATAAAAATTATCATGTGTAAATTAAAAATAAAAACAACAGAGAGCCTGGGTTCTTAATGAATTATGATCACATAGAATCAACTGCTTCCAGATGACTTTTATATGAAATTTCTTTTTCTAAGCACTACTAGTTATTATTATACTTGCAAGTGAAAATAGTTTACTTAGTATTATGTCATAACATGATGAACACAAACAAATTTGTAGAGACTGAAGTCATCAATAAGAGAAGAGAGAGCTTATTCTACACCTGTACATAGCCAGAATTCACTCCTCCTCCTATGGCATAATAGTAGAAATACTCAGAAATTCCCTTGTTTTAAAATTTTTGATCTGTGTGTCTTTCTTCTGTTTTGGACAGTGACTCCCTAGAGGGTCAATGCTATGTGCTATTTATCTTGGAGTCCCCTCCAGCTCAAGTTCAATGCTTTGCAAGTGCTCTTTTCCCTGTAAGTGTTGAATTAAGTGAAGTGAAGTTTGAGGTCATAGCTGAGTGATTTATGAAGACTTGAATGACGTGTGAGTTGAATGAAGTTCTCCATGGAGATAACAATGTTGTTAGGATTAAACACATTTCTAAAAAAAAAAAAAATAGAGCCCTAAGAAATAATGTTAAGGCACCTCCTTAAACTGGTCTCTGCACTAACACCATAATATCAACAATTGAACTATTAGGTATTAATAAAATAATTAATAAGGTAGAATTAATCTAGAATAATTAACCCCCTCATGATGTTTTCCTCAGTAGTAAACTTCTGGCATGCCTGAATAATAGACTAAAATAGCTCTTCTTATTTATTTTATTTTAATTAAATTTTAAAGAATTTTATCTTTTGACTGTTTTTGTTTTTTCAAGGTGTCTACTGCCCTAAAGGATCACATGAAACTACTGGCTGCACTTCAATCTCTCTCACCTTAGCAGTGGACACATCACATCAGTTTGGTTTATTTTCCCTGCAAGGACAGTCATGTGTGTTGATAGTAGAGTTAAAAATAACTCTGTCTGTTTGGAATTCAGGTTGAGTAGGAACCTTGTCAGCTCCCAAGGCCACAGCCTTGAACTGTCAACTGCCACTCATAAGAATTAACATAACTGCAAAGCATTTTAATACCAAGAATTTTCCGGTAGCTTAAGATAATTCAGGATTGTGCAAGAAGGAAGGAAATTCCCTAAACTGTGAATTCAAGTATTCTTTTTTTTAAAGTCATGTGAAATTTTATTTAACATTATTATTTAATTGCGAATAAAGCTCTAAGGGACCTGTCATAAAAGTCAAGTAGCCTTTTGACTTTTGGGAGGACAGTGCCTCTACCATCCATAACAAATTATTGGCAATTCAACTTTTACTGGTTGCCAGACTTGTGGACTTTACTAACATTGAAGAGTATCAGACCTGGTGTTCATCAGCATTACAAAGAAAAAGATATTTCATCTGACCAATTAAACTCTACGGAATTACAATAGTGTATCAATCTGACCTTGTCATAGTTAGACAAGTAGTCATTTTAAAACAGCTCAAAAATAGTTTTAAATTTCACCACTAAAAATTACTAACAGTTCTTCGCACAATAAATTTATATAACTTATTCTCCTAAAAATACTAGTCTTACTCTAAGTCCCTCTGAAGAAGGCTCAACCCAGACATGAATTTACCACCACGTAGCATTTATTCCCTTAACAATTCTATCAACATGAAACATAAGGAATTCTATTGCCTCATATGGTAACCAAATGTTTGAAGATATAGCTTCTTGATCTGTCTGTGAAATAAAATGCATAGTTCTCATGTTTTAGAAAACTTTTTTTTCATTTTTATGTGTTCTGTCAGTCAAACAGGGATAAATCTGACAATGATGTGCAGTATGTATACAGAAAGATACAAAAATGTACTGGAAGAAAACTTTATCAGACCTAAATAAATGATCTTGTTTTATTAATTGAAAGATTTGATATTGCTAAGATGTCATGTCTTCCCAAGCAAGGCTGTAGGTTAAAAATAATTTTAATCAAAATGCAAGTATGGTGTTTTGAAGAAATTAACAAATGGATTCTCAAACTCATGTGGAAATTCAAAGGATCTGGAATAGCCAAAACATCTTTGAAAAAGGACAACAAGGTTAGAGGACTAACCCTATATGATTTCAAAACTTATTCTATAATGGCAGAAATCATTAGTATGCTGTTGGTGTCAAGAACAATAAATAGATCAATGAAGCATAACAGAGAGCCTAGAAAGAAATCCTTACATATATGGACATTTGACATTAGACAAAAGCATACAGACAATGCAGGGGAGAGAGGTTCTTCTTTTCAATAATTAGTGCAGTAAGAATTGTAGCAGTATATGCAAAAAAAAAAAGAAAAGAAAGAACTTTGATCCAAGCTCATATCATGTGCCAAAATTTAATTAAAAATTTAATAAGCATAAAACCTAAAAAAATATGAAAATTCTAGGAAAAAACTGTGCCATTAGATATGACACTGAGAAATATAACCCATAGAAGAAAGCAGTGATGAATTGTACTTTATCCAAATTAAAATTGTCTGCTCTTTAAATAACACACATTAAGGGAATCAAAAAATGGCAGGTTTGGAAGAAAATATTTGCAAGTCATAAATAAGGAATTATATCCAGAATATAAAAAGAACTTTCAAACTCACAAATAAGAATACAGAAACCTATTAAAAATTGAATAAAACTTGAACAGACATTTCACTAAAGCAATTACATGAATAGTGTGAGGCTAAAGTTCTCTGAAGAGGCTGCATCTATATTAATGATCTTACAGACCATTTGATGATGCTTGTGGAGAGATGGAATGCTGTGCAGAGCCAAATTTATCTCAGACTGTCACAGGAGAAGAGATGTCTCCGGAGAAGGGTCAGAGTGGTTCCCAGAGGAAAGCCAGGGGTTTCAACTCAGGACCCACTAGGTTTTTGGCATATGTGACAGGAAAGCACAAGTCAGAAAAAAAGGCATAGACAGAGGTTTATTTAGGAAGGCAGATACACATTCAAGGGAGAATATGGACTCTATGGAGAGAGAGAGAGGCCCCACCTGGGCTGGGGGTCCAATATTTGTAGAAGGGCTGTACTGGGGAGCTCGACTGGAGGTGGAGCCAGGGTGGAGCTGCAAATTTCATGCCAGTTTTCCCTGCCCTTCTGTATTTCCTTCATGTTACAAGGGCATGGACCAAGAGCCTGTTGCTCAAGATTGATAACTGTGCTTTCAGCATCTCAATGGCTTGTGGGCATTTCCTTTAAGAGTCAGTATTTCTCTCTCTTTATCCTAAATCCTTATCTCAAGACAATGTTAGCTCCTTTAAGAAAATAACCATTTACTTTTCACCTTTGTATCTGATCTAACATGCTCATAGCTATTAGGTAATATTTTCAGGATGTATTGCTAAGCTTAGTAGATCTCCACCTCTGTCACCCTTAAAGCTAAGAATGTGACCGCATCTGAAACCTATAGGAAATATTTTCCCACTTTGCCAGGAAACACATCACTGAGAGTCACTTGAATCTGTGTTCCTGGGACATGGTCATTCTATTTGGTTCAGAATAAAAGATTTTTATTTCCTTTAAACCAGAATTGTTAACTTACATCAACAATAACAAAGCTCAAAATATTATCAATTTTTAGAAAAGTTCATATTAAAAGCATTTTAATATCCCAAGAACTTATTAAAGTGATATAAATTTAAAAGACTGTGTATATCAAGTCATAGCAAGAATATGGAGGAGCTGAAACTCTGATAAACTGCTGATAGGAATGTAAGATGATACTAACACTTTGGAAAACATTTTGGCAGTTTCTTAAAAAAAAATCATTTAATATAGACCTACAATATTATCTAGTCATATAGATACCAGCCACCTTCTATCTGGTGTTTATCAAATAGAAATAAAAGTATATATTCAAACAAAGGTTTGTACAAAATGTTCATAAAGGCTTTACTTGTAATAGTTCTGTTGACCAAGAACAAAATCAATCTTCTTGAGAACAAAGAAAATTACATTTATTTGGGTCTAATTAGGATTAAAATCTGGAAAAACACAGATTTATGCAGTCTTGAGAATATTCTCCAAGGTTTTACAAAATGGGTCAAATTCTGTTTCTCTTTTCTCAGTGTTTCTCTCTCAGATTTTCTAGACATTCTCAGGAATTAATTAAAAATCTCATTTTTCCAGGTATTAAAATACTGGCTCAGTTCAGATAAATCCCCACTCTTACATTTGATTGAAAACCTGTCCCTCTCTCACATCTCAGGCATGCTGAGCTTGGAAGCCTGCAGGGGAAGGGTCAGGAATGGGGCCTTCCTGTTTTGTACCATCACAGTTACAAGCAGTAGGTTGGCCAATTCTAGGGTTGTCTTCAGAGTTCTCTGTCTATGCAATGTCTAAATGCTACCTTGTTCATGGGGTGATTTTTAGGCTTAGAAAATCCACCCCAGCTTCTACCTGTGACTCCCCAATACAGCTATCTTTGTCTTAAGTGATACCTTTCTTCTAACTGGCTGTTTATGATTTCTTCCTTAGCTCCTGACTTCCATGCAGGAAGGCTCTTAGCTTGACCAGTACTCCAATTAGGTCTTGCCTGTGGGGTTCCATTCAAGATAACTCAGTTCTAGATCATGTTTGCAAGTGCATCAACTGGCTCTTGTAAAATAATCACCAGGTAGAAGGGTGGCTGGTTTCAATTGTACATTTCTTGATTCTTTTTATTATTGGGCAGCTCTAGACACAATTTGACCTTTATAAACTGTTTACCTCTGAGTCAGGTACACTTGTGGTGGCCAACCAACTTCAAAGGGCACATTGCAAAATTGCCAAAGGGTTCTCTTGAGCACTACTCAATTTGATCCAGTGAGACAGATATGTCTCCCTTTTCTGAACAGAAGGCAGAGAGAAAAAGAGAAACTTCGTGAACTGATTCTTCATCTTGATGGTTCTGAGCTTTTCTTTCCATAGCCTGGAGGTGGTGAAAGGGCTAGTTCTGAACATTGCTTTAGTACCTGAGAGTTCTTTAGCACATTTGGTTCTTAGTTTACCTAAGCCAGATCCCAAACTACCTCTTTCAAAAAAGGCAAAAGGTTTTTCAAAGAACTCAGCAGAAAAATGCAAGCAATGATTTGTTGAAAACTTGTGTTGATGTAGTTTTTAACTTCCAGTAATGAAGCAACAAAATTTTAATCTCTTTTTGTTAGCTCAGTTATTGGGGAAAAAAGCTTTTTGTATACTCTAAAAATTTGTAAGACAATGTATTATATAAATACTATTGAGTATGCAATTATTTTTGACTTGAGAATATGAAATGGAAGGAGAGAAATGATCATGGGAAGGAATGTAGTCTAATAATTGCTAATATAGCTGACAAGGTTTTTTTCTTAATAAAAGATAGAGAGTTCATTGTTTAATTTTTTTTTAAAAAAGAGTCCACTGTTTAAATTTTCAAACTAATCCTAGGCAGAAGGTTTTTTATCTTGAAAGTTAAATATTTATTCATAATTTTACTCACCCTAGTCATAGGTTTTTTAAAAAGCATGAGCTAATGGAAGTTGATGTCAAAAGCAATAATCATTTTTTAAATAAAAATAATAATATTTCCTATCCTTTTCCTGTGCTATGATTTAAAAATGTTCATATAAATTTAATACATAAGAAAGACATAAGACCATAAGATCATTTAACATATAATAAATAGATAACTTCTAGCTGCTGTTCTTCAAATCTGCTACCATAAAAATTTACATAATTGTTTATTTTATTGCTAGTCCAGGAAAAATGTTTATATTTTAGCTACTAAGAAATGTCATTGTGTATTCTTAAAAGGATTGTTGTCAGACAACTAACGCTGAGAGGATAAAACATGCTGAAAAAGTAGCATATGTGTTACATACTTTCCACAAATTAAATTACATGATATTAATATCTAATCGTTCTGAATTAAGTACAGGGTATATTATACTGTTCTTTTATGCATAAACAAAGTCAAGCAAGGGATTGCAAATCATATTGCCTATGGTGGAAAATATCCTATATCTGGATCTGGAATTAGATTAAATAATGGACCCTCCTCACTCATCTACAAGTCCTACAAAGGTTTTGTTTTTTTTTTTTTTTTTTTTTTTGCATTTGGCTTTACCAGGCAATGAACACAGGTTAAGACCTGATTCAATGTTAAAATTCTTTTTAAAAACTTAAAAATTTCAAGCTTGAAACTTTATTCTTTAAATTATTCATGTATCACATTCCCACTGCTAGATGGGATTGCCTGTACTGGCTAGACCAAAGTACTTAATTTTATAATTGCTTTTTGTTGTACTTCCATCTTTTGTTTCTTCTTTGAATGACTATCTCCTCATCTTCTTCATATTCTAGATGTTAAATTCCGATTTCTTCATAGCTCCTCATCCTTTCAAAACTGAGAAGGCATTTATATGATAATTTTAAAGTTGTTGATCGCTAGCTCAATCATGCTCTCATTTGAAGGAGTTTTATCTGATGCCTTAGTTCAACCAACAACATTATTTAAACTTTTATTCCTAACTACAAATCTAAAGACCTTCAAACATATGCTAAGGTATTCTGAGGGGCTATCAGGTTTCTAAAATTATACCATAGCAGTTAATAATAATCTTCCTAATATTAGGATGAGTATGATTGCATGATTGCCAAGGCCAGGAAGGCAGAAAACACTTGATTCCAGATATTCTTTTTAGGAATCTTGGGTTTGAACCTAAATGCACCCATGGAGCTTAACTACTAAGAGTAGGAAGGAATAGTAAAGAAGACCCCCTGTGCTGACTTCACTTAAACATTCTTTTCAAGAAATTCTTATCCATGGAAAATAAGCTGTAAAATAATAAATAACTTCAAGAAGTTCTTTAATAAATAACTTCAAGAAGTTCTGAAAATCAATTTGTCCAGGCAAATAATTTTTTCACCTGAAAAAACAGCTAACTTGTCCAATAAAAAGTTTAATTAAGGGGCTGTGGATGTGGCTCAAGCGGTAGGGCGCTCACCTGGCATGCGTGCGGCCCGGGTTCAATCCTCAGCACCACATGCAAACAAAGATGTTGTGTCTGCCGAAAACTAAAAAATAAATATTAAAAAATTCTCTCTCTCTCTCTCTCTCTCTCTCTCTCTCTCTCTCTCTCTCTTTCTCTCTTTAAAAACAAAAAAAAAAGTTTAATTAAGCCACTGATCAAACCCAAAACCCTATATATACTTTTATCTGACTTTCTTCCTCTGAGCATTGTTAAGACTATTAAAATGTCTAATATCTTTTAAATAACTTCAATAAACTTTGTTTTGCTTGATCAACAGGTTATTCTGGTGATCTTTTGGGGGAGTAAGGAGTGGGGAGCAGGCAGTGGATGGCTCTTAACCCCTGTTTCTAGAGGAGATTATAGGTCTTTTTTGTTTTTTCCCACTTGAAGCTAACCTATCCTACTCTACTCTGCCATTCTCTTGATCTCAAAAGTGCTCTGTGGGTCTTTCCATGCTCCAGCACCACAGAAGACATTTTGTCTCAAAGCTGTTCACAATTTGGTTTCTATGAACACACCCAAATCATAAATTGCAATTCCTACTTCCTTGGAACATTTTTCCATTTATGGTTTCTATTTCCAGAGACTAAATATCGAATAGAGTTGTCTAAATACATGTAATTTAGATAATCATTGTTAGTCAGATATTTTAGTGATAGGCAAAACTGATCTCTTTGAATGAAAATATTTCCAAAATAGTCTGAATCTAGCTTGTCTATAGATTGTGTTTGCTTTATAAATAGGTAAGACATATACAAACAACAATACAACAAAATGTGACCTCAAGATTAGTTTTCTGTGAACACACTGAGATTGCTCACATACTTTATACTTTCTGAGGGCCAAGTAGGATCATAATGATGAGAACTTCACTTCAAAATTACCTCTAACAAAGTAAAATGTGTAAAATAAACAAACAAGGAATTATAAATTGATATGCAAATAGTTAATAACTCTATAAAAACACTTAATTTTGTTAATAGCCACATAAATAAAAATGAAAATGCTAATGCAATGGCTGTGGTTGTGGCTCAGTGGTAGAGTTCTTGCCTTGCACATGTGAGACATGAGGTTCAATCCTCAGTACCACATAAAAATAAATAAATAAAATAAAGGTATTGTGTCCATGCACAGCTAAAAATGTTTTTTTTTTTAAATACCAATGCCGTGCAACTTTTCAACTCTTATTTTGAAAACATTTTAAAAAGTTAAATTGTAGCCAAAGTGAAAGGTCATAGGTGATAGATGTGTCAACTGATGCTACTTGTTAAAATGAACAATTTGCATTATCAAGTCTAACAATTTTGCTTGTAGAATTTGTCATTAATGATGTATTCACATTGGTACATAAGTCTCTGTGATATAAATTTGTGAAAATTTTGCAACACAGCAATGGCAAAATAAAAATAATATAAAGTATAAATATTTATCTATAGAATATAGAATATATTTTTAAAATATGACTTATTTATATAATGAACTATAAAATAATGCATATACAACCTGACAATAAAACATATTCAGAATTTATTAATGGAAGAGTACATACTACAGAACAAGATGCTTGGTATAATCTCAATTTATCAAAAGAGAAATTATGTATACATAGGAAAGGCAGAGATATACAGATAGATATAGATATAGTGCTCAGAAGACTGTTCATCTTAACAATGGTTAGTCTGAAAAGTGAGATTGTAAAGAGTGGAGGAAGTGGGTTCAATTGAAGTTTTAAACATTATTTTACTTAAATGAGCCCATATTAGTTTTATGTTAAAAAGAAGATTTTCCTATTAAGAATACTGATTTTGGAATCCCTTTCTGGCTATTTCCTATTTTATGCTGTTCCTTGTATATGCTTTGCCAGCTGTTCTTTGTTCAAAGTGCTGCCATCTCTACCTACTGCAGTCATTTCATTCTTTTCTTAAACCTGCTTATTTGAAGCAAGTGGTAATATTTACCATTGTATTTGGACATATCTAATATCTGATCCTTTAATCATGGATCTCCTAGGATGGTAATGTAGAAAGCATGAACATAGCAAGATCAACTTTCTAGAAATCTATTTTCACAGGTAACAGTGGTGTTGACTTGAGCCTGGAGAAAAGGATAGTATATCAAAGTGTTCATTGTTCCTTCTTAGACATGTAAGACTTGAGCCTTGTTCTCCTAATTTGGGTGGCTAAAATGCTTTTGAGAAACTGCTGTGACTCCATTTTTGAGAAACTAGCCTCTACCTCAGAGCAAAGCCTGTCCAAGGAAGGGGGCGTGACCCTTGTCCTTGGAAAAACCCACAGAGCACTCCTAGGCAGATAGCCACCCTGCTGAGTTGTTTGTCTGCAAATAACCGAGAGATCTGTGGCGCCAGGTGTCCCTGACTCACTTAGGCTAGGTGAGGACTCATGCAACCCCCTAGCAACCACCAGTCAGCATGAGAGAGGGAAAATACCTGGGATGCCAGATGACCCCCCAGTAATTTATGGTGGTTGATAACGTTGGGAAACCATGTAGTTTATCATGTACACCCCTCACGGTTTAAACCCATCAGTTCAAAGGAATCCTCCTCTTGTACTAACCAATCAACCTTACCCAACTTGTTCCTGCCAGTGAAAGTGCTAACCAATGTTAAGAGTTGTTGTTTGACTTTCCCTGGGTGTGAAATGATTTGCTGTGTGATGTTGTGATGCATAGAGTATCCCCCAAAAACCTATAAATCCTCACTGACCAAAGGACCAGGACTCACTCCTTGGGACTGCTGCATTGGAAACGGTTGTGAGTCCAGGTTGGAGCTTGCAATACAGACTCTTGTGTGATTGCATTGGATTCAGCTCCTGGAGGTCTATTGGGGTCCCACGAATCTGGCATGACACTATTCCTATTAAACTACACCTGAAAATGCAACCACCACTACTACTAAGTTATAATGACACCCTCCCCCACCACCAGGGTAAAATCTTTTTACTACTTCCATGTTTGATCAGATGAGATGAGCCCTTTTGCACATAGCAAAGATAGCTGAGTATTTATTATCAGACATTCAATAAGGGTGGATTTAATTCCCAACTCTTGAACTTATCATCTTTATCAACTGAGACCTACTATGGAATTTCTCAGGCTGAGAACTCTGTCTATAAAATTAGAATATAGTAGTACCTACCTCATAAAGCTTGTTTGTTTGTTTGAAAAGCATTTTCATGGTGCCTATAAATAGAATACTTAAAAGTGTTGGGTTGCCACGGCATACTAAGACCCCAGTGACTTGAAAGGCTGAGGCAGGAAAATTATAATTTCAAGGACAATCTCAGCTTCTTAGCAAGACCCTCAGCAGCTTACAGAGTCTTGTCTGAAAAACTAAATTAAAATAAAATTTTAAAAAATCGGAGACATAGCTAAAGCACCCCAAGGTTCAATCCCCAGTAACAAAAATAAAATAAAATAAAAATACAAATGTTGGGCCTTATTTATATATCATGTTAATACATAAATATTAGTATCATGAGGCTTATAATATTCTCATTAAAAGCTTTAGTGTGTAGATGATACAATAGGTCCAGGAAGGTACTCAAGAGTTTGTATTTTCAACATGTTTTCAGAGGAGCGTGTGTGTGTGTGTGTGTGTGTGTGTGTACATAAAACTTCCTTAAGTCTGAAAATAGCATCTAATACCCCAAGCAAAACAGATATTCAAAATGAATGACTTTTTACAATAGAATTTCATGACCTAATTAGTATTTGTGTTCATCAAAGTACTTGATTTTCAATAAAGCAAGGGAATTAAAAGAACAAGGTGCAAAAATGTTACATTCACAGTGGGGGCTGTGTAGTAAAATGACATCAATGTCCTCCCTGTCTTTACACAGGATATCATAAAGGAGCAAGGATCAATAGTAGAAGAGAGAAGAGGTCTGCAGATGACTTTATCCTTCACCGTGCTACACAGAGAGATCCCTGAAAAATATGAGTACAACACATATAGCAGGAGTTCAAAAGCTAAAAACATTCTGTTTGTTCTTAAAGACAATGACAACTACTATATAGTTTATGTATAGTTTGTGATTTTGGCTGGCTTTTGCTGGTTTTGTTTGTTTGTTTGTTTGCAAAGCAGCAAGTACTTTACCACTGAACTACATGTCCAGCTTAGGTTTTGGTTTTAAAAACAAACTGTGTGAAAAAATAAAAATATTGAATTTAATGGAATTGATTATTAACTTTCATGCTGAAAAAAAAAATATCTAATTGCCTGCAATAGTGAAAACTAGGAAATGCAGGGAATTAAAAGTACCACTCAAGTTGTTTATTGCTGCTTCATTTCTCAGAAGTTTTGAGTTTATAAGCAGTCTTAATCTAGTTTATAAAAATTAAGTTTATATGCTACCCTCACAATCCTGGTTCATGGATATAGGGTGATTCTCTGCAAAGTTCAGTTTCAGTCCTCCTTCAAGCCAATTTTACTTGAGCTATTATGGCACCATGGGCAAGTTAAAGAAGTCCATTTCCAGATTTTTTGATTACTCCTCAGAACAGTCCTTACAGTTCTTTGACTTTCCTATCAGGAGAGAACTGTACTCACATTAAGGGCCAGGTGACTGCCATAAAAGGAACTAATGTGCCTGTGGTCTTGGAATATCATCTACGTAGCACATTTTTAAGAGAGTATTGCACAATGATAAAAACATGTTGTCTCATGGCTTGGAGAAGACCTCTTAGTATTTCTTGGAAACAGAGCTATGTATTAAAAGCTAGATGAGGGATAAAGACAAGGTTAAGTGGTAATGCCCACTCCTAATGAATGAAATGGATAGAGCTATCAAGTGCAGTGCTAAAGTTGATGTGAGGACCCACATTTAACATCCCTCACATTAGTCTTCCAAAAGCAAGATAATCATACATTAACTAAACCTACAAATGATACTAAATAAAATTCATTGTTACCTCCTACAGCAATGTTTTCATAAGAGGGACTCTTTCAATTGGGAAAGGAGGTATTAAACTTCTTAAGTGGATTCCAAAATGATCCATACTTATTAGCACATCAGCATCTTGTGATAGAAAACAAAACTGCAGTGTCTCCCCCTCCTCCTCCTCCTCCTTTGCTTGTTCTGACTGTCTATCATATAATGCTCTGTATGGACAAATTTGAAAATATACATAATTTATGAAGAACAAACATTAATAGCTACAAATAACTTTTTGTTTTGTATTTTTCCAACTATTTCCCTTTATGTATATAACACATTCACTAACATGTTTTCATATGGTCTGGTTTCTCTAGTTTTAAACATTTAAACAGTAATCTATTTATTTTTAGGAATCTGGATCTGCTTCAGCAGATCACATGCTGGCTCTTACATGAAAGCAGTCTTTGTGAAAGCTAGATATCTCATATTGGTTGTGTCCATTTGGTTTCAAACAGCTGCTAAAACTGTGGAAAGGACAATGGGAATAACATAAGTGCAAAGAAACTATATACCTGAGAAGCAAGGCAACCGTATTTTCAATGTTACATACAAACTAATATAACCAGAAAATTGAAGGATCATATATGAGTACAGGTAATTCGTAAGAAAGAATAAATATTTGAATTCTATTTCATCAACTCTTAATTATTTTGCATTAAAATCGTGTTAAAATATACATAACATAAAATACAGGTGTTTCAATACATTTTAAATGTACAGTTCTGTGGCATTAACTGAATTTACAATGCTGTGCATCCATTACCATCATCCATCCATCCACCATCTTCTTCATCTTGCAAAATTGATACTCTGTATCTATTAAACAAAACTCTCTCTTCCTTTCTCTCCTCAGTCCCTGGGCCACCACTCTTTTAGGTACCTCCTGTAAATGGAGTCATACTATTGACCTTTTGTGACTGGCTTATTTCTCTTAACGTATCTTCAAGTTTTAACCATGTGACAGCCTGATTCAGAATTTTCTTCCCTTTTAAGGCTAAGTAATATTTTATTGTGTGTATATACTATATTTTGTTTATCCATTCATCCATCAGCAGACACTTGGGTTACTTCTACTTTTGAATTATTATAAGAAATACTCCTGTTGTTATAGAGCAGGATCCTGCGGCAGAGCTGAGGCAGCTACTGAGATCCTCTCTTCATCAGTTCTTGAGATCATGCCAGAATTCCGACATGTCACTCAGAATAGCAATTTTATTGAAGGGATGGGAAAGGGTAAAGGGAGAAATGGGTTCTCAGGAGAAGGACAGCACACCTCCCCACCCTCTGGTTTTTCCTGCCCAGGTCTTGACTTATGAATGACAGCAGGATGCTATCAGAATTTCAAGTCCCCATTGTGCATGACAACTCTTGGTCACTTTGTCCCATGCTGACTGGTTCTAATTGGAACCTGTTCTTACAGATTTTATGGTGAGGGGGAATTACTCTCTGAGTTCTAGGATCTGGTGTTTTAAGGGTCACAAAATTCCCTGTTCAGAGTAATTTGCACTCTTCTTATCAGTATTTTGGGCCTGAATTTCTCCCTTAAGTAATAGGTTATTTACTGAGGAATGTAGTGTATCCTGTAGATTTAAGCCAGGAAGGATTGTGAGTAAATTCCTTTTTTAAAAAAAAATCATGTGGGGGTTGGCACAGTGGCCTAGTTGATAGGATTATCCCCTTAATCTCACATTCCTACCACTTATATTTTTATGTTCCCTATCACTATGACTGTGGATATTGTCCCTGCTTTCAAATCTTCTGGGTATATACCCCAAAGGGAATTTGCAGGATTCTATGGCAAATTCTATTTTAAAATTTTCTTTTCTTTTTATTCCCTTCAGTATTGGGAATTGAACACAATAGTTTTACCACTGAGCTACATCCATAGTCCTTTTTATTTTGTGTTTTGAGACAGGATCTTGCTGAGTTGCTGAAGCTGGCCTCAAACTTGGGCTCACAATACCTTGACATCTTGCATAGCTGAGATTATGGGCATGTGCCATCATGCCTACCTTACATTTTAAATTTCTTAAAGATTCATCATACTCTTTTCCAAAAGGGCAGTACCATTTTATATTCCAGTGGCAGCATAAAGGGGTTTCCATTCTCCACATCTTTGCTAACACTAATTGTTTTTACTAATAATCCCCCTAATGGGTATAAAGTTTATTTTACCTACTTTTGACACTATTTTAAATTTAAGCTTGGAAAAGAATGGTTATTAAGAAAAAATATTAGTTTAGGTTTCCATTTTGTGCAGGAAAATTGTTATTTAATAAAATGAGAATTTGGAAGCTTTATAAATTGTAAAGTGAATAACCTGACTACATTTATTAGAAAGGTAAGGGCAGATTTCTAGTTTACTGTAAATACATGATAGAATTTTTTTCTTCCTTACACCTGATACTGCCTAATAAAATATTTACTTGGTTTTAAAGAGCACACTGACTTCTTGCATTCATAAAAAGGAATCTATAGATAATAAAGTTGTGCAAACCTGACATACATGAACTCACCATTATTTTGATAACTGAACTGGGGTTCTCTGGTTTCAAGTCTTCTAAAAATATCCCAGCCGTTTCTGCCAATTATGAGAAGTAGGATGAACATTTGTGGTTAGATAATTTTAAGTCTTTTGAGGATTAGAATATATGGAAAATTTTAGGCAAAAGCAATGCACTGTGTCACATATTTCTTTTTTTATTCACTGCAAAATAGAAGCAAAAGTAAACAAAAGAAAGAAATGATATAGGAGAAATTAAAACAATGAGAACTTGATGAAGTCAAGTCAATTTTGAATCTATTATTTCTATTATTAGTTACGAATAAGTACAACCACCTCCCAATTGATTGGTATTTTCCTTCTTCCAAGGGATTTTCATAATGATCATATAAGTTAGTGCTGGTGTAGACTTCACGCTCCTGAACAAAGAAATAAAGATAACACCAATCTGATTGTTATTTTTACCTAGAACACCCATCATCTCAAATTATTTCAGTTCTTAGGGAGGGTTAATAGGGTGTGGCATTATTAGATTGTCAAACACACAGAATCTCTTATCCATTTCAGTGGTCATGAGCCATTTCCACAGACAACTCTGATTGCTGACAGCAGGCTGCAAAAGAAAAGAATAGAAAGCAAATGGGAAATCTTAAACAGAACTATGGTCAGCATACATATCAGTAAAATGAAATTACTGAATTTATCAGTTGTTACCCACAACTGATGGACATTATTATCCAAAGTACATGTATGAAGACACGAATTGGTGTGAATATACTTTATATACAACAAGACGGGGTGTAGGGAAGAAGACTTTGTAAGGTCTTGACTTTTGCTCCTTATTTAACATGGATATTTGACTTGATTTGCTGGTCTTTAATTCTAAGCTTTCAAATCAGTCCAAAATTATAGACTTCTAGTTTTGTCTGCAGTAGGACCAACATATGTGGAACATGTGGGATTTGTGAATAATGCACTTTGCTGGGCCAACAGCCTCAATGCCAGCCTAATTGTTCCAAGTAGTGGTTTGTTCCTTAACGAAGATTTCACAATGCAATTATTGTAGAAACACAATGATTACTTTAGGACAGATGGCAAAGTGGCAAGTTGGGTAAATTGTCCACATAATTCTCACTCTAAATCCTGAGTCTGATGAAGATTAAGAATTTGAATGAATATTCCAGGAGGAGTATTTATACAGCTCTGAATCACCCACTTATTGCTCAGCTCTTCATTCTCTTTTACTTAAATAATGTAATCTTTGCTGTAGGGCTGAGACAATAAATGACAATGTTAATCGCTAAGCTAATTAGATACTTTGAGTAATGCCGAAGTATTGTTATATTTGTGCCTCCATGCATACTCTAAATTAAGAAATGCGAAGGGGGAAAATATTGAAAGTCTACATAAATGTATTTTAAAAATTAAACCACGAATGAATCAACCATATGGATTGTAGATATTAGATGCATGTAGCTATTTTTAAATTTTATATTTATTTCTATAGCTATAGATCTATGTTCAAATATAATCTATGCATCTACTTAAGCACATGCCTCTCTGGGACTATTGGCATAGATATATGTATCTTAATTTAATAAAGAAAATATTTGGTATGATGCACCAACAAAACTAATTTCTAATTAACTTACTATTATTCTTAAAGCAAATGTCTGCCTTTTGGCTATATTGTCTATTCTCATGGAATATATAAACTACTGAAGTTTATCTTGATGTAAATTTTTAAGCCTCCCAGTGAAGCACTAAGGAAAATTAAATGTTGATTGTAATAGAAATTTTTAAGCTAAGCTCAGTAAAGTTTATAAAATTTTATGTGAAAATTTATAATTTTAAGTTCAAATGCATATCTTTTTCTAAAGGTGCCTATAACAATCATTTAATTACTATAAGAGGGGTCTGTAATTCAAATTAGATAAGGACTACTCAAATAGGTATAGTGATATGGTATATATATATATATATATATATATATATATATATATATATATATAATTTTAAAATGATTTTGCCCAATTATTCTGAAGTTCTTTTTTGCATATAGTCCTAGAGTAGACAGATGCAAATCATGACACACATTGTTTCATTGATGCTTCAGCAGATGTTCAGATTGCTACATCAGCTGCTCTGACTAACCACCTCTACTCTTAGTTATTGACACTGTTGCTATTTTACTTCACAGTCTCCCCTGGTTGCCTATATAGTGCTGTGTCTAGCCATGCATAATAATCTATGACAACACATTTCTAGCCTTTATTCATTTCTCTTTGAAAGCTTCTGCAGCAATACTAAATACTAAACCATGTGCTCCATGAATCATTTAAATGACGCTAAGAACTAGACAAACAAACAGAGTTCATAACTTCACAAACCTATGCTGGGCTAAGTATTTTGAACTGATTTATAGAAAATAAGAAAGCATTGAAGGATTTTTAGCTTGGGACTAACACACTTAATTTGCATTGTCCATGGATCACTCTGGCAGTAGGATGAAATTTGAATTTGAGGGAGGTAAGGTCAAAGGCATATGTGGAATAGAAGAAAAAAAAATCACATTTGCCAAGTAGATGTTGGAATACAAAATAATGTATTGATTTGGGAAATAGTTAGGAGGGAAAATTTGCAGTACATAAATTCACTGAGCCATAATTGAGATGGAGAAGATAGAAGGAGAAATGACTTTGGAAGGAAGATGAAGATTTCAGTTTAGAGTTCTTGTTTTGTTTTATCCCCAGTTGGAACTATACATCAGATATCTGAAGATGCAAATGTTAAGCATGGGGAGTAAGCTTAGGGTTTAAGTATATTTTAAAAATCTCATCTATATGGTGGCTAAATTATGAAAGAATGGAAATCATGAGAGTAGTCAGAATAAGAAGAGTAATAGCCTTACATCATATGACTTCTTAAACTTTCAGTGGTGGACACATGAAGAGGAGTACAGTAGAGAGAGAGAGAGAAGAGGATTGTTAGTCAACAACTGGAAGAAAACCCATAATAATACACTGTCATGAGGGCAAGAGAATAGAGTTCAAGGATGGAAGCTACTGCAGTGTCAGATGGAAAAAGCTGCTGAGTACATATGAACATGAACACATCCACTTTTTAATTTGGCAACATTTGAGTTGTTCACTGGTCAATGAGAATTCCACTGGCCTCTTTCAATTGACTTAATAAATTGCATTTTAAAATCTGGTTATGTTGTTGATGTTATTCTTTGTTTTTTTCATTTTGTATGGGGCTCCAGCATACATGTTGATATGATGTCACATATTCTATATTTCTGATTTTGTTTAGTTTGATAGAAAACAGCCAAAACACATTGTTAACTCATTCAGTGAGAGTTTACTTAACGATACATCATTATTTTTCATGGCTGTGTTTTCACTTTACTATAGCAAAGCTTCGAAGTATGGGAGTAGGAGGAGACATTGTGTACTGCCATAGCCAGTCAGTGGATGGAGGTTGCCCCGGGGGGGTGCCATAATTTTAGGGGAGGCAGCTGCTTTGGCCACAATTCATAGGGAAGAACTGGGCTTTGGGCTGGCAGACAATTCCCCCAGAATCAAAGAGAATGGGTGCTGGGACTTGAAGCTAGGATTCTTGATGATGCCATAGCATTTCATACACTCATCATGCAAAATAAACATGCAGAACCTGCAGGTAGTATATACTTAATAAGCGTTAACTGATCTTGAGTGGTTAAATGAAAGATCTAAAGACTTTAACATTACTAGAAGACTTTGTTTTGCCAAGGCCCTACTTGACTCTTCATCCCCTGCTTGTATGAACTCCCCCATCGCCTGTATGTTATGTCCCCTAAACTTGTCATCCTCACGTTTACCTAGAATTCACCCCAGCATGCAAAGTTAGAGTTACTTCCCTTTGGTTTGCAACTCAGACTTGTCATTTCTCAGGGAATTTTTCTCTAACCCCCAAAATGTGTTCTTCTCCCCCTGTTTAACACCCCATGATGTGACTTCTCTTCACAGCATTTACTACAGCTCTAACTAGACTCATACTGAGATGACTTCACTAGACAGGAAGCTCTCTGAAGTGGGAAACACTTCTGATTCATGTCTACTATTTGGCTTTCAGTATTCAGCAATGTGGCGATAAAGAATTTTTAAAGAAATAAGTGAATGAAGAACCAGGTATTGATAAATATTTTGTACCAAATTAATATTTTCTCTAATACACAAAAGACAACAACATCAGTTATAATTTTCATAGAGTAATGAAATCCCAACCTCAGGAGTTTTTCCCCTGTCCATTCTGTGGTTGTATTTTACAAGCCTACATTAACAGAATAAAAAAAAAAAAAGGATCAACTGGGGTGTATACTATAGCTACATGTAAATAGAACTAATCCAGATTAGATGTAGGCTACTTGAATAGTAGGAAAATTTCACATAATGAGCTAAAGGGTTCTGTGAAATAGCAGTCACTTTTTCCTTTTCTTTCTTTCTTTCTTTCTTTCTTTCTTTCTTTCTTTCTTTCTTTCTTTTTTTTTTTTTTTTTTTTTTGTAATAAACCACAAAAACTCTGCAGCTAAAAGCAGGTAACTTGAATATTGAGCTGTAATCTAAACCATTACGACAAGGACAGTGTGTTATTCTCACTAAAGCTCTTTATCTTCATAGCTGAAAACATGTTTCTGACTCTAGGATAAAGTATCCCCTTTTGTCCAATTTACTGAAGAATGTTCCAATTAAACTGAGTATATTTTCCTAATTACAATTAAATTCCAGGGTTATAATTTGCACACTATGAAAATGGTTCTTCCCAACTAAAATTAGGGAGTTGGAAAGGCTGCAGCAGCTTGGCCCATGAAGGGGTTCTGAGAAGCTATTGGCTGCAGGCACTAATGATAGACCCCAGCCTGGCCCACTTCTAGAGTGGGAAACACCTGTAGACAACATGAGTTAGCTGCTCAGCATGAAATTTCCTGAAAACTTTAATCATCATGATATAATGGCTTCTTATTGTAAGCTCTCATTGTTCAGTATGCTTAAGAGTTACCTGGAGAGCTTGCTAAAAAGGAAGATTTTCAACCCCAAGTACACATATTCTGATTTGATTTTGCCTTATGAAGCACTGGTCTCCTACAGCTCTCCTTCAGCACACATGAAATGGAACCAGTGATTGGCTGCTGTGGAAATCTTCAGCCCGACATTTGCCTGCTTCCCTACCAACCTGCGGACCTTAACACTGAAGCTATTTTATGACATTTGTTGGTTTTCATACTTCTTTCTTCATACTTTTTCCTTTTGACTGTCTTTCACTTCCTTCTCCATATATGTGTCTAATTTTCAATGCTCTTTATAAATGTCAACTATTATTTAAAACCAAGTCTCACACCTACCTGGGTATACCTTCCTACCCTACACAACAGAGATGGCAGGTAGATAGACCACATGCAGAATAAGCCACTCCAACCAAGATCTATAGCAGGCGTCACTAGTGTAACATGCCACTGACCTGGTTTCAAATTCTTCAAAATTGTGCTTTAGAAGCTATTACCAACCTGTGAAGTTTGGCAGACGAAATGAAACCTATGAGTCATTCACACTGTTCATTGCTTCAAATATTATTATTATAATATCTACAGTATTCTATGACATTCATTTGTTTATATATGTGTGTCTCCAACTAAACCGAGAGGTTGTGTTTTATTAACCATCAGCTTCCATCCCAGAAACTGGCACATAGTAGGTCCAGGATGAAGGTCTGATTAGTAAATTCCAAACTGAGTAATACTGCTTTCTGTGCAAAGAGAATATGTATTTTCTGTGTTCCTCCACACTTTAGAAATAGCTTCTTGTCCTCTCTTATAGATTATAGCTTCTCTCAATTAATGCCTTTATAATCATCTGATCAAGGTCAAGACCTAGACGCAAATTAGTCCAAGAAATATTTTCATTCTACCATTTGTTTTTCATGAAGACTTCTAATCCAAGATATTATAGCAATGAACATTTCTTAACCAAGTTTGAGTAAAGAATTGGAGACTTCTCAATGCATGATCATCAGGAGTTAACAGAAGATAAGAAATCGACTAAAGGCCCTTCTGTCTTAATTCCTGCTTATCTTTGGGCAAATGTCATTTTATTGAATAACCTACAAGCCTCTGATTTTTAATATAACAAAGGTTTCACACTACTGACCTTCCCTTAAAGAGCTTTAATAATGCTTATTCTTCTTAATGGAATGAGATAAGATTGCACAGGAATGGAATTGGCATGATTAGAATAAAGGAACCAGGAGGAACAAATGTTCAGAGCATAGCAGATACCATTAATAAATAGCTTCAAAGTAGAAGAATTAGAATTTCCAACAGCCTTGTTATTAACAAGAATAGTGTTGTTTATAGCACGTTTTTTTTTAATTTAACAAGTAACTTCCAAAGAACTCAAAATGGATCTGTTGTAATAGTGGTTCAGTTTAATAAGACCACTCTCCCAATAAGTAATTAATGAGGAGGGTGAGGGAAAAAAATTATTGAACAACTAAATTCCTGAGCTCTTTTAACTATGTTTAAGCATCAGGGAAGTATTTGGTAAATTAGCTGGTAATACATATGTAATGTATAGCTGGTATATTCATTTATGGCATGTCAGTTCCTAAATAGTTTTTTTTTTTTCTAAAACTTCGGGAGATTCACTTAAAAACAAACAGACAAACAAAAAAAAATCTCTTGACAGTTGTTTTTGCTTGACATCCTGTCTTTTGTCCTCATGTCCTATTTGCCCTTTTTTCTCATATTTGCTTGTATCCATCTGATCAGTTTAACACATACTTTGAGTTAAACATTCAGGTTGAGATTTCCTTGCCTAAAGGAAAACACTATAGTGAAAGATTGGTGTGTTTTTAAATGTTCTTAGTATACTGTTTTTAAAAATGTTGCCAGAGTTGTAATTTTCAAGAGTGATGATATGGGTCTCTCAGAGAGGATATGGTGCAGAAATAATACTGAGGGGTTTAATAGAAATACAAGAAAACATAAGCATAAGGGTTTTAGTTACATCCTTGGTAGATAGTAAAATGAGTGGGAATAATCTAAATGCACATCAAGAGATAGGGCATTATGTAAAATTGTGGATGTGTAACCGACATGATTCTGCAATCTGTATTTGGGGTAAAATTGGAAGTTCATAACCCACTTCAATCTAATGTATGAAATATGATATGTCAAGAGCTTTGTAATGTTGTGAACAACCAATAAAAAAAAAAAGAGTGGACTGGATAGGAAATTAAGATCTGTCTAGGTAATGGAAGATAAATTATCCACAAAAATAATAAATTTTTTGATATGATATAGAAAATTAGTAACTTTTTAAAAATGTAATCTGTAAAGAAGTGTACTTGTGTGAGAGTTTGTGTTTAGAAAGAGGGTGTTATGGTTTGGATGTGAGGTATCCCTCAAAAACTCCCATGTGAGACAATGCAAGAAGGTTCAGAGAGGAAATGATTGGGTTATGAAATCCTCAACCCAATCAGTGAATTAATCTCCTGATGGGGCTAATTGAGTGGTAACTGAAGGCAGAAGGGGTATGGCTGGAGGAGATGGGGCATTGGGGATCTGGCTTTGGAGTATATGACAAATGGAGATTCTCCCTGTCTCTCTCTGCTTCCCAATGCTCATGTGAGCTGCTTCCCTCTGCCACACTCTCCAGCCATGATGCTTTACTTCACCTTGAGCCCTTCAGAATGGAGCTGGCTATCAATAGACTGAGAACTCTGAAACCATGAGCCCTCAAAAAAACTTTTCTGCTTCTACAATTGTTCTGGTTGAGTCTTTTAGTTGCAGCAGCGGAAAAAAAAAAAAAAAAAAAGCTTACTAAAACATAAATTGGTACTGAGAAATGGAATCATTGCTGTGTCTAACCTAACCACATGGTTCAGAAGCTATGGGAGCTTTTGCAATTGGTGAGAGGCATTTTGAGATGTGTAGCAGCAGTGCAAGCTGGAAATGCTTTAGATTGTTGTAAGTGGATCGTAATGGTCAATTTTGGTTGGAGCTCAGAAGACCAGAATGCCAATAAGACTATGGACAGCAAAGACAGGGCTCAAAAGGGTTTAGAGGGAAAGGAGGACACTATTTATAATTGAACTAGTGGCCATTCATGTTATATTCTGGCTTAGATGTTGGTTGCATTTTACCTATGTCCTGAGACTTTTGGGGAGGCTGATTTTAAAAGTGATGGACTTCTTAATCTGGCAGAAGAAATTTTAAGACAGATAGCACTCAGGAAGTGGCATGGGTATTGCTGGTGGCTTTTAGCCAAGCTTATTGTGATATTCAGGAACAAGAGCAAAAAGATTTGAAAAACTTGGACATTTGGACATAAAAGATGGGAGTAAAACTGGGCTAAGGAAGTTTCAGTTTTAAAGACATTACTGTCATTAAGGAAATGCTAATGTCTTTGCCCAGAGACTATAGGAAAGATGGCTTAAGGACCTTTTAGGAGCAGGAAAGACCACACCCATCTCAGACTCAAGGAAGTAAAAGTAAAAATTCTCTTGAGACCAGTGGGGTACCCTTTTTGTACAACAGGGTCTAGGAAGTTTTTTCAACATGCTCAGTTATCCAGGCTCTCAGAGCCACCTGCAGCCAGGGTCCCTGGAGGCTGGGCTACTCCTCAAGATGGCGACAGACCTTGGCATCAACCACGTGGTAGTGGTTCTGCTGGAATGCAGGATGCTAGAGTTAGAGGGTCATGGAGGCTTCCACCAAAATTTCAAAGGAAAGCCTGGGAGGCAGCAGGGTCAGAGTCCCTGTGGGAACCCTCTGAGTGGGCAAAGTATGTAGATGTGAGGAGGAAGCCAAGGTGCAATGGAGACCCGCCGAGAATAAGAAAAGCCAGTAACGTGGGACATCTTCCCAGAAAAGCTGCAGGAAAGGAGCAGAGACAAGCCAACAAAAAGGCCACTTTGACTGCAACAGAGAAAGCCACAGGGGCAGAATTACACAAGCCTGTTGAACAGAACTTCACCATGCCATGTGCCCCAGATCCCAAATATGGAGCTCAGGACTTGTTTGTCCAGCTGGATTTCTATCTTGCTTTGTCATTATCCTTTCTTTCTCTGCCCCTATTTTTGTGAATGAAAGTGTTTGCTCTATTCTTTATATATTGGATACTTACTTGTAAATTGATTTTGATTTTTACAGGAACTCATAAAGCGAGATTGCCCTGAGTCTCAGAGGAGACTTTGGACTTGTATCTTTAGGCAATCTTGGCGCTATTGAGAATATGGGTACTCTTTGTGAGATGGTCATAAATTTTGGGGGGTCAGGGGTGGAGTGTTCTAGTCTGAATGTGATGTGTCCCCCTAAAGCTCAAAAGTGTGACAATGCAACAAAGTTTAGAGGAGAAATGACTAAGCCATGGAAATCTTAATCCAAATATCAACTTGATCCAATGATGGGATTAACTGAGTGGTGGCTGAAGGTGGGTAGGGTGCAGTTGGAGGAGATGCACATTGGGAGTGTAGCTTTAGGGTATATATTTTATGTCTGGTGAGTGAAGTCTCTCTCTGCTTCCTTATCATAATATGAGTTACTTTCTTCCATTAGATTCTTCTGCCATGATGTTCTGCCTCACCTCAAGCCATAAGGAATGGAGCCTGTTGTCTGTAGACTGAGATTCTCAAACTGTCAGCCCTCAAATAAACTTAAGTCAGAAGCTGACTAATATGGAAGAATTATATGTTTTTGCTTATTTTATCTATATAATTTTTCTTTTAGGACACATAAGAATCTTCTAACGTTGCTGGGCATGGTGATACCGGCTTGTAATTCCAGCAACTCAGGAGGTTGAGACAGGAGGATTACAAGTTTGAGTCAATCTTTATCAACTTAGTGAGACTCTATGTCGAAAAGAAAAAGGTTGGGGGATACCTGGAGATGTAGCTCAGTGAATGACAACCCCGAGATCATTCCCTAATGCTGTGAAATTCTGCTGACATTAAGTGCTAACTGTGAGATTATAAAACTTTTTCAAAATGTAAGTGCTCAGTTTTAAAACGTTAGTTAAATTTTAAATGGGAAGACATGTTTATCAGAATTTTGGTTGGACTTGAAGTTTGGCTCCATTACTTCAAGCTGAATTGAGTACTTTTACTTAATCTTATGGTTCATGGGCCTCATCTGCAAAATGCCTACTTTACATATTTTGGGAAAAATTAAAAGAGAGAGTATAGGGAAGGCATTTTTCTGACACATAATAACACTCAATAACAGATGCTATTATTATAAGGAGACTAGAAAATAAAGAAAAAAACTGAATATATTGAATTCTACAGTTCATTTTCTGAAGAATTTTATTATGGTTTCTAAGTTACATAGTCCTTGAAATGTGATTTTTAACTCAATAATTGTATGATTTTGAAGGTTTCAAATGATTTTCTACTTATTGAATGGAATTGCTTTCTCTGCTTTCATTCTTCCTAGTTGCTGCGGTTTCAAACTTCTTTTCTCATTTTTTGGATTCCATAAAGTTACCACTCATAAACAACTAGGACAGAATCACTATTATTGTAGTATAATAGAAGTCATATCATACTATAGCTCTTAGTATAGGAATGCCTCAAGATGGTCAGGATCCCTGGTCATTGAGTTCCCAATGTTAGGTAGAACTCTCTGGTTGGCTGATTTCTTCTTTATTTTATTTTTTTTTGGGGGGGGGGGTGTATCAATTTAGGCCATCAGTTTGAAAAAAAATCTGTTTCATATTAAATGTTTCATTTTTTTTCCTTCAACCATTTAAATTCTCACAGAGTCTCTGCTAGTTCTTTTTAGTTTTTATGTTTATCTTCTTTAATGGTCATCTTCTCTTACAAGTTACTCTTTCTACCAACCCTAGTCAAATGTAGGCATTTCTTGACTTATTCTCCAAAAGGTCTATTCCAGTAGTGAATACACAGAGGTAGAAAAACAGGAGCTAACCTAGTGATACGATTTGCCATATATTTATATTCATTTTCTCTGTAGCATAATATATGTTTCTTGAAGATACTATTGTTGTCTTGTCAATCTGTTTTCAAGGCTGAGTACTTTGCCTTTCAGATGACAAGCACTCAGAAAGGGTGTATTGACTACTCATTGCGAGCTGGTGAATCTGAAGACTTTGTTTCTTTTCAAAATACCCAATATAATATTTTCAAATATATATATTTGAAAATATTATATATATATATATATATACACATATATAGTCTGAACAAAAGGAATTTCCTTCCTTAATTCATGCTTATATCAGAAGTTCTTAAAGGAATAACTGCTAATAATCAAATATTTTATAAAAATAAGTTTATTTGGGGAAGTGGATACAATCAAAGTATGTTAAATGCATGTACAAAAATGCCACAACCAAACCCATTATTATGTATAGGTAAAATGCATATGTATGACTCTAATATATGACTTAGTATCTGTCATAGATTTATGTGGAAGGATGGTAAACTATGTTTTAGTTGTTTGTTGCTGACTAAAAAATTGCCTGTTAATTCAAGTCTTCCAAGAAACAGATACCAGGACAGGATTACATAAAACAGACATCCCTTAGGAGAAGGTAAATGGAGAGGAAGGCAAGAGGGAGCCACCCACTGTGAGATAGTTCTGTTGCCTGAGAAGGATAAGGAAGGGAAGGACTTAAAGGAATTCCAGATTGTAGCACATTCCTGAAAATATATCTTCCAGGGCAACAGGGACTCCTCAGGATTAAGTTGTAAATTACAGGACTCCAATGTCTCACAGCAGTGGGCTTGCATTATTAGTTCCCCTGACAAGTTCAGGCATTAATTTGGGGCAGCTGGAGTAAAACACAGCCTGGCAATGACGCAGAGGTTGACCCTGGAGGGAAACAGCTGAGGATCCAGTCAATGAACTCCCTGTAAGTTCTCTTAACTGAAAAGCTAGGACCTGGAATAGATTCACTTCTGCTTCCAACCAAAGCAGTCTCAAAGCCAACTCAGATTTAAGCAGGGCAGTAACTGCCACCCACTGAAGAAGAAGCAATAAAGAATTAATTAGTGTAATCTATCTAACACACTGTTCTTTGCCCCTTAGACTGACAACTCTCACATAAAATTCTCTATTGACAAGCCTATCTTCATTCTGTTTCTCAAATCTCCTTTATGTGTGTGTGTTTGTGTGTGTGTGTGTGTGTGTGTGTGTGTGTGTGTGTTGGCTAGAAGAAACTGGGGATTTGGAAAGTAGAGGTGAGGTAGCATTTACTCTCTGAAGGTCTCTACTGTAAGTGGTAGTGACAATACAGAACACAGATGGGAAGAGATTCCATCTTGTGCTTGCTCTTCTCTGTTCCACATCTGGCTTCAAACTAGCTGGTGGTTAGCAAGGCCAGAGCTCTTGGCACCAATAGTAGTCCTAAGACACATCACCAGACACCTGGCTAAAGATCCATAGAGGTAAAGTTTTCTGAAGATTTCTCCACCATGTCGCCCACCACAGTTGCACCTCAGTGGCTAAACATGCTGGCGGTTTCCATTGGGTGGTCAATTCTTCTCTGAATCTTCTACTCCCCTTTTCAAACTTTCCATTACCTCCAATTGTGTAAAGCCTGATTTCTATGAAAAATCTCTTATCCCATATTGCTTTCCTGATTAATCTGTAACAGTTTCACCCAAATAACTCTCTTCTTTATAAAACTTTAAAACTGATTTTTCAGAACTATGAAATGCAATTCTTAGAAGAATAGGAGGAAGAATTGTATATCATTATTGATATGATTTTAAGACATTACAATTTCTACCAATAATGTCTAGGGATAAATAAATGCAAACAATGAAATGCATATAGTTAAAAGCATTTAATGAATACAATATTTGTACAGAAACCACGTAGTACACTGTTTAGAAAACAACAAAATCATTTAAAGAAATAGACCCCAATCTGGAAATGGTGACTCACACCTATAGTGGTGACTCACAACTATTCCTAAGGCCAAGCCAGAAGAATAACTTGAACCCAGGAATCTAAGATCAGCCTGGCAACATATTGAGATCCTGTCTTAATAAATAACAAGAAAAAATAAAAGAAGTAAATAACAAGAGAAATGGTCCCTGTCCCTCATCATAAGTCATCCAGCCAACTTTGAAGGCTTAACATACAAAAGATTTCTTTTTGCTCTCACCATGTGACCAGCAGAGGCAGCTTGAGAGCTTTGTCCTATAGCATCCTAAGTGTGCCCAGATCCCTGGGGGCTCCATCAAGCACATGCAGCCTTCTGGTAAAAGAGACAGCTGAAAGGTTGAGCTCCAGCTCTGGTGTGATTTTACGCAGAAGTACACCTAGTAGTTATTTCCCAGCCCATTGACCATGAGGAGTTCCATATCCCTAAACTCAAAGAGGCAGGGAAATGGAGGGAGAAGACACATTGTTTGATGAGTGCCACTCATTCTGCTGGAGAAGGAACAAACATTAAAACCTGGAAACAACAAAACATCTCAAAGTGCTTATATACAAATACTAAATAGAAAGACTGAGATGAAAGGAATGATTTGAGTTAGTTGATGAATTATTATGGCTAAAATCTTTCTTTTTTCTTTTTCTTTCTTAATTTGGTGCTGGAATTGAACTCAGGGCCTTCGACATGGTAGGCAAGCACTCTACCACTGAACTACATCCCAAGGCCAGGCTAAAATATTTCTTAAAATATAGGGAGAATTGAGGCAAATTGCAAAGAATGTGTTGAGCGTGGATGAATAATCAGGTACACTTCCCAGTAAAAGAACAGAGTTAGAAGTGGATGACCAAGTGCTTTAGGGAAAGACTCTCATAATGTAGGGAAATTACATTGTTTGAAAGGGCCTGAAAATCAATGCCCGAAATGAGAGCTAAGGTGGGATGATTAATAAGAGGAGTGTCAAAAATATGTATTAGGTAGTTTGTTCTTCAGTTTAAAAACTCCTGGTGGATTCTAAAGTATATATAGATGCTGAGAACACTTAAAAATTATTTTATCAATTATGCGAAGAGTAAATGCACTAGAAGAAAGAGCTGACCAATATATATATATATATATATATATATATATATATATATATATATATACTTACTATATAATAAAATTCTATGCAAGGTATGAAACACTTTGTTTCTTCCTGAAACAAATTCTGAAACTGCCTTATGTTCCTGGGCAAATAGCAAAGTCATGTTGACCTGATTAGTCTCACTTCTCAGTGCCTATAGTTGAGTTATTGACAAAGGTGATTTGACATGTAGAGAGAATAATAAGATATAGCTATGGATTAACTACAGAGTGCTGAAGGAGTCAAAATCAACTCCAAGATTGAGAAAGTCCAAAACTTGGGGGATAAGAGAATACTTTCTAGGAAGTACCTGTGATATCTATCACTACTAAAATGATCTGGAAAAATAACATAGCATGATTGTTATGGACTAGAAAATTCAAAATTTAGTATTTAGTCTCAAACTTTGACAACCATAGTATAACAAATGAATGAATGTAGAAGGAAAATGAGGAGTGAAGATAGTTAATGAATAGAGAAGGCTTGGAACTCATCCTAGGAGATGATAGTGGCTCCTAGGAAATAATGAAATATAAGTTACTGCCAGAAAGAGAGAGATGATAAGGAGAAGAATATTATTATGGAAACTCTGCATGGTTGGTAGATTTACTAACGTAAAATTACATGGGTAAATTCTTTGTGGTAATCTAGTGTAATGGTTTAGATATGAGGTGGCCCCCAAATCTTCCGTTAATGCAGGGATATTCAGAGGTGGAATAATTAGATCGTGAGAGCTGTAACCTAATCCATTCATTCTGGGGTATGGCTGGTTTGGATTAAGGGGGTGTACCCTGGAAGGGTGCATTCTCTCTGTATCCTTCCCCCTTTCCCCTCTTTTTCTGCTTCCTGATCTTGTGCCATGAGCTTAGCAGCTTTCCTCAGCTGGGCCTTTCCCCTATGACATGCTGCCTCACTTTGGGCTCTTAACAATGAGGTCTTCAGCCATCTATGGACTGAGGCCTTTGAAACTGTGAGCTCCAAATAAAAATTGTCTCCCCTAAGTTCCTCTTGTTAGGTATTTTGGTCACAGAGATGCAAAAGCTGACTAAAGCATCTAGAATAAGTTTTATTTCCCAAATTAGAAAACTGAGATCAAGAATGGTGTGGCTTAGGTAGAATCCTACAATTTGTTTCCCACCGATCTAGGAAGCAGCAGGACTTCCTTATTCTGGGCTGGGCTCTGTAGCACACCAGCTGGCCCTAGGCCTTCCATGCCAATGGAGGCATCAACATGTGCAAGCACTTGGAAAGAGTGTTCACCTAGCCCTGCAGGAAAGTAATCAATGACTCTCACCTTCACACTTGCTGTTATGACAAAAGAACCTGATACTGACTGCCTTGAGGAGTGGAATTGGTGAGCAGAGGGAGAGGCAGCAGTCACAGGCTGCCTGTTTGTATAGTTTATGGAGAATGGAGTGGTAATTAAGAGGTGTGTGTATTTAGGACCTCTGAGCTGAATACAGGCCTAAGCATTTATAAGATTATAGTGTTTGTACTTTGTATTTTTAGAACTTTTCAGTTTTATTTCCTGTAGGTTTTCTTTTGGCATAGCCTGTCACAAAATCCAACCTTAAAAAGGTCAAACCTATTAAAAAGCAAAAGTGCTAGAGATATTTTCTTGTCCTTTCTTTATGCATTCTGCCTTAATTTTTGAATTGTTAATTGGACACCAGTTCCAACTTCAAAAGCTCAGTTGTAGCTGAAGACAAACTATTCTTGTAACTGTAACTGTCAGACTTGCTCTATTAGGCCATGTCCTTACTTATTTGGGGCACCTTGAAAGCTAATTTAACCAATGGTACTCAGTCTACCAGTCTAAGGGAGAACAGCAGGGATTTTAGCTTTGCTGACAGTAGAGCAAGTAGAACACAGTCCCTTAACAGTTCTCTTTGTTAGTGTTAAAAACTCCTTTGAGGGGGGTATAGTATGGCTCTGTAGTAGCGTGCGTGCTCAGCTTGCATGAAACCCTGGGTTCAATCTCCAGAACCACAAGAAAAAAAAAATTATTTAACCTCATGCTTGATTTATTGTAAAAATGACGACCCATCTCTTGTATGAGCCACCAAAAACCCTGAAATCTAATTTGCTTACAGGTAAAAAGCAAAGTATTTCTGAGAAAAGTTAACATTTCTTTCCAAGATTAGAGATCCTATTCAATCAGGGAGATCATAACTCTTGAATTTACCAGCCACTGTTCTGAGTATTGAACAAGTTTTATAAAGTAGGCCATTGTTCTGGATTGAATTCCTACCTGAACTAAGCCCCAACGAACCAGCCCAAGCCACACTGGAGTCATTCATACTAAGTGATACATAATCAAAATGGAGCTTTAAGGAGAGAGAAAAACCTCCAAACAGGCCATTTTTTTTCTGATATTCACAGTAGCCAATACAAAAATATACAGTCAACAGTAGCCAATACAAAAGGACACAATACAGAGAGTCAGCATAATAAGAAAGAACCCTTACAAGACTATTACCCTGAAGTAACTGTTGAGAGCCACAGCCAAAGGGACCCCAGCAAACTTCCAGCTGCCAGCAAACTTCCAGCTGCCGGCTGATGATTGGCTCACAGTGGCCCCAGCAACATCTAGCTGATTGGCTCCTCTGCGGTGATGTTCATTGGGCTGTTTCCCTGCCCTTCAAGCTGCCAGCTGATGATTGGCTCACAGTGGCCCCAGCAACATCTAGCTGATTGGCTCCTCTGCAGTCATGTTCATTGGGCTGTTTCCCTGCCCTTCAGACTGCCAGCTGATGATTGGCTCACAGTGGCCCCAGCAACATCTAGCTGATTGGCTCCTCTGCAGTCATGTTCATTGGGCTGTTTCCCTGCCCTTCAGACTACGGAACTGCTCATTGGGGGACTTCTTTGGCTCCGCCCATGCGACCTAGCCAATCGGCCTCAAGAGCAGGAGGATTGTGGGAGGTGGTGGTTGGTGTGTGGGAGAGGCTTGTGGAAGCCGGTGGTGGAGCTGTTTTGTTTGGCGTTTGTAGTTTTAAAAATAAAGTTTGTTTCTTTTGACAAGTGGCTCCTGAATTGTGCCCAGCCAGACTGCAGTAGTAACCTGGTATTAACCAAAAAGAAGAAAAAAAATCTTTCTGTTTTCTATTATTCTTTCCTTTTTCTTTTTCTTTCTTTCTTACTCTTTTTTTTTTCCAGTCACCTTTTTTCACAGCTATAAACAAAATACCTGAGAAAAACAATTTTAGAGGAAAAAGAGTTTATTTGGGGCTCATGATTTCAGATGTCTCTGTCTATAGATGGCCAACTCCATTGCTCTGGGCCCAAGAGGAGGTAGAACATCATGACAGAAGAATATGGTAGAGGAAAGCAGATCAGCACACGGCCACCAGGAAGTAGAGAGAGTGTGTGCCACTCTCCAGGGTCAGTATATACCCCAAAGGCACCCATAGGGACCTTACTGCCTCAGTTGTACCCTACCTGTCTACCACCCAGTTAATCTCTATCAAAGGATTAACACACTGATTAGATTAAGGCTCTCATAACCCTATTATTTCACCTTGGAATGTTCTTGTATTGTCTCAAATATGAGCTTTTGGGGGACATCTCATATCTCAATTATAAGATTCCCACACCACACACACACACACACACACACACACACACACAAAAACCCAACAATTGTTCCATCACACCTAGGAGAGCACTCATTCTTTTTATAGAATGAAATGCTGCCCAATTTTAGAATTGCAAACAAAAGCCAATTATATATCTAAAATGTATTATAATTTTGTCTTTTTTTGATATTAGGTAAGGTTTCTGGGATTCACTTTCTTCAAACTTTAAAATGGGAGTCAATAATAGAACTTATCCTGCCTCATTATGGTGAATAATAAGTAACACTTGTGAAATCTTGTACACATTCTCACGGAAATATTAAGTAAATTGATCAAAGCTTTAAAATTAAGAAGTAGTAGAATTTAGATTTAAACACAGTTCTATATATTTCTTATACAGTAAATACAATGACTGGTCCATACATGTAACTGGTAATCATGGTTATTATGATTGTGTTTAAGAAAATCTGCTAATTCTTGTGGAAAGTCAGTCAGAACCTTTTACCCTTCTCTATACTGCCTGAGTGCAATGTGATTAAAAAGAGAGAAAGCATTTCTATAAATGAGAAATGCTACCCGGGAGACTGTAACATGTGCTGGATGAACAATAAACCTTAGGTGTGCTACAATTTGAATTGAGGAGACAGTACATAAGGCTGATATGAGCAGTTAAACTTCATGAGGAGACTTCAGTCAGTCTTGAAGGGTTGGTCATAGGAGGATAAAAAGAATGAAAAGGAAAAGCATTTCCATTAGAAATTCAGTGGACAAAGATGCTGGTAGGGATGGGAGATAATTAGAAGATTTGACCGCTGGAGTGACATGTGTAGAATGGTAATGAGAAGTTGGTTGAAATCAAGGCAGTGATCAATGGTACCGCACTTTGAGTGCCAAGTTACAGGTTAGATTTTTTCCAGGGACAGTGGCAAATTAATGAAGAGCTTAGGATCTTTGTGTAAGTGTTTTATTTTTTGATTAAATTTCCTTAAAAATACCCTCTGAAATTGTACCATGTTTTCAAATGGCATTGGTCCAAATCTTACTAATTAGCTAAGAATCTTATTTCTCTCAGTTTAGTAAAATCTTTCTCTCCATCATTTTTTAAAGTGAAAGCAGAAATCAAAATGCAGATTCAAAGCTTCCTTGGAAAATATCAAAACAAACATAAATGAAAGAATTCCTGACACACACAAAAAAACTTTCAGTAGAAAAACACAAAACAAATATCTATGTGTAATTATAAAAATCATTTTCATGTAATATTGAAAATTATGAAGACTATTGGATATTATGGAGTCTAGATACATCATTGCCTCAGATGTGACTGTTAAATCCAAGAATCTGACATTCTTTAGGTTGTAGGGCTGAGCTGTGGGCTGTGTGTCTTTCTTCTGCTGTTTTTCCAAGAGACTTTTTGTTAAGCATGATAGGTGATTCACAAAGCAAATCATAGATACTACTTGATCAAACAAAACCAAACACACTTCCAAGCCCACACACACCCTTGCTACCAAATGCTTTTCTCGTTCTCTATTTTAACAAATCTAACAGTCACCTAGGGTTTTTAAAAGCCTGGTGAGTGTTTATAGGAACACAATCAGCTCTGTAGTTAAATCTTACCAGCATTTCTCTTTATAAGTCTCTATTTTTAGAGGCTTGTCACTTAGCTACAAAAATACTGTTATGGTTTGGAACTTGTTGTACATGAACTCAGTCAAGACAAGATAGTCACACAGCTTTTTGCTTCTCTTTAAAACAAGCTATTTTGACTACTTCTTACTTTCAAAAAAGCTGAGCTAAAATGGGAGGTTGTCATTTTTATACTTACTCTCTCACAGCTGTAAAAATGGTTCCAGTTAATTGAGTAAAACCGTTTTAGGTCACTACACTGTTATGTGGAGGGAAGTAAATTTAGCAGCATACGGGAATTTGACATTTTAAAGGTGGTTAAATTCTGAAAACTCATAGGTTGCTGATTGACTACAAGTATATGAATACTCACAGAGTTCAAATAAAAATTATTTCTTGAGAATATATATTTTAGACCTTATCAGAGCCATTGGTTCTTTAAAATTCACTATAGCCATCTATTCTGAGCTACACCTTTGAATACATTTTATTTTTTAATTCCCAGAGACTTATATTTAATAAAAATATTAAAAGAATATTATTTAGTTTCAAATGTAGCATTATTGCTGATATTCAAGCAAAATAACCATATTGAACCATTATAAAAATATACGCAGTGAAATACTATTCAGCCATAAAAAAGGATACAATGATATGGATGAAACTGGAGATTGGCGAAAGAATTTAGGTGCAAGAGCCAAGCACCACGACATCTCACTCATATTTGGAATCTAAAAATGTTGATCTCATAGAAGTTGAAGTAGTATGGTGAAGAGAACTGGTTATTATAACAACCACCAATTGTGGGGCTAGAGAGTGTGAAAGGAGGGGAAAATGGGGAAAAGTTGACTAATTGGTGCTAAGCTATAGTTAGATAAGAGCAAGAGTTTCTGGTATGCTATTGTCCAGCAAGGGGACTATGGGTAACAATGACGAACTGTACATATCAAAAAGCTAGAAAAAAAAATTACATTGAAAGTTTTCCCCACAAGAAAAGATATTTGAGGAAAAAGATATTTGGAACTTGTTGTACCTGAACTCGGTCAAGACATTACAGACTATGTGCATTGAAACATCACATGGTATCATTAATATATTCATTTTTTTTTCTTTTTCTGTCAGTTGAAACGTAAATTTAATTTAAATAAAAATAATGACAAAAGTGATTTATCAATAAATCACAGATATTTGATCCTTTCCATTTTAATCCTAATAAATACTGCTCATTTTATAAAGTTAGTAGCTTTTACATCACTCCCTACAATTTTAGAATGTTACTCTCACCATGACAAAGAAGGCAGAAGAAGTATGGTCTTTGTTTTACAGCAAGTACAATCAAAACCTCCAGGATTTGTACTTCCTTTTATTAGACCGCTTTTGCCTCTCCCGGAGGTGCTATGATCAGGGTGTGTTTCTGGATATTGAGAGATGGGGAGAAAGATATTTCATTGTTCTGTTTCTGGCATCAGCAGTTATCCCTCCCTGCTGCCCCCTCAGCCCTGAGACCAGTTGGGGAGTGAAATGAGACACTTTCTGAATAACTAGAGCACTAGCGTCTTGTGATTCCCCCAGAAAAGAGCAGGAGGAGGGGTGACCCTAGCAGCTTCCTCAGTGTCCTCTGTCCTGTATTTTGTTTAATCTTACTTGTGGATTAATATTCTAATTTCAAACCTCTTTCATTTTCTTTCTTGCTTAATATATTTCTGACAGATTCTAAATAAGCACAGAATCACTCTGCAGTTCAGGCTGTGGGTTTTGTTTTCCTGTGTCTGGTTAGTAATACTGCTAGGTGGTTGTTATAGTAACCAGTTCTCTTCAGCAGAGGAAAGAGTATGGGCATTTGACAGTGCCTAAAATTTAATAGAAGGAGATAAAGTTCCTAGATTTCATATTTCATTAGAGGATGATTACAGGGCAATCAGGACAATGTCTATTTTTTGAAGACTATTATATTTAAGTAAAAGGTAAATTATCTGCAGGTGCTATCTATTCTTCTCCCTGAATTAACAAGGATAAATTTAGTCTCCATCAGGTATTTTAATTGTTTTTTGTGATTATTCATCTAATGCATATCCAAGTCACCAAAATAAATTCCGTAAAGCCAGATTTGTATGGCATGGCCTCTTACCACATAAAATTTGCAAACAACTAAGTTCACAGTGAATGCTTCTTTTCCCCTTTTTTAAATTTTTTTTTTATTTTATTTCATTTTCTTTATTTTTTTGTGGTGCTGGGAACTGAATCAGGGCCATGTGCCTCAACCTTTGAGCTACATGTATTTTATTTATCCTTTATTTCAAAAGTACTTGCTGTTGGTTTGAAAAGTTCTTTATTCTCCTTTCATTCTCAATTCCCAATGGTCCTATTACCAGATCTATTTTTAGATAATTACAGGGGTATCAATAAAATACTTATGTCCTTCTCAAATAAATGTTTGTTCACAGAAATGAGATCTGAAACACTTATATTTGATCACAGGTTATGGAAATTACTTTCTATGCATTTGGTATATACTATAGAATATTTTGCATGTTCAAAGATATACTTTGTTAAAGTAAAAGATTGCTTAGTCTGCTTTGTCACAAATAATAGTAGTGCCTAACTTCTTGCCCTGACTAATCACTGTTGTAATGTGTGTTATCACCCATAGAAAAAGTGCTGATAGCAGAGGAATTGTTTCATCATGAGACAGGAACATCTCATGTTTTATAAATATCACTGAGGTGCCATCTGAAAGAACATCACAATTTATTATATGATTATTGGTATTAATGTGCCAATTTCTTCACACCCTCATCAATGACAAATATCTCTCTCAAAAATATGTTGCCTGTCTGGTAGGTAAAAAAATCATGTTACATTGGTGTCTTGATTTAGAGTTCCCAAGTTTCTTTCTTTCCTTTTTTTTTTTTTTTTTAATTTTTTGTCTTTTTGTCTTTAGCACTTTTTCACATTCACTAATTCACTAATTAATTGTGTTTTATCTTTGAATTATTTGTTCACATTTAAGCTCATATAAATGTAGACAGTGCATGTATTTTTCTTCCGGGAACAAGTTAAGAGTTCTGAATGAGATTGCAAGAATGGATGTAAGGAAGTATGTATATAACATATATTTAATATATAATTGGATTTACTTATGCATGTACACATGTGAAGTATAGATACATATGGGCAAAGCAACATCACATATAATTATATCTGTATCTATACTTATCTCTCTATATAAAATATTTTTCTTGCAAATTTTGAAGTGTCCTTCATCATATAAGTGATTTCCATTTTCATGTAGTCAAATATGTCTTAACCTTATTTGGGGGCTTCTTTGTTTTCCTATTTTTATCACTAGTGTTTTGTTGAATAATTTTAAACACATTTTGACAAAATTTTGACAAAATTGTAGTATATTTTCATTTACAGGATGACATATGCATATGTAATTTTTCTTCACCTGTAGAAAGCTAACTTATCCAATATTGCTCATAGAATTCATCCTTTTCAGATGGCTAGAAATCTTCTATGCCTTTTACTAATTTCCACAGATATAAGAATCGATTTTAAGACTTTATTCATTTTCATTGATTGATAATTTTTGTAAAAATACCATTACACACTTTATTGATTAATTTGTCACATCTTTACAACATTGGACCTCTACATGCAGAAATATGTTACTTCTATTTCTGCAGAACCTCTTTCAGATACTTTAAAAATATTGCTTTTTTTAGGTAAGTCTAGCACTTTTTAAGCTATATTAGCATTTTGGTATACTAAAATTTTTGTAGCTACTATAATAAGGATAATATCAAAAATAATATTAAAAATAATATTTCTTTAGTTATATCTGTTTATATAGCAGAAATTTTTAGGCTTTTGTTGGTTGACCCTCTATCCAAATAACTCACTAAATTATGTTAGCTGTTGTATTTGAGAGAGTACTCTTTAATGGGGCATGTTTATATTTTTCCTTTTAAACAATTGCCACTTAAGTTTCTAGATGTTTTATCAGTTTTTCTTTTGCTAAAATACTTAGAAGCATTTGTTTAGCATTAAGTGTTGAATTATAGATGAGCTCTTTACCAGAAAAAGCTGACCACACTTGGAAAAATACCATATAATTCCAGTACCAATAAAGCAGAGAAGTTTGTTTGTACTACCCTCCCCACCCTGACCCACCTATAAAAAGTCTAATCTCTGGATTGATGTAAAACTTTTTGAGGATACAACAACAAAAATAACAAAAACAACAGAAAAAGAAACTAGTGGATTTTGATCTTTGAAAGTTGAACAAAATCTCACTGATATCTACTTTTATAAAGCTTTTCTTCTGTGATTCTCCTCAGTCTTTAAGAGGAAAGGCTCAGAAATAGGATTTAAAAAGAAGTCCATTTTTGCCTGACCCCTAAATATAAATGTGTAGGCAAGACGCCCAGGAGCTCGGCAGAAAAGCAGTAGCTTGATGATGAAAGAGTTAGGCATACATCCCACTTTCTGCATAATGAAAGAGACAGAATATTTCAGTCAAGTTAGAGGTTATGTATAAATACTTTGTGTTTTCCATGGAAACTTCAGAAGAGACACAACTTAATAGCAAACGCCATGTAACAGAACTAAGGGGTTTGCATTGGACTAAGAAAAAAACTGAAAAAGCTAAATTAAACATTAATATAATGTAATATAAATATCAAATCAAGTCTCTGTAATTCTAAGCTGATTTACATAATTTGATTGACTAGTAAGAGAGCATTAATACTCTTCAGAGGAAGATAATACAGGGTATACAATGCATCCCAACCATAATTAATAAAAAAACAGAAAATTATAAAATATAAAAGGAAAAAAGAATATGTGATCCTTAATATTCAGGGACAAAAGCAGTAAATAGAAAAATACTCAAGATGACTCAGAATTGTAATCAGCAAATAAAAACTTAGATGAAAATATTAAGCAAATATATAGACTTGCGAAGTATCAGGAGTAAAAATATAAATTATAAATGAATCAAATGAAAAGTTTATAGTTGAAAAGTACATTAACTGATGGAAACTTTACTGGATTAGATCTTAGATGATTGTAATTTATTATACCTGAAGAATAGAGAAAAAAGAAGGATATGAAACAAATAAAATTAGCCCAAACAACACATTACATAAGAAGCAATTCAACTTACATGAAAATTGAATCACAGAAGAAAATGGGTGAGAGAATGGGACAGAAAGTATCTGCAGAAAATAATAGCCTTTACCCCAAGTTTGGTGGAAAATATCCAGACACTAAATAAATCCCAACCATGAAAAATACCATGAAAATAACATATCTAGGCTCTCAATTTCAGTTTAATATCAAAGAGAAAAAAAATCTTTAAAATAATTATTGGCAAAAATGACACATTGAACTAAGGGTCTTTAGGGGAATAGCTAAATGAATGAAGCTAACTTCCCAGAAGAAATAGTGGTGGCCAGAATAGAATGAGGCATCATTAATGTGTATATATGTGAATGCATGACCAATGTGATTCTGCAACTTGTATACTCAGAAAAATGAGAAATTATATCCCATCTGATTCAAATGTATGATATGTCAAGGTCATTATACTGTCATGTGTAACTAATTAAAACAAATAAAATGAATAAATAACAAACAAAACCACAACTCTTATACTAGATTTCTAAGTTTAATCAAATTATCATTTAGAAATGAATGATAAAGTTATTACAGATAAGTATTAGGTGAAAACACTTTGTCAAAAAAGTAAGAAGTGCCTAAAGAGGGTTTTCAGGATATATGAAATAATATCAAATGGAAACCAAGTTTTACAGGAACAAATAAAGAACTATAGGAAGAGTATGTATGTTATTAAGTAAACAGATCTTTTAATTCTATATGATGTACTTGTACTAGTCTCATGAAAGGTACATTTTTATTCAAGTATTAGTAACAATAAACATGCATTTGAACATAGGTGTAGAAGTAAAATACATGAAACAAACCAAAAGGGTGATAATGCAAATGGATATAGAACATCATCCAAAAATTTCCTAAGTGGCATATAGAATACTTTTTTGAGTATAACCAGTGACTATAGATTCACATTATAATATCTAAATAAACACTAAAATACAAAAAGGCATAGCTAAAATATTTGCAGAGAAGATAAAATATAATATTAAAAATATTTCACTTCAAATACAAAAGCAGTGCAATGGGAACAGAAGAATATACAGCAATCTGGACAAATAGAAATCACATGTCATGATGCTGAAATTATACCCAAACCCAGAAATACCTATATCAAATTATGAGAATGAATATTTCAAGAAAAATATTTTCCTATTGGATTAGTAAAAAAGCAAAAACCAACTATGTGTGCTCCATAAAAATATACTTGAAACACAAAGACACATATTGGTTAAAAGTAAAAGAATGAAAAGATTTAAGAAAACTCTTGCAACTGCACTAATATCAGACAAACCAGACTTAGAAAGGGGATTCTTTTGTCATAAATAAAGAGTCAGATTAATCAACAGAAATATTAAATGTATAAAAAATCAATACTAAAATGTCATAACCATGAAGGAAAAACTGTTAGAATAAAAGTGAAATACCAACAAATCCACATTAACATCAGAGTCTTGCTCCAATTTCAGATAGAAAAGGTAAACTGAAAAATGATTCTATATATATGATTCTAGGGGCTGGGGTTGTGGTGGTAAGAGTGCTTGCCAAGCATGTGTGAGGCACTGGGTTTGATTCTCAGCCACACATATAAAGGTTCATTGACAACTAAAAACTTTTTAAAAATATGATTTGAATAACACTGTCTACTAACTTGTTAATTGCTATGGTTTGGATGTGAGGTATCCCCCAAAAGATTATGTATGAGACAATGCAAGAAGGCCCAGAGGAGAAATGATAGAAATGATTGAGTTGCCAGAGTCTTAACCCAATCAATGAATTAATCATCTGATAGGGATTAACTGAGTCATAACTGAAGTGGTAGGGTGTGGCTGGAGGCTGTGGAAATTGGGGGTGTGGCTCTGGGGTATATATTTGTATCTAGCAAAGTGAAGACCTCTCTCTCTGCTTTGCTGATCATCATGTGAGCTGCTTCCCACTACTCCATTCTTCCACCATGATGTCTTTTCACACCTTGAGCCCCAAGGAATGGAGCCGGCCTTCTATGGATTAAGACTTCTGAAACTGTGAGCACCTCAAATAAACTTTTCTTCTTCTACAATTGTTCCTATCAGGTCTTTTGGTCACAGCAGTGAAAATAGTATTTTAGCTGACTAAAAAACACTAATCAATCAACTTGACCTAATTGACTTTTCTAGATCATCATGCAGAAAAAAGTGGTGTACATGTGGGTCATTCATCAAAATTGACCAAATTCTGGACCAGGTTGGAATAGAGTTAAAATTCAACAACAAGATGCAATTCTATAATATATGGCGATTTTTAAATAACCTACTAAATAATTCATTGACCAAAGAAAAGTCAAATAAAAATGAGAAAAACTATGTGGAATTTGGACAAAATAGTAGTTAGTATAATGTTTGAGCTTTAAATATTTGAAAGAAAAAAGACTTAAAATTAATGTCCTATGCTTCCACTTTAATCTCGACAAAAAGATCAAATTATTCAAAGTTAATTTTAGAGAGAATAATAAGAGAAGTCACCAAAATATCACAAAACAATAGACAAAAATTAATAAAGACATAATTTGATTCTTTGAAGGACTTCTTAAATTAATAAACTTTTATGTAAATATATCAAGAATGAAGCAAAAACCCACTTTACCAACATAAGTAAAATGAGAAAATATTTAAGTAACTTTTATGATTTAAATTATTTTCCTTGAAAGGTAGAAATAAAAATTAAATAAAAAATTGAAAATGTAATAGTTTTAGATATTACATTCACAATTAAACAATTTCCTACAAAGAAAATTCCAGAAACATATAGGTTTACCAGTAAATATTTTAAAATATTTAAGGAAGAAATAATTCTGTTCAAATTATACAAACTCTGATAATAGAGGACAGAAGAATGTTTCATATGAGGTGATCACAATAGATCTGATTCCAATATGAATTTAGGGCATCTCAAGAAAAAATAGCTCTCATAAATTCAGACACATAAATGTTAAACAAAACACTAATAAGTTAAATCTGGCAATATATAAAAGTAAAAATATAACTGATCAAATTGAATTCACCATAGAAATGCAAGGTTTAACATAGAAAAATCAACCAATGCAAATGACTGTATTTATAGATTACAGAAAAAATCCTATATGGTCATTTAATCAGATGCAAAATTTAAACAGAAAATTAAAAACATAATTTTTACTATAAAATTCTCAGCACACTCTGAATAGAAGAAAACCTGCCTAAAGGGCATTTGTTAAAATTTTACAGATAATATCATAGTTAGTGGTAAAATATTGAATGCCATCCTCTTAAGTCTAGGAACAGCAACAGGGTATCTTTTTCTCACTGCTTCTTTTGAATTTTGGACTGGTGATACTAGCAGTGCAAGAGAAATGAAAAAGAGATAAAAGCAATGTATGCACTTGGTTGCCATAATTGTAGAAACAGAAAATATTAAGGCTCCTATAAGATCACTACTCAAAAGTAAAACTCAAAAAAAAACCCACCTGTCTATCAACATGGGAAAAAAAAAGCTCAAAATATGCCACCTGTCCATCAACATGGAAATACAAAAGCAAAATATGCTATATTTATATGACAAAAGAATAACAGTAAAAATAAATGTCCTACTGATACAGAAAACTAACACAGATAAATCTCAAAATCATATCGTTGAGCTGAATAAAAGGATGATACAAAAGGATTCCTTTGCATTATTCTGTTTATATGATAATAAACAACCAACAAATAGAAGTGAGATTTGCAGTTGCCTATGAGTGATAGGGTTTGAAATGGAGCATAAGGAAATTTGCAGAAATAAAGAAAATGTTTCCTGTCATGGTAGATTGGTACTTATGCTAATGATTACACTTACCAAATTTCATCAAAATGCTTAAAATTGAGCATTTCACTCTCTATATATTTATATGTGTGTGTATGTGTATATATGTATATGTATGAGTATATATATGTATATGTATGAGTATATATATGTGATATATATATGTATATATATAATGAATGTAATCATGATCTATTTTTTCTTTTCTTTCTTTTTTTTTTTTTTTAATAACTGTGGTGCTGGGGATTAAACTCAGGGTCTTGTGCTTTGGAGGCAACCACTATACCAACTGAGCTACAGCCCCAGTCCCATGATCTATTCTTTCAATGCACTAATCTATACAAATTAGAAGAAGTGAAATGACTTCCTGTTAAAGAGTTCACTTTAAATTTTGCTTGGATTATTGTTATAATTCATCTTTCTTATTGATTCTTTTTTTTAAGGAACCCGCACTTTGAAAAAAACATTTTTATTCCATTCATTCATTTTTATGTGGTGTTGGGGAGCAAACCTAGGGCCCTGCACATCTAGAGGCAACGTGCTCTACCACTGAGCCAAAATCCCAGTCCCTCTTGATTGACCCTTACGTGAAGTTTCTTAGGCCATTTCTCGGAGGAGCACATATTTCTTATGTATGCCACTTCTATGTGTTTGTGTGTGTGTGTGTGTGTGTGTGTGTGTGAGAGAGAGAGAGAGAGAGAGAGAGAGAAACATGAAATCCTTTCCCAAGTACTGTTTATTTTTTAGAAATTTCTAAGTATATTTACCCCTTTTTGACATTTTTTTGGTTTAAATGCTGTGTATTTATTCTATTTTTCCATTTTCTTTTGTATTATTTTCAGAATTGAATTCACTCTCATTTTCTACTAATGATTGGAACGATGTACATTTAAAGACACCCTTGATTCCAAAATTTGGGATAAAAACTATAAGCACCAGGGGGGAAATATTAATATGAGCCTCATAGTGTAAATATATATAATATATGTAAACATATATTCTTGTCTATGTCTTTAGTACAAGCTATTAGTGGTTTGAAACAATAAAATTAATACATTCTGTGTTAACTATAGGAGACTGTCTTACACATGATTTTATAGTACACAGATTATCAAACTGAACTATTACATACACAGTGGTCCTCAATAGAGTTAATATTGTTTTACAATCATTACTTTTGTAAATTTGGGACAAGTTGAGAGGGGTGGTGATGGACATTTTTGAGGGAATGAAATGTTCTGCATTTTTTTTATAAAGAGAGAGTGAGAGAGGGGGAGAGAGAGAGAGAGAGAATTTTTAATATTTATTTTTTAGTTCTCGGCGGACACAACATCTTTGTTTGTATGTGGTGCTGAGGACTGAACCTGGGCCGCACTCGTGCCAGGCGAGCACGCTACCACTTGAGCCACATCCCCAGCCCCAATGTTATGCATTTTTATCTTTCAAATCAGCTATCTTGAATTGGCAGTCTTCTTCCCACCACTTTTAGAATCCCAGTGAAACTTCCTTTGGTTATTCTTTCCAAATGTTTCTATACCTAGAAATTTTGTGGGAGATTTGGTACTTTAGAGTGGCAGTTAGATACGGGGAAGAAAGTCTTAGATACCAACTTTATCAAAGTTCCTAGTTGTCTGGCATATTATTATTCACTTAGAATTTTTTGGAAATCAGGTTTAAAAATTTTATAACAGTTTAATAGAACTTAGTGGGACTAAAATGTTTTAGAAATTGAACAAAAACTCAGTTACATTGTCCTATTATTATTAATAATTATTTTAATTTAAATTGAACTTTTTAAAGCACAGCAGATTCCTTGAACCAGGAGAAGTTACTATGTTGCCTTGGCAACATTTCATATTTTGGGCAAAATATATTGTCAAAAATTAAGTGAGGTATCAAGACTATAAAATATTATCAAGGACAATTTTTTTTTTACATTAGGCCAAGGGAAAGGTGAATGATAAAAAGTACTGATTATTCTTATGACTATTTGAAGTACCAAAGTGAGAAATCTGCATCCTGAAATAGAAAATAAACAAATGCAACCAATGTTCTCATAGCAACAAAGCTAGAGCCACTGAGTTCTCACCTAGTCCGTGATGGTGTGGAAGTGGTTCCGTTAACATTTGTGGCTAAGAGTGGCAACTACCCTTGCTTAGCTGGAGGCTTGTTTCTGGGCTTATCCGTTCTCTCCCTCTTTGATCTCTGTCAGAATATAATGTATTATTTCCATGTCCATGTATTTCACAGCCCGTAAACCCATTCCTTAACACTGATAATTTTGTCCAATAACATTCAGCCTCATTTGTTAGGGGTTTTGAATTTTGTTGAGAACAGAGAGGAACAAAGAATTGGAATAAGTAAATTCAATCTGGTAACTCTGGGATCTTAGTAAAACAATATAACATACTTGAAATACAATAATAAGACTATATTTTTAAAAATTTTTAAATTAAAAAATGTAACATTTAATTTTACATGAAAACAAAAATTATACTTATTGAGATAACTTGTGTTCAATATATGTATTCATTCTATAATGTTTATGTAAAGTTGAACATATCCGTCTTCTCAAATATTTATTATTTCTCAAATACCTATCATTTCTTTATGGTAAAACTTTCCAAATTCTTTCTTAGTTTTTAAAAATGTACTGTACATTATTATTGTTTTATAGTCATCCTACTATGCAAGAGTAAAAAAGAAGAGAACTTCTTTTTCCTATCCTACAATAACTTGGTATCGATTGATCAAACTTTCCCTATCTCTCCCAGTCTCTGGTAACTCCCTTCCTATTCTAAAATTAACATTTTTAGATTGTATTTATGAATAAGACCATGTGGTACTTGAAAGACTGAGTTGGTTTAACGTGTACATGTAGAGTCTAGATTTCAACAGAGGCATAATTAATCCTGGCTACTTTCTATTTTGTTTATATGCATTACATGAAGTGTCAAATTATCCTGCATGGTTATTCATTTACTTTATTTATTAGATAATTAACTAACATGCCACTTTTATACTCATATCAGAAATAGAAATTTGTTCTAACATCATGGAGGAAGAAAAAAGCTAGTAATACAAATAAAAAATGATTCTTCTATGCAGGTCACATGCATTCTTAAAGGTTTTCATAAACTAATACACTAATATTCAAAATTGTGTATTCTATAAAACATTTTAAAATAGTGAATACTTTTGAAATAAATTCTAGGACTTCTAATACAAAGTTGACTGATCCCAAGTTTTTACTTATCTTCCTTTTCCAAATCCCATGAAAAAGACAAGGAAAATGTCATTATGAGAATAAATTCATAATAGAACTAGCAAGCTGGATAGGTGCCATTAGAAAACCAGAAAAGACAAGAATTCAGAAAGCTATGAAGCAGATGCTATCAACTTGAGAGAGAACTCATGAGAAACAAGAATTTTGCAGCCTCATAGAAATGAAAATTTATATCTTTCTGAAAGCTGAATTTTCCAGTACAACCATAAAAATTCTATTATCAGAGATGCTGCAGGCTGACCAAAGAAAAAATTATGTGGCAGATCTCTGTTTGTTACATCATTCTCAGATTAAATCTGTGCATACAATTCTCAAAATAAGGAGGATGTTATTTCCAAGGAGAGTTGCAGATTTGGCATTAGGGCCAAAGAGACAGAACATTGAGTGCCACAGGTGAAGCAGGCCACCCAAAGGTAAATCATCCTGCCTAGAATAAAAGATAAGTCCCCCCACCCCACCCCCAGTACTAGAGGAAAGGTTTCCTGCTGGCAACCTTTGTTCTTCATATGCAAAAACCTGGCTTTGTTTTTCCTGGAGGAAATCATCTTCCTTTATACACCACTGATAGTATTCTCAGGGATAGCTCTTCTCCAGTTCTATGTCTTACAGAGTCTCATCTTCTCACAGAAGACTTGCAGGATTACCTTATTTTTTTTTTTTTCCCTACCAGGGAATTGAAACCAGGGGCACTTAACCATTTAGCCACATTCCCATCCTCCTCCCCGTTTTTAATATATATTTTATTAGAGATAGGATCTTGTTGAATTGCTTAGGGCCTCCCTAGGTTCCTGAGTCTGGGTTGAACTCATGATCCTTCTGCCTCAGCCTCCTGAGTCACTGGGATTACAGATGTGCAGGACTACCGTACTTGAAGAAGAACCTCTTTGCTATTCTGTACTTCATCCTTCATTTATTTTTTTTTATCACTTATTATAAATTGAACTTCTTTTATCTGACTGCTTACTTTTATTTATCTGTCTCTCAACTAAAATGTAAACACCAACACTGTGACCTTGTTTTGTGTCTATGATACTCTCCCTTGCCTTGCCCAGATTTTGACACGTACACACACAAATAATTACTCAACCAAAGTTTGTTGCATGGATATTGTATGAATAAAATACCTGTGGAACATTTCAAAATAAACCATGTTTCTAGCTACAAGGAAAATGCTATTTCATAGAAATAATATGACATGTACTTTACTAATACAATACATGCATTTTTGCAATATTCTAGAAATTAGTCATAAATAAGTAATAAGGAATGAACAAACAAAATATCCAACTAAAGCTATGGTAAGTTAACTCTTAAGGTTAAACAAAATGCCACTGAGATTTTACATTTTAGAAATGTTTACAAACCACAGACTACATAGATAAACGATTAGAGTGAACAAGAAGTATATATTTTTTAAATGTGAAAGTTTAGGAAAATATAACTATTCACTTTAAGAAGCTGAAACAATTTAAAATATAAAGTACACAAAACAATAAAAACAAAAGCAGAAGTAGATTTCATCCATTAAACCAAAAATTGATTCCAGGGAAAGAAACAATAAAATAACAAAAGTTGGTAAGTCTGGTTAATACAAGTCCTATTGGTTTGCTAGGGCTGCCATCATTGAACACCATAAAATCACGCCTTAAATAACAGAGATATATTTTCCCACAATTCTGGAGGCTGGAGTACAAGATCATGGTGTCAAAATTTGGCGTCTCCAGAGGGCTTTTACTTGACCAGAGCTGTCTTCTCACTGCATCCTAACATGGACTTCCCTCTGTTTGATCATGTCACTGGGGTCTCTTCTGCTGGTGCTAATCTCTCCTTACAAGAATTACAGTCAGGTTCAATTAGAACTCACTGAGGGTCCTCATTTTAACTTACTTACCTTTTTAAAGGCCCTGGCTCTAAACACTGTTACATTCTGAGATATTGGAGGTTAGAACTTCAAAGTATGATGTTTTTGTCAGTACATAGCATAAGACAACAGATATTAAAAAAACTACATTAGTCATGAAAAGCATTGTAAAACTACATATATTAAAAAGAATTTAAACATCTTCATAAAAATTTCATTAAAATACTACTAATATATTAATGTTTTGTGCATGGAATCAATAAATCCCAGAAAATGAAAATATCCAAAATTGACCCATGAAACAGTAAAAAACTGGAATATTCTATTGACTTCAAAAAATGTAAGTGATAGTTAAATTGAACCCTTCATCCAAATTATTGCCTTTAAAGTCACCAGACCCAGACAACTTCAAGTAACATAGTTTCCTATGCAAACATCATTTCTTCCCAGAACAGAAAAAAATAAATTTCTCAACATATTCTTTCAGAGTAATATCCTTGATTCCACAACAGAATAAGAATATTAGAAATACAATATCTCAAGTTAATTCAAAATAATTATAAATATCCCCAAACACATTTGTTTATGAAATCCAACAGAGCATAAGAAGATTAATACAATATGCTCCTATAGTTATCTTAAAATGTAAGGAAGATTTAGCATTAGGTAATATATGAACTTAATTAGATTAACATGGAAATATTTAAAAGAATATAAAATAAAGATGCAAATAATTTTATTACAAGTTATTAGATATCTCTCACTTAAAACAGTAATTCAGGAAAAGAACATTTTCAAACTTGAGAGACTGGAATTATGAGAAAAATTATATTTAGAGTAGCAATGTGAGGAGAATTTTCTCTAAGGTAAATTGAAATTTTTGAAAAAACTCTGAATGCCCTACTCAATTCAATAAAGCCAGAGAAATTACATATAGAGTAGATTTGTCTTTGGTCAGCATTCTGATTTGGAGCAATTATTTCACATGTAGCCTTAACGTGAACTTAACCTCCAGATATCAATATATAAATATTCTCTCAACATATACCTCTTCTTCTACACACACATAAATTTAAATATATATTTATTATATTTTGAATGTATATTTGATGTATACTGAATATATATTTCTATACTCATATATATAAATATTACTTAAGGAATTTATTTAGAAATCCATGCATCTGTTTATAGTATACCAAAGGCAATCAGTTATGTGCTTTAGAAATTATTAATTTATATAGCAAGGGTCTGTGATCAAAAAAGCTATTTTAAGCAGAAGACCTTAGTAAATTTGATCACCAGTATTTTGTATTACAGGTTCTATTTGTGTCTGTAGCAGCCTCAATGCAAATAGTGGTAAGATACTTAAGGATCAATTGAATGCTTGTTATTATTGGACACAAATTTACTTGTAATATTGTTTGTTATTTTTAACAGGTAAAATTATTTGAGTGTAAAATAAAAGCTGATGAAAGGACCTGAGGGTCAACGTACCGCAACTCAACTATATCCTTAGCATATTTCTTCTGATGACCACACCAGTGCTGCACACACTTCTCTCATAGTATATAATATGCTTCTATGTATTAATAGTGCCTCCAAAGCAAACGCTCCACCATAATTGCATTGTACTTTCTAGGAATAGTGCATAAATGAATGTGCCAAAGATTCATTTGAGTTCAATTTCATACTCATTTTCCCCTGTGTTAGATGGGGCTAGAAACTTAAATTATATTTCCTATTCTCTCTTGCCAGATGATGCCTGTTTTGATTTTGCCATCGTGAGGCACTTGAAGTAGACTGGACTCTGAGAAGAGGAGGAACCATACTATTTATGCATAGCCGGCTGGGGGAGGTGACTGTTGGCTCCAGCGCTGGGGGCAAGCCAGCAGCAACTGTGGGAGGGCTGATATCAGGCTCCTGCAATATCAGAGTGTGGGCTGCTAACTGCCTGCTTATCTGCCTTAACAGCATTTCTGTAGCACTCTGTGGCCAAGGCAGCAGCCTCAGAAATGGGCCCACCTTACCACTTCTTTTAATCTCTGACCCTTCTAATCACTTTTATAGCCAGTTCCACTTATAACTATTCTTTGAAATAACCAGACTGGTTTCTGTTTCCCTGCCTGGGCTGATATGAATTGCTAAGGAATCTGAAAAAAGGATGCTTATAGAAGGTAGATGTGAAGTATAGTACTGTATTTAAGATTTTGAGCTGATAAGAACTGCATAAAAACTAGCAACTATTGTTGATTCTCAATACTTGCTGGACAATAGTAATATTTTAGAATTATACCCAAGCAAAGATTTCTTATTTTCAAATTTCTGATTCTCTTGTATGGGCTGTTATTTTGTTTCATTATCTAAGGATTTGGTTTAGGCTAGGTCTGGCAATCTACCATGTTCTTGTTCTACAGCCTTTGTAGCTATGTTAGGAAATTATGTTTTGCTTTGGCATGTAAAATTTTGCAAATTGAAAATTTCAAAACACCATTCTAAAATTAGCTCTAAAAGGGAAGTTCTTCTTGGAAAGTTGTTTACCAAGAATATATGACTCAATCAATATTCATCTCACTAAAGTTATTTTTTTAATATTTATTTTTTAGTTGTAGTCAGACACAGTACCTTCATTTTATTTATTTTTATGTGGCACTGAGGATCAAACCCAGGGCCTCACATGTGCTAGGTGAGTGCTCTACCGCTGAGCCACAACCCCAGCACCTCCTGAAAGGTATTTTTGAAATTGATATCATCTCATATTAACACACATGCCTTGGAAAGCTTCAGATATCACCTTATTAATGCCTAAGAATCCTATGAATTCTGAGAAGTTTTAAATTTTACCCAAATTTGTATGAACTGATTTTGTTTTTGTCATTACAGATTGTATCAGAAGCCAAAAGAAGCCATGATTATTGGGAGAAAGGACTGGAAGTGAGTGTGGAATGAAGGGAAGAGGATTTCTGTATAAGAGATTAAATAGAAGAATTGCAGCATGGAGTTTTGTGTGAATAGGATGTCAGAAAGGTAATGTAGTGAATAGGTTTCTTTGGCAGGTGGAAAGTTTACTGATTTGAAATTGGATATAATTTCTCTAAAAGTGTGCTCCAGATATATTGATCTGTTTCAGACATGTAGTGTTTGTAAGTGCAGAAATAAAATAACCATAATCATTAACCAGGAGCCAAACACTTTATCTTAAGTGTTGAAAATGTCCTAATAAGTAAACAATTCCTAGAAAAAGAAATAATGTTATATGCTATATGAGATTTTTTTGAAATATATGGATTTATCACAAAGTCTTTTTTTGAGTAATACATACTTTTAAACCCAAACATTATGTGTGTGTGTATGTGCGGGCGCGCACCCGCCTGAGTGCATGTAAATATGGCGCTATTCCTCAAAATAGACTATCTAATACAGAAAATGGTAACAAGTTTATTTCTGTTCTCAAAATTTCATGTAACAAGTCTTCTGGAGGTTTTTGTAGTGTTTAGTGAAGAGAGTTTGGCACAGGAATTGGGAACTGATGCTCTAAAAATGCTTTCCACTAATTCATATAGTCCAAACCAATTGTGTTGGCTCCCTGTGTTTGTTCAGGTGATGAGGAAACAAATATCAGACTTTTTTTTTCTGGGTGCAATTAAAAATAAACTCATTTGTTGATGCTACTAAAATCTCAATTTTAAAATTGATAAAAATGCAAATAATTCTATAATACAAATCCTGAAAACTGAATATGAGACATCTAAATTTATAGCCCCCAAACAATTCATAATTGAGGATGTTATCATAGTCTATTCACAGTTGCTATTCTGGATTACATGAGGCTGTTATGGTTTAAATATGTGGTGTCCCCCAAAAGCTCATGTGTGAGACAATGCAAAAAAGTTTAGAGGTGAAATCATTGGGTTATGAAAGCCTTAACTCAATCAGAGCATTAATTCTCTGATAGGGATTTACTAGATGGTAACTGAAGGCAGGTAGGATGTGGCTGGAGGAGGTGGACATTAAGAGCATATCTTTGGCATTTATAGTTTGTCATGAGGAGGAGACTTTCTCTCTGCTTCCTGTTGTAATGTCCTCAGCTGCTTTCCTCCTTCACACCCTTCTACCATCATGTTCTGCTTCACTTCAAGCCCCAAGGAATGGAGCCAACCATCTATGGACTGAGACCTCTGAATTGTGAGCCCCCAAATAAACTTTTCCTCCTCTAATTGTTCTTCTCAGGTCTTTTAGTCACTATGGTGAAAAAAGCTGACTAAAACAGAGGCACAGGCAGTAAGAAGCCTCTATTAGCAGGCTGCTTTCACTCTGACCATGAACAAGCGAATCTGCAGACTCTTTCGTTTTAGTTTGAATTGACTCTGGTTTTGCACAGCAGAAGCAGCCACTGGGAAATGGCCTCCTTCTTATTGGAGGCTTTCCAGGCATTGATGAAATCTAACTATATGTAGAGCACTAGCTACAGTGAATTCTGGGAAAATAACTTCCCTGCCTCTGAAGTTCAAACATATAAGTGGAATGGAATGAAGATACTAGAGAATCATAAACAGTATGTGGTTACAGCAAGAACAATGAAAGAATTATTTTAAATCATGAAGAGTTGAGATATAAAGTCTAAATCTCTTTCTACTTTTCACAGTCGATTGCTTTATTATTATTATTATTAGGTTTTTTTAGTTTTTAGCTAGTAGGGGGATTTGCTATGGAGTGCTCTTGGGGAAATAACATAGAAGATAAGGAGGGAAAACAAGATTGGGTGGAAGAGAAAACTGACCAAGGGAGTAATGAGTAGCACTTAAGTCGATCACTTGGATGCCACCTATGATTTTCCATGCCCCCATTGCACGAAAGTAGCCAACTTTTTTTTTTTTTTTTTTAACAATTAGGGTCAATAACTCATTTGAGGATGGTGACTGCTCTTGTTGCCTGCTAGTGCTTTGACATAAATTGCCTAAGTACTTAGATGCAAATTATAGCCTATAGTTCAATGGGACTATTGCCAAACCTCTAGCAGAAGTATTCACAAATAAAGGCATTCATTGCTTTGCTAGGATTAAAAACGTTTTTGAAAAAATTATCCAGAAAATGCAGAATACCCTGAATTTGAAAGGGAGTAATAGTAAAAACTGTGCTACATGGTTGTTGTAATCACTTATAAATCATTGAAAACAAGTATGCAACTATTGTTGCAGAAGAAAGTCTGGTTTAATATAATAATACATAGCTGTTTTGATGGAGATGAAAATGTTCTTTTGTAGTATTTTGTTATAGTTTATTTGATAATGAATGGCATGTTAACATGATGTAAAGTTATCTTCCTTTTGGGAATATTTGAGCATGTATATTAGGACAACATGCAAAACAAATATTTTGGTAGATATGTAAGCGCTGAGGACATTTCAATCTTTCTGCAGTTCAAAGAATCATTTTAGAGAAGGTATAATATCATTATCCCAAGCTTGTGGAAAAGCCAAAACAAAGTAATAAATCCATTATAAATAAGTTAAGAAATTCCTGCTTTGAGAATGTACTCTGCATGTCTGCTAAAGAGACAATATTTTCCCTGAGTAGTATTTTAAATATTATTTCAATATCAATAGTCCTGGCGCTGAATGAATTAAAATTTCCCAAAGAGATTCCTTTTGAGGAATCAAAATTCCATAATGGTCAATGAGAGAAAAAGAAAAGTCTATTATATTGTGAAAGCATGTATTTTTTTTACATTTGTGTTCTTATAGATGTTATGTACTTATATATTATGTGTTCTATGTATATAGGTGAAAAGAAGTAGTCCTTATCTAAAAGTGCCGGTGCGCCTGAGGTTATATACACTGTAGACTGAGTACCTAAGGTATTTTCTGTGTATGATTAAGGGGAATAACTTATTTAAAAATGATGACTTCTCTTCTTGCTTGCTAGTTCTTTGACACAAAAGCCCAAGTGCTTAGATAAAAATTATAGTCCAATGGGACTCTTGCCAAATCTGAAATAAAATCATGCACTTTTTAAAGTGAAGTCTAGAGTTTATGACTACCAGGCTTTCTTTGTAACATTCTCATTTTTTTTCTTCATTCTGGCTATTATTTGCCAATGGATTCATTTTAATTTTTCCTTTTCTATTCAATTATAGCATTAGGTCAACTATCTCCAGTTCTTCAATCTTGTTTCACAAATAAGAGAACATATCTACAGTGAATTCAGGTGGAGCCACATTTATAGGATATTAGAAGGTTGTCTGCATCTGGAAGAGGTGTGAGCATTATACTCTCCTGACATTTCTTACAAATGCTTTATCTTTAACTAAGGAAACCTGATGTAGTCATTTAATTGGGCAGTCTACATTTGAATTCTTAACTTTTGAAAATAAACATTCCTGTCAAGCCAGAATAGAAAACAGAATTTGTAAAGTTGAAAATTTTGTATTATTGCTCTGACTGATATGGATGGGATGTTATTGGAACTAAAAAGCAACTCAACACTAATAACCATTTGTTTTAGATCCCAGATCTGATTATATAAAAGTGCTTTTTTTCTAAAACTTTAAGGATCATTACTTATTCTTATCCTTACTTCAATATGATCTTATAAAGTCTTTCTCAAATGGGTCACATTTCTAATTCTACTGTACTACTAATAGATTCTTCACTGAAGAAGTGTACTAGAAAATTCTAAACATTCAAACATTTTTTTCTATTTAATGTTCAATCAATAAATTTAAACAGCCCTTCAGGGATACTAAGAGCTTATACAGGCATTACCAAAAAAATATCTTTAATTTGTACTAGGTAAAAATGCATGACATAATTTTACATGAAAAAGCTAAAGTGAGGTCAGAGGTATAGTCCATGTGACATTTCTTCAAAAGCATAAGTCAGAAGTTCTTATGGATGGAGAGAGACATCTGTTACAGTAGTAGACCTGGGGTTCCCTTGAAAATTGGACTTTTTGTCTGTTACACAACTTATTTATGATAAAAAAGAATATATGCTTGGATGTTGGATTTTGGTAAAGGTACAAAATAAAAGATAAATTTATCTTCACCGCTGGTCATCTAATCACCAATAAAATCAAATATTTAATACTTGATAATTCTTTTATGACTTGTGTAGTATGTTTTATTTCTCATAGTGTGGCATGTTTTCAATGACAACAAGAAATAAAAGGAAACAGCTATGCTTAGCTATGCTAACTGTGCATTTTTTAAGATCTCAAATCAAACACCAATAACTCAGAAAAGATTTACCTGATATTAATGATCAAGCCAACTGCCTAAGTTTTATTTAATAATTTCACTATTACCCACTTCTAAATATGTACCACAGTTGTAATTTTCCATTTTGAATAATTGTCTGATGCCTGGCTCCCCTACTACAATGTGAGCCACAGGACAGAAATTTTGTTCTTTGGTTTTCTTTTCTCTCTCTCTCTCTCTCTCTCTCTCTCTCTCTCTCTCTCTCTCTCTCTCTCTCTCTCTCTCTTTTTCCAGGAGTGAATTAGTTGTCCTAAACAAAACCAAAAACACAACAGCAAGTTAAACTATTCTGTACACCAAAATTAGAGGAAAACATCTACCAGTAATTTAGGCTGATACTTCAAAAGTACTCCAGAAGAGATGAAGGTGAAAGGATGATAGAGAATAGATCCAATACTCAGGGGATGAGGTGGAAAGCCAAGAAGGAAAGCAGGGGAACAGAGTGGTATTGACTTGCTCAAGACAAATAAAGATTGTGGCATATTGTATGATTGGCAGCCTGGCCACTGATATTTTTTAAAGCTTCCTAGTGATTTTATTATGTAACCTAGGTTCAGAACCACTGGATTAAGAAAAGTAACATTCAATGTACTTAAATTATGTAAAAATTCTACTTGTGTTCATAGTACTGTATACTGTGAAATATACTTTATATAAAGTTCTATGTAAAATACCTCCTACAAAAAGAAAAAAAAAGGCTTCTAAATCCTAACAGTTCAGAGAGAAAAGGAAATATGTATAGCCATAATGTGAAATGTATAAAAATACATTTGTTAAATTGAATTCAGAGAAAGGATGATTTAAAACATTAAAATATTATTTCATATTCATATCATCATAAATGGAAGGAACCCTAAAATATCAAAGAAGAAATACCAACTTTTATATATTTCTGATGCTAATGTAATGATGAAATTACTTGAAAAACAATGTAGCTATACATAGAGAAGTTGAACTTGAGACCTAAAACCTCTTGGGTTTTCTTCTAAGCATATACTTTAGAGAAATTTTTGTTCATGTGAGAAAGGAAGTCATGTTCACTGCATAATTTTAAAGGCAACAAATTAGACATGCTTAAATATCTATCAGTACACAAATGAATTCAAACACTATCAGGTATATTATGACGAAATAGTTCTTAGGTCATGGTACAGTTTGGGTGTGAGGTAAATCCCCAAAAGGTCACTTGTGAGACAATGCAAGAATGTTTGGAGAGAAATGGTTGGGATAAAGTCTTAACCTAAGCAGTGAATTAATCCCTGATGGGATTAACTAGGTGGTGCCTGGAGGCAGGTGGGGTGTGGCTGGGGAAAGCGGTTCATTGGGGGCGTGGCTATGGAGTATATAGTTTGTGTCTGTAGTATAAAGACTGTCTCTCTGCTTCCCAGTCATCATGTGGGCTGCTTCCATCTGCCACACTCCCCCACCATGATGTTCTGCTTCACCTGGAGTCCTGAGGAACAGACTGGCCTTCAATGCACTAAGACCTCTGAAATTGTGAGCCCTCAAATAAACTTTTCTTCCCTAAAAGAATTCTGGTCAGATCTTTTAGTCCCAGCAGCGAAAAACGCTGACTAAAACAGGTCCATAGATTATTATCTATATGATTTGTAGTTTACTATCTATGTTAGTTTTCTGTTCATAGTTTGTAATTTACATTAGTTTATATTATAGTTTATTATGTATATTATTTAGTTTTTGCTGCATAATAACACAGTCTTAAAACTGACTCATTTAAAACTACATCCATTTGTTTAGTTCACATTTTTGTGGGTAGGTAATTTTAGCTGGGTTCACTTGCAAAGTTCTATTGGACCTGTCTGAGCTTGACCAGCAGCTGCTGGTACTTGGGCTCATTTACAGATCTGGAGGTTGGCTGGCTATTGGCTGGATGCAAAGCTGAGTTATGTGTCTCTCATCACCAGTCAGACCAGCCTATGCTTTTTTGCATAGTGGTACTTGCAGGATTTCCAACAACATCAAATAGTCAATATCCAATATAGAGGCACTTTCTAAGCTTCTGCTTATGTAACCATTCACTAATATTCTGCTGGTCAAAGAAATCAAGTGGTTAATCCAGATTCAAGTAGTGATTTCTTAATAGGAGAAATGGCAAAAAAAAAAAAAATTGTTGGCTCTGTTTTTTCCCAATTTTTCCTTAGGATTAGTATTTTCAAACTCAGTTTTAGAAAAGTGCTTATGAGCTCCATATATTGAACATTCACCAATACCCCAAGCAGGATCTGGAACAGCTCTCTATTTTCAATCCCTTTAGTTTTGCTGCAGCAAAATTTATTATCATTGATAAAGATAATAAACTGTATTTGTCAGTTCAAGTGTATTGTCTAAAAATTAGTACCAAATTTACAAACAACCAGTCAAATAAATAAATTTGGTTGTAAGGGGATTGGAAACCGAATAAATGACTGTAGACCTTCTGAATGTGAGTTAAAATTGGATCATATATAAGTTTTGGCATAGGTTAAAGACATAATTAAATGAAAGAAAGAAAGTTACATAAAAATATTTGCTGCAAACAACAATTATATAAAGTTTTAACAGAAAATGTTGTGTAGAGATACATTTAAAGGCATATTTTGATGAAAACAAAAATTGAAATATATGCACAAATTTCAAGGAGGTAGTTGGTTCTGAAGAGAAAAATAATGACAGAAAATATATGAAGTGGAAAATAAATATAATTAATTTTTATTTTAAAACTATTTGAAGCAACAGAAAACAAATACAAATGGAAATTGTTATATGATATAAATGATAAAATGTGAAACTCAAATGACTAGGGAAAATTCATACATTTACATTAATGGACCTGAGAACTTGAGGGACATTCAAAACATTAGATCCTGCTGGACACAAGGTTACTCCTGTAATCCCAGTGGCTCAGGAGTCTGAGGCAAGAGGATTGCAAGTTCAAGACCAGCCAGGGCAGTTTAGCAAGACCCTGTCTCAAAAATAAAAAGGGCTGGAGATGTGGCTCAGTGGTTAAGTGGGTTCAATCCGTGGTACCCAAAAGCTTAGATTCTTACACTATACACCAGAATTAATACCAAATAAATCAGATATTCTGTTGTTAAAAATCAAGAAAAACTGGGGCTGGAGTTGTGGCTTAGAGGTAGAGTGCTTGCCTACCATGTGTGAGACCCTAGGTTTGATACTCAGCACCACATAAAAATATAAAATAAAATATATTGTCCACCTATAACTAAAAAATAAATATAAAAAATCAAGGAAAACTAGTACTTTAAAATTAATCATTTTTTTTTTATAAACTGAGTGGAGAAAATTTTCTGTGATTAAATTTGGTCATGAAAACAATGAGAAAGATCTTATGCTTTGAAATTGCTAGATCTATAAGACATATTGCAAGGTAAGAAAACAGAAAAATGTGTGTGGTATACTTCCTTTTGAGTAACAGTAAAAACCCAATAGTGCAATGTACTGACATTTGCTTACGGGGAGGGAGGAGGCAAACAGGATGAAATAGCAATGAACGCATATTTTTCTTGTAATATATGTGGCTTTGACTTTACAACCATTTTCACCATGCATTCCTAAATAAATAATTGATAAAAAAACATGAACAACAAAGAAAACTCAAAAGTTCACTTGGTATCTTATTTTTGATAATATCATTGATATTATACTTTTAATGCATTTAATCTACATTGTAGTATATTATAAAAATTATATCTTGGTAATTTTGAAACAACATTTACAATGAAAGATTGAAATATACACTAATATAAAATCAATAAAATTCAGAAGAAAACACTTTTTGTTCAAATTTGAAGTTTACATACTAATATGAACTCATTTCTATTTTTTTTTTAAATCCTATATCCTGCTTTGTGCACTGAAAGAGCATAGAAATAATGTCAAAATATTCTTTGGTCTGCAATCTCATTTAGTGATCCTTTGTTAAAAAAAAAAAAAAAAAAAACTAGACAGCTAGGCTGGTTCCATAGTCTAGCTTTTGTGAATTGAGCTGCTGTAAACATTTTGTTGTGGCTGTGTCACTAGAGTATGCTAATTTTAAGTATAAACCAAGGAGTGGGATAGCTTGGTCAAATGGTGATTCCATTCCCAATTTTCTGAGTAATCTCCATACTGCTTTCCATAGTGGTTGCACCAATTTGCAGTCCTACCAGCAAGTATGAGTGTACCTTTTTTTACCACATCCTCACCAACATTTATTGTTGTCTGTATTCTTGATGATTACCATTCTGACAGGAGTGAGATAAAATCTTAAGAGTAGTTTTGATTTGCATTTTTCTAATTGCTAGAGATGTTGAACACTTTTTCATATATTTGTTTATCAATTATATTTCTTTTTCTGTGAAGTGTCTGTTCAGTTCCTTAGCCCATTTATTGATTGGGTTATTTGCTTTTTTTGGTGTTAGGTTTTTTGAATGAATAAAGAAAATGTGGGATATATACTCAATGGAATATTACTCAGCTATAAAGAAGAATAAAATTATGCAATTTGCTAGTAAATGGCTGGAGTTGGAGAATATCATGCTAAACGAAGTAAGCTAATCCCACAAAACCAAAGGCTGAATGTTTTCTCTAATATTCGGATGCTAATTCACAATAAGGTGGGTCGGGGGCACTAGGGAAGAATAGCATTACCTTAGATTAGGGAGAGGGAAGTGATGGGAGGGGAGGGGATGGGATGTGGGATAGGAAAGATAGTAGAATGAAATAGACATTATTACTGTATGTATATATGTGACTGCATGACCAATATGATTGTGCAACATGTGCACTCAGAAAAATGAGAAATTATATCCCATCTATATATGATATGTCAGAGTGTATAAGTGCATTCTCCTGTCATGTATAACTAATTTAAAAACAAACAACAACAAAAAAAAACTAGAGCCAGTCACAGTGGTGCATGCCCATAATCCCAGTTACTCTGGAGGCTGAGTCAGGAGAATTGCACATTTGAGGCCAGCCTTGGTGATTTATAGACACCCTGTCTCAAAACAAAACAAAAAGGGCTGGAGTGCCGCCTAAAGATCCTTCAAAAAAAGGTTGCCTAAAGGGATAAGGCAGGATAGACCTGTGCCAGAAAGCAAGGAAACACTAAAAAAATAAAGGCAGTTATTACAAGGACAGAGAAGTAAATGTACTGACAGGTGGATTGCCTTAGTTGTTAGATTCTGGAAAACTTGTATCACTCCAGTGGTTCATACTCATGGAATAACTTGGTTACAGGCAATGGAGACAAAACAGCAACTGCAGGAGCAGGTTATAAACTGAAAGGGATCAGATGTCAGGGTTTCTTTGTCTTTCCATTGGGGTTGCAGAAAATGTACAAATGGAGACAAACTTTAGTTTTGAATCTGGCATGCTTTAGAGCATCTTGGCAGAAGAAAAGTCAATTTTGTTTGTGATGGGATCCTTTTAAATTAGGCAAGTCTCATAGGCACCTTCTAATTCCACAATATCCTAATCATCAAAAATTTCTAGGCTCCACCTTCAATCAGGTACAAAACGTAAATACAATTATTATTGCTAAACAATCGCTGACAGATGAATATGTCTTGACTCCAAACAAACCAAGTACCATGATTACAGGGCATCATATATTTGAATATATTTCTTAGTGTGGCCAAGGGGCCACCCTGCTCTCTGTTGCTCTTGACCTAAGTGTAAAGTTGATCTAAATCAGCTGAGGTCAATGCTATGCAAATTATTCCCACTGGGCCAAATCAAGACATTTCATGCATCAAAAGAGAGGGTGATATCAACTGCTAATACACACACAAAAAAAGTAGAAAAAAATCATTACCCATCTCTTGGAATTAAAGTTTTGTTCACAATTATTATTTGCAGCTATTTTAAAGTAGCTTATGATAACATTTTAAAGCATCTCAAGAGTAGCAGAATGAAATTCACACACTCAGTGTTGAACACTTTGTCACATTTTTTTAATCTACATCTGCATTTTAACTGAAACATTTCAAAGTAAATTGCAGACTTCATGTTTAATCTTTAAACTTGTGTCTTGACACTTTTGAAATAAGGACTTTCTCTTTTATAACTGTGTCATTTTTCTCATATGAGAAAATTTTAATTCATTGAGTTCACAGACTGTATTAAACCTCTGCCCCTGAACAAAAATGTATTTTATTAATTTTTTTCTTGACCTATAACCATATGAAATATTTGACTTCAATTTTCATCATTTGGAACAGTTTTCACTTTTTTCATGATAGCTACTTTTTAAGAGAAGAACCCAGTTTTCTAGTAATTTAGAAAGTCCTGTGTGGGGTAATATTATACAAAGATCTGCTTTCTGTTCACCTTTCAACTAAAAGTTTTATATTAATGATCCTTAAATGAATCAATTATTTCTTTGGAGGCAAAAGAATTGCGATTTTTTAATTCTGTCATTTTTTCTTCACCTTTTTTAGTGACTGTTATTACCTAATGGTAAGAGTTTGATCATCTTCCCTTGGGCTGAACTTTGTATCTTTAATTTCCAATTTCAGTGTAAAAAGTTCTTATAATAGTTAACTTTATTGGTTGCATATTTTTCATCTTTTCCTTTTGGCTTTCATTATGGATTTTACTGTGTTCTCTGTGTAATTATCAATTTCAGACATTATTTATTTTGATGTTTATGTTATACCTAATTTGGTATTAACTTGTGGGTCCTGCATTCACTTGACATAGCATCAAAAATTATTGAACTTGTCCTTGATTTCTAGCATGACAAGATGTCTTGCAATTAACTTGTGTTTTCCCTGACCCTTACTTGGAAAAGCAATTTCTCCATGCAGCTCTGATTTCTTTTGAGACTGGCATTATGCAACCATTCAGATATTCTATTGCTTCTATTTACTTTCATGAACAGAGATAAATAAATAAATAAATTTATTTTTTAAAAAGTAGATATCATGAGTTTACATTAATATATTTTACTGAATTTTCTTTTATATTTACATTTCTTTTATATTTTTAATACTTAAATTAATACATTAAAATAATTTTCATGTTATCCTAAGATATATTTTGCATAGTTTCAAAGTTACAATGACAATAGTACAATTAACATACCTATGATTTAGGTTATTCCTTTGCTGGACCTTAAAATATATACCACTGAGGATATATAGAATACAGTGTTTGAATGTCTCCTGGAAACAATTCATGTCAACAAATTGATAAATGGCTAGGATAATTTATTTATATTCATTTGAGATTTACATTCACTTTTTATATAATTTTTTAAAATTTTTGAATAGCTAAAACATGCATGCCAAAATATATAAGATTTTATGTTTTAGGAAGTCACTTGCCCATTTTCATCTGTATTTTATTTTTCCTCTTGGACTTCTGTATTTGTCTAGTTTGGCATCTGGTTTAGACTTTCAGTGTTTCTTTTTTGTAAAAAGATATAAGTATGCCTATATTTTGTGTACTTAATTCATACATGTAAAGTATATCTAGTATATGAATTGTTATTTTTTTCCATTTACTTTTGAAATGCTGGAATTTACTGAATTGTTTCCTAGAAAGCAGATAAATGAACTATTTTTATTGCCCTTAATTTTATTGCCTTTATAATATGTATTACAAATAGATGCACTTATAACATATATGATTCTACCTTTTAATTGTACTTACTACATTCAAAACAATTTTTATGCTTTAGTGTGTTTTCCCATCTCACCCACAAAAGGTGATTTTCCACTGTCTTTATTGTACACTTATGAGAAAGGGCTTTCTCTATTAAAGTTATTCTATTTACTTTTCAGCAATTGACATCTTATTACTCTGTTCTAGAGACTAACTGGCTTCATTAAAGTTTAAACAAGAGTCTCAAAAAATCCTATAAAAGTGCATTGATTAATCAAAACAAGAAAAAGAAAATCAGCCTTACTCTGTTAAACATTAGCATCTGAGAAAATTGCTTAATAACTCTACATCAAAATTTTAATTTACATAATCAAAATATGCCGCTTTCCATGTGCTATTCATTTACATTTTCCTCTCTCATTATGGAATTAAAAAATTGATAAGACTATATTCAATTAAATTTGTAGTCAGATTTTGAAAATGAAAGAAAACATTGTTTTCAATTTTTGATATTAAGTTTTAAAAAATATGATAGATTATTTTTTTCTTTTTACCAGTTAAGGAAGCTAACTGACCTAGTAAAATTAGATATTTTTTAATGTTTTCCATTTTTCTCTATTTCATAAAATTTAGCATGCAGATTATTTCTTTGACTTCACTTAATCTTATTTATCTTTCCCTTGCATTTGAAAAATTACTGATTCTCAAAACTAGTTACAATTTACTACACAAGAAATAAAGCAATCATAAATTTAATATGAACTAAATTTTGTATATGTTATACATTTTCTAAAATTGATCCAAATGTATGTGTAATACATATAAATATATTCTTAATGTGTTCTTTATTTTCAATTTATTTTGAGGATTCACTTTTGGATTTACCCAATTCAATGATCCATATAAAGACCTAAAACATAAGCCAAGTTGATAGTTTCCGAACTTTTACTCTTTCCCATACTGTGAGAATAGTCTGAGTTTTTCTGAAAAAGAATGAATTACAATTAAGAGATAAATTACTGTACTCAAAAGTCAAAACCTTTGGCTTTCAAGAAGAGATAAGAGAAGCTCATAGTTTACAATGAAAAAAAGAGGTTTTTTTGTATTTTGTGTGTCAGTTGAGTTTTACCTCTTTATAAAATGTAATATATTGTGTTAATATATATCACATGACTCTAATGGGACAATGTTATGTATTAATACTTTGTCATTGTACAGTTCTATAACAGAGTGATAAGAACCCCAAATACGGAAACTAGGAAAAATCTGGTTCAAGTCTTGCGATGTTACTCCTTTGACCACAGTTCTTATTTCGATTTGACTTTTGTTTTTTATAAAATTATAAGAGAGAAACCTAATTCGTGGAACTCCTTTGGAGGTGGTCAGTGATAATATATGCAAACAAAATAGCAGCTATCAACTCTGTATCAGGATGATGACATTTGTTTTACATGTACCTAGGCAGATTTGAATTTTTATCCCAATTTATAAATGAGGATTAAGATCAAGATATTGAGAGAATAGACATGCGGTCAAAACTCATACAGCTTATATGATCCAGGACTCAAATGCAAGTTCACATGTTTTGTCACCCACATGCCTCTAAAATCCTATGTATTAAACTAGGTACTTCCCACAGAACTAGTTACATTGTAGATACTCAAGAAATTCTATACCTCTTCTTCATTCTTGACTAACATAAATATCTTGGGGAAGTGAATTCAATTGGAATTTGTTATGGATCTGTGTTACAAACTGTGGGTGATGCAAAACTTCACCACTTTCAAAGTTAAAAAAAATAGGAACATAATTGTGGAAAACAATTCCTCACCTCTGCACTTTATAACCCACCTAGGACAAATAATTATTGGACAATGAGGTTCTTTGCCCAGTGTTATTACCTGAGGCACAGTCTGTGATCACTTTCTGTCTGTAGTTTGGTTGTATTTACTGATACACACACACACACACACACACACACACACACACACACACACAGTGGCTTATGTATTAGGTCTTTATATGGATCATTGAATTGGGTAAATCCAAAAGTGAATCCTCAAAATAAATTGAAAATTGTGTGTGTGTGTGTGTGTGTGTGTGTGTATAAAAATAAAATATTAATCCAGGAACATAAATCCCTTTAATGGTCTGGTCAACAGATGTATAAGTATGTACAGTGATTTCACCTTGACTTTCACCAACAAGAGTATACTCTACATAAAAGCCATCTGTACTTCCTAATTAGCTTCCCTGAGAACTCATGAACTTGGTTGCTTATTTTGAATAAGCTTACTTGTCATTTTTTACTTTGCTTGCTCAGCACTTACTCTTCTAATATCAGAGTTTCTAGGTAATGTTGCCTGGCTGAGAGTAAGCAAAATAATAACTTGGTAAAGTGTCAAAAGCAATACCCTAGTGTCCCCCTTTCATCAGTCAATTTACTTGTTCTTAACACATGTTTGGTCTAAGGTTGAGGTTTCTCTCATTTAGTATTAAAAACTGCCTCTTTTAAATACCGACAATTGGGAAGATTTACTTGGAAGTTATTAATAAGGATTACTTTCTTCATTTATGTAGTACTTTGCAATATACATTTAGAACATTCACATGCCCAACTACACTGTAAATTAGATAGGCTACTATGCATACTCACATCCTGAGAAATTTGGGTATAAATTACTTGTTAATATATCCAGTTGGCAATTAGTAAGTTCAAATCTGAGTCTTCAGAGTCATAGTCCAGTTTTTGACAACACAAAACACCAGCAAAATTATTTGTCTTTAATTCCTTAGCTCCACAAATAATATTTGAATAACTAATTTGTTATGTAAAATAATTTCCAGGAAACTTTGTACAAATAACAAAAGTAATCATAACATTTTTCATTGGTTTATCTTAAATTTAAAGCAAATAAAAGCTCATGGTACTATATGAATGAACTGCCCTCCCATTCCTAGGCTGCAAAAAGTTTCTATAAAAAGAAATATTCTCAATACAATGCTTTAGAAACTGGAAGCTATTGCAAATATTTTAGGCCTGGCATGGAAATAAAATTAGTAAAACAATTAAAAATGGATTGAAAATTTCTGGTTTCAGCTCTGCTATCTAAAAAGTTCACAAGACATTAATCCCCTTCTTACCACATGAAAAAACTGAGAAAAATGAAAATTATGACTTTCATTGGTCCCACCAGATAACTAGAGACAGTGAAAACCACCAGAGTGCAATCTGGAAAGACAGGTGAATAGAGTCACAGGTGAGATTGGCTTGCATGCAGCAGGAGTCTCTGGAGCATGTATTAAACATGTCTTCTGTTGTCTGTTTTCTGATACTTTGTTGACCTTGAAAGATTGCCTCTACCAAGGTTAACCAATTCCTAGAGATTGTAAACAAACTCACTTATTAGCATACTTTTCAAATAAAAAGCAGCCAATCTAAAGTCCACTGCCCACACACCTCCTCTATTGGACATTCTGAACAACTATCCACCTGCTCTAATCACCCTAGACCCAGATGCTTAGGCACACTGCCTAGTCCCCAGAGACCACTGAAATTACTCAAACTAGACAATGATAAAACTGCTTTCTCTTTTTTTTTGCCTGTTGCCGCCCATGGAAACCAGTTTTCCCCATCTCCCTGCTTCCTGACTGACCCTGGGCATCCTCTTGTGGGCACTGTAGCACAGTATGACTCTCCTCTAGAAACTGTGAGCAACTGTCTTTTCAGTGGCAGATGTTTCCAGATGTATTGGTCCCATTATAACTAACATTTTCTATTAATATATTATGTTTCTAAGAGAAGCCACAAGATGGTAAGAACATTTAAATAGGAACTTTGATGAATTATTAAAAGCCGAATGTGAACTTGCTTAAATATAAAACTGGGGGAACCACGCTCACAAGGTTTTTATCTCTAGGAACTTTTATGGACCAAGCTATATGGGCAATGTCCAAACAGACTCCATTTTACCCCGAGACTCCCTATCATATAAGAAATGATTCTCCCATGGGAACACTCCACTTCTGTACCTATCAATAGTTGCTTAGCTTAGCATGTTTGGTAACAACATGGCAATTCTTGTACAATGTAAAATTGTTCTCTCTTTGCTTCCCGATTTTTGGGGGCAATGTACCTTGTCAGAGATTCATTGTCTAGATGTTAGTAACCATTCTCTAACTTGTACTCAACTAGGGTCATTTTGACCCACTTTCCTTCTGCTTGCTTGCTGCTAGGCCAACTGGAAAGTCCCATGGGAAATACCAATGTACCCATTGTATTGTCTCTCTAACTGCTCAATTCAGCTTCTATACCTCTGCTTGCTTGAAGCTATGTAAACCCAGATATGGCTTTTGCCTTTAAAGACCTTGATATGCTCAGGATCCAGGCTATTCTTGTGGGGAGTAGTTGCCAACAGGCTAAATGAAAACTCTCCAATTCAGACAAAATATCCTTGGTTCGTTTTCTGAGCAGTCTGCCCCATATCAGAAACCACACCACATTTTCATGGTGAAGTGTCAAAAGCAATCCCCTAGTGGATCTGGCAGGGGGAGTAGAAAAATTAACTATTTTGAAATAAAGCAAGACATTCTCCAAAATAAAATCCCACCCTCCAGAGAAAAATACTTGACCTGTACCTTATCCATTGTTGGGGAAGGACATTTCCCCAACTCCTCTGCCCTGTAGGCTTCCTGTCTCACCAAAGTAGGAAGTGATGAAGAAGAGAAAACTAAGAAACTCCTACAAAGGTAACTATACACGGGCACTGATTCACTTATAGTTAGATTTAACCACAGAATTATAGTATTCTTCTCCTCTTCTATACCTTAGCACAGCACTCAAAGGCTTCCAGTATAATAACAGAGTTGTAGTTGAAAGAGATGCGGCCACATATTTTGTCTGGCTAGGAATTCTAAAGAAAGCTCAAAGATAATAGGAGACCAAGGGCACTAGGGGAATTTGAAGTCCCTGACGCCTACAACTGGAGCTATAACAGACATAGCCTGTCTCGAAGGCAGACAGACCAACATAAAACCTCACATTAACTGCTTGTTTATCTCGGATCCAATTATCCAATGCATTATATTCAGATTTCAACAAAAATTCCAGGGCATTCTAAAAAACAAGGAAAATAGTCTGGAGAGAAAAGCAAGCTTTATAACCAGAATCAAATATGATATGGATCCTGAATCAACAAACAATGAATTTCAATCATCATGAAGGCACTTTTGGAAAATCTAGAACACATATGGATAATATCAGCAAATGGTAGAAACTCTAGGAATCAAAAGGAAATGCTAAAAATGAAAATCAAAATAATAGAAATGAGGGGCTGGGGATGTGGCTCAAGCGGTAGCGCGCTCGCCTGGCATGCGTGTGGCCCGGGTTCGATCCTCAGCACCACATACAAACAAAGATGTTGTGTCCGCCAATAACTAAAAAATAAATATTAAAAAAATCTCTCTCTCTCTTTATAAAAAAATTAATAAAAAATAATAATAGAAATGAAGAATGATTTTGATAGACTTTAGTCAGATCGGACACGAACAAAGAATTAGTGTAGTGACCTTCAAGATGTATCAGCAGAAACTGTGCAAACTGAAATTCAAAGAGAATAATGAAAACAGAAATACCCAAAGAATATGGGACATTTGCAAAATGAACAACATACATTATTAAAAATTAGAAAATCTGAATTGACCTATGTCTGTTAAATTGAGTCAAAAATTAATTTTTTTTCTAAAAGAAATCAACAGGTCTAGATGGTTTTACCATTGGATAAGTTCTATCATATATTAAGGATGAAATGATATTAATTCTCCATAGTCCCTTCCAGGAAATAGAAGCAAAGAAATACATACAAACTCAACTACCACATTCAAATTCACTGATAACTCTTACAGGCATGCCGCTTGAGCTAGGCTTTCAATCTTCTCAAAATATTCAACATCAATTGTTTTGTCCACTTTTCCAGTGAAAAATATGAAAAGCTCTAAAGTATTGTTATGTACTGAATGTTTGTGTTCCTTCAACATTTTCATGTTGAAATCCTAACTCACAAAGTGATTGTATTACCTTTGGGAGGTAATTAGGTCTCAAAGTCCTCATTAGTGGTATTGCTCTCATAAGAGAAGGGATGGGAAAGATTTTTCTCCTGACTGTGTGAGATCTATCACCTACCAATAGCTGTCTGCAAATCAGGAAGAGGGTCCTGACTAGACAGCAGGTAGGCTGGTAATTTTGTTTGGGAATTCAAGCCTCTGGAACTGAGAGAAATAAATGTCTGTAATTTAAGCCATCCAGTCTAGGATAGTTTGTTGTAGCAGCCCAAAGTGACTGAGACAATTTCTTTTCCAAATACCACATCTCTATGTGGTAGAGTAGCATCTGTCTGGCCCAAGGGCAAACTACTTAGGACTAACAGATCCTACTGTCTTTATACCTTGAATCTAGTTGATTCCTTTAAAAGACCACAGCTACAGCTTTGATAGCAGTGGCTGCTCTAGGTAAGAGGAAATTAATTCACAAATTTTTCTATATAGTGTACACAGTGAGTATGGCTGAGAACTTGGTATCCCACTTTTCTCAGGTGGTTTGAGGAAGGAGAACCACAAGGCATTTCAAAAAACAATCTAGAAAATCTAACCACTAGAATATGAAAGTCATGAAGGGAAATGATAATGAACAGCTAAGAATCAATGACCCTGTGATAATCAGAACATAGTGTTGCTTAGTGTTCAACTAAGTCAACCCTGATTTCTCAAATCAGACTTAAATAAGCTGATTTTGTGAATCACTGATTCTTGAGTCTAAAAATCAGTTTAAATTATTGGAAAGCTTGAATAATACCAAATGTGTATTGCTTGGTAAGCCCAAACTACTTGTACTTTGCTGTTCAGCTTTCCACATTGTCACATTTCTTTGAATACGGGCCGGAGTCTGTCCTTACCTGCTCTTAAAAGCCAATTGTGCACATTTCTTCACCAGAGGTTGCGTTTCACATTTACCAGCCCACACTTCCTTCATGCCTTTTGTCATGGTGACCATTCTTCCTTCATGATCTTTCCTGTCATTTTCAAAGCAACTCATCCATATATTAAAATGAATTTGTCACCTCTGTAAGTAATTCTTGAATCCTCTTCTTGATGCTCAGTAAATTCATCCTAGGAAATCTACTGAAAATTTTTGACCCCAGGGTGAATATGATCAAAGCACTGTGTGAAAAAATGACTTTGGTGGTAGTAGGAAAAGAGAATTGCAGTGAGGGAGGTAGAAGATCTAAACTGTGGTTTGAAAAAAGAATGAATAAGATTTATCAATAATTGAACATGATATAAATCTTTGCAACATGGAACCAGTAAACTGAGCCATCTGTGTTGATGTCTCTTGCAAACTCTTTAGAAATTGTAGAATCTCAAGACCCACCAGATTCAATGGATCAATACTTGTGTTTGAACAAGACCCCCAGATGATGTGTTGGCACATTCTAACTTGAGAATCACAGAGCAAAGAAGGGGAATGAGTGGAAGATGACCAGTTCCAACCCTTTGTTTCTAAGCAGAGGGTTTTTTACTATTTTCTTCTTTCACAGATTCCTTTGTAGATTTCTATGAACTGACAATAGGCCAGGGACAGGTGAAACATACTCATTCTCTCAAAGAATTGAGAATTGTTATCAATAGAATGTATATATTTCCTTAACTCATGAGGAAATGTTCAAGAATGAAGCTTGTTTTCTATCACACTTTTGTGGCAAATGCCTCTTCACTACTGTGTGTGGAGTGCACAAATATCCTGAATTCTGAGGTAGTTCTTCTTGTTCCTCAATACAGGCTTGTATTATCCATAAGAACCATTTCCAAAACTTTTTTTAAAATTATTATTTGTTCCTTTTAGTTATACATGACAGTAGAATCCATTTTCACATATTCCATGCTTGTATAATTATCTTATTCTGATTAGAACCCCAGTATCTCTCTTTCCTCTTCCCTTTTCCTACTCCCTGCTTTCTTCCCTCTGTTAATAATTGGTCTTTCTACAATTTACTTGTAGTTTTATTTAAATTAATTTCGTGTGTATGTACATGATGGTGAGATTCATTTGGTGTATTTATGTATGCACATCAGAATGTTTTGTCAGATTCATTCCACTTTTTTTTTCCCTAACATCTAATAGACCTTTTGCTTATAGACATTCTTGAGGCTAAATTCAAATCAACCCAATTCTGCAAATCAGTTTTTTGCTATGTTATTGTTAATAATGATCATATACATAATGCTTATAACACATCATGTATTGTTATAAGCATTTTGCATATACTCACTAAATCTTTACAACAACTAGAAATAAGCAGTATTAATATGGTCTTGATTTTACAGAAGAAGACACTGAAGAACAGAGAAATTAAGTGAAGTGCTTAAGGTTGGACAACTAAGCAGTAGACTGGATCTCAAACCCAGTGGCTGACCTTGGAGACCAAGTGTGCATCAAAGTCTCTAGAAGGGTTTTTAAAATACAGATTTCTTCCCTCCCAAGAGTTTTTTATTCATGAAAGGTATAACGTGGCCTGAGAAGTTGTATTTGTAACATTCTCCAAGTGATCTCGATGCTGCTGGTCCTGGTGCTGTACTTGGAGAATCTCTTCATTATGATGCTTTCTACCTCTCTGTTGCCCAATTTTTAGCTAATACAGTAATGTTTTTAAAATTGTCTTTTTCTGGAAAGAAAAAATGCTAGACCAAAATGGATGATATGCATTGAGAGTCCCTGATGTTTTAAAGATAACATTTTAAAAAATATATATTGTAAGTGTGTTATAATTATACATAATAACGGGATTCACTGTGATGTTCATACATGCATATAACATATCAATTTCATTCCCCAGTACCTCCTCTTTCTCTTCTCTCCTCCCTCCCACTGTTCCTCATTCTTTAGTCTAGTGTTCTGCCTTATATTTTTCATGAGATCACTTTTTAAACCTTTTTCCCTCTAGCATCCACATATATGAAAAACACATAATCCTTAACTTTCAAAATCTGTCTTATTTTGCTTAACACACTGGTCTCCATTTCCATCCATTTTCCTGAAAATGGCATAATTTGAAAATAACATTTTTAAATAAGTAAACAATCTTGTAGAATGCCTTGTCCCACAAACACACTAATTGGCTTTACAGCTATCTCTCTCTCTCTCTCTCTCTCTCTCTCTCTCTCTCTCTCTCTTATTTATTTATTTATTTATTTAGGTACTGGAAATTGAATCCAAGGGCACTTAACCACTGAGCCATATCCCCAGCCTCTTTTTGTATTTTATTAGAGACAGGGTCTCACTGAGTTACTTAGAGCCTTCCTATATTGCTGAGGCTGGCTTTGAACTCATGATCTTCCTACCTCAGCCTCTTGAGCCACCGGGATTAAAGGCGTGTGCCACAGGGCTCAGCATTTTCCAGTAATTCTACGGAGACAATTCTGTTTGTAAACTTGTCTATTGTTATGGAAAAATGTTTTTCTAAATATTTGACTTAACAGTATTAATTTCCAGTCCTGACATGCAAAGGAATGTAACAATTTGAGTATAATGGGTTAGAATCAGCAGGAACCTACATAATTTTTATGCCACGTTCTGTTTTGTCATTAACTTTCAGGCTCTCTCAAATGTCACATGACCTCTCTCTCTGTTCATTATGTCAAAGTCTTGGACAATGTCTAATTGTTTTCTTTGCAATAATTCTGAGGATGAACAATTCAAGATGGAGGACCAACAACCTCCCATCAGAATCAGATTAGAAGCCCCACTGCAGAGTCACTTGATGATATTCCAATGATGCCCATGGCTTTCTTGTTACTAAAAGGGAGGAAATAAAAGAGAACTCTGTCAGCAGTCTGCTAATCATGAATCTATGCAACAGTGACAGTTAATCTTCTCTTCCTATTAATAGATGCAGATGCCTAGGGGCTTAACATTTTCCTAGTAGCTTAATAAGGAGAAAAAGATTGAAGGGGAGGCAGACAGAGATGCCTAATTGCATAGCCAGAAGCTATTGCAGTGTTGCTTAAAGGGAGAAACTCAAACAGAAGAGAACAAGGCAATAGGGCAATTCAGTATTGGCCAGGCCAGCAATATGTCCCCAAAGGAAATTAAAAATAAGTCATTTTCATTGGTTTTGATTTATCTTTAGGAGCATATTCAATTAAAAACCCAGCTGAACTCTCAGTCACTATTGTGCCTGTCCAACTACATAAAACAAAGCCAAAGATATATTGATCTCCAATATGTCATGGAATGCATACTACGAATTTACAAAAGAATAAAGATGAGACTCCTTGCATTTATAGAACCACTGCCATTTCCCAATCAGAAAGTTATCAAGTCTTACTGTGCTCAGATATTTCACAGACATTCGAATTCAGGAAGCTTGTGAAAGAGAAAGGACCATATAATATGTGAAATAATAATAAAAAAATTCACAAGTTAACTTTTCCATTTTTTTCTTCCTTGCTTCCTTTCCCTCTCACACCCACAGTCCCCCCTTTCCCTCCTTCCTTCCTTCCTTTGCAGTACTGGGAATGAAACCCAGGGGTGTTCTACCACTGAGCTCCATCTCCAATCCTTTTTATATTTTGAGACAAGGTCTTGCGAAGCTAAAATTGGCGTTGAACTTGCAATCCTCCTGTCTCAGCTTCCTGGGTTACTGGGATTACAGGAATGTGTCACTGTTCCTGGATTCTAGTTCCATTTCTAAATCAAACAGATTTCTATCACATCTAAAGTATCCTATACTGCTGTGACAAGTGACTGAATCAGTCAGGGTCAATCCAGGTAAATTGGGCTGGCCACTAAATAACCAAACAGAGACAGAAAATACCTTTTGGGGGGTTCAGTGACAGCTCCTTGACCTCAGCTCCCACAAGGGAAAAAAGAGAGGCAGGTAAAAGAGATCATGCCTGAAACCCTCCTATTTTTTGGAGAAAGACATTGGAGAATATTCCACCCAAACAAGGCAAGGGATTGTGTTACAGTAAATAGGGGGTGGCTTGGTGATGTCTTATGGTCAGCAGATTGACTGACATCTTGGAAAGCCACACTCATCTCAGGTGCTGTATGGGGATCATAGACAGAGCGAGCAAAAAGGACACATACGTGGCACAGCCCAGACAGAGCAGCAATGTCAGTCCAGTCCCCTCGTGCACTCAAATGCACATAGCTCACACACACAGCCCATAGATATCTCTCGGACACTACACTTTAATAATACTAAATAACACTTATTGATAACACTTAGTTGACAATACTAAATAACACTTTAAATAATTTTTCAATAATAGAAAAATATCACCTTTAAATAATATTTAAATTAAAAAATAGGAAGTTATATATAATAAGCCATGCCTGTTATATTAAATATATTTATTTTGAACAGCTTCCCCACAAAAATTCTCACCATATAGACTATTAATATGATGCTTATTCAGTTCCTATTCTGCTTTACAAGCAATGTCTTGATTAAATACATTGCATAGAACCTAATTTGTACATAGTAACTCCTTTATAATTTCAAATTAAACAATAATGCTCAAGTGCTTACCATGAGCCATGTCCTCTGCTATATGTAAGAATAAAGGTATGAAAATAAAATTGTCAGAACTTGGAGTAAATTGGTGAGGAAACAAGATATTGCTTCAAAATAGTTTACTTGTAATATTTCCCCCAAGTGTTTGGCTTGTCACCACCTGAGATAAGTAATATCTGTTATGACTATAATGAAAGGTTGTATGATTTAGCACAAGTATAAGAATTTTCTCAGGATAGAGTCAAAGAAGGGCTTATAAAGCTCATACCATCTGAATGTAAGAAGTTAAAAGCACTTTTAACTTTACAAAATGTTGTCAGATGTCTCCTTAAGAAGATTTTCTCAACCAAAAAAACCACCATATATATCTATATCTATATCTATATCTATATCTATATCTATATCTATATCTATATCTATATCTATATATATATATATATATATATATATATATATGAGTGTCTGTTATGTCATGCTTTAGCCAACTGTTGGCATTGTCAGATATTTGAAGGTTTGCCAATATGATAGCTCAGGGGGAAAACAAGAGTGAATTTCTTTCTTCACCTGTCATAAGAGGTCATGACCAAAATCCCCTATAATGAAAAAAATGGGTTATTAAGAGAAAAAACATAATACATTTATTTAATCAGGTTTACCTAACACTAAGGACTTCAAAAATGAACACCAATAAAACTCAGGGTGAACTATCCATTTGAGGAAATATAGAAAGCTGTATAGAAATAAAATTGAACCAAAGAGATTTGATCTAAGAGCAATAGATTGAGTGAACAATCGCAGAAATGCCCATCTGCTAGATTATTCTTTTCTTCTCTGCCTTCTAGGTATGGGGCCAGGCCTCTTCTCAAATGAGGGCCTTGTGATCTGGTATTAGGCAAAGTAGGTCAGAGAATTTCCTTATGGTTAACTCAAAGACAGGAAGGCAGGGGAAGATTACAGTAGCATGTTTAGCCTTTATGACTCATTTGGGGGAGAATGTGTTCCAGTGTCTATGATCACCTTAATGAAGACAAATTCTAGTTTCTATTCCTTGGCATATGAGGAGAAAGGGGAACAGTGAATAAGAACAGAAGAGAAGGAGAGAAACTTTGTTTCTGAGGTCTTTACTTTGGGGAATCATTTACTGACTCTCAATGTTCTACTTTTTTAGCCAGTAGTTTAGTCAAATGTCGAACATCTAATGTTTTGCCAATATGATTGGCATGGAACTATAAAACTGGTTTTGCTTTGCATTCTTCACATTTAATAGTGAGTTTGAGAATCTTCTTTTTTATTTCATGTTCAGTTTTTGCTGTCACTTTTGTGTTGTGTTTACATCTTTTGCCTAAGTTTGCATTGTGTAGTTTATAGTTTTTGAAACTGACACTGGTTTTTAATCTTTTGTCTGCACTATTGATGATGTGGCAGGCTAGGTGCACTAACGAGTAACCACACAATCTTAATGACTTAGCAACAGTTGTTTTCTGACTTTGTGGATTCCAAAACTGCATCAGGCAGCTCTTTAGGGATTTATATCACTTTGAACTTGCAGTGTACCCATGACCAAGGCAAAGAGAATTGAAAATTGCCCAGATGCCACCCACAACTCAGTGACCATCAGTAACCATGTGGTTCTGTGCAACTAAAAAGACTGTGGCAAAGGTAGGGGCACTGCAGCATAGCCTTAGTCCTATAGCCTTGCTTGTTTATAAAGAACATGAAAAATGAAGGGAAGAGGAGTGTCACTGTGCTCTCCACCATTTTTATCATGCATGAAATGAGTTATTAAAGTATTAATGATATTTATTATGAATGGATGTATCCTTTTATAAAGTGACTTTTCCACAATTATTGAGCTGGTCATGTATTTCTATCTCTTACTAAGTCTATGTGGACAATTTTACATCAATGAATTTTTTTTCTTTATTAATTCCTGGCCACTTGTAATTTTTCTGTTGTTTATTATATAATGTTTTAAGTCCTTAAGCCCACACTTTGTTAAATAATCTATTATAGCATTTTGTATAAGCTCTCTGTTCTATCTGAAATTCACATTCATCATCTCTAATATGAAGATTACACAGTATACTCTGGGCATGTTTATGAGGATTAAATATATTAAAAAATTAAGAGTTTTTTTGCTGGGTGTGGTGGTGCATACCTGTAATCCCAGCAGTTTAGGAGTCTGAGACAGGAGGATTGTAATCTCTAAATCAGTCTCAGCACAAGTGAGGCACTAAGCAACTCAGTGAGACCCTGTCTCTAAATAAAATACAAAAAATTGCTGGGGATGTGGCCAAGTGGTCAAGTGCCTCAGTACCGGAAAAAAAAAAAAAAAAAAAAAAAAAAAAAAAAAAGGTTATTTATGTTTTTGAACAAAGCACAAACACCTTAAAATACTTAAAATATAGGTTTTTATATGGAAGTGTTTTTGTTCTATGGGCAACAATTTAAGCCCACAAGAAGAAAAATCATAATCTTGATAGTTTAATATTTATATTTTATTATATTCAAAAGAGCTTGTCAACATTGCGATAGATGATTATTTCATCACTTTTTGTGGAAAAATGAATATCACCAGAGTGATCACATCTTGGTTATAATTTATAAATATTTACTTACAACTCACCCTTTTCTTGTAACAATGACTAATCATGCATCATCTAATCTTGATTATACGAATGATTTAAGGAACATTGAATTACTTTACATGATTGAGGGTTTGAATGTTTGAGAGTTGAAAATTATCAAAAGAGTACCTGTGAATAGAACAGATTAGAAATTGTTTTATGTTTAAAATTGGGGGCATAAATATGTATTATAAACTTTCCATTCCCATCCCATCAATTTTCCATTAAATGTAACTTCTGTACAGGTATCATTCTTAGTAAGGGAGAAATTTGAGTAGGTGAAATATTGAAATCTTTCAATTTTAACCACCAACTCATGGGGAGAAATGACTTTGGACATATTAGAATGAAAATGCATTTATCATTTGAATAAAAATATATAGCTACATATGGGAATGAATTTCAAATTGAGATTAATATAAATCTTTTTATTCATATACTATAAAATGAGCATATGATATGTACTAAATTTCTTTTTAAAAAAATGATACATTTATTTTGATAAACTCACTTGCATAATGTAGATTTCATCTCAACTCCTGAGTTTTCTTTAACAAGTAAATTATGATAGTGTTTAGCTGCAGGGAATGCAAACCATTACAAGATTGCTAGGACACCATAGCTATGATGAGAGCAACTATGAATATAAGTGGCAGCAGTTTATAGAATGTAGTGAAATTAATCTGTCATATTTTATAGGTAATGGTAAATCAGGCATTTGACCAGGACATAGTACTTTCCCAAAGGACTCTTGAGAGAGAAAAGAGTTTAAAAATAAAAGTTATAATTTATTAGAACCAGTTTCTGCAAGGGCAGAGAAAACTTAATGTTTTTCTCTGTTCTTCTGTTTGTATTTCCTTTTTATAATTTTGTATGCTACTTATCCTTTCAATGTATGTGAATATTCTATTTCCCTGATATGTATGATTACAAAATATAAAGTGTTTTAAAGCTTAACAATATACTTAAGCAATATCTTCATTCCTTTATGAAGTCATGTACCTTTTTAAAAATTGAATGCCTCATAGTATTTCACATAAAGACGTTTTACTACCATTCCCACCATTAAAGTTTATCTATATTTTTGCTGCCATAAACAATATGACGATGAGCTCTCTTGGATTATTGTGTACATGTGACTAGTTGTATAGAGTAGACTTCTAAATAATAAAGTTTCTGAAACAACAGTAATGCATATATTAAATTTCACAAACATTACTTTCTCTCCAAAAGACCTGTGACAATTTATACAAGCATAGACAATTGAGAGAAGATGGTTTTCCCCCCACATTCTGTCAATATTCTCAATCATCTTTAAAATATTTGTTAATGTGGTGATATATCTTTTTAAATTGTGACACTCCTTTTAATTGACATTTTTACTCTTAGCATTATATGATTCTAAATAAAGAGTTTTCTTTGTAGAAAATTTGCTAGGAAGGTTTCTTTATAAATATATTTCTTTCTAGATAGACAATCTGAAGGAGGATGAGAATTCCTTTGGAGTCCCCCAAGAAGCTAAGTTTGAGGCTTTTCAAAGAAAATTCAGTTAAGACAGACAAACATTGTTATAATTTGTTAAAATGTGTGATAGCTATTGATAATATTTTGATATTAATTCTGTGAAACATTATATTTAAGACATTAATTGTTCTGCAATTTAACTTGTCACTTAAGAATCAGAGATAAAAGTCAATTAATGTTGGTTGAAGGAAATATAGATAATCCTCACATTTATTAAGCAAGCACAAGAAAATAAAGTTTTGCCATTCATTAAAATAGCAATTAATAATTGAGTGAATTTTTATACTTGTATCTTTATGTGTACATAATTTCATAAAGAAAGATTTCCTTAGAAAAAACAGTGAAACAATATTTAAATAAAAAGAAGGAGGAGACGTAGCAGGTTTCTTTTTCCTTTTTTATTTCAGTAGACTAAAATAATTTTTAAGCCCAGAGTAGCTCCTGGCCTTACAAAATTGAGGCATTTATGAAAGGGATGGTTCTCTAGCTTTGGTACTTGACTAATATTATATACTAAAGAGCAGTTGACACTGCATAGTGAATGCATGTGACAGAGGCTTACTAAATATGTTCCTAATTTCCATTGAAAACCACTTCGCATTTTGGGAGCATCAGCTATGAATAAATGTTTCTATAATAAACTTTTACTTTCAGGTTTGGGGAATTATTCATAACAACTTGCTGCACTGGAAGTTGTCATAATTGCAAGTTGCTTAACATTATACAAGTTGCTAAATAATTTTATGCAATATTAGTTCTACTAAAAAAGTTTTCAAAAATGTTTGAACTAAAAATGGAATATATTGAGTTACAGTTCATAAAACATTATAAAATTTTATTTTAGAAAGTATAACATTAAACAATAGCTCTAAAATCATGCAGTAAAAAACATCATTCACCCTCCAAAACAACAACAAAAACTATTGTGATTATTTACAAGATGAAAATTTAGTATTTTATTTTTGAAAAAATAAAACCATATTTACACAAAGGCTTGAGTTATCAACATAGACTCATATGAACCATATTTAAAAGAAACCCCCTTTTACTGTTAGGGTTTAGTCTACATAGGGTCTATGACTGGAAGTAACTAGCCATCATTTGCAAATTCTGGAATTCATCCACATTTCTACTTCTTCTTACGTCACTTTTTATAAGTTGGATATTTCTAGGACTTTGTTCATTTCACTAATGTACATTTTCATATTTCTTGATAAAATGTTCTTTGAAAATTACATATTTTGATATATCTGTAACATTAAAGGATGTAGAATAATGCACCATTTTTTTCTAAAATTGTTTTATTGTGTCTTTTCTTTCTCAATCAATTTTATTACAGGTATGTAAACTTTATTTATATTTGCTAAAGATATATTTTAAGCTTTTCAGATTCATCAATCTATATTTGTTTCTATTTTATTAGATTCTAGTTTCATCTTTATTGTTTTCTTCCTCTACTTTGGCTTTATTTGCTGGTTTTTCATTTCCTAGGTATTGAGATGAATGCTTCAATTAATTTAATGTTTTTTATTCTTTTAATTGGTATATAACTAAACAAATATCTTTTAATATATTAGTTATACCCTTTGAATTGCTGTATGTAATATTTTTATTATGTAATATTTTCACTTTAAAAATATTATTTATTTATTTATTTATTTGTAGCAAGGATTACTATCAAACTCCACTCATTGGGTCAGAATAAAGTGTTAGTGAAAAACTTGCCCCCATGTAGCACACTACTAAAAATATTTTTAAAATTCCCACTATGCTCCATTTGTTATTTATGTTTGTATCTTGTACATACAAACACGGAATTTCTTAGTTATATTTTCTACCTTAATTACATTATGTCTTAAGAAACTTCAGTTACTAGTATTCCACCAAATATTCAAATCTATTATATTTTTAATCAGTGACATTTTGATACAGATTTGCATGTGTGTATGTGTTTACTCTCCAGCAGTAGTTTCATTTTTTAGACTTAAAAAACTGCTAGCCTTGTAGATCTTTTTGATTTATACAAATTTGTACATTGCATATATAAATGTGCATGTAACTTATATACTTTATTTTTAGCCTTATGCTATGTAAACTTTTGCTTTATTTATTTTGAAACTGTTTTATCAGGTTCATATAAATATGTTTCTGATGAACTAAAACTTTATTTTTTTATAATTAGTGACAAATTTCTAATTGTGCTTTTTTTATTTAAAGTGTGCGTATTTTCCTTAACCGATGTAAGCATAAATGCTTTCATTTGGGTGAAATTTATGTACTCTTTTCTATTTTTTCCATTAAACGTCTGTCAATATGTTCAGATAAACTTATCACACAGAATATATAGTTATATTTTTAGATGAAATATATTCTGCTGTATTTTTTAGTTGGTTAAGCCAGGCTGCTCACTTAAGAAGGGTGTCATTACTGATGTATTTTACTTTGAGTCATCTATCTTATTTTGCACTCCCTGTTTGTGCCTGCAGTTCTGTTTGTTGTCTTTTAAATTTTTGTTTAAATTGATTAAAGATTTCTCTATCTGCTTGTTAAATGTTACAGTTTCTCTACCATTTTAGCTTTTATTGTAGAAATTAAAACATGCATGCTAATCAATATTATCTCTCTGTTGTCAACAATTCTAATTTTTCTCTAATGATGCAAGTATCTTTGAATACTTTAATGACATTTACTCCTTTCGCAGAAATCTAAAGAGTTTCTTCCCCTGGTTATCCAATCAAACACTAATCTAAGCACTGCCCTGGGGAGATGTGTCTGATATAATTCAAACCCAAAGTAAATTGACCTTCATAAACTGCGATGAGGTGAATGGGCCTAATACAGTCATTAAGCAGTTAAAAATTGAGAATTTTCCTTGGCTGGTTTCAGACAGGGAAGGCAAGGAAATTCTCAAAATACAAGGAAGAATCAACATTTTATAGCTAAATTGAAGATGGAAAGGGCTTGCATGACAAGGAATGAGAATGACCTCAACAATGGAAGAGCTGATTACCAGGAAGCAAACAGGATCTCTTTCATACACCTGCAAGGAGCATGATTTTGCCAGCAATCTGAATGAGCTTGCAGTAGATTCTTTCCTAGCTGCTCATGTTTTTTGGTGTTCTTACACAACTAGAGGTCTTTTGTGTGTTGCATTTGTAAAATAATATGTAGTGGTTTACTGAAATTCCCACCTGGGTGTTGGGGGAGGGTAAACATATCCTAAGATCTGGGACTTTAGCTTCTGTTACTCTTGACCTTTGAGCTCTTCACTTGGGGGGGGGGCGCTCTTTGGTTTCCTTGATTTGTTAAAGTTTATCACTTGGTCTTTTCCAAGGAATCTATTCTTGAAACCCTTAATTGTCTGAAAGTGTTTTTACATTACTCTTATTCTTGATTTTAGTTTAGTTTGACATAGAATTTCGGTTTAGAATAATTTTCTCTCAGCATTTGAAAATTTTTTCTAAGATGTCAACTAATAATGAAGTTGTTTCTCTTGTAAATAGTCTCTCTGAAAGGCTTTTATTTTCTTTTTATTTATTATTTTCTTCAGTTTTGATATTCTAAATATGAATCTGTTTATTTTGGGTCATTTTTTGTTGGATCATTTCAATTTAAATACTAATATTCTCAGTATGGTAAAACTACCAGTAAATACCCTTTTAAATATTCTTTTTGTTCCATAATATTTTTATTTCAATCTAAAATACATTGTAAAAGTTTTAAAAACCTTGGTTTCTACTTTTATTCTTTAAACTTTTATCTTTTCAATTCTTCTTTTGTGATGCATTCTCGGGGTCTTTTATAATCTATATTTAAATAGTAAACTCTCATGTTCATGGGATTTGGTCTATTATTTATATTATTTATGGATATTGTTTAGTTTTTTGCTGATTTAACATGAAAATAAATACAATTTCTAATATATTTAAATAGTGCATCTTCAATGCCTATTCTTGTTTCTCTAGGTTCTTAAAACTTCTCTTATTTTAAGAAAATGTTTGTCATTTGATGTTTTGCCCTAATCTTATTGGCACAGTTCTTTTTGTTATATATAGTATCACTTAGAGGAATTACATATAATGTACATATTAGAAGTACATTATTAATTGTAGGAAAGCTTATATTTCATTGATCTATTTCTCTAACATAGTCTTATTTTATTATAGTTCTGCAATATACCTCAATGTCCAATAGAATAAAGATAAGAATTATTCTTCTTCAGGACTGTGTTATTCTTTGTAGTTTTTATTTATATGTAATTATGAATATCAGCTTGCCAATTTCTGCACATATACCTACTAAGACTTTTTTAAATTGTAAAATATTTATATATTAATCTGACAAAATTTAACACCCTTTTTTTGTCTTTAGTATTTGCTAGGATTTAGAAGATTTAAAATAATCGCATCTATTTTTTAAAAAAAACAATTTCCTTTAAAGTAGGCTAGCCTTGGGTAGGTCAGACCCATTCAGTGCATGCACAGTTTGTTTTAGAACATTAAATATATTTGACTCCAGTTATACATGCACTTAGTGATTCAAGACTAACTTGAAATAGTTCCTGCTTTAAACTTGCATCATCATCTTTTCTATTCACCAACTTGCTGAGGTCAACTTTCTTCCTTGGATTTTGGTTCTCAACTGTATTCTTTTCATTTATATTTATTCCTAGCTTTTTCATATGTGCTCCTGATGAGTATAAAGGAACCCAAAGGCTCTCAGTATAGTTGCAAAACAAGAAATGGCTGATTTGCATTAAGGTGATGCAGACATATTTTCCAGAATGGAAATTCAGAGTCTTTGCAGCTCTAATAACTGTATTAAATGTGTTTAGGGAGGCCAGGGATTTTAAAGCATACTTAAATTATTTGTTTTATGTATGGAGTCAGGTCTCCTAGAATCAGAGGCTAAAATAAAGATTTGTGTGCATGAAAGAGACATACTAAGGGGTGATCTTACATCAAAGCTCTAAGGCAGTGAGGGGACGTGGTGAGGATGGGGGAAACTGCAGAACAAGTATAGTTTTCAAATGTATCCAGTCAATCTGACTATTCAAGGAAGCAAGTACTTATATCACCTAGTAGATTCTGCCAGAGTTAGTCAACTGGGAAAAACTACCCCTTTTCCTTATCTTTTGCCCCAAAGTTATCTAAATCAATGTAGTGAAATGGTGGGAACAAATTTCAGGTGAAGAAAGGCTACCCTCTTCTTGTCCCAGTTTGGCTTTAGCTGCATCCTCCTAGGTATCAATCTCACCCCTGTCTTGCTAGTCTAGTGTGGGATTTAACTACCTGGCTTGAAATCCAAGAAGTTTTCATTATAAAACTCCAAGGATGACCATAAACACTCTTAAAAATAGGGTAAGTGGTAGATCACAAACATCATGAGGCACTACTGTTGGTGTTTTGGAGTTGGTTTCCTGAGAATGCTTATGTTCTGGGTCCTTCCAGTCAACCATAGGGCTTTGCATCTAGTATGTTTTCAGACACACTAATGCCACAGGAGAAGAATGTGGTGAGCCTGGAGCAGCGATCAAGACTCCAGCAGAACCTGTTTCAGGTCTTCATAGGGAGGGAAAAATAAGCTCCAATCCACCTTTCCTTCTTGTCTCTCTGAAACAAAGTGCAGACCTTCAACATCATGCCCTAAGCACTCAGAACTCCTGCCTTCCTTCGCCAAGCACAGATAATGTTTGATGATTCTTGCAACAGTCCACACTTCAGTCCTATTGCACTGGCAAATCTGAAGGGGAAACTTGGTGAGATGTTTAAGGAGGTATCCAGGGAGACCCACTGTAGAGGCCACAGCACATCATGGAGGGCTGGAGGGTGGAGGATAGGAGCAGGTTGAATGGAACTGTTATACATTAGCCCTCCCAACTTTGATGGGCTTCCTCCTCTTCAGGTACCATCAGCAAGAGTTCATGATTCATTGCTCGCAAATTATGTTTTAGAAATTACCTGAGCTTGCTCTTGCCTCCAACCCACTTGGGCATCTTGAGTTGTAAGTTGAGGTTGTAGCATGCCTTGCTCATCTCTTGAACACAGATCCAGGGCTGCCTTTTGAGAGGCAAAAACTCGAGTGTACCCCAGCACAGGGTGGAAAGCAGATTCATGATGAAGCCCATGATGTTAGTGAGACCAATGGCAATGACATCCTGTGTTTTGCCCACGAAACAGCTTCATAACCTTTGGTCTGAAGTGCAGCCATAATGGCATTTATATTATAGGTCCCATTTCCCAGCATACTCTTCTTGTGGGATGTTACCACAATTGTTTGGAGACAATTTCTGAAAAGTCTCTTGCAGCATTTTCTGAAGAAACACAGTTCAAATTACACTGGATTTCAGGGAATATTCATTTATTTAAGAGGATACAAAAGATACTGGTTAACTATTTGTAAAAGCTGTTTTCCTATTCTTTCTTAGACTACTCCCCAACCCCTCTGGGAGGGTTATGTGACTGAATTACAGCCAACAGAATGTTCATGGAAATGATGTACGTGACCACCAAGCTTGCCTTTGAAAACCTCTCAGCTGATCTCAGCCTCTTTCCTCCTCTGTGTGTTGGTTGGATGTCAATGCCCCAGTTCACTTTGGAGCGTTATGTATTTAAGAAGACAGAGCCAGCAACAATCTGAGTTCTGAATCACTAGACAGAACCTGTCCTCTTCCTTGACTCTAACGAGATTTTAAATGAGCAAGAAATACAGTTCACTAATTTGAACTGATTCTGAAGAGATTTCAGAATTTCATACAGAAGCTAATATTGCCTTACTCAGCATAGATACCTAAATGTACATATAAACTTACAGTCCTGAATCCAAAATATCCATTAGTTTTATATTTTCTGCCTAATGCTTAAAATAATTTTTGAAGGTCAAGAAAACAAAGGATAATATTAGAATATGCTAAATAAAGAAAAATATAAGTTGGCTAATGGTGGGCTGCAAAATTTTCCAAGAAGGTTGTTTTGTTTTTTTAAATTTATTCTTCAATTTTCTTTTCAGGTAAGGATGGTTATAATAGTAATGACTTGCCACAAAAGGCATTTGATCTTTGACTTTTTCACTCTCAGCTGATGTAAACAAGCTTCAACTAAGCTCCTTATAAAATATCTATTCTTCCAGCTACAAATTTTATTATTATGAACTCACCAGGCACTTTCTATAACCTTCTACCTAGCTTGATTAAAGTGAAAAAAGTCAACTAAGACAAAACATTTTATACTCTTAATATTCCTATAACCAATAATTTTAATATATGAAAAACCATATATTAAAAGGAAGTTTAAATGGAAATTTAATGATATTTATTGACACAATAACATTGGTTTATAAGACAAATTAGCGTTGAAGAACAGGCTATGATATATAAGTCAGAATTTTTGAGAAAGAGAAAAGCACAGGTTTATATTTGGAATCCTTTTCTTGCTATTGTGGGAATCAACATGTTGCTTGTGTTTTAATGGTGGAAAAGGTAAGTCCTGGTATTGTGGAAAACAAGATAAAAATCAAAACATTCTTCTACAGTCATAAAAAAATGAAACCCTGTCATTTGTGACACTAGAGATCATGATGTTAAGTAAAAGCAGCCAGAAACACAGGGACAGAGAGTTTGGAGTTTCACTCATCTGTGGAATCTGAAGAAGTTGATGACATAGAAGTTGGGGATAGCAAAGTGGTTACTAGGTCTGGAGGAGGGGGGATGGGGTGGGGAAAGTTTGATAAATGGGTCCTAGGTCTCAGTTAAATCAGAGTAGAAAGTTCTGAGGTGCTATGGCACAGCAGGATAACCCTAGGAAACAATAATGAAGTGTACATTTTAAAAATCTAGAAGAATGTATATGTTAAAAGTTTTCAACGTAAAGAAATGAAAATATTTAAGAAGATAGATATGCTTAACCTGATTTAATATTACACAATGTATAAATGTATGAAAACATCATGTTACTCCATTAATATGCACAATTTTAGGATTTAATGTATCATTAAAAAATTTTAAGAACAGAATTTCTTACAGAATTGTAGTGAGAGTCAATCACTTCGCAAAAGAAATTTGTTACTACATTTTCTCTAAGACATTTTATTCCACGTGGCTATGCTCAGAAATTGACTTTATTTTTCAATAAAAATAGACTTAATTTGGGCTGGGGATGTGGCTCAAGCGGTAGAGCGCTCACCTGGCATATGAAGGGTGCTGGGTTCGATCCTCAGCACCACATAAAAATAAAATAAAGATGTTGTGTTGTGTCCACCGAAAACTGAAAAAAAAAAATTAAAAAATTTTCTCTCTCTCTCTCTCCCTCTCCTCTCTCTCTCTCTCTCTCTTAAAAAAATAGACTTGATTTGATAAAAGATGTGTTGCTACTACCTGGGTCACTGTACCTTGAAAAAGAGTGTTATTTTAGTAGCAACTAAAACCGTCCTTCCTTCCTTTCTAGGCCATCGTATCCCTAGAAACATAATTATATTCATGCATATGTTACTCTGGAAAGTAAATTATGTTTTATTTTGAAAGGTCAAAATATTTATATCCAACATTTATATTTTTTTTCATTATAGGGGATCAAACTAAGGGCCTCTGGCTTGCTGGAATGTACCACTGGAGCTATGCTCCCAGCCCTAAAGATTTATTAAGTGTCTCAGACATGGTAAAAATCTAAATGGGTTTAATTTCACTTCTCATACTTAAATATGAATGTGGTGATTTAGATTATTTCTTCAAGGCCACTTATAGTAATTCTTATATCAATAAAATAGTTCTAAAGATCTAAATTATGGAGATTTTATTTTATTTTTTGTAAAGTAATAATTGGCTTTATTGCTATTGCCAGTGAATTAAGTAAGAATACTTTGTACATAATTTTCCAAGATCTAGAAACAATCAGACACTAGTTTACATGTCTCTTTTTAGCAAAATTATTTGAGATTGTATAAAGTAAAACAAAAACCTACCTATAATTATTTTTATTACATTGGTGATAGGGATCAGAAAGTGTATTCTTGATCATTTAAGTTTAAAATATTTCAAGGTCATCAAAATTACTTAGAAAACTGCTATATTACGAATGGAAAGTCTTAGATTATTATTCAAGTTCAAATTGTACCTGTTTTTTAAAGTAAAATAACACCATCTTCAGTAATATGGAAATATTGCTTGATTATCAACTGGTTGTTAAATCCAAGGTGTTATTTTAAAGGTGTATATGTGATATGGCATAAGATTAGATCCTAAATAAATAGATAACTTGAGAGAGTGCCATGAAGATTCACTTACTCTTCTAATCCCATGAATTTATTTAGGTAAAGTTTGGATGTGGGGAAGTCATTTAAAAGAGGGTGAAGGGGAAACTTGCACACATTTGTCAAGGCTTTGCAGTCAGTATTTTATGTATGATATTTTACTTCACAATAGGCCTGTGAGTTAAGTTTATTTTCCCTATTACACAACAGATGATTTTTTCTAGAGTCTCCAGTAAGAGAAACATAGAGGTAAATTCTAAGTGGCTGTTTTACTGGGGTCCATAACTGTTTATTCACTCAGCATCTACTAAGAATATTAACTCCACTTGTTCTTCTGAAGGAAGAACACACCTCCCTGGATCATGTCTGAGCTCCTCATCCCTGTACTTTTTTTTGCCTTGTGGAAGGTACTGCAATGAGCGATGGAGTAAATGCTTATAGGAACACTGTCACAGGCCAAGGCCCACAAGTTTCCTGTGAAATTATGTAACTACTGTGATTTCTCAATCACACAAACACAGAAAAACAAATCTGTTTATGGGCTAAATGATCTAGGCAGTTTCCCTTAGGTACACAAGCCAGGAGGTGCAACACCTCTGATATACAAATTACTTTAATGGCTAGTATTCCAGAACACACTGAATGTGAAGCTCCAGGTCTTCCAAGTTGGTTGGTTTTCCCTTGCTTAACCCAACTCTTTGCAAACATAAGAGAGAGGGGGATTTGAGATCACTCACAGTGAGTTCTGTCTCAGCCAACTCTTATATACTTTTTCATTTTATACTAGAGCCTGAGGAATCTCATCATCCTGCCAGCCCTATGTCTGAGAACATCTGTTTTGTGATTACTATGTCTTGTTTATGCTGTTTAGTTTTATTCTTAATTCAAAAACAGCTCAGTGGAAATTATTTTCCCCATTAAAAAAAAAAAACATAGCTATGATTTGGGACAGCAGTGATTTTGGCAGAATTTGAGAGACAAAGCTCAATATTAATCACCATCTGTGTAAAAAGAGAGAAAATTTTCCACTGTATTATTCACTTTACCATTACTTAACTTAGCACTTCACATTTTAAATGTAAATAATTCAAAACAAATAAAATACATGAAAGTAGCTGCTGAGTTCTATGTAATAAGGAGCAAACCTATCAGCAGAAGGGCAGGATTGAAATTTCCGCAGAGTGTACCATCATGATCATTACAAGAGATGAGGAAAAAGAAAGCAACTTCAATTATACAGGAGTCATGCTTACAGTCTTTTTAATTAAGAGAAAACCTGGCTAAAGAGCTAAAGGGAAAACTCTTATTTTGGTAATATCAAAACTATTGACTAGAACAGAAATAGTCTGCATATTCCCTGTTAAATATTTTTGTAATCTATCTATTTATATTACAGCTGGCAGAATAGGTACAGGTTTTCGAAGGAGAAAGTCCAGGCAATGAATTCACTCATGTACTGTTTCTCCATTTACCTGTTTCTCAAATGCAGGGCTGTAACTTGCCCTCAGACTTGCATTCCACCTTTCTGTAACAAACCATGTTATTTTTAACTGGTTCTGTCTACTTTAAAGCTATTTCCATTTCTACAGCAGACTAATTGTCTCCTTCAATCCAACATCCACTTGCAGAGATTTTTAAATTAAGCCCCAGAAGATTAAACAAGTTATATAGTTATTAACAAAAATAGACAGTACCAGAATGTATCAAGAATTTAGCAGAGTGCAAATGCTTTACCAGGATGAAGTATAATGAAGTGAGTATTGCAAATAGCAAAAGGCTAACATAAATCTGCATGTTTACTTCATGGTGTAGAGGTAAATATAACACTTGCTATTATATATTACTGATGATTTGGGATTTTTCTTAAAACAGAAAATGATCATTATCTGTAGGTGTCTCCATTATTTCCCAATTGACTGGCAATCTGATATTTAACTAAGCTAGCTTAAACTGAAATGCAATTCAATTTCACAGTTTCCTTTGTGAGTTCTAGCAGATTGCAAATTTAAGATCCAGTAGGCTGCAGTATATCAGATATTACCATGCCAAAGGAGGGATATTGATTTCTTCATCAATAGTCACTTAAGAATGAGACAGCAAGACTAAAGAAATAACCTTGGTCTTAGAAACTGTGGAGGTAGAATATTTGTTCCAAAAATTCCCAAATAACAAGAAAAAACTACACAATTAGAAAACTGAACACTGAATTATGAGAAAATTTATCAAATCTATCTAAACAAACTGCTAGGCATTGTCAGAATACCTGAAGGCTTACAGAATACCTGAAGTTAAAATAATATGGTTTCTAAATGGGAAAATGGTAGAGGTTTGCTATTTACTCAGTTATTTACATATACAATCATTCATGCATTCTATTATTCATTTCTTAATAGATATGTATTAAGCATTAATCTCCCAACAGGCATAAAAGATACTAATGGCAATAAATTGTATCAAATTGCTAGTACCTAAATTGGTAGGAATTATATAATAATCAAATAATATAGAGATAATACAGAACTTGCCAAATTTTGTCATGCATTAACTGTTTGCATTTTATTTAAACAAAAATTGCCTCTAATACACAACTATAGTTTCAATATTGAATATCCCCCAAAAGTCCCATGTTTAATACTTGGTCCCCAGGGTGACACTATTGGGAAGTGATAGAACCTTGAAGAGATAAGGCCTAGAGGGAGCTCCTTAGATAATTTTTGGTATGTTATTGAAGGGTGTTACAGAACCCTGGACCCTTCTCACTCTTTTGCTTTCTGGAGATGAAGTGCACACTCCTTCTGCCATATATGTTGTTCTCCCATAGGTCCAAAGCAAAGGGGCAAACCATCCTGGACTAGACCCTCCAAAACTCTGAGCCAAAATAACCCTTTATTCTTTATAAATTGATTAACTCTGATATTTTGTTATAATGATAGTGAAGCTAACACATACTCTAAGCACCAAATGATATTGCCTACATCCAGGACCGGAGAATTGTGGATTTGAAACACAATATGCTGAATATTTGTTTTTCTTTCCCTGGTAAAATTACCATCTTAACACTCATTGAAATTGAATAATATTATTTTTAGATGACTGTATATGTTTACCTTTTTCAAAATTTCCTTATCTTTCATGCCATCTTTACCATAATAATACTAATAGAGTATTCTGGTATTTTTCATGTCAGTGCATTTCTTTTTTAATACTTCACAGTATTTCCAAAGTCTTGTCAGATTTCTTCACTATGACCAATTTACTTCACATTCAGAGGAGTAGGTGTTATATCTATGCTGCCCAAATTCATCTGTGTGCTCAGAATGCACAAATAAGTAGCTCTCATTAAGGGCTACACTGCTACTCACTTGTTCATATGAGAAGAAGAAGAAGAAGGAAGAGAAGGAGAAGGAGAAAAAGAAAAAGAAACTCTGTTCTCCAGAATAGTTCCACAGATAGCTCTAGGGAAATTAGAAAACAGTAGCCAGAATAAATGTACGAAGAAGAGAAGCTGTAAATTATATGAACTTCCTTCTTTATTTCCTAAACATAGGTGTATGTAAAATTTCAAATTGATATTTGATTTTCACTGCATAAAAACCTTCAATAATTATTTTCACTAATAATGTTTTTCTTTTCAGTACATTCTAATTGAAAATTGAAAACACTTAGATTAATTTTAAATTGCTTTTCAGACTTAATTAAACAAAAGTTTGTTAATTTGTATCTTTTCTTTCTCTTCTCTCTTTATCTAAGAAAAATTAATTTTTAATTTGTAAGTAATTTATTTTCCCATCTTTCATGTTTTGAGTTCATCAAGTACTTACCCATGAGCAATTATGTAACCATAGGCATTCATTCTTGCATCTATAAGTAATATAGTAATCTAGTTTGTTTTTATGATATCTGAATCAACATGTCTGAAAAGAATCTAATTAAATAATCTAATATGAATCTAATTGTAACTATCTGTGCTTGCTTTTATTGCTCTGACAAAATACTTGAGGAAGACAGGAGGAGAAAAGATGAATTTTTACATCTCTTAGAAGAAGAAAGATTCATTTTTGGCTTATGGTTTTAGAGGTTTCAGTCCATGGTCAGCTGGCTCCATTTTTTCTGGGCTGGTGGTGCAGTACATCATGGAAGAAGGGTATGGTGGAGCACATCTCGCCTCATGGTAACTGGGAGACAAGAGGAGGAGGACAAGGAAAAGATACATATTTCTAGAGCAAGACCCCAGTGACCCATTTCCTCCAACTAGGTCCCACCTCTGATAGCTTTTACCACTTTTCTATAGTCCATTTAATTGGTAACCCCACTGAGGGGTTACTCCATTCATAAGATCAGAGCCCTCAAGATCCAGTCACTTCCCCAAAGCTCCACCTTTGAACATTGCTACACGGGGCAAAAAACCTTCAACATGAGAGCCTTTAGGGGACATTTCATATGCAAACTAAATTACTATCATGTTGTAACCATTTTATTTTTTTAAAAAAATGTAAGCTTGATATAATCCTATGTTTTTCAGTTAAGATATAGGACTTGCTTTACTTGTTTCAAATAATTGTGGGAAGTAAAGGGATTGGGAAAAAAAAAAAAGCTTAGATTTGAACTTACTTACATTTCCTATTAGAAATTCTTGCTTCCTGTAAAAACATAACTTGAAAATGTGGTCACTATTCAAATAACATTTATGTGATAGCACGTTACTTAAAGGAGTCTTGTGACAACTACTGACAGGAAAAAAATAAATTAAAAAAAAAGAGAAGAAAAAGAAAAATGTGAGATAAACCCAATACTTAATATTTCTTAACATTGAAGAAAAAAGAGCTCATTCCAACTTTCATGTGTTTTTTTCTTCTGTGAAAGCATTTATAAGTTTTATATTTTTATTTCTATTTTTTATTCTACTTGTATTAGTTACAAATTAAAAATTTTAAAAATGTCTTTTAAGATCTAGTGTATGTATCATTTACTTTAATGATACTTATTGTGGCTAAGAATCAATAACTGACAATTTTTGAAAAGTTTCGTGGTCATATTGTGAGATTATAATAATATGATAGAATCGATAACTATTATTTTTAGTTACTATAAAAGATTTCATTCAATTTTATAAGGAAAAATTCTCAGCATATTACCCTTCATACCTGAGATGCCCAGTATGTTTCTAATTCAGAAGGCTGTTTGGACAGACCAGTTTTATGAACAGTTTTTCTCAATTTTTATGTGTATAAATTGTCTTGCACTTACATTAGAAAGCTGAAGGCAATTCCTCAGATTTATTTTCCAAAAATATTTGGAAGGTATCCATATATCCTCTTATTCATCTATTTGTTGAACCTCAACTATGTTCACTGTTCTGTAGTAGACATACAGCAGAAAGGAAAACCCATCTTTCCCTCAAAGAATTTCCATTCCAATCAGGGTAGTATTAAAATGAGCACATAAACAAATTAAAAATGAAAATAATTTTAGACAAAGAAAAACAATCCTGGGTGCTAGGATGATCTGGCAAGGCCTTTTCAAGAGGGATGCATTTCACTGATTCATGAGTGACAAAATAAGCCAGATGAGGAAGGAGCTGAAGCAAGAAGGCTCTAGGCAGAGAAATTACTAGAGCTAAACCTCTGAGTTTAGTGCATGGTAAGAGACAAAGATTGCAGCACTGGACAGACTGAAAAGCTATGTTATAGACTCAGGGAGGTTTTTGGTTTTTTGTTTGTTTATCCAATATTATTAGAGTAAAATTTTTCATCAGAGGAAAGATAGGCTCTGATTATACTTTTAGAGATTGTGAATAGAAAGTGGACTAGCTCTAGTCAAGTATAGACTCACCCATGAGAACCCATTTTAGCATGGTGTGCTGGCGTGATGGTGTGGACCTGTAATCCCAGCAACTCAAGGCTGAGGCAGGAGGATTGCAAGTTCCAGGCCAGCCTCAGCAATCTAGCAGGGCCTTAAACAATTTAGCAATACCCTGTCTCAAAATTAATAAAAGAAAAATTTAAAAGGTTGGGGTTGTAGCTCAGTGGTAAGATGGATCTGGATTAAATCCCTAATAAACAGATAGATAGATAGATAGATAGATAGATAGATAGATGATAATGTATAGCAGTAATATGATTATGGGCAGAATCTTTTATATTAAGGTATAATAATTGTTAGAAAAACTGAAGGATCTCCTTTATCCCTATACTTCATTATATCATTGTTTTGCTTTCTCTCTGACCTTTCATGAGAAGCAGCTTCTAACTAATAATGTAGAGACCAGTTGGCCCATGTAAAGACCTGACAACAGAAATTCTTGGAATTTGGGGTAGAAGCTGCAAGATTAGGAGCTCATGACCATGAGGAATGATATTTCAGGAACTAGTTTGCTTTACTTTTCAATAGAAACAAAGTGTGGTAGGTCATGGCAGCAAAATCTTTTAATAACCAATAAGTATCTTTAAAGTAAATAATGCGCCCTCCTTATATAATGATCACCCTTTTTAAGTCTCTAGGAAGCCATATTGCCACCCATGAATGATCCAGTTAATATCTATAATTGATATGCAATTGTGGTGTTGTGACACCAGTCAGAAAATGGTTATCATCTCATCATACAGAAGTGCAACATTTAAATAATCAGGGATATCCAGCTTTGACATATGTAGAAACAGAAGAAAACTCTGATAAAATCCTGTGACAGTCTAATAAATGTTTTAGATTTTCATTTTATATATTTTCTAAAATTCAATAGAGTGGGTCTCTAATGTTCTGAGCTTTTAAAACAATAAGAAAATATTATTTGAAAGTTTTTGATGGTAAAAGAATAGAATTATACAATTCCAATTTTCTTTGACTTTTTAAAAAAACTCCTTCTGTTTTTCCAGTCATCATATCTGACAGTCTTTCTGGTCTGAATGCCAAAAGTATTTTATGTTAACTCAATAAGGTCTCAAAAATGATTTATATTATTGAAATGTAGCTCCTATAGGTATAGAGAGTTCATCTGTGCTGTTTTGCTCTTCATTATTTCAGAATGACTTCCTGTCTTCCTACCCACAGTGTGGCCTTCTCTACTTGTCTGAACACAGGAAACATCTTTTATGTATAAAGTCTACAGTGAAGTGCCATGAATCATTTCTTTTTTAATGTTTCCTACTAAGCATTTCCTCTCCCTGTGAAATAAAAATCCACATTATTCTTTTGTATACTAAACCTTTAATATAACTTCTTATATGGACTATTTTTTTTTTTAAATTTTACTTTGTTTCTGCATTGCACCTTACACCAGACTTCTTTGTTCCATGACTCCTTATTCCTACACCATGTATAACCTGGTCTGTCCAGTGGAACAAATCTTTCAAAATCTCTAAAGGGCTAGAAACAAGAGTATAATATTATAGTATGGGGAGCCTAAAAAAACTCAAATGATTGTGAGTTATAAGGTCTTATATAATGATAAATATAGTTTGAGAAGTAATCATAACTACCAAGTACAAAATGAAAGTCTCATTTTTTGGTTAAAGATACTTGTGGTGTAGTAAATATATACCATAGAAATTGAAGATGCCACTAATAAGCTTTATGACCTTGCACAAGCCACACTCTCGGGCTGGCCCTCTGTGAAAGATTTATGTTTGTAAATATATGAATCTTGAGCTATATGATCACAACTCCTTCCAGATGAAATAATGTCTGATTACTAATACAATAGGTTTATTTTTTTAGATCATTTTACATTTTATTGATTAAAAAGATATTGACATTTTAATGTTCTTACATGGGAACAACTTGTAAGTACCAATTCATTATTATGGTTCAGGAGATTTTTATCATAGATGCAGAATTTTATGCAGTTTTCTGTAATGAGTCAGAACTTTTCTCTATGATGTTGCTTTGTTAAACAATATTGTAACATTTTAAAAATAAAAGATATTTGGAAAGATAGTTCCCTATTCTTTCACTTTATTTTTCATTAGTCTTTTATTCTACAATAACTTTTTGATTCTTAAAAACAAATTTTGCTCTCCTGCAGAAAATCTATTTGGTAACTGTCCATTTGCTAACCAATCTCAGTAATTTTGCAGGACAGGCTCATTCTCCATTACTTATATACCTGTCTATCCAAATAGATCTTAATTTGAGTTATGAGCATGTAGATAAACAATTTGGACAGAAATGGATATCACTAAGTCTATTTTTGGACTTGATGTAGTGAGATTTCAGACAGAAAGAATTTGGACATGAACAAAAGAGAGGACTATGCACTTGGGAAGCAGAATGCCTTATTGAAAAGGGTATGTAAATTCGTGTAAGAACATCTGGGTTCATGCAAGTCCTTTTTCTTTCATTGACTACTTAAATCTACAGACTTAACAAGGTATAAATGTTAGAATTTACAGTTACATGTAATAGAAGTGAACTCTGGATAATTAAATGAAACTTGATTTATTGGAAGGATTATGTAAGGCTATGTAAGAGAAAAAAAGAAGAGTGGACTAGAACCAGTGGATGTTCTGAAAGGCTACAAAGTAAGAACAGCAAACTGTTTCAAAGCTGGAACAACTGTAGGTACAGGACATAATGACCTGCAGCAGCTATGGCAATGGGATAAGTCACCTCTGAAGACTCTTCCCTCCCACCCTCAGGAAGCCAAGAGTCAATGTTCTTGAAGGGAAAACTGACCAGAATTATGACATAAGTGGGGTGCAGAGGTAATAGATCAAGATAGGTGGTTTTTGGCATACACATGGTCAGTTGATCACTCCTTCCAAGATAACTGAAATAGGAAGAAATTGGTCCTTAGTAGGAAATTGAGGTGCTATTAAGAAGAGGACAAGAATCCTTGGTAGAGAAAAATTGACTTCTGTCCATTACACAGCAAACTAATATATGCAAATTAATATCTCTGAATTAAGAATTCAGGATAAGATCATCATATCCCACTTTTTGCTCTAGTATTCTAAAAGCTCTATTGTGATTTTTATAAACAATAAATATCAATTACTATTTATACTCACCAATGAGAATACTTTATAGAAAAAGCATACAATTAGCTCAATAAAAATTATAATTTCTCAAAAAGTTTTTAAAGGAAAAGTTTTTTAACATTTTATACACAGTGTCATGAGATTGTTGTAGAAAGTAGGGATGTTTCCCCAAAAGTATGTCATTTTCCTGGATTTGAAAATAGTGACGAAACAACAAAAAATGGACATGGTTTAGATGTATGATTCTATTCTCACTTCTTCACCATGGACTTCTTGGTATCAACATCACATAGCAGTTAGGTATACCAACTTTAGACTAGGTCTGAATCACTTACCTTGTGGCTTACTCTCTGTAGGACCCTGTGCAAGCTCCTGAACTTTTCTGTGCCTTGATTTTGTTCATATGAAAGATGAGAATGACAACAATTATGCATATCTCAAAGGAATGCTTATGAGGATTACATAATCTAGTTCCTACAAGCACTATGTCAATGTAAAATTCAAATAGACAACTACTATTCTTCAACAGACTCTCACAAATTTATATAAATGACTAATATCAGATTACTGTTTCTTTAATTCACCATTTAATGTAATGTTCCATAATTAGTAGGTGCTTAATATAAATGAAAAATCAATAGATACCTATGCAAGTGAAAAAATGGATTTCTAAGATGAGCTCATGGCACTGTGTTTCCATTGTAATGTCTTGCGAAATAGTAATAGTATCTTGTAAATATCATACAGTTTTGGAAGGTGATGTTATACTAATATTATTTGACATCTAGTGCTAATACTCTGTTAAAATAGCTACTTGGTAAGAACATAAAGACATTAAATTGGTTATTAGCTAATGAAAGATGAGAAATCCTACCAAAAATGTTTAATTTTGCCTTGTTCTTTCAAATTATGAATTTGTAATTTATAGTTCTCAGGGGAGAAAACAATCTTGTAATCTTGTAATCTTCACGTTGCACTATAAAGCAAGACTAATTTAGGAAATATAGGCGTTCAAACAGTCTCATAATAATATTATCTCACTCTTATTATGGTTAAGAAAGACCTCACCAACTTTTTATTGGTCTCTTTGTTTTATTTTTCCTCAAGTTTTTAAAAATTTATTACCAATCTCTATCACCTATATAACCTTAGCCATCTACAGGTCAGTTTTGACTTCATATATATACTCAAATTCCCATAAGAAAATTAGCTTCTATAATTCATAGTTGATTTCTCTTTATGTGAACTTGACAAATAGAAAATATTAGACATTCATTAATCCATAATGAAATAATATGGTTTAATAATACCCATGTTAATCAAACGGTCAGTGTTTTGCTAGTCCTCTGATAAATTAGCCACAAAAATTACCCAACCTCTTCTTTGCTATGAAGGGAGGCAAAGATGATTTTGTTAAAATGATTGCTCTAGTTTGAAGAATGTAGAGATTTAGTCATCATTATTTCTAAAATGTTTGTAATAATTATTTTATATCATTCAACAACTTAGTTATCACACTGATATAAATTCTTTGAATTCTTATATCCCTAGTACAGAATAAAAGAGAATTATGTTGTGAGGTTAGGGCTTCAGAATTTTTTAAAAATTTTCAGCTGCTTTCAATGGAAAAGAAATAGTCATTATACACAATTATGTTCTTAAGTCAATTTACTTGGTAGTAAAGAGCAACAAATAGTCTTTCTTTACATCAAGCTGAGGTATATTGATGATGTAACTAGAGTGATTGATGCTCAACTTTAATATTAATATGATTAATCTCCTTGCTAAAAATGCAGATTTCTGGGTGCCACTTTTAAAGATTCTGATTCAGTAGATTTTCAAAACCACCCTTAAAAAATTCTGGTGCAGAAGTTCAAGGAACACTGTAGAAACAGTGCCATAGGATAAAGGGCGTATGAGTTAGACATTTTCTTGATTTTTTGCAACCCTATCTGTTATTTTAAGTGGGTGGGCAGCTCTTTATGAGATGTCATTTTCCTTCAGCCTCCCTCTTGGCAGAAATCCATCTTGTTAACAGGGTTTTTTTTTACTGTAGTAGCAGGAAGCATTCTCCTGCTGCATCATTGTCCAAACAATGGCAGCAAGTATATTAAGGGGTGCTTCTTTGCCACTACCCTGACCCATGAAACTGCTATTACTGTCAATGAAAGAAAGGAGAATATCAAGTGAACCTAGAAAAGAGTAACCATGTACTCTGAGCCACTAGCCATTTTCTTGTGATGAGATGATGTCAGTGGCTGTACCTACTATAAATGGCAATTTCCTATTTGATTTTCACTCCAATTTGACATTTGCAAATTAGAAAAGGCCACTAGCTAGTATCCCTCTTCATCCCAACCACAAAAGATTATATCACATTGATATGAATTATTTGAATTCTTATATCCCCTGATTCTATTTCTTATATTACTGATTGCCTAGACCATTTAATAGTGATGTGTGTTTTTCACCTTCATCTATGTTTCTGTCTTTATTTCTGCTGGTGTGGAGTCAGTTAAGCCACCCTCCTCCTTGCACACCTCAGCTTTGCTATTGAAATCATCCACCTAGCTGACTTAATTTCTATTTCCATGGAAAGTAGACATGTACAAGTTTAATGATTCTCTATGACATGGCAAAAGGAAAAAAAAATTGCCCTGTAGAGACTCATAAACTATTCTTTAAAAGCACATAAGAATGAAATGTCACATTACATGACAAGAACAGTTAACGATGTGACACAATTAATGGTCTTTTCCAGAACTGCCATAGCGAGGCTTTTTATACTTCTATAGTCACCAGGCATTGAATATGCATTAATATACCTGATTAGTCAGAGTTCTCCAGAGAAACAGATTTAATAGGATATAGGGAGGGAGGAAGGGAGGAAGGGAGAAAGAGAGAAAGAGGGAAAGAGAGGGAGGGAGATAGAGAATAGTACAATTTATAAAATGTTTATAATAATATTTCATCATTCTATAATTAATCACATTGATGTAAATCTTTGAATTTTTATAATTTAAACACAAGAATAAAATATAATTAGCTTAGGTTCAGAATTTTTCAAAGTTTTAACAAAAGCTTTCAATGAAACAGAGAGAGACAATGAGGAAATGCTCCATAAAACTCTGGAGGTTGAGAATTCCCACAACCTGCTGTCTGTGGGCTGGAGGTGCAGGAAGGTGTATGGCGTAGTTTCAGTTCACATAGGAAGGTTTGAGAAACAGGGGAGCCAATGATTGAACTCCCTTTCCAAGGGTGTGAGTCCTGAGTCTAAAAGACCATACTTCAGAGGGGTGGAGTCTATGAACAGGAGAAGTTGGGTGTCCCACATCAAGCAGAGAGAGGGCATGTTGCCTTCCTCTGCCTTTTTGTTCTAATCAGGCCCTCAATGAATAGAATGATCCCCCTCAACCTAGGGGAGAGTAACCTTTACTCAATCTACTGAATCAAATGCTAATCTACTCTGGAAACATCCTTAAAGACACCCTAAAATGATGTTTTATGGGCTATCTGGGCATCCCCTAGCCTAGCCAAGTTAATATGAAATTACCCATCATAAAACATATTTTTTTCTGCTTTACATACTATTATCAGTATAGCCTAAAGATAAAATTCACAATATTTTGGTAGAAAAATATCCTAAGTTTGACAGACTTGTGTTTGAAAACCCCACCATTACTAGCAAGTATACTTCTCTGGAAGGGGTTCTATCTTTGGGGATCATTCTGAGAATGTAATTAATTGATAAGGTTTAAGTGGTAAATAAATTGTGTCTGATCTTCCTTCTTAGGAGTGTAGAAATGGGAGGTGAGCTGCTTCTTGATGCTCTGATGCAGACATATTTGCATCATAGACTCCTTGTAGATTGTAAATCATATTGACATAAAAAGCAAGTGGTAGAAAGAGCAGTGATTTTGATGCCAAGGGTCAGCATAAATAGAATAAATGTCTTCATCCTATGAATATCTATAGACCCTTTGGATGCTTGTATTTTGTAATTCTTTTTAAAATATATTGCTTTAAAAGTTATTTTCACATCATAATTTCTTTAAACTTATTTTTCTATAAGAGAACTTTTAGCTGACACAACAAAGTTTACACTGATGATGACAAAAAAATATATATAGTAAGAAAACCACTACCAAGGAATACAGGAAATGGCCAATATGGTAAATGTAAATAATAATAATAATAATAATAATTCTTATTCTTTTCCAAGTTTTTTTTATAGTCAAGGTAATACTGGTAAGCCAAGTTATAATGTTTTATTGTCAAAGAGGAGGAGGCATATAATTTCTTCAGTTGCAGTAAGAAAATTTCTTATATGCACATTTAAAACAGACACTAGATGATATAATTGGCAATATCATGAATGAAATATCATGGGTGAAAGATTCATGAAAAAATATAAGAAAGCTTAATACTATTATTTCAGATGCTTAATTAAATCTTAATATACAACAAAAATCATGACTCACTGAAAATTATCCAAAGAAGCATTAAGATAATGTGATGCAGGAATGTCTTTCTAATGGTTCACATAAGAACTGGATTGAAATAAGAAAATACTGAGGGTGGTGGATAAGGATGGAAAGATTTCCTTTCAATGACTTTACCTAAATATTCCTTCCAAATGCTACAATTTTAAGATTGGGTGATTTGATGTAGGTTAATACTCTATGGTACTGAGGGAAAAAAAAAATCAAGACTCTTTAGAGACCAGCAGGTCTATTTTTGACTCTGTTTGTAAATACCTCTATTTCTACACACTCCCCAAATTATGTTTGGAAATTAAAAAGGTTTATAGGTTGCTTATCTGTATTCATCTATCTTTCCCCATTCTGTGCAATTAAATAAAATGTCCTTGAGGGCTGGTGATGTTGCTCAGCCATAGAGCACACCAGAGCATACCTAGCACAGGAGAGGTCCTGGGTTCAGTCTCCAGGACTGCCAAAAATAAATAAAATAAAACACATCCTTGACTGTTTCTTTTCTCAGTTCCAAGCATCTTTCACTGACTTCTCTCTTCTATGACCCTGAGTGATCACCCAGATGAAGCCAGTGTTCTTTAATTCATCGAAGGCTTATACTCCCAAATACATACTTATCTATTTTCCCCACATCCCTCTCTCCTTGCCTCTAATCACAAATGATGCAGGGACTTCTCTTTTTCCATGTCAAACTAGGTCAACCCCTGTGCCCCTGACTTCCCTCTCTCCAGCTGCAAGGTCTTTGTAAGCAGACATTGTGTCCTCACTACTTTGTGTTCTCTAGCAGATGGATGGTGGCCTGCTTGTATCCCCTGGGCCTTTGGAACTTGTTGAACAAAATCTTACCCCTCTGTGCCTGGGCTTTCTCCAGCAGCAGTGTTGTTCTGCTCACGTGCACTACATGAAAAGGTCCTAGAGCATCACCTTTCCTCCACCCCAGGTTCAGTCCTCAACAGAGGACTTATTTTTTTTTTTAAGGCATATAAATCTTCCAGCCCTCATTCTATTTAGGTGAGATAACCATGAGGCATGTACTCTACATTGTCTTCCAGAATTCACTAGTCCAATTAAATTCTAGTGACCCTCAATAGTAACTGGCTAAACAATGCATTTTTCATTGGCTGTCATCCCCCCCTGTCTCAATTCTCTTTTCCCCTAGCCACGTGCTTCCTGTGATCATGTTTCAAGAAAATAACTTGCAATCAAATCCTTATTTGGGGTTTGCTTTGAGAAAATATTTTTTAAAAAATATGTTCCCTGCACCTAACTATGAGTCTATTACATAGACGGATTGTTGTGTTTGTTGAATGAATGAATGAAAATGAGTAACCATGAATCTTGCCATGTTACTTGAATTTCTATGAGCTTAGCTTGTATTTTAAGATTTCAAATGACTCAGGCACTTTTCTAGCTATATTTTTGTACTGCAGTTAATTCAGAATCATGTCTATATTGTAGTAAACTTAGATTATGTTTGCTATAAATTGTTTAACCATGTCAATGCATATTCTTTCATGTTCATATTTTCTAGACTGTAAGAAGTTTCTGGCGGAACAAAGCATGTAAGACCTGCACACCAGGAATGGTGCACAAATAGCAGGTATTTGAGATAATAACACCAACTCTATATTCAAACAGATCAAAATTGCAGTTGAAAGCGTCTGCTGTTGATGTGAAAAATATATCTTCCTTGTGCCTCCTAAAGAAAAAGTAAGTCTGAGTCACAAAACTCACCTCTGTGTTAGGAAAAGTTCTTGCTGGAATCCCTTATTATTTCTCAGCTATCAGCCGCTGTGCCTTTGAATTGTTTGTGATGGGTGTTCAACTATCTTAATTTCTCAATAATTATAAAGAAAGTTAGGCCCCATGTCAAACTTTTGGATTTGAGATTACTTTCCCTCTGTCTCTGGCAGTCCAGCAGAGGGGGCAGTGAGTCACCCAGGAAAGCCTCAGCCACATCTATACCTGAGCACAGGACTGAATAGATTTTTAAATTTCAAAGCAAGGTGATCCTTGACAGAAGCAAAGAACAGAGCCTCAAACAAAAACCTTAGTGAAAACATAAAGCAGAGTCACAGAATTTGAGAGACTGTGTCAAAATTTCTCATTCTGAAATCTGCTTTCATCATCACTTCTTTCTATGGATACAGTGCAGATTCCTCTGAAGAAATCATTTTTAAAAGAAGAGGAAGACATGCCATGGCCTTACAGCAGGTAAATGTCTTCACATGGATTAGTTTCAGCAAGCAGTGAGTGTGAAAGCTGAGAGTGTGAACTTTTGTATCACAGGTGGGATCAACTCTGGACTCACATGTGAGCCCTGGAACTTTATCCAAGGGATATAACACCTTAAATATGTAGTCACCTTACATTAAAAATGAGAATGAGAGCATGTACTCCATAGTAAAATTGTAGGGATTCGATGAGATAATGCATATAAAGGGACTGATTCAAGTTATTTACCATGACCCTAAAGAAAAGCAGCAGGTTAGTGTGAACTTCAGTGTAAATAAAAGAAAAAGGGAAATTACACAGGAAAGAAACTATAGGGAGGAGATGAAATGATGGGTATTGAATTCTGGAGTATGTCAACCAGGATTACGTGCCTGGGAAGTGAGGCATGGAATTAGGAGAAGAAACCAAGAGAAGTGGGGAAGTGATATTTAAGTGGAACATTGCCTCCTCTGTACAGTTAATGAACTTGATTCTGCCACGGAATCCTTCTTTCTCTAGGACTACAGGGTTCAAGAAGAGGGTGGAACAGCTAACCTCAATGCTGATCTTCCCTTACATGGATTTATGTTTAGAGCACGCAGGGCATTAAAGTGTTGGCATAGACACATGTGCACTTGCAATCAGAGGTAGCAAGGTGGCTGGGAGGCCAGGTGCACCGAGTTCTTTGTTCTGTATACTCTCACCTTGGCCCTAGTTGGCTATGGGCCTGCCCTTGCTACATGACATATCCCCTGCTCCTTCCTTGGCTATCATCTCTGGGTCCATTGCCTGTCTTTCAGGAGAAACATCCCTCAGCTTTAGGTTTTCTGAAGGTCTGTTGAGAGCAGAGGTGACCAATGCTAAAATAATATGCACATTCTGCAGTTGATCCTGTCCCTTTCCCTCATCTCTCTCAGAGTTATTTTTCCCTTGAAAGTCATCTATATTTCATTCCATAGTCCACTGCATTTCACCTGCATTTTTTCCCCTTGATTTCATGCATGTATACTGAAGGGTTGTTGCTGTGGCAACCTTCTGTGAGGAAGCTTTCGAGCTGTTCTATTACTATATATTAAGGTAGATTATAGCAGGGGGAATCATTTTTAAAACAGGAAGAAATTTAACCAAATTTATATCTAAAAATTTTAAAGCACCAGGACTCTGAGTACCAAAATATTCTGTAATTGAGTTCATCATTTACGAATATTATTAGTGTTATCACTCTTTGTGTTCATTTTTACCTTGGGTTTGGAAAGCCATTTCCATTTTTCTTTTCCTCTTAGCCTACAGCACATTGTAAATTGACATCTGGTAAAATTGTTCTCAAGTGTGTTTTTCAATGTGTGCTATAATGAGTGTCTCTCTATTTTCTTTGGTTTTCTATAAATATTAGCTTATAATTTCCCTTTTCCTCTTCTGAATTTCTCTTTGTAGGGGGACAAAAAGCATCCATCTATTGAAAGTGAATTGTACCTTCTGTTAGGTGAATCTGTCATGTCCCAGAGCATCATGAACTCAGTTCATTATGGAAAAGCTATGATGAATAAATGTGACTCTCAGGTGGGCATCAAGAAATAAAGATTGGAAATCAAGTCTAGCCTTCTGTTGTGTAATATTGTTCTTTATTTCTACAGCATCTATTTATGAATTCGTTTTCCTTGTTCTCTCACCTAGTGTGTCTGTGGCCACATGCCATGCATGTGTATGTACGCAGACACACACACTCCTCTTTCAGATAATTGTAGAGCACAATAAAAAACTCACATATTGCTTTCATAGGAGAAGTTTAAAGTGCCATTTACCCATAGTTTCATTTCCTTCATTTTCTGTTACCCTCATAGTCCACAATATTTTTTGTTTTGTACAGGGATTAAACCCAGGGGCGCTTAATCCTTGAGCCATATCCCCAACCCTTCTTATATTTTATTTAGAGAGAGATTCTCACTGAGTTGCTTAAGGCTTCACCAAGTTGCTTAGGCTCTTATCAAGTTGCTGATGCTGGCTTTGAACTCGAGATCCTCTTGCATCAGCCTCTCACAGCCACTGGGATACAGTCATGCACCCTCACGCCCTGTTACAGTCTGTGTCTTTTGGTCTCATAATTTGTTGATGCGCTGGACTCAGAAATCCTAAAAGGTTCAGTTACAACTTCACATTTTCATATCCCCAGCACACCATCTGGCGTATTAATGGCACCTGATAAACGATTCTTTTGTGTGTTTCAAAATGCTGTGCAGCCACTATATCCCAAGTTACATAGGTACATCATTCTTGAGAATTGTAAGTATTATAGATAGCCATAGGAATTAACAATGTATAGTGCATAGGTTCTCCACATTGCTGTGACATCAAATATATTAAAGCTAACTTAATTCATCCTAATACTTATTACATTTGGGGCTGATATCTTAAATATCTTTTTTGTGCAATTCACTAGCAACTGTATACAGATGCCTGTCACTACTGAATGTGTTGAAACAGTCTGGATCATCAAAAAATATTCCATGAATTCTAAGGAGTAAGGCCATATCCCACCTGATGTAATTTGTTCAGAAGATTTTTAAATCTTCAATGGAATAAGTTTATTAATAAGTTTTTGCTTTAGTATGCAGTTATTTTTGAAATTTCACTTTCTCAATTCTTCAAGTTTGATACAGAAAATGACTTCAAAAATATACCAAATATTTGGGCTGGGGATATGGCTCAAGTGGTAGCGCACTCGCCTGGCATGCGTGTGGCCCGGGTTCCATCCTCAGCACCATATACAAACATGTTGTGTCCGCCGATAACTAAAAAATAAATATTAAAAATTCTCTCTCTCTTTCTCTCTCTCTCTCTCTCTCTCTCTCTCTTCTTTAAAAAAATATACCAAATATTTTTAAAATATGCCAAATATTTTAAAAATATGAAATTTTTATCTTAGTATACTAGTTTTAATTAACCATTTTTATTTCTGAAGGGAAATAAGCATTGCTGAAGAAAATTCAATATTAGAATCATGAAGTTGGGGCTGGGGATGTGGCTCAAGCAATATTGTGTTCGCCTGGCATGCATGGGGCGCTGGGTTCAATCCTGAGCACCACATAAAATAAAATAAAGATGTTGTGTCCACCGAAAACTGAAAAATAAATATTAAAATGTTTTTTTCTCTCTCTCTTCTCTCTCTCTCTCTCTCTCTCTCTCTCTCTCTCTCTCTCTCTCTTTAAAAAAAAGAATCATGAAGTTGCTATTTTTGGAAAATATTGATTGGTTGCACTTTGTCTGGATTTGCTGAAATATTCTTGGTGTGCTTGACACCTACCCAACAGTATTGTCCAATATGCAGGCAGTATGTACTACTGTGAATATTTTAAAATTCTACAATTTAAATGTTTTATTTATACTACATTTACTCCATTTATTTTTCAACAGTTAAATATCTAGTTATGGGTTGTTAATTATTATTTATTTACCTATTACATGTTTTTTCTAGAAAATTATACAAAAATCATCTTTTTCTTTGACAACAAATTTTCAAATATTTCAGAACGACAGGTTACACAACATATATTCATTACAAAGTGGACAATTTGGCAACATGGTGCAAGGGGCTTGCATATATCTGTACACATGTGTGCATGTTTTGTGTAATTCTTGAAAAATTTATACTGTAATCCTGATTTCTCTTATGCTCACCTAATCACCTGCAAAAATAAGGGATTTGACTAAGTAGATTCTTGCATTTGCTTTTGCACTTTAATTTTCTAAGTATAAATTCATCTAAAACTCATGGCCTCTTGAAGCTCTTTCATTTTTACCTATATCACTGCAGTCTCCATCTTTCATACTATCCTATGAGAAAAAAAAAAAAGAGTATTTCTTGAAATGTCCCTGTCTTTCAGCCTCTCTAATACATCATCAACTCCTATTTGAATTTATTCCTCAATTCTTTATAAGTGGTCCAAATCACTTTTTCTATAATAGCCTATTGTGTAATCATATTTTACTTGAAACATTGCAGTAGCATTTTAAGGAGTCTCCCATAATCTCCTTTTACTCTATTCCAACCTCTTTACTTAGCTCTCAGAAAGTCTCTTTAAAAATCTCAAATACACTTGTCATTTTCTGCTTTAAAATTCCATCAGCAGTAAAAAACCTCAGTTTTATTAAATAGTCACATAAGTCCCTGATTAATCCAATTCCCATCTGTTTCTCCACTTCCATCTCTTTCACATTTAGCTCACTTTTTCACATCAGTATTCCACACTAGATGTCATTCGTTTCTTCAAACACGCAGTGCTCCCTTTTGTCTCAAGTCTCTTCCTGCTGGCTACATTACATGACCCCACATCATCCCACCTCTACCAGTCCACTTCTGTTCATTTTTTGATATCCACTCCAGGAACACTTAACTAGGCAAAACCACCCTGAGGTTCTGTATTAGATCAAGATGGTATTATACATTCTGTTGGTTTTGCATGATAATTTAATCTGTTAGCATTCATTAAAGTTCTAAATATACTATAATTCAAATTTCTATTACATAAAAAGTAATGTGAAGAAGGGTCTATTTCTGTTTCAATTCCCCATCATAACACCAACTATTGAGTATAAATGACAATAATATTTTCATTATTTTATTCATGAACAGAAATGGAAGATTGCAGCCAAGAAGGATCACATGTAATCTTTTCATTCTACTCTGTGAAAATATTAATTGATCTCATGTTGGTAAAAGGTGAAGTCACTTGGGTACTGTGGTGTACTAGAAAATTCTTTGATTTTTTTTTTTTTCCGGTCAGTCTATTTCACTGTCTAGATACCCACTTGTCTCTTTTGTAGACAAATGAATTAAGTGAAACTAATAAATCATAATACTTGTTGGCAATACTTTTTTACTTCATAATCAAACTTGCTTTCATTTGTTTTATCATGTGTAGTAAACAAATCACGAATTTCATGCTTTTAACATTGCAAATTTCAACAAAACATTTTAAAAATCTACAAATAATTTAACTTAATACTTTATTATTAAAGTTAATTTCTAAAAATTTGTTGACCTTAACTAGGTATCTTCTTTTTTGCTTTTATATATTTTTTAGATGTTGATGGATATTTATTTATTTATTTATTTATTTATTTATATATAATGCCAATGATAGAACCCAGTGCCTCACACATAGTAGGCAAATGCTGTACCACTGAGCCACAACCGCAGCCCTAGGGATTTTCTTTTTGTCTACTATTTTTTCTCTTCCAGAGCAAAATATATCAATACAGTAGAGTTTTGAGCCTTCTGTCAGGACATTTTGTTCTCACTAAATCAGCATATATCTTCCTAGGAGAAGTAATTCTTGTAAGTTTTCTACATCTCATTAAATATTTCTATTAATGAATATTCAAATCTTTTTTTCCAAAATTAATTCCATTGAGCACAATGAAAAAAAATCACAAAAACAAAACCTTTGATGCAACATGTATTTGATGAATAATGATGAAGTAAACTCTAATGCATAAAGATTTTGATGAGAACTAAAACATTCATAGTTCTTTGATGTCAAGTTCATTATTAAAAAACCTCAGGTCAACATAAGGACAATTAAAACTTAAGATTTATGATTTTTATACTAAATTTTCCTACCATTATCTTCTACTGGAGTTTTAAATTATGCATCAAATTTGTGCTATTAGTCAAAACTCTATATTCTCAATTGAAATTATGTTTCTAAAATGGACATATAAATTTATATTTATATAAAATGATTAGCTTCCCATTTTTAACCTTTGCAATTCATAAGTAACTCAAAGATAAATATTACTAAATATAAGTAATTACAACCTCCATAAGGGTTTGAACTAGTTTCTTTGAATATATGCTTCTCTGGAGGATGAATCAAAACATAGAGGAAAAGTACAAATGCAAGCACATTTAAAAATGTGAATTTTAGTTAATTTTAAGTACTCACCAAGAAACCACACAATACAATCTAATTGCTTGAAGGAGACAACAGTAGTCATTAACCCAATTCACACTGACCGAATTTTTCAGGATTCCCTAATGTGAAAGTTCCACATGTGGCAGTCTATACTCAGAGAAATGCTGCTTTCAGGAAAAAAAAAAAAAAAAAAGAAGAATTCTCCCACATGAAATCAAAATGATGATAATATGATATCCTTTGACATCTCTTGGGATTCCAACTCAGTATCTAGCAAGTACACAGATCATCAAGTTTAAAGAATTTTTTTTTTTTTTATTGTTGGTCATTCAAAACATTACATAGTTCTTAATACATCATATTTCACAGTTTGATTCAAGTGGGTTATGAACTCCCAATTTTACCCCGTATACAGATTGCTGTATCACATCAGTTACCCTTCCATTGATTGACATATTGCCTTTCTCTTGTCTGATGTATTCTGCTGTCTGTCCTATTCTCTACTATCCCCCCTCCCTTCCCCTCCCCTCCCCTCCCCTCCCTTCCCCTTTTCTCTCTCTACCCCTTCTACTGTAGATCATTTCTTCCATTTGTATTATCTTGTCTTACCCCTCCTTTCCTCTTATATGTCATTTTTGTATAACCCTGAGGATCGCCTTCCATTACCATGCGATTTCCCTACACTGAGAGGATCTCCTGAGTTTGACAATTATTGTAAATTTTTTTGTTTTGTTTTGTAAAGATGAAGCCCACGATGCATACCTCAATCTTATGTGTCTGAATAAATCGTCATCAATAATAAAATGATTGAATTTTCTTCTATTGATGTATAATCTTAATTTTATATTTAGTTTCAGTGTTGTTTTTTGCTTTTAGTGTTTTTTTTGACATATTCATAGACATTTTAAAAGAAATGTAGATTTCACATATTAAAACTATAAAATCTTGCAAATTATTAAGTAGGGAGTCCTGTATTGTTGAACAAAATTATACTATACATAGAAACTTAATTTGGCTTTTTTCATTATCAGTTCATTTTTCATAAAAAGCTATATTAAATCCAGGTAATAAAGTACTTTATAATTTAATGTTGACATATGGTAAACAAAGGTAATTTTATTTTTACTTTTTATCTAGCATATTATAGTTTACAAAGTGGTTTCATACATGCAATCTCATTTAATCCTCACTACAGATATGTTATTTAGGTTTTATTTTCCACACTTGAAGTAAAATGACTGAATTGTTACATGATAACACAATGCTTTGCCAAGGTGATTCTAGTTCTGGTGTTCTTTCAACTACAGAATAAGGAGTGTAATACAAATTCCATATAAGAACTGTGGGTGAATGATGACATTTAAAATTAATTACAAAATATGCTGACCTGTTAAAATATTGGGGCACAGAATTTCTATTTGCCACATCATACTTGACTCCTGTCCACCACAGCTATCACAGTAGAGAATATACTTGCCGTCTTCTGTGATTGGAAAATTTCAATTTAACCATGAAATTTTCACTTACAGTGATGGGAACTATAAAATCAAGAAACTGTTACTCTGAAATTTAGTGTTTTTTATATGACTTTCAAAATGCAAATTAAGACTATGTAGATTGTGTATGCATCCAATATGTATGTATATATGTACATAAATATATGATGTATGTGTGTATGTTTGCATGTGCGTTTGTATTTCTTTCCTTCTAAAAAAGCCCAGATTGTCATCTTTGGTGGTTCAGCCAAATCAAAGAAGAGGGATTACAGTATATTAAACAGATCTGAAATTTGTCTGTTTCCCTTAATCTCCTTTGGACCTCTTTCAGTTTCTGTGGCAGAGTTCCTTCTCCTTTCAGTGACTATGTGGAAATCCCAGTCCTCTCATCTCCCTCTTTTTTTTTTTTTTTTTTGGTCATTGAGCTTTCTATTGTGTAAACATTTCATTTTCTTCCTTAGCATTACACATATAAAGAGCTTTTCCCTCCCTAATATATTAACTGAAGGTGGAAGTGGACTTGATGAATTATGAAAGGATAGCATTAAGGGATGGATTTCTGAACTTGTTTTTACTGACAAATAAGATTTTCCAGCTTTAATGGTGTGTTTTCTATCTTAAGCTCTCAGCAGCTATTGGTTGAGGATATGCAGTTTTTATTTCCCAGCAAAAGATTGATTTTACTTCTTTGAGGTCGATTTCATTCTGCTTTCTGAACATATTTTATTTCTCAGCTCCAATGGAAAGTTGAAAACTGGATGTCACTCCCTTTCATGGTGAACTGGCAAAGATCCCCTAACTTGATATGGAGAGATTCTCTCAGTGCAAGCATAGTATTCTAATTCATATCTCCTAAGCTGGATTTTTTTTTTAATTTTTAAAATACTTTTTATTCTTTGTAGTGCTGGGGGTTGAACTCAGAGCTTCACACATGTAAGGCAAGTACTCTACCAACTGAGAACTATTCCAAGGCCATAATGTGAAATTTTCCGCCTTTTTTGTGTTATCTTTTCATTGCTTATATAAGTAGAAGCAGGCCAGTCATTGAAATCCATTAATTATAATCTTTGTTAGATGATTCAATTACATATAAACTGTTACTGACTACTCTTTTTTTGGTGACTGGATAGCCTACTCCTCTCTCCTTTGGTAACTGATCCTTGCAGACTCTCTTGTACCAAGTAATACTGGCTATCTGACCATGACTTAAGTTTGATTGCCCTTGGATTTAAAAATAACCTTGAACAACTGGCTTATTTATTTTTCTTAGGAAGTGTTCAAATTAGCTGCCTGAAATATCTAGGCCTTTGTTTGCTTTTGTGTACTTCTTGAATTAGTTTCAAATATAGAATTTAATGATTAGATCTTATTAAGTTAATATAAATTTGGTAAAGATAATTTGCATGTAAATGACTCCTGAATATTTAAGACTTGGTTATGCACAAGCGCAAATGGTATGATTAAAAGATAAAACAAACTTTATAATTGGACACTGTGTCTTGACCTTAGCAATGTGTAGTAAATATTTTCACTTTTTTTCAGAAGGTCAACAGTTTTCCTTGGATAATATTGAAATAGAGGCAATTTGCATTAAGTAGTAAAGCCTGGAGACTGTGAAGCCAGTCTGAATTACTAGTTATGCTGCATTCGATTTTATCACTAGTTGTAATTTGGACAGGTTGCTTTTATACCACATGATTTATTTTCCCTAAAATGAGCATAATAACAGTGTCTTACTGATTATTGTGACACTTAAATCTGTTAATACATGCCAAGTGTTCAAAAGCATCACATAGTAAATACTCAAAGAATCATCACTCTTCTTATTACTATTAGTCCAAAACTATTTAGATTTCCCCAATTGTTTTTCTTCCTAAGAGTTTAGAATTGGGCTACAATATACAAATATGTCCCATATTCACCATGGAGTTTTATAGCTTTATTACAGCATGGATTCATGAGGGAACATGTGTTTATTCGGAATTGTCTCAGGATAATAATTTGTGTTCCATTTCCATCTAGTTAATTTCATCATTTTCATAAATGTGCCAGGCCTACATGAAACTCAAAAATTACATTCTCATAAACCACACAAAGCCTCCTGATCCATGTGCCAAGACCTTCATGCAAGAAAGGGCAAAGCAACACTTTAAAAGAATTTAGCACCATTACAATGGTACTTAGAAGAGCAACAAGCAATATTTGTCTGCAAACCATCATCTCTGTTAGGATGTTTGGAAGCAGAATATCACTGTGTCCTACAAAGTGTTATACACATATGGTGAACTGTTCTGTACGAGGCTCCTGAGAGATGATCAGTGTTTGGATCAAAATAAGTGTGGCCCCACATCCTCTGGTATACTCTCCCAAAGCATCACCCTAACCCATTACCTTAAAATAATTTATTTTGAGGGTAAAAACATCCAAATGGAGCTGAAAAAGAGGGTCATTAAAAGCATTATGTAAATTTATTTTTCTGTATTGATTGCACTTCAACCCTCACTATGTTTCATAGATGTACATGCCAAGGATTTTTTTACCTTTAACAGCCTCAGGATGGGATAGGTTGTTTATTAGAAATGCATTCATGATAATCTTTATTTTCCCCTTTAGATCTGGAAGGTTGCTATGTTCTTTTTCAGCTACTGACTATGAGAAGAGTTTCCAAGTTATTTATCCTTGAGGACAAACTGTAGGGTGAAGGGGATTACCAGGTGATAGAGTGATGATAGTGTACAAGCATAGTTAGCAAAAACTATAACTCATACAAAATCTAAAAATTGCATGAAAAAAAATCACCTAACTCTCTCTGTATGAAGCCCTGAGATATTCTGCAGCTTTTTCCTTCACAAACTTATATTGGAAAACTTTTATGTGCCAGATAGTGTGTTAACACTCTGAGAGATTTATGGGTGAGCCATGTACTGTCTTTTTCGAAATGCTCATGGTTTAAGAACATTTTTAGACTCACAAACCATACATAATAGTATCAGGGGAAGAATGCTATATGAGATGTTATATAGAACACGGTATTTGAACACAGGGCAAGGAGGGATTAATTCTGCCTGAGAGTTGAAGTTGCTGCTAAATAGAGGTTTTCAGAAGAGTTATTAAGCTGGATGTTGGAAAATAAGTGCCAGATTTCTCAGGCAGTGAAATGGGATCAGAATATTTGAGGCAGAGAAACAACATGTATAATTACATGGAGTCAAGAGGAGCATGCCTGCTTGAGAAGAAAATGTTTCAAACCTAGAAATGTAAAAGAATGATAACAGAAGAAAATAAGCTCAAAGATGTGGAATGGGGCTTATTCATGAAGAGTTCTGGAAGACATGCTGAGAACTATGATTATGATGTAAGGAAAAAAAGTGACTTTTTAAAAAAAATTGTTCTTATTAGTTATAAATGACAGTAGAATACACTTTGACACTTCATACATAAATGGAGTATGACTTCTCATTCTTCTGGTTGTACATGATATAGAATCACACAGATCATATAATCATATATGCACATAGGATAATAATGTCTGATTCATTCTACTATGCTTCATACCCACATATCCCCTCCCTTCCCTTCACTCCCTTCTCCCTAATGCAAAGAACTCTATTTTTCGCTAACAATCCTCCCTTTATTGTGAATTAGTATCTGCATATTAGAGAAAACATTCAGCCTTTGGTTTGGGGAGATTGGCTTATTTCGCTTAGCATGATATTATCCAGCACCATCCATTTACCAGCAAATGTCATTATTTCATTTATCTTTAAGGCTGAGTAAAGAAGGAAGTGTATATGTACCACATTTTCTTTATCCATTCAGCTGTTGAAGGACACTTAGTTTGGTTCCATAGTTTAGCTATTACGTGTTAAGCTGCTATAAATATTTATGTGGCTATGTCACTGTAATATGCTGATTTTAAGTCCTTTGGGTATAAACTCAGGAGTGAGATAGCTGGGTCAAATGGTAGTTCCATTCCAAGTTTTCTGGGAAATCTCCATAAAACTTTCTATTATGGTTGCAATAATTTTGCAGTCCCACTAGCAATGTATTTGTATACATTTTCCTCCACCTCTCCCCCATATTTTTGTCAATATTTATTGTCACTTATATTCTTCATAATTGCTATATTGACTGGAGTGATATGAAATTTAGAGTAGTTTTGATTGGTCACCAATTACCATTGACATGATTCTATATTGAGAAAATCCAAAAAATTCCACCAGAAAACTTCTAGAACTAAAAAAAACAAATTCAGCAAAGTAGCAAGATATAAAATTAATGCCCATAAATCAAATATGTTCCTATATATCAGTGATGAATCTACTGAAAGATAAATTAGGAAAACTACCCCATTTATAATAACCTAAAAAAATATGAATCAATCCAACAAAAGAGGTGAAAGAACTCTTCAATGAAAACTACAGAACACTAAAGAAAGAAATTGAAGAAGACCTTAGAAGATGGAAAGACCTCCCATATTCCTGGATAGGTAGAATTAATATTGTCAAAATGGCCATACTCCCAAAAGCATTAAACTAATTTAATGCAATTCTTATTAAAATCCCAATGACATTCTGCAAAGAACTAGATATAAACTTCATTTGAAAAATAAGAGACCCAGAATAGCCAAAACAATCTGAGGCAAAAAGAGTGAAGCAGGAAGCATCCCAATACCAGACCTTAAATATACTACAGAGCCAGAGTAATAAAAACAGTATGGTATTGGCACCAAAATAGACACATAGAACAAAGATACAGAATAGAAGACACAGAGACAACCCCACATAAAAACAGTTATCTCATACTAGGTAAAGGCACCAAAAACTTTAACTGGAGAAAAGATAGCCTATTCATCAAATGGTGTTGGGAAAATTGGAAATCCATATGTAACAAAATAAATTCAAACCCCTATCTCTCATCATGTATGAAACTCAATTCAAAGTGTTTTTTTTTTAATTTAGAAATATAATTCTGGCAGTTGTGACTCAAGGATAGATAGAAAGGGGAGAAATTCGTGGCTAGGTGATTGCAACATTTCATGTGATTGATGAAGATTTGGTGTGTAGGGTTACCTATTACAGGACAAAGAGAAAATGAACTCTGGGATATTTTGAGAGCTGGAAAATAAATATATGCATCACTGATTGAATAACCATTGGAAAGGAAAGTTGAGACTTAAACTTTCAAGTTTCAAATTGGGTAAATGGGAGAAAAATTAGCATACAGGTGGAGGCAGAGGTAATACTAACTTAGATGGAAATTTCAAGATTAGACAGATCATTTATGGAAAGCTTTTTGTTGTCCCAGATATTTGGAAGTAAGAGTTTGTTTCTCAATAGTGAAGTCTGGCATGGATATTTCAGCATACAGAGGGTCACTAAAGTCATAGAAATTAATGAAATCAACCAAGGAGTCATGCAGGTAAAGAAAAAAAAATGACTGTTTAAAATAATCTAATATGATCACTTGATTATAGAAAAAGGAAAAGAAATACAGCAACTCCATCAATCCCACTTAGATCTCATGGTGAAGGCTGGTTTCATTTTGTTCATTTTGTTGAAATTCTAACTTGGAATAGAAGACTTTGAACTTGTCTTTTAAGGCTTATGTAGCCTTAAACAGTTTTGCAAATGGTTATATGATCTAAAATTCTTATATATTACCAATTTTAAAGAAACTATTACTTACTTTGTTAATGGATTAATATTTAATTTATTTGCATAGAATTGAATTGACATTTTAGTCAAAAGCAAAAAAAGATACTACAACAACTTTGGGAAGATATTTTGACCTTACTTGGATTTGGTCTATAAGTTAATTTATTTTCTGTGGTTGAATATGGAGTAATAATAAAATTTGTAGAACCAACCAATAATTCAGCCTAACTTAAACTGTTGAAGAATTTTGACTACTGATATCTGTATTGGGTAATCTTAAAAACAAAGTAACCTAGAAACTCTAGGCCCAATCTAAAGGACATAAAGAAAACATACATTTCCCAAACCTTCTGGCATTTCTGATAATATTAATCTATAAATCTAAACTCATGTCAGTAATTTGGTTACTGATTAGTCCATAGTACTCTGGATTGACAGGAACTCAAACTGCAATAACTTTGGCTTCTTGGATTCTGATGCAGTCAGGAAGTCAATTTTGTGAGACATTTTAGAAAACTAATGCTTAAGCAAAATAAGAAATTTTTTCATACAATTGATTGCACTTCATCTCAAAGTTCCTATCTTTTAAGGTAGATAAATGTCTAAAATTGAATCTTTTTAATGACTTTTCTTTCTTTGGTTCCCATTATGTAAAGGATGGTTCAAAAAGAATCACTTTAAAATATATTACTCAGTAAATTTTCACATATAAATATAGTCAAAACCAATTTAGGAAGAATTAACATGGACATTGTTATGTTCTTCTTCCCGCACGGCACACCAATTTTGTGATCTAATTCTTACCTTTATTTTATTTTTTTTTTAAAACATTGTCTTCCATAGTTGGAATGGTATCCACTATGAGTTCCTACTTTTCTTTAAAGCTAATTTAAAGAAGGTAGAACATCAAGGTTATTAATTTATTCTTTTCAGAACAGCTCATAGTTTGCTATTGAGAATCTGGATGGTTACTTTTCAAATAATCATTACATACACATAGTGTGTATGTGTGTGTGTGTGTGTGTGTGTGTGTGTTTATTTTACTTCCCATATGTACTATTCATCATAATTAAAAATACTATTATGTTAAAATAAAAATGAAAGTAAAATAATTATTTTCTTGATCACTTTGCAAATATATAGAATAAGTTTTATCTTTCTGACTTGGCAGATAAGATAGGTAATTCATTGAATATTTGAGATAGATAATTAAATAAATTATTTTTCTCTAATTTAGATATGTTATATAAAGCAAGGATAAAGAAAATATGGATGTTATATAAAAAGTAATGTTTTTTTGTGATACTCAGAGAAATAAAGCCCTTTCCTTTTTCATACTATGTTGTCAGACCTGGGAGATCTTGAATATGATTTTTCTCAATAAGCAGCCCTAATCTAAAGAATGATTTTTTTAAAGGATTTAAAAATAGTAAATTAAAAAGTGCACAATTTTGTATCATATAGAGCATTAGTTTATCACCACAGAGATAATATAAAATAAAGTTAGAAGTTAACAGTGCAAAGATGACTGGAAGGAAAATCAAATTTGTTATTAAAATGCAAAAGGGAAGTATATGCTTTATAACATGATTTATAAATAAGACCTGATTGCTGTAAAGGCCTCAAAATTAATAATTTTGTACAACCAAGTAACGTGCCATATGAAATCAATACTTTAGTATAGTAGATGAAATACTATAGCAGAGCCACGAATCAGCTTCAACTTACGAAGTAATCTCTAACGTTTTTATATTCTTTATTCTTTATTTGATGATTCCTTAAAACAAACTAAAATTCAGACTGTTTTAATAACCTCAATATCTTATCATTGAAAATTGAAAATTTATTTTACCTGATGTTTATATTTCATGTAATTGCCTTTATGTTGTTATGTAATAAGATTGATTTTTGTTCAATATCATAATAGAGGATACTAATAGGATAACTTTAAAAAATTATAATGTATACATTGAAAAACACTAGCTATAAATGAAAAAATAGTCTCTAAAACTCAAATGAATGAATGAATGTAGTTTTGCATCATGCTGTATGCAAGATACATATTTTTAAAATTTATATATATGTATATATGTGTATATATATATATACATATATATATATATATAGTTGTTGTTGTTGTGAATGAACCTTTATTTATTTATTTTTATGTGGTGCCAAGAATCAAATTCAGTGCTGCACGCATGCTAGGCAAGTGCTCTACCACTGAGCCACAGCCACAGCTGAAGATACATATTTTGAAAGGTCCTTTTTCAGAGTATGAAATTTAGTGTGACTATTAAAAAACAGAAAGTAAGTAGTGCATTTATATTTAGGAATGTTTTAAATACACATGGGGTAATTATTATGAGACAAAGGAAACAACCTGGGAAAACAGAAAATCTAAATGTTCTCTACAAAATAAGAATACATGGATGGTTATTGAAATATAATGTAAAAATAAAAATATCATTTTAGTATGGATAAAAGATAGTAATAAGAAAATTTAGAGTTACTGAAGTGAAATCCAGGTTGACATGATCACATAATGTACATTTTCTGTCATTTTTTCTAGGGATGGATTCCAAGTTTAGATATTACCTAAATTTACCAGGACACATCTGAACGTGAATGAAAGTTCTAGTAAACCTTACTACAGGCAAACTGGGATATACGTTTCACCCTAAGTGGCTAAGGTTTTTGAAAGATAAAGGATTAATATCCAGAGTTTATAAAGAACTTAAAAAACAACACAAAAATGTCTAATGAATAAATAGGCAAAGAAGTAAACAGACACTTCACAAAGGAAGAAACACAAATGGCCAACAAATGTATGAAAAATGTTCAACATCCCTAGCAATCAGGGAAATGCAAATAAAAACTGAACTGAGATTTCATCTCATTCCAGTTAGAATGAAAATCAAGAATACAAGTAATAATAAATACTCTGAGTATGTTAAGGAAAAGGCACATGCATACATTGTTGGTGGCACTGCAAATTACTACAATCACTCTAGAAAGCTGTATGGAGATTCCTCAAAAGTCTAGTAATGAAACCACCTTATGACCCAGCTATCCCACTTCTCAGTATTTATTTGAAAGACCTGAAATCAGCAAACTACAGTGACAGAGCTCTATAATAAAAAAGTATGGCATTTCTGGCAAATGTATAGAATTGGAGAATATAATGCTAAGAGAAATAAGCTAGACTCAGAAAGTCAAGGTATCATGAGGGTGCTCTTTCCCAGGAAACAGACTTAGGGTTCAGCAAGTGGAAGAAGATGCAAGACGCAGTTAAATAATAGACATGCTTTATTCAGAGGTGGTAACACCCTCCAGCTTTAGCAGTATCTCCCTCTCCCCCACTTCCAGTTCCATTTTATCCCCTTATTAGCCCCCATCGCCCCCCATTTTTCCCCATTGACCTTTGTTTTGTCCCTAGTAGCCCTTATTAATTCCCTGAGTCTTTTCCTAGACCCCTATTTATATGCAGGCCAAACAAAGAAGGCACACTGCCAACAGGTTACATAAGGAGGGCCACATGCTCACAAGTTAAGGTTTATGACCTTGAGTATATATGCTGAATCAGAGAGTTCCTGATCTTGACTAACCATAGCATAGTTGATTCCCAGCCCTGGCTACACACTAAAAATATAACTTAGTCCCCTGTAGGTCTCAGCAAGGGAGCCTAACTATAGTCATTTTAGGCCTCTTGACTCTTTTCTCATAATGACAAACTAGACCAAAATAACAACAGCAACAACAACCAAAAAGACTGTGGGAAGCCCATGAAAATAGCAGGCACATCAATGGAGTAGAGGAAGGAGATTGGGGGGCAGTTATGAGGGATTGGAAAAGGGAGAAAGGGTAGAACAAAATAGACCAAATTGTCTCGTTTTACATGTATGAATATTCCACAGTTAATTTCACCTTTATATATATATATATATATATATATATATATATATATATATATATATATATATATATAAATTAAAAAAAAACAACTATAAATAAATAGAAGGAAGGCCAGTAGAGCAGAGGAAGAGGAGAGGGGAGGAAGGAAGAGAGGAGAGAGAAAGTGCTATAGACTGAAGTGGAGCAAATTAAAACTCTATGTATGTATGATTAATCATATTATGTATAACTATAATGCACTAATAAAACCATTTTTGGAAAAGATTGCTTGTGCTAAAACTCCTTTCAACTGTCCCCAGTGCTATAGCCTCTTTGGACATTTTGTTTATTTTCAATAAGCCTGAGTGTCCTTCCTAGTAAAACAGGAATAAACACAACATCTAGTGTTGGTGTGTGGAAGTCTTCTAAAATTTCCATATAGTTTTCTAAGGTCATTTTGGTTTGTTGCTGCATAGTATTTCATTAATAAGTACATATATTTTAACCAATTTTCATTGTTTCTAATAATCTGTTATAATTGATATACTGTCATTGCACTTATGTCATTTCATATGTACATATGCAAGATGCATATGGTTACTGAACTATTGTATGTATATGTATATGTATGTCTATATACATACATATACAAATATATGCTGGTCTAAATGGCATATGCAATAAGTTTCGGAACTCGAGTTTGTTTCTGTCTGGATCACATTAAAATGTACATTTAATTGTGTCAAAGGTAATCTAGACAAAAAATTATGTCATAGACTTACTCATTTTTGAAAATGTCCTGTTATGATGAATATTGAATCTCTTACATGAAGAAAATTTCTCCATGGTTTTAATGTTTTATTGCTAACTGATGATGTCTCATTACATATTTCCTCTGATTTTCTTACTTGTAAAATTTCCATTGCAAGACTTTTTTAAAATGCATCTAAAATAATTTTTGTTTGGTATGAGAAGGAATAGAAAAGGAAGGTTAAAGAGCATGGCAAGTTTATTGCAGCAGAGAAAAGATAATTTGATAACAGTATCTGCCTTTTTAATTCACATCTTTGAAATGAAGCTCAGAAACAATTCACTTTCTTCATGCTTGGCAGAATCATTTGTGCTTATTAAGTGGTTTCTTCAGCCTTGCTAATATTACTCCTGAAATGGCACTCTTGTCGCAATAGTGTGTTCTTCATACTAAGTGCCAATTTCCAGCAGATCACAGCAATTAATGCTTGTTAATTATTTAAAATGAAGCAAAAAAAATCAATAAAGCTTGAAAGGCTGGAAAACCCAAGCCTCTGGGAGGACCTGAGTTAGTCACATTCCTGGCCTTTCTGGTTAGATTCTCAGGAATGTCAAGTTCTCAAGTCTGTTTTTTCAGCTTTCCTGATGGTGTAGAGTAAATCACTTAGATCCAATCCCAGTCAGATTGGATCCAATCCAATCTGACTGGGTATTCATTGATTGTCCTAGTGCTCAAAAGGCAAAAGTTCTTCACATAGAGATGTGTAGTGGTGCACACCTGTAATCCCAGCAACTCAGGAGGCAGAGGCAGGAGGATTGCAATTTTGAGGCCACCTGAGCTACTTAATGAGACCCTGTCTCAAAATAAAAATAAAAATGGACTGAGGGTGTAGCTCAGTGGAAGAAGTGGTCTGGGTTCAATTCCTAGTACCAAAGGGAAAATAAAAAGAAAAGTCCAAAAGTTCTTCACTGTGATTTGTGAGAATTAAAATGACTTCTATACCTTTGTGAGATTAAAATTATTTGGCTTACTGTAACCCAACAGTTTTCCTTAAAGTGTTTTTTGTTTGTTTGTTTGTTTGTTTGTTTTTAGTGCTGTAAGCTATATTTAAGACTTGCTCTAAACTGCATGTTCATTATAGCTTAGGTTTACTTCAACTCAAATACACACACATATGGAAACACACACACACAAATATATGTAAAATTGTACAGATTTGTGGAGTGCCCTGATATGTTTTTTTTTAAGAGAGAGTGAGAGAGGAGAGAGAGAGAGAGAGAGAGAGAGAGAGAGAGAGAGAGAGAGAGAGAGAGAGAGAATTTTTAATATTTATTTTTTAGTTCTCGGCAGACACAACATCTTTGTTGGTATGTGGTGCTGAGGATCGAACCCGGGTCGCACGCATGCCAGGCGAGCGCGCTACCGCTTGAGCCACATCCCCAGCCCCCTGATATGTTTTAATACATGTATACATTGTGTAATATTCAAATCAGGATAAGCATATTTATTTTTCTCACATCATTTTTTTGTGTGTGAGGAAATTCTTTAAAACTCTTTCTCTCAGATTTTTGGAGACACACAGAAATTACTATTATCTGCAGTCACCCTACTGTGTAGTAAAATGACAGAATTTATTTCTCTTTTCAAACAATAATTTAGTACTGGTTAACCAACTTTTCCCATTCCTGCCTCCTCTCTGGTCTTTCTAGCTTATGGTAACCACTATTCTACTCTCGTCTTATATACAATCAACTTTTTTTTTTATTCCATGAATGAGTGAGATCATGTGTTATTTTTATTTCTGTTTTTTACTTATTTCACTTTATATAATGACCTCCTGTTCCATTCACTTTGTCACAAGTGATAGAATTTTTTTGGGGGGAAGGGTGGGTATTATTCATGTGCCTATGTATGTGTATGTGTACCACATTTTCTTTATTCATCCACTGATTGATAGTTAGGTTGTTTCCATTTCTTAACTATTGTTAAGAATAAAGTTGCAATAAATATGGAAGTGCAGATGTCTCTTTGACATGCTGATTTCATTTTCTTTGGATATATAGCCAGGAGTGGAATTGCTTCATCATATGATAGTTCTAGTCTTAATTTTTCAAGGAAACTTCATACTGTTTTCCATAATGACTGTACCAATCTACATTTCAACCAACAGGAAGTAAAAGTTCCCTTTTCTCCACATCCTCACTATCACTTATGTTTGTCTTTTTGATAACAACCTTCTACTTGGGGTGAGGCGATATCACATTTTGATTTTGGCTTGCATTTCCCTAATGATCAGAGACAGTGAACATTTTTTAATATACTTGTTGGCCATTTGTATGTCTTCTTTTGAGAAACGCATATTTAGGTATATTGCACATAACCAACTATGTTGTATTTTGCTAGCTCCAGTCAATAGAAATTTACAAGCTCAGATAAACTGAATCAAATCAGGGATTGAGGTAATTTAATGCCTAGCTTCTTTCTCTGGGAGGGCCAGTGTTCTGCTTACTCCTGATAAACTATGGGGCTCCTATCTAAAATCTGGGGATTTTTTTTCAGCCTTCATCTCAATCCTTTGCAGAATCTGAATTTTAACTTCTTAATGTTAGCTTCAAGGAAACTACAAAATCTTCACTCACTGTTTTGGTTACCCTTTTAAATACCCTGGGCATCTCTTTGGGAAAGCAATTCCAAATTCTGGTATTTTGTGTTCTCACCTATCTCTGAGCAGCTTGGTTTATGATTCTTGACTACTCTGTTAGTTCTTTAATACAGATTTGCTTTTATTCTTAAATATTTTGAATAGTTACACTACTTCTTAGTGTGCAAGTTTGTCCTCATTACCTATTCTTTGAGTTTCGAATTCAGGTGTACTCCTCAGACCACAAGAATACTGAAACACTAATATCCCAAAGACTCAGTGGAATTAGAACAATTAAACCTTCCTTGTAGTTATCTGTTATCAATATTTTTCATTCTTTGAAGATTTCCTGGGTCACTATGATTAATTTTTGTACTTTAAAATTGATAAGTATGATTCTTCTGAAAAACCAGCCTCTACCTCAGAGCAAAGCCTGTTCAAGGAAGGGGGCGTGACCCTTGTCCTTGGAAAGACCCACAGAGCACTCCTAGGCACATAGCCACCCTGCTGAGTTGTTTATCTACAAAGAACAGGAGAGATCTGCGGAGCCAGGTGTCCCTGACTCAAGTCAGGCTAGGTGGGGACCCATAGCAACCCCCTAGCAGCCACCAATCAGCATGAGACAGGGAAAATACCTGGGATGCCAGATGACACTCTCAGTAGTTTATGGTGGTTGACAACATGTTGGGAAACCACATCGTTCAGCATGTACACCCCTTGTGGCTAATCATGTGCTAATCATGTTTTAGAGTTGTTTTATGATTTTCCCGCGGTGTGTGATGATTTGCTAAGAGATGCTATGATGTATGTGAAGTCCTGCCTTCCCAGAAGATTGTATAAAACTGCTGCAAACCTGGTTCTCCGGGCCTCTCAGTGTCACCAGTTGCTGTGTGTGCTCAGAGGATTGAGCTAGCTCGCAAAAAAATACCTCTTTACTGCTTACATCAATCTGGGTCTCTGGTGGTCTTTTGGGGGTCCCAAATTTGGGCATAACACTTCCAATATGCAGTCTGCTCGGACACTTGTCCTTATTTCTGCCAATGATAAGGTCCTCCACTGTGAAACCATTGCTCAGTCTCATTGTTGTTTCACCTAGATCTTGTCATTTTTAATAACCATATTTTCATCTCAGACCAACATCTCCTCTGTTTCTAGTTTATTGCCTGTAGTGCTGGGTCTTGACCTTTAATATCTGTTTTGCTAGTACTCTAGAGTTCAGCAGCTCCTTTTCTACCTGAGCTCACTCCCCTCATGACCAAAGCCAGTCTCACAGTTTCTCCTCAAGGCAAGTCAGGAATCCACCACAGGAGGGGAGGGTGGATCAGAGCAAGTCAATGGAATTGTCTATGACCCAGGAGCTTGAAATTCATTTTGGAGTGGTGGATTTAATTCCAGGCCAGCTGCAAGGCCAAAACAAACAAACAATAAAAGATGAAAAAAAAAAAGAAAGAAAAAAGAAAATGCTGGAAAACAAGATGGCAAAGAAAAGAGAAGCTTTGAAACTGGAAGTATTCCTACCTATCTCAGAAAAAAAAGAAGGCTTTCTAGACACTTCTTGTTTTTATGAAAGCAAATTACTGAAAGTTTAAGACATTATTCCAGGGTCTGAATTATTCGAGTGCATTAAGAAAATAAGGCTTAAATGAAAGTGCTTCTAATTGTTTACAAACATCTTGTATTTTCCCCTTACTCTTAACAAACCAACTCTTTAGGAATAATCCTCCTCTGTGGTTTTAGTCCTTAGATTTCCAGTATATCATATTAAAAGCAAACACACTGAAGACAATAGCTCCATGAAGCTAGCCAGCCACACTGGACCAGGGGCTTAGTCTTCTAGACATTTAAAAATTCTTTCATTGAAACATTTGGAAACTTTTGTCCCAGTTTCATCCCTTCTACTATCATAATCATAAAACAAAACCCAACTTTTTCTTACCATCAGGAGCAGATAAAAATCAAGCCTTGCATTGTAGCCCACCTTGCACCTTCACAGCTATTCACTCTTGTAGTCTTGAATGTGGCTTTTTTTTTCCTGTGAATTTTGAAATGTTATGACAAAAGATATCATTTTCTACTCTGGAAAAAGCTCTTGGCCCATCCTGGCACTCCAAGAGTTTGAATTCAGGCACATGCTCCTCCGACCACAGGAATACTGAAGCACTCATATCTGAAAGAGGATCAAAGTGAAATGCAGATTATTCTTAAATGTTACTTATTAGAATGCAGTGTTATAGAGAAACATACACTTTCTTGTTTCTAAAAAGGCAGGGAAAAATACTAAGTCACCACCCACATCAGAAATCTTTCACCTATTCTCATTACTCATGAGGAGTACCTTTATCTCTATGGCACGTTTACATGATTAGGAAATTATGATAAACAGCCTAGAGAACCTACCTGGTATAAAGGCCTGGTTTTACCACATAATAATGCCATACTTGAGCAAATGTTTATCTGCCTAGATAAACCTGTCTGTAAACAGTTGTGAAATTAAAAAAGATAAATACTGTACAATTCTTTCAACCGTGCCTAAAATAAAAATATGACTAAATTGATGGAATTGATTATCACCATCTTTATGATCCTAATTTTTATGATAATTTTTATCATCAACTTTTCTAAGAATATGTAAAAGCTTACAAAATGTTTATAGGCTATTAACTGGAAAAATCAAAATATACTATGTTTAATGCATATTTTAAGTATGGTGTACTTAAAATATGTTAGTAGGTAGGAAAGGACTACAGAGCTATTCATGACAGTAAAAATTGTTGCTTTATCACAAACTTTTTCTGATAACAATAGTTTTAAAAAATTTAAATTTTAGAAATCTCTTAAGTTTCTCCTTGTTTTGAAGCTAATCTTTTTTCTTTGCCAACCATATTTTTATTTGTGTGGTCAGTGAAAACGTGCATTGAAAATTTCCTTAGAAGACCTTAGTTTTCTGCCACTGCGCTAATCCTCTATTGACCATCCTAAAAGATATTTCAGTCTCCTGGCAAGTACTCCCAAGTTACTGTGTCCTAGGGCAAGGAGTTCTAATTGTTCAAAAATATCTCCTTATGCTGAGCTTAAATCTGTCTCCCAGTTATGGGCATTGATTGATTCCACTTCTGCCTTCTGAAGCTGTACTATTAATTCTAACATGTTTTGAGGAAAATACCCCTTTGCTCTTGTAATAGGGGGTTTAAAATAATTTAATCAAAACAGCATATTTGAGGAGGTATGTATGTCTTATTCATAACTTCAATTATGGGGAAATAATAAAGCATTTGCATAAAATTCTGTGACTACTATTAAATTCATTTTAGGATTCGAAATTTTATTTGATTCATAATACTAATTACATAAAAAGATTATTTTAGTAACTTCCATTGGTTAATACATTTTTTTATTTTGAAATTTAGATTCTAAACTAACTTAGATATGCAGTTGAAATATTTTCAAAGCATTTCCTGTTATTAATTATGTATGATGTTCATGCTAAGGTTTGTGTTACAAGCTTCCAATTTATAAAAAAAAATGTGGTTTTTGATTATCTCCATTTTTGGATCTGTAAAAAAATATGTTTGAATTATTTTATCTTTGCTTTTGAGAGGAGAAACACTTTTTGGTACACTAACCTTGCAAATGTCAGCCCAGCAGGAGAATTTTTGGAGAGCACTGAATAATAGAAAACACTGCTTACTAATCATAGTTATCTTGCTGGTAAGGTTTTCTTTTGCAAATACTACTGTACACAGTCCTAAAGATTACTAAATTGCCAAAAATGGTCATAAATGGAATTGAAAGGCTTCTCCACAATTTCGGGGTTTATCATTAAGCTGAGTTTTATTTTGGAGTATATTAAAAGCATATGACTCTCTGAACTTAAATATCTGTAAATATAGTTTTTAGCAGTTTAATGTATTTGTCATTTTAGAAAGAGGGCATTTTATTTAACTGCACAATTACAGTTTTTAAACTTTAAATAGTTGGAAAGTACATAAAATGTTACACCTATAGCATAGTGATTTTACTTCTTATAAACATTCTAGATACTTAACTCATATTTAGAGATTTATGATTTTTTTTTTCTTTCTGAAAGTACAAAGATGAAACAGCATGGAGAAAATATAGAGTTCTAAAACTTTATTCTGTAACAGTTCATATTTTAAGGTAAAAAAGAGTGTAACACTAGAGGTGACAGAATGAAAGGTCATTACTATCAATCTTATGCTAGAATCATCAAATGGGAAGTATTTATTTCCTCTAAGCATTTTTCCCCCAGTCTACTCCTCTAATTACAAGTTGAAAGAAGAGTGAACAATTTAACTAAGAAAGAGAATTTTATGTGTTTTCAAAAAGCAAAACCAATGCTTTATTCCGTAGACTATTAGATACAAACATTACTTATTAAAATGCAATTTGTAGTAATCTAGGCATTTCCATAAGTGCATTTAGTCCTGCAGATGAGAAATGTTATGACCATTTTCAGATGAAAAATTAAGGCTCAAGGATTGCACAGTTTGCTCAAAGTTGTTTAATGCATTGTATCTGTAGTTGTACAGGTTAGTCTTAACTGGATAATTGTGGCATTTTCTGGTATACCATGTTGCTGCTACAAGAAGATACCAGATAACCAAATTAGCACGGAGCAGACCCTTTGAAAATTGCATAATCTCTCTTACATTCTCCTAAACAAATATCATATGACATAATATTTTGTGTATTATGCTGACATAAAATACTTTTTGCAAACAAATTAAGATGGATTACTGCAATAATTCTGTGATTTGGTTGAGATGATTATACATTGATGCATAATTAATGGATGAGGAAATGGGTGCAACAAAGCCTTGGCGTTATGGGTATAGGATGAAGAGTGTTGAAGCTCTAAGGGACTCTCAGTTTCCTCTGTCCTCCTTCTCTGTGTGGACATGGTTTAGGTTTATCAATTTGTGTACCCACCACACACCTTTAGAGACAGACCACACCAACCCTTCTCCTGGTCACTTTTGTGTCTCATTAGCTTCCTTTATTTTGGTAAGGATTTCTAGAGGACCTATAGGATATTCTCCTTCGTGGTTATTCAAAGGTCTCATAGGAAAAATTATTTAAAAAATTATATTCATTACAGTTAGTATAGTTCAGCTTCCAATTTGTGTGACCACACAAACTTAAAATTTTTATTTCATCATGGTTTTCTTAAAGCAATACAAACTTGAAATAATTCAATACTTTTTTATGTGTAATTTTTCAAGAAAGTGCTCAGAAATATTGTGGATTCAGAAGTTATAAAATTGTTTGTTCTCTTTTTCATTATAATTCTGAAAATAGACACGTCTTTCACAATGTGCCGCTGACATGACATTTGATGGTGAAGGACATTTATTTCAACATATCTGGGAGAATTGAAAAAAAAAAAAGCTGGACAACACTTAAGAAGGAGTCCTTCTTTTACCTTCCTTCCTTTACCTTATGTAAATTGTGGAATGACAAATTATAAGTGACTTTAGGCATAATTGTTTAATGTTTCTTTCTTTCTCTAAGAACTATTTTTCTGAATGTACATTCTCAGCAGATACCCTGCCCCTGTCGACAAGGCTGACTAATTTACATTTTTACTTGGTTTGTTGATTCCCTAAAACACCTCCACATTCTAAATGTGAGTCTCAGTGTGCCCTGTCTCAGGGCCAGTGAACATTAGGATCTCATCCAGGAATAAATGGAACTTCATATATTCTGATGCACGAAGCTCACATTTTTATAACAAACAAAAAGGCTGCTTTATTGAATTAAAATTACACCCAAACAACATCAGCTATTCATCATCATCGTTTCTTTACCCGTTCTTAGTATTTTGGAAGCAGAGAATTCTTTTGAGATTGAAAAATGGTGTCAGAGTTTATTTTTTGAATGACAAAATACAAGAAATGCAGGTGAAAAGTCTAGCCTAAGACAATGATCAAACAACAGTCATGCTCATACATTTTTCTTGGTAGTGGATCCTTTTTAACTCTTGGAATATGAATAAGAGGATCATATTTTACATGCAAATTTTAATCACATTTTAGGCTTTATTTCTTTTTTTGAGATGGGGTCATGCTATGTTGCCCAGGGTGTCCTTGTAATCTTGAGTCCAACTGATCCTCCTGCCTCAGCCTCTCAGTAGCTGAGACTATAGGTGTAGTATCACTATGCTCAGCTTAAATTATATTTTTTGAGTTGTTTTATTTGTTTTGGTACTGGGATTGAACCCCAGGTGTTTTACCACTGAGCTATCCCCCGGCCCCTTTATATTTTATTTTGAGACAGGGTCTAAGTTGCTTAGGTCCTCACTAAATTACTGAAACTGGCCTTGAACTTACAATTTTCCTTTCTCCTGAGTTGCTGATATTATAGGTGTATACCATACATACAATTTAAATTACACTTTAAATAGGATGTTACAATACAGAAATTCTATGTATATATCTAACTATCATTAATCTATATAGAGACTTGAACAGGCATAGATAGAGTGTAATTTTTCCATTTTTATATATACATAAAGTAAAACCACTTACTACAGTTAAAGTGATCAAAAAGAGAATAGTAGTTGGTAGTCTCACAGAAGAAAAAAGATAACTTAGTAGATGGGTGATACATAATATTAATAAGTAACGTATGTCAAGATATATTAAAATGATACATATAAAAATCATATGATACCCAGGTGTGGTGCTAGACACCCATAATCCCAGTGACCAGGAAGGCTGAGGCAGGGATATTACAGGTTCAAGGACAACTTCAGCAGCATAGCAAGTCCCTCAGCAACTTAACAGAACCTCTCTCAAAATAAAATATAAAAAGTACTGGAGATTGAAAATCTACATATTCAATTATAAAACTCCCTTGGGTAAAATTCCCAGTATAAAAAAAAATCATGATAGGTACATAACTGTTTTTATTTTCAGATAAGATAAAGGAAACTTAGATTTCCTGAATTGTTCAAAATTACATGATAGTAAGTAGATCTCAGACCCCAAATTCCTCTCACATTTTGACCCTATGCACTTAACCATTAAAATATAAACTTGATGGGGTTGGGGTTATAGCTCAGCAGTAGAGCACTTTCCTTGCACATGTGAGGCACTGGGTTCGATCCTCAGCACCACATAAAAATAAATAAAGTAAATATATTTAAAAAAATAAACTTGGACAGTAGTGATTTATCTCCCCACCACTCTAATATGGCTTTGTTCCAGTTTGCAGGATAAAGGAAAAACTAGAAAGCATGAGTTAGAGCAATCTGTTCTACTTTGGGGCCATTCCGAGAATATCTCAACTGTTTCACACTTTTGAACTTAATTCAGAAATTCCACAAGTCCTAAGGCTTTGCCTCTTGGTGTCTATGAAATTACAGTTTTGCCAGACCATAAAATTTCCAGATGCAAGCCCTTTTGTTAGGAATGTATAATACTTCACATTATAAATGCCATATATTAAATTTAAAATGAGCATAACTATGCAGTCTGGATAAAAGTATAGATACAGTGTTCAAGAATAAAAAAACATCAGGCACAATTATTCATTATAGTTAAGAATCACACTAAATGGAGTTAACCAGTTAATTAGAATGCTGGTCATTATATATTTTTGTTTTGTGTAGTTCCAATTTGAATACCTTTTCACTTTTTACTCATTAGGTTAGCAAATATTTAACTTCTACATATTCAATACATTATATTCACCATTATGAGGATGCAAATATGAATTCTAACAAGTTTAAGAAAACACCCTAGCAAATATTAATGTCAAGAATTTTTCAAATAAGTAATCTTTTGAGTATCTTTTGGTAAAATGTTACAAAAATTATTTAAAAATTAGAAAATAAATTCTGAAAAAATCCTATGTCTTTATTTTAGTTATGCAAAACCCATCGTTTTCACATAAACTTTTACTAGCTCTGCTGTAATTCAACATACATTTGGTCTGAATTTCAAATTGTGTGCCTCTTTCCATGAATGTTAATGTAAATATTGCTAAAAACTTATCAAAATGCACAAGGGTAGAAAAAAGAAAATTTTCACTGGCTAAATTTTGGGTTTAATAGTGGAATGAAACAAATCAAGGAGCAGAAGTCAGACCGATTAGTGGTGAAAGCTTTCTGTATGTCACCATCCAGTGGAAGAGAGACAAGGAAGAAAGCACAGTGTTTTTGTTTTTTTTATAATATAACCGTACATTGGAAATGTTATCGTGCTTGTGCTTCAAAGGTGCTTGTGCTTCAAAGGTTCAATAAATGCATTGGGAGTAAAAGAAAGGGAAATGTTCTTTAAGTAGATATTAGGAATATATTTTTAGGGATGGAGGATGGAAGGTAGGAACTTGGTCTTGTTAATCAGATACCACTTTGCATTTGTCCCCATCTTTTCTAAAGATTTTTGTAATGAAGAGAAACTTGCTGGAATTTCTTGCTCCTATATACTTGTCTTCACTATATTGATAATCCACTCCAATCCTTTACATGGAAATCACAATTACACAACACCCCACTACTCCCACTAAAAAAAAAAAAAAAAAAAAAAAAAAAAAAAAAAAAAAAAAAAACCTCTGCTCATTTCTGCAAGTCTCTGCTTTACTTCGGCTTCTACTCCATTCCTTTATAACTAAATGCTGGCCCCAAAACACCATCCCATTCTTTGCCCATGCTAACCCTAAGAACACTCTCCTGCTTTTGATCTTCTAAACTCTGCATCTAACACAAACTCTTTAGGTCCCACTGTATTTGTTCCTGGAAACTCCATGTAGCCATCATTAGGAGGTGTTTTTGGATGCAAAATATCCACTATTTTGCATCAAATCTCACATCTGAATTTCAGCCACCCATTCCCTCCCCAACCTCAACAACACTCTACTTTACCTCTTCTATTGTATACATCCCCCTCTAAAATTACCATATCCCCAAATCATTTTTCTTATCTAAATCACAGTATTCCTAAAAGGAAATGAACTGGTATGTAGGTGAAATTTAATGCTTTGAGGTAACTGAAAAGCAATGGGTTTTGAAAGCAGCAGGGAGTATTTGTTTTGATTTCAGAGGTGGTTGGGAAAGTTCTCCGGAGAGGAATAAAGATTCCCAGGTATATTTGCATGTATGTGTATGCATATGATATAGGGGAAATTAGCAGACACTATATTCACACATGAAGATAGACAATTACATTAGATCATGTTTGAAGGGGATAAACAATTAAACAAAATATGTGAATAAAGAATTCAAGATTGACATAAATAATTTGAATAATTTAATATTCTATTCTAGCTATTTTTTTTCTTCATTTACTATTAAAGCATTTGTTATTTAGCTGGAGAAGAATCATTTACATCTAATCCAAACAGCTTTTGCAAAGTATGTTGAAGCCAATTTTGGTATTCAACCCATTCCACATTTTTTTTTTTAAGAGAGAGAGAGAATTTTAATATTTATTTTTTTTTTAGTTTTCGGCAGACACAACATCTTTGTTTGTATGTGGTGCTGAGGATGGAGCCCCAGCCACATTCATACCAGGCGAGCGCGATACCTCTTGAGCCACATCCCCAGCCCCCAATTCCACATTTAATGCACAAGGATTTTATCAAAAATTTAAAATTTTATTTGAACTATTTGTTAAAGTATATTTCTAGAGAAGTATATATTTCTAAGTCAGTATTTATTTTACTTTACTTATCCAATGTTATTATTTTGGGGTTTTTATTCCCCCAAGATCATCCTTATAATTCTTTGAATAAGTGATTTTACTTTTGTCAATAAGTGAAAGAAAGCAGCAAAGTTGTCAAGATCTCATATCCAGTAAACCTTTCTAACAGAGAAAAAATAATATTAAGTATTGTGTTTTGGTAAGATCCAAAATATCAAAGGTGAAAAAGAGCTGAGTTATTTTCTGACTGATAACTCTTGTTGAGGCAGATATAGAAAAGCTCGCCTTTGTAAAGTGGATGATTCATTTCTCCCTCAGATAATCTTGCAAGTAAGAAAAATCACAATAATATTTTATGTAAAACTTAAAATGTGAAAGTGAAAATTGCCACATACAATAACTGATATGTATCATGATTTTTAAAAATGATTTTTATTTTATTATTATTTTTTTACTGTTCTAGGATCAAACCCAAGGCTTTGTGCATGCTAGGCAAGTTCTCTACCACTGAGCAACACTTATGGACTTGAAAATTGTCTTAGAATTCAATCTATAAAATGGGAATGATATACCTATTTCAAGATAATTGTATATCTTAAAAATCTAACAGTTTTGTATAAATGAACCCTGCTGATTTAAAATTGCTAAGTAATTCCTGATATTGCAACAATATATATTACATATTTGAGAAAAATATGACCTTTTAAAAATAGATCCGTGTGTATTAGTCAGCTTTAAATTAATACAAGGAAATATGAAGAAAAGGATTTTCTTGTGGCTCTTGGTTCTGAAAGCTCAAGTCCAAAGACAGGGCAGCCCCCATTGGTTTGTAATATATGCCTACCAGAATGAGTAGCATGAAAATACCATATGTTGGTGAGGATGTGGAGCAATCAGAACTCCCATACAACATTGATGGGAATACTAATTGGTTAGAATATGAATAGAAGGACTATTCATAATAATCCCAAACTGAGTCCCAGGAATCCAAATGTTCAACACTACTGTCTCAATAATCTCTGAATATCTTTTTCATAAGCAAAATTTGTTGAGAAAATTTGAGTGTTCCATTTGTGATGTTAGGGTTCAGCAGAAATACCTAACTTTCAAGGGACTTTTCTACTGTAGACATTTCCAACAAATCTTTTTATTAGATACCCATCAACAAATATAGCAATTCAGACAGACTGAGGCTTTGCCCTGAGAAGGAAGAAATACGTTGTGATGATTGAAGTGGATAAAGATATATATGCAAGAATTATTATCAAATAATTAAGCTGCTCCTTCTGGTCCTCAAATTGTGGCCTAAAAATAAATTGTTCATTTTTCAGTAAAAGTCCATTTAAAGCACAGCTAAATATCTTGACCTAAAGGGCTTATTAACATATCACCCCAAAAGTTGTTTATTTTAGAAGTTATTTTAAAAGCAAGAAAGGACAGAAAAGGAAGTTTCCAGTCTAAAGAAGCATTATATTTTCAGCACCATAATTATTGTCATTTTCAGTGCTGTAAAGCTTTAATCCAGGGGAAACTCATCAGTGGAATATGACTCAGTTTGATCTGAAAGTCCTTGAGAGGAGGAGAACTTTCTGCAGATGGTTGCTCATCTGCATCTCGTAATTACAGTATATGTTCACACTCTAATAAACCTAAAAATATATAAAGACCAATATAGTCAATCTTCTGAATAAGCAATACTAATGAACATCTGGAAATTGCTACATGACTTAAAATTGAGCAGATAATTTCCAAATCAATCAATGAAGTAGTGGCTGTTGAATTCTTAGTGTAAGTACACAAATACCACCTAGGCATTTAAAAATCCCTAGGCTTATTCAAAATGTTTATCTGTATGAATTATAATATTCTATAATTTTAAATATATTTGTATGAAAATGTACTTCTTGGAGATGGATAACCGCATGATTTGGTGAGTGACTCAAAAATACTGATAACATGCTTCTAGGAAAAGCAGATTCAGTGGTGGGAAGATTAATTCTGTTCATATATTTCATGTAGCTGTGACTGAGTCACAGTCAGAAGCATTCCAAGGAAAAACAACTCAGACAGGGCCCATTAACACTAACCTCAAATCCAAGGAAACTCATAACCTATTGCCCTTCTAGTCAGGTAACACTCAACATTTTTGTGGCCTACGTGTAAAATGTATTGTGAAATTTATTCACTGAGAAACATAACATTCTTTAAAGTAATTGTTTTCCAAATTTGTTCTTTTAGCTTTGTGTTCTGGCTCCTGGCCCCCTGACCCTGTTTCAACCAGAGTAGTTGTGTTTTTATTTGTTTTATAATTTCAAATGTCATTAGTACCTTGTTTTAATAGGACATTCTGCCACCGTAGGAAAAGATTTGAAACTGACTTTTTAAAGGACATTTCTATTTTAATGAAGAAAAATCAGTGCTTGACATTTGCTGATGAATCTTTCAATGTGAAATTTCAGGAAAATAATACAAGAGGCCTAAAGAGTAGATATAATTTGAAAGGGGTGTTTTCTAGTACTTTTGTAAATTTTTCACTGGAGGCCAATGAAATATAGGAAATATTGAGATGACTCTTTTGTAAAGAAAAGACAGTATTAGGTTCATCAAATAATAAAAATAAAATATAAAATAATATGATTCAGGATTTCTTCTTCTAGGTACATACTCAAATGCAATGAAATCAGTATCTTTAAGAGATATCTACATTCCCATGTTTATTACAGCATTTTTCACAATAAACAAAGATATGAAAACAACTTAAGTGTCCTTTAATAAAAAAAGAGATAAATAAATTGTGTTATATACAGACAATGGCATACTATTTAGTCTTAAAAACAATGAAGCCACATGGATGAACCTAGAGAACATTAGACCTAGTTAAATAAGTTAGGTATGGAAATAAAATATGATATGATCTTATGTATGTGTGGAGTCTAAAAAAATTGTAACTTATGTGGGTAATTTATGAAATAGTAAATAAAACAGAAAATAATAATGGTTGCCAGGGATAGGGAGAAGTAAGTCAAAATGTGCAAATTTACAGTTATGTAAGAATAATAAGTCCACACAGCTCATGAATAGTATGAGGGCTACAGTTAATAATATTGTATTGAATATTGAAATTTTGCTTAATGAATATGTTTTAGGCGTTCTTGTCACCACCCTCCACCCACAAATGTAACTCTAGAAAGTGACTGATATATTAAATTGCTTATTTGTATTAATAATTTCACTATTAATATGCATACCAAAACATTATTGTACATTTTAAATTCATGTGTTACAATAAAAAGTAAAATAGCAATAATAATAATTTCAGACGTTGCTACGGCTTTTACATGTCTGGGTTCCAAAAGTTGAAATACTACAAATCCCCAAGGTTTTAGATTAAAAAGAAAAAAAAGAAGAAAAGAAAAAATGGGAAGAAATAGAAGAAGCCAAAGTCCTTCCTTTTTTTTATGATCATTAAGTTAAACACTTAATAAGCATAATTTAATCTTGATAGCAATTTGTTAAGTCCTTATAATATTAGCAGCTATTATTTCCTTCTCAACTTGATATGGAAGCCTAGATCCTTCAAAACCTATGACCAATATCATCTTTATTCCAATGTCATTTCTTTTTCTTTTCTTATTCCCAGAAGATACTTCAATAGCATTAAGGATGTAATACTTATGAAATATAGGAAATATTGAGATGACTCTTTTGTAAAGAAAAGGCAGTATGTAGATTCATCAAATAATAAAAAAAAATATAAAATTACCATATAATTCAGGATTGTGTCAGTATGCTAGCCCTACTCTGTGTCATGTTCAAATTTTCCCTTGGAATACAAACTAAAATAAATGCCATATACTGTAGTCAACTCAAAACTGAAGAACCTTTTACTATGTGTTACTTTGAATATACAAATATGATGAAGAAAAATCTTTTCAAGCAACATGTCAGTCAAGGCTCATGTTTCTTTTCGGGCAGTTTTGCTAGCTCTCTTATTTATTTATTTTTTTTGGCAGAATGAATTTTAATTAAATTATTTATTTATCTAATTTGTTATACATGATGGCAGAATGCAATTCATTTCATATTACACACATAGAGCACAACTTTTCAAGTCACTGATTGTACATAAATATTTTCACACGATTCTTGTCTTCATACATGTACTTAGGGTAATGATGTCTAACTCATTCCACCATCATCCCTACCCTTTTGTCCCGTTCCTTCCTCTCCCTCCCCTTTACCCTATCTAATCCTCCTATGTCCCCCACCACCACATTATGAATCAGCAGCCTTAAATCAGAGACAACATTCGGTCTTCAGTTTTGGGGGACTGGCTTACTTCACTGAGCATTATATTCTCCACCTCCATCCATTTATCTGCAAATGCCATGATTTTGTTCTATTTTAATATTGAATAATGTTCCATTGTGTATATATACCAAAGTCTCCCTATCCATTCATCTACTGAAGGCCATCTGGATGGAATCCACAATTTAGCTATTGTGAATTGTGAATTTGCTACTATAAACATTGATATGGCTGTGTCTCTATAGTATGCTATTTTTAAGTTCTTTTGGTATAAACTGAGGAGTGGGATAGCTGGGTCAAATGGTGGTTTCATTCCAAGTTTTCCAAGAAATCTCCATACTGCTTTCCAGATTGGCTGCACCAATTTGCAGTCCCATCAGTAATGTATGAGTGTGCCTTTTCCCCCCACATCCTCACCAACATTTATTGTTGTTTGTATTATTGATAGTTGCCATTCTGATTAGAGTAAGATGAAATCTTGGAGTGATTTTTATTTGCATTTCTCTAATTGCTAGAGTTGTTGAAGATTTTTCATATGTTTGTTGACTGATTGTATGTCCTCTTCTGAGAAGTGTCTGTTCAGTGTCTTGGCCCGTTTATTGATTAGTTATTTATTTTTTCGGTGTTAAGGTTTTTGATTTCTTTATCTATCCTAGAGATTAGTGCTCTATCTGATGTACTTGTGGTAAAGATTTGCTCCCAGTCTGTAGGCTTTCAATTCCCCTCACTGATTTTTTTTTTTTTTTTTTTTTGGGATAATAGAAGATCCGAAAGGCAAAACATGTCTTTCTCTTCAAATAGTAGTAAAAGTTCCCCATTTTATATTTTAGGTTTTTAGGATATTATGATTTTGAATCTTTACATAATTATTAATCTCTATTCTAATCCATCAACAATTGATAAGAAATAAAAGTACTTGGCATTATTTATTTAGAAACAGCTAATTGTATTTCCTTCACTGAATGTGGTCATCATTTGGTACTTTACAAAAGATTGCTTCCTAGTCCTAAATCTCACAAATTTCATTTGGATATTATTTAAAGTAATTATTTTTACCTGAGAGAAACAAATTACAACAGCCTTTATCTGACATTTGGACTTGGAATTCAAAATATCATGCTTAATTTCTGTAAATATATGAATTCTCTTGGCCAAAGAGTGCTTCTTTGTAAATAACTTGCCTTCAACACATGACACTGAAACAATTAACTTGTAATCCACACAGTGCACTAAATGGCTATTGTTACAGAAGGGATTGTGTCGCCCCAAAATTTATGTGGTAAATCCCTAGTACTTAGTATTTAGGAATATGACTATATTTGAAAATAGGGGTTTTAAGAAGGTAATTAATTTAAATGAGGTAAATAACATCATGAAGGCAAGTTCTTAATCTTGTATGATTGATGTTCATATCGGAAGATTAAAGACAAGAGGGACATGTGTACATAACATAGAGAAGAGTTTCATTATGAAGATTCAATGAAAACAAACCATCTGCCAACTAAGGAAAGACCTCAGGAGAACCAAATTAACAACATCTTGATATTGGACTTCCAGTCTCCAAAATATGGAAAATAAATTTCTGCTATTTAAATTACTCTATTTGTGGTAATGTGTTGTAGCAGCCCTAGTAAACTAATACAACTGCATGAAATTCAAGAAGATTCTTGTTTATATAAATAAGATTGGACAGACCAGAACATCCTGCATTTAGGCAAAGCCAACTGAAGCTTACCTCTCTGCCTTCATCCAATAACTTACAAGGCAATGTTTAAGCATTATGGAAAGATTTCTAACTAAAAGACCACTATGAATGTATAAAATTAATATTCTAATATTATTTTTTCCATTTAGGTTTAGAGGTGAAATCACAATATGCACAATCACTGAGTGCCTAAATCATGTGACACATTGAACTTTTTAAGCTTCAAATTCTAACATGTAAAATCATCAAACATTAAAGTAGTACCTAACAATATGTAGTATATACTATGGCAAAACAAACAAACAAACAAACAAAAAACAAAGCCAAATCTGTTTTCCCTCCAATCCATTCTCTTCACACAGAACAGTGACCCTTCTGAAATTCTTTTGATCACTTGATTTATTTATTTAAAACCCTTTTTTATGGTCCTCCTATGAATTCAAGGTAAATTGGAAATTCTTGAGCTTGACACAAAGGGTCTCTGACTACTTACTTCATAGTTGCCACATTTCTAACCTTCTCCTTAACAGTCTCCAGATAATTTTCTGTAGTCTTACAATATCCAAATTCCTGTACCTCCCCAAAATCTTACCTGGATTTTCTCACCTGTTTGGCATTTTACCTGCTTTTCTCAGTGTTTGGAGTTAGTCTTCCTTAACCACATCACACTCAACAAATTAGTGTAGTGGCAAAAATTAATGACTCCGCAGCTACATGTCCTGGGTTCAATTCCTATTCTATCACTTAGTACCTGAATGACCTCTGTTTCAGCTTTTTTATCTGTATAGTAGTTATTAATATAAAAATTAGCATCCTAGGATCATTAATTTAACAAATAATACATGCAAAAAGAACAGCACCTAATCCATATGAGCACTCTACTAGTGTTAATTTTCAAGTTTCATCACAGGTCTCCCACTCTGGGGAATTCTTCCTGACCACTTTCCTACAGCCTGGGTTAGCTGTCCTTTATGTGCTTTCACATTTCCATATCCATATCATGCTTTATTTTAATAGAATAAACAGTTCTCTATTTCATACAATGTTACAATAGTCTCTGTGATGCAAACTGCAGAGAATAAGGTCCTAGCTTTCATTGCATTTCCAAAACATATCATTGCCCTGGACATACAGCAAATGCTCTGTAAATATCTGTGATAATTATGGTCAAGTGAATAAATCAAAGGAAGAGGAGTGTTTGATGTAAAGATACTGAGAGGGATGTTGTGCTTATAAATAAATAAATTTATCCAGAGATGAAATTCCTAAGCATGCCACTCTTAAATCTTTTAAAATATTAAACCAAAAGAAAGTAAATTCCTTTAATGAAACTAATGGAAATCTTATTAATAAAAAAAATTTAAGGATAGATAGGAAAAAAGTAAATAGCAAAAGCTCATAATCAGATATTATATTTTAATATTTTTCTTAAATATGGATTTATGTCGGGTGCTGCCCTGAACAGGAGCTGAGCATGACCCCTTATCATTGAGCAATGGGGGTATGGAACTGGCATGGCATGCAGTGCAAAACAAGTGGGCCTTACCTTTGCTTGACAAGAAAGTGCAGCTCTGGTATTGGGCATCACTCAATGGGACTGGGCTACACCCCCCTGTTTGTTGTAACACAATCCCTTGCCTTATTTGAGTGGAATATTCTGTAGAATGTCTTTTCCCTAATGAATACAGGGGTTCAGGGTATGCTCACTCTCTTGCCTCTTGCCTCTCTTGCTCCTCTTGCTCTTCAGCATAGGAGCTGACCCCTGAGGTCACAGAGCCATCCCTGACCTCCCAAAAAAGGTATTTTATGTTTGTGTGGTCTTTTTATTGCAAGCCCAATTCACAGGGAGTGACAGTGATTCCGTCGCCTGCACAAGACATCGGCGACAGATTTATATTACATAAATCATTTCAATCAAATTATACCTATCCTTCATTTATAAAACTAATATTAATATGTTCTATATTATTCTATTACCTTCATAAACAGTGTTTTCATCTTACAGCCAATAGATTCACAATCATTTACCTAAATATTTTCTTGTTAAATGTTATTTGTGTATGACTATTTCAGGCAATGCTTCAAAACACATCTTTACGTATGAATCATGACTTTGAATATGGAATTATTTCTTAGGAAGTTAACTAAGTAACTGAATTTCAGTAACTGAATTTCTAATCCAAAATTTGTGGACATTTTAGAAATACTTGAAATATATTCATAGATTAATTTCTGAAAGATATATACTAACCTATACTCCCTTTGAAATGAATATTTATTTCCATCTAAAACTACCAGTACTGAACACTGCATTTATTTAAACATGTAAATTTAACAAATGAGAATAAATAAATAATTTTAAAAATCAATAATTTCCTTATATATTAGCCCTTTGAGAATAGTTATTGTAACAGTGAAAATGATAACTGACATTATTTATTGATTTATTTAAAATTGGAGGGAAGTAAAGATAAAGAACATGATTCTACCTGGGAAAGACTGCCTTGTTTCCGGCATGGATCTCCTCATTCCATGGTCTGTCTCTTCTTTCCTCAAGATTATAAATTAAGTCAAATTTAGAGATAATAAGATTGTAGAGGATAGACTCATGTTAAATACACTCACAAAGAGATGGTATGTAAAAATCTGAATGTCAAATGCTCACTAACCAATAAGAATACTTAATATTCACTATTACAGGAGATTCTTCATGAGAATACAAATCGTAAAAATATAAAAATGCTGGGTGACTAGGAATTTACAAAATGGAGAGTTATTACCATATTCAGGGTCAGCATTATTGAGCCATCAACAGAGAGTGCAGCCTTCCCTGTTCTAGAGCATACCTGTCTTATTATGTCCATGAAGCCTGTGATCCTGTTAGGGCTCTGTTGGTACTTCAACAATTTCCCATCTGGGCTTTTTTCTTCTTTTCTTTTCTTTTCTTTCCTTTTATTTTCTTCTCTTCCCTATGTTCATAGGAGAGAAATTCACTACTCGATAACACATTCCTAAGTTAGGCATGTTAATATTTACCAAGTTATATATTTAGCTGCCTGGCAGTCAATTTGTTTTATAATAAAAATGATGAACATGATAATGATGATGATATTGGGGCTAAACAGTGATGTGAGACTGCTTTTGTGTTTTTCTGCTTTGATCCTCTGTACATTATATTTATAGTTTAACTCAATTATGACACTCTTGTTTTCTTTCATTATAAGTTCATGGGTAGAATGAAGAGAGAGGCATCTCATAATGCTCCCATCCACTTAATGAAGAATAAAAACATCCTTTGAATATTGCATAACTTCCTTGATTATCATTATAAAATTGATGTTATTATGTAATAAGGCATAAAAATGCCTTGTCTTTTGAATTGCAGGAAATGAGGACTTTACAGGTAAGGCCATTTTTTCCTTTTGCCTAATGATACAGTAAATACAGCCTCGCTTTTTAGAACTCTTTTTTTTCTAACACCAACTGTTGATTTGTTCATGGGTGATGTTCTTGGCATAGCTCAGAATCTGCTGAAGATTATTTCAGTTGCTAACTCAATCATATATTTGTAACCGAAACCACCCAAACCACATCTCCCATCACTGAACTTTTTCTGCTTTTCTCTGTGGCTACAATGGATTTATCTTCCCATAGTGTCATAATTCTTGTTTCCCAGTTGTTACTGATGATGAGCCTGTCAATCGGTCCCACACATCTCTGCAGCAGAAAGCAAAGCGTGGATGCAAACCATTACCCTGGCAGCATGTGTCAGTGAACACTTTCAGGAACAGCCTCACTGCAGTTGTTCTGACTACAGAGCAAGGCTAATGATGCATCTCCAAGAATTTTTCTTAGAGAAAGCAATTGCCTAGCTCCAGGGCTTGAACAACAGCAACATGGCCTTTGATCATGACACTCTCTTTATTAATTTTTTTAATTATTTCTGTGAAGATACTCAATAATATTGACAATAATATTGTCAATTTGTTTTTGTGCAATCCATGGATCATAGGTCAAAGGAATTGCTGTAGCAAAATTTTGGAGGAATGACTTTACATATTTATACTTACTCATAATAACCCCAAAATGACAAAGTATTACAGGAAATGTAATACTCATTAACTTACCTCATTAACTTTCCTGACTTTTAAATGTTCTTATTTTTGGTTATAACATACCTAAGAATACTTTTATTGTTTAATATAATGAAATAAATGCATATAAATGAAATACATAAGACTTTTTCTGAATATTCAAAAAGACTGACAATGATGACATATCAATATATGGATTGTGATTGCATAAAGATAAGTCTAATTCACAGCTTTTATTATTTCCCTATATTTTTTCTTCCATTTCTAGTTTTTCTTCTTTTAATCAAAGTTTGTTCATTTTACACAAAAAGTATCTAATTCTGAGTAAAGCCCAGAAGCTTAATCTACAAGAACTTCTGAAGATGAACATCCTGCTGTTTGGTAGACATTGGCTGTCTTTCAGTCTAGTCTTTCAAGATTGAGTGGGCTTAGCTCATAACATAGAGAGATTACTTTACATTTTTCATCATTATGTTGTTTGAAAATATACAGTTCAACGGAGTTGAAATATATTGGGCAACTTAGATTGGTAAGGTGTATATGATGAGTGTGCACACACATCACATAGGCGTGTGCACACTGAGAGGTAAATGTGTCTGTGAACATGTTATTATTTGTGGTGAAATTTTCTTTCATAACAATTGGCAGCATGTATATTTTAACATAATTGACAGATCCTAATCAGTTTAATTACTTGTTTGTTGACTCACTGCTTTAATTACTAGGCCTGAAACTGTAAATAACATAAATATCAACTTTAATTGACTTAATAAATGAAGGAAATGTTCAGTTGAGTGAGTGCTTGTATTGGTGAAAGGGGAAAGGAAGGTTCAGGCATGGTTTTGTCTGAAGGTTTATTTTATCACAAGGGATCCAGGGCTGTATTTCTTAGCTCTGTGCATCTTCACATATTGGTTTGTGCTCATGAGGACTTATTTAAAATAGTGTCTAGATATGACATCATCCACAGAAAGAGAGCTTAGTTGCAATACTTCAGTGACCCTGAGATTTACTGTTATTGGGCTAGCTTAAAATGCATAGTCACTAAATCCACTGACTGAGGTAAAGGGAACCTGATATATTGACCCAAGGTCACATTCTCTACACCTAATGCTTAAAGAATGCCTAGGTCACATTAGTCACAGGTGAAGTTTATAGGAGAGTCAGTTTGCCTGAAGTACTGGGATCTCTAAATGAAAACCTGAGGCTTTTCATCCTGCAAAAGGATGAAAAGGAAAATGGATAATAAGGATATAATCAATAAAGCTAGATTATAGGTACTTTAAAAAAAAAATCTGCATTTCCTGCTGCAAAATAGCAACCAAAGAAGCATCAGTGGTACTTAAACTCCTATGTCCTATTCCATAGGGAAGGTTTGACATTGTTCTGAAAGACATTTTAGTTATTCCTTGTGGTGTTAAAGAGTGGGTGTCAAAGAGGAGTTCAGCAGGGAAGCAGAATGAAGAAAAAGCTGGACAATTTCCCAGCTCTCCTGAGTCAGGTCTTCACAGTATGGCTTCATTAATCTCTTTGAAGTAATTTCTCAGAACATCACACACACATTCAAATGTTAGTACAAAAATACATTTCAAAGCCAAATAGGAGTACTTTTCATACCATGTATCAGTTTGGAATAACCATATCTTTGATAAAATATACCTATCCCTCCAGGATTTTGCCAATTATAGCTTTCGGTAGGTCCAAGAGAGAGATTTGAATATGTAACAACTGCTGTGTCATGATAATCTGCCAGTGCTTCTGTTCCCAGCCAGTTACAAAAATGGGTTGCCAACTGATATCAGGAACATGTGAGTCCCTCCCAAATCACCGCCATGGTAGGTCTTTTGACAGGGACTCCTTAAGATGTTACAGTGAAGTCCTAAGGTATGAAAAAGATTTACTCTTTAAAAACATGACAGTCTCCCATTCAAATGTATGATATGTCAAGGTCATTGTACTGTCATATGTAACTAATTAAAACAGATTTAAAAGATAAATAAAATTTTAAAAAATTAAAAAAAAAAAAACCACCATGACAGTCTAGTTGTTAAAAAATGGTTGTCAAACAGCCTGACATTTATGAGTAGGAGGTCCTCCTTTTGGTCTTTTCTGATCATTCTGGGGCTATCTGCTTTCCCTGTTTGTCTTTATAGTAGCTCTGTACTTTTCTATTATAAATATATATATATATATATATATATATATATATATATATATATATATATATATATATATAATATGTAGTTTTTTAAATTGGTTATCAAGCAAATTGTTTGATGTTAGAATAAATAAATAAAGCTCTTGATTATAAATCATTTCTCTTACAGTCATAACCAGCTTTTTGTTTTAGTTTTCATTGGTTTCTCCTATATTACTAATCTTTCAGTATCTTTATCTTTTATGAATATAGGTTTCCTGAAAGTTACCATAACTTTGGTTATTGTCTTGATCCATTTTCCGCTATATTACAGAATACCATGGACTGAGTGGTTTAGGATTAACAAAAACATATGGTCCTGGGGATTGGGAAGTCCCAAAACTGAGAGGCCAGCAAGCTGTGAGGCCCGTTTTCCTGAGTCATTCTGTGGTAGAAGGGCAAAGATCAGATAAGAGAGACAAAAGGAAGCCAAAATGGTCTTTTTATCAGAAACCATTTCCATGATAATGTGCCCATTCTGGAAGGATTAATCCATTCAGGAAGAGGAGGCTCTCTGGGGCCTAATCACCTCTGAAAAGTTCCACCTCTTAATATTCTTATAATGGCAATTAAATTTCACCTGGAAGGGGACATTCAGAATACAGCAGCTGCTGTCCATCAATACAGGTGTCTGTATACTATCACTCTTCTGTCAGCTTCATGAGTGGGTGATCACAAGGCCCATACCTAAGATCTTGCAAGCCTGGACAAATGTTGTTTTTGTTGTTAACTCTGGAAAACTCTTGATGACTATTGTTCTCAAGTTATCCATACTTTCCTGATAGTCAGTGATTTCAGCTTTTACCACACAGTAAAACCTGAGTCAAGAAGACCTTTTAGTAAATCAGTCAATTTAGACAAATAACATTAGTATTTCTCTAATAAATCATACTGATGTGTGGAGATCTATTAATACTTAAAAAACAAATATATTTTTACAAAATGATTAGAACTGTATTATTTTTGACTTGAACTTTTACTAGGAACTTTATTAATTGTAACTTCCCATAAAGATATGAGGAAAATAGAAAAGTAAGAAGACCTTCAGAATTTTAAAGTAACAAGAATCATTTAGAAATTTCATTGATCTCTTTATTTCTCCCTTGAAGTACAGGCAATACACTTAAGATAGTGATCTTAAGTATAGTTAAAAGAGGTATATCTTGACCATACTTCAAATAAGTAAACACACACACACACACACACAAACAAGCACACAGCAGCATTTCATTCTTTCTTTCCTAATTCTGTTCCTATCTCAACTCTATTAAAATTCATAGTTCCTGGAACCAATGTAAGTATTATCAAAAGAAGAGAGAGTCCTGAGTTTACCATGTCCATGCTCACTGACAATTTTATACTTATATTTTAGACATACAAAGTCAACTTGTATTTCAAACTCTTATGCCTGAACTAGAGTTCAAAATATGATCTTCTTCCTCTATTCCTATTCAGTAAACACCAGCATCTAGTTTGTAGAAAGCTTGAGACAACTCTTACCCCTCACTCCTTCTAATGCCCACCCTCAGATAATCTATTGGTAATTTCCTTCCAATTCTATCTCATGGTAACCTCCTTCACTCAAGTCATTTAATCTTCGTGTATCTACCATTATTCTCATTTTTTCCACTTGCCAGAATGAGCATATAGAAAAATTCAAGCCAAGCCCTAATAAGTTTACTCCTTTATGTAATAGCATTTAGTGTCTTTCCATAGCTTTTGGAATTAAAAGCAAATGAATCCAAAAGCCCACTTGTATTATCATGGCAAATAAAGTTGTGAATCAGGGATTCTCAGTCCTGGTTTCATATTACAAACATCCAATATTCTTTAGGAATATTGCAGGTGCCCAAGGGAGACTGACTTTATTTCCTCAGTGAAGTTTTTTATTTTTGATGTTCCAGGAAACATCAGGGCCTGCCTGTTTTGTTTAGCCAGACATCGAGGGTGGAGCGGACAAATAGAGGAATAAATAGAAGGGGTGTTTCAAAGGATTACAGAGTGCTAGAAAACCAATCAATAGGAATGTCATAACCTAGTTTAGGAAATGTACAATTACTGCCATGGTTTCTCTGCACACTAGTCAAAATAGAACATATACACACAGAGTCAGCACTCTGTGATCATAAATCTCACATCTATGGATTTAACCTATAATAGGATCAAAAATATTTGGAGTAAACAACTTCATCTCTGTTCAACATGTGCAAACGTCCGTTCTTGTTATTATTCCCTAAACAAGTCAAGTCCAAAATTTAATGAAGGAGGCCTCCATGTTGGAAACTCAGGGAAGAGTTGCAATTTGAGTCCGAGTTTGTTTTCAAACCAAAGAAAAGCAATTTTGACAATGAAGTCTAACACAGTCTATTGAAAATTTTCCTTTTTCTCAGGGCAGGTCTGTTTTTTGTTCTATCCAGGGCTTGAACTGATTGAATGAGTCTCACCCACATTTTGGGAAATAATCTGATTTATTCAAAGTTTACTAAATTAAATATAAGTTTCATCTCAAAATACCCTCTTTGAAACATCCATAGTAATGTCTGACCAAATATCAGAGCACTGTGGCGTGCCTATTTGGACACATAAAGTTAACTAGTATACCCCATTTTTTCTCTTTCCCTTGTGTAGTTTTTTTCCATTTGATTTTTTTAAATTAATTTTTTATTTATATATGGTAGAAGAATGCTTTACAATTCTTATTACACATATAAAGCACAATTTTTCATATCTCTGGTTGTGTGAATATACTTTGTATACAACCTTGTGTAGTTTTTAAATAGATTTTTATAACTGAAGGCAGGTATATTAAAGTTTTACTTAGAAATACATGTTAATGTATTTGTACAACCAATACAAATCAATATAATCAGGACTTGCCTCTTTTAATGAACACAAAAAAATAATTTTTTCTACCTAATAAAAAAATCAAGTATAGTTTGTGTTTCATATGAAAGAAACTAATCTTATAAGGGCTATTATTTTCTTGGATTCTTGGCTTTACTACATACAACTGTAGTGATCAATATGCCAGCTATGAGTTCTCAATGACTTTAAGATTTTCATTCAAAGTGAGAATAAAGTTCAGAAAAATATACACGAGCTTTTATTTATTTATCATTGTTGTTATGTGGAATAGAACATCATCTATAATATTTGCTAAAATGGTATTAGGAAACTAACCTTACCTAAATTGCTTTCACCTGTGTTGCATAATATTCTAAATTTAACTAGAAGAAAACTGTACCTGTGGTTCATATTATGTATTTTCTAAATAATAAAGACATATATAGAAGAAGCTGTCTTTATATTTTTGTGCAGTGAATTCATAAATTCATTATAAAAGTATTTCCCAAATAATTTTCTTAGATCTCTACTCCTTTCAAAAATTGGTTCAGTAGACAGAAAGTTTAGTTAATGTCTTATAACACATTGGTACTTTGGGTCATAATACACATTAAGGAATATTAATTATTCTGAGAAGTATTCATAAAAGAATATTTCACTTATGTTTTATTTATTTTCCTAAAACATCTCAAACTAGTTTCTCTATAAAGCTTTATTTTTTATATTACATTATTTCACACATTCCTTGAACACATTTAGGAAGATGCTAATTTGGTAGATACTGTTTAAATTATTAATTCATTTAGTAACAGTCATTTTTGACCTCTGACTCTGTTCTAGGCAATATAGTATACTCTAGGAATAAAAATATTAGTACGATAGAATTCCTATTGTAAGGGGTTCCATTGTTTGGAACTTTTAGACACATAAATGGAAAATTGTAAAACTACCATCTAGATGTTTAATAAAAGGCCAAATGGTTAGTACAAATGATTGAGGGTGATTATTTGTCTTTCAGGTAAATTTGAGATACTAAAAAGAAAAATGTTGTTTTAAAAATTAATACTTCTGCTATATGCAATAGGAACAAAATAGGTTTAAGAGCAGGATAGGGACAAGATCAATTCAAAATGCTTTGGGGAAGATTACTTGGCAGGAATATGGTAGAGACTGTAGTGAAGAGAGCCTGGTGAGAGAAAGAACAGATGGAAAGCTATTGCAGTATCTCAGATGAGTGATCCTGAGTTTCTGAACTCAGGCAGTTATAGTGGAATTAGAGAATACAAGCCAGATTTGAGAGGCATTCTGAGAAAGGTAACTTGTTGAATATGGGAAAGACAGCAAGATAGGAGTGTCGAAGATTAAGATTTCCACTTTGGAACACGGCATGGATAGTAATTCCAATAACACCTAAGGACAGAGAAGATGGAGCAATAATGTCTCTCAGGAAGGGTAGTATTGATTTCAGATTTGAACCCACAAAGCTCCATACATTGTAAGGCAACAAGACAGACATATCCAGTTAGCAATAGAAATGTTGATAAGAAACTCTAACGAGATCAAGGTTGATGAAATAGATTTGTAGGTCATCAATCTACAAAAATTGAATTAGTAAGTATGGACAAGAACATTAGGAGGACACAGAAATAATACAGAGATCTGGCTAAGATTATAAAATGTGAATTCGTAAGGGAGAACTTTAGGAGGAGACCAAAAGCAAGCAATTCAAAACAGAAAAGTAAAGCAAGAAGGGAATAGAATTCTGAATGACAGTGAAAGTGTTTCAAAGAGTGCATCAGTGAATCTCTTAGTGCTGCACAGAGATTATACTTCCCTTCTGGTTTCTTTTGAAGTCTCTTCCATTGCTGATATGCTTAGAAGTTCTTTGGAGATGTTAAATTAGCATCAATTTAACTTGTAATTTACTAGTTGCAAATTGCAAAGGTGCAAATTACTAAGGCACCTTGTATTATAAGCATGCTGATTATAGAGAACTTTTTAGAAACAGTAATATTAATGAAACAGTCACTTATCTTTTTAATTAGAATCCTTCCAACCTTTTCCTACTCCTTCACATATATAAGAGTCATGTATTATATTAGACCAAGAGAGCATAAATGACAGATATCTCGTGTGATGAGCAACATGCGGCAGAATAACTCATCCATCTATGGTGGAGGGTTGCTTCTAGCAACTCTGTTTCACTTTTTTTTTCTCTTTCAAGGAGTGAATTAGGTATTTCATGATATCATAAATCCCTCAAGAAATTCAGTTTTGTCAAGTCTGTGTCATCGTCATCCACCCAAATGTGAGAGAATTCCAGAAGTTGGGACTGAGGTTGTCATCTCTCTCACTCCAGTCCCTTCCCATTCCATTTGTTAAGTTGCAGAAAGTTATAGAAGATGAATTTTGTCCCTCAGAACTCTGTAATGTCCTCAGCTTTCCTTCAGAGATCATAATTGTTATGGGTTGAATCTCAAATGTCCCTCAGAAGCTCATGTGTTAAAAGACTGACACCCAGTTGAAGTTGCAATTGGAAGGTGGTGGAAACGCCAGGAGGTAGGGCCCTGTTGGAGGAAGTAGGTCACTGGGTGTGTGCCTTTGAAAGGTATTTGTCCCCGGCCTCTGGCTTTCACTCTTCATTTTTTGTCTGTTTCTCGCTCTGTTTCCTAGCTGCCATGAGATGAGCAACTTTGCTCTACCACATGTTCCCACAATTCCATTCTGTCTCACCATACAGCAAATGACCATGGCCTAAAATCTTGGAATCTTTGAGCCAAAATAAATCTATCCTCATTTCAGTTGTTTTTCTCAGGTATTTTGTAGCAGGGTTGGAAAACTGACTAACACAACCATAAGGAAATTGTCAAGTTAGAGCCCAGCTTCCACAGTAGTAGCTCTGCTTACCCTTAAAAGCTTTCATTTTATGAAAGAGTTTTGAACATTTAATTTTTCTTAATTCCTAATCATATTTACAGGAGGTACCTAAGTTCAGAAGTTACTTAGCATTGGTAGGTGTTATGATTAATTTCAGCATTAGTGGAGTCAATTCTAACTTCTTGCAAATAAATATTGAAAAATAGATAATTTTGGTGAATCATCTATTCTGGGAGCAAACTCTCCCTTCACTCATCATTACAATAGTAGCAGAAAACTAATTTATTACTTTTAAGTGTTCTTGCTCTTGAAATGAACTTCTTTGATCTACAGTATATGTATAAAGATGTTTCTTAGGGGTGTGTGTGTATGTGTGTGTGCTTACCCATGAGCAACTGCTATAAATCTTTGCTTTTATATGAGGCATACACTAGAGTTACAGCTTTTCACACTGTTTGAAAGGCATGTAGAATTGAAGTATCAGTGACACTTTTTATAGTACAGCTATTTGCCTTTAAATAGTACCAATTTAAATGTGCATTATTATGTTAGGTAGGTTTAAGTTTCTAAAGTCATTATTTGAAACACGCTATGAGTGTTGCTAGATTGTTATTTGCACAGTTATTTTAATAGCTTGGCCCACCCTTATCTCTGAATTTCAAATGCTCTTTTCTAGTTTTGTCATTTTGTAACCCACACAGAGCACAGTGAAAGGTTAATGGAGAAAAAGCTGATTTAGTGGAGTCATTGATCTCTTTGACTTGGTGAGGAAAATATTTTTAAATGAATCAAAATGTCTAAATCAATATTATAAAGCAAGGGTCATCTTAGAGCCCCATTGCCCTTCATGGAACTGTCCCATATTGATTTGAACTTTATGACCTTATCCAACCCCTCAAGGAGATTTCTTTACGTTTTTAGGGACTGTATGTTCTTGTACCTTTTTACTTTTAAACTGTGTTACCTGAAAGCCCTGTCTTGGCTTTGCCATCCATCAGGTAGATGTGAAGTGCAAGCTTTGCATTGTCCAGGCAAGGTCATGAGACTGATTAACTTTATGGGGAGGAGTCACCTCCCAGAGTAAAGGCTCTCCTATCATAGGGCTCACCTACTCCTGAAGCTTCCTCTTCCTCCTGTCCTTCTTCCTCCTTTGAAGGAATAACAAGCAATTCTTATAGGTTTCAGATGACCTAGAGTCCCCAAATTTCACTTCCTAGGAAGTGTTCTGGTAAACAAGTTTTTCAATATTCCAATACAAGAAAAATTTAGGAAGCTTTTGGCTGTTTTGCTTCTGAAGTAGTCTTAATGTTGAGAGCAGGTGAGGGTTATTTGTCTGTTGGACAGCCAATTGGCCAATTCTTTTATTCTATATAGGCAAGGCTTTCCTAGGGAATGGAGTAGGGTGGTAAGTGGGATTCTTCTTTCATCAATAGGCACACATATCATGAATAAGAGTGAATGCAGGTGTCTATGAAGAGCAGATAGACTAGCATGGGGAACATCAGATATGCCAACATTAAGAGAGTTATGGAAAATGGTAGCATATAGAGTAAAAGCAATCACATTCTTATTTCTGTTGAATTGAGAAAACAGTTTGTGATTTATACTACCACAGTATTATAAAGGAGGGGAAAACTTTAGAATTCTTTTAATTGTTTTAATTTTAGTATATTTCTGTGGGTACAAAATCACCTATAGTCTTATTAGCAAATTAGATGTTCTCCATGTGGATTATATTTTCATGTAAAGATAATTTTTGAATTTATTTTTCACTGAACATGGAAATATTTTGTTCCAAATCTTAGGTTCTATGCTTTATGGAGATTTTCTCATTGAATTCTTCCATCATACCACCTCACAGATGTAGGTGCTATTTCCATCTCATTTTAACAATGAGAAAATCCAAGAAAGAGATGTTACTAACTTGTGTAAGACCACACAGCCAGAAAGTGTAAAGCAAGGATTCACACTCTTGAGAATCCAAGGAAGGCAGTATCAGGGTCTTCGCCAAAATCCTAAGTGTCAGGCTTATTTAAGTAACTTTGAATTGTGTTTTCAGTATCAAATGTTCCTGTAATGGTTAATAGAGTGGGTTCTCTGTGAAATGTTATCCCTAATAAACATTTCCTTCAATTATTCTTTAATATTTAGAATACATAATAGATTTGTAAATACCTTGCACATATTACTTATTGATTTGAGAAAATATTTTCATAATACATGCTTTTGTCCCATTGATCATTGTCATGCCTCTTATCTCTCATGCATAAAGTTGGAATGAGAGAAAATATGGAATTCAGGAGCAAGGGAATTACTTTATAAGTCATCTAGATTAAGTTTAAGAAATTCTTCAGTTTTATTATCACTTTGTATCCATTTTGCTAGGAAATTTCCACTGTGTCATTGGGGTTTGTTCTATGCTATCCAGAGTTCAGTATTTGCAGTCTTCTTTAAACATGTGGACTCCAAATTCAATTCTAAGAAGGAACATTATGAAAAAAATGAACAATTAAAAAAGAAAAATAAATGACATTTTCCTTTCAGTGTGAATATCTATTTGATTCCAAAGATTCAAAAATGTAAATTAATTGTTAAATGTTTTACATTAAATTGTTTAGACAATACTTTTTCAGGAGAATCACACTTGCATTTATTATGTTGGCCAATGTTAACATATATAATTAGTTGACACAGTTTATATGAATTCTGATGACTGCATAGCCTTCATCTCTGTAGCTATCTCTAACAATTGATATGCAACCTTTCACAGCCACAGAGGCAAGCTTGTCAGTCACTAGTGTTGTCAAGAAGCATAAATAATCACTATGCGACATTTTGACACAAAGGTTTATTTAGTGATGTTTGTATCCTGACATTGACAGAATATGTGAGGACATTTCTTCATCAGCAATTCCAGCCTCATGGAATGCAAAAAAGACCATGCATTTCACTGGCAGCTGCACTGGGATTTGACCTCCCTCTTCCTTCTTCTCATTGTTACATACCCATTCTTTGCTTTTACTAAAAAATGTTGCAGAAAGGACTTTCTTTCTACAGAGATACAAAGAGAATTCATCATTTGGTTATTTCACACCATGATTTTGTTCCTTTTTTTTTTTTTTGATCTTTCAGCTTGCTGCAAAGCACAAATGATACAGAAATGTAAATATTGAACAGCAGGTAATCTTCTTTATGTTATGTGTGCAATACAATGCTAACACCCACTATTGCTAATGGATATCCTTTCTGATTTTTAAAATTGTGGCAGTCACTGGAGTGGCTTAGATAATAGACTCTCCAACTGGTAAACACACATGAGAGAAGGAAATAGATTAAGAAATTGTTCAGTTTTACTATCACTTCAATCCAACATGCTTTTGGAGCCACACATTACCTATGAGACCGTAATAACTAGATTGATATTTCTCATAAGTAAATTGTATACAACTTTTATTTCAAGATCTTTTATTTCAAGATTATTTACACATAATTCCTACTTATTCAACTTGAAATTTGACTTGTTTATGCACCCATTTGGTAAGTTGGAAGAGAGACTGCATAACAAGGAAGTGGAGAGTTTCAGTGTATTCCCACCCAAACCCTAAAATAGTCCTGAGGGTCTTTTCCATGACTTCCTGGAGAAGCATGAAGATGATCTGTGGACTGCTGGGTAGTCATGAAAGGGAGCAAACTTGTACTGTCATTTTGTGAGGTGAGCTTGAAACAGTTATCTCTTCCCCAAGTGAAAGCTAAATGAAAATTACTGTGAGTTTTTCTTGATAAAAATCTGGAAGTAATTTTACAGATGAATGTGTAAAAATGACTTCTTAGTTTCTAGTAATTGCTTCTATTTTTATAATTCTGCTGAGCTCCTCCATCTCCAAATAATTATATTATATAAAGCAAATGACCAACATAGCTGATCCCTGTCTGGCTGTCTCTTAGTGACCATCTAGTGATGTGCTCTTCCACTAGCTTATCAGTAGTCATTGTGGAGATAACATAAATTTTTGTGTTCATTCCCTCACTCCTCCCTTTCTCGGTTCTTCCCTGATTCCTCCATTTCACTTCCTACTTCTTTAATTCAGGAAAGTATGATGCATTGTAGTAAAAAAGGATTATAAGGACACAACTTTTATATATATGAACGTGGAAAGTGGAAACCTTATTAGTGAAAAAATTTAAACTACTTATAGGTTTTACAACTCATTGACCCCAAATACCCCCATTCATGTTCATTATTTATGACTGTAGATGGTAGAAATGGTTCAAATCGTAGTCAGTGTGAAGCGTGTCCTGCTTTGCTTGGTTGCTGTTTCAATGAGGAAAGATCTTCTCATCACCCAAAACTCACATCCACATGTGTTGGACTCAGGTAATGTGTGAGAGAGCCTGGAACTAGAGTTTACTAATTCAAACTACCTCTCTTTGGTACCAAAGAATAAGGGTTAGGAGGAGTGGGAACACAGATTGATGGTACCTCTGCCTGTGACATTTCCTGGGAAGCTCCTCCACTGAAAGAAGTGCAGTTCCCATGGATCAGGGTTTCTCAGTCCTGCTGTGCTGTCAGAATCTACACAGGAGCTTTTGAAAAACATTGATGCCAGAGCCTTACCCCCAGAGAGTCTGATATAACTGATGTGGAGTGGAGTACAAAGGTGTTTCTAATGTACAGCTAGCTAGAAATCATCAACATAGCAATTCAGTTTCAGGACATTCTGTTCATGATTTTCCCTTCTTTTTCAACCTGGGTTACTTACCATGTGCTAAGAGCCACAGCCAAGTAATATGATGCATGGCACTTTTGGTTGTAAGGTGACACTAGCTAGCCATTGAGATGATATGATTATGTTAAGATTTGCATTCATGTGGGATATTGGACTCCTGCTGTTCACCTCAGCCTGCTACAGGACTCCTGGAGAGTTCCCATTGGTTGGGGAAGTACAGTAGGAGGGAATTCAAGGGGAGGAACTTGTTCCCGGTTCTGGGAGAACGCAACCGCGTGGGTGGACCGGTTTCTTCCCGGATGTGTAAGGGGGTATTGGCGGCATTTTCAAAAATAAAGTTTTGTTCCTGCTTGAGTGGCTCGTGATTCTGTGCCCAGCCAGACTGCGGCAACCATGAAATGCTTGACTTCCTGTTCCTCATCCCTTTGTTACCCAGGGTCTTTCCTACTTTGCCAACTTCTTTATTCCCTCCCCTGCCCCACTGTCCCACAGTTCCATTATTCCCTCTCTCCTTCTCCTTGGTAAAATCTTCGATATTGCAGTCACAGTATTGGAGATGATAAAGGAACTTAAATGGGTCTGTTCGTATCTTCTTCCTGGCCATAATCAAAGCTAAGACCAACATGATTACAGACCATGACACTTCCCACACCACCCCCTGCTAACAGGATTCATGTGAATGATTGTACAAGGAGAAAACAGAAGATACGTGTGTACATCCATAATCAGTTTGTTAGATTTTAGAAGCATTTCTGGGTATTTGTGAAGGATTTCTATAACAACACTGATAAATTCTATTTCTCTATTGTCTCACAGACATGGAGGTATAGCAATATTTCCCTTAAAGAAGAATGTATCCTTCAGTGTAGTTAGCTGATCCTCTCTAACTGCAGAACTTTTTTTTAGATCTGTTGCAGTATACATGCTCTTCCAAAGGCAGCCCTCAGTAAGCGACAGCTCAGGAAGCCATTAGGACTAGGCCATCTCTGCCTAAAGTTGGTGACTTCTGCTCTGAAGCTCCCCACTGAGTTTGAGTCTCTTACATGGGAATACTAGTCCATTCTTTTTTTCTGCAACTTCATACTTGAGGCTAACATAATAAAGAAAACAGGTTTGTTTAACTCATAGGTCTGGAGGTTCAAGGGCCTTCGTCTTGTGATAGTGGTCTTGCTGAACAGAGTTCTGAAAAGGCCCAGGACATCACATGACAAAGAGAGATCACAAGACAAGAATCACACGTGTACTTACATCCTCTGGTCCTCTGGTCTCTGTGCCTTCTTAGGAGCCCCTGGTGTTCAATGAAGTCCCCACCCTAATAATCTTTTCTAATCCCATCACTTCCCAAAGTAAATGCCATAATCAAGTTAAGTTTCCACCCTCTGAATACAATAGCTATTAAATTTCAACACACATGAACCCCTTGGAAAGATCCTCAAACTATATCCAAACCATAGCACAAGTGTGACAGCTGTATCCCAGTTGAAGCATCTCTCTGCCTCATCCTCTTCCTTCCCTTTTACTAGTCCTAGGCTTTGCCTTCCAAGAAATCTCTCGCCCCAGCTTCTTCTTAATATCTTCTTTCCAGATAAGCTGCACTCACACAATCTTTCTTAATTACCTAAGATAGTTTTTTAAAAATATAAAAGTTGCATTACTATTTTCTAAATATTAGATATGGATACAAATTATTTTTTTTATTTTATTCTTAATTGTGTAGAAGTCTTCTCTTTTTAGAAATCTTGTTATCAAAAATGTATTGTCCCAGTTCTGAAATAAAGTAGTTTGAACAGAGGTAGTTGTGTGCTGAACAAAATGTAAGCGATTCCAATTTGATAGGTTTGGAAAACTCCCACAAGCTAGAGCAGTGTTCCCTAAAGGGACTCATTCTTCCGACTGCTAATAAAACAGTCCTCTTCCTGTAAGTATTCACCACAGTGTATTAAATATTATTGCTAATACATGTTGTTGGCATGATGTCTTCTTCTTTTCTGACCTGTACAACTACTGACACAGTGGCCAGTGTATATATGCATTATCTATTGCATTAAGTAAGCAACATTCTTGTACATGTTTTGACATCTGGGTCTTCACTGGGGTTATCAAAGGACAATTAATTCCTCAGGAGTACAACTGCATGACTTGGGTAAGCACTGGATACTTGTTGTTGTTGTTGTTCTTAATGCCCTGCCAACAAACCTCTAGGTCTGATTAAACAATTATTTTCTCTTAAAGGATGTTGAGTTCCAGGAGACTCTTTAAAAAGTCCTCATTCTTTCAAATACCAGAGTACTCTAAGGTACAGGTTTGCAGTAAAGAGAGAGTTTAACTTGGGAAAACCTTGCTAACTAAATGGCCTCCAAGTGACAGTGGCTTATTGCCTTTCTCTGAATCCTCAGGCAGAGGCCAGAGTTTGGAGTCAAGATTAAAGGTTTCATGAGTCATCTGGCATGGTATGGCAATGCCTCTGTTCTCAAGTCTGTGCAATCAAATCTCAAACTGATTCCTCCTTTTCATTTTTTTTCTTCTTTTTTTGGCAAGAGAGAAAATAACTTCAGTATTCTTTTTTAGGAGGGTTAAAAAAAAGAGGAACACCATTCTATTTCCTAAAATTGCATATAGAATTTCAAAGAGTGACCTCTTCCCAGATATAGAAAAACTTATGGTGGCAGTGGTAGCATGTCACCTTTTGAAGCATGAAAGATTTTCAGGTAGGTCCGTCCCTGCATTGTACTTTGGGGAAAATGGTAGGATTAGGAGTAAACCTCCTAAATAGAATATAAAAATATTTTCCTCTGAGAGTAATTAATGTTTCTGACCTTGAAGACTGTCACATGATGTGTCACTGTGGCAGTAAGTGAATGACGAGAATACAGACTCCAGGTATATTGAGATGTTCAAAGCCTTGCTTTTGTCACAGTTGGCTGATTAAGTCATTTTTAGAATTTGGACTTCTCAGGGGCAGGTTTTTACTTTTTGATTCAATATACTCTTTTCCCCACACTGTTCAGTTACATAATAAGATGAGTGCATGTACAAAGTCATGCCTTTTTAGTAGAAAATACAAAATCTTATCCTTCATTTTTGAAGTTAGTTATTCATGATATTACTAATTCTGGACAAAGTAAAGAAGACATTGCCAGAGTATTTTCTAGGCAGAATAAAAATGTAGCTTGCCCTTATGTGAGTAGTTTGTTATTAAATATAGCTTTGGTCTCCCCGCCCCCATGAACTCTGTTAGTTTGTTTACAATCTACCACCCTCTCTTTAAATGTTAGACTCCAAATGACTGTGTATTCTGCAGTTATATTTTTCAGATTTTTCTGGTTTAGTGTCCTGGCCTGAAATTGTGTGCCTCTCCCTGCTTTGACCCATTCGGCTTTGACCTAGGCTTCCAGGATGTGCTTTACCTTGGCTCAACTGAGAGCACCTGATTAGGCGGCCTTCTGCCATGCACTCCCTACACATACTGCCTAGCCTGGGCACATGGGGCTGACTGCCCTCCAGAACCTCATCCTGGAAGCAGCTGTCCTCACAGGGAAAGATGAATTCTGTAAATAATTTCAAGGAGTTGGACTTAATGTCACAAAGAGGTCAAAGCCTCAATCACATTTAAAGTGGGATATGATGGCATCTTGAAAAATACATAACTTATCTGGTAGTCCCGTGTGTCTAAGAGAATAGAGACCTTGGATATGAGCAGATGTGTTTTGGAAATTCTGCTCCACTGTATTTTTAGCTGTATAATACACATACTAACCTTAAAGTTCCAAGCATGTTGCCTGGCACATCAAGTAGGTTCTTAATAAATGTTAGTCCTCCTTGAAACTCTATTAAATATTTACCATATGCAAGACTGAGATGGATCACCGGAGTAGATGATGGTGTCAAAACATTATCAGGGGAATGCTCAGGGTGCTTTCCCTTCCACAGGGACAGTACTGGGGAATTCTAAGCTGAAATATCTACCATAATGTGAAAAATGCTGTATTACAAATCTAGGAAAATGGGAATTTAGAGAAATGATAGAATGCTGTTAGTGGGAGGATAAGAAGTAGCAATTGAAATAAAATATGAAGAAATTCTTTTATTTTCTTGCACACTAGTCACTGTAATTTGGACTTCTCAGGGATAGATATAAATACAGAATATATATACTTATATATTAATAATAATAAATAATAATATATTAATATATTATCTAGATATAAATACAGAATATATATATATATTAATTTTTATTTTTAGTGCTGGGAATTTGGGTGTTCATCTAATGGATGAGAAATAAGGTGAACAAATGAAATTAATATGGGACATATTTTGAGAATTGCTAATCATTAAAATTGGCTAGAGTAGAGCACACATTAAAGGGAAGGTAGGAAATAATCTGGAAGACAAGGCTAAGACATAAATGAGACATACTCTATAGAGGAGGGGGATCCTAGCTATGGGTCAGAAATCTTCCACTCCTTTCTAACTCTGTTGACAAGGGATGGCAGAGCCTCAATTTGCTCATTTGTAAAATGAAAGGATCAGGCATGTCTTTTAAAATATAAAATTATTTGTCTATAAATTTGGTTGTTATAAAATGACAAATATTTTTCATGGAATAGTTTTTTTTTAAAGGGAATATTTAAATCTTGAAAATGGAAGTAACTAGAGAATACTTTGGTATTTGTTTCAATGCTACTTTATTATTTTAAGGCAATACATTTAATAATACTATCTAGGATAGTCTGAAGGAAAGAAAGACAATAAAGTCAGGAGAATAATTTGAGTGTGGGCATAAAAGGTTACTGGTAATGTTTTAAAGAGAGAGAGGGAATCATCTGAGAGATATTAGATCAAAATAAAAGGACTTGGGATGTGATTGGATATCAAATCTGAAGCTAATGAGCATAGGAAGTATTAATCTTTTCTTTTGGGTATACATTTCCTTTATGTTAAACCATGTAAGTAACCTGATTTCATTCTGATTTACTAGAGAGAGAGCTGCAATGCATCTTGGGCTTCTAGTGACATAGACTGTCACATGTCACTCATCCAAAAAACACTGTGAACCTAGTATGTGACGAGTACTGTTCTAGATATTGGGGACATACCAGAGAACAAGACAGGATCCTTGCTCTCATAGAGCCTACATTCTATACTTGGTAATGATGGGGGAGAGAGACATCAAACAAATGAAGAAAACAGCAACTAGAAAAAAGTAAAAAAAAAATGAAAATGAACCCAGTTGATGTGGTAAGCAGTACCTGGGACACTAGGGGAGGATACCCCAAGGAAGATGCACTTGGGTTTAGTGCTGAATGACTTAAAGAAACAGCAACATGGAGTAGTAGGACTAGGACATTGAAGGAGGAGAAAACAGGGCAGATGCCTAGGGTTGGGTTAGTATGCCTTGATGTGTTTCAGGAATTGAAAGAAGACAACTGTAAAGGGCAAAGTGAGCTAGGATGAGGTTGTAGTCAGAGAGTAGATGGGAATATATGTTAGTTCACAGCATAGTGTTAACTCCCAAAACTCATTCACAATCTCTTCTTGGCTTTGTTGAAACTTAGCCGTCAGGTATATAACATCAGTCACAGCTGAAATAATAAAACCACATTCATTCTATTTTTTTTTCTATCAATACTAGGAAAATGTAAACCTTTCATTTTTTTTTAGAGGAGAAAAATGGAGCTTAAAATTGTTCAGCTACTTGCTCAAGGTCACACAGCTTGTACATGACACAGCCAGGATCCAAATCAGGTCTTATGATTCCAGGACCAGAGCAGTTTTCACTTCCCACGGTGTCACTTTCCTTTCTTATGTAATCCTAAAAGAATAACAGAGAGTTACTGACCTCTTATCAGAGAGTCTGCAGGAGAAGTGTCTGTAACTGGAGATAGATATTTTAGCCAAACGACAATGTGAGTCCTCTACTTATGGAGGAGGAAGTGACATGCACTTGCCTGCACTAAGGGCTAGGGTTAGGGAGATACAGGGGAGAACTTTATAGATAGAAAGATTATGTGTTTATTTTCTCTTGCCAAATACCCTGAAAGCAAAGACCCTTTGCTTTCCAAACAACATGATTTGATGACTTTCCAACAAATCACTTTTATGTATCTGGACTGAATGAAATATGCCATTAGACACCATAACATTTTAAACACAAACATGAAATGTGATAAACATACAGACATTTACTCATGGGCACTATATTAACTATTTCTGCACTTTGCCCATCCATTAAGTTAACTGCCAGGCTAGGGCCATTAAAATCCAGCTTTCTTCCCTCAATTACAGCCACACATTAACCATATTTCAGAAAAGACTAGAAACATTCCTCTTAGTGTCTCCTCTCCTTCCTGTTCCCATCCTAAGGGCTCTCTGCTCTTTTGCAACTTTGAGTTCTGAATATGCTTATCTCAGAGCCAGTTGGGATCTCTGTTTATGATGCATCCCCAAACCCAGAATCCGTTTAAATAAGAGCCCTAGTTATAGAGACATATTGTACTTTTCTTTCAGAGAGCAGCATTTGCTGCTTGTTGGGGGCTTTCTGACTGATGCGCGCAGGGGCGGGGTGGGGGGGGGATGAAGGAGAGTTGGCTGGCGTTTGGGAGCAGATTTAGAGCCGCTTCTCATTGGAGGGGCTCGCTTTTCCTGAGCTGCCAGACACTGCAGGCTCAACTGAGGCGCGGAGGTGCAATTCAGGCTGGTGGAGCAGCGGGGGAAGGCAGGGACAGGCGGGGCTAACGCGGCTCTGCAGCTGATCACACGCACCAGCACACACACCTCATTCCCGCCGCCCCAGCTTGCGCCTCTCATCCTGCACCCTGGCGTGGACAGGGAGTAGGGTACCTAGGAAGGGAAAGGCAAAGGTTCAACAGTGAGGCAGAGGAAAAGCTGGAGCGGAGCTAGTGTTCAACCTGAAAGTCTGACCTGCAGCCCAAGGCTCCAACCTTGTCCAGCAGCAAGGCTGTCGACTGGAAGGAGGGCGCCGCGCCAAGGAACCCCAGAGTCTCGCTCCTGAGCCTGCCTGGGGTCAACGCGCTAAGATCTTCTGGCGAGGACAGTGTGGTGCCCTCAAGGAAGTGAGGAGCTTAAGGGACCGGCATTGAAGCTCTTCAGGGTACATCAGGAAAAGTGGGAAGGAGGAAAACAGCCCCGAGGCCAGGCTGCTGCTGCCTCTTGCAGTGCGGACTCCTGCCCTCTCCCGCTGGGTGAGTGCCCCGGCTTCCAGCACTCGCCTAAGAGCGTGGGTGGCTAGGGGGCCTTTGGGGGTCCACCCGAGGGCCCTGGTGGCGCCTGTGGAAACTCAGCCGCCCGCTCACGTCAGGCGACCAGGTCTCTGGAGTCCGGAGCGGGGGATTCTGAGCCACGAGGGCGTGGGTAGGGGGCGTTGCACCACTGCCCAGCAGAAATGTCTTTGGGCGGGATTTTGGCTAAAAGATAGGAGGCGGGAGCGCCAGGGGCAGCCGAGAGCCGTCCCGGCGGGCAAGAGATCAGGGAGCAGCGGGGAGGGGGGAGGGTCTGGTCCAAGCAGGTAACGCAGCTTTGGCAGCCTGGGGAGTTGGCAGGTGGGGTGGGACTTGCCTATCAAGTCCTTAATTTTAAGCAGTCAGTTTGGAGGCGCTGCAGAATAGTCAGGAGGACAGTGGAAAGGTAAGAGGTGGCCCGGGATGCCGCTGGTGGGGGAAGAAAAGAGGATCCTGGAAAAGCTTGGAGGCAAAATTGCACTTGGGTTTCTGGTCCTTGCATCCCTCCTGCCTTGAGTGCGGGAGAACACTTTTTGTTTTAATACTCAGCTCGGAAATAAAGCCTCCGTCCCAGGGGAGGAAGAGGATTCTGCAGGGGGCAGAGACCGCAGCTACCTACAGGGTGTGCCCCCCACACAAGGAGCGCCCGCTTTTGCCCCTTCCCCCACCCCCACCTTTTTATTGGTGCTGGTTTGCAGCGCTTGGCTCCTGCGCCTTCGCTTCGCGTTTGAATCTGGCTCGCCCCTCCATATTATGTCTGCAATCCGAAGGAAATTTGGGGACGATTACCAGGTAGTGACCACCTCGTCCAGCGGCTCAGGCTTGCAGCCCCACGGGCCGGGCCCGCAGCAGCAGCTTGTGCCCAAGAAGAAGCGACAGCGGTTCGTGGACAAGAACGGCCGGTGCAATGTACAGCACGGCAACCTGGGCAGCGAAACAAGCCGCTACCTCTCGGACCTCTTCACCACGCTGGTGGACCTCAAGTGGCGCTGGAACCTCTTCATCTTCATCCTCACCTACACTGTGGCCTGGCTCTTCATGGCGTCCATGTGGTGGGTAATCGCTTACACTCGGGGCGACCTGAACAAAGCCCACGTTGGCAACTATACGCCTTGCGTGGCCAATGTCTACAACTTCCCCTCTGCCTTCCTCTTCTTCATTGAGACCGAAGCCACCATCGGCTACGGCTACCGATACATCACCGACAAGTGCCCCGAGGGCATCATCCTCTTCCTCTTTCAATCCATCCTGGGCTCCATCGTGGATGCCTTCCTCATCGGATGCATGTTCATCAAGATGTCCCAACCCAAGAAGCGCGCCGAGACCCTCATGTTTAGCGAACACGCGGTGATCTCCATGAGGGACGGAAAACTCACGCTCATGTTCCGGGTGGGCAACCTGCGCAACAGCCACATGGTCTCCGCGCAGATCCGCTGTAAGCTGCTCAAAGTAAGTTCTCCCCTCCCCTTCCCCACCAAGCGATCGCCATCCCACTAGCAGAGAGATTAACTCACCTGAGAAACACCTTCCCCTATTAAACTTGTCACCTCTGGTAAACTTCTTGGGGGTGGGGGTGGGGGAGGGAGAGAGGAGGGAATTGGGTGAATAGCACAGTTGTCATTTTTTTTTTTCTTTTCCTACTCACTCTTTTGCTCTTATTTATATCCATCATTTTGAGTGTGCTTGCATCACTTTCTGAACTAGTAACACTTAAGGAGTGGTGTGAGCTCCTGGAACCTTGAGGGAAATCAGTACCTTCTTCTTCTTCTCCTACTCCGATGCTCTGCCATTCTGAACGCTTTTGATTTGTTATCAACATATAACTCCATTAAACTTGAGGTACTAAAATGAAAAAGAACAGGTTTTATTTAGAAGAAATAGGTGCTGAACTTGCCTTAACCCCCCCCCCTCTCCCCAATAATATTAGCAGTCGAATTATTCCTCTGGACCCAGTAAGTTTAACTCTACCTGTGTTCAACTTTTAAACACACAGATCCAGGAAGCAGTTAATAAAGTGGAAGAAACCCCACACCTGGTTCTTTTAAATTTTAACTTTTATTGAATATTTTCTTAAAGAAGTATCATATGGAAGTCTGAGTGCTTTTCCTGCAAAGCCTCTTGTTAATTTTATTCTTAATTGCCTGTTTCTATGAAGCCTTTGTCAATTATAGATTTCACTTGAAGCTTTTCAGCATCCATTAAAGAAGATTGCTTCCTACCATCAGTAGTGTAAATGCTAAAACAAATTGCACATAGAGTGGTTATTAAAGCAAGGTTCTTGTACTCGTTAGAGGGCACCACCAGGAACAGGAGTCCTCCCTAGTCACTTATCATACTGCTGCTGCAAGGGAAAGAGGGGTTAAAGCCCAGCTCTCTCTCTAGATGTCATTTACAATTCACATAATTTTTTGAGGGATTTTCCCGAGTAGTTTTCTAATGTTCATAAATTGAAAATGATGACCTCAAATAAATAGTTAAGAAATTGAAAAAGATTTATTTATGATTACATAAAGAACCATATCTAGATTCATAATTTGGTATTAATAAAATAGCAGTTTGATAATTATTTAATGAGGTTTTTGTCTTTGAAATTTTATTTATTTTTTTACTGTATGAGTATATATTGTTTTACATAAGCCTCAACTTATGTTGTGGTTAAATTAATGCAATGTACTTTATGAAAGTTTTGCTCTTATGTTATTTTCATTATTCACTTATAAGATCTTATTCTAATTATGCTTGACCAAGTTGCTCAGTAAAGTGTTTGAATTAAAGCAGTACACTTGCCCTGTCACTTCACATGTGTGTATTTACAATGCTATATACAGTAAATAAACTATATTTTGTATCTCAGAGTGTGAAATTATCAGCCTGGCTCTGATGTACATTTTCATTAAAATAACTATTAATAACTACTTTTAGTAGATTTCATTTTTATAACTAACCCTAATGAACTGTATATAACTTTTAAATTTAACTTTGCATATTGTTTTACTGACCAGTGTTTGAATTACGTGGCTTGGTGTTTCAAATCAGGCAGTTGTGTTGCAGATACATTTATTTTTGCGATAATTATTGTATGTGCTCATTTCTATGCCTAGAACAAGATATGCATCTCTCTCCTCTTTTTTTTCTTTTTTAGGTTAGGCCTACTGTGCAGATAGAAACACTTTAATTTTTAGAATAGCGCCAAAGTCTCTATCAAGAAATCCATGTTTATGCATCACTTTGAGATTCTTATTGAAGTGTAATTTACCTTATTGTTCAGTGGAAATTGAAAACTAGACTAAGTAGGTTATTTATTGTTATTGTATAGTTTTTCAAATATATAAGATTATTTATTAAAATAGATATCTTTCAAGGCAACATGTTTTAGCTGTTATAAAATTTTATTTTAACCAAGGAAGATAGAATTCATCTACATATTAGTTACACCCCCCTACACACACAAAGGTAAAATGAGTCTGAAGCCCCCAGTCTCTACAGTGGTAGGTCACTGATAACGATTGTTCTGCATAAGGTCATGAATCACATATACTGTAAGCAGAGTCTTGATTAAAAATAAAAGATATATAGTGTTGACAAATTTGGAGCAAGGTGCTATATTAACACAAGGTGATAAAAACAACATCTAATTAAAATAATAGGAAAATACTCCTATGAAATCCTTTACTTTTGATTTGTTAGTAAGATGTCAGTGTTGGAAGTGAGATGATTGACATGTGATATTAAATTTATATTTAAACAAAATTATAGTGAAATTCTCTAGTTTTTATGAAGAAAAGGAGTTGATCAGTGGCAGTTCTTCATACCAGCCAGTTAGTGTAGCTTGTTTGAAGTTGTTTTTTCTAGTAGCCATGGTAATTAAAATGAATTCTTTTAGATCTTATAATTTCTTCAGACTTCATGCTTTAAATTAGGGAACTTATAACATTCAGCAAAATTGGAGTGGAGATTTGGCTTTAACAAATTGCTTTCATTTTCTATTAGGGACCAAGTTGAAGTGACCTAAAACAGTCAGCTATGTAATAAGAGAAAACCTATACCAAATCTTTAAGTTGTAATATTTTGCTATCAGTTTTATACACTCTTCTTACTAAATAATATTATGTATAGTCAGTCTCCTGTTTTAAACCCCACAACATTTTAAGTGTATAAAGTTTATGTGTCTTTAACACAGAATATGTTTTTTAAGGAAAAAAAAAACAAATACATTTTTTTTAAAATTTTATTTGAACAAATACACTTAATGATAAAAATTATAGCACACAAATATTCTTCCTATGACCTAATATCACATTTTAATGTCACTTTTTTCTTATTTGCTGAATAAAAGCTTCTTTATTAGTATAAATAGTAGAGTCTTGCTCAATAGTTATAAAGCACTGTTGGATTCTTAAGAAGACACTTGAAACATGGATATGACTTTCTAATACTTGCTAATTTTTCATACATAATTATTTTGGAATCCCTAATTTTGATGGAAATTTTCCCCTAACTTCTCTACTTCATTTTAAATTAGGATTTTAGCTTATATCAAGGTAAATTTTATATTAATTCTATTCCTGACTTTCCAGCTTGAAAATATTGAAATTTCTTTCAGTAATCAAACATAGATCTTCCAACTCTATGCTTGGAGAGGCCAGTCGTCTTTCTACTCAAAAATAAAGTAGATTAAAAAAAGAACAGGATATAGTTTTGAATTTATTATTTAAAAATCTATAATTTATGTGTAAATAGAGTTATAGAAAGCTGTTTTAAGGTAAATATTTTTAATCTTTTCCTCCTCTCATGGCCATATTGTTATTTAACTTAATTATTAATTTATTTTAGTTGTGTTAACATAGAGAATAGGTATTAATTAGAATTGTGGCTATGCTAATTCAATGTATTCATGTAGAACATTAGGATCTAGGTTAAGGAGTTGAGGTCTCTATTACTCAAATGCTATAGCCTGTAATTTTGTATTGGGTTTAAAAGATTTAGAAATCTCACATATTCCTTTTTATTCATATAACACTAAAAGTTGACTGCCATGGATATACAACTTGTTATAGGAAGAATTAAGTAATCTTTAATGTACTGCTGAATAATGTACAAATTTATTATCCAAAGGCTGTCATATATCTACGTATATGTATGTATCTCATATGTGCTTGTATTTGCCCAAAACTTTTTAAAATAATGCAAACATACAGTCGACTGTGGTTGCATCTGTATTTTCAAACAGACAAGAATGAGTTTTTCTCATGGAAGCATAATCATATTTCTTTATATTTACATTCATTGCCAATAGTCATCTTTCTTTCTTAGGAGGTCAGCTGTGCACATTTTAAATTTCATTTTTTGAAAGGTAATAGAGTGCATTCCTTTCCTCTTCTAACATCACATGCATTATTTTTATACATATTTTTTTCTGGTATCCATTTATATGGATATTCATGGTTAGATGCTGTGTTGTTCTTCCCATATGAATGTGATCAAGTGCAGAGGCAATAAAACATGTTTTCTGTAAAACCATTAAGTAATTTATTATCATCTTCATATATCCTGACTTTTTTTTTTTCACTATAGGGATCTAACTCAGTACCTTGCTTTTGCTCAGCAAGGGCTCTACCACTGAGCTACTTACCCAGACCTGTCCTATCTTAACATTTTATTAACCTTTATTAAAAAAAAAATTTAGTTATAGATGGACACAATACCTTTATTTTTATATGGCACTGAGGATGGAACCCAGTGCCTCACACGTGCCAGGCAAGTGCTCCACCACTGAGCTACAACCCCAGCCATTTTATTAACCTTTTAAACATAATTATTTCTAAACCAAAAGATTTTTGGATATTACTCTTGTATTTATTGACTTATCTTCACTCCATATCTTAAACTTAAATGTGATTACGTTTTTGACTCTATGTGACCCTTGTAACTGATTTTTCACCAATTGACCTTAATTTTTAACTTAAATTTATTATTAATCTTGAGACAATTATTTCCTTTAAAAAATTAAATTCTCATATATAATACACATATATAATATACCGTTCTTCTGAACATGGTCTAAGGTGTTAGCAAAAATACTCAAGAGGTCTAAGACTGAGTACTTCAGATTTCTCAGGGGTAAGATCTCCATTTCGTTGGCTAATTTTTAATGGATTCATTCTGTCTTTAAAAAAATAGCACAGTTCCTATTTAGCCTAGCTTGCTTTCTCTGACATAAGTACAATAATTCCCTAATAAGTCTAGATCTTGGGTTCTTTCTAAAATCTATAATTATTATCCCTTTTTCCAATAGTAGTAATATATTTTGTTCTGCTTCTTTTATTTATTTATAATATGGTTCCTAAAATGTACAGGGTGGTACTCAGAGTATAAAGTATGAACAGAAATAAGGACTTAATGACCCACAAATAAACAGCAGTAGGTAAGAACAAATGATAAAGAGAAGTAAGAAAAGGCCTTTGATGGATTGGAGGGAGTTCGGTAATAGGCAGGGAATGTACAAGTAGGGTTACAAATTCTGCCTGTAGTTATTATAAATTCCACAAAAGGCCCTCAAGGAATTATAAAGCTGCTCTTTCAATTGAATGGTATAAATGCCTCCCATAATCTATTAGAAAGTAAATTACATTTTGTTCTATATATACATTCTTTTCATGAAAATGAACTCTCTTATGGGTTAATTAGCTAAGCATTTAAGACCTTTATTTTAGACTTGATCTTGGGCACAGTCCTGCCACCTGAATGTTCATGAAATTTCAAGCTTAAAAAAGTCCAAATAATTATACAATTTTATAGTAGACAATCTAGATAGAATTCTAGGTCTCTACTTTTCTCTACCTGACTTAACTTTTGATATGGTTGTCGAAGCCATTGTCATAAGTATACTTAGTCAAGGAAACACTATCTTCTTGACCTTGGAATGTGTTTTGGGGTTAGTTCCTAATGTTTGCTTCCAGATATTGTTCTGATCTCACTTCATATAATTCTTTTCTCGACTTACCATCCACTCACCATACAAAAGCACACACGTATATTACATATTTAAAGAGGATAAATGAAATTCCCATACAAAATGAGGGAAGGTTATAGGCAAGGATGGCCTGCTTTCTCCATCTTTGCCTCCTTTCCTTCCTTTCTTGACAACTTGCCCTATAGGTCCTGACACAGTGGAAACTTGTAGCAGGTTGGTAAGGCATGGATCAAACCTTGGAATATGATAAGGGTAAATCTGAAAAGTCAGGTGGTAGTGAGCAAATGCTTTATTCAAAATCCACTAACCCTCACCCCAAGATGGTAAAGAACACTTTTACAGCTCAGAGATGGGAGAAAGCCAGCAAAGATTTGGAATGTGTTGGTGAAGGGTGGCCCTGGAGGGTGAATGTAGTCATTTAGTTGC